>NC_069076.1:50289071-51539071 GCF_025698485.1 Gossypium arboreum
CAAAGATTTGAACCATGGGCTAACAAGAACATCAAGCTAGCAACTAAAAACATGCATGAATCTCATGGCACAACCTCAAACATACCTTAATCTTGATGCAAGTATAGCCAACCTCTTCCTAATCCTCTTCAAAACCAAACATGAAGCAAAATTCCTTCCTTCCTCTAGTATTTTCGGTCAAGGGAGAAAAAATGGATGAACAAATTTTTTTTTCTTCTCTTTTCCTCAATACACGGCAAGGGGGGGTTCACTCACACACATTTTTTTTTTCATTCTTTATTACCCATACTTATTTGTTTATTGTTTCTCCCTAATGCACCAACAAAACATGTTTCATGACATGTTTTGCCCATGATTCCTTGTCATGGCCGGCCACTAGAACTTGGGGGGGGAAATTTGACATGCAAGTCCTCCCCTTTGACTACATGCACTATTAGGTCCTTATAGATTAGCGTTTCACTTTTCAAAAGTGTCACACAAGTCCTACTAATTGAATTCACATGCAATCAGCTAAATCGGAACTTGAAATTTTCACACATTCATAATTACATATTCTAGACAATAAATATTACATTCAAACATTTCGGTGACTCGGTTTAGCAGTCCCGAAACCACTTCCCGACTAGGGTCAATTTTGGGCTGTCACAACTCTCCCCCACTTAAGAAATTTTCGTCCCTGAAAATCTTACCGACACATGGTTTAGGATAACGTCCTCTTATTGAATTACATCCATATGAACATTTCTACAAGTATGCACATATATCTCATTCTCTTGATTTCATAAGCAATAATCACTTAATTTAATTCACAAATGCATTTCAAACACATATCAAGCACATACTAACATGTATAATTCACATCATCAACCCACATTTTGTAACCCACATTTTCATCCATGTATAAGTCGTAACTTTGGCGAAATTACACATATACTCAAACATCCCAATAAATATCCTTTATAACTCCATCGTATCTCAATATTCAACTTTCACACACTGAACATTTAATTCATTCAGCACATACGAACATACCTCATTGCTGGAATTTTTTGCAAGCGTATTAACTGAAATTTTACAACAAGATTGCTCATCTCCGAATCACGTACCTTGGATTTAACGGATATAGCGACTCGCTCGATTGTCTTGGGACATAGTCGGTTATAGTGGTTCGCACAATTGCCTCTTGAATTAGCCCGGATTTAGTCACTTAGCACAAAAGCCTTGGGACTTAGCAGGATACCATTCGAATAACCAAGCACATATATCAACAAATCAATACACATTCTTATTACATTCTCATTACCAAAGCTCAAACACAAGACACTTATCATATTTACAATTTCGCTCAATAGCCACACACCAAGAGCATGATTTCGATTTGCTTAAAACATGATCTAATCAAATCATAATTTAAGCTCTATTTACTCAAAACTTACTTCACATTACCAACCCTTATGTTCATACACAAAAGATCAACTTAGCTAAGGGCGGTAGCTCGTTTATCAACTGAGCGACTACTTACTTGTAAGGGCTCAACTAATTCAAGCACATATAGCTCTTACAATGCCATATCCTAGATATGGTCTTACATATTCTCATATATCGAGCCGATGCCATGTCCCAGGCATGGTCTTACACATTATCTCAAATCAATGCCTTCGTCCCAGACGAGGTCTTACATGAATTCCACTTCACACACTTAGTGCCCACTGACCGATCTCGCACTCATAGTGCTCGGTTAAAGGGATTTACACACACTGTAACACCCCTTACCCGTTACCGTCGCCGGAACAGGATATAAGGTATTACCAGAACATAACACATACCATTAAACATAATCGAGATGTAAATATGTCATCCAATTTGATAGTGCATCGTATAACATATGTCTTGAACAATATTAGCCCACTTTAATGGCTTGTACAAAGTATCTGGTCGAAATCTTGTAACTAATATTTTAACCTAGACAAATATGACACGTAACAAAATAATTAAGCCTACTATACATGCCATAATTCAAAACGTTTAGTTCAAATACCCTAAAGTATGATAGTGCGGATAGATCTTCACGATCCTTAACTCCTGAGCAAGCCGAAGAACACTATAAGACAAAAGAGAGAAACAAAGTAAGCTTATAGCTTAGTAAGTAAGTATGTAAATACTAATTAAAGAATCTAACATGTTTACACAACAATTCAAGTTTATCTACTTTAACTTCACTATTCATTCCACTTTGATTTAGCTGTCTCTACTGCATCATATTCACTAAATAAATCATAACTCGGGTTACAAAACTCGAAATTCAAATCCGTAAAATTTCCCTGAATCTAGACTCATAAAGCTTTTTGCTAATTTTTTTCTATAATTTTTGGTTCAGCCGATTAGTACAGTTTATTAGTTAAAGTTTCCCTGTTACACAACTCGACTGATCTGACCTCTGTTCACTACGAATTGAATATCTCTCAGTACACAATTCAAACAACCCTGAGGTCTGTTTCATTTAAAACTAGTCTCAATAAGGAATTTAGGCATGTAAACTATATTTCTTAATTTTCCTTGTACAATTTTTAATGATTTTTCAAAGTTGGAACAGGGGATCACGTATTCATCCTGAGCAAGTCACATACAATTGTAAATATCTCAAAATATAGAACTCCTTTGCTTGCTCTGTTTCTTTTATATGAAAGTAGACTCATTAAACTTTAATTTCACATCTTATTCAACCTCTAATTATATTCCTCCTATTTTTGGTGATTTTTCAAAATCACGTCACTGCTACCATCTAAAAACAGTTTTAATGCTAATTTCACTCTTTCACACATTCTTTATGCTAACCTCATTTTATCTTATATATGTATATACCACAAATCATTTTCACCACATTTCATTCACCATAAGTGTAGGTCCAAACCACAATATCACCACAAAACCATCCCGTTGAACAATTCGGATCAATCCTCGATATTTAATGGTTTCAGCACACAGCTCCACCATCATACTTCGTTTAGTTCGGCTCTCTTGTACACATGGTGAACACTTAGTACCACTCATGCGACCCAACCGATTTGTCTCGTAGCTCTCTTGTCTACATGGTGTCCTTCACTTGGAATCACGCATGCGACCTAGCTACATTTATCTTTCACGTAGCTCTCTTGTCTACATGGGATACATCTCGTATCACACATGTGACCTAGCTACTACAGGGTGTCTCGTAGCTTTCTTGTACACATGATGTGCACTCGGCATCATACATGTGACCTAGCTACGCCCTCTATTTCATTCGATCTCTCCGAATGTTCAACGGGATCTCTCTATATTTATTTCCATTCTTCCAATAGTCGATTTATATTTTAACATCAGCTAGTATATTTATATAATAGGCTGAAATATAAGAATGTACATGAAATTATTGTAATATTTACATACAAACATACCTTGGTGCAAAATGTGGAAATTTTGCAATTTAGTCCAAAACTTTTTCCTTCCCCCGTTCGAGATCAATTCCGCATCTTTCTTGATCTATAATAACACATTTAGCTCATTTAATACTCATACTATTTATTTCAATCCAAAAATCACATCATGGAAAAATTACATTTTTGCCCCCTAACTTTTACAAAATTACAATTTTGCCCCTAGGCTCGGAATTTAATTTCAGCTCTTATTCTTATATTTTATGATATGCTGAACATTTTCTCTTCTACAACAACATCAAATTCTCACTCTATCATATAGTTATGAACAATAGGTATTTTACCGATTATCTTGCTTTTACTCGTTTTCACTTAAAACCGAGTAGCACAAGTTATTTAACATAATTTAAAACCTCATATTCTATCATAAAACATCAAAATACACAAATTTCACCTATGGGTATTTTTCCAAATGTGAACCCTAGGTTAAATTATTACTAGCATAAGCTTAATCGAGCTTCCGGATTCCAAAACGTAAAGAACATTAAAAGCGGGCTTGGAATCACTTACTATGGAGCTTGAAAGTTGAAGAAACCCTAGCTATGGAGAGAGGGAGAATTCGGCAGCAACTAAGGAGGATGATGACCAATTTTGTGTTATTTTTCCCATTTTATTTCATTTAATATCCAAATGACCAAAATGCCCTCCTTACTAAACTTTCAAAATTCCTTCCATGTCCTAATTTTGTCCATGAACTTAAAATTGGTCAAATTGCTATTTAAGACCTCCTAATTAATATTCCAAAACAATTTCATACTAAAAACTTCTGGGATGCAAATTTTGCAACTTATTCGATTTAGTCCCTACTTTCAATTTAAGCACTTTAGGCATAGAATTTCATCACGAAATTTTCACACAATCATGCAATCATATCATAAACCCCAAAATAATTATTTCTATCTCGGATTTGTGGTCACGAAACCACTATTCCAATTAGGCCCTAATTCGGGTTGTCACACACACACAGTGCCTCTAATCATTCACACACATAGTGCTCTTATTCATTCGTTATTACACATTGAAATGACTTACCCAAGTCTATAAACATCACGTATGTACACTTTTAAACATATCGTCTCATATAAATTTGAATTGTATAGTAATGAACACTTAAACTTTGCTCAATTTACCGCACGAAGCCTACTAGGCACGAAGGCCGAATACACGTCACCAAACATGATTGCTCTTGGGACCTAGCCGGATACATCACTAGCACGAATGCTCTTGGACCTTAGTCTGGATACATCACTAGCACGAATGCTCTTTGGAATTTAGCCCGGATACATCACTAGCACGAATGCTCTTCGGAACTTAGTCCGGATACATCACTAGCACGAATGCTCTTCGGAACTTAGCCGGATATAACCACAAGCACAATTGCCTTCGGGTCTTAACCCGGGTATAACAACTCACACAAATGCCTTCGGGTCTTAGCAGGATATATTCACTAGCATAAATGCCTTCGGGACTTAGCCCGGGTATCATTCAAATGCTCATGTACACATATATCAACAATCACGTCACATCCATATTTCATTCTCAATTCTCATGTACATATACACATATAGCAATACACATTAGTATATCATTTACATTACTTGAATACAAACACAACATGCTTATCAACCATTCAACTTCCACTCCATAGCCACATACAAAAATCACATATACCCTTAATTCAATCCGAATCGAAATTCAAATACGAGTACATGATACGCACTGATCAACTTAATAGTTTAGGCATATCTAAGTGAAGTTATATCGCAAACTCTCATAGTCGAAGCTTGCTACTTTCGATCGGGATCAAGATTCATTACAATACTGACAACCACCTTTTACTAGTCAAAAATCATCACACTATCATTTTATCACTTTATGGCATGTATAAATAGACTCACGCGTGCTACGTTAGTCCTAGAATCGACTAAACCGTAGCTCGATACCAATAAAATTGTAACACCCGTGCGAGAGACCGTTCGAGTCGAACACGAGGTGCTAACCGACTAATTCATTTACTCTCGCAATCAATTAAAAATTTTTCCACACGATGGCTAACTGCATCACTGTCACCTTAAAATCATAACTTGAGTTCTACAACTCAAAAATCAGATTCGTAATTTTTCCCTGAAACTAGACTCATATGTCCATCTACATATTTTTCTTAGAATTTTGGTCGGCCAATTAGTACAGTTTATTAGTTAAAGTTTCCCTAATCCAGGGTTCGACTACACTGACCTTCACACATTACGAATTGGATATCTCCTGCATGGGGCTTCAATACTGATGCCGTTTGTTTCTATAGAAACTAAACTCAGAGAGGAATCTATGAATATATGGCATGACTCCTAATTATCTCTGGTTAATTTACAATGAATTTCCAAAGTCGGAATAGGGATTCCAGAAACCGTTCTGGCATTGTTTCACAAAAACCTAAATATCTCTTAACATACAACTCATATGACCGTTTCGTTTCTTCCATATGAAAGTATATTCATCAAGGCTCATTTACATAATTTATTCACTATTTAATTCTATCTCTACTATTTTTAGTGATTTTTCACATGCACATCACTGCTGCTGCCAGCATCTATTTTTAGGGTAGACTTTATCTAACACATAGTTTCTATGACTCAACTAACCCTCTTGCATATATAGTCTAAAATATAATCAAGATGAACCATTCTAATGGCTGATCGTTGCCAAACATTTCCATGCCTCTTAATGAGCATATACATATCGAATGATTATAACATTATGCTCAAAACATTTATAAGCCATTTTCGCATGGCTATCTAAAATTATACAAATCCAAAGGGACCATGACCCACAACAAAAGGGGTAGTCCTATACATTGACCAAAATATCCTCTCACTACTAGTTTATTCCATACATGCCATAAGATATTCCCAAAACGTAGCAGTACCAAGCGGTGGGTAGTGATAGTGTGACTAGTTGTTGACGATCCCCGAGCACTGTAGCTTCCAATGAGATCTATAAAACAGAGGAAACAAAGTAAGCAGAGTAAGCATTACGATTGCTTAGTAAGTTTTAAGCGGTGTCAACAAATAACAACCAAATCATAACATAGTTGTTCGTATTTTTATTTCACTCTTCCTTGGGCATACTATCCCTTTTCCGAATATGCACATCTCATCATATACAATAGGCGATAAACTCTCACATAAAGTGAGCTCATGTGACATAGATATATCGTATGATTTCACATAACCTCTCACACTAAACCGATGTCACATAATCATAGGAATAGTCCCATAGATTGCTCTCGTGTGCATCATATATAAACTTGGAGTACATACTGTTTAGCCTTTCGCATTGCGTATATTTATAAGCAATTCTTATTACTAAGTCTTACCCGGACATAATCTCCACATGTAGTCATCAGGTCTTACCGGACATAATCTCCACACGTAGTCATCGGGTCTCACCGGAACATATTTCAAGTTTCATGTACATTTAATCACATGTTACAACATTCACATTAGCCATTCGGCTTTACCACACATATACATCACACATATATTTCACATTAGCCATTCGGCTTTACCACATATACATATCACACATATATTTCACATTAGCCCTTCGGCTTTACCACATATACACATCACACATATATTTCACATTAGCCATTCGGCTTTACCACATATACATATCACACATATGTTTCACATTCATCACATCGGCCATTAGGCCTTATCACATATATATATACCTTCACATTCATCACATCGGCCATTAGGCCTTATCACATATATACTCTTTCACATTCATCACATTGGCCATTAGGCCTTATCACATATATATACACCTTCACATTCATCACATTGGCCATTAGGCCTTATCACATATATATACACCTTTACATTCATCACATCGGCCATTAGGCCTTATCACATATATACTCTTTCACATTCATCACATGGCCATTAGGCCTTATCACATATATACTCTTTCACATTCATCACATTGGCCATTAGGCCTTATCACATATATACATCTCCTACATATTTCATATTTTTCTTGTACATCAATTTCAGCAATAGCTCATAAGCAACTCAAATAATTTCATCAAAGTTTACAACAAAATCACCTATTCACTACAAGCAGTTTTCTTTTCCTGAGCAACAGTCGCTAAATTGTTTATAACTGGAGCTACAAAACTCAAAATCAATTGCCGTTAATTTTCCCCGAATGTAGACTCATGTATCTTTCATCCATAAAATTTTCAGAATTTCAGGTTTGGCCAATCAATACCAGATTTTTCTTAAAATTTCCACTGTTTCACTGTTTGACCAATCTGACCACTCTTCACTACGAATCAAATTTTTCATTGTACAGAATTCATAATGTGTTTTATTTGATTCCATTTGAAACTAGACTCATTAAGGAGTTTAAGAATATAAATCTTATCTCATAACCATTTTTTTACAAATTATAATGATTTTCCAAAACCAGAACAGGGGATTTCGGAGTCATTCCGACACTGTCCCGCACAACTTTAAATATCTCTTTATAGGAAATTCCTTTGCTTCCACGGTTTCTTTTATAAGAAACTAGACCAACTAAGCTTTGATTACATGTTTTATTCAGCCTATAATTCCACACCAAAAATTTATAGTGATTTTCTAAAATCACATTACTGCTGCTGTCCAAGCAATTTATTACAATTTGCTCTTAACTTTCCAAGTCCAAAACACTTATGAACTTACCATTTGGGCTTAAGACATATCATGGCCACATCATATCTTATCAAATCAACTCCTTATGTCCTATTATGATTGAATTTACTCAACGATTAATCGCTTAAAACTTACCTCGGATGTGGTCGAATGATTTCGGCGGCTATTCGATCACTTCTTCCCTTCCCTTATCCAACTTGATCCTCTAGGCTCTTGAGCTTAATTAAACAAAAAATTGACTTAATCATTTGAGCATCGAAAAGAGGAATACAAGATACTTAGCCAATCTATATACTCATTAGGCATCAAAGTCGCATATGTGCGAAATCATGAATCGAACTCAACACATTAGTTAATATTCCTCTTAGCTGAATTTTCTAAGCCAAGAATAGGCATCAATATGCTTGCCTCTAACCGAATGCATGCACACCAATTTCCCTCATGTGGCCGAATATACATGTCCATGTTGAGGCCAATTATACATAATACCACACAAAACAGCATACATTTTACTACTAACGCATTACATATCGTAGCTCAATACACCTCTCTCATTTACTTCATAACCGAAACATCATCACAAGCAAATATACACTTGAAATAGTATATATGTCATACCAATACATCATGTGCAAACATATATTCATGTAGGTGCAAGGGCCGAATTCTCAAGTGGCTTATATCCAAATATATACACATATCCAAAGCTTAAATCTTACTTACCATGCAACATGCATGAATTGTAACACCCCGTACCCGAGACCGTTTCCGGAGTCGAACACGAGGTGTTAACGGACTTAATTCATTAATTAAACAGCTCATACAATTCATTTTAAAATTTCCAGACAAGCTGGCTAACTGCATCACAGTCGTTTTAAAAATCATATCTCGAGTTACGAAACTCGAAATCCAATTCCGTAAATTTTTCCTGAAACTAGACTCATATATATATCTACTAATTTTTTCCTAGAATTTTGGTTGGGCCAATTAGTACAGTTTATTAGTTAAAGTCTCCCTATTTCAGGGTTCAACTACTCTGACCTCAGTGTATTACGAATCAGATATCTCCTGTACAGAGCTTCAATGACTATGCCGTTTATCTCTAATAAAACTAGACTCAATAAGGAATCTGTAAATATAAAGCATGACTTCTAATTATCTTTGTAAAATTTATGGTGAATTTCCAAAGTCAGAACAGGGATCCAGAAATCGCTCTGGCCCTGTTTCACAAAAATTTAAACATCTCATAAAATATAGCTCATATACCTGTTTCGCTTATTCCATATGAAAATAGACTCATCAAGATTCGATTCCATAATTTATTCATTATTTAATTCCATTTATACTATTTTTAGTGATTTTTCAAACTCACGTCACTGCTGCTGTCTGAATCTATTTTATGGTAAATTTTACCTATTTCATGGTTTCCATGGATTAGCTAGCAATTTGACATACATAATACCAAATATGATCATGATTAGCCATTCCAATGGCTAATCATTACCAAGCATTTCTATCTCCATACCACTCAATAACCATATCATAAGACCATATATACAAAATGATTATAATGCTATACATGCCATACTCAAAATATACAAGCCATTATGTCAAGATGGTATACGGATAGTGTGAGCGTGCCTCCGACCGTTTCCGATTTCGAGCTGGCTTGTCAACACTACAAGGAATGAAAAGGAGGAGTAAGCATAAATGCTTAGTAAGCTCACATGCAAATAGCAAGTAACATAACCATATAAGCAAACATAAAACATCATTTGCATAATCATCACCAAGACATTCATATCACCTTTTCATTTATCATCTTACCATATTGTTGTTATATCGAGTTTTCAACCCGAGGGTTAAGTACATACCTGTTCAAATTATCCATTTCACAACACTTACCAATACGTCCCTTTCATCTTGAGTATTCCTCCATTTGAGTAGAACTTTACCCGTTGAACACATCGAATATAATTTGGATACATGGATAACTTGCACATAAGTGCCACATATTCAATCAAGCAATCATGTAACCCGCCCATAAGCAAACTCGGACTCAACTCAACGAGCTCGGCGTTCGCATCCATAAGTGAACTCGGACTCAACTCAACGAGTTCGGATGCCTAGTTACATCTCACGAACTCGGACTCAACTCAACGAGTTCGGACATTCGCATCCATAAGTGAACTCGGACTCAACTCAACGAGTTCGGATGCTCAACCATCCTAGTGACATGTCACTTGTATCCTAATCTATTCCTAAGGTTCAAACGGGCTTTTTCCTCGAACACTTATCCTTGCCGTCTTCCGTAGAATGCCGAAATCAATACTCGGTAACAATTATATTTAACAAGTAGTTCACATAATTTACATATTATTTGAAATTAACCACAAAGCATACATTTCATAATAAAATTCAGCATAACACATAATTAATATCAATAACTTAAAAATAACAATTATGCTACATTATTTACACATGAACTTACCTCGTATGCGAAAATGGCTATTTTTACCATTTCGTCCACAACTTGGTATTTTCCCCATTTTAGCCCGAATTTCAGTTTTCCTTGCTCTATCATTTAAAATATAGTCTAATTAGGACTCACATTATTCAAATTGACCCAAAATCATATTTTGAAAAATTACAATTTTGCCCTAAACTTTTGCATATTTACACTTTTGCCCCAAAGCTCGTAAATTAAAATTCGGCCTATTTTCTTATGTTTTATGACATGCTGATCATTTTTCCTTCTATGGCAACATCAAATTCTCACTCTAACATGTACTTATGACTATTAGGTATTTTTACCGATTAAGCCCTTTGCTCGTTTTCACTTAAAACCGAGTAGCACAAGTTGTCTAACATAATTTAAAAGCTCATATTCTATCATAAAACACCAAAATACACAAATTTCACCTATGGGTATTTTTCCAAATATAAACCCTAGGTTAAATTATTGCTAGCATAAGCTAAATCGAGCTAGGGACTCCAAAAACGTAAAAATCATTAAAAACGAGGCTAGAACGAACTTACAATCGAGCTTAGAAGCTTGAAAACCCTAGCCATGGTTTCTCCTTGCTATATTCGGCCATGGGGTTGAAGATGAGCAAAATTGGCTTTTAATTTTGTATTTTAATTCATTTTACCCCTAAATGACCAAAATGCCCTTACTACTAAACTTTCCAAAATTCCATCCATGTCCAATTTTTGTCCATAGACTTAGAAATTGGTAAAATTACTCTTTAAGGACCTCTAATTAATAATCTAATTCAATTTTATGCAAAATACTTCTAGAACACAAGTTTTGCAATTTATTCAATTTAGTCCCAAATTTCAAATTAAGCACTTTATGCATAAATTCACGAAATTTTCACACAATCATGCAATCATATCATAGACCTTAAAATAATCATAAAATAATTATTTATATCTCGGATTTTGTGGTCACGAAACCACTATTCCGACTAGGCCCAAAATCAGGATATTACAACTCTCCCCTTCGGGATTTTCGTCCCAGAAAATCTTACCGAAAAGTGGTCTTCACTTTTAATCTCATATTTGGTGTCAAGAACTTGCACTTAGACTGCACCTCCAATACATCTCTTCAATTTCTCATATGATCTAAAAGCTTACGTCTCAACTCTCAATTGTTCTTAAATTTTCAACCCTTCTCAATTTCCCATGATATCATGACATAAAACACGGATCTCAACTTGATTTAATGGAGACCGAAATTCCAAGAAATCCGACAATTAAAGAGACACGAAATTCCATGAATCGATGAGTAGGAATTCATTCAATCAGATGTGATTTATAGATCTCGCCAAACATTTAACAATAGGATACATCACATTTTCCTCTTTCGCCATAGAAATAATTACGATATGGCCTCAAGAATAATCCTTCTCATTTCCATCCCAATATCAACATTGACAAGGATAATTTTGATAGATCCCAATGCTCGGCTTTAACCCCTTTAACAACTCCGATTTTATGTAACATCGGATGCTCTAAACTATCACATTACCTCCTTGTCTTGAAACACATCACAATTCATACAACAATACATTCTTGAAAGTCGAAGTCATTGCTCAATGTAGACTAGTCTAGTTCGGACGCTTGGTTACCAATATTCTCATCTATCCGAACTCTGTCAACATGTAATAAACTTTTCAGCTTTCACAAGATGGAAACCTTATCATTCGTAGTGACTTAAACTAATATTCAACTCTTTCTATTAAATATAGACTTCTCGTTCAAACTATTTACTCTTTGATCTGTACAAAATGAAATTCTATTATCAAACTTGGGAAAAATAATCGACATAATTGTCACATGAAATCTTTCAAATAAATAATTTACCATACCGACTAAAACTCGCTTTTATCACCTATGCCTTTCTTGATGTCAAATCCTTACGAAATTAGAAAAATCCCAATACTAAAATCACCACATTACCAAGATCAAATTAGAAGTATAGTCATATTTGACATGATTATCACGAGCTGAAGAACGTACTTCGAACATGAGTCATAATTGACAAATTATGGAACAAAGATAACAAGAAAACCGAATAAAGAAATCCAAGATAGAGAAACCCGAATAAAGAAATCCGAATAAAGAGATCCGGGATAAAGAAACCCAAGATACGATACTATCTTGGAGAATCGAAAACCAAACTCATAGAGAAAATACGGAATACCCGATAATTCTTCAAAGAAAGAAAGTCCGAAGAAAACATCATTTAATCCCATGAAATCAAATATAACAAGATCAATATATCTTCCCAAACATATATATCGATGAAGCATCAAGTAGAAAAGCAGAATCATAATATCATACGTATTCTCTCATCAATTCTTATCGACGAAATGAAATAGAATACCCGATGAAATAGAGCAATATAAATTATAGACCGGTCGGACTACCAATGCTTTCATCCAACACCGAATTAGAAGACATTCCCATATAACAAGAATTTCTTGAAGATCAATAGCCATAGAAATATTTCGAGAACGGGTGAACACATAGAACATCTCAAAAGAGATCGCTAAATCTGTCGGTCATAAGCTGTCACACTCGGATAATTCACATTTGAAATATCATTTCCCCAACTAGTTCTGCCGTCACAAATTTTATATTAAACCATTCACTAAAAAGGCCAATTCGAATAAATTTCGATTTACACTTTTCTCGACCTTGCACTTGAGTAATTCGATTTACCAAGGAGAATTCCTTTTCTAACTAGGACAGTGCATAACTCCAATAATTTTACGTCAATCCGATACTTTCGGCTCGACTTTACTTATCAGCTCATTTTCAATCTCGGATCATACTTATAATTATTCTATCATTGAACTCTTTGGGTTCTCAACCGAAAACTTATTCAATACAAATCTCATGAAATTCCATTATAAGTACCACTTTGGTAAGGGGAGGGTTGTAGGACCTCGACTCGACTTTCTTATACATACACATATGACACAACTTCCATCATCATAGTAACATCATCAAAATCATGTCATTCATTCATGTTGGCTTACACCAATTTTCCTATTGTCCCATTTAGACAATATACTTATGCATACATTCTATGTTTTCTAGACGACTTTACTTATCCATTCAATTAATTAAATTAATTCATGCTCATGACATTATATAAGGCCAAACAAACATAGATATTTGCATCACAATCACAACTTTCATTTCGTGCATCATCATGTACATATCATTACAATCATATAATTCAGTCCAACAATTTAACATAGATAAGTTCATTTCATTATAATCCTTTACCTCATAAAAATTATATACCATTAACATTCATCAACATTCGACATCCAATCAAGACAAGGACATTTTCATTCAGTATCATAATATTATGACTTTTATTCATACCTCTACTACTTTCTATTTATTCCGTTCATCTTATCAAGTAAGCCACATACACTACATCATATGAGCATTAAGCAAATATGAATATTTATCACAACATGAACTTTCATCTCACATATTATCACATATGTATCATAAACCTTTATTCATACTTTTCTGAACCGAGACTTATCATAATCATAATTTTACTCAAATACCTTTACTTAACATTGAACATGGTTGGCGCAGCTTGGGTTGGAGAGTACCTGTCTAAATAAGGCGGTACTTATACGCGTCGGAAGACATCACACTATCACATATCGGTGGCATGTATAGCTAAACTTTTACACATGCTAGGTTAGTCCGAGAACCGACTAAACCTGCTCGATACCACTAAATGTAACACCCGTGCACCGAGACCGTTGTTTGAGTCGAACACGAGGTGTTAACGGACTTAATTCATTAATTAAACAGCTCATACAATTCATTTTAAAATTTCCAGACAAGCTGGCTAACTGCATCACAGTCGTTTTAAAATCATATCTCGAGTTACTGAAACTCGAAATCCAATTCCGTAAATTTTTCCTGAAACTAGACTCATATATATATCTACTAATTTTTTCCTAGAATTTTTGGTTGGGCCAATTAGTACAGTTTATTAGTTAAAGTCTCCCCTATTTCAGGGTTCAACTACTCTGACCTCAGTGTATTACGAATCAGATATCTCCCTGTACAGAGCTTCAATGACTATGCCGTTTATCTCTAATAAAACTAGACTAAATAAGGAATCTGTAAATATAAAGCATGACTTCTAATTATCTTTGTAAAATTTATGGTGAATTTCCAAAGTCAGAACAGGGGATCCAGAAATCGCTCTGGCCCTGTTTCACAAAAATTTAAACATCTCATAAAATATAGCTCATATACCTGTTTTGCTTATTCCATATGAAAATAGACTCATCAAGCTTCGATTCCATAATTTATTCATTATTTAATTCCATTTATACTATTTTTAGTGATTTTTCAAACTCACGTCACTGCTGCTGTCTGAATCTATTTTATGGTAAATTTTACCTATTTCATGGTTTCCATGGATTAGCTAGCAATTTGACATACATAATACCAAATATGATCATGATTAGCCATTCCAATGGCTAATCATTACCAAGCATTTCTATCTCCATACCACTCAATAACCATATCATAAGACCATATATACAAAATGATTATAATGCTATACATGCCATACTCAAAATATACAAGCCATTATGTCAAGATGGTATACGGATAGTGTGAGCGTGCCTCCGACCGTTTCCGATTTCTCGAGCTGGCTTGTCAACACTACAAGGAATGAAAAGGAGGAGTAAGCATAAATGCTTAGTAAGCTCACATGCAAATAGCAAGTAACATAACCATATAAGCAAACATAAAACATCATTTGCATAATCATCACCAAGACATTCATATCACCTTTTCATTTATCATCTTACCATATTGTTGTTATATCGAGTTTTCAACCCGAGGGTTAAGTACATACCTGTTCAAATTATCCATTTCACAACACTTACCAATACGTCCCTTTCATCTTGAGTATTCCTCCATTTGAGTAGAACTTTACCCGTTGAACACATCGAATATAATTGGATACATGGATAACTTGCACATAAGTGCCACATATTCAATCAAGCAATCATGTAACCGCCCATAAGCAAACTCGGACTCAACTCAACGAGCTCGAGGCGTTCGCATCCATAAGTGAACTCGGACTCAACTCAACGAGTTCGGATGCCTAGTTACATCTCACGAACTCGGACTCAACTCAACGAGTTCGGACATTCGCATCCATAAGTGAACTCGGACTCAACTCAACGAGTTCGGATGCTCAACCATCCTAGTGACATGTCACTTGTATCCTAATCTATTCCTAAGGTTCAAGCGGGCTTTTCCTCGAACACTTATCCTTGCCTCTTAGTAGAATGCCGAAATCAATACTCAGTAACAATTATATTTAACAAGTAGTTCACATAATTTACATATTATTTGAAATTAACCACAAAGCATACATTTCATAATAAAATTCAGCATAACACATAATTAATATCAATAACTTAAAAATAACAATTATGCTACATTATTTACACATGAACTTACCTCGTATGCGAAAATGGCTATTTTACCATTTCGTCCACAACTTGGTATTTTCCCCATTTTAGCCCGAATTTCAGTTTTCCTTGCTCTATCATTTAAAATATAGTCTAATTAGGACTCGCATTATTCAAATTGACCCAAAATCATATTTTTGAAAAATTACAATTTTGCCCTAAACTTTTGCATATTTACACTTTTGCCCCAAAGCTCGTAAATTAAAATTCGGCCTATTTTCTTATGTTTTATGACATGCTGATCATTTTTCCTTCTATGGCAACATCAAATTCTCACTCTAACATGTACTTATGACTATTAGGTATTTTTGGAATTAAGCCTTTTGCTCGTTTTCACTTAAAACCGAGTAGCACAAGTTGTCTAACATAATTTAAAAGCTCATATTCTATCATAAAACACCAAAATACACAAATTTCACCTATGGGTATTTTTCCAAATATAAACCCTAGGTTAAATTATTGCTAGCATAAGCTAAATCGAGCTAGGGACTCCAAAAACGTAAAAATCATTAAAAACGAGGCTAGAACGAACTTACAATCGAGCTTGGAAGCTTGAAAACCCTAGCCATGGTTTCTCCTTGCTATATTCGGCCATGGGGTTGAAGATGAGCAAAATTGGCTTTTAATTTTGTATTTTAATTCATTTTACCCCTAAATGACCAAAATGCCCTTACTACTAAACTTTCCAAAAATTCCATCCATGTCCAATTTTTGTCCATAGACTTAGAAATTGGTAAAATTACTCTCTAAGGACCTCTAATTAATAATCTAATTCAATTTTATGCAAAATACTTCTAGAACACAAGTTTTACAATTTATTCAATTTAGTCCCAAATTTCAAATTAAGCACTTTATGCATAAATTCACGAAATTTTCACACAATCATGCAATCATATCATAGACCTTAAAATAATCATAAAATAATTATTTATATCTCGGATTTTGTGGTCACGAAACCACTATTCCGACTAGGCCCAAAATCAGGATATTACATGAATCATACTTATGGATATACCATGGCCGAATACCACAACACCATAATTTTGGTCATGATTAAACAAAGAACTTAGTATCTCCTTCGAAAATGCTAAAAGAAAATCTAAGAGTCCTCAATCCCCCATCACATGTTTCATTATCAAGCTTGATATTTAGCATGCAATGGCATTAACACCACATTCACTTTGGCCGAATTTCATTCCCATGACATAGCAAAGATTTGAACCATGGGCTAACAAGAACATCAAGCTAGCAACTAAAAACATGCATGAATCTCATGGCACAACCTCAAACATACCTTAATCTTGATGCAAGTATAGCCAACCTCTTCCTAATCCTCTTCAAAACCAAACATGAAGCAAAATTCCTTCCTTCCTCTAGTATTTTCGGTCAAGGGAGAAAAATGGATGAACAAATTTTTTTTTCTTCTCTTTTCCTCAATACACGGCAAGGGGGGGTTCACTCACACACATTTTTTTTTCATTCTTTATTACCCATACTTATTTGTTTATTGTTTCTCCCTAATGCACCAACAAAACATGTTTCATGACATGTTTTGCCCATGATTCCTTGTCATGGCCGGCCACTAGAACTTGGGGAAATTTCACATGCAAGTCCTCCCCTTTGACTACATGCACTATTAGGTCCTTATAGATTAGCCTTTCACTTTTCAAAAGTGTCACACAAGTCCTACTAATTGAATTCACATGCAATCGGCTAAATCGGAACTTGAAATTTTCACACATTCATAATTACATATTCTAGACAATAAATATTACATTCAAACATTTCGGTGACTCGGTTTAGCGGTCTCGAAACCACTTCCCGATTAGGGTCAATTTTGGGCTGTCACAACTCTCCCCCACTTAAGAAATTTTCGTCCCCGAAAATCTTACCGACACATGGTTTAGGATAACGTCCTCTTATTGAATTACATCCATATGAACATTTCTACAAGTATGCACATATATCTCATTCTCTTGATTTCATAAGCAATAATCACTTAATTTAATTCACAAATGCATTTCAAACACATATCAAGCACATACTAACATGTATAATTCACATCATCAACCCACATTTTTGTAACCCACATTTTCATCCATGTATAAGCTGTAACCTGGCCGAAATTACACATATACTCAAACATCCCAATAAATATCCTTTATAACTCCATCGTATCTCAATATTCAACTTTCACACACGAACATTTAATTCATTCAGCACATATGAACATACCTCATTGCTGGAATTTTTTGCAAGCGTATTAACTGAAATTTTACAGCAAGATTGCTCATCTCCGAATCACGTACCTTCTGGATTTAACCGGATATAGCGACTCGCTCGATTGTCTTGGGACATAGTCGGTTATAGTGATTCGCACAATTGCCTTGAGAATTAGCCCGGATTTAGTCGCTAGCACAAAAGCCTTGGGACTTAGCCGGATACCATTCGAATAACCAAGCACATATATCAACAAATCAATACACATTCTTATTACATTCTCATTACCAAAGCTCAAACACAAGACACTTATCATATTTACAATTTCGGCTCAATAGCCACACACCAAGAGCATGATTTCGATTTGCTTAAAACATGATCTAATCAAATCATAATTTAAGCTCTATTTACTCAAAACTTACTTCACATTACCAACCCTTATGTTCATACACAAAAGATCAACTTAGCCTAAGGGCCGGTAGCTCGTTTATCAAGCGAGCGACTACTTACTTGTAAGGGCTCAACTAATTCAAGCACATATAGCTCTTACAATGCCATATCCTAGATATGGTCTTACATATTCTCATATATCGAGCCGATGCCATGTCCCATGCATGGTCTTACACATTATCTCAAATCAATGCCTTCGTCCCAGACGAGGTCTTACATAATTCCACTTCACACACTTAGTGCCCATCGACCGATCTCGCACTCATAGTGCTCGGTTAAAGGATTTACACACACACAGTGCCTCTAATCATTCACACACATAGTGCTCTTATTCATTCGTTATTACACATTGAAATGACTTACCCAATTCTATAAACATCACATATGTACACTTTTAAACATATCGTCTCATATAAATTTGAATTAGTATAGTAATGAACACTTAAACTTTGCTCAATTTACCACGACGAAGCCTACTAGGCACGAAGGCGAATACACGTCACCAAAGCATGATTGCTCTTGGGACCTAGCCGGATACATCACTAGCACGAATGCTCTTGAACTTAGTCCGGATACATCACTAGCACGAATGCTCTTGAATTTAGCCAGATACATCACTAGCACGAATGCTCTTGAACTTAGTCCGGATACATCACTAGCACGAATGCTCTTGAACTTAGCGGATATAACCACAAGCACAATTGCCTTGGTCTTAACCCGGGTATAACAACTCACACAAATGCCTTGGTCTTAGCAGGATATATTCACTAGCATAAATGCCTTCGGGACTTAGCCCGGGTATCATTCAAATGCTCATGTACACATATATCAACAATCACGTCACATCCATATTTCATTCTCAATTCTCATGTACATATACACATATAGCAATACACATTAGTATATCATTTACATTACTTGAATACAAACACAACATGCTTATCAACCATTCAACTTCCAGCTCCATAGCCACATACAAAAATCACATATACCCTTAATTCAATCCGAATCGAAATTCAAATACGAGTACATGATACGTACCTAATCAACTTAATAGTTTAGGCATATCTAAGTGAAGTTATATCGCAAATTCTCATAGTCAGAAGCTTGTTACAGCTCGATCGGGATCAAGATTCATTACAATACAGCAACCACCTTTTACTAGTCAAAAATCATCACACTATCATTTTATCACTTTATGGCATGTATAAATAGACTCACGCGTGCTACGTTAGTCCTAGAATCGACTAAACCGTAGCTCTGATACCAATAAAATTGTAACACCCCATACCCGAGACCGTTACCGGAGTCGAACACGAGGTGCTAACCGACTAATTCATTTACTCTCGCAGTCCAATTAAAAATTTTTCCAGACGACTGGCTAACTGCATCACTGTCACCTTAAAAATCATAACTTGAGTTCTACAACTCAAAAATCAGATTCGTAATTTTTCCCTGAAACTAGACTCATATGTCCATCTACATATTTTTTCTTAGAATTTTTGGTCGGCCAATTAGTACAGTTTATTAGTTAAAGTTTCCCCTAATCCAGGGTTCGACTACACTGACCTTCACACATTACGAATTGGATATCTCCCTGTACAGGGCTTCAATACTGATGCCGTTTGTTTCTATAGAAACTAAACTCAGAGAGGAATCTATGCATATATGGCATGACTCCTAATTATCTCTGGTTAATTTACAATGAATTTCCAAAGTCGGAACAGGGATTCCAGAAACCGTTCTGGCCCTGTTTCACAAAAACCTAAATATCTCTTAACATACAACTCATATGACCATTTCGTTTCTTCCATATGAAAGTAGATTCATCAAGGCTCATTTACATAATTTATTCACTATTTAATTCCATCTCTACTATTTTTAGTGATTTTTCACATGCACATCACTGCTGCTGCCAGCATCTATTTTTAGGGTAGACTTTATCTAACACATAGTTTCTATCACTCAACTAACCCTCTTGCATATATAGTCCAAAATATAATCAAGATGAACCATTCTAATGGCTGATCGTTGCCAAACATTTCCATGCCTCTTAATGAGCATATACATATCGAATGATTATAACATTATGCACAAAACATTTATAAGCCATTTTCACATGGCTATCTAAAATTATACAAATCCAAAGGGACCATGACCCACAACAAAAGGGGTAGTCCTATACATTGACCAAAATATCCTCTCACTACTAGTTTATTCCATACATGCCATAAGATATTCCCAAAAGCGTAGCAGTACCAAGCGGTGGGTAGTGATAGTGTGACTAGTTCTTGACGATCCCCGAGCCCGTAGCTTCCAATGAGATCTATAAAACGGAGGAAACAAAGTAAGCAGAGTAAGCATTATAGTGCTTAGTAAGTTTTAAGCGGTGTCAACAGATAACAACCAAATCATAACATAGTTGTTCGTATTTTTGTTTCACTCTTCCTTCGGGCATACTATCCCTTTTACGAATATGCACATCTCATCATATACAATAGGCGGATAAACTCTCACATAAAAGTGAGCTCATGTGACATAGATATATCGTATGATTTCACATAACCTCTCACACTAAACCGATGTCACATAATCATAGGAATAGTCCCATAGATTGCTCTCGTGTGCATCATATATAAACTTGGAGTACATACTGTTTAACCTTTCGCATTGCGTATATTTATAAGCAATTCTTATTACGAAGTCTTACCGGACATAATCTCCACACGTAGTCATCGGGTCTTACCGGACATAATCTCCACACGTAGTCATCGGGTCTCACCAGAACATATTTCCAAGTTTCATGTACATTTAATCACATGTTACAACATTCACATTAGCCATTCGGCTTTACCACACATACACATCACACATATATTTCACATTAGCCATTCGGCTTTACCACATATACATATCACACATATATTTCACATTAGCCCTTGACTTTACCACATATACACATCACACATATATTTCACATTAGCCATTCGGCTTTACCACATATACATATCACACATATGTTTCACATTCATCACATCGGCCATTAGGCCTTATCACATATATATATACCTTCACATTCATCACATCTACCATTAGGCCTTATCACATATATACTCTTTCACATTCATCACATTGGCCATTAGGCCTTATCACATATATATACACCTTCACATTCATCACATTGGCCATTAGGCCTTATCACATATATATACACCTTTACATTCATCACATCGGCCATTAGGCCTTATCACATATATACTCTTTCACATTCATCACATTGGCCATTAGGCCTTATCACATATATACTCTTTCACATTCATCACATTGGCCATTAGGCCTTATCACATATATACATCTCCTACATATTTCATATTTTTCTTGTACATCAATTTCAGCAATAGCTCATAAGCAACTCAAATAATTTCATCAAAGTTTACAACAAAATCACCTATTCACTACAAGCAGTTTTCTTTTCCTGAGCAACAGTCGCTAAATTGTTTATAACTGGAGCTACAAAACTCAAAATCAATTGCCGTTAATTTTCCCTGAATGTAGACTCATGTATCTTTCATCCATAAAATTTTAAGAATTTTAGGTTTGGCCAATCAATACCAGATTTTTCTTAAATTTTCCACTGTTTCACTGTTTGACCAATCTGACCACTCTTCACTACGAATCAAATTTTTCATTGTACAGAATTCATAATGTGTTTTATTTGATTCCATTTGAAACTAGACTCATTAAGGAGTCTAAGAATATAAATCTTATCTCATAACCATTTTTTACAAATTATAATGATTTTCCAAAAACAGAACAGGGATTTCGAGTCATTCCGACACTGTCCCGCACAACTTTAAATATCTCTTTATAGGAAATTCCTTTGCTTCCACGGTCTCTTTTATAAGAAACTAGACCAACTAAGCTTTGATTACATGTTTTATTCAGCCTATAATTCCACACCAAAAATTTATAGTGATTTTCTAAAATCACATTACTGCTGCTGTCCAAGCAATTTATTACAATTTGCTCTTAACTTTCCAAGTCCAAACACTTATGAACTTACCATTTGGGCTTAAGACATATCATGGCCACATCATATCTTATCAAATCAACTCATTATGTCCTATTATGATTGAATTTACTCAACGATTAATCGCTTAAAACTTACCTCGGATGTGGTCGAACGATTTGGCGGGTATTCGATCACTTCTTCCCTTCCTTATCCAACTTGATCCTCTAGGCTCTTGAGCTTAATTAAACAAACAAATTGACTTAATCATTTGAGCATCGAAAAGAGGAATACAAGATACTTAGCCAATATATATACTCATTAGGCATCAAAGTCGCATATGTGCGAAATCATGAATCGAACTCAACACATTAGTTAATATTCCTCTTAGCGAATTTTCTAAGCCAAGAATAGGCATCAATATGCTTGCCTCTAACCGAATGCATGCACACCAATTTCCCCTCATGTGGCCGAATATACATGTCCATGTTGAGGCCAATTATAGACTTAATACCACACAAAACAGCATACATTTTACTACTACGCATTACATATCGTAGCTCAATACACCTCTCTCATTTACTTCATAACCGAAACATCATCACAAGCAAATATACACTTGAAATAGTATATATGACATACCAATACATCATGTGCAAACATATATTCATGTAGGTGCAAGGGCGAATTCTCAAGTGGCTTATATCCAAATATAGACACATATCCAAAGCTTAAATCTTACTTACCATGCAACATGCATGAATCATACTTATGGATATACCATGGCGAATACCACAACACCATAATTTTGGTCATGATTAAACAAAGAACTTAGTATCTCCTTGAAAATGCTAAAAGAAAATCTAAGAGTCCTCAATCCCCATCACATGTTTCATTATCAAGCTTGATATTTAGCATGCAATGGCATTAACACCACATTCACTTTGGCGAATTTCATTCCCATGACATAGCAAAGATTTGAACCATGGGCTAACAAGAACATCAAGCTAGCAACTAAAACATGCATGAATCTCATGGCACAACCTCAAACATACCTTAATCTTGATGCAAGTATAGCCAACCTCTTCCTAATCCTCTTCAAAACCAAACATGAAGCAAAATTCCTTCCTTCCTCTAGTATTTTCAGTCAAGGAGAAAAAATGGATGAACAAATTTTTTTCTTCTCTTTTCCTCAATACACTGCAAGGGGGTTCACTCACACACATTTTTTTTTCATTCTTTATTACCCATACTTATTTGTTTATTGTTTCTCCCTAATGCACCAACAAAACATGTTTCATGACATGTTTTGCCCATGATCCTTGTCATGGCCGGCCACTAGAACTTGGGGGAATTTGACATGCAAGTCCTCCCTTTGACTACATGCACTATTAGGTCCTTATAGATTAGCCTTTCACTTTTCAAAAGTGTCACACAAGTCCTACTAATTGAATTCACATGCAATCGGCTAAATCGGAACTTGAAATTTTCACACATTCATAATTACATATTCTAGACAATAAATATTACATTCAAACATTTCGGTGACTCGGTTTAGCGGTCCCGAAACCACTTCCCGACTAGGGTCAATTTTGGGCTGTCACACCATGTGTGACACACGGTCATCCCTATGGGCGTATGGTTTGGCCGTGTGACCCCTGCACGTAAAATTTCAAGTCAGTATGCATGATAATAAACACACAGACAGAGACACAGCCGTGTGTCTCAGCCGTGTGGAGGACACAGCCTAGTACACGGGTGTGTGGCTTCGCCATGTGACAATTTAGGGATGTTGACGTCAGAAATAGAATACCCAGGTTTTTGCACACGGGTTAAGACACGGGCGTGTCATGGCCGTGTGAGGGACACGGGACATTGACAAGGGCGTGTCTGGCCGTGTGAAAACCCCTGTAGGTGTGAATTAGAATTTAATTCCACACGGGTGCAGGACATGGGCGTGTGCCAGGGTGCTTAGGTTGTTTGAGCCACATGAACCACCAGCACGGCCATGTCAAAATAGTCACACTGGGGTATTATCCTTCCATACGGGTGTGTTCCCTATTTTAAGGCAAATTTCTTAAGGTTAGTTTAAGGACCCAGAATGGTTCCGAATAGTTTTTAATGGTCGATTTGGGGCTCGTAAGCCCATAATAAGTAGTTTAAAGTAGAAATTGAAAAAGTTTTAATTTGGACCAAGTCTCGGTGACTTGAGACTGTTTGTATGCATGAGATAAAGTTAGGTAATGCCTCGTACCCCGACCCAGCATGGGTTACGGGTATAGGGTGTTACTAGTAGCCTAATAAGAAGCCCAAATAAGAACATTCTTGCCCAGACTAATAAACTATTCATACTAGATAGATATAAAAAAGAATATAAAATAAATAAATAGAAATGGATAAATAAATGGCAAGCTCCTGCTTTTATGGTTTTTAATTGGTGAGGCCATCTATACCTTGGAGCTCATTCCTTCATTTAATTGGTAACTTGTACAGTTCACACTCTTTGACTCTACTCATAAATTTTCCATTAATAGATCTTCCACAATCAGATCTATCATATATAGAATGGTATGTAAGGATGATGATTAATTAAGTAGCTAAGCTTGTCAGTCCATTCTTTGTAAGAGCCGAAGCATAATATATTTTTTCTTTTTAAATAGGATTTTCCCCGCTTAATGGATAAGCATTTGCTACCAATAAGGAATTTTTTCTCATCTTAAATTCCAAGATTAGATTTACACCAATGGAAACCATAAATTTCATACACAATAGAAGGATATGATAGATCCATCTTTTTTAGATAATGAATGGACGAACCCTATTCTATTTATTGGTACGGATTGTCGATATTGAAAAATTTGTTTCTTTTTTCTTTTCCCATGATTTGAACAAGTCGCATATACACCCCGTTAATACTGCAGTACAACAAGGGGGAGATAAAGAAGAGGATGTGGTGGTTGTCACCCAGTTGGGACAGAATGTCGGAGGTTCCAAAGAGTGGAGGAGAGGAGAGTATTAAGGCTAAGTGTTGGAGATAAGTTGGTAGAGTATAGGTTTGGTATCTTTGGAGAGTCGATCCCTTCTCTATCATTCTTGGAGGTATTTAAGCGAGATGTCATGTGTAATGCGACATTACTGTGCTGAACTTTCCAATTAACCATCATTATAGAGTGCATAGAGTGGATGTCTTTAATGAGATAGGGATATCTGTGATGGGACAAACCTTGTTGATACGAACTCAGTTCGGTGTTGATTCGAGTCGTTTAGATTGCCTGATGTGAAATTGAGTAAGTTGTTTAACTTATAGCGAAATAGGCTGGAAAAATAAAGAATAAGTTCAGACGAAAATGATGCAAAGAGGGTTTAGTAAAATGGATGGTTAGATTCGGCTAAAGCCAAGAGTGAACCAACAATATATGTGACAGCCCAAAATTGACCCTAGTCGGAATGTGGTTTCGGGACCACAAAACCGAGGCATAAAAATAATTAAAAATTTATTTTGATGCCTATAATATGTGTGTGCTCATGTATGACATTTTATGATGATTGATTTAGTGTTATAAAGGTGAATTCCACAAGAAAGGACTTAGTAGTGAACTTTGAAAGTACGATAGGGAAATGTGTGATGACAAATTAAAGCATGCATGCAAAATAATGGACTTGCATGTCAAATTCCCCTTTTTACAAGTGATGGCCGGCCATGACAAAGAGATATGGGCTAAACATGTCATGAAACATGTTTTGTTGAGCATTAGGGAGAAATAATAAACAAATAAGCATGGGTAAGAAAAGAATGAAAAAAAAATGTGTGTGAGAGAGTAGCATTCCCCCATTGCCGTGCAACCAAGAAGAGAAAACAAAAAAATTTGTTCATCCTTGTTCTCTCCTTTTTGGCCAAAAAATACTAAGAGGAAGAAGAGATTTTTGCTTCATTTCCTTTGTTTAGAAGAGATCTAGAAGGATATTTGGCTAAACTTGCATCAAGATTGAGGTATGTATGAGGTTGTGTCATGAGATTCATGCATGTTTTAGTTGCCAACTTGATGTTCATGTTAGCATTGGTTCAAATCCTTGTTATGCCATGGAAGTGGTATTTGGTCAAGGTTGGTATTGTGATAAAGCCATTGCATGTTAAGTGTGAAGCTTGATGATGATGCATGCAATGATGGATTGTCTACTCTTGAAATTTCTTTGTAGCCATCTTGAGTAAGACTTTGAGTTTTCTTTTTGTTTAACCATGATTGAAGATAAAAGGGGCATGATTATGATGTATTCGGCCATGATGCATTCATGAGCATGGTTCATGCTTCTTGCATGTTAGTTAAAATTTGTGTTTTAGATGGCTATGGACACCTTGAAATTCGGCCATGCTCATATATGTATATATATGTTTGCACATGATGTTTTGGCTATGAAGTAAGTGATGAATATGTTTGTTTAAAGAAGAAGATGTTGAAGAATGCTTGTGAAATTGCAAGCACATTCGGCCTAGCACACATATGAGTGCTTGATGCTATATTATAAGTTTTGAGCTACAACATGCAAAGCATTAACTAGTAAAATGCATGCTGTTTTTGTGTGGTATTAAGTGCATAATTGGCCTCAACATGGACATGTATATTCGGCCTTAGGTAGCCTATTGAAGGCCTTAGCTTTTCCTTGATGCCCGAATGAATTGTATTGAATTGCTTGATGTAGTATAAAATGTGCATGACCATTGTGTATTCAAGCTAAAGGGTGGCCATTTGACCATTTAAACTCCTTGTCATATTCGCCATAAGCTAGCACAATGAGGTTTTAATAAATTGAATTTGTTTGAATTAGCTCAAGAGCTTAGAGGGCCACAATTGGACAAGGGGAAGGAAAAAGTGATCGAATAGCCGTAAAAGCCGTTCGACAACATCCGAGGTAAGTCCTCAAGAAGTGACCTTAATTGAATTATGTGGAATGAAATATGGATGTATTGATTATTGATTTATGTGTGTATGAGTATTGAATGATACCGGGCTAAGTCCCGGCGATTATGCTAGTGATTATAATTGTGTTTGAGCCTTAGTAACGAAAATGAAATATGTATGTCCAATGATTATTGATGTATGTGTGCATGAGAAATTGAATGATACCGGGCTAAGCCCAAGACAATTATGCTGGAAATTATATCCGGGTTAAGACCAAGGCAATTGTGCTAGTGGCTACATCGGGCTAAGACCAAGGCATTCGTGCGAGTCATTCTATCCGGGCTAAGACCCGAAGGCATTCGTGCACGTGGTTATATCCGGTTGTATTCCGAAGAAGCTTGGGCTGGAGGTGAGTGTTGGTTGCTGTAATAAATTCAATTAGTACGCTCGAAAAGCCCAAAGAATAAGGTACGTTTATATGTGCATTGGAAAGTCGACATATTTGAGCAACATTCGCTCAATCGACTAAGCAATTTCAGCTATTGGAATGGTTGATACTTTGTGAAAGTATATAATGATGAAGTGTGAAGTAAGAATGATTATGAGAATGTGTATTAATGAAATGATGCATTTGGTTATGTGAATGTATTGCTTAAATTAAAGCTGATTTTATTCCTTGAGACTTACTAAGCATAAAAATGCTTACCTCGTTGCTTTGGCTCTCTTTTTATAGATTACGCTCGATAGCAATCAGATTCGGGATCATTAAAGTCGAAGTCATCCACACTATCAACGCCTCTATTTTGGTATAAATTTTGGTTGAACTTTGAAATGGCATGTATAGGACTACCCTTGTTGGTTTAAATATCTTTGTGATGTATATGTGTACGGCCATGCGAAAATGGCTCGTAAAAGTGAAGTACTGAACTTAGACTATTTGCGGTTTGTATATATATATATGGTGTCATGATGTGATTATGGATTGGAGATGGGAATGTTGGTCACATGATCAGCCATTGGTATGTTAAAATGATCATATATGAACCTATGTATGGCAAGACTAGTTGGTTCATGGAGACTACAAAATAGGTAAGACCTACCTTAAAAACAGATGCTGCCAGCTGCAGTGACGTGAATGTGAAAAATCACCAAAAATTTGTAGGAATGGTATTAAATAGTGAATAAGCTATGTAAATGAACCTTGATGAGTCTATTTTCATATGGAAGAAACGAAATGGTCATAGGAGTTACATGTTAAGAGATATTAAAGCTATTGTGAGACAGGGCCAGAACGGTTTCTGGGTCCCCTGTCGGAAATTTAAAAATTTACTATAAATTATCCAGAAATAATTAGGAGTCATACCTTATATGTACAGATTCCATTTTGAGTCTAGTTTCATTAGAAACAAACGGCACCAGAATTAAAGCCCTGTACAGAGAGATATTCAAGTTATAACACGCGAAGGTCAGAGCAGTCGATCCCTGTAACATGGGTGACTTTAACTAATAAACTGTACCAATTGGCCTGACCAAAAATTCTAGAAATAAATCCATGGATGGATATATGAGTATAAATTCAGGGAAAATTTACAAAACGAGTTTCCGAGTTTTGAAACTCGAGATATGATTTTTAAGGCGATGGTGACGCAGTTTTCCAGCCTGACTGGAAATGTCAAATTGGGGGGCAAAATATGTGAACTTGGCTTGTTAACCCCTCGTGTCCGACACCGGCGATGGTCTCGGGTTTGGGGTGTTACAATTTTATTGGTATCAGAGCCACGGTTTAGTCGATTCTAGGACTACCGTGATGTGTTTGGGGTCTAGCTATACATGCCATTAAATGATGAATCGATAGTGTGGTGATTTCTGACAATTTGACTTTGTGTTTGTTTATAGCAATGGATCCCGATCCCACCGAGCAATAGCTGATGATGTGGAGAGTGTGGCGCTGCTCCGCGCAAGGGACAGGCCGCGGACTCTCAACCTATGGCCAGCAATCCGAATGATGAGGCTAGGCAAGCCTTATATAGTGTGATGAACGAATGGTTTAATCAATACATTCGAACTAACACTACTGTTCCACAACCTCCATTCCCGACAAATGCAACCCCGCACCTACAATACCTCCGTTGACTGACCAAATAAGGTCAAGTAAGCCCCGATCGATAGGATTCGAAAACATGGGGCCACTGAATTTAAGGCTACGGATGATGATGATGCCGAAGCGAGCTGAATTTTGGTTGGATAACACTATCCGGTGCTCGATGAGCTATCCTGTACACCGATGAGTGCTTAAAGTGTACCATCTCCTTGCTACGCGAGTCCGCCTACTATTGGTGGAGTACTCGACTTGTGGTGCCTAGAGAGCAAGTGACTTGGGAATTCTTTCAAACCGAGTTAGAAAAAAGTATATTAGTCGAGATTCATCGACCAAAAGTGAAGGGAATTCCTTGATCTTAAGCAAGGTTCTATGTCGATTCTCGACTACGAACGAAAATTTGTGAGGCTTAGCCGATGCAGCGAGAATGCATTTCGTCAAAGCCATTATGTGTAACGCTTCGAGGATGGGCTGAATGATGATATAAGGATGTTCGTTGGCATTCTCGAAATCGAGAGTTCGTAGTACTTGTTGAGCGAGCTTGTAAAGCCGAAGAGCTTAGAAAGGAGAAACAAAAAGTTGATGTGGGAACCAGGAGAATTCGAAGAGGTCCTCGGAAAGTCTCTTCAACAGCATCGAAGAGATTTCGAGATGATGTGAGCCGGTCTAGAGGCATTTCGGGCTTTTCTAGACGAGGACGCGATCGACCCCTGTGACCACACGAGTCACCGATCGCCGATGGTGGAAATGATCACGAGAGAGGCGGAGTGTCTACATTGTGGCAAATGGCATTCGGGAGCTGTTGGTTTTGTGATCGCTCTCGCTATAAGTGTGGATCGGCCGACCACTTTATGAAGGATTGCCCAGGATGCTTGAGCAGAATGTAAGTCGAGTGGAAACCAGGGTGCTACCATTGCTCGAGGTAGGCCACCTAGAAATATGGGCAATGTTAGTGGCGGTCGAGAGGATCTAGAGATGCTACCATCGGATCGAGGCTCGTGCCCTGCTAGGACTTATGCCATACTGCACGCGAGGATCTTGCCTCTCCGGATGTCATTACTGTACTTTCACTCTTTTCAATACTAATGTGATTGCTTTGATTGACCCTGGTTCTACTCATTCTTATATATGTGAAACCTTAGCATCCAGTAAGACTTTGCCTATTGAGTCTACTGAGTTTGTAATTCGGGTGTCAAACCCCTTGGGTCATTACGTGCTTGTTAACAAAGTGTGCAAGAAAAGTCCCCTAGTGTTCCGAGGTTCTTGTTTTCCGGCGGACTTGATGCTTTTGCCGTTCGATGAATTCGACGTTATTCTTGGTTTGGATTGGTTGACCATGCACGATGCGGTTGTAAATTGCAAAAGCAAGACTATCGATTTGAGGTCTTGCGAATAACGAGATAATTCGGGTTGAGTCTACGGACTTAAAGGGGTTGCCGGTTGTAATATCGGCAATGTTGGCGGAAATATGTAAGAAAAGGTGCGAAGTGTACCTTGCGTATGTGCTCGATGACAAGGAATCGTAAAAGAAACCCGAATCTGTGCGTGGTTTGTGAATACCGGATGTTTTCCACGAAGAATTGCCGGGTTTACCACTGTTCGGAAATAGAATTTGGCATCGAATTGGTACTGGTACCACTCCAATTTCGATAGCTCCGTGATCGTATGGCACCAACGGAATTAAAGGAGTTGAAAGCTCGGTTGCAAGAATTGGTGGATAGAGGTTTTGCTCGCTCGAGTTGTTCGCCTTTGAAGTACGCCGGTGTTGTTTGTGAAAAGAAGGATGGAACCATGAGGTTGTGCATCGACTATCGTCGACTTAATAAAGCGGCGATAAAGAACAAATACCGTTACCACGTATCGATGACTTGTTCGATAAACTGAAGGAGCCTCGGTGTTCTCGAAAATAGATTTGAGATCGGGCTATTATCAATTGCGAATCCGAGATTGGACGTACCCAAGGCGCCTTGAGAATGAGATATGGTCACTATGAGTTCCTAGTGATGCCGTTTGGGCTTACTAATGCCCTGCGGTATTTATGGATTTAATGAATCGGATCTTGAGACCATATTTGGATCGATTAGTAGTCGTGTTCATTGATGACATCTTGGTCTATTCAAGAAATGAGACCGAACATCTTGAACACTGCGGTTAGTCTGCAAATTTTACGGGATAAGCAATTATATGCTAAGTTGACAAGTGTGAGTTACGGTTAAGAGAGGTTAGCTTCTTGGGTCATGTGGTATCTGATCGGGTATTCGAGTCGACAGAATAAAATTTCAGCCATACTTAATTGGAAGCCTCAGAAATATTCTTGAGGTTCGGAGCTTTTGGGGCTTGCTAGGTTATTACCGACGATTTGTAAAGGTTTCTCAACGATAGCCACGCCGATGACGGCTACTCCAAAAGGATGTTAAGTTCGAATGGACGGAGAAATGCCAAAAAGTTTCGATCAATGAAAACTTATTTGGTGAAGCCCCAATTCTAGTGCAACCCGAGTCCAAGCAAAGAGTTTGTCATCTATAGCGACGCCTCCCTACTTGGGTTAGGTTGTGTATTGATGCAAGAAGGTCGAGTTGTGGCCTATCGTCGAGGCAATTAAAGCCACATGAGAAAAATTATCCGACTCATGATCTCGAATTGGTCGCCATCGTGTTCGCCTTAAAGATTTGGCGACATTACTTATTTGGTGAAAGGTGCCATGTGTACTCGGATCACAAAAGTCTCAAATATTTGATGACCCAAAGAGATTTAAATCTGCGACAAAGACGTTGGCTCGAGCTGTTAAAGGATTACGAGTTGGTCATTGACTATCACCGGGAAAGGCGAATGTGGTTGCGGATGCCTTGAGTCGTAAATCATTATTCGCTTCTGACGATGAACATGCACTTATGCATTCGATCCGATAGTGTGTTAGTAGCTGAATTGAAAGCCAAACCACTATTGATACATCAAATTCGAGAAGCTCGAGAAAAGTCGACGACGAGTTGGCGCAAAGCGAAATTTGAGTGTGTTCGAACAAGGACTCGGAATTTCAAATCGATGATGACGATTGTTTGAGGTTCGAAGTCGTCGTGTGTGTTCCAAAGAATTGAACTCATTTCGATAATTTTGAATGAAGCCCATTGTAGCCGAATGGCAATCCACCCGGGAGTCTGAAGGCGTACAATGATTTGAAACGCCGGTTTTGGTGGCATGGTATGAAGCGAGACATCTCGACTTTGTTTGAGATGTTTAATATGTCAACAAGTGAAAGCGGAACATCAGTGCCTTGAGATTACTTGACCAATCACGATACCCGAGTGGAAATGGGATCGAGTCACAATGGACTTTGTATCCGGACCGCCATTGTCGCAAGTAAGAAGGATGCGGTTTGGGTCGTGGTAGATAGATTGACTAAGTCGGCCCACTTTGTCCTCGTCGTCGGATTTTTCAATGGACAAATTAGCCGAATTGTACGTTTCTCAGTTGTGAGATTACACGGGTGCCTATTTCCATCGTGTCGGATAGAGATCCGAGATTTACCTTGCGATTTTGGAAAAAGTTGCAAGAAGCTTTGGGTACCAAGTTGCATTTAGCACCGCCTTTCACCCCCAAACCGATGGTCAATCCGAGCGGATAATTCGGATACTTGAGGATATGTTGAGATGTTGCGTCCTCGAGTTTAGTGGTTCATGGGAGCGGTATTTGCCGTTGATTGAATTCGCCACAACAACGACTTTCAATCGAGTATTAAGATGGCACCCTACGAGGCTTTGTACGGTCGTAAATGCCGTACACCATTGTTTTGGGTGAGCTTGGTGAAAGCAAGATTTTCGGGTGGATTTGATTAGAGATCTGAGCAGAAAGTGAAAGTAATCCGTGAAAGTCGAAGATAGCCTCCGATCGTCGCCGAAGTCGTGCACGCGGATCTGAAGCGTAAGGATATCGAGTATCGGTGGGTGATAAAGTGTTTCTCAAGGTATCGCCTTGGAAAAAGATACTCGATTCGGCCGTAAGGCGGTGAGCCCGAGGTTCATTGGGCCATATGAGATATCCGAGCGAGTCGGTCCGATGGCATATCGTTTGATTTTGCCCCCGAACTCAAAAAGGTTCACGATGTCTTTCATGTTTCGATGCTTGACGCTATAGATCCGATCCATCGCACGTGATTAGTCCATCGAAATTGAAATTCAAGCTAATATGAGTTATGAAGAAGAACCGATTCGTATCTTATCACGAGAAGTGAAAGAGTTGCGAAACAAGCGGGTTCCGCTAGTGAAAGTGTTATGGCTCAAGCACGGGATAGAAGAAGCTACTTGGGAGACCGAGAACTCTATGAAAGAGCGATATCCAAACCTATTTACGGTAAGATTTTAGGGACGAAAATTTCTTAAGTGGGGAGAGTTGTGACAGCCCAAAATTGACCCTAGTCGGAATGTGGTTTGGGACCACAAAACCGAGGCATAAAAATAATTAAAATTTATTTTGATGCCTATAATATGTGTGTGCTCATGTATGACATTTTATGATGATTGATTTAGTGTTATAAAGGTGAATTCCACAAGAAAGGACTTAGTAGTGAACTTTGAAAGTACGATAGGGAAATGTGTGATGACTAATTAAAGCATGCATGCAAAATAATGGACTTGCATGTCAAATTCCCCTTTTTACAAGTGATGGCCGGCCATGACAAAGAGATATGGGCTAAACATGTCATGAAACATGTTTTGTTGAGCATTAGGGAGAAATAATAAACAAATAAGCATGGGTAAGAAAAGAATGAAAAAAAAATGTGTGAGAGAGTAGCATTCCCCATTGCCGTGCAACCAAGAAGAAAACAAAAAATTTGTTCATCCTTGTTCTCTCCTTTTGGCCAAAAATACTAAGAGGAAGAAGAGATTTTTGCTTCATTTCCTTTGTTTAGAAGAGATCTAGAAGGATATTTGGCTAAACTTGCATCAAGATTGAGGTATGTATGAGGTTGTGTCATGAGATTCATGCATGTTTTAGTTGCCAACTTGATGTTCATGTTAGCATTGGTTCAAATCCTTGTTACGCCATGGAAGTGGTATTTGGTCAAGGTTGGTATTGTGATAAAGCCATTGCATGTTAAGTGTGAAGCTTGATGATGATGCATGCAATGATGGATTGTCTACTCTTGAAATTTCTTTGTAGCCATCTTGAGTAAGACTTTGAGTTTTCTTTTGTTTAACCATGATTGAAGATAAAAGGGCATGATTATGATGTATTCGGCCATGATGCATTCATGAGCATGGTTCATGCTTCTTGCATGTTAGTTAAAATTTGTGTTTTAGATGGCTATGGACACCTTGAAATTCGCCATGCTCATATATGTATATATATGTTTGCACATGATGTTTTGGCTATGAAGTAAGTGATGAATATGTTTGTTTAAAGAAGAAGATGTTGAAGAATGCTTGTGAAATTGCAAGCACATTCGCCTAGCACACATATGAGTGCTTGATGCTATATTATAAGTTTTGAGCTACAACATGCAAAGCATTAACTAGTAAAATGCATGCTGTTTTTGTGTGGTATTAAGTGCATAATTGGCCTCAACATGGACATGTATATTCGGCCTTAGGTAGCCTATTGAAGGCCTTAGCTTTTCCTTGATGCCCGAATGAATTGTATTGAATTGCTTGATGTAGTATAAAATGTGCATGACCATTGTGTATTCAAGCTAAAGGGTGGCCATTTGACCATTTAAACTCCTTGTCATATTCGCCATAAGCTAGCACAATGAGGTTTTAATAAATTGAATTTGTTTGAATTAGCTCAAGAGCTTAGAGGGCCACAATTGGACAAGGGGAAGGAAAAAGTGATCGAATAGCCGTAAAAGCCGTTCGACAACATCCGAGGTAAGTCCTCAAGAAGTGACCTTAATTGAATTATGTGGAATGAAATATGGATGTATTGATTATTGATTTATGTGTGTATGAGTATTGAATGATACCGGGCTAAGTCCCGGCGATTATGCTAGTGATTATAATTGTGTTTGAGCCTTAGTAACGAAAATGAAATATGTATGTCCAATGATTATTGATGTATGTGTGCATGAGAAATTGAATGATACCGGGCTAAGCCAGAAGACAATTATGCTGAAATTATATCCGGGTTAAGACCGAAGGCATTCGTATGAGTCATTCTATCCGGGCTAAGACCGAAGGCATTCGTGCGTGGTTATATCCGGTTGTATTCGAAGAAGCTTGGGCTGGAGGTGAGTGTTGGTTGCTGTAATAAATTCAATTAGTACGCTCGAAAAGCCCAAAGAATAAGGTACGTTTATATGTGCATTGGAAAGTCGACATATTTGAGCAACATTCGCTCAATCGACTAACAATTTCAGCTATTGGAATGGTTGATACTTTGTGAAAGTATATAATGATGAAGTGTGAAGTAAGAATGATTATGAGAATGTGTATTAATGAAATGATGCATTTGGTTATGTGAATGTATTGCTTAAATTAAAGCTGATTTTATTCCTTGAGACTTACTAAGCATAAAAATGCTTACCCGTTGCTTTGGCTCTCTGTTTTATAGATTACGCTCGATAGCAATCGGATTCGGGATCATTAAAGTCGAAGTCATCCACACTATCAACGGCTCTATTTTGGTATAAATTTTGGTTGAACTTTGAAATGGCATGTATAGGACTACCCCTTGTTGGTTTAAATATGTTGTGATGTATATGTGTACGGCCATGCGAAAATGGCTCGTAAAAGTGAAGTACGAACTTAGACTATTTGCGGTTTGTATATATATATATATGGTGTCATGATGTGATTATGGATTGGAGATGGGAATGTTGGTCACATGATCAGCCATTGGTATGTTAAAATGATCATATATGAACCTATGTATGGCAAGACTAGTTGGTTCATGGAGACTACAAAATAGGTAAGACCTACCTTAAAAACAGATGCTGCCAGCTGCAGTGACGTGAATGTGAAAAATCACCAAAAATTTGTAGGAATGGTATTAAATAGTGAATAAGCTATGTAAATGAACTTTGATGAGTCTATTTTCATATGGAAGAAACGAAATGGTCATAGGAGTTACATGTTAAGAGATATTAAAGCTATTGTGAGACAGGGCCAGAACGGTTTCTGGGTCCCCTGTCGCAAATTTAAAAATTTACTATAAATTATCCAGAAAGAATTAGGAGTCATTCATTATATGTACAGATTCCATTTTGAGTCTAGTTTCATTAGAAACAAACAGCACCAGAATTAAAGCCCTGTACAGAGAGATATTCAAGTTATAACGCGCGAAGGTCAGAGCAGTCGATCCCTGTAACATGGGTGACTTTAACTAATAAACTGTACCAATTGGCCCGACCAAAAATTCTAGAAATAAATCCATGGATGGATATATGAGTCTAAATTCAGGGAAAATTTACGAAACCAGTTTCCGAGTTTTGAAACTCGAGATATGATTTTTAAGGCGACGGTGACTCAGTTTTCCGGCCTGACTGGAAATGTCAAATTGGGGGGCAAAATATGTGAACTTGGCTTGTTAACCCCTCGTGTCCGACACCGGCGATGGTCTCGGGTTCGGGGTGTTACAATATAAGGGATTGTTGACCCAAAACTTACACGGCACTTAAAAGTTTAATTTGGTTCAGAAAACAACAAACAAAAACCTTGACCCGCTATCTAACGAGATAGGAACCAAAGGTATGATGGACGCCACACTTGAAGTGATAAGTTCGAATATCAAAGGAAAGAAAAGACGCCACAAGCCTAGCTTGATAAGTCAGATCAGTCCCAAAGAGAACAAGGAGATTTGAAATACTCACAAGTTTCAAATATTTCTTAAAAATTTTAGCAAAAGTCCCCACAACAATCTAGAAACAAAGTATTTATAGGCTTGAGACAAACCCCAGGTGAATAGACACACACATTCAACTTAATTGAGCTATTGATGAACTTAATTAAGCCAATTAAAACTAAGTGACCTTTGATGAACTCTAACATATGTAACGGAAAAGGTTAGCTTGTTTAATTTTTAAATCATCTAATAATGAGCTCTAATGAGCTGAATAAATTTAGTTCAATGCTTAATATCATAACAGCCCTTTAATTCCCCTTTAGGCAGCCGAATGGACACCATTCAAGAATTGAGTATCATTTGGCATACGAACGGCCCCCTTGGTGTAAATACCTAATATAACCAACCAAAGGTGTAGATGAACAACCACCATTATGAGAAAAATGTTTAGAAATTGATTGACTTGTGTAAATAACTCCTTGTAAGTCCTTGTCCATTAAACTCAGCTATTGGCTTTCAATTCATCTTCATAATAGCTGAAGTTATTTCTTTCTTTAATGTCGATCCATGTAACAGCTGGTTCAAATGATTAATTCACCTATAAACATAATTAAGCATATTAAATGACTATAGCAAATTAATTAGACTGAAACATATTAAATGTCAAAATTATTTAAGCAACTAAAGAAAATTAAAACAATTGAATTAATTAAACTAAACATATTTAAAGTTCAGTCCAGCAATTATTTAGCTAAAATTCAGCTTGCAAAAAGCTGTATGGAATGCATGGTGTTGAGCTCCTTGTTTGCTTGATGAGTTCGACCACCTCCTCTCCATGGATATATCCACCCATGGTGCTTCCGGAATCGGCAAAGGAGTGTATAAACCATGTGGCTGAATTTTTAACTTAGCTTTCTTGCAAGCTAAGCATTGCTTGCACACTTTAAACACATCTCGCCACATCTTCAGCCAACAAAAGTGCTCTTGTAGAACAGCCAAAGTCTTGGCTATACCGAAGTGACGCATTAATCCCCTACTATGTGCCTCTCGAACCAGCACATCTTTAGTTGATCCTTAGGGTATACATAACTTATTTTCTTGAAAGAGAAAATCGTCTTGTCGAAAATACCTGTCGTGGGGACTTTGAACACACAACTCAAATATCTCACCAAAGTCAGGATCATTAACATATAAACCTTTCAAGTATGCAAATCGAAGCAACTTAGCATCCAAATGATTAATTAAAGCATACCTACGTGATCGCGCATCCGCAACAACATTTTCTTTACCTTGTTTATACTTAATCATGTACGGAAAGGACTTGAGAAATTCTGCCCACTTTGCATGTCGTTTTTTTAGCTTGGTTTGTGCTTTCAAATGCTTCAAGGCTTCGTTTTCTGTATGTATTACGAACTCTTTTAGCCAAAGGTAATGCTGCCATGTTTCCAACGCATGAATCAAGGCGTACATCTCTTTATTATAGGTTGGATAGTTGAGTGTAGCCTCGTTGAGTTTTCCGCTGAAGTAGTCAATTAGTCATCTATCTTGTGTCAAGACCGCACCTATAGCTATCCTTGAAGCATCACACTCCACTTCAAAAGTTTTGTTAAAGTCAGGTAAACTCAACAATGGAGCGTTAGTCAAACAATATTTAATTTTGTTAAAAGCAGCTTCTTGTTCATCATTCCAAGTAAAAGGAGAATTTTTCTTGATAATACCTGTTAAAGGAGCAACTATTGTATTGAAGTTCGGCATAAATCTCCTATAAAAGCTTGCAAGGCCGTGAAAGCTTCTAACTTGATTAATGGTCGTCGGACGAGGCCATTCTTGGATCGCCTTGATCTTCTCTTGACCCACCTCTAGGCCTCCCGCACTTACAACGTAACCTAAGAAAATGACTTTGTCAGTAAAAAAATTACATTTCTTAAGATTCACATATAACACTTCCTTTAGTAAAACCTCAAAAACAACACACAAATGTTCAATATGATCAGCCAATGATTTGCTATAAATTAAAATGTCATCAAAGTATACCATGCAAAATCGGCCAATAAAAGATCACAAAATGTGATTTATCAATCACATAAACGTGCTTGGTGCATTTGTAAGGCCGAATGGCATCACTAGCCACTCATACAAACCATATTTTATTTTAAAGGTTGTCTTCCACTCATCCCCTTCTCGCATGCATATTTGGTGATAACCACTCTTGAAATCAATCTTAGAGAAGAGTTTGGCACCACTAAGCTCATCAAGCATGTCATCGAGTCTAGAAATAGGGTGACAATACTTGATGATAATTTTGTTAATGGCTCGAAAGTCTACGCACATTCTCCATGAGCTATCCTTTTTGGGCACCAACAGAACGGGCACCGTGCAAGGACTTAAACTATCTCGTATGTATCCTTTATAACATCCCTTACCCATACCCGAGATCGGGATTAGGTACAAGCCATTACCGCTCACAAACAAATTCATTTTGGAAAAAATGAGTTATAAAATTTCATTTCCAATTTAAAACCAATTAAACAAAATTATATTGTCCCTATTATAGACCTACAGGGCCCAAATCATACATTATTAGCGGTCCGGGACTAAACCGGGGACTATAGAAAATTCTAATAAAATTCCTAGGGTTATGCATTACACGCCCGTGTGAAGGCAAAGCACACGCCCATGTCCCTTTCTAGTGTCCCTTACAATGCCTAGACACACCCATGTCCAAAAACTCAGATATTCTATTTATGACATCATTATTCATTTTTAGGCACATGGCCAAGGCACACGCCTATGTCCTAGGCCGTGTCCTCCACATGGTTGAGACACACGGCTGTGTCTCTGTCCGTGTGTTTACTACCATACAAACTAACCTAAAATTTTAGGTGCAGGGGACACACGGCCAGGCAACACGCCCATAGGGGTTGACCGTGTGTCACACATGGCCTAGATACATGCCCGTGTGTCTATCCTTGTGGACCTTTTTAGGGCTATTTTCCAAGCCTTTGCTCACCCTCTAACAACCATACACACTTATAGACTTCAATGGTGTTTAACATGGCCTAATTATACTCTTAAACAATCTTGTCACAACTTATTGCGTGTTAACCTCATCCTGTAACACCCCAAATCTTGAAAACCTTGTTAAAATTATTTTTGTGTGATGTGGTATGGATGTATGTCTACCTTAGTGGTTTAGTGCTCTGGGAGTGTTTGAGAAGTCATGGGTTCAAGCTCTGGCTTGAGAAAAATTTTAGTTCTATTTGAATAGACCCTTGTCTTCAGCTAGTAGACTTTTAAATTAATGAGAGTGTTGCATGACAAGAAAAGTCAGCTAGACTAGTGGCAAATGGTGTGTTGCTAATGCTTAAGGACTTGAGCTCGAGTCCTACTATGCACAAGGGATGTCTTTTTGCTGCTGTGCCGTGTAGGTGGTTGTATATCACTAGAACTCTAAAGCTTGGACGGTTGAGGTGTTTGAGTGGAGTAAGGGGATCATGTAGCCGAATTGTAGGAGTAGTTGAAGGAGTTTGCATTGATCAATTGAGGAAATAGAGGGGAAATTTGGGGAGAGATTGGAGGAGTGGATTAAGAAGTGGGGGAGTGGTAGTTGGTTGCTGAAAGTAGGTCTCTCTTGGTGCAAAATCAGTCATAGGCACTTAGTGCTGAAATTTTGTTCTTTTTGGTAGCTTTTCTCTTCTAGCTTATTTTCTCTCTTTGGTTTTGTGCTTGTTTTGAGTAGTCGAATTTTACCTTGGCCTTTTGGCATTTCTCTCCTTCTGCATTCTTTTCGATTTTCTACCCTTCCTATCGTGCCCATTCTTGTGCCTTGACCAAAAATCTCATCTTCTTTACTCTTTTGAGCAGTAGCCGTATATCCCTATTCTCTTTTCATCATTACTCTTTCGATTTCTAGTCAAGTGTTTTCTCTCATATTATGTAAACTGGTTACATCTACTCTCCCCTCATTCCAATTTATTTTTGGGTCTCTCCTCCTACCAAGTTTGTGGATAAACAAAATACTTCTTCTCTTTTCTTTTATCTTGTTTTTGGCTAGTGAGAGTTCTCTGGCGTTCGGTAAGTGCTCATGATTCCCTTTTTACTTCTCTCTACTATTAGAATCTTTCCTTCTAAACATCTTTTTCTTTCTACTGTTATTGATAGAGGAAGCAATACTTACACTTCGCTTCTACCATTCTTTGTACTTTCGGCAATTGTGGTGGCCGACTGGTCTTTTCTCCTAAGTTGGACTCTGCGTTTTGGTAAGTGGCTTTTCATCTAGTACAATTGTTCAGTTGGTGATGGTTGATAAGTGTTGTTGGAATATAGATAACCCTCTAAGGCCTATTGATTGGTCTCTTACAAATGAATTCGGCGGATCTATTCGAGTGAGGGGTAAGTTTGGACAAGTTATTTTGGTAGGGGTTTGGATAGGTTGATTAACGTACGTTTAACTAAATCTTATGAATGAATATAGGTTGGAGTACTCGTGGATTCTTCACACGTTTTCGTGAAGAGGTGTGTGTATTCATACTGCTTCAATCGTAAATCGGCAAAAATTGAAAACCGTTACCATTGATGCTGCACAGGCGTGCGTTCGATCGTGTGGTCATCTGAACACATAACTGTGAGCATTTGATCATAGTGACCACCACGAGTGATTTCGTGGGCTTGGGTCACTTTGGGCCACGTTGGGTCGAAATGAGCCGTGTGGGCCCATATGGGCCCGCAGTATGGACTATAGGCCCATTATCACTGATTGACTGTTAAGGTTGCACGGGTCACCTAAGACGACTGGACCTACTGTTGGGTCGGTAAGTACCCTTAGACTCCATATTGATGAAATGACCATTATACCCCTAATAGGTAAAATGATTGATATACGCCTATGTGATTCTGGCTGTTTGAGCATGCCATTCTTAGTGTATATACATTAATATTATGTTGCATTGCATGGGGTGGGATATATGGTTTTGGAGGAAGTGTACTAAAAGGCTATAAGCCTATTACTGGCGGCTCTGCTGCAAATACTATTTTAGTGTCGCTATCGATACTACTTGTTGTGTAGGGTTGGGTGGGTCGATTTAATCCCCACATGGTATGTAGGTTGGTATGGAGATGGTGTGTAGAGGATGGATTGGGTAGGACACTTGGTTGCATACTGTACTGATATATTAACGGGCTTAGGCCCAGACTATTACTGTTTCTGAAACAGGCTCAGGTCCAAACCGCTACTGTTAAAGAAATAGGCTGAGGCCTAACTGATACTGAAAAGGGCTTAGGCCCAGATAGTGTTTACTCGGACTGTATGCTTTTATAATATTTCACACACTGAGTTTACGTAAAATCATCTATCTGTTATCTGTGCATAAAATCCCCAGGCTTAGACGGATCGAGGCGACGGAGCACTCAGAGGTGGCCACTCGACGTAGTTTCTTTTAATATTATAGCTAAGACTTTGTTTTAGGTTTTCTTTATAATAAGGCCTTTTTAATTTTATTTGAAATTTGGGAATTTAGTTACTTAAATTTTAATCTGGTAGTAGTAGGTCTCGGGTTTTCAAGAAAATATAAACAAATGTTTTTCTAAAAACACAATGATTACGCAACACATCTTGAAAGCTTCCGCAACAAACACTATTTTAAAGTTTTAATAACAAACGATTATAATTAATATTTTCCTAAAACAACTTGAGTTTTCACAATAAACCAGACATCCTAAACTTTTGTTAAGAACCTAAAGAAGATTTTATGTAGAATGGATTTTCACGAAATTTGTGTTTTAAAACTCCAACGTGACATCACAAATTTGGTCATAATGTCTGAGCTGGGTTTAGGGTGTTACATTTAGTGGTATCAGAGTTAGGCTTCAAAAATAGACTGTGAATTTTGGTTTTTTTTTAAAAACGTGGAAATTTCGGCAGCATTGTTTTAAAATGGTTTAAAGTGATTTACTGAAGGAGTGGTACAGTGAGTCTTCACGCTGATCCTATAAGTCTTCTAATTGTTTATACTGAAACAATAATATTGAAATGCTATTACTGAGACTACTTTAGGTAGTAAAACTGTACTGAAACTCTCTAGTCAGAGTAAACTACGAATTGTAGTAAGAATGCGAAATGCGAAAACAAAACTTTGAGATAATATTGTTCATATGATATCTGTAATAAAACATTGGAATAATAAACTGACTGGCATAAAACTTTTAATACATATAATAGCGCGATTGGATAATGAGTGTAACACCCCGAACCCGAGACCGTCGCCAGAGTCGAACACGAGGTGTTAACAGACTTCAAACCACTTATTGAGAATTTCCCAGACAAGCTGCCAATCTGTGTACTAGTCGCTTCAAAAATCATAACTTGAGTTTTACAACTCGAAAATCATTTTCGTAATTTTTCCCTGAAACTAGACTCATATTTCCATCTACAGATTTTTTTATAGAATTTTTTGTCAAGCCAATTAGTACAGTTTATTAGTTAAAGTCTCCCATGTTACAGGGGTCGACTGCACTGACCTTCGTGCGTTACAACTCAAATAACTACCTGTGCAGTGCTTCAATACTGATTCCGTTTGTTTCTATAGAAACTAAACTCAAATAGGAATTTATACATATATGGTATGACTCCTAATTATCTCTGGTTAATTTATAATGAATTTTCAAAGTCGGAATAGGGAATCCAGAAACCATTCTGGCCCTGTTTCACGAAAACCCAAATATCTTTTAACATAAAACTCATATGACCGTTTCATTTCTTCCATATGAAAATGGATTCATCAAGGTTCATTTAGATAATTTATTCACTATTTAATTCCATTCCTACTATTTTTAGTGATTTTTCACATCCACATCACTGTTGCTGCCAGCATCTATTTCTAGGGTAGGCTTTCTCTAACACATAGTTTCTATGATTCAACCACCCCTTTTTCATATATAGTCCAAAATATAATCATGATGACCCATTCTAATGGCTGGTCATTGCCAAACATTTCCGTGCCTCTTAATGAGCATATACATACCAAATGATTATAACATTATGCTCAAAACATTTATAAGCCATTTTCGCATGGCTATTCAAAATTTTACATACCAAGTTCAAACAAAACATAATAGCCTATACATGCCGAAATGTACTCCAAGACCAACTACGAAGAAAATACCAAAAGTTGTTAGCCGGTGTGATGACTTCGATGACGGTCCCGAATACGCAAAAGGTCGAGTCCAAGAAACCTAAAATAGGTGACAAGCAAACACCGAATGAGTATATAACTCGAGAAGTCATAAGCAATGCACTAACAACCATTAATAACATTATCGCAAGAGGAAACAAAATGGAACGAGGCTAATTACTCCATTCAAACCGAACTATACCATAGTTCCTTAGACTTTTCGATTCAATCACATACCAAGTTACACATTCACATTCCATATACTAATCAATAGGATATTTGAAGCATTTTTATACACCATTTTGTTTTCGTCACAATCATACATCTACATGACCTTTCACTCATTCCGCGATAATTCTTATGTACGTGACTTCAATTTACATTGTCACATAGGTTCAAACTTACCAAGCTCGACCCCAAATATAAACATAGCGCCTATTAGCCATGAACTCAAGGTACTTACCCGATCCGCTGTCCGTGATCAACTCAATAGTGTCGCACACTCAGTGTCAATAGTGATTCAAAAGCATATAGTAAGTCCGCACACTTAGTGCTATATAATCAACTCGCACACTTAGTGCTATATGATCAAACTCGCACACTTAGTGCCATTCTCATGATCACAAATGTTTATACCCGCACACTTAGTGCCGAAATCAACAACTCAATACATCTCACCTCTTTTCCTTTCGTTCAATACTTCCATCACCACATACACACATGTCTATAAATTCATCATTCCTTTCGGCATAATTACATAGACATTATGTCTATTCCAATCAATACAAAATATATGCTTAGTGACTTACCTTGTGTTGGGTAAAACAGTCCAAGTCGGCTACTCGATGACCTTCGTCTTTCCCTTGCTTGATTCTCCTTCTTTAACTCCTTGAGCTTAATCAATAAATCAACTAGTTTAACCATCTTGCTAAACATTCATAATTCAATTACACATGCATATGTATGTTTGTATATTCGGCAACCATCCTCACTTGTTACCCATTTAGTCAATTATCTAAGCCAAGATAAGGCTTCAATACGGTTGCCTCTAACCGAATACATGCACACCAATCTACTTCATTTGGCCGAATATGCATGTCTATGTTGAGGCCAATTTTACACTTAATACCACACAAAAAAAAATAGCATACATTTTACTAACTAACGCATTACATATTGTAGCTCAATACACATCTCTCATTTACTACATAACCGAAACATCATCTCAAGCAAATATACACCTTGAAATAGTATATATGTCATACCAATTCATCATGTGCAAACATATATTCATGTAGGTGCAAGGGCCGAATCTCAAGTTGTTTATATCCAAATATAAACACATATCCAAAGCTCAAATCTTACCTACCATGCAACATGCATGAATCATACTTATGGATATACCATGACCGAATACATCACAACACCATAATTTTGGTCATGATTAAGCAAAGAACTTAATGTCTTACTCAAAAATACTAAAAAGAAAGTCCAAGAGCCATCAATCCACCATCACATATACCATTAACAAGCTTCATATTTAACATGCAATGGCATTAACACAAAATCCACCTTGGCCAAATACCATCCTCATGATATAACAAAGATTTGAACCATGGGCTAATAAGAACATCAAGCTAGTAACTAAAAACATGCATGAATCTCATGGCACAACCTTAAACATACCTTAATCGTGATACAAGTATAGCCAAACCCCTTCCTAATCCTCTTCCAAACCAAACATGAAGCAAAAATTCCCTCTTCTTCCTTAGGATTTTCGGTCAAGAGAGAATGAAAGGATGATCAAATTTTTTTTTCTTTTCTTTTCTTCAATACACGGCAATAGGGGGGGTTCACTCACACACATTTTTTTTTCATTCTTTATTACCCATACTTATTTGTTTATTTCTTTTCTCCCTAATGCACCAATAAAACATGTCTATGACATGTTTTGCCCATCCCTCATTGTCATGGCCGGCCATCTCTTATAAAAAGAGGGATATTTGACATGCAAGGCCATTGTTTTGCATGCATGCTTTAATTAGTCATTACACATTCCCCCATCATACTTCCAAAGTTTTCTACTAGGTCCTTTTTAGTGAAATTCACATTTATAACTCTAAATCAAAACATCAAAAATGTCACACATGAGTTAACACATATTATAGGCAATAAAATAAATATTAAATTATTTTTATGCCTCGGTTTTATGGTCCCGAAACCACATTTCGACTAGGGTCATTTTAAGGCTGTCACAATGAGCACTAGAGGTACTCATGGTAGAGGTTGCGACAAAGGCCGTGGAGGTGCTCGGGCTGGGTCTTCGTCATCTGGACACCAGCCTAATGAGGAAGTTGGAGAGACACCAGCTTCACCTATGGCTGAGACTGGGTATCAAAATCGAGTAGCTGGGGACGATGCACTGTCCTAAGCAATCTTAAGGATTCTGGAAAGGGTCGTTGGGCTTAGTACGGGCATTGTGGGTCGTGGGTCAATTATGGAATGACTCAGGTCAATAGGGTAGAAATATTCAGGGGTATTGCTAGAGTTGCCCCTAATGTGACTGAATATTGGATTGAGGCCACAGAAAGGATCATGGATGACCTTGACTGCACCTCTGACCAGAAGCTAAAATGTGCAGTATATCTATTGAGAGACGAGGCTTACCAGTGGTGGCTTATCATCAAAGAGGGCACTCAATCCGATCGATTGACCTGGGAGTTTTTCAAGACTAATTTTCAGGCTAAGTATGTGGGTGTTAGCTATATTGATGCCCGTAGCAGGGAATTTCTGAATCTAACTCAGGGAGATAGAACAGTGGTTGAATATGAGGCCAAATTTCTACAACTGAGCCGCTATGCACGTGGGATGGGGGAAACAGAATATGAGCGGTGTGTCTGATTTGAGGATGGCCTCAGGGATGGTCTAAGGGTTCTGATAGCTCCTTAGAGGAGTGGGATTTTGCAGCATTGGTTAACAAGGAAAAAATTACTGAGGATGTGATGTGCGCTGAGCGCCAGAATAGAGAGAAAGGTAGAGGTAAGAGGGATGCTGAGCCCTCAAATTCTTTTCAGAGGTTTAAGAAAAGGCCCAGAACTGATGGGCCAATTAGAGTTAGGACCCTTACTGTTGCTACTACTGGACCGCAGTTTTGTGCTGATTGTGGAAAACGCTACTAGGGCGAATGTTGGAAAAAAATGGGTGCATGTCTGAGATACGGATCATTGGAGCATCGTGTCAGGGATTGTCCACGAAGGCTCGAGTAGATGCAAGCTACTGGTTTGGGTAATGTACAGCAGGGTGGTCAGTAGCCATTGAGAGGCCAAGGTCAGGCCAGGGGTGAAAATGGTTTGGACTATGGTCGTGGAGCACCAGGCCAACGTACTAGTCATACTGAGGTGAAGGAGTCGGCACTGGTATATGTTGCACGTCATCGAGAGGATAAAGATGCTCTAGATGTCATAACGGGTATGTTCTTTATCCATAAGGTACCCTACACTGCATTGATTGATGTTGGGTCTACACATTCATACATAGCGTGCTCTGTGTCTAAGATATTGGGTATTATGGCTGAAAACACTATGAGTGAGATTACTGTTCTAAGTCCCCTAGGGAAGTCCGTTCGGATAAATAAGATGTTTAGAGATGTTCCCTTAGAGATAAAAGGAGTTGTATTTCTGGCCAATCTTATGGAGCTGCCTTTCGAAGAATTCGACCTAATACTGGATATGGATTGGTTAGTTAAACATCGGGTAAGTTTGGATTGTATTGAAAACTGAGGAAGATGAGGAGGTAGTGGTAATTAGGGAACGACAGACCTATTTGAGTAATGTAATTTCTGCGCTAAGGGCCAAGAAGTTGGTTCGCAATGGTTGTGAGGCGTTCTTGGCCTATGTTAGTGTTTTGAAAGTTGGGAACTCTTCAGTAAAGGATATCAGGACTGTTAAGGATTTTTCAGATGTTTTTCCTGAAAAGCTACTGGGGTTACCTCCAGAACGTGAAGTGGAGTTTGGGATTGAGCTCCTTCCTGGTATGGCTCTAGTGTCCATCACTCCTTACAGAATGGCTCCGAAGAAGCTTGTGGAGTTTAAGGCCCAGATTCAAGAATTACTGGACCGTGGGTTTATCCGACCTAGTGTGTCTCTGTGGGGAGCACTAGTCTTGTTTGTGAAAAAGAAGGATGGATCCATGCATATGTGTATCGACTATAGACAACTGAATAAGTTGACCATTAAGAACAAATACCCTCTGCTAAGGATTAATGATCTGTTCGACCAACTACAAGGAGCGTCGATTTTCTCTAAAATAGATCTCCGGTTGGGGTATCACCAACTGAGAGTTAAAGAGGCCAATTTTCACAAGACGACATTTAGGACTCGTTATAGTCATTACGAGTTCCTAGTAATACTTTTTGGACTGACAAATGCATTGGAAGCTTTATGGATCTGATGAACAGAGTGTTTCAACCCTACCTGGATCAGTTTGTTGTAGTATTTATCGATGACATACTGGTGTATTCAAGGACTAATGAGGAACATGATGAGGAACACGATGAACATCTCTGGGTAGTTCTGTAAATCTTGAGGGAGAAACAATTGTACGCCAAGTTCAGGTAGTGTGAATTCTGGTTACGTGTGGTAACATTTCTTGGTCATGTGGTATCTGCTAAGGGGATTAAGGTTGATCCTCAAAAAACTGAGGCTGTTTTAGATTGGAAGCAGCCTAAGACTATGTTAGAAATACGTAGTTTTCTGGGACTGGCTGGGTATTACTAAAGATTTGTAGAGGGGTTCTCACTGATTGTCGTGCCCTTAACTAAGCTGTTACGTAAGGACGTGCCCTTTAACTGGACTGATGCTCAGCAAGAGAGCTTGAGAAGCTCAAGAAAGTTCTGATTGAGGCCCTTGTCTTGATTCAGCCAGAGTCTGGAAAGGAATTTACTGTCTACAACGATGAATCAAAGTTGGTTTAGGTTGTGTGTTGATGCAAGAGGGTAAGGTGGTGACTTATGCGTCTCGCCAGTTTAAGACTCATAAGGTGAATTACCCAACGCATGGCTTGGAGTTGGCTGCAGTGCAATTCACATTGAAAATTTGGAGGCATTACTTGTACGGTGAGAAGTGTATCCTTTCCACAGATCACAAGAGCCTCAAGTATCTCCTCACTCAGAAGGAGTTAAATCTTAGCCAGCGTAGATGGATTGAACTGCTTAAGGATTATGACTGTTCGATTGAATACCATCTTGGTAAGGCCAATGTGGTTGCTGACGCACTGAGCCGTAGGGCTATGACTGATCTGGGAGCAATGTTTGTTCGTCTTGGCTTATTTGATGATGGTAGCTTTTTGGCTAAGCTCCAAGTTAAACTAGTGTGGATTGAACAGATTAAGAGTAAATGGTTAGAAGATAAATAATTGGGTCTTCAGTTCCGTCAGATCAAGAATGGTAATACTGGGGATTTTGGGTTGAATAGTGAAGGGGTACTCTGTTTCTGAGGCAGAATTTGTGTACCTAAGGATACTGATTTGAGGTAGAATTTATTGCGAGAGGCGCATAGTAGCCCCTATGCTATGCACCCAGGAGGAAATAAGATGTACAAAGATCTCTGTGAGATACATTGGTGGCCGGGTCTTAAGCGTGAGATTACCGACTTTGTGGGGAAATGTCTGACTTGCCAACAGGTTAAAGCGGAACATCAGTTGCCTTTTCGGTTGCTTCAGCCGGTTAAGATTCTGCTGTGGAAGTTGGAAAGAGTAACTATGGACTTTGTGAGTGGGCTACCCTTCACGCCATCTAAGAAAGATTCAGTATAGGTCATCGTGGATCGGTTGACCAAATCTGCCCACTTCATACTGGTTTGTACAGATTTTTCATTGCAAAAACTAGCTAAGTTATATGTATCCGAGATAGTGAGACTGCATGGGGTACCAGTTTCCATAATATCTGACAAAGATCCATGCTTCACGTCTTGGTTCTGAAAGAAGTTACATGAAGCGCTGGGTACACGGTTGGACTTTAGCACTGCGTTCCATCCTCAGACAGATGGTCAGTCAAAGAAGGTAATTCAAATACTGGAGGACATGTTAATGAGTTGTGCGATTGACTTCTGAGGCAGTTGGGAGGATTACTTGCCGCTACCAGAGTTTGCTTACAATAATAGCTACCAGTCTAGCATACAGATGGCACCTTTGCTTACAATAATAGCTACCAGTATAGCATACAGATGGCACCTTACGAAGCACTACATGGACATAGGTGTTGCACTCAGTCATGTTGGACTGAGTTAGGGGAGCGGCGTGGTCTGGGTCCTGAGCTTGTATCTGATACCAAGGATAAGGTCAAATTAATTCGGGATTGACTGAAGGTGGTATCAGACTGACATAAGTCATATGTGGATCTGAAGCGTAAGGAAATTGAGTATGCTGTAGGAGATTTTATCTTTCTGAAAGTCTCGCCATGGAAGAAGATAATGAGATTTGGGCGTAAAGGCAAGTTGAACCCAAGGTTTATTGGGCCTTAACGCATATTGAGACGAGTAGGACCAGTTGCATACTAGTTAGAGCTACCTCTAGAATTAGAACGGATTCATGATGTGTTCTATGTCTCGATGCTGAGATGTTACCGCTATGATCCTATGCAAGTGGTGCCTGTTGAGAAGATTGAAGTTAGACCATATCTGATTTTCAAGGAGGAACCAGTTTTTATAATATCTGACAAAGTTCCTGCTTTACATATCCATTTTGGAAGAAAATACATGAAGCTCTAGGTACACGGTTGGGCTTCAGTACTGCGTTCCATCCTTAGAAAGATGGCCAGTCGGAGAGGGTGATTCAGATACTAGAGGACATGTTAAGGAGTTGTATAATTGACTTCTGAGGTAGTTGGGAGGATTACTAACCGCTAACAGAGTTTGCTTACAAAAATTGCTATCAGTCTAGCATACAGATGGAACCTTACGAAGCACTATATGGTCGTAGGTGTCGCTCTCCGTCATGTTGGATTGAGTTGGGTGAGTGGCGTGTTCTGGGTCCTGAGATAGTATCTGATACTGAGTATAAAGTTAAATTAATTCAGGATCGACTAAAGGTGTAATATCCTGATTTTGGGCCTAGTCGGAATAGCGGTTTTGTGACCACAAAATCTGAGATAGAAATAATTATTTTATGATTATTTTGAGGTCTATGTTATGATTGCATGATTGTGTGAAAATTTCGTGAAGAAATTTTATGCATAAAGTGCTTAAATTGAAATTAGGGACTAAATCGAATAATTTGTAAAACTTGCATTCTAGAAGTTTCTAGTATGAAATTGTTTTGAAATATTAATTAGGAGGTCTTAAATAGAAATTTTACCAATTTCTAAGTCTATGGACAAAAATTGGACATGGATGGAATTTTGGAAAGTTTAGTAGTAAGGGCATTTTGGTCATTTAGGGTAAAATGAATTAAAATACAAAATTAAAGCCAATTTTGCTCATCTTCAACCCCATGGCCGAATATAGCAAGGAGAAACCATGGCTAGGGTTTTCAAGCTTCCAAGCTCGATTGTAAGTCCGTTCTAGCCTCGTTTTAATGATTTTTACGTTTTTGGAGTCCGGTAGCTCGATTAAGCTTATGCTAGCAATAATTCAACCTAGGGTTCATATTTGGAAAAATACCCATAGGTGAAATTTGTGTATTTTGGTGTTTTATGATAGAATATGAGGTTTTAAATTATGTTAGACAACTTGTACTACTCAGTTTTAAGTGAAAACGAGCAAAGGGGCTTAATCGGTAAAAACACCTAATAGTTATAAGTACATGTTAGAGTGAGAATTTGATGTTACCATAGAAGAGAAAAATGATCAGCATGTCATAAAACATAAGAAAATAGGCTGAAGTTTAATTTACGAGCTTTGGGGCAAAAGTGTAAATATCTGAAAGTTTAGGGCAAAGCGTAATTTTGCCAAAATATGATTTTGGGTCAATTTGAATAATGTGAGTCCTAATTAGACTATATTTTAAATGATCGAGCAAGGAAAACTAAAATTGGGCTAAAATGGGGAAAATACCAAGTTGTGGACGAAATGGTAAAAGTAGCCATTTTAGCATCACGAGGTAAGTTCATATGTAAATGTTGGTAACATAGTTATTATTTTAAATGTTTTAATGTTATTTAAATGATATGATAATTATTATGAAATATTATCTTGTGATAATTGTTTGTTAATATGTCAAATTATGTGATATACTTGGAAAATGTGAAATATTACCGAGTATCGATAGCTTGCATGCCGTAGAACATGGTTGAGACACATGATTGGGAAAAAGGTCCCGTTGAACCTTAGGAATGGATTAGGATACAAGTGACATGTCACTAGGATATTTGGGCATCCGAACTCGTTGAGTTGAGTCCGAGTTCACTCATGGATGCGAATGTCCGAACTCGTTGAGTTGAGTCCGAGTTCGAGAGATGTAACTAGGCATCCGAGCTCGTTGAGTTGAGTCCGAGTTCACTTATGGATGCGAGCGCCTGAGCTCGTTGAGTTGAGTCCGAGTTCACTTATGGACAGGTTACATGGTAGCTTGGCTACATATGTGGCACTTATGTGCAAACTTTCCACGTATCCGAATTATATTCCGATGTGTTCAACGGGTAAAATTCTACTCAAATGGAGGAATACTCGAGATGAAAGGGACGTATTGGTAAGTGTTGTGAAATGAATACTTTGAACAGGTATGTACTTAACCCTCGGGTTGAAAACTCGATATAACAACAATATGGTAAGATGATAAATGAAAATGTGATATGAATGTCTCGGTGATGATTATGCAAATGATGTTTTATGTTTGCGTATATAGTTGTGTTACTTGCTATTTGCATGTGAGCTTACTAAGCATTTATGCTTACTCCCTCCTTTTCATTCCTTGTAGTGTTGACAAGCCAGCTCGGAAATCGGGAACGGTCGGAGGCACACTCACACTATCCGTAATGGCTTGTATATTTTGAGTATGGCATGTATAGCATTATAATCATTTCGTATATATGGTCTTATGATATGGTTATTGAGTGGTATGGAAATGCTTGGTAATGATTAGCCATTGGAATGGCTAATCATGATCATATTTGGTGTTATGTATGCTAAATTGCTAGCTAATCCATGGAAACCATGAAATAGGTAAAATTTACCATAAAATAGATTCAGACAGCAACAGTGATGTGAGTTTGAAAAATCATTAAAAATAGTAGAGATACAATTGGATGATGAATAAAATATGGAATTGAAGAATTATGATTCTATTTTCATATAGATGGAACAAAACAGGTATATGAGTTATATTTTATGAGATGTTTAAATTTTTTTGAAACAGGTCCAGAGCGATTTCTGAATCCTCTGTTATGAGTTTGGAAATTCACCATAAATTTTTCAAAGTTAATTATAAGTCATGATTTATATGTACAGATTCCTTATTGAGTCTAGTTTTATTAGAAACAAACGGCATAGTCATTGAAACTCTGTACAAGGAGATAACTGATTTGTAATACACAGAGGTCAGAGCAGTAGAACCCTGAAATAGGGGAGACTTTAACTAATAAACTGTACTAATTTGCTAGACCAAAAATTCTAGAAAAAAAATAGTAAATAGATATATGAGTATAGTTTAGGGAAAATTTACAGAATTGGATTTTGAGTTTTGGAACTCGAGATATGAATTTTTAGGCGACTGTGATGCAAATTGCTAGCTTGACTGAAAATTTTAAAAATAAATTGTTTGAGCTATTTAAGTAATGAATTAAGTCTGTTAACACCTCGTGTTCGACTCCGGCGACGGTCCCGGGTACAGGGCGTTACAAAAGGCAACATCAAACAGACAAAAGTCATATGCAAATCTGAAGCGCAAGGAAATAGAGTATTTCTGTGGGAGATTTTGTCTTTCTGAAGGTTTGGGCGTAAGGGCAAGTTGAGCCTAAGGTTTATTGGGCCTTAGGCATATTGAGCCGAGTAGGACCATTCGCTTACCAGTTAAAACTACCTCCAGAATTAGAGTGGATTCATGATGTGTTCCACATCTCTATGCTAAGACGCTACCAAACTCTGATCCTACGCATGTGATACCGATTGAGGAGATAGAAGTTAGACTAGATCTAACTTTCGAGGAGGAACTAGTCCAAATCTTGGATTGAGAGGTGAAAGTGAGAAAGAAATCAATTTAATTAGTGAAAATTCTTTGGCGGAACCACAGTTCTGAGGAAGCTACGTAGGAACCTGAAGAGGTGATGCGACAACAATACCCTCACCTTTTTTGACCAGGAAATTTCGAGGTCGAAATTTTGTTTAAGGAGGGTAGAATTGCAACGCCCTAAATCCCGAAAACCCTGTTAAAATTATTTTTGTGTGATGTGGTGTGGATGTATGTCTGCCTTAGTGGTTTAGTGCTCTGGGAGTGTCTGAGAAGTCATGGGTTCAAGCTCTGGCTTGAGCAAAATTGTGGTTCTATTTGAATAGACCCTTGTCTTCAGCTAGTAGACTTTTAAATTAATGAGAGTGTTGCATGACAAGAAAAGTCGGCTAGACTAGTGGCAAATGGCGTTTTGATAATGCTTAGAGACTTGAGTTCAAGTCCTACTACGTACAAGGGATGTCTTTTTGCTGCTATGCTGTGTAGGTGGTTGTATATCACTAGAACTTTGAAGCTTGGATGGTTGAGGTGTTTGAGTGGAGTAAGGGAATCATGTAGCCAAATTGTAGGAGTAGTTGAAGGAGTTTGAATCGGTCAATTGAGGAAATAGAGGGGGAATTTGGGGAGAGATTGGGGGAGTGGATCAAGGAGTGGAGGAGTGGTAGTTGGTTGCTGAAAGTAGGTCTCTCTTGGTGCAAAATCGGACATAGGCACTTAGTACCGAAATTTTGTCCCTTTTGGTAGCTTTTCTCTCCTAGCTTCTTTTCTCTCTTTGGTTTTGTGCTTGTTTTGAGTAGCTGAATTTTACCTTGGGCTTTTTGGCATTTCTCTTATCCTGCATTCTTTTCGGTTTTCTACCCTTCCTATCATGCCCATCCTTGTGCCTTGAACGAAAATCTCTTCTTCTGTACTCTTTTGAGCAGTAGCCATATATCCCTCTTCTCTTCTCATCTTTACTCTCTCGGTTTCTAGTCAAGTGTTTTCTCTGATATTGTGTAAACTGATTACATCTACTCTTCCCTCATTTCAGTTTATTTTTGGGTCTTTCTGTAACGCCCCACGCTCGAAACCGTTGCCGGAGTCAAGCTTGAGGAGTTACCGAACATAATTTATCAAATTAAGAACTTCAAATCTTTTGTTTCTACATTCACAGCTTTCTAGCTACTCGCGTCACAGTTACAAGAAAAATCATATCTTGAGTTACGAAACTCGAAATCAAGATCCGTAAATTTTCCCTAAATCTAGACTCATATATATATTTAATAATTTGTTTCTAGAATTTTTGGTTGGGCCAATTAGTACAGTTTATTAGTTAAATTCTCCCTTGTTTTAGGGTTCGACTGCTCTGGCATCTGTGTATTACTAATCAGATATCTCTCTATACAGAATTTCAATGACTACGAGGTTTGTTTCTATTAAAACTAGACTCGATAAAGAATGTGTAAATATAAATAATTACTTCTAAATATTTTTACAATTTATTATGAATTTTTAAAGTCGAACAGAGGATCCGAAATCACTCGGCCCTATTTCACAAGGTTTCAAATATCTCATAAAGTATAATTTATATGCCTATTTTTTTATCCATATGAAAATAGACTCATTAAGCTTCAATTTCATAACTTTCTCATCATTTAATTCCATTTATACTATTTTTAGTGATTTTTCAAATTCATGTCATTCTTTGACAATATTCATTTTAAGGCAAATTTCATCTTTTCATGAGTTGTTATGAACTAGATAACCTATTAAACTTCCATGATATCAAACATGATCTAAATTTAACCATCACCATGACTTATCAATATCAAACATTTTCTCAACCAATCATGGCCATATCATAAAATTATTTACACAAAATAAATATATTGCTATACATGCCATACTTAAGTTTTACAAGCCATTTACCCAGATGAAAGTCCTTTGGATAGTGTGATCGAACCTTCGACCCGTCCCGATTCCCGAGCTGGCTTGTTCAAAACTATAGTAAATAAAGAGGAGGGAGTAAGCATAAATGCTTAGTAAGTTCATATGTAAATAACAAGTAACATAACAATACAAATATACCAAACAACTTTAGCATGGTATCACCAAAACATATATCATATTTCTAAACATCATTCATCATCTTACTACCTTATCGTTGTTGTATCTATTATCAACCCGAGGGTTAAGAACATACCTGTCCAAAGTGTCCATTTCACAACACTTACCAAAATGTCGCTTGTATCTTAAGTGTTCTTTCATTTCACTAGAAATTTCACCCGTTGAACACATCGGAATACAACTCAGATACACGGATAATTTGCACATAAGTGCCTCATATGTAATCAAGAAATCATGTAACCTGCCCCTAAGTGAACTCGGACTCAAATCAACGAGCTCGGGCGTTCGCATCCATAAGTGAACTCGGACTCAACTCAACGAGTTCCGATGCCTAGTTACATTTCACGAACTCGGACTCAACTCAACGACTTTGGACATTCGCATCCATAAGTGAACTCGGACTCAACTCAACGAGTTCGGATGCTCAACCATCCTAGTGACATGTCACTTGTATCCTAATCTATTCCTAAGGTTCAAATGGGCTTTTTTCCTCGATCTCACATTGCTGTCTTCCATGGAATATCAGAACCGATACTCGGTAACAATTCATATTTATCAAGTAGTAAACATAATTTGCATATTACTCAACATTAACCACGAAGCATAATATTTCATGATAAAAAAATCAGCATATCATATAATTAACATCAATAACTTAAAAATAACAATTATGCTACATTATTTACACATGAACTTACCTTGTATGCGAAAATGGCTACTTTTACCATTTCGTCCACAACTTGGTATTTTTCCATTTTAGCCCGAATTTCAGTTTTCCTTGCTCTATCATTTAAAATATAGTCTAATTAGGACTCACATTATTCAAATTGACCCAAAATCATATTTTGGTAAAATTACAGTTTTGCCCCTAAACTTTTGCATATTTACACTTTTTCCCCAAAGCTCGTAAATTAAACTTCAGCCTATTTTATTATATTTTATGACATGCTGATCATTTTTCCCTTCTATGGAAACATCAAATTCTCACTCTAACATGTACTTATGACTATTAGGTATTTTTACCGATTAAGCTCTTTTGCTCGTTTTCACTTAAAACCGAGTAGTACAAGTTGTCTAACATAATTTAAAACCTCATATTCTATCATAAAACACCAAAATACACAAATTTCACCTATGCGTATTTTTCCAAATATGAACCCTAGGTTGAATTATTGCTAGCATAAGCTTAATCGAGCTACCGGGACTCCAAAAACGTAAAAATCATTAAAAACGAGGCTAGAACGGACTTACAATCGAGCTTGGAAGCTTGAAAACCCTAGCCATGGTTTCTCCTTGCTATATTCGGCCATGGGGTTGAAGATGAGCAAAATTGGCTTTTAATTTTGTATTTTAATTCATTTTACCCTAAATGACCAAAATGCCCTTAGTACTAAACTTTCCAAAATTCCATCCATGTCCAATTTTGTCCATAGACTTAGAAATTGGTAAAATTGCTATTTAAGACCTCCTAATTAATATTTCAAAACAATTTCATAATAGAAACTTCTAGAATGCAAGTTTTACAAATTATTCGATTTAGTCCCTAATTTCAATATAAGCACTTTATGCATAAAATTTCTTCACGAAATTTTCACACAATCATGCAATCATATCATAGACCTCAAAATAATCATAAAATAATTATTTCTATCTCGGATTTTGTGGTCACGAAACCGCTATTCCGACTAGGCCCAAAATCAGGATATTACACTTTCCTCCTTCCAAGTTTGCGGATCAACAGAATACTTCTCCTATTTTCTTTTATATTGTTTTCGGCTAGTGAGAGTTCTCTGGTGTTCGGTAAGTCTCATGATTCCCTTTGTGCTTCTCTATTAGAATCTTTTCTTCTAAACATCTCTTTCTTTCTTCTGTTATTGATAGAGGAAGCAATTGTTACACTTCGCCTCTACCATTCTGTGTACTTTCGGCAATTGGTGGTGGTGGCGGCTGATTATTCTTTTCTCCTAAGTTGGACTCTGCGTTTTGGTAAGTGGCTTTTCATCTAGTACAATTGTTAACAATTGTTCAGTTGGTGATGGTTGATAAGTGCTGTTGGAATGCAGATAACCTCCTCAGGCCTATCGATTGGTCTCTTATAAATGGATTCTGTGAGGAAGCCATATTCGGTGGATCTATTTGAGTGAGGGGTAAGTTTGGACAAGTTATTTTGGTGGGGGTTTGTATAGGTTAATTAACGTACATTTAACTGAATCTTGTAAATGAATGTAGGTTGGAGTACTTGTGGATTCTTCGCACGTTTTCGTGGACAGGTGTGTGTATTCACACTACTTTAATCGTAAATCGGCAAAAGCCGAAAACCGTTACAATTGATGTTGCATGGGCGTGTGTTCACTCATGTGGTCATCTGAACGTATAAGCGTGAGCATTTGATCATAGAGACCACCACGAGCGATTTCGTGAGCTTGGGTCGCTTTGGGCCACGTTGGGCCGAAATGGGCTATGTGGGCCCACATGGGTCCGCAATATGGGCTATAGGCCCATTATCACTGATTGAATGTTAAGGTTACATGAGTAGCCCAAGACGACTATGGACCTACCGTTGGGTCGGTAAGTACCCTTAAAGTTCATATTGATGAAATGATTGTTATGCCCCTAATAGGTAAAATGACTGATATTCCCCTATATGATGTGTGACTGTTTGATCATGCCATTCTTAGTGTATATACATTTATATTACGTTACATTGCATGGGGTGGGATATATGATTTTGGAGGAAGTGTACTGAAAGGCTATAAGCCTATTACTGAAAGGCTATATGATTTTGGAGGAAGTGATCATCTCAAGTACGCACTCCCGCGAACCTTACATCTTACGACAGGATTACCAATCTAGGCTAAATCCCCCGTAGAAATATTCATAGAGCAATGTCAGGATTACCAGTCCAGGCTAAATCCCCTACAACGAAATATACTCCTATGAGCTCAGATTTGAATTGCCAGTCTAGGCTAAATTCAGTCCCCAATTGGATTATCCGTCCGGGTTAAATCCTTAACGCACCCATATTCTTTGGGAGGCTCGATCACTCAAGAAACACCCGTCCGGGCTAAATCCTTTCTATTTTGAGATCATCGAAATACCTAAATCCTTTTCTGCAACACATGCAGGATCTCATGTCATGTAAGCCATAATTTATCCATCGAATTTCCCTTTTTGTTTCAACCGGGACATTTATCATCTTTTTATTTACATGAGCACATTTTAATGGATTATCATGTAACGAATATGTAAATTTTCATGCATTCAAGAACATGCATTATAAGTATATTAAGATTTTACTTCGGGTTATACGAACTTACTTGGTAGTCGTTGCGGATTCGTGTCTCGGTTATTTTGAAACCTTTCATTTTCCACGGTCGACCTCCAAAATTGGTTCCTCAAGGTCTATATCAATAAAATTAGATTATTAATACATCACATTATTCGTTTTAGGATTAAAACTCACCTCGGGAAAAATAACTATTTTGCCCTTAACCTTTCACAATATTTACAATTTAGTCCTAAGGCTGGTATAACGAAATGCATGTCATTCCTTGGCTACCCAAGCCTAGCTGGATGTTCTTCACATTTGTAGCAGCCCATGTTTTTCCTTCTTTCTATATTTTTCTACCCATTTTCACAACTTTTACAATTTAGTCTTTTAAGCCATTTCCATGAAAAACCACTTAGTAAAAGTTGTTTACCATCCTTTAAACTCCCATATTCCTTCATAAATCATCAAAAAACAAACATCTCATGCATGGGTAATTTTATAAACATGAACTTTAGCTTGAAATATGAGTAGAAATAGAGAGAGCATGTTACGAGGATCTCAAAAATACAAAGAACACTAAAAATAGGGCTAGGATTGACTTACTATCAAGCTTGAAATGTTGGAAAACCCTAGCTATGGAGACCCTTAGAATTTCGGCAGCATGGAGAAGAAAATGAGCTGATTTTAGCTTGATTTTTCTCTTTTTCTTTAGTTTATTACCAAATGACCAAAATGCCCTTCCTTACTATACTTCTAAAAGTTTCCATGCATGCCCATTTTTGTCCAAAAACCTAGAAATTGGGTAAATTACTCTTTAAGGACCTCTATTTAATATTCCAAAGAAATTTCATACAAATTGCTTCTAGAACCCAAGTTTTATAATTTATTCAAATTGGTCCCTAATTTCTAATTGGACACCTTGCACATAGAATTTCTTCATGAAACTTTACATGCTTATTCTCATATCCCAGACCTCATAATAATCATAAAATAATTATTTTAACGTCTGATTTGTGGTCTTGAAACCACTATTTCGACTAGTCCCTAATTCGAGATGTTACATTTCTCCCCCTTAGGGACTTTCGTCTTTAAAAGTCTTACCAGTAAATAGGTTTGGATATTGACTTCTCATGGTTTCTTCGGGCTCCCATGTAGCCTCTTCCACTCCATGTCGATGCCATAAGTCTTTCACCAAGGCTATATTCTTATGCCTTAACTGTTTGACTTCTTGAGCTAAAATCTTGACCGGTTCTTCACCATAAGTTATGTCCGGTCTAATTTCAACTTCCGTCGGTGAAGTCACATGGGAGGGGTCTGATCGATATAGTCGTAACATGGATACATGGAATACATCGCGAATATTTTCCAATTCGGGTGGCAATGCTAAACGGTAGGCTAATGGTCCAAGTCTTTCAGTGATCTCATATGGTCCGATAAATCACGGACTCAGTTTGCCTTTTCGGCGAAATCTCAATACCTTTTTCCATGGAGACACTTTCAAGAGTACTTTATCTCTGACTTGAAGCTCGATCTCTTTCTTTTTCAAATTAGCATATGACTTCTGCCTATCTGGTGTTGCTTTCAAGCAATCCCGTATCACTTTAACCTTTTCCTTAGTTTCTTTAACTAGGTCAACCTTGTGAATCTGGTTTTCTTTGAGTTTTGTCCAATACAATGGAGTTCGACACTTCCTGCCTTACAAGGCCTCATAGGGTGCCATTTTCAATCTCGTCTAGAAACTATTGTTGTAGGTGAATTCCACCAATGTTGTATTTTTCCCAACTATCCTGAAATTTGAGAACGCAACACCGTAACATGCCCTCAAGAATCTGAATCGTCTGCTCAGACTGACCATCAGTCTACGGGTGAAAAGCCGTACTAAAATTCAACTTTGTACCCAAGGGTTCTTGCAGCTTCTTCCAAAATCTCGAAGTGAATCTTAGGTCCCATTTGAAATAATCGATAACGGTACCCCATGTAATCTCACAATCTCAGATTCATACAAGTTGGCCAACTTGTCAAGTGAGTAGTCAGTTTGTACTGGAATAAAGTGAGCCGACTTCATTAACCTATCAACCACAACCCGAACAACATCTTTCTTTTTTGGTGTCAACGATAATCCAGTCACGAAATCCATAGTAATCCCGTCCCACTTCCATTCGGGGACCACCACAGCTGTAACAAACCTGAAGGTACTTGGTGTTCAGCCTTGACTTGTTCGCATATCAAGCATTTTGATACGAATTCGGAGATGTCTCTTTTCATGCCATTCCACGGGTACATTTTCTTCAAATCATTATACATCTTGGTACTTCCCAGATGAATAGACAAACGACTATCATGTGCCTCTTGCAAGATTTTTTGGATAAGTTCATCATATTTGGGTATGCAGACCCTATCTCTGAACATCAAGTAACCATTGGAACTAATCTAAAAATCTGATTTGACACCTGGCTCACATTGTGCTCTCTTGACTTGCAAGTCACTATCATTACTTTGAGCTGCAGAAATTTCTTGGAGAAATGTCAGTATGGCTCTTAACTCCGCCAAAACCGAACCATCATCCAACAAAGTCAATTGCATGCTCAAAGCTCTCAAAGCAAACAAGGATTTTCTGCTCAGTGCATCAGCGACTATATTCACATTTCTCGGGTGGTAATCAATGGTTAGCTCAGAATCTTTAATCAACTCTAACCATCTCCGCTGTCTCAGATTCAATTCCTTTTGAGTCATCAAGTACTTCAAACTCTTGTGATCAGTGAATACACGGAATGTCTCACCATACAAATGGTGTCTCCAAATCTTCAGGGCTCCAATTCTTCAGGGCACAATGGCTGCTAGCTCCAAGTCATGTGTTGGATAATTCTTCTCGTGTCGTTTCAATTGCCTCGAAGAATAGGCTATCACTTTACCTTCTTGCATCAGTACACAGCCCAGTCCATTCAAGGACGCATCACTATAAACTATAAATTCTTTTCCTGGCTCAGGTTGTACTAGTACTGCAACTTCGGTCAGCAATGTCTTCAATCTCTCGAAACTCTGCTAACACTTATCTGACCATTCAAACTTGACGTCTTTTTGTAACAACCTCGTTAAAAGAGTTGCAATTATCGAAAATCCTTTTACAAGGCATTGGTAGTAGCCAGCCAAGCCCAAAAACCTTCTAACCTCGGTTACATTCTTCGGCGACTTCCACTCAACAATAGCAGATATCTTATTTGGATCAACTCGAATGTCATCACCCAAAACAATGAGACCCTACCTCTCGAAGCCAGAACTGGCTTTTGCTGAACTTAGCATACAATTTCTTGTCTCGCAAGGTCTGAAAATAGTCCTCAGATGTTCAGCATGCTCGGACTCATTACGGGAATAGATCAAAATATCGTCAATGAATACCACAACAAACTTGTCCAAGTACAGTCAGAAAACACGATTCATGTAACGCCCCCACGCCCGAAACCGTCGCCGGAGTCGAGCTTGAGGAGTTACCAAATATAATTTATCAAATTAAGAACTTCAAATCTTTTGTTTCTACATTCACAGCTTTCTAGCTACTCGCATCACAGTTACAAGAAAAATCATATCTCGAGCTACGAAACTCGAAATCAAGATCTGTAAATTTTCCCTAAATATAGACTCATATATCTATTTACTAATTTTTTTATATAATTTTTGGTTGGGCCAATTAGTACAGTTTATTAGTTAAAGTATCCCCAGTTTCAGGGTTTGACTGCTCTGACATCTATGTATTACGAATCAGATATCTCTCTATAATGAATTTCAATGACTACGAGGTTTGTTTCTCTTAAAACTAGACTCAATAAGAAATCTGTACATATAAATAATTACTTCTAATTATTTTCTACAATTTATTATGAATTTTTAAAGTCAGAACAGAGGATCCAGAAATCACTCTGGCCCTGTTTCACAAGGTTTCAAATATCTCATAAAGTATAATTTATATGCCTCTTATTTTTTTATCCATATGAAAATAGACTCATTAAGCTTCAATTTCATAACTTTCTCATCATTTAATTCCATTTATACTATTTTTAGTGATTTTTCAAATTCATGTCATTGCTGCAGCAATATTCTGTTTTAAGGCAAATTTCATCTTTTCATGAGTTATTATGAACTAGATAACCTATTAAACTTCCATGATATCAAACATGATCTAAATTTAACCATCACCATGACTTATCAATATCAAAAATTTTCTCAACAATCATGGCCATATCATAAAATTATTTACACAAAATAAATATATTGCTATACATGCCATACTTAAGTTTTACAAGCCATTTACCCAGATGAAAGTCCTTTGGATAGTGTGATCGAACCTTCGACCCGTCCCGATTCCCGAGCTGGCTTGTTCAAAACTATAGTAAATAAAGAGGAGGGAGTAAAGTTCATATGTAAATAACAAGTAACATAACAATACAAATATACCAAACAACTTTAGCATGGTATCACCAAAACATATATCATATTTCTAAACATCATTCATCATCTTACTACCTTATCGTTGTTGTATCTATTATCAACCCGAGGGTTAAGAACATACCTGTCCAAAGTGTCCATTTCACAACACTTACCAAAATGTCGCTTGCATCTTAAGTGTTCTTTCATTTCACTAGAAATTTCACCCGTTGAACACATCAGAATACAACTCGGATACACGGATAATTTGCACATAAGTGCCTCATATGTAATCAAGAAATCATGTAACCCGCCCCTAAGTGAACTCGGACTCAACTCAACGAGCTCGGGCGTTCGCATCCATAAGTGAACTCGGACTCAACTCAACGAGTTCCGATGCCTAGTTACATTTCACGAACTCGGACTCAACTCAATGAGTTCGGACATTCGCATCCATAAGTGAACTCGGACTCAACTCAACGAGCTCGGATGCTCAACCATCCTAGTGACATGTCACTTGTATCCAAATCTATTCCTAAGGTTCAAACGGGCTTTTTTCCTCAATCTCACATTGCCGTCTTCCATGGAATATCAGAACCGATACTCGGTAGCAATTCATATTTATCAAGTAGTAAATATAATTTGCTTATTACTCAACATTAACCACAAAGCATAATATTTCACGATAAAAAAATCAGCATATCATATAATTAACATCAATAACTTAAAAATAACAATTATGCTACATTATTTACACATGAACTTACCTCGTATGCGAAAATGGCTACTTTTACCATTTCGTCCACAACTTGGTATTTTTCTATTTTAGCCCGAATTTCAGTTTTCCTTGCTCTATCATTTAAAATATAGTCTAATTAGGACTCACATTATTCAAATTGACCCAAAATCATATTTTGGCAAAATTATAGTTTTGCCCCTAAACTTTTGCATATTTACACTTTTGCCCCAAAGCTCATAAATTAAACTTCAGCCTATTTTCTTATGTTTTATGACATGCTGATCATTTTTCCCTTCTATGGAAACATCAAATTCTCACTCTAACATGTACTTATGACTATTAGGTATTTTTACCGATTAAGCCATTTTGCTAGTTTTCGCTTAAAACTGAGTAGCACAAGTTGTCTAACATAATTTAAAACCTCATATTCTATCATAAAACACCAAAATACACAAATTTCACCTATGGGTATTTTTCAAAATATGAACCCTAGGTTGAATTATTGCTAGCATATGCTTAATCGAGCTCTAGGGACTCCAAAACGTAAAATCATTAAAAACAAGGCTAGAACGGACTTACAATCGAGCTTGGAAGCTTGAAAACCCTAGCCATGGTTTCTCCTTGCTATATTCGGCCATGGGGTTGAAGATGAGCAAAATTGGCTTTTAATTTTGTATTTTAATTCATTTTACCCTAAATGACCAAAATGCCCTTAGTACTAAACTTTCCAAAATTCCATCCATGTCCAATTTTGTCCATAGACTTAGAAATTGGTAAAATTTCTATTTAAGACCTCCTAATTAATATTTCAAAACAATTTCATACTAGAAACTTCTAGAATGCAAGTTTTACAAATTATTCGATTTAGTCCCTAATTTCAATTTAAGCACTTTATGCATAAAATTTCTTCACGAAATTTTCACACAATCATGCAATCATATCATAGACCTCAAAATAATCATAAAATAATTATTTCTATCTCGGGTTTTGTGGTCACGAAACCACTATTCCGACTAGGCCCAAAATCAGGATATTACAATTCATTAAGTTCATAAACATGGCTGGGGCGTTCGTTAGACCAAAAGGCATGAACAGGAACTCGAAATGACCATACCCTATCCTGAAAGCGGTCTTAGGCACGTCTGACTCTTTAACTTGCAACTCGTAGTAATCGAATCTTAGATCTATTTTTGAAAATACAGTGGCTCCTCTCAATTGATCAAACAGATCATCAATCCTCAGCAACAGATACTTGTTCTTGATAGTTACCTTGTTAACTTGTCGGTGGTCTATATGTAGCCTCGTCAAACCATCTTTCTTCTTTACAAATAATACTGGAGCACCCCAAAGCGAAAAGCTCAGTCTTGCAAAATTTATCCTTCAGTTCTTACAACTGTGCTTTTAACTCTTTCAGTTCAATTGGTGCCATCCTATATGGAGTAATAGAGATAGGAGCTATCCTAGGCACTAGCTCAATACCAAACTCTATGTGACATCCCCAAATTGACCCTAGTCGGAAAGTGGTTTCAGGACCACAAAACCGAGTCATAAAAATAATTAATTGCTATATTCTATGCTTATTGTGGGTGTACATGCACATGTGAAGTTTCATTCTCTAATTTTACCAATTGTATGAGAAATTATAAAATAGGGATCAATGCGAGACGTGGTGAAATATGATAGGCTAATTTTAAATGGCCTATTAATGCATGTGGAAAAGTGTTTGTCCTTGCATGTCAAATTAGCCAAATTGGAGCATGATGGCCGGCCATGCTATGGGTGGAAACATGTCTCCAACATGTTAGACTAGTGATGCATGTAGGAAACAATAAAATAAGAAAGTTAGTATTAAAGAAATGGAAAAAGGAAATGATGATAACAAAAAATAATAATAATGTGTAGATGCCCCCTTTGTCGTGACCAAAAACAAAGAAAGAAAGAAAAGAAAATAGTTGTTCATCCTTTGGTAGTCTTGGCCGAATAGAAGCAAGGGAAGAAGGGGGAAGAGCTTGAGAAAAATCGGCTATGGTGGTTGCTAGACTAAGGTATGTTTGATGATATTCCATGAGATGCATGCATGCTTTAGTTGTTAGTTTAAGTTCTACCTAGCCCATGGTTTAGATTTCTTTTGCTATTTGATGGAGATGAAATTCGGCCATGGATGTTGTCTTTCTTGGTTGGTGTTTTGATGTTGTTGTAATGAAGCATGAAGAGGAGTGAGTTCAAATGTTTAATAAAAGGAGATTTTTAGGTCATTGAGTTCTTGTTGTTGTGTGTGTATGTGACAACCCGAATTAGGGCCTAATCGGAATAGTGGTTTCGTGACCACAAATCCGAGATAGAAATAATTGTTTTATAATTATTTTGGGGTTTATGATATGATTGCATGATTGTGTGAGAATTTCGTGATGAAATTCTATGCCTAAAGTGCTTAAATTGAAAGTAGGGACTAAATCGAATAAGTTGCAAAATTTGCATCCCAGAAGTTTTTAGTATGAAATTGTTTTGGAATATTAATTAGGAGGTCTTAAATAGCAATTTGACCAATTTTAAGTTCATGGACAAAATTAGGACATGGAAGGAATTTTGAAAGTTTAGTAAGGAGGGCATTTTGGTCATTTGGATATTAAATGAAATAAAATGGGAAAAATAACACAAAATTGGTCATCATCCTCCTTAGTTGCTGCCGAATTCTCCTCTCTCCATAGCTAGGGTTTCTTCAACTTTCAAGCTCCATAGTAAGTGATTCCAAGCCCCGCTTTTAATGTTCTTTACGTTTTGGAATCCCTAAGCTCGATTAAGCTTATGCTAGTAATAATTTAACCTAGGGTTCACATTTGGAAAAATACCCATAGGTGAAATTTGTGTATTTTGATGTTTTATGATAGAATATGAGGTTTTAAATTATGTTAAATAACTTGTGCTACTCGGTTTTAAGTGAAAACGAGTAAAAGCAGCATAATCGGTAAAAATACCTATTGTTCATAACTATATGATAGAGTGAGAATTTGATGTTGTTGTAGAAGAGAAAAATGTTCAGCATATCATAAAATATAAGAATAAGGGCTGAAATTAAATTCCGAGCCTAGGGGCAAAATTGTAATTTTGAAAAGTTAGGGGCAAAATGTAATTTTTCCATGATGTGATTTTGGATTGAAATAAATAGTATGAGTATTAAATGAGCTAAATGTGTTATTATAGATCAAGAAAGACGCGGAATTGATCTCGAGCGGGGAAGGAAAAAGTTTTGGACTAAATTGCAAAATTTCCACATTTTGCACCAAGGTAAGTTTGTATGTAAATATTACAATAATTTCATGTACATTCTTATATTTCAGCCTATTATATAAATATACTAGCTGATGTTAAAATATAAATCGACTATTGGAAGAATGGAAATAAATATAGAGAGAGATCCCGATTGAACATTGGAGAGATCGAATGAAATAGAGGGCGTAGCTAGGTCACATGTATGATCTTTGAGTGCACATCATGTGTACAAGAAAGCTCTGAGACACCCGGTAGTAGCTAGGTCACATGTGTGATACGAGATGTATCCCATGTAGACAAGAGAGCTACGTGAAAGATAAATGTAGCTAGGTCGCATGCGTGATTCCAAGTGAAGGACACCATATAGACAAGAGAGCTACGTGAAAGATAAATGTAGCTAGGTCGCATGCGTGATTCCAAGTGAAGGACACCATGTAGACAAGAGAGCTACTGAGACAAATCGGTTGGGTCGCATGAGTGGTACTAAGTGTTCACCATGTGTACAAGAGAGCCGAACTAAGCGAAGTATGATGGTGAAGTCGTGTCTTTGAAACCATTAAATATCGAGGATTGATCCGAATTGTTCAACGGGATGGTTTTGTGGTGATATTGTGGTTTGGACCTACACTTATGGTGAATGAAATGTGGTGAAAATGATTTGTGGTATATACATATATAAGATAAAATGAGGTTAGCATAAAGAATGTGTGAAAGAGTGAAATTAGCATTAAAACTGTTTTTAGATGGTAGCAGTGACGTGATTTTGAAAAATCACCAAAAATAGGAGGAATATAATTAGAGGTTGAATGGGATGTGAAATTAAAGTTTAATGAGTCTACTTTCATATAAAAGAAACAGAGCAAGCAAAGGAATTCTATATTTTGAGATATTTACAATTGTATGTGACTTGCTCAGGATGAATACGTGATCCCTGTTCCAACTTTGAAAAATCATTAAAAATTGTACAAGGAAAATTAAGAAATATAGTTTACATGCCTAAATTCCTTATTGAGACTAGTTTTAAATGAAACAGACCTCAGGGTTGTTTGAATTGTGTACTGAGAGATATTCAATTCGTAGTGAACAGAGGTCAGATCAGTCGAGCTGTGTAACAGGGAAACTTTAACTAATAAAATGTACTAATCGGCTGAACAAAAATTATAGAAAAAAATTAGCAAAAAGCTTTATGAGTCTAGATTCAGGAAATTTTACGGATTTGAATTTCGAGTTTTGTAACCTGAGTTATGATTTATTTAGTGAATATGATGCAGAGAGACAACTAAATCAAAGTGGAATGAATAGTGAAGTTAAAGTAGATAAACTTGAATTGTTGTGTAAACATGTTAGATTCTTTAATTAGTATTTACATACTTACTTACTAAGCTATAAGCTTACTTTGTTTCTCTCTTTTGTCTTATAGTGTTCTTGACTTGCTCAGGAGTTAAGGATCGTGAAGATCTATCCGCACTATCATACTTTAGGGTATTTGAACTAAACGTTTTGAATTATGGCATGTATAGTAGGCTTAATTATTTTGTTACGTGTCATATTTGTCTAGGTTAAAATATTAGTTCTGAGACTCGACCAGATACTTTGTACAAGCCATTAAAGTGGGCTAATATTGTTCAAGACATATGTTATACGATGCACTATCAAATTGGATGACATATTTACATCTCGATTATGTTTAATGGTATGTGTTATGTTCTGGTAATACCTTATATCCTGTTCCGGCGATGGTAACGGGTAAGGGGTGTTACATTTAGTGGTATCAGAGCTATGGTTTAGTCGGTTCTCGGATTAATAAAGTGTGTGTAAAGGTCTAGCTATACATGCCATAAAAATATTGTGATAGTGTGGTGACTCCTGATTATTCTAAACTGTGTCTTGTTTTAATATAGTAATGGATCCTGAAGGAACGGCGGTGATGATCTTTCTTAGTAATGCTTGGCTCCCGCACAAGGGACCGCTACTGTGGAAAGTAGACACGAGACATTGAGACAAGGAGATGAGGCTCGGGATGCCTTTCTCCAAATGATGAACAATTGGTATCTTGAATTTATTCGAGCAAATCCAAATGCTCAACCTCTTCCACCCCTCCTATACCTCGGGCGATTCTGTAGGTGCTCAAGGTATAGATTTGGTAAGAATGAACAAGCCTCCGGTTGACAAGATTCGAAAACAAGGGCGAAAAGTTTAGAGCAAAGGTCGATGATGATCCCGAGAAAGCGGAATTCGGCTTGAAAATTCTACCCGTGTATTTGATGAGCTCTCATGTACACCGAGGAATGCTTAAAGTGTCTTTGTATCACTTTTGAGAGATTCGACTTACAACGGTTGAAGACTTTGGTTGCAGTGGTGCCAAAAGAAAAAGTTACTTGGGATTTCTTCCGGGAAGAATTTAGAAAGAAATACATAAGTCGCGATTTATTGATCAAAAACGGAAGGAGTTCCTTGAATTGAAGCAGGGAAAATGTCGTAGCAGAGTATGAACGCGAATTTGTAAGACTCAACAAGTATGCCTGAGAATGTGTGTCCACCGAGGCCATTATGTGTAGAAGATTTGAAGATGGGCTGAATGAGGACATTAAAGTGCTTGTAGGAATTTTGGAGTTGAAAGAATTTGTAGTATTGGTTGATCGAGCTCTTAAAGTCAAGAATTGAACAAAGAAAGAAGAAAAGGCGCTATTGAGGCCGAGATGTCGAAAAAGACAGATAAGCAAGCCATTTCAATCTCAACCAAAGAGGTCCAAAGAGACAAACCCTCGAATGACAGTTTCAATTGGGGATTCACACAGAGATCGTGGTAGAGCATATTCGGGGTCTAAAGCTCAAGCTACTTCGGTGGCAAGTGTGGGTAATGTGCGACCTAGAAAGCCCGAGTGTCAGCAATGTGGCAGGCAACATTATGGTGAGTGTTGGGGGACCAAGCGAGCTTGTTTCAGGTGCGGTTCTCGTGAGCATTTTATTAGAGATTGTCCGGAGAAAGTTAAAGAAGAAAGATTTGAGTGCTAGATGCGAATACCACCGCTAGTAGAGGTAGACCACCGAGAAATCTGGAGGTGGGACTAGTAGTAAAGCGTGATGAAAGATTTAACGGCAAGATCGAAGCTAGAGCACTGCTAGAGCTTATGCTATCGTGCAGAAGATGCATCATCTCCGATGTTATTCTTGGTACATTTTCTCTATGATACTATTGTTATTGCATTGATTGATCCGGGTCCACTCATTCCTATATTTGCATGAATTTAGTATCCAATAAAAAGTTGCTGTTGAATTTCTTGAGTTTACGATTAAAGTGTCGAACCCTTAGGCCAATATGTGCTAGTTGACAAGGTTTGCAAGAATTGCCCATTAATGATTCAAGGTCACTGTTTTCCGGCCAACTTGATCTTTGTTACCATTTGGTGAGTTTGACGTTATCTTGGGAATGGATGGTTAACATTGTATGATGCTAAGGTAGATTGTAAACAAAAGACACTAGAGTTGAAATGTGAAAATGGAGAAATTCGTGGGTTGAAACAGATGAATCAAATAAATTGCCTATGGTGATTTCGCACATGTCTGCATGTAAATACATGAGAAAAGGGTGTGAAGCTTATCCGCTTATGTAATGAATATTGAGTTGCCTCAATGAAATTTGAATCGATCGATAGTCTGTGAGTTTCGGATGTATTTCTGAGGAATTGCCTAGGTTGCCTCCGAACGAGAGATAGATTTTGCCATTGATTTGTTGCGGGCACTACACCGATCTCTATTGCTCCATATAGAATGGCTCCAATGAATTAAAAGAATTGAAGGCTCGATTGCAGGAGTTAATGAGACAAGGGATTTGTGAGACCGAGTTTCTCTCCTGGGTGCTCTGTATTATTCAGAAGAAGAAGGATGGTTCAATGAGACTTTGCATTGATTACCATCAGCTTAATAAGGTGACTATAAAGAACAAGTACCCGTTGCCGAGGATTGATGATTTATTCGATCAGTTAAAGGGGGCCACAGTGTTTTCAAAGATTGATTTGAGGTCCGGTTACTACCGGTGAGAGTTAAGGAGTCGATGTGCGAAAACCGCCTTTAGGACAAGGTATGGACATTATGAGTTTCTTGTGATGCCTTTCGGCTTAACAAATGCTCCAGCTATATTTATGGACTTAATGAATCGGATCTTCCGGCCATATTTGGATAAGTTTGTAGTAGTGTTTATAGATGACATTTTAATTTATTCTCGAGATGAGTCGAACATGCCGAACACTTGAGAACTATATTGCAAATCTTGAGAGAAAAGAAACTGTTTGCCAAGTTTAGTAAAAGTGAGTTCGCTTCGTGAAGTCGGATTTTGGGGCATATAGTCTCGGTGATGGTATTCGGGTGGATCCAAGCAAGATTTCTGCGATCGTTGATTGGAAACCGCCCAAGAATGTATCCGTGGTTAGAAGCTTTTTAGGCTTAGCGGGTATTATAGACGTTTTGTTGAAGGATTTTCGATGATTGCCTCTCCTATGACTAAGTTGTTGCAAAAGAATGTTAAGTTTGAATGGACTGATAAATGTCAACAAAGTTTTGAAAAATTGAAAGCACGATTGACTGAAGCACCAATTTTAGTACAGCCCGAGTCAGGAAAGGAGTTCGTAATTTATAGTGATGCATCATTGACAGGCCTTGGATGTGTGTTGATGCAAGAGGGTAAAGTGGTAGCTTATGCTTCGAGACAGTTAAAACCGCATGAGAAGAACTATCCTACACATGATTTGGGCCGCTGTTGTTTTTGCCTTGAAGATTTGGCGACATTATTTGTACGGTGAAAATGCGAATTTTACTGATCACAAAAGTTTGAAGTACTTGATGAATCAAAAGGATCTGAATCTGCGACAGCGAAGATGGCTTGAATTATTAAAGGATTATGATCTAGTGATTGATTATCATCCGGGAAAAGCAAATGTAGTTGCTGACGCCTTGAGCAGAAAATTTCTTTTTACTTTGAGAGCCATGAACACGGGGTTAGCATTGTCTGATGATGGGTCAATCTTAGCAGAAATGAGAGCTAAACCGTTATTTCTCCAATTAATTTGTGATGCTCAAAAGAATGATAGTGAGTTGCGGATCAAGAGAACTCAATGCGAATCAGGTTACGACTCAGATTTTCGAGTTGGACCAGATGATTGTTTGATGTTTCGAGACAGGATATGTGTGCCGAAAAACGATAAATTGATTCAGAAAATATTACATGAGGCGCACAATGGCTGTTGAGTCCGCGTTTTATTGGGCCGTACGAGATTACTGAGAGAATTGGACCAGTGGCATATCGGTTGGCCTTACCGGCAGAGTTAGAAAGAATTCATAATGTGTTTCATGTATCAATGTTGCGACGTTATCGTTCTGATCCTTCACATGTGATTTCTCCAACAGAAATTGAGATTCGATCGGATATGACCTATGAGGAGGAACCAATAAAGATTTTGGCTCGAGAGGTTAAACAGTTAAGAAATAAAAGTATAGCTTTAGTGAAAGTATTGTGGCACGGACATGGGATAGAAGAGGCTACGTGGGAACCGAGGAAGCTATGAGGAAACAAGACCCAAACCTCTTTCTAGGTAAGATTTTCGGGACGAAAATCTCAAAAGGGGGAGAATTGTGACAACCCGAATTAGGGCCTAATCGGAATAGTGGTTTCGTGACCACAAATCCGAGATAGAAATAATTGTTTTATAATTATTTTGGGGTTTATGATATGATTGCATGATTGTGTGAAAATTTCGTGATGAAATTCTATGCCTAAAGTGCTTAAATTGAAAGTAGGGACTAAATCGAATAAGTTGCAAAATTTGCATCCCGAAGTTTTAGTATGAAATTGTTTTGGAATATTAATTAGGAGGTCTTAAATAGCAATTTGACCAATTTTAAGTTCATGGACAAAATTAGGACATGGAAGGAATTTTGAAAGTTTAGTAAGGAGGGCATTTTGGTCATTTGGATATTAAATGAAATAAAATGGGAAAAATAACACAAAATTGGTCATCATCCTCCTTAGTTGCTGCGAATTCTCCCTCTCTCCATAGCTAGGGTTTCTTCAACTTTCAAGCTCCATAGTAAGTGATTCCAAGCCCGTTTTAATGTTCTTTACGTTTTTGGAATCCGGAAGCTCGATTAAGCTTATGCTAGTAATAATTTAACCTAGGGTTCACATTTGGAAAAATACCCATAGGTGACATTTGTGTATTTTGATGTTTTGTGATAGAATATGAGGTTTTAAATTATGTTAAATAACTTGTGCTACTCGGTTTTAAGTGAAAACGAGTAAAAGCAGCATAATCGGTAAAAATACCTATTGTTCATAACTATATGATAGAGTGAGAATTTGATGTTGTTGTAGAAGAGAAAATGTTCAGCATATCATAAAATATAAGAATAAGGGCTGAAATTAAATTCCGAGCCTAGGGGCAAAATTGTAATTTTGAAAAGTTAGGGGCAAAATGTAATTTTTCCATGATGTGATTTTTGGATTGAAATAAATAGTATGAGTATTAAATGAGCTAAATGTGTTATTATAGATCAAGAAAGACGCGAATTGATCTCGAGCGGGGTTAAGTACATACCATTCAAAGTATCCATTTCACAACACTTACCAATACGTCCCTTTCATCTTGAGTATTCCTCCATTTGAGTAGAACTTTACCCGTTGAACACATCGGAATATAATTCGGATACATGGAAAGTTTGCACATAAGTGCCACATATGTAGCCAAGCTACCATGTAACCCGCCCATAAGTGAACTCGGACTCAACTCAACGAGTTCGGATGCCTAGTTACATCTCACGAACTCCGGACTCAACTCAACGAGTTCGGACATTCGCATCCATAAGTGAACTCGGACTCAACTCAACGAGTTCGGATGCTCAACCATCCTAGTGACATGTCACTTGTATCCTAATCTATTCCTAAGGTTCAAACGGGCTTTTTTCCTCGATCTCACATCTTTGCCGTCTTCCACGGAATATCAAAATCGATACTTGGTGATAGTTCATACTCATCAAGTAATTCACATAATTACATATTATCAAACAATTATCACAAGTATAATATTTCATAATAATTATCATATCATTTAAAAACATTAAAACATTTAAAATAATAACTATGTTACCAACATTTACATATGAACTTACCTCGTATGCGAAAATGGCTATTTTACCATTTCGTCCACAACTTGGTATTTTCCCCATTTTAGCCCAATTTCAGTTTTCCTTGCTCTATCATTTAAAATATAGTCTAATTAGGACTCACATTATTCAAATTGACCCAAAATCATATTTTGGAAAAATTACAATTTTGCCCCTAAACTTTTGCATATTTACACTTTTGCCCCAAAGCTCGTAAATTAAAATTCAGCCTATTTTCTTATGTTTTATGACATGCTGATCATTTTTCCTTCTATGGCAACATCAAGTTCTCACTCTAACATGTACTTATGACTATTAGGTATTTTTACCGATTAAGCCCTTTTGCTCGTTTTCACTTAAAACCGAGTAGCACAAGTTGTCTAACATAATTTAAAACCTCATATTCTATCATAAAACACCAAAATACACAAATTTCACCTATGGGTATTTTTCCAAATATAAACCTAGGTTAAATTATTGCTAGCATAAGCTAAATCGAGCTCTAGGGACTCCAAAACGTAAAAATCATTAAAAACGAGGGTAGAACGGACTTACAATCGAGCTTGGAAGCTTGAAAAACCCTAGCCATGGTTTCTCCTTGCTATATTCGGCCATGGGGTTGAAGATGAGCAAAATTGGCTTTTAATTTTGTATTTTAATTCATTTTACCCCTAAATGACCAAAATGCCCTTACTACTAAACTTTCCAAAAATTCCATCCATGTCCAATTTTTGTCCATAGACTTAGAAATTGGTAAAATTACTCTTTAAGGACCTCTAATTAATAATCTAATTCAATTTTATGCAAAATACTTCTAGAACACAAGTTTTGCAATTTATTCAATTTAGTCCCAAATTTCAAATTAAGCACTTTATGCATAAAATTTCTTCACGAAATTTTCACACAATCATGCAATCATATCATAGACCTTAAAATAATCATAAAATAATTATTTATATCTCGGATTTTGTGGTCACGAAACCACTATTCCGACTAGGCCCAAAATCAGGATATTACAACTCTCCCCCCCTTCAGGGATTTTCGTCCCCGAAAATCTTACCGAAAGCGGTCTTCACTTTTAATCTCATATTCGGTGTCAAGAACTTGCACTTAGACTGTACCTCCAATACATCTCTTCAATTTCTCATATGATCTAAAAGCTTACAGCCTCAACTCTCAAGCGTTCTTAAACTTTCAACCCTTCTCGCTTCCCATGATATCATGACATAAAACCCGGATCTCAACTTGATTTAATGGAGACCGAATTCCAAGAAATCCGACAATCAAAGAGACACGAAATTCCATGAATCGATGAGTAGGAATTCATTCAATACAGATGTGATTTATAGATCTCGCCAAACATTTAACAACAAGATACATCACATTTTCCTCTTCCGCCATAGAAATAATTCTGATATGGCCTCAAGAATAATCCTTCTCATTTCCATCCCAATATCAACATTGACAAGGATAATTTTGATAGATCCCAATGCTCGGCTTTAACCCCTTTAACAACTCCGATTTTATGTAACATCAGATGCTCTAAACTATCACATTACCTCACTGTCTTGAAACATATCGCAATTCATACAACAATACATTACTGAAAGTTAGAAAGTCTTTGCTCAATGTAGACTAGTCTAGTTCAGACGCTTCGGTTACCAATATTCTCATCTATCCGAACTCTGTCAACATGTAATAAACTTTTCAGCTTTCACAAGATGGAAACCTTATCATTCGTAGTGACTTAAACTAATATTCAACTCTTTCTAATAAATATACACTTCTCGTTCAAACTATTTACTCTTTTATCCGTACAAAATGAAATTCTATTATCAAACTTGGGAAAAATAATCCTGACATAATTGTCACATGAAATCTTTCAAATAAATAATTTACCATACCGACTAAAACTCGCGCTTTTATCACCTATGCCTTTACTGATGTCAAATCCTTACACGAAATTAGAAAAATCCCAATACTAAAATCACCACATTACCAAGATCAAATTAGAAGTATAGTCATATTTGACATGATTATCACGAGTGAAGAACGATGCTTGAACATGAGTCATAATTGACAAATTATGGAACAAAGATAACAAGAAAACCGAATAAAGAAATCCAAGATAGAGAAACCCGGAATAAAGAAATCCAGAATAAAGAGATCCAGGATAAAGAAACCCAAGATACGATACTATGCCAGAGAATCGAAAACCAAACTCATAGAGAAAATACGGAATACCCCGATAATTCTTCAAAGAAAGAAAGTCCAGAAGAAAACATCATTTAATCCCACTGAAATCAAATATAACAAGATCAATATATCTTCCCATACATATATATTAGATGAAGCATCAAGTAGAAGAAACAGAATCATAATATCATACGTATTCTCTCATCAATTCTTATCAGACGAAATGAAATAGAATACCCGATGAAATAGAGCAATATAAATTATAAACTAGTCAGACTACCAATGCTTTCATCCAACACCGGAATTAGAAGACATTCCCATATAACAAGAATTTCTTCAGAAGATCAATAGCCATAGAAATATTTTTGAGAACAAGTAAACACATAGAACATCTCAAAAGAGACTGCTAAATCTGTCCAGTCATAACTGTCACACTCAGATAGTTCACATATCAATTATCATTTCCCCAACTAGTTCTGCCGTCACAAATTTCATATTAAACCATTCACTAAAGAATGTCAGTTCTGAATAAATTTCGATTTACCAAAGAGAATTCCTTCTCTAACTGGGACAGTGCATAATTCCAATAATCTTTATATCAATCGATACTTTACGGCTCGACTTTACTTATCAGCTCATTTTCAATCTCGGATCATACTTATAATTATTCTATCCTTTGAACTCTTTGGGTTTTCAACAGAAACTTATTCAATACAAATCTCATGAAATTCCATTATAAGTACCACTTGATAAGGGGAGGGTTGTAGGACCTCGACTCGACTTTCTTATACATACACATATGACACAACTTCCATCATCATAGTAACATCATCAAAATCATGTCATTCATTCATGTTGGCTTACACCAATTTTCCTATTGTCCCATTTAGACAATATACTTATGCATACATTCTATGTTTTCTAGATAGCTTTACTTATCCATTCATTTAATTAAATTAATTCATGCTTATGACATTATATAAGGCCAAACAAACATAAATATTTGCATCACAATCACAACTTTCATTTCGTGCATCATCATGTACATATCATTACAATCATACAATTCAGGTCCAACAATTTAACATAGATAAGTTCATTTCATTATAATCCTTTACCTCATAAAATTATATACCATTAACATTCATCAACATTCGACATCCAATCAAGACAAGGACATTTTCATTCAGTATTATGATATTATGACCTTTATTCATACCTCTACTACTTTTTATTTATTCCGTTCATCTTATCAAGTAAGCTACATACACTACATCGTATGAGCATTAAGCAAATATAGATATTTATCACAACATGAACTTTCATCTCACATATTATCACATATGTATCATAAACTTTTATTCGTACTTTTTGAACCGAGACTTATCATAATCATAATTTTACTCAAATATCTTCACATAACATTGAACATGGTCGGCACATTTCGGTTGGAGAGTACCTGTCTAAATAAGACGGTACTTATACGCGTCGGAAGACATCACACTATCACGGATCGCTGGCATGTACAGCTAAACTTTTACACATGCTAGGTTAGTCCGAGAACCGACTAAACCTGCTCGATACCACTAAATGTAACACCTCGTGCCGAGACCCGTTGCCGGAGTCGAACACGAGATGTTAACGGACTTAATTCATTAATTAAACAGCTCATACAATTCATTTTAAAATTTCCAGACAAGCTGGCTAACTGCATCACAGTCGCTTTAAAAATCATATCTCGAGTTACAAAACTCGAAATCCAATTCCGTAAATTTTTCCTGAAACTAGACTCATATATATATCTACTACTTTTTTTCTAGAATTTTTGGTTGGGCCAATTAATACATTTTATTAGTTAAAGTCTCCCCTATTTCAGGGTTCAACTACTCTGACCTCTGTGTATTACGAATCAGATATCTCCCTGTACAGAGCTTCAATGACTATGACGTTTGTTTCTAATAAAACTAGACTCAATAATAAATCTGTACATATAAAGCGTGACTTCTAATTATCTTTGTAAAATTTATGGTGAATTTCCAAAGTCAGAACAGGGGATCCAGAAATCGCTCTGGCCCTGTTTTACAAAAATTTAAACATCTCATAAAATATAGCTCATATACCTGTTTCGCTTATTCCATATGAAAATAGACTCATCAAGATTCGATTCCATAACTTATTCATTATTTAATTCCATTTCTACTATTTTTAGTGATTTTTCAAACTCACGTCACTGCTGCTGTCTGAATCTATTTTATGGTAAATTTTACCTATTTCATGGTTTCCATGGATTAGCTAGCAATTTGACATACATAATACCAAATATGATCATGATTAGCCATTCCAATGGCTAATCATTACCAAGCATTTCTATTTCCATACCACTCAATAACCATATCATAAGACCATATATACAAAATGATTATAATGCTATACATGCCATACTCAAAATATACAAGCCATTATGCCAAGATGGTATACGGATAGTGTGAGTGTGCCTCCGACCGCTTCCGATTTCGAGCTGGCTTGTCAACACTACAAGGAATGAAAAGGAGGAGTAAGCATAAATGCTTAGTAAGCTCACATGCAAATAGCAAGTAACATAACCATATAAGCAAACATAAAACATCATTTGCATAATCATCACCATGACATTCATATCACCTTTTCATTTATCATCTTACCATATTGTTGTTATATCGAGTTTTCAACCCGAGGGTTAAGTACATACTGTTCAAAGTATCCATTTCACAACACTTACCAATACGTCCCTTTCATCTTGAGTATTCCTCCATTTGAGTAGAACTTTACCCGTTGAACACATCGAATATAATTCGGATACATGGAAAGTTTGCACATAAGTGCCACATATGTAGCCAAGCTACCATGTAACCCGCCCATAAGTGAACTCGGACTCAACTCAACGAGTTCGGATGCCTAGTTACATCTCACGAACTCGGACTCAACTCAACGAGTTCGGACATTCGCATCCATAAGTGAACTCGGACTCAACTCAACGAGTTCGGATGCTCAACCATCCTAGTGACATGTCACTTGTATCCTAATCTATTCCTAAGGTTCAAACGGGCTTTTTTCCTCGATCTCACATCTTTGCCGTCTTCCACGGAATATCGAAATCGATACTTCGGTGATAGTTCATACTCATCAAGTAATTCACATAATTACATATTATCAAACAATTATCACAAGTATAATATTTCATAATAATTATCATATCATTTAAAAACATTAAAACATTTAAAATAATAACTATGTTACCAACATTTACATATGAACTTACCTCGTATGCGAAAATGGCTATTTTACCATTTCGTCCACAACTTGGTATTTTCCCCATTTTAGCCCAATTTCAGTTTTCCTTGCTCTATCATTTAAAATATAGTCTAATTAGGACTCACATTATTCAAATTGACCCAAAATCATATTTTGGAAAAATTACAATTTTGCCCCTAAACTTTTGCATATTTACACTTTTGCCCCAAAGCTCGTAAATTAAAATTCAGCCTATTTTCTTATGTTTTATGACATGCTGATCATTTTTCCTTCTATGGCAACATCAAATTCTCACTCTAACATGTACTTATGACTATTAGGTATTTTTACCGATTAAGCCCTTTTGCTCGTTTTCACTTAAAACCGAGTAGCACAAGTTGTCTAACATAATTTAAAACCTCATATTCTATCATAAAACACCAAAATACACAAATTTCACCTATGGGTATTTTTCCAAATATAAACCTAGGTTAAATTATTGCTAGCATAAGCTAAATCGAGCTACCGGGACTCCAAAAACGTAAAAATCATTAAAAACGAGGGTAGAACGGACTTACAATCGAGCTTGGAAGCTTGAAAAACCCTAGCCATGGTTTCTCCTTGCTATATTCGGCCATGGGGTTGAAGATGAGCAAAATTGGCTTTTAATTTTGTATTTTAATTCATTTTACCCTAAATGACCAAAATGCCCTTACTACTAAACTTTCCAAAATTCCATCCATGTCCAATTTTTGTCCATAGACTTAGAAATTGGTAAAATTACTCTTTAAGGACCTCTAATTAATAATATAATTCAATTTTATGCAAAATACTTCTAGAACACAAGTTTTGCAATTTATTCAATTTAGTCCCAAATTTCAAATTAAGCACTTTATGCATAAAATTTCTTCACGAAATTTTCACACAATCATGCAATCATATCATAGACCTTAAAATAATCATAAAATAATTATTTATATCTCGGATTTTGTGGTCACGAAACCACTATTCCGACTAGGCCCAAAATCAGGATATTACACTCGAAGCATAAGCCACCACTTTTCCTTCTTGCATAAGTACACATCCCAAGCCATTTAGAGAAGCATCACTATACACCACTAATTCTTTACCTGACTCGAGTTGTACTAACACTGGTGCCTCAGTTAGTAACTTTTTCAATTTCTCAAAGCTTTATTGACATTCTTCCGTCCATTCAAATTTAACATCCTTTTGGAGTAGTCAGGTCATAGGAGTAGCAATTATAGAAAATCCATTTACAAACCATCGATAATAACTATCTAGACCCAAGAAACTTCTAACCTCAGTTATATTCTTCGGTGGTTTCCAATCAACAATAGCTGAAATTTTACTGGGACCAACCCGTATACCATCACCTGAAACAATATGACCCAAAAATACAACTTCTCGAAGCCAAAATTCACTCTTACTAAACTTGGCATACAATTTCTTATCTCTCAAAGTTTGTAAAACTATCCTCAAGTGCTCAGTATGCTCTGTCTCATCTTTTGAATAAATTAAGATATCATCAATAAATACCACAAAAAACTTGTCCAAGTATGGTCGAAATATGCAATTCATTAAATCCATAAACACAGCAGGAGCATTTGTCAAACTAAATGGCATAACTAAAAATTCATAATGGCCGTACCTTGTTCTAAAAGTAGTTTTAGGCACATCTGACTCTTTTACTCGCAGCTGTTAATATCTAGACCTAAAGTCAATCTTTGAAAACCATATTACTCCTTTCAGCTGATCAAAAAAATCGTCAATTCTCGGCAACGGATACTTGTTCTTGATTGTTACCTTATTTAACTGCCGATAGTCTACATACAATCTCATAGAACCATCCTTCTTTTTCACAAATAATACGGGAGCACTCCAAGGCAAAAAACTCAGTCTCAAAAAGCCTTTGTCAGTCAACTCTTGCAACTGCAACTTTAATTCTTTCAACTCTGCTAGTGCCATTTTATATGGAGCAATCGAGATCGGAGTTGTTCCCGGTATCAACTCAATACCAAATTCTACTTCTCTAACAGGAGGCAAACTCGGCAACTTTTCTGGAAATACATCCGCGAATTCACATACAATCAGCACTGATTCAGTTTTCTTCTCAAATTCTTTTGTATTCAACATATATGCCAAATAAGCTTCATAACCCTTTCTCAAATATCTTTGAGCTGGCATCGAAGAAATCACACTAGGCAATGCCTCTGATTTGTCTGATTCAACCCGCAGAATTTTACCATTTTCACATTTTAATTCAATAACCTTTTGTTTACAATTTAATATAGCATTATGCAATGTCAACCAATCCATACCCAAAATAACATCAAATTCGTCAAACGGCAACAACATTAAGTCGACCGAAAAATAATGACCTCTAATCATCAAAGGACATTTCTTGCATACTTTATCAACTATAACACATTTGGCTAACGGGTTTGATACTTTAATCATAAATTTCGTAGACTCAACAGGTATACTCATATTAGACACCAATTTCATGCACACATATGAATGAGTAAAACCGGGGTCAATCAAAGCAATAACGTTAACATCATAAAGAGAGAAAATACCAGTGATCACATCGGGTGATGAAGCATCTTCACGCACCCTTATGGCATAAGCTCTAGCCGGAGCTCTAGCTTCAGATTTAAACATTGAATCTCTAACTATATTCTTGCCGCTTGCCTCATTCCCAGCATTTCTTGAAGATCTTCCTCTCGAAACTGCACCACTAGGTTTTGCACTTTGAAATTTTTCTTTCTCAATTCTCTCGGGACAGTCTCTAATAAAATGATCTGGAGAACCATACTGGTAACATTTGTTAGTTCTACAAGAACCAAGGTGACTTCTACCATATCGTTGGCACTCTGGTCTAACAAATCTTAAATTTCCCACAATAGCCATAGAAGTAGTCTAAGATTTAAAACCCGCAGTTTGCTTCTTACGATTCCCATACGAATGTTCGGCTTAAATATGAGAACGAGAATACACATCTCTGGATTTTCTAGATTGCAGTGGGAATGCACTGCTCATCGGTCTTTCCTTGAAATTTCTAGTCTCAGCCTATGCCTTTCTCTTTTCTTTAATTAGTTCTTCAGCCTTGCAAGCCCGATCAACAAGTACTGCAAACTCTTTCAACTCAAGAATTCCCACAAATACTTTGATGTCTTTACTGAGTCCATCTTCAAATCGTCTATACATTTTAGCCTCTGAAGGAATACATTCTCTAGCATACTTACCCAATCGAACGAACTCCCTTTCATACTCAGTAACTGTCATGTTGCCTTGTTTCAACTCGAGAAACTCTTTACGCTTCTATTCAAAAAATCTTTCACTGATGTATTTCTTCCGAAATTCTTCTTGAAAGAACTCCCAAGTCACTTTCTCTTTCGGTACCATTGAAATCAATGTCTTCCACCAATAATAGGCTGAATCTCTCAACAAGGATATAGCACATTTTAGTCACTCTTCAGGTGTACAAGAAAATTCATCAAATACCCGAATAGAATTCTCAAGCCAAAATTCTACTTTCTCGGCATCATCATCAACATTTTCCCTGAATTCTTCAGCCCCTTGCTTATGAAGTCTGTCTACTGGGGTTCTATGAAATTTTATCAGATCCATACCTTGAGGCATCGGGGGTACAGGTTGAGGAATTGGAGAGGTAGGGGAGGTTGTTGAGCATTCGGGTTCGTATGAACGAACTCTGTGTACCATGCATTCATCATCTAGAGAAAGGCTCCCCGAGCCCTTTCTCCTCCTCCTTGACTAACAATAGGAGGTCAATTTTCAGTCGGCACTGTCCCTTCAGTAGGATCCAGCGCATTTCTCTCTACATCATCGGCCACAGTTGGATCAGGATCCATTTACTATAAAAAAATCATTTAAAAGGTCAGGAGTTGTCACACTATCACAAAATATAAATATGGCATGTATAGTAAGACCCGTACATATGCCACGTTAGTCAGAGAAATAACTAAACTGTAGCTCTAATACCACCAAATGTAACACCCCCTTACCCAAGACCGTCGCCGGAGTCTAGCACGAGGCGTTAACAGACTTAAATTATCACTTAAACAATTTCAAACAATTTATTTTACCTTTCGTAATAAACTGCCCATCTGCGTCACAGTCGCTAAAAAAATCATATTTTGAGTTAAAAAACTCAAAATTAAAATAAATAAATTTTCCCTGAAACTAGACTCACATTTCTATTTACAAATTTTTTTCCAGAATTTTTGGTTGGGCCAATTAGTACAGTTTATTAGTTAACATTTCCCCTGTTTTAGTGTTCGACTGCTCTGACCTCTGTTCACTTCGAATCATTTTTCACTCTGTACAGAATTCAGATAAATATACCATCTCTTTCTCTTAAACGTAGACTCAATAAGGAATCTGTACATATAAAGTATGACTCCTAATTATTTTTGTACAATTTTTAGTGAATTTCTAAATTCAGAACAGGGGATTCAAAAATTGCTCTGACCCTATTCCACCAAAACTCACATTTCTCATAAAATACAACTCATTTACCTGTTTTGTTTCTTCCATATGAAGATAGACTCAATAAGATTCAATTTCATATTTTATTCATTATCTAATTCTATCACTACTATTTTTAGTGATTTTTCAAACTCACGTCATTGCTATTGTATGATATTGTTTTATAGCAATTTCACCTTTTTATGAATTTCCATGGATTAGATAGCACATTAAGTATACATAACACCAAATATGATCTTGATTAGCCATTCCAATGGCTAATCATTACCAAACATTTCCTTACCACCACCCAATAGCCATATCATAAGATCATATACATAAAATGATTATAATGCTATACATGCCATACTCAAAATATACAAGCCACTATACCAAAATGGTCCACGGATAGTGTGAGCGAGCCTCCAACCATTCCCAATTTCCGAGCTGGCTTGTCAAAACTACAAAGAATGGAAAGGAGGGAGTATGCATAAATTCTTAGTAAGTTCACATGCAAATAGCAAGTAACATAATCATGCAATCCAACATAAAACATCATTTGCATAAATATCACCAAGACCATCATGTTACACTTGCATTTACTATCTTACCACGATTTCATCATAGCAAGTTTTCAACCCGACGGTTTAAGCGCATACCTGTCCAATTTTCTCATTCACCACACTTACCAACATGTCACCTTCATCTTAAGTATTTTCCTTATTCACTTAAGATTCACCCGTTGAACACATCGGAATATAATTTGGATACATGGATTGCATGCACATAAGTGCCATACCCGCAGCTAGACAAACTCAATAGCCTGCGAAAATTATGTAGCCAAGCTACCATGTAACCCACCCATAAGAGAACTTGGACTCAACTCAACAAGCTCGGGTGTTCGCATCCATAAGTGAACTCGGACTTAACTCAACGAGTTCGGATGCCTAGTTGCATCTCACGAACTCGGACTCAACTCAACGAGCTCGGAACTCAAATATCCTAGTTATATGTCACTTGTATCCTAATCTATTCCCAAGGTTCAAATGATATTTTCCTCAATCACACATCTTTGCTGTCTTCCACGGAATGTCAGAACCGATACTTGATAGCATTTCATATTTATCAAGTAGCTCACGTAATTTGCATATTACTAAATAATTATCTACAAAGCATAATATTTCATGATAATAATCATCATATCATATAAATAACATTAAATTACTTAAAATGACAATTATGTTACTACATTTACACATGAACTTACCTCGATACAAAATGTTAGAAATCGAGTCTATTCCTTATAAACTTTATTTTTCCCTCGATCAAGACTCGAATCTTGTTTCTCTTGATCTAAAATAAAAAATTTAGCTTATTTAATACTCACATTTATTGAAACAGTCTTTGACTCAAACTTTGTCAAAATTACATTTTTGCCCCGAAACTTTTACATATTTACACTTTTTTCCCAAGGCTCGGAAATTAAAATTCATCCTATTTTCTTATGTTTTATGACATGTTGATAATTTTTCTCTCCTATGGCAACACCAAATTCTCACTTTAACATGTACTTATGAACATTAGGTATTTTTACCGATTATGTCGTTTTACTCGTTTTCACGAAAAATCGCTTAGCAAAAGTTGTTTAACACAATTTCAAGCTTTATATTCTACCATAAGACATCAAAATAAACACATTTTTCCTATGGGTATTTTTCCAAATATAAACCCTAGGTTAAATTATTGCTAGAATAAGCTTAATCAAGTTACCGGGACTCCAAAAATGTAAAGAACAATAAAAACGGGGCTAAAATGGACTTACAATCGAGCTTGGAAGATTGAAAAACCATATATATGTCTTCCTCATGTGAAATTCAGCCAAGGGATTGAAGATGGACAAAAATTGGCTTTTAATTTTGTTTTTAATTCATTTTAACAACTAAATGACCAAAATGCCCTTAATTAAAAACTATGGTGTTTTATCTTCCTTTAGGTTTTTTTGTCCAAACTAGTATAATGGTATAATTACTATCCAAGGACCTCCACTTTAAAAACCCTTTACTCACAAGTACTTGGTACCTTTATGAACTAGAACACACATTTTACAACTTTTACAATTTAGTCCTAAATATCAAATTGGACCCCCTATCGATAAAATTTCTAAACGAAATTTTCACACAATCATGAAATCATGCCATATACCTTAAAATGATAATAAAATAATTATTTCTATCTCGAATTTGTGGTCCCAAAACCACTATTCCGATTAGGCCCTAATTCAAGATATTACAATTTGACCCTATTTCCTTTATACTATCCTTTTCATTATTTTATAGGGATAGGATATTTTTTATGCTTCCAATGACCGTATCATTTCGCCTCTTCCATTTTTTAAATTTCTACTATTGTTCTTGTCACCTTTTTGGTTTTGACTAATTCCTACAATGGTTTATTCTTTCAATGAGTACTCTTACTTCTATTGGCTTTGCAGTTCTTCTATCTATTGTTAACAGAGTTATTTTGGCATTTAGTAAAGATATGGATAGAGGAAATAGATGAACATGTAGTACTCAAGGTTGAGGTGGCGAAGGATCAAAGGATAGTTGTGAAGAAAATTGAAAGGATGGAAGATAAACCTATGGCCAATCTTAGCTATCCATGCACTTCAACTTATTGGGAGATGAAAATTTTACTGAAGTGTCGTGGGCTACTTGTGGAGCATCACAAGTATGCATTTAGCATCTTGGAAGTGTCTCATCATCTTATGAGGTGTTTGGTCCTGACTCAATAAGAGGGAGGCCTGGGTTTTACCTGGTACTTATCCTACTTGAGGCAGGCTTCACGCTTACCCTTCTAGATTTTATTTGAGATATTTCTATGACTTTAATGTGTGTTACAAGAAAGGTGAACACTCTTCCAACTCGATGTTTTGATAAATGTATTACCTACGAGAGGTAGATGAGGAAAGGTGTCCCAAGTTGTTTCAATTTCGCCGCCATGAGTCACCTCACAGGACACAAAATTTATTTTATGTCGGGGATGTGACGATGGATATTGGCTATGACAAGTATATATTGCTATAGTTGAAGTTTGGTAGGAGATTCTTTTGGAAAAAAAATCTAGTTTGAAAATGGTTTTCTTGCACAGCAAAAAATTAAAATTTTGAAAATCAACCCAATTTGTGATATTTATAGCAATAAACCCAAGACCAGAATCGTACCTGTGTTTCCAAATAAGCGAACCCTTGATATTTTTCGTCATTCAACCAAATGATTTTCTTTGCTATTCTCGTACCATGAACTACTTCGAGTGTGAGTTCAAACCAATTGAATCAAAACACAAAACTAGAAAAAAAATTCTTTTCTTTTGGGGTGAATGGGAAAAATCTTTTTTCAAAATAGAAATCAACAGAATTGTTATTTTGGGAAAAATATATATAATACTTGAGTATAGACTTTCTCTATTTTTTGACATAACATTATGAAAGCAACTACTCATGGTTACCCTCATAGTAGATCATTGTAAACTCGAAATTATATATAGGGTTTTTCTATATTTTTTTACCACATTTTTTACTTAATTATTATGTTTATCTTGAGTAATTATTATTAAAATAAGTGAATTAATTAGTAATTTTAGACATGAATTTGGAAAGTATGTGAAATTATGCTCAATTACATGATTTTCATGCATATTTCATATTAATTCATGTTAATTTATTAATGTAACACCCTTACCTGCACTGCGAGGCCGGATAAGGTACAGTATGTTATCGGACAAACATACAAATATTAAACTAAAATACGGGCCATAAAATTTCATTCATATTTCAAAACGTTCATTCACTTACACATAGTCCCTTATTTGAGTCTACGAAGCCCAAAACATACTTTAGAAAGGGTTCGGGACTAAACCGAGAACTTACGAAAATCTTGGAAATTTCATGCTTTAAGGCTCCACACGCCCGTGTCCCAAAGTTGTGTTCCAAACACGGCTGAGACACATGGTCGTGTCTCTGCCTGTGTGGAATATGCCTAGGCTATTTTCCAAGCTTTGGTCAACCTTAATCTCTTACACACTTATACAAAATCAAAAGCATATAACATGGTATTCATTTAATGATTAAATATTCTCAATTAAACCACAAACATAACATTTTTATGTCATCATACATGTGTCTCTCATACTTATTTTACCTTGTTTATTATAGTACCACTTATACATTTATACCAAGATTATCATCTTACCAAATATCTTCAGCTTAATCATCAAGCATTCATATTTAAAACTAGATCATATCTTTATAAAATACCATAATTCAGATGTACAAAATAACATGTTTTCCTGAAACATTTCAATTCAACTCCATGCCCAACAAGCATTACATTGAGACTAGTCATATATATATATATATATATATATATATATATATGTCATGATACATATCATTCTCTTTCTATTTTCTTATAAACACATATCATTTATTTCATTATATCAATATTTCATATACATAGTTTCCATGTATTCCACATATATTTATTTTCCTCCTCCTCCTCTCCATTCCACATCCTTAATGTATATAGCGTTCTTGTAAGTACGATTTCATAATTTACTAATAAATGCTCACATCAAACTGTCCACATGAGTCATAGTCACTTACTTATTTATAATTCAAGCTACAGAGCTCCAAATTAAGATCCGTAAATTTCTCCCAAAACTAGACTCATATATCTTTCCACCATAAAATTTTCATAATTTTTTTTGTTTAGCCAATTAGTACAGTTTGTTCATTAAAATTTCCTTGTTTCACTTTCTGATAGTTCTGACTTCTCTTCACTAAAAATTAATTATCTCACAAGATGTAACTCGGATAATGTTATTGTTGATTTATCTTGAAAATAGACTCATTAGGGATTTTAAAATATAAGTTTAAGCCTCTAATTATTTTTATCCAATTTTGTGATTTTCCAAAGTCGAATAGGGATCACGTAATCATTTCGAACCAGTCTCACAAAAACATAAATATCTCAAAATATAGAATCCTTTTCTTGGTCTTTCTTTTATATGAAATAGACTCATTAAAATTTAATTTGATATCTCATTCAGTCTCGATTCAATTTCTACTATTTTTGGTGATTTTTCAAAATCACGCCATCTGCTCTTCGTCCAAAACAGCTTTTATTGCTAATTCACTCTTTCACACTTTCTTTGTATTAACCTCATTTTAACATACATATCACAAATCATTTTTACCAAATTTCATACATCAAAAGTATAGGCCCATGATCACAAGGTTACCATAAAATCATCCTTATGTATAACTTACTTGTTTATAACCTTACCACATCGTGGTCACTTAATGAACACATCATTCACATAATCAAGTTCCTGCACTTATTCATCACAAAACTCACAAAGCAATACATCGAGCGTCTCCCATTGAACACTTCAGATCAATCATCGATACTTGGTGGTTTCAGCACATAGCTCCACCCATCATATAGTTCGGCTCTCTTGTATACATGGTGAACACTCAGTACCACCCATGTGACCTAGCCAATTTATCTTGTAGCTCTCTTGTCTACATGGTGTCCTTCACCTGGAACCACGCATGCGACCTAGCTACATATATCCCGTAGCTCTCTTGTCTACATGGTGTACACATAGTATCACCCATGCAACCTAGCTACATCATAATGTCTTGTAGCTCTCTTGTACACATGATGTGCACTCAGCACCATACATGTGACCTAGCTACATACTATCTGTATCATCCAATCTTTCTGAATGTTCAACCGGGATTTCTCTCTCTTTTCCAACAATTTCACCAATAAAGTAATTATCCACAAACATATTTCCAATATTATTATAAAATATCATAATACAAGTAATATTGATGTATCACTTACATATAAACTTACATCTCATTTAATATCAAGGCAATAACATTAAATTACACATTGCCTTATTAAAAATCATATGAACTTACAATTTCCCATATATCCATAATCATAGAAATCACATTTATGTATGACAATTCGATGCACTTCATGTACCATAGACATATTTTTAAATCAATTCATAAACTTGGCACCATAATCATTTAATTTAATATAATTCAATTAATTCACTAAATTTAACTTTCAAATATAAATTACAGCATTATTGCTGTATTATTATCATACCAACTTACACACTTTCAACACCTCGGAAATCATAATGAATATATCAATTTTACATTGAAACATGCATAAATTAATGCTTATTATACATATGAACTTACCTCGATACTAAAACAGCCATTTTACCAACTTTCCCAATTTTTGATTTTTCTCTCATTCTAGGTTCAAATCTCGTTTTTTGGGATCTAAAACATCATATTTTACTTATTTAATTAATGTACTATTCAAAACAGTCCTTAACTCAAACTTTGGAAAAATTACAATTTTGCCCCTAAACTTTTGCATATTTACACTTTTTCCCCTAGGCTCGGGAATTAAACTTCATCCCTTATTCTTATGTCTTATGACATGCTGATAACTTTTCCCTTCTATGGAAACATCAGATTCTCACTCTAACATATACTTATGACTATTAGGTATTTTTACCGATTAAGCCCTTTTTACTCGTTTTCACTCAAAATCGAGCAGCACAAGTTGTCTAACATAATTTAAAACCTCATATTCTATTATAAAACAGAAAAATAAACACATTTCACCTATGGGTATTTTTCCAAATATGAACCCTAGCTTAAATTATTGCTAGAATAAGCTTAATCAAATTACCGGGATTCCAAAAACGTAAAGAACTTGAAAAACGGGGTTAGAACGGACTTACTATTGAGCTTGGAAAGCTTGAAAACCCTAGCCATGGCTTCCCCCATGCTAATTTCGGCCTCCATGAGAAAGATGGGTCAATTTTGGCTTTATTTTCCCTTTTTATTTCTTTTAATTACCAAATGACAAAAATGCCCTTCATTACTAAACTTTCAAAAATTCCATCCATGTCCAATTTTTGTCCATCACTTAGAAATTGGTAAAATTTCTATTTAAGACCTCCTAATTAATATTTCAAAGCAATTTCATACTAGAAACTTCTAGAATGAAAGTTTTGCAACTTATTCAATTTAGTCCCTAACTTCAAATTGAGCACTTTATGGATAGAATTTCTTCACGAAATTTTCACACAATCATGAAATCAAATCATAAACCTCAAAATGATCATAAAATAATTATTTCTATCTCATATTTTGTGGTCCCGAAACCTCTGTTCCAACTAGACCCAATTTTAGGCTATTACAATTAATGTATGTATTTTTCACTATGTAGGTAAGCTATTGGAGACATGATTTAAATAAATAAAAGACGGCTATGCACAAATTATCCATGTGGATGGCAAGACCATGAAATTTTGGGCATAAGGTTGACTACTTGACCCAATAAAGAAGGTGATAAAAGATGGACATGTTTGCTAAGCTATTAGACTAAAAAAACTGTCCAACAAGGGGAATTAAAAGCCCAATTTCGGCACTAGATGGCTGCCCAAAATATGTTTTGGGATATTTAATTTAAGGCCGCTACAGTTGGAAAATAATAAGAATTTAGCCCAACAACTTCCCTGTTGAAACTGTCCACTATAGCTATTTTTGGCTTGAAATTTGAATTCAAATTAAGAAGACTTGGTCATCGCTTTTCCTTGAAGCTTGGCCAGCCACATGAGACAGTGAAGGAAGGAAATTTAAACCTATTTTTAGTAAACTCAAACCCTTACCTTCCCCTATAAATACCTTTCCATTCTCACTTTTCCATCATCCATCATCCCTCATCCCTCAACATGCCTCTCTCACTCACACTAGTTTTCTCTCAATTCATTTTCCCTTTTTCCCTTACATAGTTGTCCATCCCTTCTCCTAGATTTAGCCTCAAATGTAATAACTCAATTTTGGGGCTAGTCAAAACAGTGGTTTCGGGACCACAAATTCGACATAGAAAAAGTTATTTCTATTTCATTTTTTTAGTATACAATTTCACGAAATGATTATGTGAAAATTTCGTTAGAAAATTTTGACGTTTGGGCACTCAATTTAGTCAAAAGGACTAAATCGTAAAAAGTGCAAAAGTTGAGTTCTACATGTTAAAGGTGTCCAGTTGCTATGAGATTTTAAATTAGAGGTCCTTATATGATAATTAGACCATTTGTTAAGTTAGTGGACAAAAATGGACATGGTGAGATAAAATTTTAAAGTTTGGCAAAAAGGGCATTTTGGTCATTTGGTAAATAAAAGAATAAAACAGGAAAATAAAGCCAAAATTGTGTCCATCTTCTCCTACCTTGGCCGAAATTCTCAAGACACCATAGCTAGGGTTTTCTTCAACTTTCAAGCTTTATAGTAAGTGCATTCTAGCTCCGTTTTTAATGTTCTTTACATTTTTTAATTCTTCGTAACCCGATTTATCTATTTCTACCATTGTTTTGAAGTAGGGTTCATGTTTAAAAATTTACCCGTGTATGAAATGCATGTGTTTAGATGTTTAAAGGTAGAAAATGAAAGTTTGATGTGTAATAAATAACTTTTACTAAGTGATTTTTCATGAAAATATCTAAAAAGGACCTATTTGTAAAAGGTTGTAAAATGGGTAGTAAAAATCAGATTTGATGAAAAATGTAGGTTAATATGAGCATATTTATGGTTTGGCTAGGCTTGGGTAACAAAGAAATTAAATGCATTTTATTTTACGAGCCTAAAGACTAATTCGTAAATATGTCAAAGTTTAGGGGCAAAAATGTAATTTTTTCATAGTATAATTTTTGAACTAAATTGAGTAATGTGAATAATGAATAAGCTAAATTTGCTATTATAGATCAAGAAAAATGAAGTTCGGACCTTGACCGGGGAAAGAATAAGGTGTTTGACAATTAAATCCCTATTTACTATTTTTGGTACCAAGGTAAGTTCATATGTAAATAATGTATTATTATTTACACTTTAATTGTGTTATTATTGTATGAATTGTGATTTACTCTTTGAATAAGTTCGACAAAGATCGACAAGTGAGAAAATCTCGATTGAACCTTAGGAATAGTTAGGATACAAATGTCATGACATTAGGGTTAGTTGAGATTACGTGTAAGACCATATCTGGGATATGGAATTGATATGAGATTTCGTGTAAGACCATAGCTGGGCTATTGGCATAGATATGAGATCCCATGTAAGACCATATCTGGGATATGGCATTGGTATGGTACTATATGTGTGAGATTTCCTGAGTATCATTTAGTATTCCAAGTGGTTCAACAGGTAACTTAACAGTCATGTTAAAGTTATGAAGGATTATGATATGTTGTGGAAGACAATGGTATATTGCAAGTTGGTACAGGTATGTGCACAAAACTCTTACTTAATGAGCTCGATATGTGATGAACCCACGATAAGGTTCGATTGAGTAAGTGATGATGTTAAGGTTTTAATATCATTTATGCCAAGTTTGATTATGAGATTTACAATGATACCTATGTTAATTTACTTCATGTTAAGAATATGTTAAAATGTGTTTATGATGCCTATTATTTGCATAGGAACTTACTAAGCTAAGCTTACCCTCTTTCTTTTTCCCTTGTCTTATAGTGTCGCCAAGCTAGCTCGGGGATCGAAGACGGTCGGAGATCCATTCACACTATGAAATTTTCATTTTGGGTACTTATGATTACATTATTTTGAGTTATGGTATGTATAGAGATTTGGTCATTTTGTTATGGCTCATATTCAATTTGGCCAAATGTGTTGGCTTATAATGGTTGATAATTCATTTTGTATATGGCCATTGAAATTGGCTAATATTGGTTAAGTATATATATATGCATATGATGATGTTTTCATGGATGTGAGAATTTGCATGGATTGAGTTGATAAGTAGGTGATTGTTGTATGTGGTAGATGGTTGCATGTAAATGATACATTGATATCTTGGTTGTAGCTGAATTGGTTGTATGTATATGCTTAAATTGGTGTTGGTTGTGGTTGTGTAGGTTGGTGCAAGTAAGTGTGACAAAATGGCTTTGTAAATAGCCTTATTTTTGTCCACACGGGTAGACTGTAATAGCCCGATTTTGGGCCTAGTTAGAACAGTGGTTTTGGAACCACAAATCTGAGGCCAAGAATTTATTTTTACCATTATTATAGTTTTATAGTATGATTATGTGAGTGCATGAAAATTTCGGTGAATTAATTTTAGCGATTGCATGCTTAATTGTGAAAAGAACTAAATCACATAAAGTGAAAAAGTCTTGTTTTATTAGCTAAAGGTGTAAATTGACTATGAATCATATTGTGCAGGTCTTTAAAGGGAAAATAGACCCTTTACAAGTTGATGGCCAGCCATAGGGGACAATAAAATCAAATGGTCAATGGGGTAGGTGACTTAATATATAATAAAATATAACCTTAGTGACTAGCCATCATCTTTTTCATTTTTTCCTTTCTCCTCCACTGAAATTTTCAGCAAAAATAGGGTTTTTGGATGCTTGAAATTTCAGCAACTTACCACCTCTGAAATTAAGTGATTTTCATATTCATTGTTGATGATTTTTGTATTTTTAGGACCCTTATAGCATAAGCTTTCTATTGAGGGGACTATTTTGCGAAATGGTTGATAGTCTAGGGATTTGCCATGAAAGAATTTATGATGTTTGCTGAGTTTTATAGAAGAAAATGGACTTTGGTTGTTAAATAAACAACTTTTGTGAAAGGATTTTTCATGAAAACCCCTAATAAGACCATTTTGTAAAGTTTGTAAAATAGGTGGTATTTGTGTGAAATGTGTGAAATTATGAGTTGCCATAAGCATGAAATAGGTTCGGCTAAGCTTGGTTAATAAGGAAATTTGATAAAAATCAATTTTCGGGCCTAGGGGTAAAATGGTCATTTTGTCAAAGTATAGGGGTAAAATGGTCATTTTACCCAAAATATAAATTTGTAAGTGTCTAGATTGATATGATGATTAAATGAATAAATTTATCCATTTTAGATCAAGAATTACAAAATCCGGCCCTAAACTGGGGAAAAGCCAAGCTAACGGACTAAGTCGAAATAGTCGCTTACGTTTTGTATACTGAGGTAAATTGTATGTCAATAATGCAACTATATTGTTATGGTTATGAATATGAGAATGCATGTCGAGAAATTAATGTAGTAAAGATTTCTGGTTGAACATTTGGAATAGACTTGGATAATCATACCATGATTTTGGGTGGTATGTGAGCCAATGTAAGACATGTCTGGGACATGCATTGGCCACATCATGAGTGCTAGTGTAAGACATGCCTGGGACATGCATCGACATTGAGACGAGAGCTAGTGTAAGACATGTCTGGGACATGCATCGGCATTTTATCCCATGTTCAGGGCTATTGAGTATCCGGTAGTATTCCAAATAGTTCAATGAAAGATTTATGATTTAAGTCGAAAAGAGAAAAGTTATGACCATGTGGTGAGTGGTACAGGTACCTATTTGAAATGTATGAGATGTGGGCTCAATATATGCCGTATGAATTGTATTAGATGGTGATGAATAAGTTGTGCTTATATCTATTTATGGTATTCATGAACAAGCTATGAAAGGTTATGAGCATATTGTTCTATGATAATTAGTTTATGTTTATTTTCATGCAACTTACTAAGCTTTATGCTTACCCCATTTCCTTTCCATTTTCTTATAGTACTGCCAAAGTAGCTCATGGATGTAACAACCCTTACCCGAGACTGTGACAGCCCAAAATTGACCCTAGTTGGGATGTGGTTTCGGGACCACAAAACCGAGGCATAAAAATAATTTAAAATTTATTTTGATGCCTATGATATGTGTTAATTTGTGTGTGACATTTTTGATGTTTCGATTTAGTGTTATAAATGTGAATTTCACTAGAAAGGACCTAGTAGTGAACTTTGAAAGTATGATGGGGAAATGTGTGATGACTAGTTGCTCATGCATGCAAAAATAAGGGATTTGCATGTCAAATTCCCCCAACATGAAGTGGCGGCCATGGCAAGAGAGGATGGGCAAAACATGTCATGAAACATGTTTTGTTGGTGCATTAGGGAGAAATAATAAACAAAGGTGTTTGGGTAAGAAAAGAATGAAAAAAATGTGTGTGAGTGTGGTATTCCCCATTGCCGTGAGTTGTAGAGAAAGAAAGAAAAATTTTGTTCATCCTTTCTTTGAGCCAAAACTAAGGAAGAAGGAGGATTTTTCTCCATTTTTGGTTTGGAAGAGATCTAGAAGGAGATTTTGGCTATACTTGCATCAAGATTAAGGTATGTATGAGGTTGTATCATGAGATTCATGCATGTTTTAGTTGCTAACTTGATGTTCATGTTAGCCATGGTTCAAATCCTTGTTATGCCATGGAAATGGTATTTGGCCAAGGTTGTTATTGTGTTGAAGCCATTGCATGCTAAATGTGAAGCTTGCTAATGATGCATGCAATGATGGATTGACTACTCTTGAAATTTCTTTGTAGCAATCTTGAGTAAGACATTGAATGCTTTGTTTAACCATGACCGAAGTTGAAAGAGTATGGTTGTGATGTATTCGGCCATGGTGCATTCATGAGCATGATTTATGCTTGTTACTTGATTGGTAAAATTTGTGTTTGGATGGGTATGAACCCTTGAGATTCGCCTTGCACCTATATGTGTATACATGTTTGCACATGATGTATTGGCATGACATATATACTATTTCAAGGTATATATTTGCTTGTGATGATGTTTGATTCTGAAGTACATGAGAGATGTGTATTGAGCTACAATATGTAATGCGTTAGTTAGTAAAATGCATGCTTTTTTTGTGTGGTATTAAGTGCATAATTGGCCTCAACATGGACATGCATATTCGGCCACATAAGGGGAAATTGGTGTGCATGCATTCGGTTAGGCAAGCATATTGATGCCTATTCTTGGCTTAGAAAATTTGGCTAAGAGGAATATTAACTAATGTGTTGAGTTCGATTCGTGATTTCGTACATATGTGACTTTGATGCCTAATGAGCATATATATTGGCTAGGTATCTTGAATTCTCTTCGATGCTCAAATGATAAAACCAATTTATTTGTTAAATTAAGCTCAAGAGCAAAGGGGAGCTAAATCCGATAAGGGGAAGGAAAAAGTCGTCGAATAGCCGTCGAAATCGTTCGACCACGTCCGAGGTAAGTTTTCGAGTATCGAAACTTAGATTTTGATTCGATTGAATGAAGTAATGAGCAATCGAATTTGTGCCTTTGTATGTGGCCATTGAGCCGAAATGATATTTTTGCTAAGGGAATTGTGCATAAAAGTTGTGTTATGAAATTGAAACAAAGATGTGTATGAATGTTCGAGTGATATCCGGCTAAGCCCGAAGGCAATTGTGCAAATTGTGATACCGGGCTAAGCCCAAGGCAATTGTGCGAAGTTATAATATCCGGCTAAGCCCAAGGCAATTGTGCAAATTGTGATATCCGGTTAAGTCTCAAGGCCTTTGTGCGGGTTACCATAACCGGCTATGTCCCAAGGCGTTTGAACGAGTAGCTATATCCGGATAAACTCAAGGTATGTGATTCGAGAACTTTGAACTTGCTGGAAAATTTTCAGTTAATGCACTTGTGAAATTCCCAACAACAAGGTATGTTTTGTGTGTGCTCAGACACTATGAGTAAGTGCGTATGAATATTCGCTCTAATGATAAATGAGCTATCGGCATTAACTAGGCCGTTATTTGTGTATGAATATAAGAGTTGGGATTGGGAAGTAAGCATGTCTTTGAGAAATTGTGCATATGAATTATTGTTTAGCTACTTGAATGCTATGCTTTGGTTGTGTGTATATTATGGCTCAAACTTACTAAGCATAAATTGCTTACTCCGTTTCTTTGTTTCTCTGTTTATAGATTTTGCTCGTTAGCGATCGGATTCGGGATCATAGAAGTTGAAGTCAACCACACTATCAAAGCCCTTTTGGTACTCCTTTAGTTGAGTTTTGGATATGGCATGTATAGGACTACTCTCGGTTGTTTTTAAGTACTTGTGATGTATATGTGTGTGCCATGCAAAATGGTTCGTAAAAGTGGAGTATGGAATTTGACCATATGTGGTTTGTAATTATATTTGGTTTCATGATGTGATTATGGTTTGGAATGAGAGAGTTGGTCACATGATCAGCCATTGGAATGGCTAAATATGATCATATGTTGGACCTAAGTATGACTAGACTATAGTTGGTCCATGGGAACTACAATATAGGTAAAGCCTACCTTAAAAACAGATGCTGCCAGCTGCAGTGACGTGGATGTGGAAAATCAACAAAATTTGTAGGAATGGTTTTAATTAGTGAATAAATTATGCGATCGAACCTTGACGAGTCTATTTTCATATGAAAGTAACGAAACAATCATATGAACAGTATACCAAGAGATATTAAAGTTCTCGTGAGATAGGGCCAGAACGGTTTCTGGGTTCCCTTTCGTGACTTTGAAAATTTACCATAAATTATCCAGAATGAATTAGAAGTCATGCCTTATATTTGAAGATTCCTTTTTGAGTCTAGTTTCATTAGAAAGAAACGGCATCAGTATTGAAATCCTGTACAGAGAGATATTCAAGTTGTAACGCGCGAAGGTCAGTGTAGTCGACCCCTGTAACATGGGTGACTTTAACTAATAAACTGTACCAATTGGCCCGACCAAAAATTCTAGAAATATATCCATGGATGGATATATGAGTCTAAATTCAGGTAAAATTTACGGAATCAGTTTCCGAGTTGTGAAACTCGAGATACGCTTTTTAAGGCGACAGCGACGCAGTTTTCCAGCTTGCCTGGAAATGTCAAATTGGTCGGTGCCATAAGTGGTTTTGGCTTGTTAACCCCTCGTGTCCGACACCGGCAACGGTCTCGGGTTCGGGGTGTTACAGAGACCGTCGCCGGAGTCGAGCACGAGGCGTTATCAGACTTATCTTACTTGTTCGGGGCATAATTTTTTTTATATCTTACTTGTTCGGGGCATAATTTTTTTTTACTTTTAAAAATTAATTCACTTGCATTCATCCAATAAATCCCTAAAAAGGGCCTTCAAAGCCCTAAAACGTGCAATTGGAATGGTTCGGGACTAAACCGGGAACATTAAAATTTTTCCAATTACTTACACAAATCAAAACAATTTATTTCACTATTCATAATAAAACTGTCCATCTGCATAACAGTCACTAAATTAATTATAACTCAAGTTACGAAACTCAAAATTTAAATCCATAAATTTTCCCTGAAACTAGACTCATATATCTTCTTACCTACTTTTTCCAGAATTTTTGGTTTGGCCAATTAGTACAGTTTATTCATTAAATGTTCCCTTGTTTCGCAGTTGAGCGGACCTGATCTCTCTTCACTAAAAATTGATTATCTCATTATACAAAATTCGAATAATGTTTCTGTTTATTTCTAATGAAAATAGACTCACAAAGGAATCTATACATATAAACTATGACTTATAATTCCTTTTTTATTACAATTTCTAGTGATTTTCATAATTTGGAACAAGGGATCACGAAGTCACTCTGAACCAGTCTTACAAAAATTTAAATATCTCAGAATATAGACTTGATTTGTGCATCATCTCATTTTATAGTGGAGATTTGATTTTCATGCAAGCCTATGGTAATAACTTTTCATGTTTGACTTTTGAGTGCTTAATTTTTAAACCTTAAACACTTTGAGTGATTTGAGTGAATTTTTAGGGAGGATGTCAATTCTTGTCGGTTTCAAATTAAAGAATAATTACTTAGATAATGGGAAATACCTATGTTTTCATGCTTTAAAAAAATGTTTGACTTGGATTATTTGAATATTTAGTGGTCTTTTAGTTGAATTATCAATGTGTAATTATTTTTGAATAATGATAAAACATTATTGATGAGAATTATGAATTGAGAAAGTTTAATTTTAATTGTGGGTTGAGGATTTTGCTTGAGGACAAGCAAATGTTTAAATGTGGTGATATTTGATAAACCATAAATGTAACATATTTTAATTCCATGTTTGGCATATTTTTGGATGATTTATGATGAGAATTAGTGAATTTGATGCTCCTAATCCCTTAAATTCATGTTTCTATACTTAGGAGAGCATTTGGGAGCAAAATGAGTGAAAAATGGGCCAAAATCAAAGTTTTCAAGATCCACACGGGCTGGGCACACGCCCATGTGATCCACACAGGCAGGCCAAATGCCCATGTGCCAACCCGTGTCGATATCGCTTCCTGTTTCCCAAACATGCTAAAAAAAATCCAATTTTTTGGGTTTCTGAGCATTCTAAAGTCTATATAAACATACTAGAAGAAGACCTAAAGGGGACACTCAGAGTAGAATACAGGAATTACTCGAAGAACACTGACAAATTCAACTCGGAAGCAGGATTTCCTTCAAGACTGAAGATCTCTCTCCAATTTCTCTCGAAGTTTTTGGGTTTCTTTATGTTTTATTGTTTTCCTATTTTTGAGATGTTTTCCTATTACATTATGAACTAAATTCCCTAGATACCTAGGGAAGATGAAACCTAAGACAGATCTTATTATTTAATGTTCTAAATTTAATGATAAATACTTGTTCTTGTTCTTAATTATGTGTTCTTAATACTTGTTTTAATATTTTCAGGATATTAATTCAAGTTGATGTGCTTATTTAGTAGATCAAAAGTCCCTATTTAAGAGTAGATCTACTATAATTAAGCAGAGTTGCATGCAATACTAGAGATAGGACGACATAAATCTGCCAGATTAGAGTCAAATCTAAACAGGGAATCTATAAATTGAGTTAATGCGACAATAGGAGTTTTAATTAGAAAGAGATTTCAATTAATCAACCTAGAGTCAGTTATTCTTAGTCTCAAAAGAGATATTAACATAATTTAGGGATTTTTAGGAATCAAGACAAGTGAATAAATCGTTTGATTCAGAGTCAGAATAATAAGTGAAGTCTAGGTAGATTCTTCCTTGGGTATTGTCTTTATTATTGGTTTATTCGATTATTTTCTTCACTCTCTGTCGAGTTTAGTAGTTAATTAGTTAGTTAATTTTAGATTAAAACAAATCTCTTATATTTTAGGCTAAATAATAGAAAGATAGTTAATACTAGTACTTTTAGTCCTTGTGGATACGATATTCTGGACTCACCATAGCTTTACTACCATTTGATAGGTACGCTTTCCTTTGTCGTGATCGTAGTCTAGTTTAGTGAACCATAAAACGATCATCATCTATTCATTTCATCACATCTTTCATTCCTTACAACTCTCTCTCTTTCACTCACTTTCTCTTCTTCTTTCCATTTCTCTTTCTTGTCCCTTCCTTGTTGATTTCCCTCTTAGAAAAGATCCCTTCAACCACCTTGGGTAGCAGCATTCAAGTGCTTATAGAAGCCCCAGTTCAACAAGAACGAGTAGAGAAGGAGAAGCGGAGCAAACTAGTCAGGCTTCGGAGAAATACCGGATTTGATTCTAGATTCCTATCCTTTAACTTTTATTGCTATTGTTATGAACTTGTCTATGAATATTTGTTATGTTATTTTTCTAAATTTAATTAACATGGCTTAAATTTAATTCATGTTAGGTAGATTGCATTTCGTCCACTTAAGTTATTAAAATTGTGTTTATGTTGTTATAGGTCTTGGTAAATTATTTGATTAAGTAAAACCATGCTTATGTTATACTTGCATTACAATTGTAAGGTAACTAATGAATTAATTATTAATTTTATTGAAATTGTAATTAATTGACACAATACTTATTTAGTGCATGTTGAATCTTCTAAGGTAGCTGAGGGTTAAATTAGCGAAGGCATTAAACGGTACATTAGCCTTGCATAACTTGCAAGATTATTGTGATTAAACTGTTTCAATGTAGGTATGTATTGTTACTTCACTTAATCTTTTACTTGCTTATTTAAATAGATTAATTGTTTGAATTGGCATAGAAATATGTTCAAGGGATTAGTTAATTTAGTAAGTTTGTATGTGCTATAGTTAACAATTTACAAAGTTGCCGTGAATTTATTCGTAGCAACATGAACATTGTTTTAGTAATGTTAAGTTAAGAAATGTAATTTATCTAACACAATTATGTCATCTTGATTAAAATCTTCTTTTGAAACTGTGCATTGAAACTTTTATTTTTATTTTATTTTATTTTATTTTACTTAGTTAAATTTTAGTTTTAATCACTTCCTCAAAATCAAAATATTTTTAATCACCAAAGTGTTTGAATTTCATTTCATAAATAATTTTCTTACACAGTCTCTGTGCTATGATAACTCGACATTACTTGTCACTTTATTACTTGTTGTGATTCTGTACATTTTCACATTTCCATCATTCCAATAGACAAGGATAGGGAAGCAAGTGAGAAAGAAGGGGTTGCGTACGCAAACAGGGGGGAGGAGTTAGAACCTGAGCCAATTCGGCATGCGGTTTGGATGGTTCAGAAGTGATAATATTTTCTAAAACGGATCCAATTATAACAGAACCAGAACCTTGCGAGTCTAACGATGACGCCTTGGACAATGCTCCGAATCCAGATGTGGGATTCATGGCATATGGACCTCTACCCCACATGACGAACATTGACCTACTGGCCGAGGTGGTTTAGAGTTTTCACGGCTTCCGCACAGAACACCTGGTCATGCAACTGCATATCATGATGTACAAGTAATGGAAGTTGGAATGGAATACCCCAACAAAGATGTTTTCCTTACTGCATTGAAGTGGTACAGCATCAAGAACGGCGTGAACTACTGCATCACAAATCCCCGTTCAAAGAAGTTCAAAGGAACATGTGCAACGAAAGACAGGAGGTGTAAGTGGAAAATCATGTTTTCTTACCAGAAGAAAACTAGGATGTGGATGATAAAGAAATATCCCAATCCCCATACCTATGTTGTGATGGGTGTAAGTCAGGATCATCTAAGGATAGACTAGGATATGATTGTTGACATTATTCTATTGATGGTGAAGGCTAGTCCCCGAATTGAAATATCGATGCTGATTGCAAACATACGTAGCCAGTACCAGTACACTTCAATGTACTACAAAGTGTGGGTTGCAAAACAAAAGGCTATGGAGAAGTTGCATCACGGGTGGGAGGGCTCTTATAACTATCTACAACAATGGTGTTCGGTACTGAATCGGTACATACTAGGTACCATAACCGATCTCGAAATGCACCCGGGGTACTACGGTGATCAATTGATCCCTGGGAAAAGAGTATTCCACTGATTCTTTTGGACTTTGTGTAACATCCCAAAATAGGGCCTAAACAGAATAATGGTTGTGAAACCACGAATCGGAGATAGAAAAGTTTATTTTGATTAATTTTTATAATTTACCGAGTGATTAGATGCATGTATTAGACTATTGATGGAAAATTTTATAGATAGCATGCTTAATTTACCTACTATGGCCGAATTGCAAAAGTTGATAAATATGAGTTTTAGATGCTAAAGGATTAAATTGAAGAGTATAATTGAAGTAGAGGTCCTTAAATGATAATTAGACCATTAGGTTTTCATGGACAAAAATGGACATACATAGATAAAAATAACTAAAGTTTTAATGAAGGGTATTTTAGTCATTTGGTAATTAAAAGATTAAAAAAGGGAAAAAGATGGCAAAATGTGCCCATCTTCATCATTAGGCCAAAATTTCAAGGTTTCTTCTAGCTAGGGTTTTGTCAAACTTCCAAGCTTCATAGTAAGGGATTCCAAGCCCCGTTTTTATTATTCTTTACGTTTTTGAAGTCCCGGTAACTTGATTTAGCTTATTCTAGCAATAATTTAACCTAGGGATCATATTTGGAAAAATACCCATAGCTGAAATGTGTTTATTTTGATGTTTTATGGTAGAATATGAAGCTTCAAATTATGTTAAATGACTTGAGCTAAGCGATTTTAAGCAAAAATGAGTAAAACGACATAATCGGTAGAAATACTTAATGGTCATAAGTACAAGTTAGAGTGAGAATTTGATGTTTTTGTAGGTAAAAAAATGATAAACATGTCATAAAACATAAGAATTAGGGATAAAGTTTCATTTTCGAGCCTTGGGGAAAAAGTGTAAATATGCAAAAGTTTAGGGGCAAAATCATAATTTTTCCAAAGTTAGAGTTAAGGACTTTTTTGATAAATGTGAATATTAAATAAGTTAAATTTTCTATTATAGATCAAGAAGAACGATATTCGGGGTTAGACCGAGGAAAGAAAAAGGTTGAGGACTAAATCAAAATATTTGATCATATTTTGTATCGAGCAAGAATTGACAATGAAATGATACTTAAAAGTCCCGGTTGAACCTTAGGAATGTGTAGGATACAAATTTCATGACATTAGGGTTTAGGGATACCAAGTAAGACCATGCCAAGGCATGGCATTGGCAAGTTTTACAAGGCAAGGAAATCATGTAAGACCATGTCAAGACATGGCATTGATAAACTACGATAAGGCAAATATCCCATGTAAGACCATGCCAAGGCGTGGCAATGGTGACTTCATAAGGCAAGGATGCCACGTAAGACCATGTCAAGACATGGCAATGGTAAGTTTAAAAAGGAAAGGTAGCCATGTATCCTTAGTATTCGAGTGGTTCAACGGAAAATTCAAAGAGTGTACCAAAGGGAAGTATCGCAAAGCCAACTCGAAAAATTGTAAGGATGTCGGAGATCGCCCCACACTATCAACGAGCTATCTCGATATTTTGTGACTAGAAATACTTTAAGTTATGGCATGTACAGGGACTTGGCTATTTTTTGTGAATGTCCTTATGATATGATTAAAGAATGGCATGTGAATACATGGTAATGATTAGCTTATGATATAGTAAAATAAGAACATGTTTTGGTATTATGTATGCCTAAATGAGGTTTGATGCAAAGAAATTATGGAGGAGTAAGAGTTGGCCATGGAACAGTTAGGAAATATCAGCAGTGACGTGGATTTGAAAAATCATTGAAAATTATAGAAATGGAATTAAATGGTGAATGAGATATAGAATTGAATCTTATTTGAGTCTATTTTTATAGGAAAGAAACAGAGAAAGCAAAAGAAGTCTATATTCTGAGATATTTAAATTTTTGTAAGATTGGTTCAGAGTGACTTCTTGATCCCCTGTTCCAACTTTGGAAAATCACTAGAAATTGTACAAAAAGAATTACAAGTCAAATTTTATATGTCTAGTTTCATTACAAACAAACAGAAACGTTATCCGATTTCTGTATTATGAGATAATCTATTTTTAGTGAAGAGAGGTCAGGTCCACTGAACTGTGAAACAGGGAAACATTTAATGAATAAACTGTACTAATTTACCAAACCAAAAATTCTGGAAAAATTATGGTAAGAAGATATATGAATCTAGTTTTAGGAAAAATCTACGGATTTAAATTTTGAGTTTTGTAACTCGATTTATAATTAATTTAGGGACTGTTAAGCAGATGGAATGTTTTATTATGAATAGTGAAATAAATTGTTTTGATTTGTGTAAGTAATTGGAAAATTTTTAATGCTCCCGGTTTGGTCCCGAACTGTTTCAATTGCATGTTTTAGGGCCTCGAGGGCCCTTTTTAGGGATTTATTGGATGAATGCTAGTGAATTAATTTTAAAAAAATTTTATGCCCCGAACAAGTAAGATAAGTCTGGTAACGCCTCATGCTTAACTCCGGCGACGGTCTCAGGTAAGGGGTGTTACATTGATTGGTATCAGAGCAAGATTTTAGTCGGTTCTCAGAATATTCAGTATGAGTAAGAGTCTAGCTATACATGCCATACTTATATATTGATAGTGTGACAACTCTTGACGATTTTAAAATGTTTTTCTTTTATAGTTATGGATCCCGAACGAGTTGGTGCAGATGATGTAGAAAGTAACGTGCCCGCTCCCGCAGAAGGGACGGTGCCACTAGATAGTAGTGAAAGACCCGTTATAGTTAGTCAGGAAGGAGGGACTCGAGAAGCCTTCTTCCAAGCTATGAATGAATGGTTTGCCAAGTTCGTTCGTACGAATCCGGCCGTTAGACCTCTACCCCCTCATGATCCTCAGACTACCCATGTAAGTTCCCTAGTCATAGATATAGTTAGAAGAGAAAAGCCACCAATTGATAAAATTAGAAAACAAGGGGCCGAAGAGTTTCGGGCTACTAAAGATGACGATGTAGAGAAAGCTAAATTTTGGCTCGAGAATACTATCAGGGTCTTTGATGAGTTATCTTGCACACCTGAAGAGTGCACGAAGTGTGTTGTATCACTTTTACGAGACTCGACCTACCATTGGTGGAAGACACTTGTGTCGTAGTACCGAAAGAGAGTGTTACTTGGGATTTCTTTCAGGAGGAGTTCCGTAAGAAATACATTAGTCAGAGGTTCATCAATCAGAAAAGAAAAGAATTCCTTGAACTAAAGTAGGGTAAGATGACAATGAGTGAATATGAACATGAATTTGTCAGACTTAATAATTATGTTCGAGAGTGTGTGTCTACTGAAGCTATTATATGCAAGAGATTTGAAGATGGGCTCAATGATGATATTCGACTATCAGTCAGTGTCTTAGAAGTAAAAGAGTTCGTCATTTTAATTGAAAGAGCTTGTAAGGCAGAGGAGTTGATGAAAGGAAAGGGTAAAGCTAAAATTGAGATGCAAGACATGAAGAAAAGACAGATGAGCAAGTCGTTTCAGTCTAAATCCAAGAGGCCTAGAGAGTTCTCTACGAGATCTAATTTTTTAGCAGGGTATTCTAGCCGAAACAGAGGTAGAAGATTTATGGGTCAGAAAGCTCAAACCACTTCAATTGTGAGTGTTGGCAGTATTCAGCCTGATAGACCCGAGTGTCCTCACTGTGGTCGACGTCACCCAGGTCAATGTCAATAAACTGAGACTGGTTGTTTTTGATGTGGTGCATCAGATAATTTCATTCAGGAGTGTGCTGAAATGGTTAAAAAAGAAGTAATACCGAGTGTAAGATTAGGCAATGCCCTCATTAGAAGCAGACCTCAGAGAAGTTTGGGAATAGGGGCAGGTAGAGGTGCATCTAGAGATTCAGTAGTGAGACCAGATGTTAGAGCACCTACAAGGACCTATGCTATCCGTGCTCGTGAAGAAGCATCCTCCCCCGATGTAATTATGGGTACATTTTCTCTTCATGATGTTAATGTTATTGTTTTGATTGATCTGGGTTCGACCCATTCCTATGTTTGTATAAAATTGATGCCTAGTATGAACATGTCCATAGAGTCTACGGGATTTGTGATTAAAGTATCGAATCCATTGGGTCAGTATGTATTAGTAGACAAAGTATGTAAAAATTGCCCTTTGATGATTAGAGGTTACTATTTTTCGACTGATCTCATGTTATTACCATTTGATGAGTTTGATGTGATTCTTGGTATGGATTGGTTGACTGCACATGACGTGATCGTGAATTGTGGAAAGAAATTCATTGAGTTGAAATGTGAAAATGGTGAAATTCTTCGGGTTAATTCAGATGAGTCAGATAGTTCAATTGCCATGATTTCTGTTATGTCTACTCAGAAATGCTTGAGAAAAGGATATGAAGCTTATCTTTCTTTTTTGTTGAATATTAAAGATCCAGAGTTGAAAATTGAATCAATGTCTGTGGTATGTGAGTGTCCTAATGTGTGTCCGGAAGAACTACCAGGTTTGCCTCCTACCAAAGAAGTTGAGTTTGGTATTGAATTAGTTTCGGGTACAAACCCATTTCTATTACTCCTTATAGAATAGCTCCAATGGAATTGAGAGAATTAAAAGTTTAGTTGTAGGAACTAACAGAGAAAGGCTTTGCAAGACCTAGTTGTTCACCATGGGCTACACTAGTGCTCTTTGTAAAAAAGAAAGATGGTTCGATGAGATTGTGCATAGATTATCGGCAGCTTAACAAGATGACTATTAATAACAAGTATCCACTGCCTAGAATTGATGATTTGTTTGATCAATTGAAAGGAGCTACTGTGTTCTCCAAGATAGACTTGAGATCCAAATATTATCAGTTGCAAGTTAAAGAGTCAGATGTTCCGAAGACTGCTTTCCAGACTAGGTATGGCCATTATGAGTTCCCTGTGATGCCATTTGGCTTGACTAATGCTCCTACTATTTTCATGGACTTAATGAATCGAATTTTTAGACCTTACTTGGATAAATTTTTAGTTGTGTTCATTGATGATATCTTGATTTATTCTCATGATAAGACTGAGCATTCAGAGCATTTGAGAACAGTTTTATAGACTTTAAGAGATAATCAGCTTTATGCCAAGTTTAGCAAAAGTGAGCTCTGGTTACAGGAAGTTGGTTTTCTTGGACATATAGTCTCAAGTGAAGGTATTAGAGTTGATCTAAGCAAGATTTCAGTCATTGTTGATTGGAAGCCTCCTAGGAATGTATCAGAGGTAAGAAGTTTTCTTGGTCTCCCCAGTTATTATAGAAGATTTGTAGAGAGATTTTCCATGATAGCTACTCCATTAACAAGATTGCTACAGAAAGATGTCAAGTTTGAATGGACTGAAAAGTGTCAGTAGAGTTTTGATAAGTTAAACGCATTGTTGACTGAAGCTCCTGTCTTAGTACAACTAGAACCTGGTAAAGAGTTTGTAATTTATAGTGATGCGTCCTTGAATGGACTAGGCTGTGTACTTATGTAGGAAGGAAAGGTAATTGCTTATACCTCTAGACAGCTAAAGCGATATGAGAAAAATTATCCGATACATGATTTAGAACTAGCTGCCATTGTATTTGTATTGAAAATCTGGAGACATCACTTGTATGGTGAGAAGTGCCAAATATTTACTGATCATAAAAGTTTGAAATACTTGATGACTTAGAAAGATTTGAACTTGAAGCAAAGAAGATGGCTAGAGTTGATTAAAGATTATGAACTAGTGATCAATTATCACCCGAGTAAGGCAAACATAGTTGCTGATGCTTTGAGTAGAAAATCTTTATTTGCATTAAGAGCTTTGAACACTAGTTTATCCTTATCAGATGATGGTTCTATCTTAGCAGAATTAAGAGCTAAGCCAATGTTTCTTGAAGAAATTTGTGAAGCTCAGAAAGATGATAGTGAGTTGCAAGCCAATAGAGCTCAGTGTGAGTCGGGTATAGAGTCAGATTTTTAGATCAGTTCTAACGGTTGTTTAATGTTCAGAAATTAGATATGTGTACCAAAGAATGATGAGCTTGTTCGAAAGATTTTAAAGGAAGCACATAGCGGTTCATTGTCTATTCATCCAGGTAGTACAAAGATGTATAATGATTTGAAGAAAATGTATTGGTGGGTAGGAATGAAGACAGATATCTCAGAGTTTGTTTCTAGATGCTTGATCTGTTAGTAGGTAAAAGTCGAACATCAGGTGCCTTCAGGTTTATTGCAGCCTGTGTTAGTTCCTGAGTGGAAATGGGACCGAGTTGCCATGGATTTTGTGACAAGATTGTCGTTGACACCAAGAAAGAAAGATGCAATATGGGTTGTGATTGATAAGCTAACTAAGTCGGCTCATTTTATTCCAATTCGTATGGATTATTCACTTGACAAGTTGGCCAAGTTGTATATTTCAGAGATAGTCAGACTACATGGAGTACCGTTATCGATTATTTTAGATAGAGAACTGAGATTCACTTTCTGGTTTTGGAAGAAGTTACAGGAAGCTTTGGGCACAAAGTTGAGTTTTAGTACAACTTTCCATCCTCAAACTGATGGTCAGTCAGATAGAGTTATTCAGATACTTGAGGATATGCTTAGATGTTGTGTCTTAGAATTTCAAGGTAGTTGGGAGAAATATTTGTCATTGGTAGAGTTTGCTTATAATAATAGTTACCAGTCGAGTTTGAAAATGGCACCTTATGAAGCTTTGTATGGACGTAAATGTCGCACACCTTTGTATTGGACAGAGCTTAAAGAAAATCAGATTTACGAGGTTGATTTAGTGAAAGAAACTGAAGAGAAAGTGAAGGTTATCAGAGATTGCTTGAAAGTAGCTTCAGATAGACAGAAGTCTTACGCGGACTTGAAAAGAAAAGAGATTGAGTATCAAGTTGGTGACAAAGTGTTCTTGAAAGTATCCTCATGGAAGAAAGTCTTTAGATTTGGCAAGAAAGGCAAACTAAGTCGACGTTTTATTGGACCGTTTGAGGTGACTGAAAGAGTCCCCATTTTGTCGCAGAGTTAGAGAAGATTCATGATGTGTTCCATGTGTCCATGTTCCGTCGTTGCCGTTCTGATCCTTCACATGTGATTTCACAGACAGAGGTTGAGATTCAGCAATATATGACTTATGGTGAAGAACCGGTAAAGATTTTAGCTCGAGAGGTCAAGCAACTAAGGAACAAAAGTATTGCACTTGTGAAAGTATTATGGAATAGGCATGGGGTAGACGAGGCTACATGGGAGCCTGAAGAGGTTATGCGAAAACAGTATCCAAACCTTTTCACAGGCAAGATTTTCGAGGATGAAAGTCCCTAAAGGGAGGAGAAATGTAACATCCCAAAATAGGGCCTAAACGGAACAGTGGTTGTGAAACCGCGAATCTGAGATAGAAATGTTTATTCTGATTAATTTTTATAATTTACCGAGTGATTATATGCATGTGTTAGAGTATCGATGGAAAATTTTATAGATAGCATGCTTAATTTACTTACTAGAGCTTAATTGCAAAAGTTGAAAATTTTGAGTTTTAGATGCTAAAGGATTAAATTAAAGAGTATAATTGAAGTAGATGTCCTTAAATGGTAATTAGACCATTAGGTTTTCATGGACAAAAATGGACATACATAGATAAAAATAACTAAAGTTTTAATGAAGGGTATTTTAGTCATTTGGTAATTAAAAGATTAAAAAAGGGAAAGGATGGCAAAATGTGCCCTTCTTCTTCATTAGGCCGAAATTTCAAGGCTTCTTCATAGCTAGGGTTTTGTCAAGCTTCCAAGCTTCATAGTAAGTGATTTCAAGCCCTGTTTTTAATGTTCTTTACGTTTTTGAAGTCTCGGTAACTTGATTTAGCTTATTCTAGCAATAATTTAACCTAGGGTTCATATTTGGAAAAATACCCATAGGTGAAATGCGGTTATTTTGATGTTTTATGGTAGAATAAGAAGCTTGAAATTATGTTAAACGACTTGAGCTAAGCGATTTTAAGCGAAAACGAGTAAAACAACATAATCGGTAAAAATACTTAATGGTCATAAATACATGTTAGAGTGGGAATTTGATGAAGTTTCATTTTCGAGCCTTAGGGCAAAAGTGTAAATATGCAAAAGTTGAGGGGTAATATTATAATTTTTCCAAAGTTAGAGTTAAGAACTATTTTGACAAATGTGAATATTAAATAAGTTAAATTTGCTATTATAGATCAAGAAGAACGAAATTCGGGGTTAGACCGAGGAAAGAAAAAGATTGAGGACTAAATCAAAATATTTGATCGTATTTTGTATCGAGCAAGAATTGATGGAGAACTGATACTTAAAAGCCCCGGTTGAACCTTAAGAATGTGTAGGATACAAATGTCATGACATTAGGGTTTAAGGATACCAAGTAAGACCATGCCAAGGCATGGCATTGGTAAGTTTTACAAGGCAAGGAAATCATGTAAGACCATGTCAAGACATGACATTGATGACCATGCCAAGGCGTGGAAATGGTGAGCTCATAAGGCAAGGATACCACGTAAGATCATGTCAAGACATGGCAATGGTAAGTTTAAAAAGGAAAGGTGCCTGTGTATCCTTAGTATTCCAAGTGGTTCAACAGAAAATTCAAAGAGTGTACCAAAGGGAAGTATCGTAAAGCCAACTCAGAAAATCATAAGGACGTCGGAGATCGCCTCACACTATCAGCGAGCTATCTCGGTATTTTGTGACTAGAAATACTTTAAGTTATGGCATGTATAGGGTCTTGGCTATTTTTTGTTTATGTCCTTATGATATGATTAAAGAATGGCATGTGAATACTTGTAATGATTAGTTTATGATATAGCTAAATAAGAACAAGTTTTGGTATTATGTATGCCTAAATGAGGCTTGATGCAAAGAAATTATGGAGGAGTAAGAGTTGGCCATGGAACAGTTAAGAAACAGCAGCAATGATGTGGTTTTGAAAAATCACTAAAAATTGTAGAAATGGAATTAAATGGTGAATGAGATATAGAATTAAAGCTTATTGAGTCTATTTTTATAGGAAAGAAACAGATCAAGCAAACGAAGTTTATATTTTGAGATATTTAAATTTCTGTAAGACTGATTCAGAGTGACTTCGTGATCCCCTGTTCCAACTTTAGAAAATCACTAGAAATTGTACAAAAAGAATTATAAGTCAAAGTTTATATGTCTTTTATTAGAAACAAACGGAAATGTTATATGATTTATGTATAATGAGAGAATCAATTTTTAGTGGTCAGGTCCGCTGAATTGCAAAACAGGGGAACTTTTAATGAATAAACTGTACCAATTGGCCAAACCAAAAATTCTGGAAAAATTATGGTAAGAAGTTATATGGGTCTAGTTTCAGGGAAAATTTACGGATTTAAATTTTTAGTTTCGTATCTCGAGTTATAATTAATTTAGTGACTATTACGCAGATGGACAGTTTTATCATGTATAGTGAAATAAATTGTTTTGATTTGTGTAAGTAATTGGAAAATTTTTAATGTTCCCGGTTTGATCTCGAACCGTTCCAATTGCACGTTTTAGGGCCTCGAGGGCCCTTTTTAGGGATTTATTGGATGAATATGAGTGAATTAATTTAAAAAAAAATTATGCCCCGAACAAGTAAGATAAGTCTGGTAACGCCTCGTGCTCGACTCAGGCGACGGTCTTGGGTAAGGGGTGTTACACTTTGAGCAGTGCAGAGAAGCATTTTAGCACTGCAAGCCTATGGTCCAAATTGAAGACACCTGGTAATACGAAAGGTATCAACAACGTCTGTTGCTTGTCGTTGCTCAGGATGGTAATGGAAAGATTCTGCATATAGCGTTTGCAATAACTCTCGAAGAAACGGTAGATGTTTGGGATTTCTTCCTGAGTCAGTTTCGTCACCGCTTTGTCCGTATCTTGACATGTGTCATCTTGGATAAGGGATCTAGAATTCTCTCAGCGATTGATCGTCATAGATCCCTCTGGTATTGCACTCATTATCGGTATTGCATACAACATGTGGGATCCAACTACCACTAAAAATATCTTTCGACAACTGAGCAAGATCTAGTCATCGGCATGGGTTTATAGTTCGAACTATGTATTCACTACATATCAATTATTCATATTGGGTAACTTCATTGCACTAACCGATAGTTATTTCTCGACAGGTTACGACCTTACCCAACATCGATTCCATGAAATGTTGAACAACTTGAGCACAATTAACGCCTATGGTGCAATGTATGTATCGAATATAGTGTTCGAACAGTAGACACAGTTGTACGGCGGGGGTCTGCAATATGGGCACATGACATCAAACTTGGTCGAGTGCATCAATTCCGTACTGAAGGGGATGCGTCATTTGCCGGTAACATTGGTTGTCAAAGAGACATACTTTTGACTGACTGCCTTGTTTCATAATAGGTAGTATACGTATGTAGGACAGATAGCAGGCGGCGGTACATTCTATGATGACGTGATGAAAGAGATTCAGTGAAGTACAGCAAGAGTGAACACCATGTATATAGTGTGCCACTCACGTCGGAACCTAAATGTTTGAGTCATGGAGCATGCTAGGCCCAACCAGGAAATGTTTGGTGCATTCTATCGTGTGAGCTTAACAGAAGAGACCTGCGATTGTTGGAGATTCTAAGCACTTCGATTCCCATGAGCACATGCAATTGCCGCATATGAGAACATATAGATTGAGTACGCGCTTTACATAATGATGTTTATCAACTAAAACGCATTCATAGTTTGTGGAGTCCTGGATTCCTACCCGTCCCAGATGAGAGTATGTAGCCGCTTGTGTCAAGTGCGCCGTTCGAGTTGGTGCCAAAGAAGGACTTGCATCGCATCCCAAAAGGTCACCTGAATTCCACCCGGATAAGGAACAATATGAATATTAGGGAAAGACACGGTCAATAAAAATTATGTGGGCATTGTAAAAACCCAAGGCATACGAAGACAACATGTTCTCTATACAGAGATACGTTGGCGCCCCAGAGTCGATAACATTACTTTCTACCAAATTTCATATTCGTTAGCGTGCTTTACGTATTCTCTTTGGTTCAATTTCTTATTTATTGTTAACTTACACATAACTCATGAAAAGACAAAGGTATTGCTCAAAACCTAAAAGGATTTTTTGTAATAATTAATTGTTTTTATTTATGACAATTTTATTTACATCACAATATTTATAACAAAAAATACACTCAATCGTATCATCGAAGAGAATGTGTCGTAAGGCGGTGGACGATAGTTGCATGGAGGATTTCTGCGTAGAACCAGGTGTACAACCAAAAGTGCAACCAGAGGTGCCTCCGGAGATGTATCCAAAGGTGCAGGTCTGTAGACTTCCTCCTAGTTGTTGCTTATTGATGGACTTCATCATCGCCTAAATATGTACCTAGCATGGCCCCCTAAGCAAATCTTTTTTTGGGATCGACAGCGTCATCGTCTTCCTTCGTGGTCGATTGCTATGCCCTCCTTGTCTGCCATCGTGTATCCACCACTCCCACGATCGATGGTTCGATGATGAGCCACCACGGTAAAATAGTGATGCGCACGGTGTTTAGGTCACTATATGCGTGTAACCATAAAGTGCCCCAAATCTCGGGTACATCAAAATTGACTCGGGCATCGACATTGCCTCAACTAATGCGTGGGCGTCTGCATATGTATCGTCGTCGGTGGCAATGCATACGTCAAAATCTGTCTCGATATAGGGTTCGACATTGACATCGGCATGGGGTTAGTATGCAGGGGATGTCAGTGCCCCAAAATATGAACCTGCGGAATAGAAGAACCGACCACTTGTGGCAGTGGTCCGTAGTGCGATGGTGCTTGTGAAAAAAACATGGGTTAGTGAATTAAACAGAAATAAGTTAAGCGAACTGACCCGTATATTGCGTAGCCACAGGAGGCAACTTTTCTGCTAGAGCTGATGACGAACCCGTCGTGTGACCGCATCCCCTCCTATGCTGCTATAGTGGTCGACGTTACCTCTTTGGTCAAATTTGCCTACTCCTCACCGTTAGTGGTAGCAAATACAACTTCTCGATGGCTCTAAACCATGTTAAGTAATCATCAGCTATCGCTGTGTCTGCCGAGAAAAATGGTGCACAGGCAAGTATGGATTCTATCCTACGATCCCAAGCTTGGATGTGCTCCTTGTGCGTCTATGCCTACTCCTCGTCGTTCTTCCCCCATATGTCCACCTTATGTTGTTCGTTCATGTCTCGCGATGGTGGTGGAATTCGTTGTCTATCAACGACACCTTCACGCCCCACATCTCCTGGTTGTCTAACACTTCAAGTAAGATGCTAGATATGATCTCGAGGTCGAACAGTCCAACTCGTCAAACAGTCCCACGTTACTCGGCCCATGGTTCCACCTGTACAGACGATATATTAAGCGAAACATATAATAAATAAAAACATTTATTGCACAAACTACGTATTTATTGATAAATAATGTTTACCTCATCACCAATGGGAATGTGTATGGGTCAGTCACTCTAGGACGTAGAAATAGTATTCACCACCAGGGCCACAACTGCAGTAGCAAGCAACCATCAGTCAACATCTTATCCAGTTTCGTTGCCTGACAAAACTCCCGATATAATGTCGACAACACGGCAAATCCCCAACTTAGTTTTGCGCATTCACTGAAATCCATTAGATGTAAAAGCCACCTTACATGCACCAAGTTTCTAGATTTATCGACCATTAAAATACCCCCTATTAACGTCATGATGAATGCTCGGGCGTATTATTCAAAAAGGATAATTACAATGCTTCATCAGTCTCTATTTATAGGCATATAAAGTATAAAAAAAATAGAGACCTAGTTCTAATAACTAGTAAAATTTAAAGAACACCAAAACTTTATCTTGATTATAATAGACATCCACTTAATAAGATATTAATAACAATATTATTATATAGTTCAATCAATTTTTAACTGTTTGAACCGATCGAATCGAAAAGATCTAACCGATCGACCACCGATTCAAATCTAAAAACATTGAATTCGGATGATATTTAATTAGGTTCGCATTCAGATAGTAATACTCAAATAATTTACAAATTCAAAGAATTTGAATGACGATATTAATATCATAAAATGGACATAAAAGAATCCCTTCATCATACCCAAAAAATGATTTGATGATATAAACATTAACTGATATAAAATTTGATTAGAAAGTCATGGATAACAAAATACAATGGCAGGATAAGAATACATTAATAAAAACATGTACATCCGGTGTCCTCTATTCTAAAGAGGCTCTCACACCTCACTTTGATTCACTTAGAAGTGCTGTCTTCTGTCTCTTCCTCCCTTCTACTCTACATATTTCACTTGTACTGGAGCATGTCTACATACACACATATCAACTTATTCAGTTTCAAATTGAACAAAACAACAGATGCTTCTTATAACATTAAGCTTCATCACTCCAACCACTCTGTTTTAAAAAATTGAACATAAACTTTTCGAATCTGAATAACATAGATATAAAACTTAGGGTGAATTCTTACCTCATCTAATGCTGTCCCCACCATGCGTTGCTCTACTTTTTCCTGTGAAAGTTTCAAAGCATTTGTGAGTTGTTGACATGCAGCAAGCATACTTCTCTTTGATTGCCCCAAATCCTTGGTAATATTTACAAGGAACGATTCAAGTTCCCCAATTTGATAGAGCATTTCCTCGAAATGAGAAGCCACTTGACGGACCAATTGAAGATAATCGCTACCGACTTCTTCGATATTCTTTTGGATGGTTGGCTCCTGCTGATTGCAGTTCAACTCCGTTCCTGTAACTCTTGAAATATACTGAATAGATTTCGTCACGTGCTCAGCAAAAGCCAAACCATCTTTTGTTGCCTCCATTGACAGCAAAAGACTGCAGTCTTTCTGCAGATTCTTTCCTACTCCTTTCATCATTATATTTGCTACATCTTGCATAGCAGTGAACGATCTTTTCCAGATTGAAGTCCCCGAAGGAACAGCCAACAGTTGAGTATCATTCCTTAGTGCATTTTGTGATTCTTCATCAACTTCACCATTTGAAGAAGTGCAAGGCATTATACTTGAACTTCCACGAATAGAGATATCCGCACATTCAGAAACTAATATTGGATCAAACAAAGAAAACACATAACCGTTGAAAAAAGCAAAAAGCTAGAGATTTGGAGGAAACAAAGAATTCAAGTTTATAACCATGCTTACAGCAAAAGAAATGCCCAAGAGGAAGATCTGCTAAGATCCGAGGAGGAGGAAAAGCAAGCCTTCCAACCCAACCATGAACACGAAGGCCCATAATTTGACGAGTTTTACCTGTCATCAAAACTGAACTTTTACCGAAAACAACGATGAAGAACAAAAAGCTGTAATGTATAACATTATAAAAGGACTAGAAGAAAGAAAAAGATATTGGCAATAATCCCTACATCCATTTCGTAAATTCCCAGCAGCAAATATCTGATTCTGGAACTCTATTTGACGGGAATGGACATCAGACCAAGACATTAGACGGGAAACACGGTTCCCTTTCCCTACAACAAAATCGCTTGTCTCGGCTTCATGAACAAGGATGTTTGTGTTAGAGAAACAGGGTATGGAACATTCATCCTCGTGACTCATCGTATCTGGTGGCTCACCGTGCTGTGGACTCGATATTGGTCGTCGAGACCTTGGCCATGAATTTGGAGGACTGTCGAACAGCAAGAAACCACAAGATCCATGACCCTATCAAATAATCACTATCAGACTCCACTGACCAACACTTCCAGCAATAATCATTTGGAAATGCAAAACGATAAGTAAATAAATTTTTTATATTCCCAATGTGCTGAAGAAAAAAAGAACAAAAAATGTTATGGGATTGTATATTTGTACATCTTTGCTCATTAAATGTATGATCTGACATGGAGTAATGCTAAGTTTTTCTTCTAAGTCAGTCTATAAATTTTGGAGGGTCATATATATTAACTGAATTGACATTAGAAAGCTTCGAAACAGAAATATGGTTCTTCACAGAAGGGTGAAATTTTCGACAAAATCAAACCCACTCAGTCTCCAAAATAGAGAGAAAAAAGAAGAAAAAATTGATGAACATACCGTTCTGATACGGCAAGTATAGTATTTAACATAGTTGCCATGAGTGTCATTGTGGAAGTTGATAGTGCAGGCTCCGGCGCCGCACTTGCACAAAGGTGCCTTGACATCCTCGCACCACTTGTAAAAATTCTTGCCCGGTCCATTTCCGCAGTTGCAGTTGTGAGCATAATATCTTCTGCCATAATGGGTCTCACTGCCGGAAACACGAAGGGTGCAAGCGACGCCGCAAGGGCAACGCAGAACAGGGAAGTGATGGACGTCCGGCAGAGAAGAGGCGTTTCTCGTTGGGTTAGCAAAAGGGCAATCTTGTGCCCAGTGACCCTTCATTCCGCACCTAAAGCATTTGTCTTTGAGCTTTCTATCAGACAGGATTGGGCTGGGAAGTGATTGTGGAGGCGTGGATACTGTTACAACAGAGCTTGGGCTTTGACCTTCTTCTTCGCCATTTCTCCCAGACATTTTCAGTTTTGGATCTTCTTCAAAAAAACTCACTACTCTCTCAATACCTGAAAAATTGAAAGTTTCAAAAGGCTTTGGCTTTGTTTTTTAAAACACAAAAACACAGGCGGAAAGCTGATTTGAGAAGAGAGTACTCTGACACTGTCTTTAGCTTCTTCATGAAGCTGTCTTCTTGCCTTAGTTTTTTCCTTTTTTTTCTTTATGAAATATTCTTGCTAGATTGAATTTAGCTTCTTCATGAAGCTGTCTTCTTGCCTTAGTTTTTTCCTTTTTTTTCTTTTTGAAATATTCTTGCTAGATTGAATTTCTTAAAAATACACCTTTTTTTTTAATTACTTGATTAGGCTTAAGTATGTAAATAAACCCAGCTTGAACAAGCTTGTGTTCATATTTAATTTGTATTAGTTAAGAATTTAAAATTTTTGTTTATGTTTATTTATTTAAAATTATGTGTGTCTATTCATTTGTTTAATATATAAGAATATATTCATTTAACTTATTGAACATATTCACCAACAACGTTAATAAATAATAAATAAACAAACAAACGATAAAAAATAAATACACATATATTATTTAGATATAAAATAGTCAAATATAAATATTAATAACTATTTACAAAATTTTATTAATATATACTAATGGAATTTTTATAAGAAAATATTAATAATAAATAAATGAGTCATAAATGAGCTTATAAACGAGCTTGTTCGTGAACATAAATGAATTGAATATACCTTTGTTCGTGTTCGTTCGTTTATTAAACGAATATAATAATTTTGTTCATACTTGTTTATTTAGTTTAATAAACTAACATAAACGAGCATTATACGAACGGTTCACGAACAATTCATTGAAAGTTCTGTTCATTTACACCCTTAATTAGGTTGTTTTTTTTTTAAAATGACGGGATTAGGTTGAAATAACGAAAACGTTTTCAACTAGAAGCGTTTTCAGCTGATTTGCAAGAAAAAGCTTCTTGAAAGCATTTTCAGCGTATTGACAGAAAAAGGTTTCCAGATTTCTGCCACATCAGCTGAAAACACTTCCAACTAGAAGCATTTTCCTTATGTTCCATTTTGTTAGGGTTAGGTTTATGTCTTTTTTTTTAAAGTAGGGTTAGGGGGTAAAGTTTTGTGGTATTATGGTTTTTAGGATTTAAAGTTTTGTAAGGTTTTGAGTTTTTTTAAGTTTATTATATATTCTTTATCTTTTATAATTTTTTGAGATGTAAAGTTAATAATTATTTAATTCAATATTTACAAGTATCGTATTTACACCAATCATATATTCAAATTATTTTAATTGTAAAATTCAATTCGATTCATAATTGAAACTCAAACTACTCAGTGTCATTAAATCTTAGTTTGTAATTTGTTTTCGATTTTTTTTGAATGCAACTGAGGTTTGATCAGTTTTTTTATGGGAGGTTGAGATCGATCATTTTTTTCAGTGCATTATTTTTTAACTTTCAGTGCATTTTTCTTTAGAAATATATCACAGGAATCCCCAGATATTTGATGGGTGAGTGGAAGAAAGTGGGGAGTTGAAAGTGCTAGAGGGAAAAGGCTCCACATAGGGCTTGTTTTCAGTGCACTGTCAGAAAAAAACACTAAAAACGCTATGTGGAGCATTTTTCCTCTAGCACTTTCGACTCCCCACTAGCCCGGGAAATTCTTTTGAATCAATTGCCATTCACCCCGGGTTTATAAAATCATGATTTTTAGTATTGAGTGGCATAAGGCATTTACGAGCAAAAAAAATTATAAGAAGATCAAAAGAAGAAAAGTTCGCACATAAGGCATAATTGGGAGCTAGCACGCAATTTGCATCAAGTAAGGCTCAATTTTTGTTGTTCGTATTTAATTACAACACTATTTTTCTACACATAATGTGACACCCCTAATGTGACCCTAGTCGGAGAGTGGTTTCGGGACCACAAAACCGAGTCACAAGAATAATTAGGTGTTATATTCTGTGCTTATTGTATGTGGAATTTGTATGCGTAAATATTTCGTGCCTTGATTTTATTAATTAGGTGCTAATTCATAAGAAAGGACCCATGTGTTAGGACTTGAAAATGTGATAGGTGAATTTTAAGTGGCCAAATAATGCATGAAGTAAAGACATGAGGATTTGCATGTCAATTTAGCCAACTATAGGAAGTGGCCGCCATGGTAATGAAGATGGGCAAAAGAAAACATGTCTTGAACATGTTTTGCTAATGGTGGATGTTAGAAATAATAAAATAAAGAGCATGGGCAAGGGAACATGTTTCAAACATGTCTAGTTAATGGATCATGTTAGAAAGAATAAAGAAATGGAGAAAAAGGGAAATGATGAACAAAAAAAAAAAAGAGTGTGGATGCCCCCTTGTTGCCGTGAGTTGAGGAAAAGAAAGGAGAAAAAAAAAATTTTGTTGTTCATCCTTTCTCATTTTGTTACAATTGCCATGGCTTGAGAAGAAGAAAAAAAAGTGTTCATGTTTTCTTTCTTTTGCTATAGCTGAATCAAAGGGTGAAAAGAAGGGAGATTTACTCAAGTCAATTCGGCAAGTACCTTTGGCTACTAGGAGGTAAGCTTTGAGTTTGTTGATTTGGTTTTGTAATATGCTAAGTTGAATGGTGGATGCACTCTTGGTAAGGTCAAGGAAGTTCTTGTGTGTGTCTAGGCAAAATGCCGAATGATTTAGTGTTGGAGATAGGAGCTTACTTAGAATGATAAATTCTTCTCCTATGATTATTTTTCTTGCATGTTAAATGGCTCCTACTTAGCCATGCAAAAATTTGTAATTTGTATGGATGATTGGAGCATTCGGCTAGGGTATAAAGGAAGGGATTTTGGTTGTTTCATCTAAGTATGGATGATGAATGTGCTATGGAAAGAAATCGGTCTTCCTATGAATATGATTCGTGAATGTTTATATTAGTAAAATAATTTATGTTCAAACACTTGAGGATTCGGCATTGTCCATGACTATTGTGTTTAGGAGGTGATTTTGATTATTTGAATATTGGAAAGTAAGAATAGGTGTGATCGGTCATGGGAATTTGAGATGTTGTACATTAGAATTGAAAATACTTGAGACTAGGTTACCTTAATAGTGATAATACATTCGGCCTTGATGCATTAATTGAATGTTGGCTAAGGTTTTGATATTTTGAACAAGGATAGTTGTGAATGGAGTGAAAACCATTAAATTATACACATAAGTATCCAGCAAGAAATTTAATTACTAAATGTATTTATACTAGGAGATCAAGACATCAAAAGGGGAGAATCAAACAAAGGCAAAGCAAAGATAATCGAGTAGTTGATTGGAAATCATTTCATCCAATATAAGGTAAGTCATTAAGCATATATTTGGTATTGATTTAAATGATCATAATATTTATGCAATTGTGTTTAAATGAGTTGATGTGTAAATTCAAATGTACGTGTATGGAATGATGCCATTGTTGAATGTATAAAGGCAGCAAAATGCATAAGGTATTGGTCTCGGCACTAAGTGTGCGGGTATAAATGGACACGGTGACAAGATTGGCACTGAGTGTGCGGGTTTAAAATGGTACAGCACTAAGTGTGCGAGTTTGATTATATAGCACTAAGTGTGCGGATTCACTATATGCTCTTGCATTACAATTGGCACTGAGTGTGCGACATTATCGAGTTAATCCCGGACAGTGGATCGGGTAAGTACCTTGAGCTCATGATGAATGGGCAATATGTTCATGCTCGGGGTTGAGCTTGGTAAGCTTTAAATCTATGTGATGATTGCAATTGTATGATTGTGGTGAAAATGAGTTGGTGTGTAAAAATGCCTCAAATATCCTATTGAATAGTATATGAAATGTAAATGTATGACTTGGTATGACATTGATCCGAAAGGTCTAAGGAACTATGGTAGTTCGGTATGGCTGGAACGCTGGGCCTTGTTTCATTATTTCATTTTATGATAATTTTAGTAACGGATGGTTGTGAAGTGCTTATGACTTACTGAGTTATAAACTCACTCGGTGTTTTCTTGTCACCCATTTTAGGTCTCTTGGACTCGTATCGTTTGCGTGCTCGGAACCGTCGTTGAAGTCATCACACCGGCTGGGAATCTTTTGGTATTTTACTTCGTAGTTGAACTAGGAGAACATTTGGCATGTATAGGCTATTTTGTTTTGTTGAATTTCGGGTTGTAAACTTTAAGCCATGCGAAAATGGCCTATGTGGTCAGTTGAGTGTGAATCTAAAACCTATAGGCACGAGCCTTAGAAACCTTAATTTTGATAAGGTGGCCATAGTTTGTATTATGTATGATGAAATAGTTGGCCATGGAAGAATTATGAAATAGTCATTGTTTGCTTTAGTAACAGATGCTGCCAGCAGCAGTGAGGTGAGATGGAAAAATCACTAAAAATAGTAGAAGTATAATTAAATAGTGAATAAATTATGAAATTGAACCATGATGAATCTATTTTCATATGGACGAAACGAAACGACCATATGAGCTGTATTTTAAGGGATAATCAGGTTTTCGCGAAACAGGGCCAGAACGGTTTCTGGATCCCCTGCTCCGACTTTGAAAATTTACTATAAATTAACCAGAGAGAATTAGAAGTCATTCTCTATATGTACAGATTCCCTTGTGAGTCTAGTTTCCCTAGAAACAAACAGCATAAGTGTTGGAGCCCTGTACAGGAAGATATCCAAGTCGTAGTGCACAAAGGTCAGTGTAGTCGAACCCTGAAACAGGGGAGACTTTAACTAATAAACTGTACTAATTGGCTCAACCAAAAATTCTAGAAAAAAATGTGTAAATGGGATTATGAGTCTAGTTTCAGGGAAAATTTACGAAACTGATTTTCGAGTTCTGGAACTCGAGATATGATTTTTAAGAGGACAGTGACGCAGTTAGCTAGCCTGCCTGGAACAGAAATTAAATATTTCCAAGAGAGAAATAAGGGAAGTAAGCCCGGTAACACCACGTGGTCAAATCCGGTGACGGTCACGGGTTTGGGGTGTTACACATAAGGCATAGGATGACAATCAAAAAATCCTATCGATTACCTTTGCAATAACGCCGTGAGAGTTAGCAGACGATTGGGATTTCCTCCTGTCTAGGTTGAGGAGGCATGTTTGCCCCCAACCCGATATATGCGTCATCTCCAACATAAGACCTAGAATACTGGCCGTAATTGAACGACAAGGAAGCCTCTAGAACCGCACACATCATAGGTATTGTCTAAGACATTTTGTAGTGAACTACCATGGATAACACGATTTTGCAGCTCAACGGGCACAAATGATTAGCATGGGTATTTATTCGCCACTATTTCAATTGTTTGATATTTAACCGAGTCATGCGAGTTTTAGAAATGGATTAACTATTCACTTTTCTGGACAAGGTATGAGCTCGACAAACACCATTTTCATGAAATGTTTGAAAACTTACGAGTAATTAATAGTGCCAGGGTAGGGTACCTTTCTAACATACTTTTCGACCGGTGGACACAATTGTATGACGGGTACTTTTCGACCGGTGGACACAATTGTATGACGGGGGTCTACGATATGGGCACATGATGAAAAACCTGGCAAAATGCATCAATTCTGTATTGAAGGGAATATGACATTTGCCAATAACCTTGGTTGCCAAAGAAACATATTTCCGTTTGTCTAAACTTTTTCCAAAGCAAGTGGAAAAATATGTTGGATAAATGAAGGGCGACCATGTTTGGAATGAGGACATACTGAAAGAAATTAAGAAGGCTACAACACGAGTGAACTGTATGCATCCAATGTGTCACTCATGCGAAGACCTATTGTTTTGGGTTATAGAGTTTGACAAACTAGACAAAGGTATTACCGAGAGAGCGTATCTTGTACACCTGAGAGAACGAATCTACGACTGTGGGAGATTTGATGAACTTCATTTTCCATGTGCTTATGCAATTGTAGCATGTAGCAATCAATGTTTGGATTAACAAGCTTTGTGGACGAAATTTATAAAACAGAACACGTGTTTAATGTGTGGAGAAACATATTCCCACGGGTCCTAGATGAACATATGTGATTGTCGGTATCAAACACTCCATTCAAATTGTTACTTGATTGATCATTGCGTTGCAAACCAAAAGGTCCACCAACACCGACTTGAGTACATGACAACATGGATATTTGAGAGAAGACAAACCAGTTGAGGTTGTAACAGCCCGATTTAGACCCTAATCAAAACGGTGGTTTTGAGACCACAAATTCGAGTCAGAAAAATATTTAAAAATTATTTTTTGTGTTTATTTTGTGTGAATTTATATCTGTGAAATTTTCGTGATTTAATTTTGACATTTAGGTGTCCGATTAAATAAAAGAACTTAATCGCGTAAATTGAAAAGTGGGTAGTTTATTTTGTAAAAGGGCTTATTTGTTAATGGCTTTCTAAGTGGGAGTATTTATGATGAAATTAGCCCATTATATATAATTTTGGATGGTATTGGGCATAATATAAGTGATTTTATAATTTATTAACTAAGGTTAAAAAAGGTAAAATAATAATAAATTAATATATGTTATTATATCATAAAATAATAAGCCATATTCATGTTATTTTCTTCATCTTTGCACCGAATCTAAAGCAAAGAAAAATAAAGAAAACAAAGTAGGGTTCGGCCTTGTTCAAGCTAGATTAAGGTAAGTGTTCAGCTCGGTTTTTGATAATTTTTACGTTTTTTAGATCGCTGCTTTGAGTACTACAAAATCCATGCTTGAATTTTTTATTTTGATGAATATTTTGAGTTGTGTCATTGTTGATAGCTTGTGATATTTGTTGTTTAATGATGTAAAATGAAAGATATGTTTTAGATTAACATATTTTGTATTGGAGTTTTTGATGATTTTGAGTAATTAGGACTAAATTGTAAAAAATAATAAATTTGAGGGACTAAAATGTGAAATAAATTGAATATATGGACTTTTTTGTGAGTGGGTAAAATTCATCCCAACATAAGTATAGGGAAATTTGGTGTATTTTTTGTTTTGTGCAATAGGGACTAAATTGTAAAAATTGTAAATGTTAGGGGTAAAATGGTAATTTTCTCATTTATGTGTTTTTGGACTAAATTGAATGAAAATATGTTTGAATGAACTTAATTTGAATATGTTTAGATCAAGAACCAAAGAAATCAGATTTGGACTCGAGAAAAACGAAAGTTGTCGACTAGCAGCCCCGTCCTGTTCTACGACGTCCGAGGTAAGTTTATAAGCAAATAGATGTGTTTAATTGTAGTTAAATATTAAATATAGATGCTGTTATGAAATTTTTAAGTTTATATTTGATATAGCCAAATATGGAAAGGCTTGGTTACTTCATTTCTAAATTCGATTCGACTAAGTTACAACGTCCGAAAGCCCCGTATGAACCTTAGGAATAGCTAGGATACATATGTCATGGCATAGGGTTCCAATATATGTGTGCGAGTAAGTCCATGGCATCAATTTGTGTTTTCGATATGTGTTTACGAGTAAAACCCTGTTTGGGACATTGGGATCGATATATGGCTACATGTAAGACCACGTCTGGGACGTTGGCATTGTACAATATATGTGATAATCTGAGTGTCCTATCTGATTCTAAATGATTCATTGGGAAAAAGGTAAATTGAGTTCGAATATATGAAACGAGCTATATGCCAGGTGTGAATTAACTTGTTACCTATTTGAGGTAAGGTAAGTAAACACCTTAGCTATTTGATACAAATTTGGTGATATGCAAATAAAGAAAATATGTGTATGTAATATGAGTATTTTGCTTTGTAAATGAGTACTAAGTATGTTATGAATGGTTCTTATAAAAGCGTATATACAATGAGATATATTCTTTAAATGATTAGTATATGTATGTAAAATATTATTTCGATACATGAGTTTTTGCACTTGAGTGAAAATGTACTAAGTTTAAATATGTCTTCTTGGCTTTGGAAGTGATTAATAATATGTTAGTGACTGTATAAGTATTCGGTCAAATTGGAGGTATGGGTGTAAAATGTCATATTATAATTTTGAGTTTATTTAAATGGTATTGATATATGTATGCTTGACTATATTATGATAATTCAGCCTAAAAGGTAAATGATATTTGGTTATTTAATTTAGATGAGAATTTGGCCAAGGTAAAAAAAAAATGATGCACGAAAATATATTATTTTATCTCTTTTGTAAGTTTAAGATAAGCATTAGTAATGATAACATTATTTGATTTAGCTTAAAATAGGTTGAGTATATTACTGAGAGGTTTATTTGCTTATGACTCCCTAAGCTATAAAAAGCTTACTCTGTGAGTATATGTGTTTTTATTTTATAGATTTTGGATTCAAGTTGCAAGCTCGAGGATCGTCAGTAAAGTCTATCACACTATCTAAAGCTTCGGTAATTAAATAATTGAACTCGAATTATGGCATGTATAGGCTGGAATGTGTTTTGAAAAGTAGAACTTTGGTTTGTATAACCTAAGCCATGCAAAAATGGCCAATCTTTTATATTGAATTCGGTTATGCGTGGGTTGTGGCTTGAGTTTGTTTTGGCTATAATATTAAGTGCTATAAAGGAATGATGTTTATGATCAATCTTTTACGTTTCGAAAATGGTTAGAGATTTGGAAAAATAAATGGCCGATTCCGCTGAGATATACTTGGGGCAAGATATATTTGAATGTAGTGGTGATATTTGGATAATGAATTATTTATGATCTTGCATTACAGGTTGTTGGCTAAGTTCAAACATAATAATAGCTTGATAAAATATGGATTTTACATGGCGTGTAGTATTCAAGTTTGATTATATATTTATTTATGGTCAATGTCTTTTTTTTTCTTGTGATGCATAAATTGAATTATGAGTTGGTCAGGAAACTGTGCAATAATGTATATTAAATTCGTTGGTAAGATAAAAATATGAAAGTTGATGGTGACTAAATTATGATTTGGCAAATGTTTATATCTAATGTTAATGCATTGGATGAATGGACTTAGTAGTTAACTCACCTGGAGGTATATGTGTAATAGATAGATTATATGTAAGATTAATTGCATTTTTAGGCAAAGTTTAGATGACTGAGTGGGCGATAAATAGATTTGTGGTAACTGAAATTTTGGCATGTGAAATGTGTATATTTGAAATCTTTACTCGTGTGTTAAATGTTTAACCATAAATAATGATTGAGAATGATTTTAGTTCGTGAGTCATTTATTATTGACGGTTGATTAGAATTCTTGTTTAAATGATTAAAATGTATATAACATTTATTTGTTTACTGAAACATATTTGATTAATTGTGAGAATATGGTTACCGTACATATTTTGTAATATATCTTAAAATGCTTGATGTTTGTTAGATATTCAAATTTTAATTCGTATTTGTATATTATGAAATGATAAAATTTCGATTAATATTTAATTGGACATTCGTATATACATTTAAATATGAAATGTGTGAATATTCAGAGTTGTGATTTTGCCCGGTAATGTCTCGTAACCCATTTCTGGTGACGAATACGGGTTAGGGGTGTTACATTTTATTGGTATCAGAGCTACAGTTTAGTCAGTTCTATGACTAACGTAGCGCGTGTGAGTTTAGCTATACATGCCATAATTATCTACTGTGATAGTGTGATGACATTTGACATTTGAAATGTGTTTTCATATAGTAAATGGATCCCGACAGAGCTGTAAATGATGATGTTGAGAGTGTAGCGCCTGCTCCCACGCAAGGGACAGCGCAGGTTAATTCTCGACCGATTTCGAGTAATCAAGAAAGTGAGGCTAAACAAATCTTCTATCAAATGATGAATGATTGGTTCACTCAATATATCCGGACTAACCCGGCTGCACAACAAACTCCACCCCCGACTAATCCATCTTTTGTGCCTACTGTACCACAAGTAAGTGATCCGTTGCGATTGAGTAGACCACCTATTGATAAAATCAAAAAAACATGGAGCTAAAGAGTTTAAAGCCACTGATGATGATGACGCTGAGCGGGCTGAGTTCTGGCTTGATAATACCATCCGTGTGTTTGATGAGCTGTCCTGTACTCCTGATGAATGTTTAAAATGTGCTATATCCCTACTTCGAGACACAACATACCACTAGTGGAATACCCTAGTATCAGTAGTTCCGAGAGAGCAGGTGACCTGGGAATTCTTTCAGGCCGAGTTTCATAAGAAATATATTAGCCAGAGATTTATCGACCAGAAGCGTAAAGAATTTCTAGAGCTGAAACAGGGTCGGATGACTGTGATAGAATACGAGCGGAAATTTGTGAGACTCAGTCGGTATGCCCGGGAGTGTGTTTCTACTGAGGCCATAATGTGTAAAAGATTTGAAGATGGACTGAATGAAGATATTAAGCTATTAGTTGGCATACTCGAGATAAAAGAGTTTGTGGTACTTGTTCAGAGAGCCTACAAAGCTGAAGAGCTCGGAAAAGAGAAAAGAAAAGCTAGCTTTGAAGCTAGAGATGCACGCAAAAGAACATCTGGTAAGTCATTCCATTCGGCATCAAAGAAATTTCGAGATGATTTTAGCCGTTCTAAAGCCAATTCAGGTTACTCCAGACGAGATCAAAATAAACCACCAATGAGCTCGAGAGCTACCTCAGTAGCGAGTGTGGGTAATGTCAGATCAAACCAAACCGAGTGCAAGCACTGTGGTAAACGACATCTCGGAAGTTTCATGTTGCATGATCGGGCCTGTTTTAAATGTGGATCGGCAGATCATTATATTCAAGACTGCCCAATGTTAGCTGTGGAAAATCCAGTGCAGAATACGAGATCGGGTAACACTGCAGCTCGAGGTAGACCACCTAGAAATGTTGGTAATACGAGTGGCAGACAGAGAGGAACTAAAGATACGCTAATCAGATCTGAGGCTCGTGCACCTACCAGAGGCTATGCCATACGTGCACAGAGGAGGCTTTATCCCCAGATGTTATTACTGGTACATTTACTCTTTATGATACTAATGTAATTGCATTGATTGATCCTGCTTCTACTCATTCTTATGTATGTGAGACATTAGTATTCAGCAAGATTCTGCTTGTTGAGTCTACTGGGTTTGTGATTAGAGTGTCAAACCCCTTGGGTCGATGTGTTATGGTTGATAAGGTGTGTAAGAATTGTCCCTTGATGGTTCGAGATCTGTGCTTTTCGGCTGATTTGATGTTGCTTCCATTTGATGAGTTTGACATAATTCTGGGTATGGATTGGCTGACTTTACATGATGCTGTTGTGAACTGCACCATTGATCTACGGAGTCAGAATAATGAAGTTATTTGGATTGAATCTAGTGATTTGTATGGTTTACCAGTAGTGATTTCTTCGATGGTAGCTCAGAAATATGTGAGAAAAGGGTGTGAAACTTATTTTGCCTACGTGCTCGACAGCAAAGCGGCTAAAAGAAACATTGAATTAGTACCTATTGTATGTGAGTATCTGGATGTATTTCCAGAAGAATTATGGGGTTTGCCACCTATTCGGGAAGTAGAGTTTGGTATTGAGTTAATGCCTGGGACGACTCTGATATCCATAACCCCGTATAGAATGGCACCTACAGAATTAAAAGAATTGAAAGCTCAGTTGCAAGAATTGACAGATAGAGGTTTCGCGCAACTGAGTTTCTCTCCGTGGAGTGCACCTGTGTTGTTTGTGAAAAAGAAAGATGGAACTATGAGAATGTGCATTGATTACAGACAGCTTGATAAGGTGACTATAAAGAATAAGTATCCGTTTCCATAGATTGATGATCTGTTTGACCAATTGAAAGGGGCCACAGTATTTTCGAAGATAGATTTGAGATCAGGCTACTATCAGTTGCGACTTAAAGATTCAGATGTGCCAAAGACTGTTTTCAGAACAAGGTACGGACACTATGAGTTTTTAGTTATGCCTTTCGGACTCACTAATGCACCTGTTGTTTTCATGGATTTGATGAATCTGATCTTCAGACCGTATCTGGATCGGTTTGTGGTTGTGTTTATAAATGACATTTTGGTCTACTCTCATTGTGAAGCTGAACATGCAGAACATTTGAGACTTGTATTGCAAACATTGAGAGATAAGCAGTTGTATGCGAAATTCAGTGAATATGAGTTCTGATTAAGTGAAGTTAGTTTTCCGAGTCATGTTGTAACACCCCAAACCCAGCCCAGACGTTACGGCCGAATTTAGTATGTCACATGGAGATGTTTCAAAAAACATGTGTTTATCTAAATTCTTTGTTTAGAGTTTAGCAAAAATCTGTTCTTGTTTTAAGTTAGAGTGAATGGAAGCTGTGCACCAGGTAGGAAGCCAGAAAAGAGGAGGTGAGTCTTATAGGACCGCTTAAGTACCAAGCTCTTCCCAGATCCAATCCTAAACATGCCCACATCCATTGCCACACTTTAAGCAGGTTACGTGTCTACGAACATTAAAACAAGTTTAAGTCTGCTTAAAATATTTTTTTTTTTGGAAAAACATTTACTTTGCGGAAACTTTGCGCGTCATCGTGATCTTTTAAAAACAAGTAGTTTTTATAAAACGAACCCTAGTGCTAACCAGTTTAATAATCCCCAAAATAAAATTAGTTAAAAAGAGCGGCCTTATTACATCTTTAAACATAATAAAAATAATCTAAAATAATGCTAAACTTATTTAAAACCGGCAATCAATCTTCATGGCCACTCTGAATCCCGCCCAGCTCCAAGTCCACCAACTAGGGCTCACCTGCAAGGATGGAAGAGAAAGGGGTGAGTTTGGAAACTCAGTGCATACAGAAACCTATCCAAAGCCCAAATTAGCTCGAGCCCATTGGGCCTAAGCCCTATTCAGATAACAGTACACAGTGGACCGAAGCCCTTTTCAGAATACAGTAGCAAGGCCTTAGCCCCTTTTTACATAACAGTGTGGCCCATAGGCCTAGTTCAGTAACATAGGTAACAATAGTAGTAATGCATGCAAACCCATATGGGGAGACTACTCAACCCACCAACCGCTACACTTGCCCGTGCAGTGCCTACACTCCATGTGGGAATATCTCAACCCACCCAAATTTACACTCCACGATTGCAAAGAACTTGCTCAAATATCGAGAAGTTGAGGCAAAGCCTCCAAGACGTGGATGAACCACTTTCAATACTTCCTCCATCAATACCCCAATCCCATGCAACAGATATTAATAAAAGCATATCATGTAAAATACAGTATTAATCAATCATGCAGTTTAGCCAATTTAAACCCTAGGGGTATATCGGTAATTTTACTCTTTAGGGGTAATTCTCGTAACTTAGCAACTACACAAGCTACTTCAGTAATTTTCAACAGTTTTATGCAATTTGGTTCCACCATCTAACTAACAGGCTAATTTGCCCATCTTTTACCCATATTGGTCCGTAAGCCCATTGGGCCCAGTTTTGGCCCATCGAGGCCCTCTTTTTCCGAAGTACGTTAAGACGTCACACAAACTTACTTACCACCTTGCGGTGCTAGATCTAACAATTACTCTACGTCTTGAGAGCATTCGCATACTCACAAGCCCATGAAATGTTGGAATTTGGCATTTCGCTTTTGCCGAATTGAACTAAGAAAGGGTGTTGGACACACCGATTCACGACATTTATCTCATCGAGATCTCTTCGATGTCCTACAATTGATTAGCATAGTTCTTATTTACAAACCATAATCACTAAACCCCAAAACTTACTCATCCATGCTCAAACCATGTCCCTAAAGGCCTTTGAAACCTTACCTTTTGCCAAAATCGATAGCTAGCTCGAATCGATTGCTCCAACAACCCACGCCTTCAATCCAACACTTAAGAAGACACTAATCATTGATGAAAACGTCGATTAAAACCCTTAGAGCCACATGCCCAAATCGACACCTCCCTAGATTTTAGGGACTTCGGCTTTTCCTAACTTTGTAAAATAGGACCAGATCTGAGATGATGAACACTTACCCCTTACTTCTTTTTGATCTCCATGCAATCTAATGCAGATTTATCTTTCAAACGACAGTAAAACTCGAATCTCAGAGTTTTGAAGTTTCGGCTATAAGCCCCCAAATCTATGGTTTTTCGGCTTTTGGGTGATGAAGGAGATGACAATGTGGGGCTATATCCTTGATGTAGAATTGCCGACAGGTATCTAGGGTTTAGAAAAGATGATTGTCGTTTATTAGGCATAAAAATATCGAAGGATTTGGCTTGGAAGAAATCGGCACAACTAATGTATTTTTCGAGGTTTCGGCTTTTGTGGTTTCGGCACAAGTGTTGATGAACAGCAGGTTTGATAAACGGTTTTGAAGAAGAAAAATGAAGAAAGAAGAATAGAGAGAATGGTGGTTTTGGCTGGAGAGGAAAAAGAGAGAAAAGAACAATCCTAAGTGTTTAAGCAGAAGAAAACGGCACCACTCAATACCCTAAGTGCCGAAATACTAACCTAATACCCTCCGAAATCCCTTTCTAATTCCCTAATTCGCCAACTCTTAGCCTCTCTCCAAATCCCTTAAATCTCTCCCTTATCACTCCTTAATCCAAGCGTTTGGATGATTCAAACTCTCCTTTAGCAGACTCCACGGACTCCAACACTACCCCTCCCGCACTTAAAAATAAATGCATCTATTTGTCAACACACAGAATCGATCCCATGCCTTCCCCAATGCTCCACACGCCACCTTTTTAGGAGCCTAGTGGCGTCACCCTTGCCACTTTACTAAGGCTCTTTTTGTGATGCAATTTACCCATAACTCTATACAAGGGCCACCTAGCCAGAACCCCTAACTCCTAAGTCCAAAAATTCAAAAATTCAACCGGGTTTTGGCCAACACATGGGCCTTCTATAAGCCCATTTTCCTACTCAAAATATTAATTTCACATCCAAATACAAAATTTTAAAATCTTTACAAAATATTGAAAACCGCGAATAAATCCGAAAATCAGGATCTTACAACTCGACCCTCCTTAAAGAAATTTCGACCTCGAAATTTTACCTTATTAGAACAGTTGAGGGTACTGTTGACGCATAGCCTCCTCAGTCTCCCAAGTAGCTTCTTCTTTACCATGGTTCCTCCAAAGAACTTTCACTAGTGGAACTGATTTCCTTCTCAACACCTTGACGTCATGATCAAGTATTTGCACAGGTTCCTCCTCGAAAGTTAAATTTGACTGTACCTCGATTTTCGCAATTGGTATTATGTGAGTTGGGTCAGATCGATACCGCCTCAGCATGGATACATGAAAAACGTCGTGGATACGATGCGATTCGTGGTAACTCTAGTGATAAGCCCTTGGTCCAACCCGCTTAACAATTCGGTAAGGCCCAATAAACCGTGGGCTCAACTTACCCTTCTTACCAAATCTCAAAATTTTCTTCCAAGGGGAAACCTTCAAGAAAACCATATCCCCAACAACGAACTCAATCTCTTTGCACTTCAGATCCACATATGACTTCTATCTATCGGATGCCTCCTTTAACCGATCCTTTATCAGCCTAACCTTGCTTCCAGTGTCTGCCACCAATTCTGGTCCAAGCACTTGTCGTTCACCCAACTCTGTCCAACACGTCGGCGTACGACATCTTTGCCCATAGTGCGCTTCATATGGTGCCATCTGAATACTTGCTTGATAGCTGTTATTGTAAGCAAACTCTGCCAATGGCAAGTAGTCCTCCCAACTTCCACGAAAATCAATGATACAGCCTCTCAACATATCTTCCGAACACGAATAACCCTTTTCGATTGTCCATCATGCGTGGGTGAAAAGCAGTGCTAAAATGCAATCATGTACCCAACGCTTCCTGCAACTTCTGCCAAAATCGAGATGTAAACCTAGGGTCTCGATCAGAAATTATCGACATTGGCACCCCATGCAGTCGCACTACCTCCGCCACATATAACTTGGCCAACTTTTGCAGTGAGTAGTCGGTACAAACAGGTATGAAATGAGCAGATTTTGTTAACCTATCCACAACCACCCACACTGAATCTTTCTTGGTGGGTGTCAAAGGTAACCCACTCACAAAGTCTATTGTTACTCTTTCCCACTTCCATAGCGGAATTTTCACAGGTTGCAGTAATCCCGAAGGCAATTGGTGCTCAGCCTTAACCTGCTGGCACGTCAGACATTTTCCAACAAATTCAGTCACCTCTTGTTTTAATCCGGGCCACTAGTACACCTCTCGAAAGTCTCGATATAACTTATTCCCCCCAGGATGCATGGCACAGAGTCTACCATGAGCCTCTTTTAGAATTAACTACCTCAATTCAGGGTCCTTTGGAATACAAACCCTTCCATGAAAGCACAGAACTCCTTCAGTGTTCAACCCAAAATCCTCATTCTCACCATTCTTAACTTGCTGGAACCGAAGAGCTAATGAATCGTCCTTCAACTGTTCTTCCTTAATCTTTCGGTCCAAGTAGGCCTTACTTGCGCTTCGCCAACAAGCTTCCATCGTCAGATGCAGACTTAATCGTATGCGAACAAGGCTCTCAAATCAGTAACAACCCTTCGACTCAAAGCATCCGCTACCACATTAGCCTTTCCTAGGTGGTACTCTATCGAACAGTTGTAGTCTTTAAGCAACTCCACCCATCTTCGTTGCCTAAGGTTCAACCCCTTCTGAGTCAACAAATACTTTAGGCTCTTATGATCTGTGTATATGATGCACTTTTCCCCATATAAGTAGTGTCTCCAAATTTTTAACGCAAAAATCACCGCTGCTAGCTCCAAATCATGCGTAGGGTAATTCACCTCATGAGCTTTAAGCTGTCGCGATGCATAGCGACCACCTTGCCCTCTTGCATCAAGACGCAACCTAACCCCACATGCGACGAGATCATCAGATACGAGAAAGTCCTTCCGGACACCAGTTGAATCAACACCGGCGCTTCATCAATACCTTTTTCAACCGATCAAAAGCTTTTTGTTTGTTTCTCGGTCCGCATAAATGGTACTCCTTTCCTTATGTGTTTTGTCAAGGGTGCCGCCATCACCGAGAAACCCTCCACAAACCTTCTGTAGTAACCTGCCAACCCTAGGAAACTTCGAATTTCCGATACTGACCTAAGTGGCTTCCATTCCAGAATTGCTTCAATTTTACGAGGATCCACCTTAATTCCCTCGGCAGAGACCACGTGCCCTAGGAAGGTTACCTCCCTCAACCAGAATTCACACTTGCTGAATTTCGCATAGAGCTCCTTTTCCCTTAACACTTGCAGCACAATACGGAGATGCTCATCATACTTCGCCTCCGTTTCAGAGTATACCAGGATATCATCGATAAAGAAGACTACGAACCGATCCAAGTAAGGTTGGAATACTCGATTCATCAGATCCATAAAAGCTGCAGGTGCGTTCGTCAGCCCAAACGGCATGACCACAAACTCATAATGTCCATATCATGTTCAGAATGCTGTCTTATGAATATCCCCTTCTTTTACCCTTAGCTGATGGTATCCAGAACGAAGATCGATTTTGGAGAATACCGAAGCTCTCCTAAGTTGACTGAACAGATCGTCAATCCGTGGCAGTGGATACCTATTCTTAATCGTTAGTTTGTTCAACTGGCGATAATGCGTATCGTTCCGTCCTTTTTCTTCACAAACAGGACCGGTGTTCCCCAAGGAGACACACTAGGCCTAATGAAGCCTCTATCTAACAACTCTTGAATTTGAGCCTTCAGTTCCACTAACTCCTTCGGTGCCATCCTATAGGGTGCAATAGATACTGGAGCTGTTCCCGGCAACAAATCGATTCCAAACTCAACTTCCCGATTCGGAGGTAATCCAGGAAGCTCTTTTGAAAAAAACATCCCGGAATTCTCTAACAGTTTTGATGGTCTCCACAGTCAGATCCTCAGTTTCAACTTGGCTTACCAAAGACAGATATGTCTCGCACCCCTTGCGCATTAGTTTCTCAGCCCTCAACGCCAATACTACATTGGATAAGTAATCCCTCCGTTCTCCAATAATCATTACCTCTTCATCATTGACAGTCCTTAACACCATCCTCTTAGCTGCACAATCCAAAGTTGCCTTATGCTTGGTCAACCAATCCATCCCTAGTATCAAATCAAATTCTTCAGCGGTAACTCCATCAAATCCCCACGAAAACCCCGCCTTGAATCTCCGAGGCACCTCCTTGAAGAGTTTCTCTACCTTAACCGAATGACCTAAAGGACTTATCACGACACCCCACACACGGTCTCCTAGAAGTGCACACCCAGTGCCCCGAAATGTTATATGCCACATATGAATGGGTTGATCCCACATCAATCGAGCAAATATAAGGTACACCATATATAAAAACATACCGTTATGACATCAAAAGTCACCCTCCTCGCATGACGAAGCAAAGATATACCAAAGTGGTGACGAGCATCCATTTTACCAATACCCCTGCCGGGTGCCCCACGTCCACGGCCATTACCACCGTGACCTTGTCCATGACCTCTTGGCAGTGGCGGTCCATCCCTCACAGGTTGAGCCGGTCGCTCAGCCCCTCGTTTGGCCCCCTGAGCCTGAGTGGCCCTCCTAGGACAATCCTTAATCCTATGCTCCTTAGACCCACAATGAAGACAAGCCCCAGAACACTTCCAGCACTCTCCTTGATGCATTCTGCCGCAATCCCTACAAGCCTGCGGTCTACCTGTGTTCACCCGAACTGCTCGAATCGGTTCCTCCATCCTAGCTCTCTTAACATTTCGATTTGCAGCACCCGCTAGTCCAGCATCCTTCTTGAACCGATTCCGATCCTTATCACGATTCTTCCATTCGGTTTGCTTCACCTCCTCGGCTATCTTAGCCTTCTCTACCAAAGTCAAATGAAATCTCACTCTCTCATGAGCTATGAGCACCCTTAACTCATCTCTCGAGGCCATCCTCAAAACGAACGCAAGGCCAGATTCGGTGGAAACGATGCCATTAGCATACCGACTCAATAGTAGAAACTCCGCCTCATATTCAAAGAATGGTCTTATTTCCCGAGTCGATTCAAGAACTCCTTTTCGGGTGCATCCACATAGCTAGCTCCAACATATTTTGCCTTAAAGGTGCATTTGAACAGCTCCCATGTTACCCTCTCACTGGGGTACCCTCTCTCACAAGAATCCACCACCGATGCGCTTCATCCCGCAAAGAACGACACGCCCTTTCAACTTCATTCTCTCGAGCGGTCTAGGTTATCCATGATCCGCTCTGTGGCTTCCAACCAAGATTTTACCACATTTGGGGCCACCCAGATATGCCCTAAAATCTCAACTCGTTGGCAAGTCATTCGAAATGGACCCCTATTCATGGGCCCGATGTTAGCTCCGGCCACCCTTTCCAAAACCCTCAACATGGCCTGAGACAAAGCGTCATCCCCTGCGGCCCGGTCATACGCCCATTTTTATTAATCGGTGGTAGATGTGCCTCGCCAGCTGGTATGTGTTCAGATGATGCAGATCCAGCTTGAGTGCTACCTCGGCCTTGACCACGGCCTCTTCCCCGAGTAGCCCTTGTACTCATAACGATTTATTGATTACGAATTTTATGACATTAGTTTACTGGTTTCACTGTTTATTACAGAATATCTTATGAATAGATAGAGTTTCAGAGTTATTTTTGCGCAATCACAATTTAGCTACGGTCCAGCTTTGTAGCCCTAATACTACCTTATCAATAGCACTATCTCTAAGGCTCAAGACTATCTACGATATTATTTCCATCCGGTTCCATATAAATATTTAAAGCGAAAAAGAACACTTACAGACTTGGTGCGTGGATTCATGTGCCACTTCCTTATCATCCATTTAAAAACCCATGTTTCATTTCGAAAATAAAAGATTTGATTTGAAAACAAAACTATTGATTTAACCCGTTTAACAATAGAAAAACTTTGACCATCTTGAAAACTTAAAAAAACCTTTTTTTTGAAAAGATTTTCGGACCGATCCACTGTTGAGTTGTTGCAACCAGTGCTCGATACCACTAAATGTAACACCCCAATCCCTACCAGACGTTACGGCCGAATTTAGTATGTCACATGGAGATGTTTTAAAAACATGTGTTTATCTAAATTCTTTTTTAGAGTTTAGCAAAAATCATTCTTGTTTTAAGTTAGAGTGAATGGAAGTCATGCACCGGTAGGAAGCCGAAAAGAGGAGGTGAGTCTTATAGGACCGCTTAAGTACCAAGCTCTTCCGGATCCAATCCTAGACATGCCCACATCCATTGCCACACTTTAAGCGAGTTACGTGTCTCTGAACATTAAAACAAGTTTAAGTCTGCTTAAAATATTTTTTTTGGAAAAACATTTACTTTATGGAAACTTTGCGGCGTCATCGTGATCTTTTAAAAACAAGTAGTTTTTATAAAACGAACCCTAGTGCTAACCAGTATAATAATCCCCAAAATAAAATTAGTTAAAAAGAGCGGCCTTATTACATCTTTAACCATAATAAAAATAATTTAAAATAATGCTAAACTTATTTAAAACCGGCAATCAATCTTCATGGCCACTCTGAATCCCGCCCAGCTCCAAGTCCACCAACTAGGGCTCACCTGCAAGGATGGAAGAGAAAGGGGTGAGTTTGGAAACTCAGTGCATACAGAAACCTATCCAAAGCCCAAATTAGCTCGAGCCCATTGGGCCTAAGCCCTATTCAGATAACAAGACACAGTGGACCGAAGCCCTTTTCGAATCACAAGAGCAAGGCCTTAGCCCCTTTTTACGAATGATGTGGCCCATAGGCCCGATTCAAGAACATAGGTAACAATAGTAGTAATGCATGCAAACCCATCTGGGAGACTACTCAACCCACCAACCGCTACACCGCCTCGTACCAGCCCTACACTCCATGTGGGAATATCTCAACCCACCCATTTCTACACTCCACGATTAAAGAACTTGCTCAAATATCGATAAGTTGAGGCAAAGCCTCCAGTACGTGGATGAACCACTTTCAATACTCCCTCCATCAATACCCCAATCCCATGCAACAGATATTAATAAAAGCATATCATGTAAAATACAGTATTAATCAATCATGCAGTTTAGCCAATTTAAACCCTAGGGGTATATCGGTAATTTTACTCTTTAGGGGTAATTCTCGTAACTTAGCAACTACACAAGCTACTTCAGTAATTTTCAACAGTTTTATGCAATTTGGTTCCACCATCTAACTAACAGGCTAATTTGCTCATCTCTTACCCATATTGGTCCGTAAGCCCATTGGGCCCAATTTTGGCCCATCGAGGCCCTCTTTTTTCAAAGTACGTTAAGACGTCACACAAACTTACTTACCACCTTGCGGTGCTAGATCTAACAATTACTCTACGTCTTGAGAGCATTTGCATACACACAAGCCCATGAAATGCCGAAATTTTGGCATTTTGGCTTTTGCCGAATTAAACTAAGAAAGGGTGTTCGGTACATACCTGATTCGCGACGACTGCTATTGAGATCTCTTCCGATGTCCGACAATTGATTAGCATAGTTCTTATTTACAAACCATAATCACTAAACCCCAAAACTTACTCATCCATGCTCAAACCATGTCCCTAAAAGCCTTTGAAACCTTACCTTTTTGCCAAAATCGATAGCTAGCTCCGAATCCGATTGCTCCAACAACCCACGCCTTCAATCCAACACTTAAGAAGAAACTAATCATTGACAGAAAACATCAGTTAAAAACCCTTAGAGCCACATGCCCAAATCGACAGCCTCCCTAGATTTTAAGGACTTCGGCTTTTCCTAACTTTGTAAAATAGGACTAGATCTGAGATGATGAACACTTACCCCTTACTCCTTTTTGATCTCCATGCAATCTGATGCAGATTTATCTTACAAACGACAGTAAAACTCGACTCCCGGAGTTTTGAAGTTTCGGCTATAAGCCCCCAAATCTATGGTTTTTCGGCTTTTGGGTAATGAAGGAGATGACAATGTGGGGCTATATCCTTGATATAGAATTGTCGACAGGTATCTAAGGTTTAGAAAAGATGATTGTCGTTTATTAGGCACAAAAATATCGAAGGATTTGGCTTGGAAGAAATCGGCACAACTAATGTATTTTTCGAGGTTTCGACTTTTGTGGTTTCGACACAAGTGTTGATGAACAGCAGGTTTGATGAACGATTTTGAAGAAGAAAAATGAAGAAAGAAGAATAGAGAGAATGGTGGTTTTGGCTGGAGGGGAAAAAGAGAGAAAAGAACAATCCTAAGGTGTTTAAGCAGAAGAAAACGGCACCACTCAATACCCTAAGTGCCGAAATACTAACGTAATACCCCTCTGCCGAAATCCCCTTTCTAATTCCCCTAATTCAGCCAACTCTTAGCCTCTCTCCAAATCCCTTAAATCTCTCCCCTTATCACTCCTTAATCCAAGCGTTTGGACAGATTCAAACTCTCCTTTAGCAGACTCCACCTGGACTCCAACACTACCCCTCCTGCACTTAAAAATAAATGCATCTATTTGTCAACACAGGGAATCGATCCCACGCCTTCCCCAATGCTCCACACGCCACCTTTTTAGGAGACTAGTGGCGTCACCCTTGCCACTTTACTAAGGCTCTTTTTATGATGCAATTTACCCATAACTCTATACAAGGGCCACTTACCCAGAACCCCTAACTCCTAAGTCTAAAAATTCAAAAATTCAACCGGGTTTTGGCCAACACATGGGCCTTTTATAAGCCCATTTTCCTACTCAAAATATTAATTTCAATCCAAATACAAAATTTTAAAATCTTTACAAAATATTGAAAACCGCGAATAAATCCGAAAATCAGGATGTTACACATGTGGTATCGGCATCATGTATTCATGTTGATCTGAGGAAAATTTCAGCTATACTGGATTGGAAACCTCCGAAGAATGTTTCTGAAGTCCGAAGCTTTCTGGACTTGCTGGTTATTTCAGACGATTCGTGAAAGGTTTCTCTATGATCGTAGCTCCGATGACAAAGCTACTGTAGAAAGATGTTAAGTTCGAGTGGTCAAAGAAGTGTCAAAAAAGTTTTGATCAGTTGAAAGCCCTTTTGACTGAAGCTCCAGTGCTAGTTCAGTCAGAATCGAGTAAAGAATTTGTTATTTATAGTGATGCATCATTAAATGGTTTAGGCTGTGTTCTGATGTAGGAAGGCAGAGTGATAGCTTATGCCTCGAGACAGTTAAAGCCACATGAAAAGAACTATCCCACACATGACTTGGAACTGGCAGCCATTGTGTTCGCATTGAAAATTTGGCGTCACTATCGTTCGGTGAGAAGTGTCATGTTTATTCTGATCATAAAAGCATGAAATATTTGATGACTCAGAAAGATCTGAATTTGAGACAATGTCGATGGTTAGAATTGCTAAAAGACTATGAGCTTATGATTGACTATCACCCGGGAAAGGCTAACATTGTTGCTGATGCTTTAAGCCAAAAGTCACTATTTGTTTTGCGTGCAATGAATACGCATATGGCCATGTTTGATGATGGTTCGATAGTAGCTGAATTAAAAGCTAGACCATTATTTTTTCAACAAATATGTGATGCCTAGAAGGTTGATAATGAATTGATGGCAAAACGAGCTCAGTGTGAGACGGATGTTGATTCAGAGTTCAGAGTTGATGCTGATGACTGTTTGAGATTCAGGGATTGGATATGCGTTCTGAGGAATGCAGAGTTGATCTAGATGATTTTGAATGAAGCACATAGTAGTCGGTTATTTGTCCACCCAGGTAGTACAAAGATGTATAATGATCTAAAATAACTTTACTGGTGGCATGGTATGAAGCGAGACATTTCTGACTTTGTTACAAAATGTTTAGTCTGCCAACAAGTAAAAGCTGAACATCAGGTGCCTTCAGGATTACTTCAGCCTATCATGATACCTCAGTGGAAATGGGATAGAGTTACGATGGATTTTGTATCTGGTTTACCATTGACACCGAGCAAGAAAGATGCAATCTGGGTTGTTGTTGATAGATTGACTAAATCGGTACATTTTATTCTGATACATACGGATTACTTTCTTGATAAGTTAGTTGAATTGTACATTTCTTAGATAGTGAGATTACATGGTGTGCCTATATCTATTGTTTCGGATAGAGATCCAAGGTTTACATTGCGGTTTTGGAAGAAACTGCAAGATGCACTAGGTATGAAATTATATTTCAGTACTGCTTTCCATCCACAAACAGATGGCCAGTCGGAGCGAATCATTTAGATACTTGAGGATATGTTGAGATGTTGCATTCTTGAGTTTGAAGGTACGTGGGAACGATACTTACTTCTGATTGAATTTGCATATAATAATAGCTACCAATTGAGTATCAAAATGGCACCATATGAGGCATTGTACTGTCGTAAATGTCGTACGCTATTGTACTGGACTGAAGTCAGTGAAAATAAGATACACGGGGTTGACTTGATCAGAGAAACTGAACAGAAAGTGAAAGTGATCCGTGAAAGTTTGAGAGCAGTGTCGGATCGTCAAAAATTTTATGCGGACTTGAAACGTAAAGATATAAAGTTTTAGATTGGAGATAAAGTCTTTTTGAAAGTATCACCATGGAAGAAAATACTCAGATTCGGTCGTAAAGTTAAAAATACAACTCATTTTATTTCAACTATGAAAACGTCACTTTTTTCACTTTCTAATATTAGTATTAGAAATAAAAATGAAAAAGCTTTTTGTGAATGAAGTTATAGAGCGTATCAGACCGGTTGCTTACAGACTATTGTTGCCATCTGAGTTAGAAAAGATCCACCATGTATTCCATGTTTCGATGCTTCAGAGGTATCGATCAGATCCTTCACATGTGATTAGTCCATCTAAGATCAAAATTTAGCCTGATATGACATATGAAGAAGAACCAATTTGTATTCTGGCCCACGAGATTAAAGAGTTGCGAAATAAGAAGATTCCATTAGTTAAAGTGTTGTGGCATAAGCACGATGTTGAGGAAGTAACATGGGAGCCAGAGGATACAATGAAAGAACGTTATCCGAACCTATTCACTGGTAAGATTTTTGGGGACGAAAATCACTAATGGGGGAAAGTTGTAATAGCCTGATTTAGACCCTAATCGAAACGGTGGTTTTGGGACCACGAATCTGAGTCAAAAAAATATTTAAAAATTATTTTCTGTGTTTATTTTGTGTGAATTTATATCTGTGAAATTTTCGTGATTTAATTTTGTCGTTTAGGTGTCCGATTAAATAAAAGGACTTAATCACGTAAATTGAAAAGTGGGTAGTTTATTTTGTAAAGGGCTTATTTGTTAATGGCTTTCTAAGTGAGAGTATTTATGATGAAATTAGCCCATTATATATAATTTTGGATGGTAGTGGGCATAATATAAGTGATTTTATAATTTATTAACTAAAGTTAAAAAAGGTAAAATAATAATAAATAAATATATATTATTATATCATAAAATAATAAGCCATATTCATGTTATTTTCTTCATCTTTGCACCGAATCTAAAACAAAGAAAAATAAAGAAAACAAAGTAGGGTTCGGCCTTGTTCAAGCTAGATTAAGGTAAGTGTTCAGCTCGGTTTTTGATAATTTTTACGTTTTTGAGATCGTTGCTTTGAGTACTACAAACCCATGCTTGAATTTTTTATTTTGATGAATATTTTGAGTTGTGCCATTGTTGATAGCTTGTGATATTTATTTTTTGATTATGTAAAATGAAAGATATGTTTTAGATTAACATATTTTGTATTGGAGTTTTTGATGATTTTGAGTAATTAGGACTAAATTGCAAAAAATAATAATTTGAGGGACTAAAATGTGAAATAAATTGAATATATGGACTTTTTTTGAGTGGGTAAAATTCGGCCCAACATAAGTATAGGGAAATTTGGTGTATTTTGTGTTTTGTGCAATAGGGGCTAAATTGTAAAAATTATAAATGTTAGGGGTAAAATGGTAATTTTCCCATTTATGTGTTTTTGCAATAAATTGAATGAAAATATGTTTGAATGAGCTTAATTTGAATATGTTTAGATCAAGAACCAAAGAAATCGGATTTGGACCGGGCAAAAACGAAAGTTGTCGACTAGCAGCCCCGTCCTGTTCTACGACGTCCGAGGCAAGTTTATAAGCAAATATACGTATTTAATTGTAGTTAAATATTAAATATACTTGCTGTTATGAAATGTTGAAGTTTATATTTGATATAGCTGAATATGGAAAGGCTTGGTTACTTCTTTTCTAAATTCTATTTGACTGACTTACGACGTTCGAAAGCCCCGTATGAACCTTAGGAATAGCTAGGATACATATGTCATGACATAGGATTCTGATATATGTGTGCGAGTAAGTCCATGGCATCGATTTGTGTTTTCGATATGTGTTTACGAGTAAGACCCTGTCTGGGACAGTGGGATCGATATGTGGCTACATGTAAGACCACGTCTGGGACGTTGGCATTGTACGATATATGTGATAATCCGAGTGTCCTATCCGATTTTGAATGGTTCATCGGGCAAAAGGTAAATTGAGTTCGAATATATGAAACGAGCTATATGCCATGTGTGAATTAACTTGTTACCTACTTGAGGTAAGGTAAGTAAACACCTTAGCTATTTGATACAAATCTAGTGATGTGCAAATAAAGAAAATATGTGTATGTAATACGAGTATTTTTCTTTGTAAATGAGTACTAAATATGTTATGAATGGTTCTTATATATGCGTATATACAATGAGATATATTCTTTAAATGATTAGTATATGTATGTAAAATATTATTTCGATACATGAGTTTTTGCACTTGAGTGAAAATGTACTAAGTTTAAATATGTCTTCTTGGCTTTGGAAGTGATTAATAATATGTTAGTGACTGTATGAGTATTCGGTCAAATTGGAGCTATGGATGTAAAATGTCATGTTATAATTTTGAGTTTATTTAAACGGTATTCATATATGTATGCTTGATTATATTATGATAATCCAGCCCAAAAGTTAAATGATATTTGGTTATTTAATTTAGATGAGAATTCGGCCAAGGTAAAAAAAAATGATGCATGGAAATATATTATTTTATCCCTTTTGTAAGTTTAAGATAAGCATTAGTAATGATAACATTATTTGGTTTAGCTTAAAATAGGTTGAGTATATTACTGAGAGGTTTATTTGTTTGTGATTTACTAAGCTATGAAAAGCTTACTCTGTGAGTATAGTGTTTTTATTTTATAGATTTTGGATTCAAGTTGCAAGCTCGAGGATCGTCAGCAAAGTCTATCACACTATCTACAGCTTCGGTAATTAAATAATTAAACTCGAATTATGGCATGTATAGGCTGGAATGTGTTTTGAAAGGTAGAACTTTGGTTTGTATAATCTAAGCCATGCGAAAATGGCTAATCTTTTATATTGAATTCGGTTATGTGTGGGTTGTGGCTTGAGTTTGTTTTGGCTGTAATATTAAGTGCTATAAAGGAATGATGTTTATGATAGATCTTTTATGTTTCGAAAATGGTTAGAGATTTGGAAAAATAAATGGCCGAATCTACTGAGATATACTTAGGGCAAGATATATTTGAATGTAGTGGTGATATTTGGATAATGAATTATTTATCATTTTGCATTACAGGTTGTTGGCTAAGTTCGAACATAATAATAGCTTGATAAAATATGGATTTTACATGGCGTGTAGTATTCAAGTTTGATTATATATTTATTAATGGTCAATGTCTTTTTTTTTATGCATAAATTGAATTATGAGTTGGTCAGGAAACTGTGCAATAATGTATATTAAATTCGTTGGTAAGATAAAAATATGAAAGTTGATGGTGACTAAATTATGATTTGGCAAATGTTTATATCTAATGTTAATGCATTGGATGAATGACTTAGTAGTTAACTCACTTGAAGGTATATGTGTAAATAGATAGATTATATGTAAGATTAATTGCATTTTTAGGCAAAGTTTAGATGACCAAGTGGGTGATAAATAGATTTGTGGTAACCAAAATTTTGGCGTGTGAAATGTGTATATTTTAAATCTTTACTCGTGTGTTAAATGTTTAACCATAAATAATGATTGAGAATGATTTTAGTTCGTGAGTCAAGTTTAGTAAATTTATTATTGACGGTCGGTTAGAATTCTTGTTTAAATGATTAAAATGTGTATAACATTTATTTGTTTACTGAAACATATTTGATTAATTGTGAGAATATGGTTACCGTGTATGCTGAATAATAAAATGCCATGAGTTAGATTCTATTTCATTTATTTTATACATATTTTGTAATATATCTTAAAATGCTTGATGTTTGTTAGATATCCAAATTTTAATTCGTATTTGTATATTATGAAATGATAAAATTTCAATTAATATTTAATTGGACATTTGTATATACATTTAAATATGAAATGTGTGAATATTCAGAGTTGTGCTTTTGTCCGGTAATGTCTCGTAACCCATTTCTGGCGACGGATACGGGTTAGAGGTGTTACAGAGGTTGTGCAGATGGTGTAGGAACCCAGGGTATACAATGCCATCGTGTCCACATCAACAAGATGATATAAGGACAACACCTATCAAATTTATTAATTTTTTAAATACCATCTATTTGTTGATTTTTTTCATTCATACTCAAATTTTGTTGTAATTTATAAACATGCATTTTTATTATACCATACTAATTAATAAAATATACAACTTTGTTCCATTTTCCCGTGCAGACTTGATTTAATAATATGAAATGACAACGACAATGTCACACCCAAAATTGGGCCTAGAAGTTTCGAGGGTAAAATGGGGATTTTAGCTCTAGTAAGCTCGGGAATTTCATTAGCATAATATTAAAAAATGTTTTTGTCTATAGCATTTTGGAAATTAAAACAATTTTTGAAAATAATGTTTAAAAGACTTTTCATTCTGAAATAATGACTAATTTGTAAAAGAGTATAAATTATGAGTTTTCAAAAGGGAATTAAACCAAATTTTAATTTTCACCCTATTTTATCTTTATAAAACCCACGTTAGTCTTTTCTCCAAAGATCCACTCATTCAATTTTAATTCCCAAAATTAATTCCTTGGATTTCTATTATTCCCTAAGCCATAAATCTCCATAGTATTTCAAGAAAATATCCAAAAACACCATAGATTTCTCCATTGTTGAATTTTTGGATTTTTCGTGTTTTCGATCAAACGTTTAATTTTTTGTCAACTAAGGTAATGATTCGATTCCTTATTAATTGTTGATGTTATTTGATCCTTTAAATTGAGTTTTTTTTTTGCACTTAAATTGCATGTTTTAAATAAAAGCAAAAAATTGGGTCATTAATGGTGAATTTCAGGATTTTGGGTAAAAATGTAGTTTCAAAGTGTTTTTCAATTAGTTTTGACATTATTAGAAGGTTTCTGAACTTACTTTAAAGTTTCATTGAAATTTTCCAACGTTTTAATGAATTTTCATGAAAATTGCCATAAATATGTTGAAAATTTTGATACCATGAATTGGGTAATTTTAAGTAGGTTAAAGGTTGTGAATCAGTCATAGGTGAATAAATAGATGAACGGAATCAGTTTTAGGCAAAAAGATTAAGTATTGACCGAGATAACTGAAATTCAAGTTTGCTATGTCAAAGGTTTCGGTTACAAGAGAATATAGCTTAAGCTTGCATTTTTGGTTGGTTTAGGTGAGTGTTTGGTTGCTAATTGATGGTGCATGTTGTGTGGTTATTATGTGTGAAGCATCAGAACCATTGGAGCCTTCTACGAGCAAGGTGAAAGGCAAGGAAAACTAGTTCAAGCTTTTCGCAATTAGGTGAAAGCATGATCGATGAGTGTTTGGAATTGCTACTTGTAGAAATGATTCATAGTGTTAATTGGGAGATTAGGAATAGCCTAAACCCCTATCCTAAGTTACGAGTCTAAGCTTTCTATTTCCCTTGCTTTATTTTGACAATTATTTAATTATGTGAATAATTGTGGATATCATTATTATGATACGATATTGTGATATGAGAGATGTTTGATGACTACTGTGAATTGTGTTGTGTTGTGGGCATGATATACATGCCAAATGACAGTGATGATGATATGCTAAGACAAATATGTAGCGAAAGGAGCGGAATTTCAGTAAGTATATATGTGTTGAATTGTGGAATGTAATATTATTATGACAGGTAATATGTGAAAATACTTGTATGTGATATATGATGTACTAATTTTAATGCACATATATGTGGTTGATATGTGATGGCTCAATGAGCGTTATTGTGGCAATTAAAGTGCAAGTAAATGTGAATTTAATAAACATGCATTGTGTACAAGTTGTGATGTAATTGATGAATATGAACAGATATGATGTGTATTAAATCAGTAATTAAAAATGTATAATTGTGGATATTTTGGCCTTGTGATCTCTTGAAACTATTGGATATAGTTTTCATGCTATAGGATTGTGAGTACTCACCTATATGTATTGTGTTTTTAGGCATTGAGGCCCTCGGATAGGTTGGAGAGATAAAGGAATATAAGTGAAGCTCCGTTCAACGGGATGTATTTAGTGTGTTGGAGAGGGTTAACTTTATGCTTCACCTTTTGGGATATGTTCGAATCTATGAGTCAATTGGTGTGTTGGAGATTCGTGTATCTAATGTGTGGTGATAGAGCCCACTTTTATGTTTCATAGCCTTAAGTGCCAAATTATCGTTTAAATGTGCTCTTATATATTGTGATAATACGACGTATGATGGATGCATAAACATGTGAATAATATGCTAAATGAGTTGATTTAAGTTTCATGAAAATGTTATTATGTTCTTATAGTAATTTCGTACATAATTGTGGTTTGGGTAGTTTCCATTTAACTTGTGAATGCATGCGAATATATCAGCTAGACTTGTGAAGTTATTAAAGTATGGATACGTTGTTTAGTCGTAATGAATTATTATTAAATGAATTACATATATAAGCGAGTTGAGTGTAATTGCATGTAGGAGTACATGTTAGTTTATGATTTAATGAAATGTGAAAATGTTATTTTGACTTGGTAAGAATATGGTTGTAAATGTGTTGTAGTGTGCTCTTGTTTAACCTTTGATATTGTCTATACTTTGTGGTTACTCTAGCATTCACTAAGCCTATCTAAGCTCATCCATTACTTTCAAAACCATTGCAGATTAGTTGAGTTTTGGTGTGAGCAGTGTGGATTTAAGAGAGTGATCCAAGTGAGACTTTTACATTATTCGTAGGTGTTTATGATTTGGGGAAATAAAGACAATGTGGTAGACTTTTTTCTGGTTTTTGTCATGGTATTTAGAATGATTTTATGACTTTATTACTTTAGATTTTATGGACCTTGATATTTTGATTATTTCTCGGACATATTTATGGTGTTCTGAACTGCTACTATGGTCGTTTTGATAATCGTTTGATGAGGTATTTGATGCATGTTGAATAGATGCATGTTAGGATGAATTGAATGCTTAAAGATGCTATGTTTTTGTGGTCTAGAGTAGAGGTATCGATATTCGAGTTTTAAAAAATGTTACCTCTGTGATATTTAATTGTGAAGGAAGTCAGTTTTGTAATTTGGTATCGATACCTTATCCTAAGTATCGATACCCGGGGTAATAAAACCAATACTTTTTGAAATGTACCAATATTTTCCTGTGTTTTGATTTTTAAACGAGAAACAAAATGTTTATTTGGTATTGATTTTCCAATCGGTATTGATACCCTTTAAGAGAAATGTCGATATCTTTGTTACAGTATTGATACCTATGTGCTTATTTAGGAATTTTTGTTAAGTGGTTCAAAAGCATGTATATTTGTTAATATTAGTTCCATTGAAGTATGCTGAGCATGCTTTAATGTTGATTAATGTATGTTGGAGTTAAAATTCACGTGAATGCTTATTTAAAAGAATGATTTATTAATAACGTGACAAATTATTATGACTTTGATGTGTGATGGTGGTGTGACATCCTGATATTCGGGCTTGACGACAGGATCGGGTATAGGTTGTTATAGACAACCAATTTTGATGCAAAAAAATGATATTTATTTAAAAACATAGGGATGTACAATATCGATACAATAAAAACATTTCATATTTATTTAAAAATTTACATGAGAAGTACAAAAAAAAAAAATCAATCCAATCCTCGATCAGAATGTGTGCCACATTGAGGTGGTCAATAGTTGTGAGCTGGATTTCTTCTTGGTTCAACCTCTGGTATAGTTTGTGGTCTCGGCCTCTCATATTTTTCACCTTTTTTCGTAGTTGATTGCAATCGATTGTCAGTGTGCATCCTCCGTTCTAGGAACAAGTGGTTGCGAAGATGGTCCATCTTGGTAAAACAATGATCTCAGAGGTGTTTGCCACACCATCAGTGGAGGGGTATAACTATATTGTGTCCCATACATCAAGGGCATAACAGTCAGACTTTCGGTCGGTGCCCCAAACATAGACGGCCTATACGTCATCATCGACATCGTCGTTATCTGAAACGTTGATGGCTTCAGCATGTAATATACTAGGGATAGATGTCCAAAAATAAAACTTAGCATCGAAGTAGAAGCAGAAAAATGTGGTGCAATATGTGGTGGTTGTGTAAAAATGACGGAGTTAGTAGAAGCACCATAATAAGTCATACTAATTGAGGGGTGGTGCGGCCATTGGTGTCGGTTCTTGCATAGGTGTAGACGATGGACCCGTCTCGATAGCTTCGCCAAACCTTGGATGCTTAGGCACCTGTTGTGGCCTCCTCGTATGCGGTTGCCTACCCCTCGCCTTTTCCACTAGTAGATATGGCTTGCCATGGACCCTAAACCATGGCATGTACTCCGGAGTGATAATGGCCTTACAAGAAGGTAAAAACTCGTACCTATTGTTCCAAATGTTGATATATTGCACGTTGAATGTAGGTAAATGCTTATTCGTTTTTCCCCGCAAGTTGATATGATACAGATATTTGATGTCTTGGGGTGCTGGTGGAATCGATTGCCTAAACTCGAATTACCGCAACACTCTATCCGACTCATGCATCTCCATAGTATACACTACCAATGGCACCTTCACGTGTCAGATGTTGGGATTCACCAAGAATTCAGAAAAGATGCATTTTTAAATTGTTGAATCAGAGTATAAAGTCGATTCAAACTATATTAAAATAATAAAATATTTAGTTATATATATACCACTAATTTTTAAATTAACTACGTTAATATTATATAATTCAAAATAAAAAATGCATACCTCTGCTTCTGAACGTTGGTCTAATAGAAGTTGTATATCTCAAAGCTCATCTGACAGTCCCACGTAACTCGGCCCATGGTTCCACCTATTGAAATAATATGTTAACACAATAATTTAAAATTTAAATAATATTATTATGGTAAGCATATTATATAATGAATTTTACCTTTTTACAAGTGGGAGTGTATAAGGGTAATCTGCTCGAGGACGTAAAAATGGCAACCAGCACCTCACCCATGATTGCAGTAGTAGCATGCAACCACTTATTTTTATTTTTCTAGTTTCGTCGCCTGGCACATCTCTTGGTACAATGTCGCCAACATGGCTGACCCTTAATTGAGTTCACCCACTTCTCTAAAGTCGACGAGTTTTAAAAGCCACCTTAAATAGATAAGATTTCGTGAATTATCGGCACTAAGAGACCCCTGATAATCATAAGGATGTACGCTTGAGCGTGTTGTTCTCTTTGGACTTCAATCAAATCCTTATTGAGCCCATCGAAATTTCTTCTTAACCAATTCTATCTATTTGGGCTCCATAAATCTTTTTCAGAACCCTCCCCAAAAGTTGCTCTCATTTCTCCAATCGGCTGCGTAAACTAACCCAGTCACTACCAGCCCATCCACTGGTAACCCGAGCTGTAACTGCATGTCCACTAGACTAATAGTACACTCATCGTATGGAAGATAAAATGTGTGCGTCTCAGGTCTCTACCTTTCCACCAACGCGTTTATAAATGTGGGGTTTAATTTACACCGTATACCTATAAGATCCACGTGCAAAAATCTAGCATCTCTCAAGTAGGGATCGATTAAGGGTGATGGAGGAGCGGGTAGATTACGAATATACGTCTCCAAAATTTGATGTTCCGCCTATATATAAAAAACATAAAAAATATGAAATTCCAATATAACAAGAAAATATTTAAATTAAATTGCATTAAATATATAAAAAAATTCTTACCATCTGTAATTGATTGAAAGAAATGTGCTTGCCATCCAAATGGATTAGAGATTGTGCCATTGTTAATTTCGAAAAAAAAAAACAAAATAAATTGTAATAGAAAAATAATTTATTAAAATCTTAAGATAATTTTAATAAAAAAAGAGAGCTAAGAGAGAAATAAAATTTGAGTGAGAAATTAAGAAGGAATTAAGAGAAATTTGATAGAGATTTGAGAATGTGAGAGAGAGTTGAGATTGAATTGAAAAAAAATAAAATGGGGGGTTATATAGAAAAAAAAGTGTCTGTTGTGGGCGGGGGGAGCTTTTCATAGGCTAAATTTTATAAAAGAAGTTGATTTAAAAATTTATGGTTTTAGACCTTTTTGGAAATATTCAAGGGAATAAGTTGATTTTGGAGAGAGAAATTGAAAACGCATCTAAAAGGATGCATTTTTTGCTTATGTAGCAGGAAAGAGCGTCCTGCAGCTCATGTTTTCTCAATGGTAAAATTCCACCAGTCATGTAACAGCCCGGTTTTAGCTAAATTGAAACAGTAATTTCAGAACCACAAATTTGAGGTCGTAAAATTGTTTTAATATTATTATTGATGTTTATAGTAGGTGAATACGTATGTGTGAAAATTTCATGAAATAATTTTATCGTTTAGATGCTTAATTTGAGAAAAAGGACTAAATCGCGTAAAATGCAAAAGTAGCATGCTGTAAGTTAAAAGTGCTTAATTACTATGGTTGATTAAACGTGAAGTCCTTATGTTGAAATTAGACCATTGATGTGGAGATGGACATTAATAGCCTTATAATTGATGATTAAATGGTTTAATAACCAAGGGTAAAATGGTAAACTATAAATTAAGTTATATTAAATAAAATAAAAACAATTTTAATGCTTAATGGTCATCTTCTTCAAACGAAAATAGAGAAAGGAAAGAAGAAATTGAAGCTTTAGGTATTCGGCCATTGTTCATCTTAATTGAGATCAAGAAAGAAGGAAATTAGACTTAGATCGAGGCAAGAGCAAAGTACTCGATTAATTGGCTAGTTTTATTGTTTCTACGACTGAGGTAAGTTCATATGCAAATAAATGTATTGAAATTGAATTATTTATGTTTAATTGTTATTGAATTGCTATGAATGTTGAATGAGCAAATACGATCAAGAAACGACGAATTTTTACATCTGAAAGTCCCGTACGAACCTTAAGAATAGTATAGGATACGAATGTCATGACATTAGGTTACCGAGATGTGATTACATGTAAGACCATGTCTGGGACATTGGCATTGTATTGTGATTATGTGTAAGACCATGTCTGGGACATTGGCATCGTATTATGATTTCGTATAAGACCTTGTCTGGGACAGTGACATCGATATATGATAACAGATAAGACCATATATGGGATACAGCATTGTGCGAGCTTATGTGATTTCTGAGTATCCTTAACAATTCCGAATGGTTTAGTGGGCAAAGTCAAGTCGAGAAAGATGTGTGAATGAGTTAAGTGACTCAGGTACGTACGAGATTCATATGAGTATTGAAAAGGGAAGTTTTTGATGAATTCAATTATGATATTGAATATGTGTATGATGAAAAAGGTTTGTGAACTTGAATGTATATTTAGATGTGCTTATTCATATCTTGCTTAATTGATGGAAATGATTTTGATTCATGAGATGACTTTATTTGTATATGGCTTACTAAGCTTTTAAAGCTTACGTTTATTTTTCACTAATTTATAGATTATCGAAGCTAGCTCGAACTCAGGGATCGTCAGGAAACGTATCACACTATTAATAATCTTGTTGGTACTTTTAGAGCTTTGTATATATGGTATATGGCATGTATAGGCTATTGTTATATTGATATGCTTTGAGTTATGATTCTGAGCCATGAGATTTGGCTTGTAAATGTTTGTATGTATTTAGCCATTTAACTTGGCTTAAATTATGTGTTTGATAAGTGATATATGTGATGTATATAATGCCTTATGTGTTGGCTTGTTTGGTATGTTTATATGGTTTCTCTTTTGGATAGTTGTAAGTTGGAATATTATTGTTTGGAAGTTGGTATATTGTGGTTTGATTTGAGATGATGATATGGTGTGTTTTGTGACATGAAGTAGTTGATAAGGAAATGCATTTTATGTAAGCTTTGATGATTTTTAGCGTAATGATTTAATATGTTTTAAATATGGAATTTAGTAGTTGAAATAGTTGAGGATAAATGGCATGAAATGTGTATGAAATAGCATGCTTTGGTTGCTTATATATGTATAAAATGCTGCAAATTTGATGTGGTTTAAGTATGCTTGAGGAGGGTGATAAATGTTGCTTTTACCAAGCTTATTTTCACTCCACACGGCTGAGCACACGGGCGTGTGGCTCGACCATGTGTAACATATGGCCTTCGTACACGGCCGTGTGTCCCCTAGGGTACCCTTTCGAATTTAAGTGAGTATACCCTACAGGTTTGACATGGTCTAGACACACGGGCATGTCTACTAGCCATGTGTGGCACACGAGCTGGCACATGGGCGTGTGGCCGGCCGTGTGACCCAAGTCAGTAACCCCTCCAGATTTACCACGGCCAAGGCACACAGGAGTGTCTCCGGTCGTGTGGTGCAAGTCAGTATGTATGCCCTGTTTTCACATGGCCTATAACACGGGCGTGTCTCGTGGCCCTGTGAGGCACACGGCCTGTTCACACGGGCGTGTGACCCTTAAATGTATGAAAATTTTCTAAGTTACTCAAAGATTGCAAATGTTATCGGTTTAGTCCTGAACCACTTTTAAGCATGTTTTAAGGTCTCGTAGTACCTAATAAGGGACAATGAGGATGAGTTGAATGGATATTGATTATGAATGCATAAATGTATTTGAATGATGTGTATTATCCAGTAATGCCTCGTAACCCTATTCAAATCCAATTCACAAAACTAGTTTATTTGTTATATAAACCTTAGCCATTTTCACCATTTTTCATTCAAATCCAATTCTCTCAATTCTCTCAAGTTTTTAGTTCTTGATTTTTCATTAAATTTCTATAAAATTCTTATTGTTTTATCTATTTCTTATCTTATTCAACTTAATTTATTCTTACAATGACAAATACTTTTATTCATATTGATGACAACCACATTTTCTACATCCAATTGGAAATGATAAGAAAATATTTTAATTTTTAAAATTTTAATTAAATTTATTATTAAGTTGTTATCATTATTAAATTTATAATTTTTTATTTTTTATATTCAGCCGAAGATTGGATTTTGGAGACATGCATACACAATCTATCATCAAGTGCACCGCATGTAATTAAACAATACTTGGAAGAGGTGAGATTCTTGCACGTGTCTTATATGCTAAGGCGTGTAGATTGGATCCCACACTTATCAATGCATTGGTGGAAAGATGGAGACTCGAGACACACACATTCCATTCTCCATGCGGTGAGTGTAAAATCACACTTGAGGCCATAGCTTTACAACTCAGTTTACCGGTGGATGGGCCAGTCGTTACAGGATCAATAGTCATTGGCAGTTGGAGCGGCATTGGCAAGCAACTATTAGGCAAGGTGCCAGACAAGTTTTTTGGTAGCCGGATAGAGATGAAATGATTGGAAGATAATTTCAGTTATCTCAACGACACCTCGAGTGCCCTTGAAAGAGAGTAACACACTCGAGCATTCATCCTAAGGTTAATCGGTGGTGTTCTAATACTCGATAAATCTCGAAATATGGTACACTTAAGATGGCTACTACAACTTGCCTATACAGCCCAAAATTGACCCTAGTCGGGATGTGGTTTCGGGACCACAAAACCGAGGCATAAAAATAATTTAAAATTTATTTTGATGCCTATGATATGTGTTAAATTGTGTGTGACATTTTTGATGTTTCGATTTAGAGTTATAAATGTGAATTTCACTAGAAAGGATCTAGTAGTAAACTTTGAAAGTATGATGGGGAAATGTGTGATGACTAGTTGATAATGCATGCAAAAATAAGGATTTGCATGTCAAATTTCCCCAACATGAAGTGGCCGGCCATGACAAGGGTGTATGGGCTAAACATGTCATGAAACATGTTTTGTTGGTGTATTAGGGAGAAATAATAAACAATGGTGTATGGGTGATAAAAGAATGAAAAAAAATGTGTGTGAGTGTGGTATCTTCTCCCCATTGCCGTGAGTTGTAGAGAAAGAAAGAAAAAATTTTGTTCATCCATTTTCTCTTCTTTGGCCGAAAATACTAAGGAAAAAGGAAGGATTTTTGCTTCATGCTTGGTTTAGAAGAGAACTAGAAGGAGATTTGGCTATACTTGCATCAAGATTAAGGTATGTTTGAGGTTGTGTCATGAGATTCATGCTTGTTTTGGTTGCTAACTTGATGTGTATGTTAGCCATGGTTCAAATCCTTGTTATGCCATGAAAATGGTATTTGACCAAGGGTGATATTGTGTTAAAGCCATTGCATGCTAAATGTGAAGCTTGTTGATGATGCATGTAATGATGGATTGACTACTCTTGAAATTTCTTTTTAGTATTCTTGAGTAGGACATTGAATTCTTTGTTTAACCATGACCGAAGTTGAAAGGGGTATGGTTGTGATGTATTCGGCCATGGTGCATTCATGAGCATGATTTATGCTTGTTACTTGATTGGTAAAAATTTGTGTTTGGATGGGTATGAACCCCTTGAGATTGACCTTGCACCTATATGTGTATACATGTTTGCACATGATGTATTGGTATGACATATATACTACCTCAAAGTATGTATTTTCATGTGATTATGTTTTGATTATGAAGTAAATGATAGATGTGTATTGAGCTACAATATGTAAAGCATTAGCTAGTAAAATGTGTGCCATTCATGTGTGGTATTAAACACATAATTGGCCTCAACATCAACATGCATAATCGACCATGAATGAGTACCTAAGAGGTTGTGTTGTTCGGCCATGAGTAAGCATGTTGAAGGCTTTGTGTGTTGAGTCGATTCATGAATTCCGTACTTATGTGACTTTAATGTCTAGTGAATATATGTGGGCTAAGTGCCTTGAGTTCCTCTTTTTGATACTCAAATGATTGAATCAATTTAATTGTTAAATTAAGCTCAAGAGCAAAGAGGACCAAATCCGATAAAGGAAGGAAAAAGTAGTCGAATAGCCATCGGAATCATTCGACAACATCCGAGGTAAGTTTTCGAGTATCGAAACTTAGATTTTGATTCGATTGAACGAAGTAATAAGCAATCGAAATTGTGCCCTTGTATGTGGCCATTGAGCCGAAATGATATTCTTGATTAAGTAAATTGTGCACAAAAGTTTGTTATGAAATTGAAACAAAGATGTGTATGAATGTGCGAATTGTGATATCCGGGCTAAGCCCGAAGGCAATTGTGTGAGTTGTGATATCCGGGCTAAGGCCGAAGGCAATTGTGCGAGTTGTGATATCCGGGCTAAGCCCGAAGGCAATTGTGCGAGCTATGATATCCGGGATAAACTCCGAAGGCAATTGTGCGAGTTGTGATATCCGAGTTAAGTCCGAAGGCATTTGTGCGAGTTACCATAACGGGCTATGTCCCAAGGCGTTTGAACAGTAGCTATATCCGGTTAAACTCCGAAGGTATGTGATTTGAAAATTATAAGCTTGCTGGAAAATTTTCAGTTAATGCACTTGTGAAATTCCCAACAACAAGGTATGTGTTGTGTGTGCTTTGCACATTAGGAGTAAGTGCGTATGAATATTTGCTCCAATGATAAATGAGTTATCGGCCTTAACTAAGCCGTTATTTGTGTATGAATATAAGAGTTGGGATTGTGAAGTAATCATGTTATTGAGAAATTGTGCATATGAATTATTGTTTAGCTACTTGAATGCTATGCTTTGGTTGTGTGTAAATTATGGCTCAAACTTACTAAGCATAAATTGCTTACTCGTTCCTTTGTTTCTCTGTTTTATAGATTTTGCTCGTTAGCGATCGGATTCGGGATCATTGAAGTGAAGTCATCCACACTATCAAACCCCTTTTGGTACTCTTTTAGTTGAACTTTGGATATGGCATGTATAGGACTACCCTCGGTTGTTTTAAGTACTTTGTGATGTATATGTGTGCGGCCATGCGAAAATGGTTCGTAAAAGTGGAGTATGGAATTTGACCATATGTGGTTTGTAATTATATTTGGTTTCATGATGTGATTATGGTTTGGAATGAGAGAGTTGGTCACATGATCAGCCATTGGAATGGCTAAATATGATCATATGTGGACCTAAGTATGACTAGACTATAGTTGGTCCATGGGAACTACAATATAGGTAAAGCCTACCTTAAAAACAGAGGCTGCCAGCTGCAGTGACGTGGATGTGAAAAATCACCAAAATTTGTAGGAATGGTTTTAAATAGTGAATAAATTATGCGATCGAACCTTGACGAGTCTATTTTCATGTGAAAGTAACGAAACGATCATATGAATAGTATACCGAGAGATATTAAAGTTCTCGTGAGACAGGGCCAGAACTGTTTTTGGGTCCCCTGTCGCGACTTTGAAAATTTACTATAAATTATCCAGAATGAATTAGGAGTCATGACCTATATGTGCAGATTCCTTTTTGAGTCTAGTTTCATTAGAAAGAAATGGAACCAGTATTAAAGCCCTGTACAGAGAGATATTCAAGTTGTAACACGCGAAGGTCAGTGTAGTCGACCTTTGTAACATGGGTGACTTTAACTAATAAACTGTACCAATTGGACTGACCAAAAATTATACAAATAAATCCATGGAAGGATATATGAGTCTAAATTCAGGAAAAATTTACGGAATCAGTTTCCGAGTTTTGAATCTCGAGATATGATTTTTAAGACGACAGTGACGCAGTTTTCCAGCCTGTCTGGAAATGCCAAATTGGTCTGTGCTTTAAGAGGACTTGGCTCGTTAACCCCTCGTGTCCGACACCGGCGATGGTCTCGGGTTCTGGGTGTTACATTGCCAGCTTGAAATAAACAGGTTGTGTAACACCCTATACCCAACTCGATTTACCGGATCCGAATATAGGATATCACAAGACTTACATACTTAGCAAAAATTTTCAACTGGAAAAACCTATACTGGATGTACTTCTTATTTATTTAAAATATTTGAATGAAACATTTATCATTTATAATAGACTTTTATAAGCAGTATAAAACATTACAACTTAAATCATTGATAAGACTGGCATATTCGTGGCGTATAATATTATTCACCATTTGAAAACTTATTCCCAAAAGTGTCTCTCTGTATGCATAACATCACACTACGATCAACCACCTTGGCGAACTGATTCAACTCAAGAAATTGCATTATAAATAAACACCCATAAATTCAATGGAACTTAAGGAGTATTAACTATTAACATCAGTGAAGAAATCCTCAACATTAAGACCCTGGCCTTCTTTTTAGACTTTAGCTGAAACTTTTCTGATTTCTAGTTGGCGGATAACTATACACCAATCTCTACACTTGAACACATTATAAACAATCTATCAGATTAGGGTATTACAGACTTCACACCATAGTTCAAATTATTACGCAATATCTTTGAAGATAGTAGTTGGATACACTCCTAAAGATGATATCTGTATGGATACTACTCTTGAATGATTCTCCTACTATATTTTGTGGCTGTCAAAACACTGTTCACATTGAATCTTCAAATTAATCTAGACAAATGTACTTACTCAAATGCATGTAATAATTTAGATCATCCAATAGAATTCCAACAACTTTGATACATAATTGTGAAAATATACCTCTAGATACACCAATTTCTCTATCCTAGTGGATTACTAAGATCGATTCCTCGATCAGATACACTAATGAGAATTCTTTCAGAAAGTGATTCAACGGCATACCCAAATTTCACTACAGGGCGGTCTAACCACTTGCCACTTAGACGTTATAGAATTTTTCATACAAGCTTTCCATACAATACACCACAAAGAATTTTTAAATAATTCACCACAAAGGCTTTTCTAATAATTTGCCACAAAGGCTTTTTTGATAATTCACCACAAAGGCTTTACAAATAACTCGCCACAAAAGCTTTTCTAATAATTCACCACAAAGGCTTTACAGATAACTCGCCATAAAGTCTTGGTTTGATTGGCCACAAAGACACCACATAAACTGTCGTGTTTGACGATATGGATTTGCCTAAACTCAACATCATCTAATGTTTTCCCATCGTTGTCCTCGGGACACACAGAGAAACTAGTAGACAAATACGGCTCATCTGCCATCCCCAAAATGTGTCATGGCTATGGTCTTTTCGCAAATCTGCTACACTAGCCTTTTCTTATTTTTATTATCCCAGCAGGCCACTAGAAGCTTAGTGTCTTTGTTCAACCCGTCTTCGAACCGTTTAAACATAATTTTTGCAGTGGAAACACATTCTCGAGCATACCACTCAGTCTCACAAATTCTCTTTCGTACTCAGTTACGATCACACAACCCTGTTTCAATTCTAGAAATTCTTTGCACTTTTGATCAAGAAACCGTTAACTTATGTATTTTTTTCTGAACTCGGTTTGAAAGAATTCCCACGTGATCTGTTCTCTCGGTACCACAGATATTAAAGTGTTCCACCACTGGTATATAGTGTCTCTCAGAAGTGATACAACACATTTAACACATTCCACTTGCGTACAAGACAGTTCATCAAAAACTCGAATTGTATTCTCAAGCTAAAACTCAGCTTTCTCAAGATCATCATTAACTGTAGCTCTAAACTCTTCAGCACCGTACTTTCGAATTTTATCAATAGGTGGCTTACTCATATGCAAAGTTTCCAAACCTTGAGGAGATATAGGAACCAGTTAGGGAAAAGGTGAGGGTGGAGGTTGCTGAGCTGCCGGATTCATTCAGACAAACTCAGAAATCCATTAATTCATCATTTGGAAGAAAGCTTCCTTGGCCTCTCATCTCCAACCGTCAGAGACGGGTCTTGATTCAGACAGCGCTACTCCATGAACGGAGGCTAGTGCATTACTTTCTACATCATCAGAAACTGCTCGATTGGGATCTATTACTATATGAAAACATAATTTAAAACTGTTAGGAGTTATCACACTATCACGAGTTAAATATGGCATGTATAGCTAGACGTGCACATGCTACGTTAGTCCAAGAATTGGCTAAATTGTAGGTTTGATACCAATAAAATGTAACACCCCTAACCCGTATCCATCTTCAGAATAGGGTTACGAAGCATTACCAGACTTATTTCTTAAATAATCATACATTTCACATTCATTTCTCAAATTCAAAAAAATGTCATTCAAATACAATCATATAGTCCCTAACACAAGCCCTCGAGGCCCAAAACAAGCATTAGAAATGGTTCTGGACTAAATCGAATACTTAATAAATTTTTAGAAAAACATAGAAATTTTTCAAAGTACAGGGGGCATACGCTCGTGTGGCTAGACTGTGTGTCTCATACGGCCAAGAGACATGCCTGTGTCACAGGCTGTGTGGACATTCAAAATGGGATCACATGGTTGTGTCCCAGCCCGTGTCCAACCTCGTGTAACTCTCTAACTTGGGTCACATGGCCAATCACATGCCTGTGTGACTAGCCCGTGTGCCAGGCCGTGTGCTAGGCCATGTGAAAACTAGAGGGTATACTAACTTATGCCACATGGCCAAACCACATGCCTGTGTGCTAGGCCGTGTGAAGCTACTTACTTGGTTTCTAAATAAATACCAGGGGACACACGGTTGTGTCACCTGGCCATGTGTCACGCACGGTTGAGACACACGCCTGTGTCTTTGCTCGTGTGGACAAAAATAGGCTATTTTCCAAGCCATTTTCTCACCCAAATTTGCAACAGCCTAAACCATCAAATAACATATGACCAAATCATCAATAGGCATTCAAACTAATCTCAATCAAATCCAAATCATGCAATATCAATACCAACAACCACAAGGCTCATAAGCAACACAATTAACCATTCAAAAGCATACCAATATGCCTCTAAAGTATACCTAAATGATCAAACTCACTTATTAGACTTTGTGCCTAATGCAACATGCATACCACATTCTCAAATTCAATCGTTTTGTACTCAAAATACCAGTACACCAATAAGGCATTTCCATGGAAATCCAAATACATACAAAATGAGAATAACCACATATAGATATACATATACCAACATATGCCAAAACAAGTCATATTAAATGACTAATTACAAGCCAATTCAAATGGCCAAAATTCATCAAGACATAAAGGCTACCTTATCCAAAAGTGCTATACATGCCATATAACCAAAATATATAAGTTCAAAAGTACCAAAACAACAGCTGGATAGTGTGATGAGATCTCTGACAAATTCCAATCCGAGCAAGCTTCGAAATCACTATAAAACACGTAAAAGTAAACAAAAATAATTTATTAAGCTTAGTAAGCTCATATATATAATAAGTACAACTTACCATCCATTCTCAATTTAAAAAAGCATAATTAGACATATATAAGTTTCAATAAAATTTAAATGTTATCATGTAATCATAACCATGTTAGTCATGTATGAATACGTTAATTATGAATTACTTATCATACTTTTCTCAAATACCTGAATTGGTTCATATCATCTCTTATATCATCATACCATCATCTTTACTCGTTGAACCATTTGGAATACTATCAGATACCCAGGAATCTTGCACATTAAGTGTGACAGCCCAAAATTGACCCTAGACGGGATGTGGTTTCGGGACCACAAAACCGAGGCATAAAAATAATTTAAAATTTATTTTGATGCCTATGATATGTGTTAATTCATGTGTGACATTTTTGATGTTTCGATTTAGAGTTATAAATGTGAATTTCACTAGAAAGGACCTAGTAGTAAACTTTGAAAGTATGATGGGGAAATGTGTGATACTAGTTGATAATGCATGCAAAAATAAAGGATTTGCAAGTCAAATTTCCCCAAAGGAAGCTTAGTGGCCGGCCATGACATGGTTTATGGGCAAGGAAAACATGTTGAAACATGTTTTGTTAATGGATGATGAGAGAAATGATTAATAATTAAGATGTGGGAAGAGAAACAAAAAAAAAAGTGTGTGAGTGTAGCATCCCCCCCCATTGCCGTGTAGGTAAGAAAGAAAAACAAAAAAAAAAATTTGTTCATCTTTTTCCCTCCTTCCTTTGGCCAAAATTTCTAAGAGGAAGAAGAGATTTTTGCTCCATTTTTGGTTTAGAAGAGATCTAGAAGGAGATTTGGCTAAACTTGCATCAAGATTAAGGTATGTATGAGGTTGTGTCATGAGATTCATGCATGTTTTAGTTGCTAACTTGATGTTCATGTTAGCCATGGTTCAAATCCTTGTTATGCCATGGAAATGGTATTTGGCCAAAGTTGATATTGTGTTAAAGCCATTGCATGCTAAAAGTGAAGCTTGTTGATGATGCGTGTAATGATGGATTGACTACTCTTGAAATTTCTTTTAGTATTCTTGAGTAGGGCATTGAGTCCTTTGTTTAACCATGACCAAAAATTAAAAGGAGTATGGTGTGTGATGTATTCGACCATGGTATGCTCATGAGCATGGTTTATGCTTCTTGCATGATAGTCAAAATTGTGTTTTGCATGGTTATGGACACCTTGAAATTGACCTTGCATCTATATGTGTATATATGTTTGCACATGATGTTTCGATTATGAAGTAAATGATAAATATGTTTGTTTAAAGAAGAAAGTGTTGAAGAATGTTTGTGAAATTGCAAGTACATTCGCCTAGTACACATATGATGTGAAAATCTTGCGTTTATTGTTGATTTGGTGCAAGTATGACTAAGTATAATCGGCCACATGATGGGAATTATTGTGCATGCATTCGGTTAGAGGCAAGCTTAATGGTGCCTATTCTTGACTTAGGTAATCGGCTACCTTGTTGTGAGCTAAGGCCGAATGTGTGCGTAATTAAAGAAAATTGACTAAAGTGCTTAGTTATGTGATGTTGAGTCAATGATATGTGTATTCGGCCAAGGCTAGCAAGCGAGACTTTAATAAATTGAATTTGTTTGAATTAGCTCAAGAGCTTAGAGGGCCACAAATCCGATAAAGGGAAGGAAAAAGTAGTCGAATAGCCATCGAATCGTTTGACAACATCCGAGGTAAGTTTTGATATCGGAACTTAGATTTTGATTCGATTGGATGAAGTAATAAGCAATCGAAATTGTGCCCTTGTATGTGGCCATTGAGCCCAAATGATATTTCTTATTAAGTGAATTGTGCATAAAAGTTTTGTTATGATATTGAAACAAAGATGTGTATGAATGTGCGATTGTGATATCAGGGCTAAGCCGAAGGCAAATGTGCGATTGTGATATCGGGCTAAGTTCAAGGCAATTGTGCGAGATATCATAACCGGGCTATGTCCCGAAGGCGTTTGAACGAGTAGCTATATCCGGTTAAACTCCGAAGGTATGTGATTTGAAAATTATAAGCTTGCTGTAAAAATTTTCAGTTAATGCGCTTGTGAAATTCCCAACAATAAGGTACGTTTGTGTGTGTGCTTTGCACACTATGAGTAAGTGCGTATGAGTATTCGCCCAATGATAAATGAGCTATCGGCCTTAACGAAGCCGTTAATTGTGTATGAATATAAGAGTTGGGATTGTGAAGTAAGCATGTCATTGAGAAATTATGCATATGAATTATCGTTTAGCTACTTGAATGCTATGCTTTGGTTGTGTGTAAATTATGGCTCAAACTTACTAAGCATAAATTGCTTACTCCGTTCCTTTGTTTCTCTGTTTTAGATTTTGCTCGTTAACGATCGGATTCGGGATCATTGAAGGAAGTCATCCACACTATCAAACCCCCTTTTGGTACTCTTTTAGTTGAACTTTGGATATGGCATGTATAGGACTACCTCGGTTGTTTTCAAGTACCTTGTGATGTATATGTGTACGGCCATGCGAAAATGGCTCGTAAAAGTGGAGTATGGCATTAGACCATTTGAAGTCGTGCTTATTGTAAATATATATATGGTTTCACGATGTGATTATGAATTGGAATGGGAGTGTTGGTCACATGATCAGCCATTGGAATGGCTAAATATGATCACATGTGGACCTATGTATGACAAGACTATAGTTGGACCATGGAAACCACAAAATAGGTAAAGTTTACCTTGAAAACAGATGCTGCCAGCTGCAGTGACGTGGATGTGTAAAATCACTAAAAATAGTAGGAATGGTATTAAATAGTGAATAAATTATGTAATCGAACCTTGATGAATCTACTTTCATATGAAAGTAACGAAACAATCATATGAACAGTATACCGAGAGATATTAAAGTTCTCGTGAGACAGGGCCAGAACGGTTTCTGGGTCCCCTGTCGCGACTTTGAAAATTTACTATAAATTATCCAGAAAGAATTAGAAGTCGTGCCTTATATGTGCAGATTCCATTTTGAGTCTAGTTTCATTAGAAACAAACGGTAGCAGATTTAAAGCCCTGTACAGAGAGATATTCAAGTTGTAATGCGCAAAGGTCAGTGTAGTCGACCCCTTTAACATGGGTGACTTTAACTAATAAACTGTACCAATTGGCCCGACAAAAAATTCTAGAAATAAATCCATGGATGGATATATGAGTCTAAATTCAGGGGAAATTTACATAATCAATTTCCGAGTTTTGAAACTCGAGATATGATTTTTAAGGCGACAATGACGCAGTTTTCCAGCCTGTCTGGAAATGCCAAATTGGTCGGTACTTTAAGAGGATTTGTCTCGTTAACCCCTCGTGTCCGACACCGGTGATGGTCTCGGGTTCGGGGTGTTACAATTTTATTGGTATCAGAGCCACGGTTTAGTCGATTCTAGGACTACCGTGATATGTTTGGGGTCTAGCTATACATGCCATTAAGTGATAATTGATAGTGTGGTGATTTCTGACATTCTGAATTTGTGTTTGTTTATAACAATGGATCCCGATCCCAACCGAGCAATAGCTGATGATGTGGAGAGTGTGGCGCCTACTCCCGCGCAAGGGACAGCGCCGGCAGACTCTCAACCTATTGCCAGCAATCCGAATGATGAGGCTAGGCAAGCCTTTTATAGCGTGATGAATGATTGGTTCAACCAATACATTCGAACTAACACGGCTGTTCCACAACCTCCATTCCCGACTAATGCAACCCCCGCACCTACAATACCTCCGGTAACTGACCAAATAAGGTCAAGTAAGCCCCTAGTCGACAGAATTCGAAAACATGGGGCTACTGAATTTAAAGCTACGGATAGCGACGATGCCGAGCAAGCTGAATTCTGGTTGGACAACACTATCCGGGTGTTAGATGAGCTATCATGTACACCCGATGAATGCTTAAAGTGTACTATCTCCTTGCTACGCGATTCCGCCTACTATTGGTGGAGTACTCTGACTTCTGTTGTGCCTAGGACATTGAGTCTACTCATTCTTATATATGCGAACATTGAGTCTACTCTGACTTCTGTTGTGCCTAGGACATTGAGTCTACTCTGACTTCTGTTGTGCCTAGGACATTGAGTCTACTATCTCCACTCACCTGGTTCTACTCATTCTTATATATGCGAAACCTTAGCATCCAGTAAGACTTTACCCATTGAGTCTACTGAGTTTGTAATTCGGGTGTCAAACCCCTTGGGCCATTACGTGCTTGCCAACAAAGTGTGTAAGAAAAGTCCCTAGTATTTCAAGGTTCTTGTTTTCCCGCGGACTTGATGCTTTTGCCGTTCGATTTAATTCGACATTATTCTTGGTTTGGATTGGTTGACCATGCACGATGCGGTTGTAAATTGCAAAAGCAAGACTATCGATCGGGGTACGCGAATAACGAGATAATTCGGGTTGAGTCTACGGACTTAAAGGGTTGCCACCGTAATATCGCAATGTTGGCCCGAAATATGTAAGAAAAGGGTGCGGCGTACCTTGCGTATGTGCTCGATGACAAGGAGTCAAAAAGAAACCCGAATCTGTGCGCTGGTTTGTGAATACCGGATGTTTTCCCTGAAGAATTGCCGGGTTTACCACCTGTTCGGGAAATAGAGTTTGGCATCGAATTGGTACCTGGTACCACTCCAATTTCGATAGCTCCGTATCGTATGGCACCAACGGAATTAAAGGAGTTGAAAACTCAGTTGCAAGAATTGGTGGATAGAGGTTTTGCTCGTCCGAGTTTTTCACCTTGGGGTGCGCCAGTGTTGTTTGTGAAAAAGAAGGATGGAACCATGAGGCTGTGCATCGACTATCGTCAGCTTAATAAAGCGACGATAAAGAACAAATATCCGTTACCGCGTATCGACGATTTGTTCGATCAACTGAAGGGAGCCTCAGTGTTCTCGAAAATAGATTTAAGATCGGGCTATTATTAGTTGCGAATTCGAGATTCGGACGTACCCAAGACTGCCTTCAGAACGAGATATGGTCACTACGAGTTCCTAGTGATGCCGTTTGGGCTTACTAATGCCCCTGCGGTATTTATGGATTTGATGAATCGGATCTTCAGACCATATTTGGATCGGTTCGTAGTTGTCTTCATTGATGACATTTTGGTCTATTCGAAAAATGAGACCGAACACGCTGAACACCTGAGGATAGTGTTGCGAATTTTACGGGATAAGCAGTTATATGCTAAGTTCAGCAAGTGTGAGTTCGGGTTAAGAGAGGTTAGCTTCTTGGGTCATGTGGTATCTACATCAGGTATTCGAGTCGACCCGAACAAAATTTCTGTCATACTTAATTGGAAGCCTCCAAGAAATATTCCGAGGTTCGAGCTTTTGGGGCTTGCGGTTATTACCGATTTAATTGTAAAGGTTTCTCAACGATAGCCACGCCAATGACGAAGCTACTCCAAAAGGATGTTAAGTTCGAATGGACGGAGAAATGTCAGAAAAGTTTCGATCAACTGAAAACTTATTTGACTGAAGCCCAATTCTAGTGCAACCCGAATGGCAAAGAGTTTGTCATCTATAGTGACGCCTCCCTACTTGGGTTAGGTTCCGTATTGATGCAAGAAGGTCGAGTTGTGGCCTATGCGTCTAGGCAATTAAAGCCACATGAGAAAAATTATCCGACCCATGGTCTCGAATTGGCTGCCATCGTATTCGCCTTAAAGATATGTTACATTACTTATTTGGTGAGAAGTGCCATGTGTATTCAGATCATAAAAGTCTCAAATATTTGATGACTCAAAGAGACTTAAATCTGCGACAAAGACGTTGGCTCGAGCTGTTGAAGGATTATGAGTGGTCATTGACTATCACCGGGAAAGGCGAATGTGGTTGCGGATGCCTTAAGTCGTAAATCATTATTCGCTTACGAGCGATGAATGTGCACTTGTCCGATTCGATCCGACAGCGGTGTGTTAGTAGCTGAATTGAAAGCCAAACCATTATTGATACATTAAATTTGTGAAGCTCGAAAGTCGACGATGAGTTGGTTGCAAAAGCGAAATTTGAGTGTGTTCGAACAAGGAATCGGAGTTTCAAATCGATGATGACGATTGTTTGAGGTTCAAAAGTCGTCTGTGTGTTCCAAAGAATTTGGAACTTATTTCGATAATTCGAGCGAAGCCCATTGTAGCCGAATGGCAATCCACCCGGAGTGCGAAGATGTACAATGATTTGAAACGTCGGTTTTGGTGACATGGTATGAAGCGAGACATCTCCGACTTTGTTTGAGATGTTTAATATGTCAACAAGTGAAAGCGGAACATCAAGTGCCTTGAGGATTACTTGACCGATCACGATACCCTAGTGGAAATGGGATCGAGTCACAATAGACTTTGTATCCGGACCGCCATCGACGCCAAGTAAGAAGGATGCGATTTGGGTCGTTGTAGATAGATTGACTAAGTTGGCTCACTTTGTCCCCGGACGTACGGATTTTTCAATGGACAAACTAGCCGAATTGTACATTTCTCGGTTGTGAGATTACACGGGTGCCTATTTCCATCGTGTGGGATAGAGATCCGAGATTTACCTCGCGATTTTGGAAGAAGTTGCAAGAAGCTTTGGGTACCAAGTTGCATTTCAAAGACCGCCTTTCACCCCTAAACCGATGGTCAATCCGGCGGATAATTCAAATACTTGAGGAGATGTTAAGATGTTGCATCCTCGAGTTCGATGGTTCATGGGAACCGATTTGCCTTTGATTGAATTCGCACAACAATAGTTTTCAATCAAGTATTAAGATGGCACCCTACGAGGCTTTGTGCGATTCGTAAATGCCGTACACCATTGTTTTGGACCGAGCTTGGTGAAAGCAAAATTTTCGGGTGGATTTGATTAGAGATCTTTGAATGAAAGTGAAAGTAATCCGTGAGAGTCCAAGATAGCCTCGATCGTCGAAGTCGATGCAGCGGATCTGAAACGTAAAGACATCGAGTATCAGGTGGGAGATAAAGTGTTTCTCAAGGTTTCGCCTTGGAAAAAGATACTCAGATTCGGCCGTAAGGGCAAGTTGAGCCCGAGGTTCATTGGGCCATATGAGATATCCGAGCGAGTCGGTCCAGTTGCATATCGTTTGATTTTGCCCCCTGAACTCGAAAAGATTCACGATGTCTTTCATGTTTCGATGCTTCGACGCTATAGATCTGATCCATCGCACGTGATTTGTGACAGCCCTAAAGTGACCCTAGTCGGAAAGCGATTTCGGGACCGCTAAACCGAGTCACCGAAATGTTCTAACGTAATATTTATTGTCTAGAATATGTGAATATGAATGTGTGAAAAATTAAATGTTTGGATTTTGTTAATTGTAAGTGAATTTTATCAAATAGGACTTATGTGAGAAAATTTAGAAATGTGCTAGGCAAATGTAAGGTGGCCTATTAATACATGTGGGAAAATGGTTGTCCTTGCATGTCAAATAACCCCTTTCCTAAGGTGAGTGGCGGCCATGACAAGATTATGGGCAAAGGAAACATGTTTCCAACATGTTTTGCTAGTGGTGTATGTAGGAAGCCATAAAATAAAAACTAGCATTAAAGAAATGAAAAAAAATGAGCATGGATGCCCCCCATTGTGTAGTAGCTAGAGAGAAAGAAAAGAAAAAAAAAGGTTTTGTTCATTCATTGTTCATTCTTTTGGTTGTTCTTGAAAAAAAAGTGAAAGGAAGGAAGATTTACATAGGTCAATTCGGCAAGTATCTTTGGCTACTAGGAGGTAAGCATTGAATTTGTTGATTTGGTTTTGTAATATGCTAAGTTGAAGTGTGGGTGCACTCTTGGTAAGGTCAAGGAAGATGAGATTTCTCATGTGTATTTAGACAATATGCCGAATGATTAAGTGTTGGAGATAGGAGTTTATTTGCATGTTAAATGATTCCTACTTAGCCCATGCTAAAATTTGTAATTTTATGGATGATAGGAGCATTCGGCTAGGGTATAAAGGTAGGGATTTTGGTTGTTCATCTAAGTATTGATGAGGAATGTACTATGGAAATAAATCGGCCTTCCTAAGAATACGAGTTGTGAATGTTTATACGTTTTGATTTAAGTAAAATAATTCATGTTTGAACACACAAGGATTCGGCATTGTTCATGACTATTGTATTTAGAACGTGATTTTTGAATATTCCGAATATTGGAATGTAAGTATAGGTGTGATCGGTCATGGGAATTTGAGATGAAATTAGGTGATTAAAAGATGTTATAGTTGACATTGTATATATATATACATACATTCGGCCATATGGGGTAAAAAAAAAAAATGGGTCATATGCTCATGAGATAAAATTTTGTGAATTGATGTATTAATGATGATAGTATAGTTGATGTCATGTATATATGTATAAATATTTGGCAAGACGGTTAAAATAGTTTATTTATTGACTAAGCTCAAGAAGCTCGAGGTGGAGAAACAAGCAAAGGCAAAGGAAAAAACATCGAGTAGCCGAGTTGGAACCATTTTGCCCAACACAAGGTAAGTCATTAAGCACATATGTTTGATATTGCTTAAATGATTGGAAAATCTATGCAATTGTGTTTAATGGAATGCTATATATGTATAAATGAAATTGTATGTGTATGGAGTGATGATAATTGTTGAATGTAAAAGAAATAGTGAAATGTGTAGAAAGTTTGCTTTCGGCACTATGTGTCTTGGCAATACGTGTGTATGGTGACGAGATAGGCACTAAGTGTGCGTCTGGAAATATATGGCACTAAGTGTGCATGCTGGAAATATATGGCACTAAGTGTGCATCTGGAAAAAAAAAATAATATAAGACCTTTGGGTGTGCGAGCTCGAAGGGTATGGCACTATGTGTGCGGGCTTAAATTGCGTGGCACTAAGTGTGTGAAATCGAATATTAAGCATCGTGTGTGCGTACTCTATATATATGGAGGGTGTGTCTCCATCGAGTTGAGTATGGACAATGGTCGGGTAAGTATCTCGAGCTCATGACGAATAGAAAATACGTTCATGCTCGGGGTCGAATTTGGTAAGCCTTAAATCTATGTGATGATTGAAATTGTATGATTGTGGTGGAAATGAGTTAGTGTGTGAAAATGCTTCAAATATCTTGTTGTGTAGAATATGAAATGTGGATGAATGACTTGGTATGAGATTGGACCAAAAGGTCCGAGGAATTATGGTATAGATTCGATATGGATGAGTACCTAACCTCGTTTATTGTTCATGTTGTAGTAACTTTATCGGTGGATTGATGAATGCTTATGACTTCTGAGTTATAAACTCACTCGGTGTTTTCTTGTCACCCATTTTAGGTCTCTCGGACTCGTATTGTTTGCGTGATCGGAACCGTCGTTGAAGTCATCACACCGCTGAAATATTTTGGTATTGTCTTCGTTGTTGAAGAACATTTGGCATGTATAGGCTATTATATTTTGTTGAACTGTGGGTTGTAAACTTTAAGCCATGTGAAAATGGCCTATGTGGTCGCGTCGAGTGGGATGCTAGAACCTATAGCCACGAGTCTTAGAAACTTTAATTTTGATAAGGTGGCCATAATTTGTGTCATGTATGATGGATGATTAAGGCCAAGGAAAGATTCATGAAATTGGCATAGTCTACTGCAGTAACTGTTGCGGACAGCAACAGTGAGGTGAGATTGAAAAATCACTAAAAATAGTAGAAGTAGAATTAAATAGTGAATAAATTATGCAATTGAACCTTGATGAATCTAGTTTAATATGGATGGAACGAAACAACCATATGAGCAGTATAATGAGAGATATTAAAGTTCTCGTGAGACAGGGCCAGAACGGTTTCTGGGTCCCCTGTCGGGACTTTGAAAATTTACTATAAATTATCCAGAAAGAATTAGAAGTCATGCCTTATATGTGCAGATTCAATTTTTAGTCTAGTTTCATTAGAAACAAACGGAACCAGTATTAAAGCCCTGTACAGAGAGATATTCAAGTTTTAACGCGCGAAGGTCAGTGTAGTCGACTCCTGTAACATTGGTGACTTTAACTAATAAACTGTACCAATTTTCCCAACCAAAAATTCTAGAAATAAATCCATGGATATATATATATGTGTCTAAATTCAGGGAAAATTTACGGAATCAGTTTCCGAGTTTTGAAACTCGAGATATGATTTTTAAGGCGACATGGACGCAGTTAGCTAGCTTTGCCTAGAACAAACAATCGATTTTACAAAGAGAGAAATAAGGAAGTAAGCCGGTAACACCACGTGTTCAAATCCGGTGACGGTCACGGGTTTGGGGTGTTACAATTTTATTGGTATCGAGCTATGGTTTAGTCGGTTCTAGGACTACCATAGGCGTGTGAGTCTAGCTATACATGCCAAATTGTTAGTGCTTAATAATGTGATGACTTGACGGTTGAAATTTTTGTTTTGATTAGCGATGGAACCGGGATAGAGACCCTTGGCGGATGACGTTGAAAGTGTAGCGGCTTCTCTGCGCAAGGGACACCGCCTGTTGAGCCTCGGTCATCCGCGAATAATCAAAATGAAGGGGCGAAACAAGCCTTCTTCACCATGATGAATGAGTGGGTCGCGAAGTATGCCCGAACTAATCCCATTGTCCAACCATTCCCAATTTAAATACTCCACCCCAAGAGCCCTTAATGCCTTGATTCGATCTGTGAGGTTGAGTAAACCACTGTAGACCTGATTAGGAAGCGCGGGCTGAAGAGTTCAAGGCCATAGTTCTTGATGATGCCGAAAAGGCCGAGTTCGCTTGATAACACCATTCGAGTGTTAGATGAACTATCATGCACACCGATGAATGTCTTAAGTGTGCTATATCCTTGTTGCGAGACTCGACTTACTATTGGTGGAGGACTTTAATTTCCATAGTCCCAAATGAGCGAGTTACTTGGGATTTCTTTCAATCCAATTTGAAAGAAATACATCGATCAACGGTTCATCGATCGAAGCGTAAGGAGTTCTTGGAACTCAAGCAAGGCCGGATGTCCGTATCTGAATACGAACATGAGTTCGTAAGACTTAGTCGGTATGCCCGGGAGTGTGTGGCTGATGAGGTTGCTATGTGCAAAAGATTTGAAGAAGGATTGAATGAAGATTTGAAGCTGCTAGTGGGTATTTTGGAGATAAAGGAGTTTGTAACACTAGTCGAACGAGCCTGCAAGGCGGAAGAAGCTGGAAAGGAAAAGAAGAAGGCTAAATTTGAAGCAAGAGATTATCGTAAAAGATCGTGAGTAAAGCTCCATTCTCGGTAAAGAAGTTCGGGAGGACACCAAGAAGTCGAGGCGCATGCGGGAATTTCCATTAGAGCCCGATCGTGGGACGGACTCCGAGCTACTTGGTAGCTAGTGTGGGCAATAATCATCGAGAGAGACTGAATGCCCCCAATGTGGAAGGCGACACCTAGGTGAATGTTGGGGTAAGTGCATTAATAGGGCCTATTATGGATGCGGTTCGAAGGACCACTTCATTAGAGATTGCACGGAGCTAGATGAGAAGAATAAGATGGAAGGTGCAAGACCTAGTGGAACAATGGCTAGAGGTAGGCCCCCGAGAATTTCTGGAGGTAGGGGTGGCAATCGAGAGGAGCCTCGACACGGCTGTTCGATCCGAGGCCAGCGCTCTGCTAGAGCATATGCCATCCGCGCACGAGAGGAGGCATCCTCTCTGACGTTATCACTTGGTACTTTCACTCTTTTCGATACTAATGTGATTGCTTTGATTGACCCCGGTTCTACTCATTCTTATATATCACGAAACCTTAGCATCGAAGAAGACTTTGCCTATTGAGTCTCTCGAGTTTGTAATTCGGTGTCAAACCCTTGGGTCATTACGTGCTTGTCAACAAAGTGTGTAAGAAAAGTCCCCTAGTATTTGAGGTTCTTGTTTTCCGGCGGACTTGATGCTTTTGCCGTTCGATGAATTCGACGTTATTCTTGGTTTGGATTGGTTGACCATGCACGATGCGGTTGTAAATTACAAAAGCAAGACTATCGATCCGAGGTGCGCGAATAACGAGATAATTGAGTTGAGTCTACGGACTTAAAGGGGTTGCCGGTGTAATATCGCAATGTTGGCCCGAAATATGTAAGAAAAGGGTGCGGCGTACCTTGCGTATGTGCTCGATGACAAGGAGTCGAAAAGAAACCCGAATCTGTGCGCTGGTTTGTGAATACTCGGATGTTTTCCACGAAAAATTGCGGGTTTGCCACTGTTAGAAATAGAGTTTGGCATCGAATTGGTACTGGTACCACTCAATTTCGATAGCTCCGTATCGTATGGCACCAACGAATTAAAGGAGTTGAAAGCTCGGTTGCAAGAATTGGTGGATAGAGGTTTTGCTCGCCGAGTTTTTCGCCTTGGGTGCGCCGGTGTTGTTTGTGAAAAGAAAGATGGAACCATGAGGCGTGCATCGACTATCGTCGACTTAATAAAGCGGCGATAAAGAACAAATATCCGTTATCGCGTATCGATGATTTGTTCGATCAACTGAAGAACCTCGGTGTTTTCAAAAATAGATCTGAGATCGGCCTATTATCGATTCTTGAATTCGAGATTGGACGTACCCAAGACCGCCTTGAGCGAGATATGGTCACTACGAGTTCCTAGTGATCTGATTTGGGCTTACTAATGCCCCTGCGGTATTTATGGATTTGATGAATCGGATCTTCAGACCATATTTGGATCGGTTCGTAGTTGTCTTCATTGATGACATTTTGGTCTACTCGCAAAATGAGACCGAACACGCTGAACACCTGAGGATAGTGTTGCGAATTTTACGAGATAAGCAGTTATATGCTAAGTTCAGCAAGTGTGAGTTCTGGTTGAGGGAGGTTAGCTTCTTGGGTCATGTGGTATCTGCATCGGGTATTCGAGTCGACCCGAATAAAATTTCAGCCATACTTAATTGGAAGCCTCCGAGAAATATTACTGAGGTTCGGAGCTTTTTGGGGCTTGTCGGTTATTACCGACGATTTGTAAAAGGTTTCTCAACGATAGCCACGCCAATGATGAAGCTACTCCAAAAGGATGTTAAGTTCGAATGGACGGAGAAATGTCAGAAGAGTTTCGATCAACTAAAAACTTATTTGACTGAAGCCCCAATCCTAGTGCAACCCGAATCGGGCAAAGAGTTTGTCATTTATAGTGGCGCATCCCTACTTGGGTTGGGTTGCGTATTGATGCAAGAAGGCGAGTTGTGGCCTATCGTCGAGACAATTAAAGCCACATGAGAAAAATTATCCGACCCATGATCTCGAATTGGCGCCATCGTATTCGCCTTAAAGATATGGCGACACTACTTATTTGGTGAGAAGTGTCGTGTGTATTCGGATCACAAAAGTCTCAAATATTTGATGACCCAAAGAGACTTAAATCTGCGACAAAGGCGATGGCTCGAGTTGTTAAAAGATTATGAGCTCGTCATTGATTATCACCGGGAAAGGCTAATGTGGTTGCGGATGCCTTAAGTCGAAATCCTTTGTTTGCTTCTGACGATGAATGTACACTTGTCTATCCTACCCGACAATGTGTTAGTAGCGAATTAAAGGCCAAACCATTGTTGGCTCATCAAATTCGGAAGCTCGAGAAAGTTGATGAGGAGTTGCTTGCAAAAGCGGGTGAGTGTGTTACGAACAAGGAATCGAGTTTCAAATTGATGATGACGATTGTTTGAGGTTGAAGTCGTCTGTGTGTTCCAAAGAATTGAGCTTATTTCGATAATTCGAATGAAGCCCATTGTAGCCGAATGGCAATCCACGGGAATACGAAGATGTACAACGATTTGAAAGCGTCGGTTTTGGTGGCATGGTATGAAACGAGACATCTCGATTTTGTTTGAGATGTTTAATATGTCAACAAGTGAAAGCGGAACATCAAGTGCCTTCAGATTACTTGACCGATCACGATATCCGAGTGGAAATGGGATCGAGTCACAATGGACATTGTATCCGGACCGCCATTGTCGACTAGTAAGAAGGATGCGATTTGGGTCGTTGTAGATAGATTGACTAAGTCGGCTCATTTTGTCCCCCGACGCACGGATTTTCAATGGACAAACTAGCCGAATTGTACGTTCTCGATTGTGAGACTACACGGGTGCCTATTTCCATAGTGTCGGATAGAGATCCGAGATTTACCTCGCGATTTTGGAAGAAGTTGCAAGAAGCTTTGGGTACCAAGTTGCATTTCAGCACCGCCTTTCACCCCCAAACCGATGGTCAATCGAGCGGATAATTCAAATACTCGAGGATATGTTGAGATGTTGCATCCTTGAGTTTAGTGGTTCATGGGAGCGGTATTTGCCTTTGATTGAATTAAACACAACAATAGCTTTCGGTCAAGTATTAAGATGGCGCCTTACGAGGCTTTATACGATCGTAAATGCCGTACCCCATTATTCGGGGTGAACTTAGTGAAGGTAAATTCTTGAGGTTGATTTGGTTAATGATGCCGAGCAAAAGTTCGAGTAATTCGTGAAAGTTTGAAGGCGCCGGATCGCCAAAAGTCGTATCACGGATTTGAAAAGGAAAGACATTGAATATCGGGTTGGAGACAAGGTATTTCTCAAAGTCTCACCCGAAAGAAGGTGCTTAGATTTGGCCGTAAGGGCAAATTGAGTCCGAGGTTCATCGGTCCGTATGAAATATCTGAACGAGTTGGACGATGGCGCATCGATTAATTTTACCCCGAGCTCGAAAAGATTCTAGCGTTTTCCATGTTTCAATGCTTCAACGATATAGGTCGACCGACACACGTAATTACTCCATCGAGGTCGAGGTTCACCTAATTTGAGTTATGAAGAAGAGCGGTTCGCATTACGATGCGTGAAGTAAAAGAGCTACGAAACAAGAAAATCCCATTAGTGAAGGTGTTGTGGCATAAACACGGGATGGAAGAAGCTACTTGGGAACTCGAGGACTCTATGAAAGAGCGATACGAGCCTATTTACGGTAAGATTTTCGAGGACGAAAATTTCTTAAGTGGGGAGAGTTGTGACAGACCCTAAAGTGACCCTAGTCGGAAGCGGTTTGGGACCGCTAAACCGAGTCACCGAAATGTTCTAACGTAATATTTATTGTCTAGAATATCGAATATGAATGTGTGAAAAATTGAATGTTTGGATTTTGTTAATTGTAAGTGAATTTTATCAAATAGGACTTATGTGAGAAAATTTAGAAATGTGCTAGGCAAATGTAAGGTGGCCTATTAATACATGTGGGAAAATGGTTGTCCTTGCATGTCAAATAACCCCTTTCCTAAGGTGAGTGGCGGCCATGACAAGATTATGGGCAAAGGAAACATGTTTCCAACATGTTTTGCTAGTGGTGTATGTAGGAAGCCATAAAATAAAAACTAGCATTAAAGAAATGAAAAAAAATGAGCATGGATGCCCCCCCCATTGTGCCGTAGCTAAAGAGAAAGAAAAAAAAAAAAAAAAAAGGTTTTGTTCATTCATTGTTCATTCTTTTGGTTGTTCTTGAAAAAAAAAAGTGAAAGGAAGGAAGATTTACCTAGGTCAATTCGGCAAGTATCTTTGGCTACTAGGAGGTAAGCATTGAATTTGTTGATTTGGTTTTGTAATATGCTAAGTTGAAGTGTGGGTGCACTCTTGGTAAGGTCAAGGAAGATGAGATTTCTCATGTGTATTTAGACAATATGCCGAATGATTAAGTGTTGGAGATAGGAGTTTATTTGCATGTTAAATGATTCCTACTTAGCCCATGCTAAAATTTGTAATTTTATGGATGATAGGAGCATTCGGCTAGGGTATAAAGGTAGGGATTTTGGTTGTTCATCTACGTATTGATGAGGAATGTACTCTGAAATAAATCGGCCTTCCTAAGAATACGAGTTGTGAATGTTTATACGTTTTGATTTAAGTAAAATAATTCATGTTTGAACACACAAGGATTCGGCATTGTTCATGACTATTGTATTTAGAATGTGATTTTGAATATTAGAATATTGGAATGTAAGTATAGGTGTGATCGGTCATGGGAATTTGAGATGAAATTAGGTGATTAAAAGATGTTATAGTTGACATTGTATATATATATATACATACATTCGGCCATATGGGGTAAAAAAAAAATGGGTCATATGCTCATGAGATAAAATTTTGTGAATTGATGTATTAATGATGATAGTATAGTTGATGTCATGTATATATGTATAAATATTTGGCAAGACGGTTAAACTAGTTTATTTATTGACTAAGCTCAAGAAGCTCGAGGTGGAGAAACAAGCAAAGGCAAAGGAAAGAACATCGAGTAGCCGAGTTGGAACCATTTTGCCCAACACAAGGTAAGTCATTAAGCACATATGTTTGATATTGCTTAAATGATTGGAAAATCTATGCAATTGTGTTTAATGGAATGCTATATATGTATAAATGAAATTGTATGTGTATGGAGTGATGATAATTGTTGAATGTAAAAGAAATAGTGAAATGTGTAGAAAGTTTGCTTTCGGCACTATGTGTCTTGGGCAATACGTGTGTATGGTGACGAGATAGGCACTAAGTGTGCGTGCTGGAAATATATGGCACTAAGTGTGCATGCTGGAAATATATGGCACTAAGTGTGCATGCTGGAAAAAAAAAAATATCTGACCTTTGGGTGTGCGAGCTCGAAGGGTATGGCACTATGTGTGCGGGCTTAAATCGCGTGGCACTAAGTGTGCGAAATCGAATATTAAGCACTTGTGTGTGCGTACTCTATATATATGGAGGTGTGTCTCCATCGAGTTGAGTATGGACAGCGGGTCGGGTAAGTATCTCGAGCTCATGACGAATAGAAAATACGTTCATGCTCGGGGTCGAATTTGGTAAGCCTTAAATCTATGTGATGATTGAAATTGTATGATTGTGGTGGAAATGAGTTAGTGTGTGAAAATGCTTCAAATATCTTGTTGTGTAGAATATGAAATGTGGATGTATGACTTGGTATGAGATTGGACCAAAAGGTCCGAGGAATTATGGTATAGATTCGATATGGATGAGTACCTAACCTCGTTTATTGTTCATGTTGTAGTAACTTTATCGATGGATTGATGAATGCTTATGACTTCTGAGTTATAAACTCACTCGGTGTTTTCTTGTCACCCATTTTAGGTCTCTCGGACTCGTATTGTTTGCGTGATCGGAACCGTCGTTGAAGTCATCACACCGGCTGAAATATTTTGGTATTGTCTTCGTTGTTGAAGAACATTTGGCATGTATAGGCTATTATATTTTGTTGAACTGTGGGTTGTAAACTTTAAGCCATGTGAAAATGGCCTATGTGGTCGTCGAGTGGGATGCTAGAACCTATAGCCACGAGTCTTAGAAACTTTAATTTTGATAAGGTGGCCATAATTTGTGTCATGTATGATGGATGATTAAGGCCAAGGAAAGATTCATGAAATTGGCATAGTCTACTGCAGTAACTGTTGCGGACAGCAGCAGTGAGGTGAGATTGAAAAATCACTAAAAATAGTAGAAGTAGAATTAAATAGTGAATAAATTATGCAATTGAACCTTGATGAATCTAGTTTAATATGGATGGAATGAAACAACCATATGAGCAGTATAATGAGAGATATTAAAGTTCTCGTGAGACAGGGCCAGAACGGTTTCTGGGTCCCCTGTCGTGACTTTGAAAATTTACTATAAATTATCCATAAAGAATTAGAAGTCATGCCTTATATGTGCAGATTCAATTTTGAGTATAGTTTTATTAGAAACAAACGGCACCAGTATTAAAGCCCTGTACAGAGAGATATTCAAGTTTTAACGCGCGAAGGTCAGTGTAGTCTACTCCTGTAACATTGGTGACTTTAACTAATAAACTGTACCAATTGGCCCAACCAAAAATTCTAGAAATAAATTCATGCATATATATATGAGTCTAAATTCAGGGAAAATTTACGGAATCAGTTTCCGAGTTTTGAAACTCGAGATATGATTTTTAAGGCGACAGTGACGCAGTTAGCTAGCCTGCCTAGAACAGCAATCAGATTTTACAAAGAGAGAAATAAGGGAAGTAAGCCTGGTAACACCACGTGTTCAAATCCGGTGACGGTCACGGGTTTGGGGTGTTACATGATTAGTCCATCAGAGGTTGAAATTCAAGCCAATATGAGTTATGAGGAAGAACCGATTCGTATCCTATCATGTGAAGTGAAAGAGTTGAGAAACAAGCGAGTTCCGCTAGTGAAAGTGTTATGGCTCAAACACGAGATAGAAGAAGCTACTGGGGAAACCGAGAACTCCATGAAAGAGCGATACCCAACCCTATTTACCGGTAAGATTTTCGGGGACGAAAATTTCTAAGTGGGGGAGAGCTGTGACAGCCCAAAATTGACCCTAGACGGGATGTGGTTTTGGGACCACAAAACCGAGGCATAAAAATAATTTAAAATTTATTTTGATGCCTATGATATGTGTTAATTCATGTGTGACATTTTTGATGTTTTGATTTAGAGTTATAAATGTGAATTTCACTAGAAAGGACCTAGTAGTAAACTTTGAAAGTATGATGGGGAAATGTGTGATGACTAGTTGATAATGCATGCAAAAATAAAGGATTTGCATGTCAAATTTCCCCAAAGGAAGCTTAGTGGCCGGCCATGACATGGTTTATGGGCAAGGAAAACATGTTGAAACATGTTTTGTTAATGGATGATGAGAGAAATGATTAATAATTAAGATGTGGGAAGAGAAACAAAAAAAAAGTGTGTGAGTGTAGCATCCCCCCCCCCATTGCCGTGTAGGTAAGAAAGAAAAACAAAAAAAAATTTGTTCATCTTTTTCCCTCCTTCCTTTGGCCGAAATTTCTAAGAGGAAGAAGAGATTTTTGCTCCATTTTTGGTTTAGAAGAGATCTAGAAGGAGATTTGGCTAAACTTGCATCAAGATTAAGGTATGTATGAGATTGTGTCATGAGATTCATGCATGTTTTAGTTGCTAACTTGATGTTCATGTTAGCCATGGTTCAAATCCTTGTTATGCCATGGAAATGGTATTTGGCCAAAGTTGATATTGTGTTAAAGCCATTGCATGCTAAAAGTGAAGCTTGTTGATGATGCGTGTAATGATGGATTGACTACTCTTGAAATTTCTTTTTAGTATTCTTGAGTAGGGCATTGAGTCCTTTGTTTAACCATGACCAAAAAATTAAAAGGAGTATGGTGTGTGATGTATTCGACCATGGTATGCTCATGAGCATGGTTTATGCTTCTTGCATGATAGTCAAAAATTGTGTTTTGCATGGTTATGGACACCTTGAAATTCGGCCTTGCATCTATATGTGTATATATGTTTGCACATGATGTTTCGATTATGAAGTAAATGATAAATATGTTTGTTTAAAGAAGAAAGTGTTGAAGAATGTTTGTGAAATTGCAAGTACATTCGGCCTAGTACACATATGATGTGAAAATCTTGCAGTTTATTGTTGATTTGGTGCAAGTATGACTAAGTATAATCGGCCACATGAGGGGAATTATTGTGCATGCATTCGGTTAGAGGCAAGCTTAATGGTGCCTATTCTTGACTTAGGTAATCGGCTACCTTATTGTGAGCTAAGGCCGAGTGTGTGCGTAATTAAAGAAAATTGACTAAAGTGCTTAGTTATGTGATGTTGAGTCAATGATATGTGTATTCGGCCAAGGCTAGCAAGCGAGACTTTAATAAATTGAATTTGTTTGAATTAGCTCAAGAGCTTAGAGGGCCACAAATCCGATAAAGGGAAGGAAAAAGTAGTCGAATAGCCATCGGAATCGTTTGACAACATCCGAGGTAAGTTTTCGAGTATCGGAACTTAGATTTTGATTCGATTGGATGAAGTAATAAGCAATCGAAATTGTGCCCTTGTATGTGGCCATTGAGCCCAAATGATATTTCTTATTAAGTGAATTGTGCATAAAAGTTTTGTTATGATATTGAAACAAAGATGTGTATGAATGTGCGAATTGTGATATCCGGGCTAAGCCCGAAGGCAAATGTGCGAATTGTGATATCCGGGCTAAGCCCGAAGGCAATTGTGCGAGATATCATAACCGGGCTATGTCCCGAAGGCGTTTAAACGAGTAGCTATATCCGGTTAAACTCCGAAGGTATGTGATTTGAAAATTATAAGCTTGCTGTAAAAATTTTCAGTTAATGCGCTTGTGAAATTCCCAACAACAAGGTGCGTTTTGTGTGTGTGCTTTGCACACTATGAGTAAAGTGCGTATGAGTATTCGCTCAATGATAAATGAGCTATCGGTATAATGAAGCCGTTAATTGTGTATGAATATAAGAGTTGGGATTGTGAAGTAAGCATGTCATTGAGAAATTATGCATATGAATTATCGTTTAGCTACTTGAATGCTATGCTTTGGTTGTGTGTAAATTATGGCTCGAAACTTACTAAGCATAAATTGCTTACTCCGTTCCTTTGTTTCTCTGTTTTAGATTTTGCTCGTTAACGATCGGATTCGGGATCATTGAAGGGAAGTCATCCACACTATCAAACCCCCCCTTTTGGTACTCTTTTAGTTGAACTTTGGATATGGCATGTATAGGACTACCCTCGGTTGTTTTCAAGTACCTTGTGATGTATATGTATGCGGCCATGCGAAAATGGCTCGTAAAAGTGGAGTATGGCATTAGACCATTTGAAGTCGTGCTTATTGTAAATATATATATGGTTTCACGATGTGATTATGAATTGGAATGGGAGTGTTGGTCACATGATCAGCCATTGGAATGGCTAAATATGATCACATGTGGACCTATGTATGACAAGACTATAGTTGGACCATGGAAACCACAAAATAGGTAAAGTTTACCTTGAAAACAGATGCTGCCAGCTGCAGTGACGTGGATGTGTAAAATCACTAAAAATAGTAGGAATGGTATTAAATAGTGAATAAATTATGTAATCGAACCTTGATGAATCTACTTTCATATGAAAGTAACGAAACAATCATATGAACAGTATACCGAGAGATATTAAAGTTCTCGTGAGACAGGGCCAGAACGGTTTCTGGGTCCCCTGTCGCGACTTTGAAAATTTACTATAAATTATCCAGAAAGAATTAGAAGTCGTGCCTTATATGTCCAGATTCCATTTTGAGTCTAGTTTCATTAGAAACAAACGGTAGCAGATTTAAAGCCCTGTACAGAGAGATATTCAAGTTGTAATGCGCAAAGGTCAGTGTAGTCGACCCCTTTAACATGGGTGACTTTAACTAATAAACTATACCAATTGGCCCGACAAAAAATTCTAGAAATAAATTCATGGATGGATATATGAGTCTAAATTCAGGGGAAATTTACGGAATCAATTTCCGAGTTTTGAAACTCGAGATATGATTTTTAAGGCGACAATGATGCAGTTTTCCAGCCTGTCTGGAAATGCCAAATTGGTCGGTACTTTAAGAGGATTTGTCTCGTTAACCCCTCGTGTCCGACACCGGTGATGGTCTCGGGTTCGGGGTGTTACAATTTTATTGGTATCAGAGCCACAGTTTAGTCGATTCTAGGACTACCGTGATATGTTTGGGGTCTAGCTATACATGCCATTAAGTGATAATTGATAGTGTGGTGATTTCTGACATTCTGAATTTGTGTTTGTTTATAACAATGGATCCGATCCCAACCGAGCAATAGTGATGATGTGGAGAGTGTGGCGCTGCTCCGCGCAAGGGACAGCGGCGCAGACTCTCAACCTATTGCCAACAATCCGAATGATGAGGCTAGGCAAGCCTTTTATAGCGTGATGAATGATTGGTTCAACCAATACATTCGAACTAACACGGCTGTTCCACAACCTCCATTCCCGACTAATGCAACCCCCGCACCTACAATACCTCCGGTAACTGACCAAATAAGGTCAAGTAAGCCCTTAGTCGACAGAATTCGAAAACATGGGGCTACTAAATTTAAAGCTACGGATAGTGACGATGCCGAGCAAGCTGAATTCTAGTTGGACAACACTATCCGGGTGCTAGATGAGCTATCATGTACACCCGATGAATGCTTAAAGTGTACTATCTCCTTGCTACGCGATTCCGCCTACTATTGGTGGAGTACTCTGACTTCTGTTGTGCCTAGGGAGCAAGTAACTTGGGAGTTCTTCCAAACCGAGTTCCGAAAGAAGTATATCGATCAGAGATTCATCGACCAAAAACGAAAGGAATTTCTTGATCTTAAGCAAGGCTCTATGTCAATTCTCGACTCTGAACGAAAATTTGTTAGACTTAGTAGGTACGCTCGGGAATGTGTTTCGTCCGAAGCTATTATGTATGGCGCCGAGGATGGGCTGAATGATGATATAAGGATGTTCGTTGGCATTCTCGAAATCGAGAGTTCGTAGTACTTGTTGAGCGAGCTTGTAAAGCCGAAGAGCTTAGAAAGGAGAATCAAAAATTTGATGTGGGAACTGGAGAATTTCGAAAAAGGTCCTCGGGAAAGTCTCTTCAACAGACATCGAAGAGATTTCGAGATGATGTGAGCCGGTCTAGAGGCGCTTCGGGCTTTTCTAGACGAAATCGCGATCGACCCCCAGTGGGTATACGAGACACTTCGGTCTCCGGTGTTGTGAATGATCGTCGAAACCGAATGGAGTGTCAGTATTGTGGTAAATGGCACTCGGGGAGTTGTAGATCCCATGACCGCTCCTGTTACAAGTGCGGGTCAGCCGATCACTTTATTAAAGATTGTCCGAGATTATCTGAACAAAACGCAAATCAAAGGGGGAACCCGGGTGCTACCACAACTCGAGGTAGGCCATTTAGAAATACGGGCAATGCTAGTGGCGGTCGAGAGGATCGAGATCTGCAACTAGATCCAAGGCTCGTGCTCTGCTAGGACTTATGCTATCTGAGCACGCGAGGATGCTTCCTCGCCGGATGTTATTACGGTACCTTCACTCTCTTTGATACTAATGTGATTGCTTTGATTGACCACGGTTCTACTCATTCTTATATATGCGAAACCTTAGCATCCAGTAAGACTTTACCCATTGAGTCTACTGAGTTTGTAATTCGGGTGTCAAACCCCTTGGGCCATTACGTGCTTGCCAACAAAGTGTGTAAGAAAAGTCCCCTAGTATTTCAAGGTTCTTGTTTTCCGGCGGACTTGATGCTTTTGCCGTTTGACGAATTCGACGTTATTCTTGGTTTGGATTGGTTGACCATGCACGATGCGGTTGTAAATTGCAAAAGCAAGACTATCGATCTGGGGTACGCGAATAACGAGATAATTCGGGTTGAGTCTACGGACTTAAAGGGGTTGCCAGATGTAATATCAGCAATGTTGGCCCAGAAATATGTAAGAAAAGGGTGCGAAGCGTACCTTGCGTATGTGCTCGATGACAAGGAGTCAAAAAAGAAACCCGAATCTGTGCCAGTGGTTTGTGAATACCCGGATGTTTTCCACGAAGAATTGCGGGTTTACCACTGTTCGGAAATAGAGTTTGGCATCGAATTGGTACCGGTACCACTCAATTTCGATAGCTCCGTATCGTATGGCACCAACGGAATTAAAGGAGTTGAAAACTTCGTTGCAAGAATTTGGTGGATAGAGGTTTTGCTCGTCCGAGTTTTTCACCTTGGGGTGCGCCGGTGTTGTTTGTGAAAAAGAAGGATGGAACCATGAGGCTGTGCATCGACTATCGTCAGCTTAATAAAGCGACGATAAAGAACAAATATCCGTTACCGCGTATCGACGATTTGTTCGATCAACTAAAGGGAGCCTCGGTGTTCTTGAAAATAGATTTGAGATCGGGCTATTATCGATTCATGAATTCGAGATTCGGACGTACCCAAGACTACCTTGAGCGAGATATGGTCACTCGAGTTCCTAGTGATGCCGTTTGGGCTTACTAATGCCCTGCGGTATTTATGGATTTGATGAATCGGATCTTGGACCATATTTGGATCGGTTCGTAGTTGTCTTCATTGATGACATTTTGGTCTATTCGAAAAATAAGACCGAACACATTTGAACACCGAGGATAGTGTTGCGAATTTTACGGGATAAGCGGTTATATGCTAAGTTCACAGAAGTGTGAGTTCGGGTTAAGAGAGGTTAGCTTCTTGGGTCATGTGGTATGCATCGTATTCGAGTCGACCGAACAAAATTTCATCATACTTAATTGGAAGCCTCAGAAATATTCTTGAGGTTCGAGCTTTTGGGGCTTCTTAGGTTATTAAACGAATTGTAAAGGTTTCTCAACGATAGCCACGCCAATGACGGCTACTCCAAAAGGATGTTAAGTTGAATGGACGGAGAAATGTCGAAAAGTTTCGATCAACTGAAAACTTATTTGGTGAAGCCCAATTCTAGTGCAACCCGAATCGGCAAAGAGTTTGTCATCTATAGTGGCGCCTCCCTACTTGGGTTAGGTTGCGTATTGATGCAAGAAGGTCGAGTTGTGGCCTATGCGTCGAGGCAATTAAAGCCACATGAGAAAAATTATCCGACCCATGGTCTTGAATTGGCTGCCATCGTATTCGCCTTAAAGATATGGCGACATTACTTATTTGGTGAGAAGTGCCATGTGTATTCGGATCATAAAAGTCTCAAATATTTGATGACTCAAAGAGACTTAAATCTGCGACAAAGACGTTGGCTCGAGCTGTTGAAGGATTATGAGCTGGTCATTGACTATCACCCGGGAAAGGCGAATGTGGTTGCGGATGCCTTAAGTCGTAAATCATTATTCGCTTTACGAGCGATGAATGTGCACTTGTCCGTTCGATCCGACAGTGTGTTAGTAGCTGAATTGAAAGCCAAACCATTATTGATACATTAAATTTGTGAAGCTCAGAAAGTCGACGATGAGTTGGTTGCAAAACGGGCTGAGTGTGTTCCGAACAAGGAATCAGAGTTTCAAATCGATGATTAAACTTGTTTGAGGTTCAAAAGTCGTCTGTGTGTTCCAAAGAATTCGGAACTTATTTCGATAATTCTGAACGAAGCCCATTATAGCCGAATGGCAATCCACCCGGGGAGTACGAAGATGTATAATGATTTGAAACGTCGGTTTTGGTGACATGGTATGAAACGAGACTTTTCCAACTTTGTTTCGAGATGTTTAATATGTCAACAAGTGAAAGCGGAACATCAAGTGCCTTCAGGATTACTTCAGCAGATCACGATACCCTAGTGGAAATGGGATCGAGTCACAATAGACTTTGTATCCGGACTGCCATTGTCAGCAAGTAAGAAGGATGCGATTTGGGTCGTTGTAGATAGATTGACTAAGTCGGCTCACTTTGTCCCCGGACGTACAAATATTTCAATGGACAAACTAGCCGAATTGTACGTTTCTCAGATTGTGAGATTACACGGGGTGCCTATTTCCATCGTGTCGGATAGAGATCCGAGATTTACCTCGCGATTTTGGAAGAAGTTGCAAGAAGCTTTGGGTACCAAGTTGCATTTCAGCACCGCCTTTCACCCCTAAACCGATGGTCAATCCGAGCGGATAATTCAAATACTTGAGGAGATGTTGAGATGTTGCATCCTCGAGTTCAGTGGTTCATGGGAACGGTATTTGCCTTTGATTGAATTCGCTTACAACAATAGTTTTCAATCAAGTATTAAGATGGCACCCTACGAGGCTTTGTACGATTCGTAAATGCCGTACACCATTGTTTTGGTGAGCTCGGTGAAAGCAAAATTTTCGTGGTGGATTTGATTAGAGATTTGAGCAGAAAGTGAAAGTAATCTGTGAGAGTCTGAAGATAGCCTCTGATCGTTAGAAGTCGTACGCGGATCTGAAACATAAAGACATCGAGTATCAGGTGGGAGATAAAGTGTTTCTCAAGGTTTCGCCTTGGAAAAAGATACTCAGATTCGGCCGTAAGGGCAAGTTGAGCCCGAGGTTCATTGGGCCATATGAGATATCCGAGCGAGTCGGTCCAGTTGCATATCGTTTGATTTTGCCCCCTGAACTCGAAAAGATTCACGATGTCTTTCATGTTTCGATGCTTCGACGCTATAGATCTGATCCATCGCACGTGATTAGTCCATTAGAGGTTGAAATTCAAGCCAATATGAGTTATGAGGAAGAACCGATTCGTATCCTATCATGTGAAGTGAAAGAGTTGCGAAACAAGCGAGTTCCGCTAGTGAAAGTGTTATGGCTCAAACACGGGATAGAAGAAGCTACTGGGGAAACCGAGAACTCCATGAAAGAGCGATACCCAACCCTATTTACCGGTAAGATTTTCGGGGACGAAAATTTCTAAGTGGGGGAGAGCTGTGACAGCCCAAAATTGACCCTAGACGGGATGTGGTTTCGGGACCACAAAATCGAGGCATAAAAATAATTTAAAATTTATTTTGATGCCTATGATATGTGTTAAATCATGTGTGACATTTTTGATGTTTTGATTTAGAGTTATAAATGTGAATTTCACTAGAAAGGACCTAGTAGTAAACTTTGAAAGTATAATGGGGAAATGTGTGATGACTAGTTGATAATGCATGCAAAAATAAAGGATTTGCATGTCAAATTTCCCCAAAGGAAGCTTAGTGGCCGGCCATGACATGGTTTATGGGCAAGGAAAACATGTTGAAACATGTTTTGTTAATGGATGATGAGAGAAATGATTAATAATTAAGATGTGGGAAGAGAAACAAAAAAAAAAGTGTGTGAGTGTAGCACCCCCATTGCAGTGTAGGTAAGAAAGAAAAACAAAAAATTTGTTCATCTTTTCCCTCCTTCCTTTGGCGAAATTTCTAAGAGGAAGAAGAGATTTTTGCTCCATTTTGGTTTAGAAGAGATCTAGAAGGAGATTTGGCTAAACTTGCATCAAGATTAAGGTATGTATGAGGTTGTGTCATGAGATTCATGCATGTTTTAGTTGCTAACTTGATGTTCATGTTAGCCATGGTTCAAATCCTTGTTATGCCATGGAAATGGTATTTGGCCAAAGTTGATATTGTGTTAAAGCCATTGCATGCTAAAAGTGAAGCTTGTTGATGATGCGTGTAATGATGGATTGACTACTCTTGAAATTTCTTTTAGTATTCTTGAGTAGGGCATTGAGTCCTTTGTTTAACCATGACCAAAAATTAAAAGGAGTATGGTGTGTGATGTATTCGACCATGGTATGCTCATGAGCATGGTTTATGCTTCTTGCATGATAGTCAAAATTGTGTTTTGCATGGTTATGGACACCTTGAAATTGACCTTGCATCTATATGTGTATATATGTTTGCACATGATGTTTCGATTATGAAGTAAATGATAAATATGTTTGTTTAAAGAAGAAAGTGTTGAAGAATGTTTGTGAAATTGCAAGTACATTCGCCTAGTACACATATGATGTGAAAATCTTGCGTTTATTGTTGATTTGGTGCAAGTATGACTAAGTATAATCGGCCACATGAGGGGAATTATTGTGCATGCATTCGGTTAGAGGCAAGCTTAATGGTGCCTATTCTTGACTTAGGTAATCGGCTACCTTGTTGTGAGCTAAGGCCGAATGTGTGCGTAATTAAAGAAAATTGACTAAAGTGCTTAGTTATGTGATGTTGAGTCAATGATATGTGTATTCGCCAAGGCTAGCAAGCGAGACTTTAATAAATTGAATTTGTTTGAATTAGCTCAAGAGCTTAGAGGCCACAAATCCGATAAAGGGAAGGAAAAAGTAGTCGAATAGCCATCGAATCGTTTGACAACATCCGAGGTAAGTTTTCGATATCGAAACTTAGATTTTGATTCGATTGGATGAAGTAATAAGCAATCGAAATTGTGCCCTTGTATGTGGCCATTGAGCCCAAATGATATTTCTTATTAAGTGAATTGTGCATAAAAGTTTTGTTATGATATTGAAACAAAGATGTGTATGAATGTGCGATTGTGATATCGGGCTAAGCCAAGGCAAATGTGCGGTGTGATATCGGGCTAAGCCGAAGGCAAATGTGCGGTGTGATATCGGGCTAAGCCCGAAGGCAATTGTGCGAGATATGATATCGGGCTAAGCCCGAAGGCGATTGTGCGAGTTATGATATCCGGGTTAAGTCCGAAGGCATTTGTGCGGGTTATCATAACCGGGCTATGTCCAAGGCGTTTGAGCAGTAGCTATATCCGGTTTAACTCGAAGGTATGTGATTTGAAAATTATAAGCTTGCTGTAAAATTTTCAGTTAATGCGCTTGTGAAATTCCCAACAACAAGTATACGTTTGTGTGTGTGCTTTGCACACTATGAGTAAGTGCGTATGAGTATTCGCTCCAATGATAAATGAGCTATCGGCCTTAACGAAGCCGTTAATTGTGTATGAATATAAGAGTTGGGATTGTGAAGTAAGCATGTCATTGAGAAATTATGCATATGAATTATCGTCTAGCTACTTGAATGCTATGCTTTGGTTGTGTGTAAATTATGGCTCGAAACTTACTAAGCATAAATTGCTTACTCCGTTCCTTTGTTTCTCTGTTTTAGATTTTGCTCGTTAACGATCGGATTCGGGATCATTGAAGGGAAGTCATCCACACTATCAAACCCCCCCTTTTGGTACTCTTTTAGTTGAACTTTGGATATGGCATGTATAGGACTACCCTCGGTTGTTTTCAAGTACCTTGTGATGTATATGTGTACGGCCATGCGAAAATGGCTCGTAAAAGTGGAGTATGGCATTAGACCATTTGAAGTCGTGCTTATTGTAAATATATATATGGTTTCAGGATGTGATTATGAATTGGAATGGGAGTGTTGGTCACATGATCAGCCATTGGAATGGCTAAATATGATCACATGTGGACCTATGTATGACAAGACTATAGTTGGACCATGGAAACCACAAAATAGGTAAAGTTTACCTTGAAAACAGATGCTGCCAGCTGCAGTGACGTGGATGTGTAAAATCACTAAAAATAGTAGGAATGGTATTAAATAGTGAATAAATTATGTAATCGAACCTTGATGAATCTACTTTCATATGAAAGTAACGAAACAATCATATGAACAGTATACCGAGAGATATTAAAGTTCTCGTGAGACAGGGCCAGAACGGTTTCTGGGTCCCCTGTCGCGACTTTGAAAATTTACTATAAATTATCCCGAAAGAATTAGAAGTCGTGCCTTATATGTGCAGATTCCATTTTGAGTCTAGTTTCACTAGAAATAAACGGTACCAGTATTAAAGCCCTGTACAGAGAGATATTCAAGTTGTAACGCGCGAAGGTTAGTGTAGTCGACCCCTGTAACATGGGTGACTTTAACTAATAAACTGTACCAATTGGCCCGACCAAAAATTCTAGAAATAAATCCATGGATGGATATATGAGTCTAAATTCAGGGGAAATTTACGGAATCTGTTTCCAAGTTTTGAAACTCGAGATATGATTTTTAAGGCGACAATGATGCAGTTTTCCAGCCTGTCTGGAAATGCCAAATTGGTCGGTACTTTAAGAGGATTTGTCTCGTTAACCCCTCGTGTCCGACACCGGTGATGGTCTCGGGTTCGGGGTGTTACATTAAGTGCCAATGCATGGTCGAAACCATCTCTATCATATATCTCGTATAAATGCTCACTCTCTAGCTATCACTGGGTCTGCTTACACAAGCTGACGGTCAAGATGTACCTACACTCTACTCACACAAGATGACAAGTAACCGCAACACATGCCAAAAAACTCAGCCACAGATAGAATGCACGGACCAGCACCCAAAACACAGTAACCTCTAATGACATGTCATATGTATCCTATCTATTCCTAAGGTTCAATCAGGATTTATACATTGCTGATAACTCGTCGAGAACTTCTGTGGTATCATATTACCACAATTATATCATTCAAGCATTCAAACACATATAATTCAATGCTTATTAAACATACAAACTTACCTCGAATTAATATGGAGAAAATCGAGCAATCAATCCATTACTTTGTTTTTCCCCCAATCTAAATCCAAATGTGGTTTTTCCTGGTCTATATATAATCAAATTTAACCACTTTAATACTTATTCTATTCAATTCAATCCAATTTCATGTTATGGCAAAATTACTATTTTACCCCTAAACATTTAACTTCTTTACAATTTAGTCCCTAGCTCATAAAAATGCAAATTCATGCAATTTAATCCACACCCATGCTAGCCAAATTCTATATAGACCATAGCAACCCATAATTTTTATTATTTCACACATTTACCACGTAATTTTCATATTTCACAAATAAATCCCTATTTGGCATTTTCAACAAAAATCACTTTATAAAACTTGTTTATCTATCATTAAACTTTCATTTTCATCCATCAAACATAAAAAAAAAAAACACATTCATGGAAAAGCTCTAGAATTTTAATAATATTGCAAATTAGTCCCTCAGCTGGTTAGATTAAGCTACAACGATCTTGAAAACATAGAAATTGTTAAAAACGAGACAAAATACATACCTAATCTAGCCAAAAAAACATGACCGAACCCTAGCTTCAAAAATGGCTACTTTCTCTTGTGAAATTGGTTGAAGAAGATAATAAAAGATGAAAGCTTATTTTACTTTATTTAATTTATCATTTAATTACTAAATTACATATATACCCTTTTAAAACATTAATAATTACACTTCTGCCAAACCATGCTCATCCACTAACATATAAATGGTCTAATTATCACATAAGGACTTCCAATTTAAAGTTCTATAGCCATTAGACACCTTTAGCTAATAGAACTCAACTTTTACACTTTACGCGATTTAGTCTTTTTTATCGAATTAAGCATGCTAATAGTAAAATTTCTTAACAAAATTTTCATATGACTCTATTAACATGCTGCTGAAATTAAAATAATAATAAAATAAATATTTTCACATCAAATTTGAGGTCCCAAAACCATTGTTTCGATTTCACTAAAAATGGGTTGTTATAGTGTGTGAACTCCAAAATATATACATATTTCAACACTCTTTTATTTATAAATTATGCTAATTTCAAGTACAAATATAACACTTTCTGTGATTTTATACTTGATTTCATGATATTTTATTATTTCTATGGGAACGTGTTAGGATTATTAATTTCATGTTAAATGCATGTTATTTTGTTATTTTTGGGGATTAATTGGGCCAAGGGAAAGGATGGTAGATTTTTTGTTGTATTTGGGTCTTAAACAGGAACAGCTTGAAAGATTAATATTTCAGTCACTTAGATTTCAAAGTGGTAATGGTCTAGTATGAATTTTATGGAGGCCCAAAACCAATTTCATTTACCCAATTTTACCAGAAAAATGAGTTGGCAATTATCCACTACTTAAATTATCAGCCCCTAGCCAACCATCCAACTCCCATATATAGCATATTTGGTGTTATATTTTACAAAATAAAATTCAGCACCAATACCCCTTGAATTAATCCTTCAACCATCCATTAACTGCAAAAAATAGCAGTACAAATCACCACAAATTGACCAAATGTTGGCCAACCATACAAAGAGAGAACAAAGCTAGCTTCCTTGTTAAAAATAGCGAGGAAGACTCATCCTTCCTCACATCAAGGGAAGACAACCAAGGGTAGATGGAATCAAGGAAGCTTTCTTACTAAAGTTAACAAGGAAGACTTAGTCTTGCACCATACAAATGATGACACAAAGCATGGAGGTTATGGTGATTTAATTTGTTATTTTTTGGCATAGGTTCAAATGGCTATAAAAGGAGGCCTTCATCTATCATTCAAGGGCATCAGATCAGAATCAATGCATTTTCACACCATTCTTTCATATTATTTCTTAAGTGTTCTTGCCCTATTCATGGCTTGCTAAACACTTAGTTCCACAAAATACGGCAACCACTTGCTGAAATGAGAGGAGTTAAGAGATTGACTTGAATATGTTTAGGTGATTTTAACTTAAAGATGAGGAGGAAAGCCACCATGGGAAGCCACAAGGAATAGCCGTAGGTAGCCCTCTGCATTCAACTATTCACTCTTCACATTGTGAAATAGTCGTGGATAGTCCCCTTAGCTACTCTTTCTTACCCTTCTCTTTAATGTTAAATTATTGTTTTCTATGTTGGGAGACAAGATTGCATCTCATCTTTATTTTTTTAGTTTAATATGACATGACTTAATTTTTTATTCAAAATAGATATGAATCTTGATTTGAGTTCATTGGTGATTGTCTCTTGAATATCCTGTGCAAATAATTATTTCATTCATTTAGATTTAAATCATGCCTATACTTGTGAATGTATGGCCAACATTTGTAGGTAATTGAATTAACTATTTAATCTGGGAAGAGGTAATAGTTAATAGACATAAAACCTAAATGGTGCATATCATGTCGATTTCAAAAGATAATTGCCACTATGCATAAATTGTGTAAATTCCTTAGTTTTTTTTCATAGGGACATGCTAATTAACTTAGGAATGTAATAAGACTTTAGGAGAAGCCTATGTTTTAAATCAAATGAGTTTAATGAATTTATATATTGCCACAAATCGTTTGTAATATTCTTTTTATGACTGCAAATGAATTCTTGTTAAAGTGAAATATTTTATTTTAGTTTATTCATGTTTTGTTATATTATTCCTTATATTTATTACCTTTTGTGGTCATTTTCTGCAATGTATGTTGTTTTGTTTTGTGGGTATTAGAATATTGATTTCATCCTTTAATTTAAACAGTGACGTTTCATCAACAACATTCTCCTTTATTTTGTTTAACTATTTTGTTTAACCTAATTGATTAACACTAACTTTACAAATAATTACCACAAAGTCCTGTGGAGACGATAACTCTTTTACTTACTACTTTTGACTTGTACAACTGTGCACCACATAATCACGTGATGAGATAGTCACCGATGAAGCTATTCATCTTCAGATGTTCCCCTTTTCCTTCTGTGATAATGCATTTAATTGGTTAGATTCTCAGGATCCAGGTTCAATCACTACATGGAAGGAGCTCGCGAGGAAATTATTAACCAAAATTTTCAGCTAAGTAAAACAATCCAACTAAGGTGCAATATTGCAAACTTCTGACAAATAGAGGGTAAAAATTTGTACGAGGCATGTAAACAATTCAAGTTGTTGTTACAGAAGTGTCCCCATATGGCATGAAGGAGTGGCTACAAATGTATATATTTTACAATGGGTTGGGTCGAAACCTAAGGTCCTGACTAGATGGGCCATCAAGAGGGGCCTTAATGAACAAAACTTACGAGGAAGCCTATCAGCGGATTGAAGATATGGCTATAACCTTGTTCATAGGGGTCAAATGAATGATTTACGTGCAACTCAAGACCACCAATGTGAAGCTGTGTAAGAAGAGGAAAAATCTCAGCAAATCCTCTAGAAGTTAAACCGTTTAGAGATAAATTGTAACACCCCTAACCTGTATCCGTCACCGGAATAGGGTTACGAGGCATTACCGATTAAAGCACAACATATAATATACATTATATGCATTCATAAACAAAATTCATTCAACACATTCACATTGTCCCTTATAAGGCTCTACGAGACCTTAAAACATGCTTAGAAGTGGTTCGGGACTAAACCGATAACTTTTGTAAACTTTGGGAAACATAAAAAATTTTCAAACATTCTAGGGTCATACACCCATGTGAACAGGCCGTGTGCCTCACACGGTCATCAGACACGCCCGTGTCGCAGGCCATGTGAAAATAGGGCATACATTTTGACTTGTACCACACGGCTGTAGACACACTCGTGTGCCTTGGCCATGGGAAATCTGGAGGGGTTACTGACTTGGGCCACATGGCTAGCCACACGCTAATGTGCCAGCCTGTGTACCACACATGGCCAGTAGACACGCCTGTGTGTCTAGGCCATGCCAAACCTGTAGGGTATACTGACTTAATTTGAAGGGCTACCCTAGGGGACACACGACCGTGTACTAAGGCATCTTTCACACATGGTCAAGCCACACGCCCTTGTGCTCAGCCGTGTGGGGCGAAAATAGGCTTGTTTTAAGCCACTTTTCCTCACCTATATTCAATCACCTTAAAGCATACATATAACACCTTACTCACATCCAATTTGGTAGCCAAAACAACCATTTCAAAACCAAGTATTCATATACTCAAAGCAATACTATTTGTACATTCAAACACATACCAGACTAACATGATTCGTTCCTCATTACTCACCTATTCAATCATATACCAAAGTACCTATCATACTCATCAATACAACCTATTTCAATAAGTATTTTTACTACCATCAATCACACACAAAGCTTGACTCATAAATCATCTATTAGCCATTCCTTTATCAAGTCCAAAATCATACTTTTCATAGGTAAATACTCATGATATACCAAATGACCAAATGATTATCTTGAACCATCAGCAACCATACCAAATTATACCATTACACAAGGCAAATTGCACATCAAACATAAGTCATTAATAAGCCATATAAAATGGCAAAATGCATCACTAAAACCTTTATAAAAAAGACTCAAGCCTATACATGCCATATAACCAAAATCACAAAGCTCATATGTACCAAACCATAGCTGGATAGTGTGATGAGATCTCTGATGACTTCCAACCCGAGTAAGCTTCGAAAACTCTATAAACATAGAAAAGAAAACAAAGTAAGCTATAAAGCTTAGTAAGCTCGTATGGAAATAAACTCATATTATTAAATAACTGCATTATAACAATTACTCAAAACATGATATAATTCATATGATTTCACCATTCTATCTCAAATTTATGCATATAGTTAATCAAGATTTTCATGATTTTATTCATTCGAAACATGTATGGTTTGAATACTTCTTATCAAAGTATTCACATTTTCATCTACATAAGCAATTATATTTATAAACTATATTCAATTCAATATTCATTACCTTTTGGAAGGCCCCAAAATCCCAAATCCTAAAAACCCTGTTAAAATTATTGTTGTCTATTTGTGATGTGGATGTATGTTTGCCTTAGTGGTTTAATGCTCTGGGAGTGTCTGGGAAGTCATGGGTTCAAGCCTTGGCTTGAACAAAATTTTGCTTCTACTTGAATAAACCCTGGCTCTAGATTGTAGGCTTCTTAAATTAATATGGTTAAGATGTGTCATAAAAAGCCTACTGATCGAGTGGTTGAGGGCGTATCGAGTGTTTTAAGAGATCTGAGGTTCGAGGCTTAACAACGTAGAAGAATATTTTATTTTGCTTTGCTACTGACGCTGGGGAAGTGTTGTTGTTGGACTAAAACTAGGGTTTTGAGAAGTGTAGGGAGTGTGGCCGAATTCTAGGGAATTGTTGGAGAGGATTTCTTCTAGTAGAGATTTTGATAGGTGGGATATGCTTGATGATTTTAGGAGTGATAAGGGGAGAGAAATTAGGAGTTTGAAGGAGTGGAAGAGGGTGTGCCGAATAGGGGCTCTCACTCTTGGCAATTTTCGGCTTTTGAACAATCACTGGGAATTGGGTCATTCTTTCGATTTTTTTTCCTTGGTGTCGAATTTCCATCTGTTGGTTTTGATTGTTTCATTTTTGTTCAATTGTAGGATCGTTTGGTAGTAGGGATCATTTGGGGTTCTAATTATCTTGGTCTTTTGGGTTGTGCTTCTCCAACGGTTTCTTCCACCAATTGCCTTTGCTTCTCTTTTCTCGGCCATCAAGTCACTTTGGCCGAAAACCTCACCAACCCTTCCCATTTTTCTTTGTTTCAGTTTGGGAAGTACGCAGTGATTCGTTTTCTTCTCTCCTTCAACCCTTTCGATTCTAACCTCTTTTCACTTTGTATTTTGGCCACATACTGTATCTTTCCCTTCATTCAGTCGTCCCTCTTTTGGCTGAATATTTTCAGGTAAGCCTCTGCCCTATTTGCTCTCATTTCAGCTTTTAGTTATTTGAGCACCGTTTCCTCTCTTTTCTTCTTGAATCACTACCCCCTATTTTCTTTTTTAGATAAATTCACCTTTTTCCTACTGATTTCCTATTCTTAGGCGGATTGGTTCTGTCCTTCGCGATTTAGAGTAGTATGTTTTTGGTAAGGATGGAAGTTTTGCCTCAATCGGTTGGAAGTGTTAGGTTGTATTTATTTGTTCTTCTCTTAAGCTCCTAATATTCAGTTTTATCAAATGGTGTTTGGCAGCTATTAATCATATCAAGCGGGGTTTATCTTCAGAGTGGTAGACTACGTTCATTTTGAGTAGTAAGGTAAACAACATTTCTGTGAATCTATTGTTGCTGTAACAGTCCAGTTTCAACCCTAGTCAGAATAGTGGTTTCAGGACCACAAATCCGAATCTGAAAAATATTTTAATAATATTTTCTGTGTCTTTGATATGTGAATTTACATATGTGAAATTTTTGTTATTTAATGTCTGTTTCTATGCTTAATTATGAAAAAGGATTAAATCGCGTAAAGTGTAAAAGTTGAGTGTTAGATGCTAAAGCACCTATTTGGCTTGGCTTTTAAAATAAAGGTCCTTGCATGTCAAATTGACCATTTATCTTAGTGGTGGACAAACATGGACATATAGTTGGTAAGTTTAATGTTTATTATTCAAGGGCAAAATGGGAAAAAAGTAAAATAATTAGTGATATAATAAAATAGATCATGTTAATGGATGAAATGTTCATCCAAACTTGATGAAATTCAAAGAGAAAGAAAAGAAATAAAAGCATTTAGGGTTCGACTAGATTAAAGCTCAATGAAGGTATGGATTTTCGTCCGTTTTTGATAATTTCTACGTTTCTGTGATCGTTGCTTAGTGTACTTCAAAGCCCATGTCTGAATTTCTATTTCTGCTAAAGATTCATGAAATGCCATTGTTGATATCATTAGTTTTGTAATGTTTTTGAATGAATTATGAAGGCTTGGTAGATGGTTCATAAGTTTTGTCTTTGAGTTTTTGATGAAATCGAGCTATTTGGACTAAATTGTGAAAATGAGGTTTTGAAGGACTAAATTGTGAATTAAATATGTTATTTGGGTTGGTATGGAAGTCATGTATATTCGGACAAGCTATAGTCTTGGTGAATTTTGCATATTTCTTATTTTGTGAAAAATAGTCTAAATCATCAAAATGTGAAAATGTAAGGGCTAAAATGTAAAGTGCCCTAAATATGTGTATATCGATTAAATTGAATGAAATGAATTATTGAATGGTTGAATTTGTATTGTATTAGATCAAGAACAAAGAAAATCAGACTTAGATCGAGGAAAGTCTAAAATAGTTGAATAGTCGACTTGTTCTGTACGAAATCCGTCTGAGGTAATTCAAATTATAATTACGTGTTAATTGAAATAAATTTTGCACATATAAACTGTAATCTGTATTGGATGACCTTGAGTGCTTGATGAATATCTTTGGAGTAAAGTATGATAATATATTAATATCTGAAAAGCTCTGTATGTTTCTAAGAAAAGTTAACATCTGTCTTAGACATCGTGTAAGAGCGTGTCTGGGACACAGGCCTCGATTGTGATTTACGTATAAGACCATGTCTGGGACATCAACATCATATCTGATTTCGTGTAAGATACTATCTAGGACAGAGGCATCGATATTGAATTACATGTAAGACCACGTCCGAGACGTCGGCATTGTACTTGTTTATGAGAATCTGTATCATTTTTGGCCCGTCTGATGATAGTGTACAAAATCTGAAATTGAGTATATAACATGTATAACCTATGCAGGTACGATTGTATCGTACTAAATTTCTGAATATGAAAAATTCTGTCTCTGTGAAATATGTATGGAATTGAAGCATAACATATATGCAAACAAAGGGGCATGGTTAAGTTTATGAATTATTCTATGAAATGGTTATGAATCTATATGGTTGAATTGTACTTATATGATTTAGTAGTTAGACCAATTGTATTTGGCTTACTAAGCTCTTTGTAGCTTACTTTGTGTGTTTACTGTCTGTTTTACATTTATCATAGCTACTGAAGGCTCGGGGATAGTCGAGGATCGTCACTACACTATCGATCTTATTTTGGTACTTTTGAAAGTGTACATATTTTAAAGTATGACATGTATAGGGTAGAAGGTCTATGTATGTAAGTTTTGTTGTGTATATTTTATGCCATGGGAGTTGGCTAACAAATGATAAGTTTGTGTATAGTTTTGGTGTATGCTTGTAATGTGTTAAGTTCTAATGTGTTTCGGTCATTCTTAAGCATGGAACTGGTTGGAAATTTTGGCATGAATGTTGTATCTTATTGCTTGTAGGATTGGACCCAAAAAGGGGTGGTAAATTAGCTTAAATCAAGCCTGCATGGTGCCACACGGTCAAGGGACACGAGCGTGTCATGTCGCCATGGGCTAAAGTCAGTAGCTAGCTCAGTATCACACGACCATAGCACACAGGTGTGCTTATTGGCCGTGGGTGAAAGTAAGTATGGTTACCCTAGTTTGGCACGGCTGGTTCACATGTGTGTGTCTGATGCCCGCGTGAGGCACACGGCCTGGACGCATAGGCGTGTGACCTAAATAGAATTATAAAATTTTCTATGTTCTGAATTTTATGAATGTATTCGGTTTAGGTCTAACCGTTTTTAAACGTATGTTTTAGGTCTCGTAGACCATATTTAGAGATGATTGCTTATGAAATGATGTTAAATAATACTTATGATTATGAATTGGTCTGAAATATTTTGTCTGTCTGGTAATGCCTCGTAACCCTAATTTGATGTCAGTTACGGGTTAGGGGTGTTACATTTTATTGGTATCAAAGCTATAGTTTAGTCGGTTCTAGGACAACCATAGCGTATATAAGTCTGGCTATACATGCCATATATCTGAATATGTGATAGTGTGATGACTCCTGACATTGAAATGTGCTTTTATATAGCAAATGGATCCTGATAGAGCTGTAGCTGACATTGTAGAAAGCAATGCGTCTACTCCCGCGCAAGGGACGGTGCAAGCTGATTCTAGACTGGCTACGAGTAGCCGTGATGGTAAGGCTAAGCAAGCCTTCTATCAGATGATTAATGAATGGTTCACCCAATATGTAATAGCCCAAAATTGGGTCTAGTTGGAACAGAGATTTTGGGACCACAAAATCTGAGATATAAATAATTATTTTATGATTATTTTGAGGTCTATGATATGATTGCATGATTGTGTGAAAATTTTGTGAAGAAATTCTATGCATAAAGTGCTTAATTCGAAGTTAGGGACTAAATTGAATAAGTTGCAAAACTTGCATTCTAGAAGTTTCTAGTATGAAATTGATTTGAAATATTAATTAGGAGGTCTTAAATAGAAATTTGACCAATTTTTAAGTTATGGACAAAAATTGGACATGGATGGAATTTTGGAAAGTTTAGTAGTAAGGGTATTTTGGTCATTTAGGGTAAAATGAATTAAAATACAAAATTAAAAGCCAATTTTGCTCATCTTCTTCACCATGGACGTGTATACCAAGGGAGACTCCATGGCTAGGGTTTTCAAGCTTCCCAAGCTCAATTGTAAGTCCGTTCTAACTCCGTTTTTCAAGTTCTTTACGTTTTTGGAGTCCCGGTAACTTGATTTAGCTTATGCTAGCAATAATTCAACCTAGGGTTCAAATTTGGAAAAATACCCATACGTAAAATTTGTGTATTCTGGTGTTTTATGATACAATATGAGGTTTTAAGTTATGTTAGACAACTTGTGCTACTCGGTTTTAAGTGAAAACGAGCAAAAGGGCTTAATCGGTAAAAATACCTAATAGCCATAAGTATATGTTAGAGTTAGAATTTGATGTTGCCATAGAAGGGAAAAGTGATCATCATGTCATAAAACATAAGAATAAGGGATGAAGTTTGATTCCCGAGCCTAGGGGCAAAAGTGTAAATATGCAAAAGTTTAGGGGCAAAATTGTAATTTTTCCAAAGTTTGAGTTAAGGACTGTTTTGAATAGTACATTAATTAAATAAGTAAAATATGATGTTTTAGGTCCCGAAAAACGAGATTTGAACCTAGAATGAGAGAAAAATTGAAAATTGGGAAAGTTGGTAAAATGGCCGTTTTAATATCAAGGTAAGTTCATATGTATAATAAGCATTAATTTATGCATGTTTCAATGTAAAATTGATATATTTACTATGATCTCCGAGGTGTTGAAAGTATGTAAGTTGGTATGATAATAATACAACAATAATGTTGTCATTTATATTTGAAAGTTAAATTTAGTGAATTAATTGAATTATGTTAAATTAAATGATTATGGTGCCAAGTTTATGAATTGATTTAAAATATGTCTATAGTACATGAAGTGCATTGAATTATCATACATAAATGTGATTTCTATGATTATGGGTATTATGGGAAATTGTAAGTTCATATGATTTTTAATAAGACAATGTGTAATTTAATGTTATTGCTTTGATATTAAATGAGATGTAAGTTTAAATGTAAGTAATACAACACTATTACTTGTATTATGATATTTTATAAAAATATTGGAAATATGTTTGTGGATAATTACTTGATTGGTGAAATTGTTGGAAAAGAGAGAAATCCAGTTGAACCTTGGAAAGATTGGATGATCTGAGATGGTATGTAGCTAGGTCACGTGTATAGTCTTGAGTGCACATCATGTGTACAAGAGAGCTACAAGACATTATGATGTAGCTAGGTCGCATGGGTGATACTATGTGTACACCATGTAGACAAGAGAGCTACGGGATATATGTATCTAGGTCGCATGCGTGGTTCCAAGTGAAGGACACCATGTAGACAAGAGAGCTACGAGATAAACTGGCTAGGTCACATGGGTGGTACTAAGTGTTCACCATGTGTACAAGAGAGCTGAACTATATGATGGGTGGAGCTATGTGCTGAAACCACCAAGTATCGAGGATTGATCCGCAGTGTTCAACGAGAGACTCTCTATGTATTGCTTTGTGAGTTTTGTGATGAATAAGTGCAGGAACTTGGTTATGTGAATGATGTGTTCATTAAGTGACCAGGATGTGGTAAGGTTATAAACAAGTAAGTTATACATGAGGATGATTTTATGGTGACCTTGTGATCATGGGCCTATACTTGTGATGTATGAAATGTGGTGAAAATGATTTGTGATATGTATGTTAAAATGAGGTTAATACAAAGAAAGTGTGAAAGAGTGAATTAGCAATAAAACTGTTTTGGACAAGATGGCGATGACGTGATTTTGAAAAATCACCAAAAATAGTATAAATTGAATCAGAGACTGAATGAGATATCAAATTAAATCTTAATGAGTTATTTTCATATAAAAGAAATATAGAAATCAAAGGAGTTCTATATTTTGAGATATATACGTTTTTGTGAGACTGATTCAGAATGATTATGTGATCCCCTGTTCTGACTTTGGAAAATCACAAAAATTTGGAGAAAAATAATTAGAGGCTCAAAATTATATTTTTAAAATTCATAATGAGTCTATTTTCAAGATAAATCAACAAGAACATTATCTGAGTTTTGTACTTTGAGATAATTATTTTTTAGTGAAGAGAGGTCAAAACTGTCAGAAAGTGAAATAGGGGAAATTTTAATGAATAAACTGTACTAATTGGCTACACAAAAAATTATGAAAATTGTATGGTCAAAAGATATGTGAGTCTAGTTTCAGCGAAAATTTACGGATCTTAATTTGGAGCTCTGTAGCTCGAATTATAAATAATTAAGTGACTATGACTCGTGTGGACAGTTTGATGTGAACATTTATTAGTAAATTGTGAAATCGTACTTACAAGAATGCTATATACATTAAGGATGTGGAATGGAGAGGAGGAGGAGGAAAATAAATATATGTGGAATACATGGAAACTATGGTATATGAAATATTGATATAATGAAATAAATGATATGTGTTTATAAGAAAACAAAAAGAGAATGTTATGTTTCATGACATGTATATATATATATATGACTAGTCTCAATGTAATGCTTGTTGGGTATGGAATTGAATTGAAATGTTTCAGAGCAAACATGTTATTCTCATGATCTGAATCATGGTATTTTATAAAGATATGATCTAGCTTTAAATATGAATGCTTGATGATTAAGTGAAGATATTTGGTAAGATGATAATCTTGGTATAAATGTATAAGTGGTACTATAATAAACAAGGTAAAATGAGTATGAGAGACACATGTATGATGACATACAAATGCTATGTTTGTGGTTTAATTGAGGATGTTTAATCATTAAATGAATACCATGTTATATGCTTTTGATTTTGTATAAGTGTGTAAGAGATCTAGGTTGACCAAAGCTTGGAAAATAGCCTAGGTATATTCCACACAGGCAGAGACACGACCATGTGTCTCAGCCGTGTATGGAACACGACTTTGGGACACGGGCGTGTGAAGCCTTAAAGCATGAAATTTCCAAGATTTTTGTAAGTTCTCGGTTTAGTCCCAAACCCTTTCTAAAGTATGTTTTGGGCTCCGTAGACTCAAATAAGGGACTATGTGTAAGAGAATGAACGCTTTGAAATATGAATAAAATTTTATGGCTCGTATTTTAGTTTAATGTTTGTATGTTTTTCTGGTAACGCCTCGTACCTTAGCCCGGCCTCGGATACGGGTAAGGGGTGTTACACAATGCATTAGAACCAATCCGATTGTACAACCTCCACCATCTGTTAATCCTTCTCAAACTCCTGATATGCCACGAGTGAATCTGGTACAGTTGAGTAGACCACCGGTTGATAAGATTAGAAAGTATGGGGCTAAAGAATTCTGAGCTACAACGAATGATGATGCTGAAAGAGCCAAATTCTGGTTGGAAAATACAATACGAGTGTTTGATGAAATGTCTCTGAGTCCTGAGGAATGTGTTAAATGTGTCGTTTTACTTCTAAGAGACACGGTGTACCATTGGTAGAAAACTTTCATATTTGTAGTCCCGAGTGGGATTTCTTTCAATCTAAATTTCGAAAGAAATATATCAGTCAGAGATTCATTGATCAGAAACGTAAAGAGTTTCTTGAGCTTAAACAGGGTCGTATGTCTGTTACTGAATACGAATGTGAATTTGTGAGATTGAGCCAGTATGCTTGAGAATGTGTATCGAATGAAGCAATAATGTGCAAAAGGTTTGAAGATGGACTAAACGAAGATATCCGTCTGTTAGTTGGAATTCTGGAAATTAAAGAAACGGTAGTGCTCGTTGAGTGAGCATGTAAAGCTGAAGAATTAAGTAAAGAGAAAAGAAAAGCTAATTCTGAAGCTAGAGATGCTAGAAAGAGATCTTTGAGTAGATCATTTCAATCTATGTCAAAGAAATTTTGAGATGATCAAAGCCGTCCAAATGCTAATGTGGGACATTCAAACCGATATTGAGCTAGATCATATTCAAACTTCAGAGTCCCTGCTGCTTCCGTTGCAAGTGTCCGGAATGTCCGATCTGAGAAACTTGAATGTAAACATTATGGTAAAAGACATCTGGGAAATTGTAGATTGAATGACCGAGCCTGTTTTCGATGTGGATCTCTTGACCATTTTGTAAAAGATTGTTCTGAACCTGTTGAGCAAGAGAATGTATAGAATCTGAGATCGAGCAACACCTCAGCTAGAGGTAGACCTTCCAGAAATGTAAGAAATGCAAGTAGTGGTCAAAGAGCTACTGGAGATACTATTGTTAGATCTGAGGCCAGAGCACCTGCCACAGCCTATACTATTTGAGCTCGTGAGGAAGCCTCATCTCTAGACGTGGTTACTGGTACTTTTACTCTCTATGATACTTCTGTGATTGCATTGATAGATCCTGGATCAATGCATTCTTATATTTGTATGAATTTAGTGCACAATAAGACTTTGCCTGTAGAGTTTACTGAATTCGTAATTAGAGTATCAAACCCCTGAGGCAAAAGTGTCCTGGTTGATAAAGTCTACAAGAATTGCCCGTTAATGATATGAGATATCTATTTTTTTGTTGATATGATGCTTTTACCTTTCGATGAATTTGACATAATTCTGGGAATGGATTGGTTAACGTTGCATGATGCTATTGTGAATTCCAAACGAAAAGTCATTGATCTAAGGTGTAAGAATGATGAAATAATCCGAATTGAGTCTAGTGATCTAAATGGACTACCAGTTGTGGTATCTGCAATGAAGATACGGAATTATATAAAGAAAGGTTGTGAAGCTTACTTAGCTATGTGTTAGATTCAAAAGTGAATGAAAAGAAGGTTGAATTAGTGCCTGTTGTCTGTGAATTCTCTGATGTGTTTCCTGAAGAACTACCTGGTTTGCCTCCGATTCGAGAAGTTGAGTTTGGCATTGAATTAGTACCTGATACTACTCTGATATCGATAGCTCCGTATAGAATGGCTCCGATCGAATTAAAGGAATTGAAATCTCAGTTGTAAGAATTGACCGGTCGAGGATTTGCTAGACTGAGATTTTCACCATGGGGTGCTCCTGTTCTATTTGTGAAAAAGAAAGATGGCATAATGAGAATGTGTATTGATTACCGTCAACTTAACAAAGTGAATATAAAGAACAAATATCCTCTGCCTTGAATTGATGACTTATTCGATCAGTTGAAAGGTGCTACTGTGTTAACAAATATCCTCTGCCTTGAATTGATGACTTATTCGATCAGTTGAAAGGTGCTACTGTGTTTTCAAAGATAGATATGAGATCGGGTTACTACTAGTTGCGAGTAAAGGATTCTGATATTTCAAAAACTACTTTTAGAACGAGGTACGAACATTATGAATTTTTAGTTATGCCTTTTGGATTAACGAATGCACCTGCTATTTTAAGGATTTGATGAATAGAATATTCAGACCGTATTTAGATCAATTTGTTGTTGTATTCATTGATGATATTTTGATTTATTTACGTGATGAATCTGAGCATTCTGAACATTTGAAAATAGTGGTACAGACTCTACGAGATAAACAATTGTATGCAAAGTTTTGTAAATGTGAATTATGGTTGTGAGAAGTTGGTTTTTTGGGTCATATTGTATCAGCTTCCGGTATCTGAGTTGATCCGAGCAAGATTTTAGCTACTCTAGATTGGAAGCCTCCGAGGAATGTATCTGAAGTCTGCAGTTTTCTGGGACTTGCCGGTTACTACAGATGATTTGTAAAAGATTTTTCTGCGATAGCAACTTTGCTGACAAAATTGCTTCAGAAAGATGTGAAATTTGAATGGTCTGAGAAATGTCAGAAAAGTTCTAATCGGTTAAAAGCTCTGTCAACTGAAGCTTCGGTACTGGTACAACCTGAGTCAGGTAAAGAATTTATTGTTTACAATGATGCTTCGTTGAATGGACTCAGTTGTGTTTTAATGCAAGAAGGAAAAGTTGTTGCTTATGCTTCGAGACAATTAAAGCCGCATAAGAAGAACTATCTGACTCATGACCTTGAGTTAGCTGCCATTGTATTTGCTTTGAAGATCTGGCGTCATTATCTGTTTGGTGAGAAATTTCATTTGTTTTCTGATCATAAAAGTCTGAAGTATTTAATGACGCAAAAAGATTTGAATTTGCGATAAGAAGATGGTTAGAACTGCTAAAAGACTACGAACTTGTGATTGATTATCACCCGGGAAAAGCAAATGTGGTTGCTGATGATTTGAGTCAAAAATTGTTATTTGCAATGAATGCTTATTTAGATCTGTCTAATGGTGGTTTAGTTTTAGCTGAATTAAAAGCGAGACCTTTGTTTTTACAATAGATTATCGATGCTCAGAAGGTTGATAATGAGATTTTGGCTAAACGAACTCAGTGTAATTCTGATTCTGATTCTAAACTTCGAATAGATGATGATGATTGTCTGAGGTTCAAAAATAGACTTTGTGTTCCAAGAAATCCGAATTTGATACAAACGATTTTGAGTGAAGCTCACAGTAGTAGATTTTCTCTACATCTGGGAAGTACGAAAATGTATAACGATTTGAAACAACTATATTGGTGGTCGAGAATGAAAAGAGATATTTCTAACTTTGTTTTGAGATGTTTAATCTGCCAGCAAGTTAAAGTTGAACATCAGGTGCCTTCTGGGTTATTACAATCGATTATGATTCCGGAGTGGAAATGGGATCGAGTGACCATGGATTTTGTTTCGGGTTTGCCTCTGTCTCCGAAAAAGAAAGACGCAATTTAGGTTGTAGTTGATCGTTTGAAGAAATCAGCTCATTTTATTCCGATTCGATTTGATTATTCACTAGAAAAGCTAGTTGAGTTGTATATTTCTGATATTTTGAGACTGCACGATGTCCCATTGTCAATAGTGTCTGATTGAGACCCGAGATTTACATCAAGATTCTAAAAGAAATTGCAAGATGCTCTGGGTACTAAATTGCATTTTAGTATCGCTTTTCATCTACAAACAGATGGTCAATCTGAACGGATTATTCAGATACTCGAGGATATGTTGAGATGTTGCATTCTCGAGTTTGAAGGTGTGTGGGAACAATATCTACCTTTGATTGAATTCGCTTATAATAATAGCTTTCAATCGAGCATCAAAATGGCACTATACGAAGCCTTATACGGTAGAAAGTGTAGAACTCTATTATACTAGTCTGAGCTCAGAGAGAATAAGATTTACGGTATTGATTTGATAAAAGAAACTGAAAAGAAGGTCAAAGTAATCCGAGATAGTCTGAAAGCTACCGTTGATCATCTAAAATCATATGCAGATTTGAAACGAAAAGATATTGAATTTGAGGTCGGTGATAAAGTGTTTCTGAAAGTATCTCCGTGGAAGAAACTGTTCTGATTTGGTAAAAAGGGGAAGCTGAGTTCGAGGTTCATTGGACAATATGAAATCACCGAGCGAGTTGGGCCGGTTGCTTATAGATTAAGGCTACCATATGAGTTGGAAAAGATACATAATGTGTTTCACATATCGATGCTTCAATGGTACAGATCTGATCCGTCCCATGTGATATCCCCTTCTAAAATTGAGATTCAATCTGATATGACTTACAAAGAAAAGCCGATCTGTATTTTATCTCGTGAGATTAAAGAATTGCGAAACAAGAAAATTTCGTTAATTAAAGTGATGTGGCATCGACACGGTGTTGAAGAGGCCACGTGGGAGCCTGAAGATTCAATGAGACAACAATATCTGAATCTGTTTAACGGTAAGATTTTCGGGGACGAAAATCCCTAAGGGGGGAGAATTTTAATAGTCCGATTTTGACCCTAGTCAGAATAGTGGTTTCGGGACCACAAATTTAAGTCTGAAAAATATTTTAATATTATTTTTTGTGTCTGTGATATGTGAATTTACATCTGCGAATTTTTTGTGATTTAATTTGTCTATTTCTGTGCTTAATTATGAAAAAGGATTAAACCACGTAAAGTGTAAAAGTTGAGTGCCAGATGCTAAAGCACCTATTTGGCTTGGCTTTTAAAATAAAGGTCCTTGCATGTCAAATTGACCATTTATCTTAGTTGTGGACAAACATGGACATATAGTTGGTAAGTTTAATGTTTACTATTTAAGGGAAAAATGGGAAAAAAAAGTAAAATAATTAGTGATATAATAAAATACAACATGTTAATGGATGAAATGTTCATCCACACTTGCCGAAATTCAAAGAGAAAGAAAAAAAAAAAAGCATTTAGGGTTCGGCTAGATTAAAGCTCAATTAAGGTATGGATTTTCGTCCGTTTTTTATAATTTCTATGTTTCTGTGATCGTTGCTTAGTGTTCTTCAAAGCCCATGTCTGAATTTCTGTTTCAACTAAAGATTTCATGAAATGCCATTGTTGATATCATGAGTTTTGTAATGTTTTTGAATGAATTATGAAGGCTTGGTAGATGGTTCATAAGTTTTGTCTTTGAGTTTTTGATGAAATCGAGCTATTTGGACTAAATTGTGAAAATGAGGTTTTGAAGGATTAAATTGTGAATTAAATATGTTATTTGGGTTGGTATGGAAGTCATGTATATTCGGCCAAGCTATAGTATTGGTGAATTTTGCATATTTGTGATTTTGTGAAAAATAGACTAAATTGTAAAAATGTGAAAATGTAAGGGCTAAAATGTAAAGTGCCCTAAATATGTCTATATCGATTAAATTGAATGAAATTAATTATTGAATGTGTAACACCCCAAACCCGGCCCAGACGTTATGGCCAGATCTGACGTGTCACATGGACTTAAGACTTAGTATGCATTCGTTGGTTTAAGTGATTGGGGTGGTCTTTGTAAAAACAACGGTTGAATGAAAAGCCGGTTTATTTAGGCTATCCATTTGTTGTGCTTGTTGAGTCTTGAAAATGTTCATTAATTTTGAAAACATGCGCAGCCTAACACTAGCAGTTTTGTCATAGTATAAATATAATCAAAAAACAAAACCATAGCGGAAAAAAGAAATTTAAATAGCGGCCTTATTATAACTTAAAACCCAATATTAAATTAGAATATAAAAATAATAAAAATAAACTAACTTAGAAAAACCAACTTTGCACATGATGTGGCCACTCCAAATCCGTCACAGCTCCAAGCCCACTATGGTTGGGGATTTCTGCAGAGATGAAAATAAAGGGTGAGTTCGGTAAACTCGATGTGTAACATAACCCAACCATAGCCCAAAACAAATCAAACCCAGTAGTCGACTTATCGGGCCTTGCCCAAGATGTAAATCGAATGAAACCCATAGGCCCATAGCAAATCTGAATAAATATATCATGAATGCGAAATCCCAACCCGAGCCATCCATAACACCTCCGTACCACCATACACCATGTGGGAGACTACTCGACCCACCCAACTGCTACACTTACGTAAATTGCAAGCGAGGTGCCGGATATTGTGACGAAGTCACCAGATACAGATATTGTGGCTAGGCCACCAGAACAGATATATATATATGTCAAAATACCATATTCATTAGTAACTACCTCACGAGCGCTCGCACGCTCGCGAGTTCACAAAATACCAACGTTTCGGTATTTTGACTTTTACCGATTCAGTATAAGGGAGGGTGTCGTTTACACACCTGATTGATGACGATTGATGATGATATCTCCCACACGATAATCCTGTTAGGAGACTGTAGTTAATCCGCGCTCCAAACACTCTTAGCTGACGCCCAACCCAAACGAGCACGTCACAAAGCGAAAGGGATCAGCTAAGAAGGGTATGCCTACTCTTCTCATGGTTTGCTCTATTTAAAGCCAGCTCTCCATCTACTCTTATGTTAGCTTCCCGATGTGGGATCCCTCCATCACCAGAGTTTAAAACCAGCACCAACTCTTGCCGTCCCAACATAGCAAAATAATCAACCTTTGCGTGCCAAGGGATTCGAACCAAAGTCCTCTCACATGCCAACTCACACCACCACCACTAGGCCATCAACTCATTTGTGTCATAAATCCAACACATTAAACTTTAAAGTGCACCTACTTGCTTCCAGATTTATTAAAAAGAAAAACCAAAATATATTGCAAGAGCCAAGACTTGAACCTTGGACCCCTTGTTTCCTCTATGGCGTCACTTCCTTGTCCCCTAAGTGGCGCCACCTTGCCACTACACCACACTCCTTTTTGTGTCATCTTTTACCCCTTTACTCTTAAAAGCCCAAACGCCAATTGCATCACCTGTTCATAAAATTAAAATTTCGAAGACTACCACGGATTTAACTTAAGTTTGGGCCTTCGAAAGGCCCACTAACCTACTAAAATATATATATTGACCAACCAGAAAATACACAAATTTTAAAAATCACAGAAACACAAAAAACCCAAAAATTGGGGCGTTACAGAATGGTTGAATTTGTATTGTATTAGATCAAGAATAAAGAAAATCATACTTAGATCGAGGAAAGTCTAAAATAGTTGTATAGTCGACTTGTTCAGTACGAAATCCGTCTGAGGTAAGTGAAATTACAATTATGTGCGAATTGAAATAAATTCTGCACAAATAAACTGTAATTTGTATTGGATGGCCTTGAGTGCCTGATGAATATCTTTGGAGTAAAGTATGATAATATGTTAATATCTGAAAAGCTCTGTATGTTTCTAAGAAAAGTTGGCATCTGTCTGAGACATCGTGTAAGACCGTGTTTGGGACATAGGCCTCGATTGAAATTTACATATAAGACCATGTCTGGGAGATCGGTATCGTATCTGATTTCGTGTAAGACCCTATCTGGGACAGAGGCATCGATATTGAATTACATGTAAGACCACGTTTGGGACGTCAGCATTGTACTTATTTATGAGCATCTGTATCGTTTCTGATCCGTCTGATGATAGCGTACAAAATCTAAAATTGAATATATGACATGTATAACCTATGTAGGTACGTTTGTATCGTACTAAATTTCTGACTATGAAAAATTCTGTCTTTGTGAAATATGTATGAAATTGAAGCATGACATATATGCAAACAAATGAGCATTGTTAAGTTTATGAATTATTCTATGAAATGGTTATGAATCTATATGGTTGAATTGTACTTATATGATTTAGTAGTTAGACCAATTGTATTTGGCTTACTAAGCTCTTTGTAGCTTACTCTATGTGTTTACTGTCTGTTTTATAGTTATCGTAGCTACTGAAGGCTCGAGGATAGTCGAGGATCATCACCACACTATCGATCTCATTTTGGTGCTTTTGAAAGTGTGTATATTTTAAAGTATGGCATTTATAGGGTAGATGGTCTATGTATATAAGTTTTCTTGTGTATATTTTATGCCATGGGAGTTGGCTAACAAATGATAAGTTTGTGTATAGTTTTGGTGTATGCTTGGAATGTGTTAAGTTCTAATGTGTTTCGGTCATTCTTAAGCATAGAACTGGTTGGAAAGTTTGGTATGAATGTTGTATATTATTGCTTGTAGGATTGGACCCAAAAATGGGTGGTAAATTGGCTTAAATCAAGCCTGCATGGTGCCACACGGTCAAGGGACACGGGCGTGTCATGTGGCCATGGGCTAAAGTCAGTAGCTAGCTAAGTATCACACGGCCATAGCACACGAGCGTGCCTATTGGCCGTAGGAGAAAGTCAGTATGGTTACCCTGGTTTGGCACGGCTGGTTCACATGGGTGTGTCTGATGCCAGTGTGAGGCACACAGCCTGGACGCACGGGCGTGTGACCTCAATAGAATTGTAAAATTTTCTAGGTTTTAAATTTTATGAATGTATTCGGTTTAGCTCTAACCGTTCTTAAACGTATGTTTTAGGTCTCGTAGACCATATTTAGAGATGATTGCTTATGAAATGATGTTAAATAATACCTCTGATTCTGAATTGGTCCAAAATGTTTTGTCTGTCGGGTAATGCCTTGTAACCCTAATTCGATGTTAGTTACGGGTTAGAGGTGTTACAGTTGCGGTTTAGGTTCAAGCATATCTAACATTAGTTGTGGAATGGTCAATGGTTTTAGGGGCAATTCGTTTCAAGAGGGGCATGCATCTAGAATCCAAATAGGTGGGTAACCACATTTCTGTATTCATAAATCGGGAAAAGCCAAAAAATGTGCTCGTTAACGCTATCGAGCATGTTCACACTTGTGTTGTATTCTGAATGCTCAAAACTAGGGTGTATGATCATAAAGACCACCATGAGCGATTTCATGGGCTTGGTAAGTTTTGGCCACGTGGGACTGAAATGGGCTGTGTAGGCCCCACTAGCTCATGGGTTCTACACGGGTAAACCACACAGATGTTGAGAGATTAGTGGGCCAAGCATGTAGATTACACGACCAATGTCATATTTGTCCTTTATGGGTCACACAGGCATGTGGGCCCACATGGGCCGTCTTATGGGCTTTGGGTCCATTTTCGTTGATTGACTGTTAAGGTTGCATGGGTCGCCCAAGACGACTTTGGGCCTACTGTTGGGGTAGTAAGTGCTTTTAGACCCTGTACTGATGAAATGACTGATATACCCCTATGCTATGTTTGACTGTACTCGAGCATGACATTTTGCATACACGTATTATATTATGACATGACATTATGCATGGGGTGGGTTTGATAAATTTGGAGGAAGTGTACTATTCTGGTAGCTCTGCTGCAATTACTGTTTGCTGTCGTAACCGGTGCTATATTTGAAGTGTAGGGATGGGTGGGTCGATTGTATCCCCACATGGAGTGTAGGGCTGGACGGAGTGGAGTGTAGATGATAGATGGGTAGGACTTTTGTTGCATTATTGATACTGTTACTCTAATGGGCTAAGGCCTACATTGATACTGCAACTGCTTTGGGCTAAGGCCCACACTGATACTGGTCTATTACTGAAATGGTCTTAGGTCCAAATTGTACTTGTCTGATTTTGTTAAGGGATTACACACTGATTTTTCATAAACTCACCCTTCTGCTATCCTGTGTAGGTAATCCTTAGGCGGGTCGGTGCTGCGAGGGACTCGATGGGGGCACACAACTATTTTTGTTACTATTTTAAATTTTTAATCTTTAAGCTATTTTATTGGGTTTTTGTTATGTAATAAGGCCTTTCTAATTTTTATTTTGGTTTGAGATTAATTATCTTGATTTATAGCTTCTAGCAGTAGAATGCGAATTTTCAAAAGATAAATGTTTTCAAAACATCACGCTATTGCAATATTTTCTACAAGCTTCCGCAAACAGACATGGTTTTAAAAGTTCAATAACAACATAAAATGAGTAACACTTTGCTATATCAACTTGGGTTTTTAACAACGAACAAGAAACTATAGATTTTCATCACAACACGGGTTTTTATAAAGAACGGATTTTTCAACGGAACTACGTTTTTTGAAATTCACTTTCATGTGACATCGTAGATTTAGCAATAATGTCTAGGCCAGGTTTGAGATGTTACATTTAGTGGTATCAAAGCCAGGTTACAAAACTCGACTGTGGATTTGGGTTTTACTGAAAACGTAAATTTTCCAAAAGAACTGTTTCAAATGGTTGAGAAAGTATTTCAAAGTGTTATTTCTGAACGTGTAGTCTATCGAGTCTCCGGTGCCGATCCTGTAAGTTCTCTGAAACTATTACTTGTGTAAATTGAAATACTGAGACAATAGACTGAATTGAGACACTTTGATAGGTAATCTGAAACTATGGTAAAATTACGATCCGCAAAAACAAAACCCTGGATTACTGATAATATTTTCCATAAAATATTCTGTTATAAACACTGGAACTGTAAAACTAATGCATAAGACTGTTGATACAGATAATACGCAAATTGATGATGAGCATAAGATGTACTCATGGAAGGGGTACAAAAGGGCGCGGCAGAGGCTGTAGAGGTGCTCGGGCTGGGTCTTCGGCATCAGGCCATATGCCTAACGTTGAGACTAGAGAGGCACCGGCTTCATCGGTGACTGAGACTGGCTCATACGATCGTGTAGCTGGGGACGACACACTGTCCCAAGCTATGCTGTGAATTCTGGAGAGGGTCGCTAGGCCCAATACAAGTACTGTGGGCTGCGGGTTGATGACTGAACGACTTAGGTCTAATGGGGTCGAGATTTTAGGGGTATCACTGGAGTTGTCCCTAATGTGGCTAAATATTGGATTGAGGCCACAGAGCGGATCATGGATGACCTCGACTGCACCCTAGAGCAGAAATTAAAAGGTACGGTGTCGTTGCTGTGAGATGAAGCTATCAGTGGTGGCTTACAATTAAAAAGGGTACTCAGTCTGACCGGTTGACTAGGGAATTGTTCAAAACTATATTCCAAGGGAAATATGTGGGTGCTAGGTATGTGGATGCCCAGAGGAAAGAGTTTCTGAATTTAACTCAAGGGGATAAGTCAGTAGCTGAATATGAGTATGAGTTTTTGCGACTTAGCCGCTATGCGCGTGGGATGGTGGCAATAGAATATGAGCGCTGCGTTCGCTTTAGACGGCCTCAGAGATGATCTACGAGTTTTGATAGCTCCACAAAGGGAGCAAGATTTTGTTGTGTTAGTGGAAAAGGTGAAAATCATTGAGGATGTGAAGCGCGCTAAGTGCCAGAATCGTGAGACGGACAGGGGTAGGAGCAAGAGGCTTTGGGAGCCCTCAAGTTCAGTTATGAGGCCTAAGAAAAAGGCTAGAGTTGATGGGCCAGTTAGAGTTGGGCCCTCTGTTGCTGTTTATGGGTCGCAGCCTTGTGCTGTTTGTGGGAGACTCTATCAGGGCGAGTGTTGGAAATGGATAGAGGCATGTTTGAGGTACGAATCTTTGGAGCATCGCAATAGAGATTGTCCACGGAGGCCCGATCAGATGCAAGCTACTAGTATGGCTATTGTTTAGCTGCCGAGAGGTGTCCAGCAGCCATCGAGAGGCCGTGGTCAGGCCAGAGATGGAAATGGTATGGGTCGTGGAGTATCGAGCAAAGGTGTTGGTCATACCGAGGTGAGGTAGCCGGCACTGGTTTATGCTGCACGTGAATGAGAGGATGGAGACGTCTCAGATGTTATTACAGGTACATTCTTTATCCATAATGTACCTTATATTGCATTGATTGATGTTGAATCTACGTACTCTTACATAGCATGAACTGTATCTGAGACTCTGAGTGTGATGATTGAAAACACTACGAGTGAGGTTACCGTGTTGAGCCCATTAGGGTAGTCAGTGAGAGTGAATAAACTATTTAAGGATGTACCCTTGGAGGTTCAAGGAGTAATCTATTTAGCAGATTTGATAGAATTTCCTTTTGGAGAATTTGACTTGATATTGGGCATGGACTGGCTGGTTAAGCATCAGGTGAATTTGGACTATGCTGCAAAGCAAGTGGTACTGAAAACCGCGAAGGGTAATGAAGTAGTTGTGATTAGCAGCGTCGAAATTATCTTTCAAATGTGGTTTTTGCACTTAGGGATGAGAAGATGGTTCGTAAGGGTTGTGAGGCGTATTTAGCTTATGTCAGTGCTTTTGGTTTTCAGGCTTCGTCTATTAAAGATATCAGAATAGTTAAGGATTTTTTGGATGTCTTTCCCGATGAGTTACCCGGGTTACCTCCAAACCGTGAAGTTAAGTTTGGGATTGAGCTCCTGCCAGGTACAGCTCCAGTGTCCATCGCCCCTTATAGGATGGCACCGAAGGAGCTTAAGGAGCTTAAAGCTCAGATTCAAGAGTTACTGGATCGAGGGTTCATCTGCCCTAGTGTGTCTCCATGGGGAGCACCGGTGTTATTCGTAAAAAAGTATGGATCCATGCATATGTGCATCGACTACTAGTAACTGAATAAATTAACTGTTAAGAATAAGTACCCCTTACCGAGGATTGATGATCTATTTGATCAGTTTCGTGAAGCTTCAATTTTCTCTAAGATAGATATTTGATTTGGGTACCATCAACTTAGGGTCAAGGAGACTGATGTTTAGAAGACAGCATTTAGGACTCGTTATGGTCATTACGAGTTCCTAGTGATGCCATTTGGACTGACGAATGCACTAGCAGCTTTTATGGATCTGATAAACCGAGTGTTCCAGCCCTATTTGGATCGGTTCGTACTGATGTTTATAGATGACATTCTGGTATATTCGAGAACTGGGGGTGAACATGATGCACATTTTTGACTAGTTTTGCAAATTCTGAGGGAAAACGAATTGTACGCTAAACTCAGCAAGTGTGAATTCTGGCTACGAGAGATAACTTTTCTGGGTCATGTGGTATCTGCTGAAGGGATTAGGGTTGGTCCTCGAAAAATTGAAGCTGTTATGGATTGAAAGCAGCCTAAATTGGTATCTAAAATTTGAAGTTTTCTAGGTCTAGTAGGGTATTATAGACAGATTGTGAGGGGTTTTCTTTAATAGCTGCACCTCTGACTAAGTTGTTGCATAAAGGGGTACCGTTTAACTGGATTGATAAGCACTAGGAAAGTTCTAAGAATCTTAAGAAAGTTCTAACTGAGGCCCCTGTTTTGATTCAACCGGAGCCTAGAAAAGAATTCACTGTTTACAGCGATGCATCAGTGGTGGGTTTAGGATCTGTACTAATGCAAGAGGGTAAAGTAGTGGCATATACGTCTCGTCAGCTTAAGACGCATGAAGTGAACTATCCGACACATGACTTGGAGTTGGCTGTGGTGGTATTTGCTTTGAAAATCTGAAGGCATTACCTGTACGGTGAGACGTGTATCATTTACACAGGTCACAAGAGCCTCAAGTATCTCCTCACTCAGAAGAAGCTAAATCTTGGGCAGCGTAGATGGGTTGAGCTGCTTAAGGATTTTGACTGTTCGATTGAATATCATCCTGGTAAAGCCAATGTGGTGGCCGACGCACTGAGCCGTAGGGCTGTGACTGATCTGAGAGCAATGTTTGCTCGTCTTAGCTTATTTGATGATGGTAGCTTATTGGTTGAGCTCCAAGTGGATTGAGCAGATTAAGAATAAACAATTGGAGGATGAGTCATTGGATCTTCAATTCTATCAGGTCGAAAATGGTAATACTGTGGATTTTGGGCTGAACAGCGAAGGGGTGCTCTGTTTCCTAGGCAGAATTTATGTACCTAAGGATAGTGATTTGAGGCAGTCTAAATTGCGAGAGGCGCATAGTAACCCCTATGCTATGCACCCAGATGGAAATAAAATGTACAAAGATCTTCATGAGATATATTGGTGGCCAGGTTTTAAGCGTGAGGTTATCGACTTTGTAAGGAAATGCCTGACTTGTCAATAGGTTAAAATGGAAGAATTTATGTACCTAAGGATAGTGATTTGAGGCAGTCTAAATTGCGAGAGGCGCATAGTAGCCCCTATGCTATGCACCCAGATGGAAATAAAATGTACAGAGATCTTCATGAGATATATTGGTGGCCAGGTTTTAAGCGTGAGGCTATCGACTTTGTAAGGAAATGCCTGACTTGTCAATAGGTTAAAATGGAACATCAGTTGCCTTCTGGGTTGCTTCAGCCAGTTAAGATTCCACTATGGAAGTGGGAAAGAGTAACTGGACTTTGTGAGTGGGCTACCCTTAACGCCTACTGAGAAGGATTCGGTATGGGTCATCGTGGATCGATTGACCAAATCTGCCCATTTCATACTGATTCGCACAGATTATTCGTTCCATAAACTTGCTAAGCTATATGTATCAGAGATAGTGAGACTTGCGGGGTACCAGTTTCCATAATATATTACATAGATCCTCACTTCACGTCTCGATTTTGGAAGAAGTTACATGAAGCTCTGGGCACATGGGTAGACTTCAGTACTACGTTCCATCCTCAGACAGATGGTCAGTCTGAGAGGGTGATTCAGATACTAGAGGATATATTAAGGAGTTGTGCGAATGATTTCTGAGGCAGTTGGGAGGATTACTTGCTGCTAGTAGAGTTTTCTTACAACAATAGCTATTAGTTTAGCATACAGATGTCACCTTACGAAGCACTATATGGTCGTAGGTGTCGCACTCCTTCATGTTGGACTGAGTTGGGTAAGCGGCGTATTCTGGGTTCTGAGCTAGTATCTGATACCGAGGATAAGGTCAGACTAATGGGATCAACTGAAGGTGCATTAGATATATAGAAGTCATATACGGATATGAAACGTAAGGAAATTGAGTATTCTGTGGGAGATTTTGTCTTTCTAAAGGTCTCGCTATGGAAGAAGGTAATGAGATTTGGGCATAAAGGCAAGTTGAGCCCAAGGTAAATTGGGCCTTACCACATATTGAGACGAGTAGGACCAGTTGCCTACCAGTTAGAGCTACCTCCAGAATTAGAGCAGATTCATGATGTGTTCCATATCTCTATGTTGAGATGCTGCCGCTCTGATCCTATGCATGTAGTACTGGTTGAGGAGATTGAAATTAGACCAGATCTAACTTTCGGGGAGGAACCAGTCTAGATTTTGGATCAAGAAATGAAAGTCTTGAGAAGAAAATCAATCCCATTAGTGAAAGTTCTTTAGCCGAACCACAGTTCTAAGGAGGCTATGTAGGAACCCGAGGAGGCGATGCGACAATAATTCCCTCACCTTTTCTGACCAGGTAAATTTCGAGGCCGAAATTTTCTTTAAGGAGGGTAGAACTGTAATGCCCTAAAACCCCAAATCCCAAAAACCTTGTTAAAATTATTTTTGTGTGTTTGTGATATGGACGTATGTTTGCCTTAGTAGTTTAGTGCTCTGGGAGTGTCTGGGAAGTCATGGGTTCAAGCCTTGGCTTGAACAAAATTTTTCTTCTACTTGAATAAATCGTGGCTCTAGATAGTAGGCTTCTTAAATTAATGTGGTTAAGATGTGTCATAAAAAGCCTATTGATCTAGTGGTTGGGGGCATGTGGAGTGTTCTAGGAGATTTGAGGTTCGAGGCTTGACAACGCAAAAGAATATTTTATTTTGCTTTTCTACTGACACTGGGGAAGTGTTGTAGTTGGACTGAAACTGGGGTGTTGAGGAGTGTAGGGAGTGTGGCCAAATTTTAGGGAATTGTTGGAGGGGATTTCAGCTGGTAGGGATTTGGATAGGTGGGATATGCTTGAGTGATTTTAGGTGTGATAAGAGGAGAGAAGTTAGGAGTTTGAAGGGAGTGGAAGAGGGTGTGCCAAATAGGGACTCTCACTCTTGGCAATTTTCGGCTTTTGAACATCACTGGAAGTTGGGTCATTCTTTCGATTTTTTTCCTTGGTGCCGAATTCCCATCTGTTGGTTTTGATTGTTTTGATTTTGTTCAATTGTGGGACGGTTTGGTAGTAGGGATCATTTGGGGTTCTAATCATTTTGGTCTTTTAGGTTGTGCTTCTCCAACGTTTTCGTCCACCAATTATCTTTGCTTCTATTTTCTCTGGCATCAAGTCACTTTGGCCGAAAACCTCACCAACCCTTCCCATTTTTCTTTGTTTCGGTTTGGCAAGTACGCAGTGATTATTTTTCTTCTCTCCCTCAACCCTTTCGACTCTAGCCTCTTTTCACTTTGTATTTTGGCCACATACTATATCTTCTCTTTCATTCAATCGTCACTCTTTTGGCCGAATTTTTTAGGTAAGCCTCTACCCTATTTACTCTCTTTTCAGTTTTTACTTATCTGAGCACCGTTTCCTCTCTTTTCTTCTTGAATCACTACCCCTTATTTTCTATTTCAGATAAATTCCCCCTCTTCCTACCGATTTCCTGTAGGCGGATTGGTTCTGGCCTTCGCGATTTAGAGTGGTAAGTTTTTGGTAAGGATGGAAGTTTTGCCTCAATCGGTTGGAAGTGTTGGGTTGTATTTATTTTTCTTAAGCTCCTAATATTTGATTTTATCAAATGGTGTTTGACAGTTATTAATCATATCGAGCGGGGTTTATCTTCGGAGTGGTAGACTACGTTCGTTTAGAGCAGTAAGGTAAGCAACATTTCTGTGAATCTATTGTTGCGGTTTAGGTTCAAGCATATCTAGCATTAGTTGTAGAATGGTCAATGGTTTTAGGTGCAGTTCATTTCAAGAGGGGTGTGCATCTAGAATCCAAACAGGTGTGTAACTACACTTCTATATTCATAAATCGGCAAAAGCCAAAAAATGTACTCGCTAACGCTATACGAGAGTGCTCACACTTATGTTGTATTCTGAACGCTCAAAATAAGGGCTTATGATCGTAGAGGCCACCATGAGCGATTTCATGGGCTTGGCTAGTTTGGGCCACGTGGGCTGGGCCGTGTGGGCCCCATAGTCTCGTGGGTTCCACGCGAGTAAACCATACGGACGTGAGGAGATTTGTGAGCCAGGCTGTGTAGATCACACGGCCAAGGTCATATTTGGGCTTTATGGGTCACACAGGCGTGTGGGCTCACATGGGCCGTCTTATGGGCTTTGGGCCCATTTTCATTGATTCATTGTTAAGGTTGCATGGGTTGCCCGAGACGACTGTGGGCTTACTGTTAGGGTGGTAAGTGCTTTTAGACCCTGTACTGATAAAATGACTGATATACCCCTATGCTATGTTTGACTGTACTCAAGCATGACATTTTGCATACACGTATTATATTATGACATGACATGTTGCATGGGGTAGGTTTGATATATTTGGAGGAAGTGTACTGTACTGGCAGGTCTACTGCAACTACTGTTTACTGCCATAACTGGTGCTATATTTGGAGTGTAGGGATGGGTGGGTCGATTGTATCCCCACATGGAGTGTAGGGCTGGACGGAGTGGAGTGTAGAGGATGGACGGGTAGGACTTCTGCTGCATTACTAATACTGTTACTGTAATGGGCTAAGGCCCATATTAATACTACTACTGCTATGGGTTAAGGTCCACACTGATACTGGACTGTTACTAAAATGGGTTTAGGTCCAAATTGTACTTGTCTGGTTTTGTTAAGGGATTACACACTGTGTTTTCATAATCTCACCCTTCTGCTATCCTGTGTAGGTAATCCTTAGGCGGGTCGATGCTGTGAGGGACTCGATGAGGGCCACACAACTATTTTTGTTACTGTTTTAAATTTTTAATCTTTAAGCTATTTTATGGGTTTTTTTTATGTAATAAGGCTTCTCTAATTTTTATTTTGGTTTGGGATTAATTATTTTGATTTATAGCAGCTAGTAGTAGAATGCGAATTTTCAAAAGATAAATGTTTTCAAAACACCATGCTAGTGCAATATTTTCTACAAGCTTCCCCAAACAGACATGGTTTTAAATGTTCAATAACAACCTAAAATGAGTAACACTTTACTGTATCAACTTGGGTTTGTAACAATGAATAGGAAACTATAGATTTTCATCACAATGAGGGTTTTTTTATAAAGAACAAATTTTTTGACGGAACTACGTTTTTCAAAATTCACTTTCATGTGACATCGCAGATTTGGTCATAACGTCTAGGCCGAGTTTAGGGTGTTACATCTTTTCTTTAGCCAAGTGAATTATGTGAAATATCATCAAATAACGATGTTTTGCATACTATATGCCATATGTATAATCAGTTAAAACAACTGAAACTCATATCTCACATATCATTCAATTCATACCTCATTATAGCCAAATAAACACATTTTGGCATGAAACATACTTACACATAAATATTTCTCATTCATATACATGATGCACTAAGAACTTACCAAATTACCTTCAATTGATTCTCATATAGGTTCTGTACGTACTTGTATCACTTAATTTGATTGTACTTTCATTCTCATCTTGACTTTGCCCGTTGAACCCTTCGGAATCGCTAAGTATACTCGAATATCACATAAGGCTCATGCAATGCCATATCCTAGATATGGTCTTACATGTTACCACATATCGATGCCACTATCCCAGACAGGGTCTTACACAAAATCATACAAAGATGCCAATATCCCAGACATGGTCTTACATGTAATCACAATACAATGCCAATGTCCCAGACATGGTCTTACATGTAATCACATCTCGATAACCTAATGTCATGACATTTGTATCCTATACTATTCCTAAGGTTCGTACGGGACTTTCGGATATCAAAACTTTGTCGATTCTTGCTCGTAATCATGACCATTCAGCATTCAATTCAATTCAAAAATAAATAAGCATTTATAACACAATTTAAGTACGTTTATTAGCATACGAACTTACCTCGTTCGCTGTAATGACGAATTAGGTTGACTAATCTGATACTTTGTTTTCCCTCGTTCTAGATCCGAATCTCAATTTTCTCAATCTATATAATAACAAAATTTACTTATTTAATCATTAATTCATTCAATTTAACACAATTTACACATTTTGGCAAAAATTAGACTTTTGCCCATATTATTTCCCATTTTTGCAATATAGTCTTTATCACATAAAATCACAATTTCATGCAATTTCATCCTACCCATGCTTAGCCAGATTCTTCTTATTGCCTTAACAGCCCACATTTTCCAAATAATCACACTTTTAACCATAAAATTTCAATATTTCACAATGTAATCCCTAATTTGCATTTTCATCAAAAATCACTTTATAAAATATGAAAATCTAACATCAAATATTCATATTTCACCATTAAACATCAAAGAACACTTAAGCTCAACAATGACAACTATCAAAATCTTTAAAAATTTTGAAACTGGAGGTACGGGCTAGCTAGATTACAAAAAGCAACAATCTTAAAAACGTAGAAATTATGAAAAACCCAGAAAAAACCACTCACCCATTAATCTTCAAAGCTTGGCCGAATATCTCTTCATCCATGGCTGTTTTTCTTCATGCAATTTCGGTGGTGGAAACTAAATGGTGAAGATGACACCATGTTTTTATTATTTATCTTAATTTATTTCATAATTACCATTATAACCTTATTAATTAACCTTTTAATTTTCATTAATAAAGCATATATTTGTCCATTAATAATTCCAATGGATTAATTACCACCTAAACCCCTCAACTTTGAAATTTCATAACTATTTAATGCTTTTAGCTTATAGAATTCAACTTTTACGCCTTACGCGATTTAGGTAAAATTAAGCCTTTAAATGGTAAAATTTCTTTATGAAATTTTCACACAATAATTCTATCATGTTGTAAACCATAATAAAATATTAAAATAAATATTTTCACTTTAGATTTGTGGTCCCGAAACCACTATTCCGGTTAACCTTAAAAACAAGTTGTTACATGAATGGCACCCAACCATCCATGAATGAATCGTTTTATATTAGTGGGAACTATCCTGAGAGTAAATCAATGAGGTCAACTATCTGGGAAATAGGGGTAGAAATCCCTATTCCAACACTTACAATCTAGGTTGGAAGGACCATCCCAATATTAAGGGGGGTAATCAAGGAGGTGGAACTTTCACGCAAAATCGATAGAACCCTCCTTGTCAACCTCTACATATGCAAAAATCTCAAGAATATGAGAGGCGCTCTATGTGTGCAAATTACACCTCATGTGGTCAAAGAATGTGTAGAATAGAAGGGGAAATCCAATCAATGCATACGATAGGTGTAGACTGAATGCACACAAACAAACACATAGTTGGTTGACATCCAAGCCCAACTTAGCTAGATGATAGGTATGATGCAAAGGCAAGTTGGCAGAGGCATCCTAAGTAATGAAAATAACCGTTAGAGAAATGTGAAGGGGCACGTGAAAGCTATTTCGCTCTATTCGGGTACAGTCCTGGAAAACCTAAACATCCCAGATCCGAAGGAGTTAAATGAAGATCATGTTGATGACTCCCAAAATGATGATAAGCCATAAGAAGTTGAAGAGGTAACTGAACCGAAAACTAAACTGAGTGTTGACCCGATTGCCAAAAGCATACCATTCTCATCGAGGCTCAAAGGCAAACGAAAAAGCAACGCAACTGAATTTCTAAGTTTTCTGAATTTGTTTAAGTCCTTAAATGTGAATTTCCCCTATTGGAACTAATCAAAAAAAATTCCTAAATATGCCAAAATTTTATTGGAAATTATGTCTAGACATAGGAAACTTGAAAAAGGGGAAGAAATAAACGTTAATGCCTTATGCAGTGCTATTATTACTAAAAAGATACCCTAAAATTAAAAGATCTGGGATGCTTTACAATTTTGATAGAGATAAGGATATGAACTTTGGTAGGGCCCTATACAATTTAGGGGCTAGTATAAACTTAATGCCCCTATATACCTACAGAAAACTTGGATTAAGGGACCTGAAAAGCAGTTCAATAATACTACAATTAGCCGATAGGTCTTTGGTACACCCTAGTAGTGTATTAGAAGATGTATTGGTCAATGTTAGGCAATTCATTATTCCTATAGGTTTTGTTGTCCTTGACTTTAAGGAAGATCATGAGATTTCTATCCTGTTGGAAATATTATTTCTAGTCACATCCAAATCCACCATCGACATGGAGAAAAATGAAAAAATAATGAAAATCTATGGGGAAGTGGAATTGTTTAAATGTGGTAATCCTTCAAAGGATGAGGAACCAATAGGGTATTTAATGGAGAATTGTAATGTACTATCATATCGTACCACTAACGACCTTGGTCAAGTGTATGCTTGTCAGCTCATGTGTGCAAGAAATAGATATGTTTGATAGAAAAATATAAATGGAATGACTTAAGTTGGAAGGGTGAATACTGCATAGATCAAGATGGCTGAGCTGGAAGGAGGAAGTTAATGAGAACAACATCCTAAAATCGTATTTTTCAACACCACTAAAAACTGGATTATTACATGAGGTGTCATCATTTGCTTGCTTATCCAAGCGTCTTTATCACACCTCGAATTAAATGTTCTTTGAATGTACCTTTTTTTTCCTTTTAAGTGTCATCTACAATACTCTTCAACCTCTTGTGTGTCATCTTGTCCTCACGAGTGTCATCTATTTAAAAACTATGTACCAAAGAGTAAAATTAATAATTCATGAACTGCATGTCAGCCACTCACTTCACTTGCTTCAATAACTATGTTAAAATTACAAATGCCACATTGTTTCTTAACACTTATCACTATGTTATGACTATCTTGGTTAAAGCTCACCTTTTGCTATACTAAAAACAAAAACAGAACCTAACAATTCGACTATATTTGAAATTTATTACGCAAACAGAATCTTGCAAACAAAGAGCAGCATCTCGACTTATCTTACAAAAAGATTACCTCTTGAAAGCTTAACTTCATTAAGTCTAATTTTATTAACTTTATTATCTTGCAAACGAAAGGTATAATGCAAATATTCAAAAAATCAAAAAAAAAAAAACACAAAGATGATGAAAATAAATGTGTATTTCATTCAATCGAAGTCTAGACAAGGAAAATAGTTACAACATAACCTACCCTAAAAGAAAATTACAAGACAAGTATCTATTATGGAATAGCGAGACCTTTGCCTTTTTTGGATTGAGAAGTAGAACCTGAAGCATTATCAATCGAAAGGTCAAGAATGTTTTCCCCAGGAGCATCATCCATAGGTCTACCCTCAGAAGGTCCTGCTTGAGTAGTCGTATCTGCAGGATGAATGAAAGGGTTCTAGAGAGAAATTTCCATAAAATACTAGTATTTTGAAGTACTCCAAGAACTTCTCCCATTCAGGACCAAACGGTAGTATATTGAAACTGTGGTGGTAAACCACTTCAATCATGTCAAAAAAGGGCTAGAAATTCATGCCATATGTGTTTAATGGTCCAAATGCCATCTGCATTGTGCCAATCACCCTATCTACAGTAATAGTAGGAATGAAAACTTGGGCTAGATACAAAAGCTTCTCGCCACCCACCCACTTGACTTGCCCCTCCTCAAGTCCCGCGTTCTCCTCTCCAATTGTTTGTTACATCTATCTAACTCCCATTGTAGCTTCCAACTCTTCCTCTCCTCAACACGAAGACGAGCAATCAAATCTTCTTTCTCCTTTTTCCATTGCTCATTGGCACCTTCCATGGATGACTGTAGCTGTTTGTTGACTTCCTCGAATTTTCAAATTTCCTCCCCACGTCAGATATAGTCAGCCTGCATAGCAATGTACTACCCTTGTATATTACTAAGAACTCAATGTATCATCCTAAAGTTGACATGACAACATTTTCATTAGGGGTAGCTGGTATGTTTTCGATATGAAAAATTAAGCTTTTTTTTTCACACCTAAAAAGCTTGTTTTCCAGTGATGTTCCAAGTCTTTTAATAACTTTTTTTTTTTATATTTTAGTTAGAATTTATGGTTTGTGCAACTTTTAGTTATTTTTATGATATTATGAATAAAAGTTTCAATTACATCTTTATATGAGCTTAATTTGTGTATGAGACATTTCCAGTACTTAGTTGATGAGGAAATGAAAAGAAAAGGGCTTGACTGTAGCCAAAGCTACGACATTGCTTGAGCATGTCATGACATTGTTGATTATTTTTTCAATTAAGGAGATGGTCTTCACTTTTTACTTTTATATATTCCATACCATGTGCAACACCCTGATAATTGTAAATTATATAGACTTTTCAGAACCTTTTTACTATTAATTCATGCAAGTTCTAAGTATTTTAATAAAGAATTTTGTAATTTTATTACAAAATTATATAGATGGACAAAATTAAAGACAAATTTACATTTTTTTATTTACATGTTAATTTGACATATTTTTGCCTATTTGACATGGTTTTGTGCAAAGGAGGGCTGATAATTAATCAAATATGGACATCTAAAATTAATTAAAATTATGGATAATGGACAGACTTGACCTAGCTCAGAAATTGGATTAGTGAAGTAGTCAAGCCTGCTGCTCATTTTTGAAGCCAAACAATCCAATTAATGAGGAAAGAGCCCAAATTTAGCTACATGCAACCCAACCATTCATTTCATATTTAATTTAGGGTCCTTAAACTTGTTAAAAAAATTATAAACTAGCCCCAACAACTTTCCTAAGTGACCATTCAACTTCCCCTTTGAAAAATGCCTTGGACTAGCTATTTTTAGCAAAGTCATCCTTCCCATTCCCTTTTTCAAGGTGGCCAGTCGGCCATAGGAAGGGGGATTGGCTTGTTATTTTTAGAAAATACAAGATGCCCCATACTAGAATAAATACCGCCCCTCACTCCCTTATTTCATCATCCATCATCCCTCATTCAGTTATCTTTCTCTCTTTTCTCTCTTTACTTTCCTTTCCCATTTTCTCATTTTTCAAGTGAGTTGTGCAAGGATTTAAGAGTAGCCCATTCATCCATTTGAGGAACATTTTGGCGTGATTTCTACGACAATAAGTGAAGCATAAAGGAGCAGTAAGGAAGTTGGGCCACGAAGAACCATCAGAAACGACTTTGCATTTCTTGCCCTTTACTCTTTTAATTTGTTATTGTTCAATTTAAGAAACATGTGTGCAACTAAAGTTTATGTTTTAAATATAATTATGGTTGCTTAATACCTTCAGTGTTAGAATTTCTATTGCTAGATTATTTAGGTTGTTAGTGAGTTATGTGCCTCAGTTGTTTATGTATTTAGATAAAATTATGACTAAGTTATTCATGCGTTATAAATGTGGGGAATGCAACTAAATTAATTATTAAATCCTAATCGTACTGTAATTAATTAACACATTATTTGAATGGTGCATGTTTAATTTATATTCGAGAGAATTAGGTTAATGTTTGTAATAATTCGAGAGAAGGATTTATGTGATTAAATTCTTTTAGTACAGAAAAATTACTATTACCTCACATGAATCTTTTTTTTTTTTTTGCTTATTAATTTTACTAAGTTGTTGACATAGATATATGCTATGCTTAATACTTTAATAAGTTGAATCTTTAGACGATGCCTAAAAAGGTAACCTCGAAGTTGTAATAGATATAGACATATGTAGACGAGAGGTTGAAATTCAGATTTCAACAGAAGACAAAGTACTTATAATTAAAATAGGATTAATAAATATCAAGTTGCCATGGAATTTTCCGTAACATCATTAATAGTATTTAAATATTTCTAAGTTAGGAAGGAGAATTATTCTCACACATGCATGATATTGAGATTTCTCTGAAAGACTTGCATACCCATTACTTTTTTTATTTAATTTAATTTTAAGCATATTTATGTTAGTTTAATTTAATCAAACCCATCACTTAAATTCATTTTCATAACTGACCAATTCGCTAGTAATTAATTTTGCAATACTTGATTCACATAAACAATTCTTGTAGAGACGATATTCGATATACTTATCACTTTATTACTTGTCAATGATAGTGTAATATACTTATCACTTTATTACTTGTCAATGATAGTGTATACTTGCACATCAATCGAAACATTTCAAGACACACCCCGACACTCGTCCTGATTGTCGGGTCTAGGTTATGAGATGTCACATTTGTTTTTGGAGCAACAACAATTAAAACATAGATGATTCATAGGAATCAATAATTAAAATTTAGGTAAAACATACATTCGACATGAAGTAAAGTAAATTCTAGGTTTATGAGCTTACATAAGCTTTAAAGCTAAACTGAGAAACAGATAGGACCTAATTGTAAGAATTCAAAATGTGGGTCGAAAGTCGTAACATCGTTCAATCCACGTTGGGATGACAACAAATAGTTTGTCACATCATGACGTTAGGCTAATCGTCATCGCAACATCACCCAGTGTAATAGCCTTTTTGAGATGACGAGCTCTCGTCGCTCCGTGACCCTATAGGTCAATTCTCGTCGCGATGATGTATGAACGAGTCGCATCGTCACATACTGTTTTAGAAAAAAAAGTACCAATTAGTAGCTAAAGACAATCCAACCAAAATTTACTTTATTTAGACCATTCCTACTTCCATAAAACATACCAAGACATATCCAAAACATGCACCATATCCATATACATCCTAATCATCAATTTACACTTTCATTTATACAATTTCTAAAACAATTCCTATCAATACCAATTCATAGTTCTTAAGATTCATTCTCACTTATCAAATTTACATATCATCATTACCATAGCATGGTCATACATACCAAATCAAACAAAAACTTAAATAAGCATATTTAACAACCACCTATACCTTATCAACAAATACATTCATCCATTTCTTAGTAATGTCATTACTAAGATTCATCAAGCAAATTTTAACTATCTACTACCATATTTCATACTATATTCAAGCTTATATACAATTTACTTTCATTTGGTTAAAACATGTTTCATCATTATAATATATTAAAGCATATAAACAAGATTTATATCAAAATAAATCAACCTATGTACATGCCCTTTCAAAGCACAAAGTAAATTGTTACAAACTTTGCTGAGTTCAGGATTGTTGGTTGGATGTTGAGCTGATAGCCAAGATCATGAACAAGACTTAACCTGCGCACGAAAAATAATATCATACGTTAAGTATTAACTCGGTGGTATTTCTATAATTGAACATTAGAACATAATATAAATCATGTAAATGCATGAATCACCAGTCAAATGTTCGATGTGTTGGAAAAAATCCAGTTTGAAAACAGTTTTCTTGCACAGCGAAAAATTAAAATTTTGAAAACTGACTCGGTTTGTGATATTTATAGTAATAAACTTTAGATCAAAATCGTACATGTGTTTTTGGATAAGTGGATCCTTGATCTTTTTTAGCTTTCAACCAAATGATCTTCTCTACTATTATTGTACCACGAACTGTTTCAAGCGTAGACTCGAACCAATTAAATCAAAACACAAAATTAGAAAAAGTTCTTTTTTCCTTTTGGGGTAAAAAAAATTCTCTCTTTTTTAATAGAAACCGGTAGAATAGTTACTTTGGAAAAATATAATTAATAGTTGAGAATAAATTCTCTCTATTTTTGGATAAAGTGACAATCTTTCAAAGTTATGTAAATAGTTCTACCAGTGTCATCTATTTATAGAGAAAGAAGGTTAAAACCTTTTTCAAATTGCAGATGTTTATTTTAAATAGAAAAACAACTTTCTAGTCTAACTAGGGAGGGAGAGGGGCTAATAGTGTGTGCTTCCCCTCATATGTATTATGATGAGGATTTGAGCCTCGCATATTATCGAGCCAAAATATATCAACCCAACACTTTATAATTTAATCCAACCAAATACATATTTTTCAATTTTCCAAAATAAACATTAATTTTCTAATAAATAATTTTCTCATCCCAATTTTACCCTTGGTAAAATTATGACGATTTTACCCATGGTAAAATTTTCACGAAAATATATTGTATATTGCACAACTAAACTTATTCACTATGACTGAATGGTTTATTTTCATTTTCGGGCTTTAAAACTGCTAAAAACATAAACTCATTTTTCTTATCATTTTTAGCAATCCATATATATTTGTAAATGGATCATTTATCATTTCTCATTTCCATTTTTATTTTAGAAACACACATTCATTTCAAAAATGATTCTTAGGGTACCTCATAGAGAATGGGATTCTATCCCAATTAATCGCATCGGGCACTCCACAACAGAATGGCATGCCAGAGAGAAGAAATCAAACATTGTTAGACATGGTACATTCGATGTTAAGTTATTCGAAGCTGCCAATCTCTTTTTAAGGATACGTTGTACAAATGGCTTGCTATATTTTAAATGATGTGCCAACTAACGTAGCATCAAAAACCCCATACGAATTGTGGCATGCTATGTGACAACCCGAATTAGGGCCTAATCGGAATAGTGGTTTCGTGACCACAAATCTAAGATAGAAATAACCGTTTTATAATTATTTTGGGGTTTATGATATGATTTCATGATTTCATGAAAATTTCGTGATGAAATTCTGTGCATTTCGCGCTTAAGTTGAGAATAGGGACTCAATCGAATAAATTGTAAAACTCGTGTTTTAGAAGTTTTTAGTATGAAATTGCTTTGGGATATTAATTAGGAGGTCTTAAATAGCAATTTGACCCATTCTTAAGTTATGGACAAAAGTTGGACATGGAGGGAATTTTTTTGAAAGTTTAGTAGTAAGGGCATTTTGGTCATTTTATATTAAATGAAATAAAATGGGAAAAATAACACAAAATTGGTTATCATCTTCATTAGTTGCTGCCAAAATTGCTCTCCTCCATAGCTAGGGTTTCTTCAACTTTCAAGCTTCATAGTAAGTTAATTCAAGCCCGCTTTTAATGTTCTTCACATTTTCAAATCCTCGTAGTTTCGGTTTACTTATTTCTACCATTAGTTGAATTAAGGTTTATGTTTAAAATTTACCCATGAATGATAGGCATGTATTTTGTTGTTTGATGGTAGAATATGAATGTTTGAAGTTAGGGAACGATCTTTTCTAAGCCATTTTAACGAAAACGAGCAAAAGCAAGCATAATCGATAAAAATACCTAATGTTCATAACTATGTGTTAGAGTGAGAATTTGATGTTACCATAGAAGAGAAAAATGATCAGTAGGTCATTAAACATAAGAATAAGGGCGAAATTAAATTTACGAGCCTTGGGAAAAATCATAATTTTGTAAAGTTAGGGGCAAAATGTAATTTTTGTATAATGTGATTTTGGATTAAAATAAATAGTTTGAGTGTTAAATGAGCTAAATATGCTGTTATAGATCAAGAAAGGCGTGGAATCGACCTCGAATGGGGAAAGGAGAAAGTTTTGGACTAAATTGCAAAATTCTCATATTTTGCACCGAGGTAAGTTTGTATGTAAATAATACATTAATTTCATTTACATTTTTATATTTCAGCCTATTATATATATATTAGCTGATGTTGAAGTATAAATCGACTATTGAAAGAATGAAAATAAATAATAGAGAGAGAGATCCCGGTTGAACATTCGGAAAAATCGAATAAAATAGAGGGAGCGTAGCTAGGTCACATGTATGGTGCCGAGTGCACATCATGTGTACAAGAAGGCTACGAGATACTATATAGTAGCTAGGTCACATGTGTGATACGGGATGTATCCCATGTAGACAAGAGAGCTACATGAGAGATAAATGTAGCTAGGTCACATGTGTGATACGGGATGTATCCCATGTAGACAAGAGAGCTACGTGAGAGATAAATGTAGCTAGGTCACATGAGTGATTCCAAGTGAAGGACACCATGTAGACAAGAGAGCTACGAGATAAATCGGCTAGGTCGCATGATGGTACTAAGTGTTCACCATGTGTACAAGAGAGCCGAATTAAATGAGATATGATGGTGGGGCTGTGTGCTGAAACTATCAAGTATCGAGGATTATTCCGAATTGTTCAACGGGATGGTTTTGTGGTGACATTGTAGTCATAGTCCTACACTTGTGATGTATGAAATGTGATGAAAATGATTTGTAGTATATATATATGTAACTTAAAATGAGGTTAGTATAAAGAATGTGTGAAAGAATGAGGTTAGCATTAAAACTGTTTTGGACAATAGCAGTGATGTGATTTTGAAAATTTACCAAACATAGAAGGAATTTAATTAGAGATTGAATGAGATGTGAAATTAAAGCTTAATAAGTCTATTTTCATATAAAAGAAACAGAGCAAGCAAAGGAATTCTATATTTTGAGATATTTACAATTGTGTGAGACTTGCTCAGGATGACTATGTAATCCCCTGTTTCAACTTTGAAAAATCATTAAAAATTGTACAAAACAAATTAAGAAATATAGTTTATATGCCTAAATTAATTATTGAGTCTAGTTGTAAATGAAACAGGTTTCATGGTTATTTAAATTGTGTAGTGTGATAAATTCAATTCGTAATGAACAGAGGTCAGATCAGTTGAGCTGTGTAACAGGGGAAAATTTAACTAATAAACTGTACTTATTGGCTGAACCAAAAATTCTAGAAACAATTTAGTAAGAAGTTTTATGAGTCTAGATTCAGGGAAATTTTATGGATTTGAATTTTGTGTTTCGTAACTCGAGTTATGATTTATTTAGTGATCATGACGCAGGAGGGTCAGCTTGATCAAATTGGAGTAACCAATAAAATTAAAAATATGATATAATTGAGTTATGTTGTAAACATATTAGATTTCTTATTTGTTATTTATATACTTACTTACTAAGCTATAAGCTTACTTTCTTTTCTCTCCTTTGTCTTATAGTGTTGTCCAGCTAGCACAGGAGTCAGAGATCGTAGAAGATCCGCCCGCACTATCAATATTCTTGGTATCTGAACTCAACATTTTGAAATATGGCATATATAGCAGACTTAGTTATTTTGTTACGTGTCATAATTGTCTAGGTTCAAATTACTACTTATAGTATCAAACTAATCATTTTGTACGAAGCCTATGAAGTTGGTTTGTATTGTTAATGGCATATGTTATAATGATCAAATTGCACGTCATATTTTTTGTTGGGTTTTGTTTAATAGTATATACTATAATTTGTTAATACCTCGTACCCTGTTCCGGCGACGGATACGGGTAAGGGGTGTTACATTTAGTGGTATCAGAGCTATGGTTTAGTCGGTTCTCGGACTAATAAAGTGTGTGTAAAAGTCTAGTTATACATGCCATAAAAATATTGTGATAGTGTGGTGACTCCTGGTTATTCTAAACTGTGTTTTGTTTTAATATAGTAATGGATTACGAAGGAACTGCGGTGATGATCTTTGCTAGTAATGCGCCGGCTCCCGCACAAGGGACCGCTACTGTGGAAAGTAGACCTGAGACATTGAGACATGGAAATGAGGCTCGGGATGCCTTTCTCCAAATGATGAACAATTGGTATCTTGAATTTATTCGAGCAAATCCAAATGCTCAACCTCCTCCACCCTCCTATACCTCGGCGATTCTCAGAGCTCAAGGCATAGATTTGGTAAGAATGAACAAGCCTCCGGTTGACAAGATTCGAAAATAAGGGGCCGAAGAGTTTAGAGCAAAGGTCGATGATGATCCTGAGAAAGCGGAATTCTGGCTTGAAAATTCTACCCGTGTATTTGATGAGCTCTCATGTACACCCGAGGAGTGCTTAAAGTGTGCTGTATCACTTTTGAGAGATTCGGCTAACCACTGGTGGAAGACTTTGGTAGCAGTGGTGCCAAAAGAAAGAGTTACTTGGGATTTCTTCCAGGAAGAATTTAGAAAGAAATACATAAGTCAGCGATTTATTGATCAAAAACGGAAGGAGTTCCTTGAATTGAAACAGGGCAAGATGTCTGTGGCAGAGTATGAACGCGAATTTGTGAGACTCAGCAAGTATGCCCAGGAATGTGTGTCCACCGAGGCCATTATGTGCAGAAGGTTTGAAGATGGGCTCAATGAGGACAAAGAAAGAAGAAAAGCTGCTATTGAGGCTTGAGATGACAGAAAAAGGCCGATAAGCAAGCCATTTCAATCTCAACCAAAGAGGTCCAAAGAGACAAACCCTCGAATGAAAGTTTCAACTGGGGATTCACACAGAGATCGTGGTAGAGCATATTCGGGGTCTAAAGCTCAAGATACTTCGGTGGCAAGTGTGGGTAATGTGCGACCTAGAAAGCCAGAGTGTCAACAGTGTGGCAGGCAACATTATGGTGAGTGTTGGGGAATCGAGCGAGCTTGTTTCAGGTGCGGTTCTCGCGAGCATTTTATTAGAGATTGTCCGGAGAAAGTTAAAGAAGAAAGATTTCATAGTGCTAAACAGAATACCACCGCTAGTAGAGGTAGACCACCGAGAAATACTGGAGGTGGGACTGGCAGTAAAATTGCGATGAAAGATTCAACGGCAAGATCAGAAGCTAGAGCACTCGCTAGAGCTTATGCTATACGTGCCCGAGAAGATGCATCATCTCCCGATGTCATTACTGGTACATTTTCTCTTTATGATACTATTGTTATTGCATTGATTGATCCGGGTCCACTCATTCCTATATTTGCATGAATTTAGTATCTAATAAAAAGTTGCTGTTGAGTTTATCGAGTTTACGATTAAAGTGTCGAACCCTTAGGCCAATATGTGCTAGTTGACAAGGTTTGCAAGAATTGGCCATTAATGATTCAAGGTCACTGTTTTCCGGCTAATTTGATGCTGTTACCATTTGATGAGTTTGACATTATCTTGGGAATGGACTGGTTGACATTTTATGGTGCCAAGGTAGATTGTAAACAAAAAACACAAGAGTTGAAATGTGAAAATGGAGAAATTTTGTGGGTTGAAACAGATGAATCAAATAAATTGCCTATGGTGATTTCGCACATGTCTGCACGTAAATACATGAGGAAAGGGTGTGAAGCTTATCTAGCTTATGTAATGAATCTTGAGTTGCCTCAATCTGAAGTTTGAATCGATCATCGATAGTCTGTGAGTTTCGGATGTATTTCGGAGGAATTGCAGGTTGCCTCCGAACAGAGAGATAGAGTTTTCCATTGATTTGTTGCTTGCATCGCACCGATTTCGATTGCTCCATATAGAATGGCTCCGACTGAATTAAAATAATTGAAGGCTCAGTTGCAAGAGTTAACAGACAAGGGATTTGTGAGACCGAGTTTCTCTCCCTGGGGTGCTCCTGTATTGTTTGTAAAGAAGAAGGATGGTTCAATGAGACTTTACATTGATTACCGTCAGCTTAATAAGGTGACTATAAAGAACAAGTACCCATTGCCGAGGATTGATGATTTATTTGATCAGTTAAAGGGGGCCACAGTGTTTTCAAAGATCGATTTGAGGTCTGGTTACTACCAGTTGAGAGTTAAGGAGTCAGATGTGCCAAAAATCGCCTTTAGGACAAGGTATGGACATTATGAGTTTCTTGTAATGCCTTTCGGCTGAACAAATGCTCTAGCTATATTTATGGACTTAATGAATTGGATCTTTCGGCCATATTTGGATAAGTTTGTAGTAGTGTTTATAGATGACATTCTAATTTATTCTCAGGATGAGTCTGAACATGATGAACACTTGAGAACCATATTGCAGATCTTGAGAGAAAAGAAACTTTTGCTAAGTTCAGCAAAAGTGAGTTCTGGCTTCGTGAAGTCGGATTTTTGGGACATATAGTCTCAGGTGATGGTATTCGAGTGGATCCAAGCAAGATTTCTGCGATCGTTGATTGGAAATCGCCCAAGAATGTATCCGAGGTTAGAAGCTTTTTAGGCTTAGCCGGGTATTATAGACATTTTGTTGAGGGATTTTCGATGATTGCCTCTCCTATGACTAAGTTGTTGCAAAAGAATGTTAAGTTTGAATGGACTGATAAATGTCAGCAGAGTTTTGAAAACTTGAAAGCACGATTGACTGAAGCACCAATTTTAGTATAGCCCGAGCCAGGAAAGGAGTTCGTAATTTATAGTGATGCATCATTGACAGGCCTTGGATGTGTGTTGATGCAAGAGGGTAAAGTGGTAGCTTATGCTTCGAGACAGTTAAAACCACATGAGAAGAACTATCCTACACATGAATTGGAATTGGCCGCTATTGTCTTTGCCTTAAAGATTTGGCGACATTATTTGTATGGTGAAAAATGCCGAATTTTTACTGATCACAAAAGTTTGAAGTATTTGATGAATCAAAAGGATTTGAATCATGATGAGAGGAGATGGCTTGAATTATTAAAGGATTATGATCTAGTGATTGATTATCATCCAGGAAAAGCAAATGTGGTTGCTGACACCTTGAGCAGGAAATTTCTTTTTACTTTGAGAGACATGAATACGGGGTTAGCATTGTCTGATGATGGGTCAATCTTAGCAGAGATGAGGGTTAAACCATTATTTCTCCAGTTGATTTGTGATGCTCAAAAGAATGATAGTGAGTTGCGAACCAAGAGATATCAATGCGAATCAGGTTATGACTTAGATTTTCAAGTTGGACCAGATGACTGTTTGATGTTTCGAGACAGTATATGTGTACCGAAAAACGATGAATTGATTCAGAAAATATTACATGAGGCGCATAGTGGCTGTTTATCAGTTCACCCTGGTAGCACAAAAATGTATAATGATTTAAAGAAGTTGTATTGGTGGCCAGGTATGAAAAGGGACATTTCTGAATTTGTAACCAAGTGTTTGATCTGTCAACAAGTAAAAGTGAACATCAAGTGCCTTGAGATTACTCCAACCGTAATGGTGCACGAGTGGAAATGGGACAAGATTACGATGGATTTTGTAACCGGTTTGCCTTTAACTCCTAAAAAGAAGGATCTGTCTGGGTAGTGGTTGATAGATTAACAAAGTCACCCACTTTATACTAGTACGCACGATTACTCACTTGATAAATTAGCGAATTATATATTGCTGAAATTGTGAGGTTACACGAGTACCTATGTCTATAATATCGATAGAGATCCGAGATTTACCTCGAGATTTTGGAAAAAGTTACAAGAAGCTTTGGGTACAAAATTGAACTTTAGTACTGCGTTTCATCCACAAACAGATGGTCAATCGGAAAGAGTAATCCGGTACTCGAGGATATGCTTAGATCTTGTGTCTTAGAATTTGGAGGTAGTTGGGAGAAATATCTATCTTTGATTGAATTTGCCTACAATAACATTATCGATCAAGTATACAAATGGCACCGTCTGAAGCCTTGTATGGTCGTAAGTTTGGACTCCTTTATATTGGACCGAACTTAGTGAGAAAGCAGATTCACGGAGTTGATCTAGTTAAAGAAACCAAGAGAAAATAAAAGTAATTCGGGATTGCTTGAAAGTCGCTTCAGATCGACAAAAGTCATATGCAGATTTAAAAAGAAAAGAGATTGAATTTCAGGTGGGTGATAAAGTGTTCTTGAAGGTGTCACCATGGAAAAAGATTCTGAGATTGGGCCGTACGAGATTACTGAGAGGATTGGACCAGTGGCATATCGGTTGGCATTACCGGCAGAGTTAGAATGAATTCATAACGTATTTCATGTATCAATGTTGTGACGTTATCATTCTAATCCTTCACATGTGATTTCTCCAACAGAAATTGAGATTAGACCGGATATGACCTATGAGGAGGAACCAATAAAGATTTTGGCTCGAGAAATTAAACAGTTAAGAAATAAAAGTATAGCCTTAGTGAAAGTATTGTGCACAGACATGGGATAGAAGAGGCTACGTGGGAACTCGAGGAAGCTCGAGGAAACAATGCGAACCTCTTTCTTGGTAAGATTTTCGGGATGAAAATCTCTAAAGGGGAGAATTGTGACAACCCGAATTAGGGCCTAATCGAATAGTGGTTTCGTGACCACAAATCCGAGATAGAAATAATCATTTTATAATTATTTTGGGGTTTACGATATGATTTCATGATTTCATGAAAATTTCGTGATGAAATTCTGTGCATTTCGCGCTTAAGTTGAGAATAGGGACTAAATCGAATAAATTGTAAAACTCGTGTTTTAGAAGTTTTTAGTATGAAATTGCTTCGGGATATTAATTAGGAGGTCTTAAATAGCAATTTGACCCATTCTTAAGTTATGGACAAAAGTTGGACATGGAGGGAATTTTTTTGAAAGTTTAGTAGTAAGGGCATTTTGGTCATTTGTATATTAAATGAAATAAAATGGGAAAAATAACACAAAATTGGTTATCATCTTCATTAGTTGCTGCCGAAAATTGCTCTCCTCCATAGCTAGGGTTTCTTCAACTTTCAAGCTTCATAGTAAGTTAATTCAAGCCCCGTTTTTAATGTTCTTCACATTTTTCAAATCCTCGTAGCTCAGTTTACTTATTTCTACCATTAGTTCGAATTAGGGTTTATGTTTAAAAATTTACCCATGAATGATAGGCATGTATTTTGTTGTTTGATGGTACAATATGAATGTTTGAAGTTATGGGAACGATCTTTTCTAAGCAATTTTTAACGAAAACGAGCAAAACGGCATAATCTATAAAAATACCTATTGTTCATAACTATGTGTTAAAGTGAGAATTTGATGTTGCCATAGAAGAGAAAAATGATTAGTAGGTCATTAAACATAATAATAAGGGCTGAAATTAAATTTCCGAGCCTTGGGCCAAAATCATAATTTTGTAAAAGTTAGGGGGCAAAAATGTAATTTTTGTATAATGTGATTTTTGGATTAAAATAAATAGTTTGAGTGTTAAATGAGCTAAATATGTTGTTATAGATCAAGAAAGGTGTGGAATCGACCTCGAACGGGGAAAGGAGAAAGTTTTGGACTAAATTGCAAAATTCCCATATTTTGCACTGAGGTAAGTTTGTATGTAAATAATACATTAATTTCATTTACATTTTTATATTTCAGCCTATTATATATATAATAGCTGATGTTGAAGTATAAATCGACTATTGAAAGAATGGAAATAAATAATAGAGAGAGAGATCCCGGTTGAACATTTGGAAAAATCGAATAAAATAGAGGGAGCGTAGCTAGGTCACATGTATGGTGCCGAGTGCACATCATGTGTACAAGAAGGCAACGAGATACTATACAGTAGCTAGGTCACATGTGTGATACGGGATGTATCCCATGTAGACAAGAGAGCTACGTGAGAGATAAATGTAGCTAGGTCACATGTGTGATACGGGATGTATCCCATGCAGACAAGAGAGCTACGTGAGAGATAAATGTAGCTAGGTCGCATGAGTGATTCCAAGTGAAGGACACCATGTAGACAAGAGAGCTACGAGATAAATCGGCTAGGTCGCATGATGGTACTAAGTGTTCACCATGTGTACAAGAGAGCCGAATTAAATGAGATATGATGGTGGGGCTGTGTGCTGAAACTATCAAGTATCGAGGATTATTCCGAATTGTTCAACAGGATGGTTTTGTGGTGACATTGTAGTCATAGACCTACACTTGTGATGTATGAAATGTGATGAAAATGATTTGTAGTGTATATATATGTAAGTTAAAATGAGGTTAGTATAAAGAATGTGTGAAAGAATGAGGTTAGCATTAAAACTGTTTTGGATAGTAGCAGTGATGTGATTTTGAAAATTTACCAAAAATAGAAGGAATTTAATTAGAGGTTGAATGAGATTTGAAATTAAATCTTAATGAGTCTATTTTCATATAAAAGAAACAGAGCAAGCAAAGGAATTCTATATTTTGAGATATTTACAATTGTGTGAGACTTGCTCAGGATGACTATGTAATCCCCTGTTTCAATTTTGAAAAATCATTAAAAATTGTAAAAAACAAATTAATAAATATAGTTTATATGCATAAATTCCTTATTGAGTCTAGTTTTAAATGAAATAGGTTTCATGGTTATTTTAATTGTGTACTGAGAGAAATTAAATTCCTAATGAACAGAGGTGAGATCAGTTGAGCTGTGTAACAGGGGAAACTTTAACTAATAAACTGTACTAATTGACTGAACCAAAAATTCTAGAAAAAATTTAGTAAGAATTTTTATGAGTCTAGATTCAGGGAAATTTTACAGATTTGAATTTTGAGTTTCTTAACTCAAGTTATGATTTATTTAGTGATCATGACGCAGGAGGGACAACTTGATCAAATTGGAGTAAACAATAAAATTAAAAATATGATATAATTGAGTTATGTTGTAAACATATTAGATTTCTTATTTGTTATTTATATACTTACTTACTAAGATATAAGCTTACTTTCTTTTCTCTCCTTTTTCTTATAGTGTCGTCCAGCTAGCACAGGAGTTAGAGATCGTAGAAGATCCGCCCGCACTATCAATACTCTTGGTATCTGAACTCAACATTTTGAAATATGGCATGTATATCAGACTTAGTTATTTTGTTGCGTGTCATAATTGTCTAGGTTCAAATTACTACTTATAGTATCAAACTAATCATTTTGTACGAAGCCTTTGAAGTTGGTTTGTATTGTTAATGACATATGTTATAATGATCAAATTGCACGCCATATTTTTTGTTGGGTTTTGTTTAATAGTATATACTATAATTTGTTAATACCTCGTACCCTGTTCCGGCGACGGATACGGGTAAGGGGTGTTAAATGCTAGGAAGCCAAATCTTAATCATTGTAGGATTTGGGGATGCTTGACCCACGTATTGGATAAAGATGCGAAGAAGTTGGAATCACTGACAAAATTATGCATGTTTGTAGGATATCCAAAGGGAATAAAGGGTGGTTTGTTTTATAACCCAAAAGAGCAAACTGTTATAGTCACAACTCATGCTACTTTCCTTGAATAAAGTTACATGAATGACTTCAAATCACAGAGTAAAGAGGTACTTGAGGAGCTTTCGAGATAAAATACAAAACCCTATGGAAATGATTCTGGAACCAACTTCTAGTAGTATACCTACAAATGGTCAACAACGTAGGAAACCTCCTTACAGTAGAAGAGTCTTTCGTAGGCCTAAGTTCTTCCAATCTGGTGGAACTAGTTTTAGCACTAAGTCTATCGAACAGGAAGATGATGACCCACTCACATAAGACGAAGCAATGCAGAGTGTTGATTCAAAGCTATTGAAAATAGCTATGAAAGCTGAGATGAACTCTATGTATTCCAACTCAGTGTGGGAACATGTAGACTTGCCGGTAGGGATAAAACCCATAACTTATAAGAGGAAAAGAAATGTGGATGCAAAACTGGAATCTTATAAGGCAGACTTGTAATAAAATTTTAACACCCTAACCTAAAACCGTCGCCGAAACAGGGTTACGGAGCATTATTAGAACTTACAGATTAAATAATAGATATTCTACACCATACATTGTTCATGTTATAAATCAATCATAAAGTCCCTTCTATGAACCCTTGAGGTCCAAAACATACATTAGAAATGAATCAGGACTAAATCGGGTACTTAAAGAATTTTTCGCAAAATTTCAAAAATAATTTCTAAATGCAAGGGTCACATGCCCATGTGGTTAGGCCATGTGGCTCACACGGCCAGGGACATGCCCGTGTCTTAGGTTGTGTAACTCTCTGACTTGGGTCGCACAGCCAATCCATACGCCCGTGTGCTAGGTCATGTATGGGTGCAGGGGTCACACGACCAATCTACATGCCCATGTGCAAGGCCGTGTGATCAATTCTAAGAATTCTGTTTTGACATTTTAAAGATGCAGGGGACACACGGCCAGGTTACACGCCTATGTGCTAGGCCGTGTGTCACACACGGGTGAGACACATGCCAGTGTCTCTACTTGTATGGATAAAATAGACTATTTTCCAAGCCACATTTATCACCCTTTTTGTCTTCCTCCTACACCAATGCTTTAACATATTCGCAAGCCATTTTAAAACAATTAATTCAAGTCAAAGCCAAGTCTCATGCATGACATATTATCACATACAACCCATGTACTCTTAAGCACCTCAGATGACACTTTACCATCATATAACCAAATATACAAACTTACTTAACTTATCGAATTCACCTATATGCATATTTTACCAAATATGCTAAAATTATCATCAATATGCCAACAGGATTTCTATAAATCAACCATTTAAGCACACACCAAACATGTCATAGCCTTATTTATATATATCAAAACATGTTCAACACAAGCCATTCAAATGGCTAGTAATAACCAAAACATTTGCATGCCAATTTTGGATAATTAACCTATACATGCCATTATAACCATAATTGATTTACCATATATACCAAAATGGGCCGATGGATAGTGTGAGCGATCTTTGCCAACCTTCCAATCGAACAAGCTTTCGAATTACTATAGAATAGGTGTAACACCCCTTACCCGTATTCGTCACCGGAACAGGGTACGAGGTATTAACAAATCATAGTACATACTATTTAATAAAACCGAGACAAAAATATGGCGTGCAATTAGATCATGAATCATTATAACATATGCCTTTAACAATACTAGCCAATTTCAAAGGCTTCGTACAAAGTAATCGGTCAGATACTACAATTAATATTTTAAACCTAGACAATTATGACACGTAACAAAATAACTAAGTCTACTATACATGCCATAATTAAAAATGTTCAGTTCAAATACCCAAAAGTATTGATAGTGTAGGCAGATCTTCAACGATCCCTGACACTTGTGCAAGCTGGATGACACTATAAGACAAAAGAGAGAAAAGAAAGTAAGCTTATAGCTTAGTAAGCAAGTAAATAAATAATGAATAAAGAATTTAATATGTTTACACAATAACTCAAGTGTATCTACTTTTTAATTTTACTATTTACTCCACTTTGGTCAAGCTGTCTCTCCTGTGTCATATTCACTAAATAAAAACTTGAAATTCAAATCTGTAAAATTTTCCTGAAACTAGTCTCATATTACTTCTTAGTAAAATTTTTCTAGAATTTTTGGTCTAGCCAATTAGTACAGTTTATTAGTTAAAGTTTCCCCTGTTATATAGCTTGACTAATCTTCCCTCTGTTCACTACGAATTGAATTTCTCCTAGTACACAATTCAAATATCCATGAAATATGTTTCATTTAAAACTAGACTCAATAAGGAATCTAGAAATATAAACTATATTTCTTAATTTGTTTTGTACAATTTTTACTTATTTTTCAAAGTTAGAACAGGGGATCACATAGTCATTCTGAGCGAGTCACACACAAATATAAATATCTCAAAATATAGAGTTCTTTACTTGCTCTGTTTCTTTTACATGGAAATAGACTCATTAAGCTTTAATTTCATATCTCAATCAGCCTCTAGTTAAATTCATACTATTCTTGGTGATTTTTCAAATTCACGTCACTGTGACTGTCCAAAACAGTATTATTGCTAATTCACACTTTCACACTTTCTTTGCATTAACCTCATTTTAACATGGATGTCAGAATTCATTTTTACCACATTTCATACATCACAAGTATAGGTCCATGATTACAATGTCACCTTAAAACCATCCCGTTGAACAATTCGGATCAATCCTCGATACTTGATGGTTTCAGCACACAGCCCCACCATCATATGTCATATAATTCAGATCTCTTGTACACATGGTGAACACTTAGTACCACCCATGTGACCTAGCCAATTTATCTCATAGCTCTCTTCTCTACATGGTGTCCTTCACTTGGAATCACACATGCGACCTAGCTACATTTATCTCTCCCGTAGCTCTCTTGTCTACATGGGATACATCCCGTATCACACATGTGACCTAGCTACTACATAGTATCTCGTAGCTCTCTTGTACACATGATGTGCACTCAGCACCATACATGTGACCTAGCTACGCTGCATCTATATTATTCAATCTTTCCAAATGTTTAATCGGGATTTTTCTCTCTATTACTTATTTCCATTCTTCCAATAGTCGATTTATGCTTCAAAATCAGCTAAAATATATATAATAGGCTGAAATATAAAAATGTAAATGAAGTTAATGTATTATTTACATACAAACTTACCTCGGTGCAAAATATAAAAATTTTGCAATTTAGTCCAAAAACTTTTCCTTCCCCCGTTCAAGGTCGATTCCACGCCTTTCTTGATCTATAACAACACATTAGCTCATTTAATACTCATACTATTTATTTCAATCCAAAAATCACATTATGGAAAAATTACATTTTTGCCCCCTAACTTTTACAAAATTATGATTTTGCCCCTAGGCTCGGAAATTTAATTTCAGCCCTTATTCTTATGTTTTATGACATGCTGAACATTTTTCTCTTCTATGACAACATCAAATTCTCACTCTAACATGCACTTATGAGCCTTGGGTATTTTTACCAATTATACCGTTTTGCTCGTTTTCGCTAAAATTCGCTTAGAAAAGATCGTTCTCCTAACCTCAAACATTCATATTTAACCTCAAACATTCATATTCTACCATCAAACCCTTACTATTGAGCTTGAAAGCTTGAAACAAACCCTAGCTATGGAGAACATGCAAGTTTTGGCCAAGATAGCTGAAGATGAACACATTTTTGTGTTATTTTTCCCATTTTATTTCATTTATTATGCAAATGACCAAAATGCCCTTACTACTAAACTTTCTAAAAATTCCATCCATGTCCAAATTTTTGTCCATATAATGTATAATGGTCTAATTGCCATTTATGGACCTCTACTTAAAACCCCCATTTCAATCAAGCACTTTATGAACAAGAAGACACATTTTTCACCTATTTCAATTTAGTCCTAAATGTCAAATTAAACACCCAATCGATAAAATTTCGCAACGAAATTTTCACACGATTATGGAATCATAATATAAACACTAAACCTTAATAAAAATAATTTTTTTTCAACCTCAGATTCGTGGTTTAGATACCACTATTTCGTTTTGGCTCTAAATCGGGATGTTACAACTCTCCCCCCTTTAGGGATTTTAGTCCCTGAAAATCTTACCGGTAAAAAGGTTTGGGTACTATTTTCTCATGGCTTCCTCCGGTTCCCATGTAGCTTCTTCTACTCCATGTCTTTGCCATAACACTTTCACTAAAGCTATACTTTTCTTTCTCAACTGTTTTACTTCTCGAGCCAAAATCTTAATCGGTTCCTCATAATAGGTCAAGTCCGATTGAATCTCAATTTCTGTTGGAGAAATCACATGTGAAGGATTAGAACGATAACTTCGCAACATTGATACATGAAACACGTTATAAATTCTTTCTAATTCTGCCGGTAATGCCAATCGATATGCCACTGGTCCAATCCTCTCAATAATCTCGTACGGCCCAATAAAACGCGGACTCAACTTGCCTTTTCGGCTAAATCTCAGAATCTTCTTCCATGGTGACACCTTCAAGAACACTTTGTCACCCACCTGAAATGCAATATCTTTTCTTTTTAAATCTGCATATGACTTTTGTAGATCTGAAGCAGCTTTCAAGCAATCACGAATTACTTTTACTTTCTCTTCGGTTTCTTTAACTAGATCAACTCCGTGAATCTGTTTCTCACTAAGTTCGGTCCAATATAAAGGAGTCCGACACTTGCGACCATACAAGGCTTCATACGGTGCTATCTGTATACTTGACTGAAAACTGTTATTGTAGGCAAATTCAACCAAAGGTAGATATTTCTCCCAACTGCCTTCAAATTCTAAAACATAGCATCTAAGCATATCTTCGAGTACTTGGATTACTCTTTCCGACTGACCATCTGTTTGTGGATGAAACGCGGTACTAAAGTTCAATTTTGTGCCCAAAGCTTCTTGTAACTTTTTCTAGAATCTCAAGGTAAACCTCGGATCTCTATCTGATATTATAGACATAGGTACCCCGTGCAACCTCACAATTTTAGCAATATATAATTCAGCTAATTTATCAAGTGAGTAATCGGTACATACCGGTATAAAGTGAGCCGACTTTGTTAACCTATCAACCACTACCCAGACAGCATCCTTCTTTTTAGGTGTCAGAGGTAAACCGATTACAAAATCCATGGTAATCCTATCCCATTTCCACTCAGGCACCATTACCGGTTGGAGTAATCCTGAAGGCATTTGATGCTTAGCTTTTACTTGTTGACAGGTCAAACACTTGGTTACAAATTTAGAAATGTCCCTTTTCATGCCTGGCCACCAATATAACTTCTTTAAATCATTGTACATTTTTGTGCTACCAGGGTGAACTGACAAACAGCCACTATGCGCCTCATGTAATATTTTCTGAATCAATTCATCATTTTTCAGTAGACATATCCTGTCTCGAAACATCAAACAGTCATCTGGTCCAACTCAAAAATCTGAGTCGTAACCCGATTCGCACTAAGTTCTCCTGGTTCGCAACTCACTATCGTTCTTTTGAGCATCACAAATCAGCTGGAGAAATAACGATTTAGTCCTCATCTCTGCTAAGATTGACCTATCATCGAACAATGCTAACCCCGTATTCATGGCTCTCAAAGTAAAAAGAGATTTCCTGCTCAAGGCGTCAGCAACTGCATTCGCTTTTCCCGGATGATAATCAATCATTAGCTCATAATCCTTCAATAATTCAAGCCATCTTTGTTATCACAAATTCAGATCCTTTTGATTCATTAAATACTTCAAACTTTTGTGATCAGTAAAAATTCGGCATTTTTCACCATACAAATAATGTCGCCAGATCTTCAAGGCAAAGACAATAGCGGCCAATTCCAAATCATGTGTAAGATAGTTTTTCTCATGCGATTTTAACTGTCTTGAGGCATAAGCTACCACTTTACCCTCTTGCATTAGCACACATCCAAGGCCTGTCAATGATGCATCACTATAAATTACGAACTCCTTCCTCGGCTCAGGCTGTACTAAAATTGGTGCTTCATCAATCGTGCTTTCACTTTTCAAAACTTTCTCGACATTTATCGGTCCATTCAAACTTAACATTCTTTTGCAGCAACTTAGTCATAGGAGAGGAAATCATCGAAATCCCCTCGATAAAACGTCTATAATACCCTGCCAAGCCTAAAAAGCTTCTAACCTCGGATACATTCTTTGGCGGTTTCCAATCAACGATTGCCGAAATCTTGCTCGGATCCACCTGAATACCATCACCTAAGACTATATGTCCCAAAAATTTGACTTCACGAAGCCAGAACTCACTTTTACTAAACTTAGCAAACAATTTCTTTTCTCTCAAGATCTACAATATGGTTCTCAAGTGTTTGGCGTGTTCAGACTCATCCCGAGAATAAATTAGAATATCATCTATAAACACTACTACAAACTTATCTAAATATGGCCGAAAGATTCGGTTCATCAAGTCCATAAATATAGCTGGAGCATTTGTTAAGCCGAAAGGCATCACAAGGAACTCATAATGTCCATACCTTGTCCTAAAGGCGATTTTTGGCACATCTGACTCCTTAACTCTCAACTGGTAGTAACCAGACCTCAAATCGATCTTTGAAAACACTGTGGCCCCCTTTAACTAATCGAAAAAATCATCAATCCTTGGCAATGGGTACTTGTTCTTTATATTCATCTTATTGAGCTGACGGTAATCAATGCAAAGCCTCATTGAGCCATCTTTCTTCTTTACGAACAATACAGGAGCACCCCAGGGAGAGAAACCCGGTCTCAAAAATCCCTTGTCTGTTAACTCTTGCAACTGAGCCTTCAATTCTTTTAATTCAGTTTGAGCCATTCTATATGGAGCAATCAAGATCGGTGCAGTACCTGGCAACAAATCAATGGCAAACTCTATCTCTCTGTTCGGAGGCAATCCAGGCAATTCCTCTGGAAATACATCTGAAAATTCACAGACTATCGGTACTGATTCAAGCTTCAATTCAGACAGCTCAGTATTCATTACATAGGCCAGATAATCTTCACACCCTTTCCTCATGTATTTCTGTGCAGACATGTGCGATAGGCAATTTATTTGATTCATCTGTTTCAACCCACAGAATTTCATCATTTTCACATTTCAACTCTAGTGTTTTCTGTTTACAATCTACCTTGGCATCATGCAATGTCAACCAGTCCATTCCCAAAATAACGTCAAACTCATCAAATGGTAACAACATCAGATTAGTCAGAAAACAGTGACCTTGAATCATTAATGGGCAATTCTTGCAAACCTTATCAACTAGCACATATTGGCCTAAGGGGTTCGACACTTTAATAGTAAACTCAGTAAACTCAACAGGCAACTTCTTATTAGATACTAAATTCATACAAATATAGGAATGAGTAGACCCGGGATCAATCAATGCAATAACAATAGCATCATAGAGAGAAAATGTACCAGTAATCACGTCGGAAGATGATGCATCCTCTCGGGCACGTATGGCATAAGCTCTAGCAGGCGCTCTAGCTTCTGATCTCACCGCTGAATCTTTCATTACAGTTTTACTGCTAGCTCCACTTCCAGTATTTCTCGGTGGTCTACCTCTGCTAGCGATAGTACTCTGTCTAGCACTTTGAAATTTTTCTTCTTTAACTTTCTCCAGGAAATCTCTGATAAAATGCTCGTGAGAACCGGACCTGAAACAAGCTTGCTCGTTTCCCCAACACTCACCATAATGTTGCCTGCCACATTGCTGACATTCGGGCTTTCTAGATCACACATTACCCACACTTGCCACTGAAGTAGCTTGAGCTTTAGACCCTGAATATGCCCTACCACGATCTCTGTGTGAATCCCCAGCTGAAACTGTCATTCAAGGGTTTGTCTCTTTGGACCTCTTTGAGTGAGATTGAAATGACTTGCTTATCGGCCTCTTTCTAGCATCTCGAGCCTCAATAACAGCTTTTCTTCTTTCTTTGTTCAATTCTTCGGCTTTAAGAGCTCGATCAACCAATACTACAAATTCTTTCAGCTCCAAAATTCCCACAAGCACTTTAATGTCCTCATTTAGCCCATCCTCAAACCTTTTGCACATAATGGCCTTGGTGGACACACATTCCTGGGCATACTTGCTGAGGCTTACAAATTTGCATTCATACTCTGCCACAAACATCTTGCCTTGCTTCAATTCAAGGAACTCCTTCCATTTTTGATCAATAAATCGCTGACTTATGTATTTATTTCTGAATTCTTCCTAGAAGAAATCCCAAATAACCCTTTCTTTTGGCACCGCTGCTACCAAAGTCTTCCACCAATGGTAGGTTGAATCTCTAAAAAGTGATACAGCACACTTTAAACACTCCTCGGGTGTACATGAGAGCTCATCAAATACACGGGTAGAATTTTCAAGCCAGAACTCCGCTTTCTCGGGATCATCATCAATCTTTGCTCTAAACTCTTCGGCCCCTTATTTTCGAATCTTGTCAACCGGAGGCTTGTTCATTCTTACCAAATCTATGCCTTGAGCAGCTACAGGAACTGTTTGAGGTATGGGAGGGGGTGGAGGAGGTTGAGCATTTGGGTTTGCTCGAATAAACTCAGTGTACCAATTGTTCATCATTTGGAGAAAGGCATCCCGAGCCTCATCTCCCTGTCTCAATGTCTCAGGTCTACTTTCTATAGGCGCGGTCCCTTGTGCGGGAGCTGGCGCATTACTAGCAGCAACATCAGCCGTAGTTCCTTCAGGATCCATTACTATATTAAAACAAAACACAGTTTAGAATAATCAGGAGTCACCACACTATCACAGTATATTTATGGCATGTATAGCTAGACTTTTACACACACTTTATTAGTCCGAGAACTGACTAAACCATAGCTCTGATACCACTAAATGTAACACCCCTTACCCGTATCCGTCGTCGAAACTGGGTACGAGGTATTAACAAATCATAGTACATACTATTTAATAAAACCGAGACAAAAATATGGCGTGCAATTAGATCATGAATCATTATAACATATGCCTTTAACAATACTAGCCAATTTCAAAGGCTTCATACAAAATAATCAGTCAGATACTATAATTAATATTTTCAACCTAGACAATTATGGCACGTAATAAAATAACTATGTAATATCCTAATTTTGGGCCTAGTCGGAATAGTGGTTTCGTGACCACAAAATTCGAGATAGAAATAATTATTTTATGATTATTTTAAGGTCTATGATATGATTGCATGATTGTGTGAAAATTTCGTGAAGAAATTTTATGCATAAAGTGCTTAATTTGAAATTTGGGACTAATTTGAATAAATTGCAAAACTTGTGTTCTAGAAGTATTTTGCATAAAATTGAATTAGATTATTAATTAGAGGTCCTTAAAGAGTAATTTTACCAATTTCTAAGTCTATCGACAAAAATTGGACATGGATGGAATTTTGGAAAGTTTAGTAGTAAGGGCATTTTGATCATTTAGGGTAAAATGAATTAAAATACAAAATTAAAGCCAATTTTGCTCATCTTCAACCCCATGGTCGAATATAGCAAGGAGAAACCATGGCTAGGGTTTTCAAGCTTCCAAGCTCGATTGTAAGTCCGTTCTAGCCTCGTTTTAATGATTTTTATGTTTTGGAGTCCCTAGCTCGATTTAGCTTATGCTAGCAATAATTTAACCTAGGGTTTATATTTGGAAAAATACCCATAGGTGAAATTTGTGTATTTTGGTGTTTTATGATAGAATGTGAGGTTTTAAATTATGTTAGACAACTTGTGCTACTCGGTTTTAAGTGAAAGCGAGCAAAAGGGCTTAATCGGTAAAAATACCTAATAGTCATAAGTACATGTTAGAGTGAGAATTTGATGTTTCCATAGAAGGAAAAATGATCAGCATGTCATAAAACATAAGAAAATAGGCTGAATTTTAATTTACGAGCTTTGGGGCAAAAGTGTAAATATGCAAAAGTTTAGGGCAAAATTGTAATTTTTCCAAAATATGATTTTGGGTCAATTTGAATAATGTGAGTCCTAATTAGACTATATTTTAAATGATAGAGCAAGGAAAACTGAAATTCGGGCTAAAATGGGGAAAATACCAAGTTGTGGACGAAATGGTAAAATAGCCATTTTCGCATACGAGGTAAGTTCATATGTAAATGTTGGTAACATAGTTATTATTTTAAATGTTTTAATGTTTTTAAATGATATGATAATTATTATGAAATATTATACTTGTGATAATTGTTTGATAATATGTAATTATGTGAATTACTTGATGAGTATGAACTATCACCAAGTATCGATTTCGATATTCCGTGGAAGACGGCAAAGATGTGAGATCGAGGAAAAAAGCCCGTTTGAACCTTAGGAATAGATTAGGATACAAGTGACATATCACTAGGATGGTTGAGCATCCGAACTCGTTGAGTTGAGTCCGAGTTCACTTATGGATGCGAGCGTCCGAACTCGTTGAGTTGAGTCCGAGTTCGTGAGATGTAACTAGGCATCCGAACTCGTTGAGTTGAGTCTGAGTTCACTTATGGATGCGAGCGTCCGAACTCGTTGAGTTGAGTCCGAGTTCGTGAGATGTAACTAGGCATCCGAACTCGTTGAGTTGAGTCCGAGTTCACTTATGGATGCGAACGCCTTGAGCTCGTTGAGTTGAGTCCGAGTTCACTTATGGGCGGGTTACATGGTAGCTTGGCTACATATGTGGCACTTATGTGCAAACTTTCCATGTATCCGAATTATATTCGATGTGTTCAACGGGTAAAGTTCTACTCAAATGGAGGAATACTCAAGATGAAAGGGACGTATTGGTAAGTGTTGTGAAATGGATAATTTGAGCGGTATGTACTTAACCCTCGGGTTGAAAACTCGATATAACAACAATATGGTAAGATGATAAATGAAAAGGTGATATGAATGTCTTGGTGATGATTATGCAAATGATGTTTTATGTTTGCTTATATGGTTATGTTACTTTCTATTTGCATGTGAGCTTACTAAGCATTTATGCTTACTCCTCCTTTTCATTCCTTGTAGTGTTGACAAGCCAGCTCGGAAATCGGAAGCGGTCGGAGGCACGCTCACACTATCCGTATACCATCTTGGCATAATGGCTTGTATATTTTGAGTATGGCATGTATAGCATTATAATCATTTTATATGTATGGTCTTATGATATGGTTATTGAGTGGTATGGAAATAGAAATGCTTGGTAATGATTAGCCATTGGAATGGCTAATCATGATCATATTTGGTATTGTGTATGTCAAATTGCTAGCTAATCCATGGAAACCATGAAATAGGTAAAATTTACCATAAAATAGATTCAGACAGTAGCAGTGACGTGAGTTTAAAAAAATCACTAAAAAAGTAGAAATGGAATTAAATAATGAATAAGTTATGGAATCGAAGCTTGATGAGTCTATTTTCATATGGAATAAGCGAAACAGGTATATGAGCTATATTTTATGAGATGTTTAAATTTTTGTGAAACAGGGTTAGAGCGATTTCTGGATCCCCTGTTCTGACTTTGGAAATTCACCATAAATTTTAAAAAGATAATTAGAAGTCATGATTTATATGTACAGATTCCTTATTGAGTCTAGTTTTATTAGAGACAAACGGCATAGTCATTGAAGCTCTGTACAGGAGATATCTGATTCGTAATACACAGAGGTCAGAGTAGTTGAACCCTGAAACAGGGAGACTTTAACTAATAAACTGTACTAATTGGCCCAACCAAAATTCTAGAAAAAATTAGTAGATATATATATGAGTCTAGTTTCAGGAAAAATTTATGGAATTGGATTTGAGTTTCGTAACTCGAGATATGATTTTAAAGCGACTGTGATGCAGTTAGCCAGCTTGTCTGGAAATTTTAAAATGAATTGTATGAGCTGTTTAATTAATGAATTAAGTCCGTTAACACCTCGTGTTCGACTCGAAACGGTCTCGGTGCGGGTGTTACATTTAGTGGTATCGAGCAGGTTTAGTCGGTTCTCGGACTAACCTAGCATGTGTAAAAGTTTAGCTATACATGCCAGCGATGCGTGATAGTGTGATGTCTTCCGACGCGTATAAGTACCGTCTTATTTAGGCAGGTACTCTCCAACCGAAAGCTGCGCCAACCATGTTCAATGTTAAGTAAAGATATTTGAGTAAAATTATGATTATGATAAGTCTCGGTTCAGAAAAGTATGAATAAAGGTTTATGATACATATGTGATAATATGTGAGATGAAAGTTCATGTTGTGATAAATATTCATATTTGCTTAATGCTCATATGATGTAGTGTATGTGGCTTACTTGATAAGATGAACGGAATAAATAGAAAGTAGTAGAGGTATGAATAAAGGTCATAATATTATGATCTGAATGAAAATGTCCTTGTCTTGATTGGATGTCGAATGTTGATGAATGTTAATGGTATATAATTTTATGAGGTAAAGGATTATAATGAAATGAACTTATCTATGTTAAATTGTTGGACTGAATTATATGATTGTAATGATATGTACATGATGATGCACGAAATGAAAGTTGTGATTGTGATGCAAATATCTATGTTTGTTTGGCCTTATATAATGTCATGAGCATGAATTAATTTAATTAATTGAATGGATAAGTAAAGCATCTAGAAAACATAGAATGTATGCATAAGTATATTGTCTAAATGGGACAATAGGAAAATTGGTGTAAGCCAACATGAATGAATGACATGATTTTGATGATGTTACTATGATGATGGAAGTTGTGTCATATGTGTATGTATAAGAAAGTCGAGTCGAGGTCCTACAACCCTCCCCTTACCAAAGTGGTACTTATAATGGAATTTCATGAGATTTGTATTGAATAAGTTTCTGTTGAAAACCCAAAGAGTTCGGTGATAGAATAATTATAAGTATGATCCGAGATTGAAAATGAGCTGATAAGTAAAGTCGAGCCGAGAAAGTATCGGATTGACGTAAAATTATTGGAGTTATGCCTTGTCCTAGTTAGAAAAGGAATTCTCCTTGGTAAATCGAATTACTCAAGTGCAAGGTCGAGAAAAGTGTAAATCGAAATTTATTCGAATTGGCCTTCTTTAGTGAATGATTTAATATGAAATTTGTGACGCAGAACTAGTTGGGGAAATGATATTTCAAATGTGAATTATCCGAGTGTGACGATTATGACCGGATGATTTAGCGATCTCTTTTGAGATGTTCTATGTGTTCACCCGTTCTCGTAAATATTTCTATGGCTATTGATCTTCGAAGAAATTCTTGTTATATGGGAATGTCTTCTAATTCGGTGTTGGATGAAAGCATTGGTAGTCTGATTGGTTTATAATTTATATTGCTCTATTTTATCGGGTATTCTATTCCATTTAAATCGATAAGAATTGATGAGAGAATTCATATGATATTATGATTCTGTTTCTTCTACTTGATGCTTCATCGATATATATGTATGGGAAGATATATTGATCTTGTTATATTTGATTTGATGGGATTAAATGATGTTTTCTTTTGGACTTTCTTTCTTTGAAGAATTATCGAGGTATTCGTATTTTCTCTATGAATTTGGTTTTCGATTCTCGGCATAGTATCGTATCTTGGGTTTCTTTATCCCGGATCTCTTTATTCGGATTTCTTTATTCGGGTTTCTCTATCTTGGATTTCTTTATTCGGTTTTCTTGTTATCTTTGTTCCATAATTTGTCAATTATGACTCATGTTCAAATCGTTCTTCATTTCGTAATAATCATGTCAAATATGACTATACTTCTAATTTGATCTTGGTAATGTGGTGATTTTAGTATTGGGATTTTTCTAATTTCGTAAGGATTTGACATCGGTAAAGGCATAGGTGATAAAAGCGAGTTTTAGTCGGTATGGTAAATTATTTATTTGAAAGATTTCATGTGACAATTATGTCGGATTATTTTTCCCAAGTCTGATAATAGAATTTCATTTTGTACGGATAAAAGAGTAAATAGTTTGAACGAGAAGTGTATATTTAATAGAAAGAGTTGAATATTAGTTTAAGTCACTACGAATGATAAGGTTTCCATCTTGTGAAAGCTGAAAAGTTTATTACATGTTGACAGAGTTCGGATAGATGAGAATATTGGTAACCGAAGCGTCTGAACTAGACTAGTCTACATTGAGCAAAGACTTCCTGACTTTCAGTAATGTATTGTTGTATGAATTGTGATGTGTTTCAAGACAGTGAGGTAATGTGATAGTTTAGAGCATCCGATGTTACATAAAATCGGAGTTGTTAAAGGGGTTAAAGCCGAGCATTGGGATCTATCAAAATTATCCTTGTCAATGTTGATATTGGGATGGAAATGAGAAGGATTATTCTTGAGGCCATATCGAATTATTTCTATGGCGGAAAGAGGAAAATGTGATGTATCTTATTGTTAAATGTTTGGCGAGATCTATAAATCACATCGTATTGAATGAATTCCTACTCATCGATTCATGGAATTTCAAGTCTCTTTGATTGTCGGATTTCTTGGAATTCGGTCTCCATTAAATCAAGTTGAGATCCGTGTTTTATGTCATGATATCATGGGAAATTGAGAAGGGTTGAAAATTTAAGAACGGTTGAGAGTTGAGACTGTAAGCTTTTAGATCATATGAGAAATTGAAGAGATGTATTGGAGGTGCAGTCTAAGTGCAAGTTCTTCACACCAAATATGAGATTAAAAGTGAAGACCACTTTTTCGGTAAGATTTTGGGGACGAAAATCCACGAGGGGGGAGAGTTGTAATATCCGATTTTGGGCCTAGTCGGAATAGTGGTTTCGTGACCACAAAATCCGAGATAGAAATAATTATTTTATGATTATTTTAAGGTCTATGATATGATTGCATGATTGTGTGAAAATTTCGTGAAGAAATTTTATGCATAAAGTGCTTAATTTGAAATTTGGGACTAATTTGAATAAATTGCAAAACTTGTGTTCTAGAAGTATTTTGCATAAAATTGAATTAGATTATTAATTAGAGGTCCTTAAAGAGTAATTTTACCAATTTCTAAGTCTATGGACAAAATTGGACATGGATGGAATTTTGGAAAGTTTAGTAGTAAGGGCATTTTGGTCATTTAGGGTAAAATGAATTAAAATACAAAATTAAAAGCCAATTTTGCTCATCTTCAACCCCATGGTCGAATATAGCAAGGAGAAACCATGGCTAGGGTTTTCAAGCTTCCAAGCTCGATTGTAAGTCCGTTCTAGGCTCGTTTTAATGATTTTTACGTTTTTGGAGTCCCTAGTAGCTCGATTTAGCTTATGCTAGCAATAATTTAACCTAGGGTTTATATTTGGAAAAATACCCATAGGTGAAATTTGTGTATTTTGGTGTTTTATGATAGAATGTGAGGTTTTAAATTATGTTAGACAACTTGTGCTACTCGGTTTTAAGTGAAAACGAGCAAAGGGCTTAATCGGTAAAAATACCTAATAGTCATAAGTACATGTTAGAGTGAGAATTTGATGTTTCCATAGAAGGAAAAATGATCAGCATGTCATAAAACATAAGAAAATAGGCTGAATTTTAATTTACGAGCTTTGGGGCAAAAGTGTAAATATGCAAAAGTTTAGGGGCAAAATTGTAATTTTTCCAAAATATGATTTTGGGTCAATTTGAATAATGTGAGTCCTAATTAGACTATATTTTAAATGATAGAGTAAGGAAAACTGAAATTGGGCTAAAATGGGGAAAATACCAAGTTGTGGACGAAATGGTAAAAATAGCCATTTTCGCATACGAGGTAAGTTCATATGTAAATGTTGGTAACATAGTTATTATTTTAAATGTTTTAATGTTTTTAAATGATATGATAATTATTATGAAATATTATACTTGTGATAATTGTTTGATAATATGTAATTATGTGAATTACTTGATGAGTATGAACTATCACCAAGTATCGATTTCGATATTCCGTGGAAGACAGCAAAGATGTGAGATCGAGGAAAAAGCCCGTTTGAACCTTAGGAATAGATTAGGATACAAGTGACATGTCACTAGGATGGTTGAGCATCCGAACTCGTTGAGTTGAGTCCGAGTTCACTTATGGATGCGAGCGTCCGAACTCGTTGAGTTGAGTCCGAGTTCGTGAGATGTAACTAGGCATCCGAACTCGTTGAGTTGAGTCCGAGTTCACTTATGGATGCGGCGTCCGAACTCGTTGAGTTGAGTCCGAGTTCACTTATGGATCGAACGCCTGAGCTCGTTGAGTTGAGTCCGAGTTCACTTATGGGCGGGTTACATGGTAGCTTGGCTACATATGTGGCACTTATGTGCAAACTTTCCATGTATCCGAATTATATTCGATGTGTTCAACGGGTAAAGTTCTACTCAAATGGAGGAATACTCAAGATGAAAGGGACGTATTGGTAAGTGTTGTGAAATGGATAATTTGAACAGGTATGTACTTAACCCTCGGGTTGAAAACTCGATATAACAACAATATGGTAAGATGATAAATGAAAAGGTGATATGAATGTCTTGGTGATGATTATGCAAATGATGTTTTATGTTTGCTTATATGGTTATGTTACTTGCTATTTGCATGTGAGCTTACTAAGCATTTATGCTTACTCCTCCTTTTCATTCCTTGTAGTGTTGACAAGCCAGCTCGAAATCGGAAGCGGTCGGAGGCACGCTCACACCGTCTCAGTATACCATCTTGGCATAATGGCTTGTATATTTTGAGTATGGCATGTATAGCATTATAATCATTTTATATGTATGGTCTTATGATATGGTTATTGAGTGGTATGGAAATAGAAATGCTTGGTAATGATTAGCCATTGGAATGGCTAATCATGATCATATTTGGTATTATGTATGTCAAATTGCTAGCTAATCCATGGAAACCATGAAATAGGTAAAATTTACCATAAAATAGATTCAGACAGTAGCAGTGACGTGAGTTTAAAAAAATCACTAAAAAAGTAGAAATGGAATTAAATAATGAATAAGTTATGGAATCGAAGCTTGATGAGTCTATTTTCATATGGAATAAGCGAAACAGGTATATGAGTTATATTTTATGAGATGTTTAAATTTTTGTGAAACAGGGCTAGAGTTATTTCTGGATCCCCTATTCTGACTTTGGAAATTCACCATAAATTTTAAAAAGATAATTAGAAGTCATGATTTATATGTACAGATTCCTTATTGAGTCTAGTTTTATTAGAGACAAACAGCATAGTCATTGAAGCTCTGTACAGGGAGATATCTGATTCGTAATACACAGAGGTCAGAGTAGTTGAACCCTGAAACAGGGAGACTTTAACTAATAAACTGTACTAATTGGCCCAACCAAAATTCTAGAAAAAATTAGTAGATATATATATGAGTCTAGTTTCAGGAAAAATTTACGGAATTGGATTTGAGTTTCGTAACTCGAGATATGATTTTTAAAGCGACTGTGATGCAGTTAGCCAGCTTGTCTGAAAATTTTAAAATGAATTGTATGAGCTGTTTAATTAATGAATTAAGTCCGTTAACACCTCGTGTTCGACTCCGGAAACGGTCTCGGGTACGGGGTGTTACAAACTAAGTCTACTATACATGGCATAATTCAAAATGTTCAGTTCAAATACCTAAAAGTATTGATAGTGTAGGCAGATCTTTAACGATCCTTGACTCCTGTGCAAGCTGGACGACACTATAAGACAAAAAAGAGAAAAGAAAGTAAGCTTATAGCTTAGTAAGCAAGTAAATAAATAATGAATAAAGAATTTAATATGTTTACACAATAACTCAAGTGTATCTACTTTTTAATTTTACTATTTACTCCACTTTGGTCATGCTGTCTCTCCTGCGTCATATTCACTAAATAAAAACTCGAAATTCAAATTCATAAAATTTTCCTGAAACAAGACTCATATTACTTCTTACTAAAATTTTTCTAGAATTTTTGGTCCAGCCAATTAGTACAGTTTATTAGTTAAAGTTTCCCCTATTATACAGCTCAACTGATCTGACCTCTGTTCACTATGAATTGAATTTCTCCTAGTACACAATTCAAATATCCATGAAATCTATTTCATCTAAGACTAGACTCAATAAGGAATCTAGACATATAAACTATATTTCTTAATTTGTTTTGTACAATTTTTACTTATTTTTCAAAGTTAGAACAGGGGATCACATAGTCATTCTGAGCGAGTCACACACAAATATAAATATCTCAAAATATAGAGTTCTTTACTTGCTCTGTTTCTTTTACATAGAAATAGTCTCATTAAGCTTTAATTTCATGTCTCATTCAGCCTTTAATTAAATTCATACTATTTTTGGTGATTTTTCAAATTCACGTCACTGTGACTGTCCAAAACAGTATTATTGCTAATTCACTCTTTCACACTTTCTTTGTATTAACCTCATTTTAACATGCATATCACAATTCATTTTCACCACATTTCATACATCACAAGTATATGTCCATGATTACAATGTCACCTTAAAACCATCCCGTTGAACAATTCAGATCAATCCTCGATACTTGATGGTTTCAGCACACAGCCCCACCATCATATTTCATATAATTCGGCTCTCTTGTACACATGGTGAACACTTAGTACCACCCATGTGACCTAGCCATTTTATCTCATAGCTCTCTTGTCTACATGGTGTCCTTCACTTGGAACCACACATGCGACCTAGCTACATTTATCTTTCCCGTAGCTCTCTTGTCTACATGGGATACAACCCGTATCACACATGTGACCAAGCTACTACATAGTATCTCGTAGCTCTCTTGTACACATGATGTGCACTCAGCACCATACATGTGACCTAGCTACGCTGCATCTATATTTTTCAATCTTTCCGAATGTTCAACTGGGATTTTTCTCTCTATTACTTATTTCCATTCTTCCAGTAGTCGATTTATGCTTCAAAATTAGCTAAAATATATATAATAGGCTGAAATATAAAAATGTAAATGAAGTTAATGTATTATTTACATACAAACTTACCTCGATGCAAAATATGGAAATTTTGCAATTTAGTCCAAAACCTTTTCCTTCCACCGTTCGATGTCAATTCCACGCCTTTCTTGATCTATAACAACACATTTAGCTCATTTAATACTCATACTATTTATTTCAATCCAAAAATCATATTATGGAAAAATTACATTTTTGCCCCCTAACTTTTACAAAATTATGATTTTGCCCCTAGGCTTAGAAATTTAATTTCAGCCCTTATTCTTATGTTTTATGACATGCTGAACATTTTTCTCTTCTATGACAACATCAAATTCTCACTCTAACATGCACTTATGAGCATTAGGTATTTTTACAAATTATATCGTTTTGCTCATTTTCGCTAAAAATCGCTTAGAAAAGATCGTTCTCCTAACCTCAAACATTCATATTCTAACATAAAACATCAAAATACATGCATATCATTCATGGGTAAATTTTCAAACATAAACCCTAACTCGAAATAATGGTAGAAATAGGTAAACCGAGCTACGAGGATTTCAAAACTGTAAAGAACATTAAAAACGGGGCTTGAATGCACTTACTATTGAGCATGAAAGCTTGAAACAAACCCTAGCTATGGAGAACATGCAAGTTTCGGCCAAGCTAAATGAAGATGAACACATTTTTGTGTTATTTTTCCCATTTTTTTCATTTATTATGGAAATGACCAAAATGCCTTTACTACTAAACTTTCTAAAAATTCCATCCATGTCCAAATTTTTGTCCATATAAAGTATAATGGTCTAATTGCCATTTAAGGACCTCTACTTAAAATCCCCATTTCAATCAAGTACTTTATGAATAAGAACACACACATTTTTCACCTATTTCAATTTAGTCCTAAACGTCAAATTAAACACCCAATCGATAAAATTTCGCAACGAAATTTTCACACAATTATGCAATCATAATATAAACACTAAAACTTAATCAAAATAAATTTTTTTCAACGTCGGATTCGTGGTTTAAAAACCACTGTTCCGTTTTGGCCCTAAATCAGGCTATTACAATAGGGGAAAATAAAATAGAGTAAGCATGAAATGCTTAGTAAGTCCGTATAACATGATAATTAACTTACCATTCATTCATGTTCAAGATAAACATGCAAGACATAGTCAACCAATTTGGTCACAAACCCTAACACATATCCTCATCACCCTTGTTTGTCATATATTTCACTCAAATATCAAGAAATATACATGGGCTCAACAATAACCAAATTTCCATATACATATACTTCTCACATCATGAATTCGTATAACATATACAAATCATTTCCATATATTTCAAGTACATTTTCATAATAATTCATCTCGAGTTCAGATTATTTCATGTCGAAACTTTTCCCATTAAATCATTTGAAATGTTAGTGTCACACGGGTAATACACTCAAGGTGTACAAATCTATAATCATGGATGAACATATTCATCAACCAAATTCCATGTCTATATATTATTATCTCGTATTTCCATATATCATGTATCATCATTTTCATGTATTTCAGGTAGATACATGTATTAATTCATTTCATGTTCATATTTTCTAATGTCAGGATTTTGCCCATTGAATCATTGAATAACATCGATGGATACACAGGTAGTACACTTGAAGTGTACAAATTAGAAATCTGTTAATTCATATTCAAAAGTGCTCTTTAAAACACATAATCAGGAAATCCTCTCTTAAGCCATACAACAAGAAGTTCACAAAGAGCCATTAATTGGGAAGCTCACAAAGAGCCTATCAGGAAGCTTATCTGAGCTATATAACGGAAGCTCATAAGAGCCATAATCAGGAAGTTCATAAAGAACTTTTAATCAGGAAGCTCACGAAGAGCCTTTAATCAGGAGCTTTGGATAGCCATATATCGAGAAGTTCAAGCTAGCCATATCAGGATGCTCACAAAGAGCTGCGTTTGTGTCTGCAACATATGCAGGATCACAACCGATCATAAAACAGGACGTTCACAAAGAGCTGCGGTAATTCTCAAGACAGGCTGGATCACTACAGATCAGGGCGCTCACAGGAGCATGTAACAGGAAGCTCGAGAGGTCTTATAATAGAATTCTTGTAAGAGCTATGATGTGTCCACAACATATGCAGAACCACAACCAATCGGGAAATCCTGTATCCATCAAATTCCATTATTCAAATGAGATTTAATATTTATCCGGCTTTGTCGAATATGTAAACAATTTCATGTATATGAAATTTATACAATTCACATACACAACATTCAATTCAACCATATAAATATACAAAATTTAGTTACACGAACTTACCTCAATAAATGCTTGTGTACGTAAAATCTACTAATCCGACACTTTCTTTTTTCCTCGCTCTAACTCTGAATTTTTTCTATCCAGATCTATACGAGTAATTCAACATCAATTTAATACAATTCATACTCAATTTACTCCAATCGCATCTTAGGAAAAATTACCATTTTGCCCCTAAACTTTTAATTAATGATGATTTCGTCCCTAGGCTCAAAAAATGAAATTCATGCAATTGAATCCTTATTCCAAGCCTAACCAAATTTTACATGTAACATTTACAGCCCATGTATTTCATAAAAATTTAGAATTTTCCATGATTTTTACAACTTTACAATTTAGTCCTAAAATCATAATTTCATCAAAATTCACTTTACAAAAGTTCTTTATCTATCAACAACCTTTTATTTTCTACCATAAATTTAAAAATTTTAGCATACTCATTGATACGAGATCGGATGTAGATGTCTTGAGTTGTATTGTTCGCCCGATCGTTAAAATTAGCTAAGGCTTAAGAATGAACCAACACAATATACCGTGTTGACTCGAAACTTAAAACAAGCACTTAGGTTGAAAAAGATGGAAATAGGAAGGATAGGTTGATAACAAGGAATAATAACCTTGACTCGCTATCTATGGAAGATAGGAACCTTGGTATAGGTGAACGCCACACTTTAACAAAGTGATAAGTTCAAAAAAGACGAGATTGACACCTCAAGGGTTGCTTGATAAGTCAATTCAATCTAAGGAGAACAATGAGAGTTTGAACACACACAAAGTAAAATGGTAACTTAAAAATTCATCAAAAGTTCTTTACAATAAATTTTGAGCCAATGTTGACAACTGAGTACATTGGGTAACGAATGGTCATTTTAATTCAGCTCAATGAGATAGAAATTTCTAAGAAGTTTCCTTGAAACTTCCTTGAAGTTTGTTGAACATTCCTAGAAGCTTCTTAGCATGAAAAACACCAATGGACAGCTTCTAGATGATGTTCATTGAGCTAGACATTAATTGAAAGGATGGTGAGCTGAATGACCTTGTCTATGTTCGGCCAAGGGTCTAAATGCTCTTTAATGGAGCTACTTGGTTGAGCTAAAAGCACTTGAATTTTAATGATCAACTTGGGGCACTTCAATGGTCCTCAAATTGTGAAAACTGAATGTGAGTAGTGTCTTTGTGTGAATGCACAAAACCGATCATCCATTCCATGTGAAAAGGATCTCAGCAATGTGAACACTTAAAATGTTGCTTTGTAGAGCTGGACGATTAGCCTAGAAGAAAGAAAGCATCAGCTATCTTTTGGCCCTTGGTGTCACCGAAGAGTTGCTGGTTAATAACATTCAAGGGCTGCCAATATCCATGCCGTCCCATACATGTACCTATACACATATAATTGAACAAATTAATTAGTTTTAAGACACCATAAATTCGGCTAGAACAAAGACAAATTAAATAGGCAGTAGCTAAGACAACTTAAATAGCTATATTCAGCAGGACAAATTAATTAGCAACATGAATTAAATTTGTCCTAAACTTGACACATTAAAAATATGCATTAACTAAAAGACATTTAAGCTTAAATTAAAATGTCCAAAATTTAGACACATTAAAACAAAATTAATTATTTGAACTGAACTTTAACTAATTAACTAACTCAATAAATTTATTCTAGCAACTTTAAATGCATGAAATTAAATAAATTGGAATCAAGCTCAATGAGCTAGCATCAGGCCGAATTGATCTCCAACGAGCTGAGTTTAGCTAAGTTAACTTGCAAAACATTGCAAACTAAGTTTGGTGAACTGGTCGAGTAATGATTAGTCACTTCTTCTCTCCAAGCTCGATCAATGTAGCTTGATACAACTTCTTGGAATCTCTTAGCTCAGGCTAGGGTGATTGGTCCTAAAGGCAGCTCCAAAGGTTCGGCAACTAGCTCCTTGGCTAAGCTCGCATCATCCCCACTCGTCGAGGCAATTTGTCCCCAAATTGTCACCTACATCAAAAGGGGAAAGATCAGCAACATTAAAGCTAGCACTAACTCCATACTCACCGGGTAAGTCCAATTTGTAAATGTGGTCATTGATCCGCTCCAAAACTTGAAATGGACGATCACCCTTGGTAGGAGTTTTAACCTTTGTTGTTCAAGAAATCTTTCCTTGTGCCTATGGATCCAAACCCAATCACCAGGTTCGAATACGACTCGTTTGCGCCCCTTGTTTGCTTCACGAATATATTGCTTAGTTCTCTTCTCAATATTTTCTTTGACTTTCTTATGAAGCTATTTCACAAAATCACCTTTCCTTTTGCCATCTACATGTACTAATTGATTAGAATGAAAAGGAACTAAATCAATAGGAGTTAAAGGGTTGAAGTCGTATACCACCTCAAAAGGAGAATGCTTAGTAGCTGAGTGAACTAATCAGTTATACGTGAATTCTATGTGTGGCAAGCATTCCTCCCATGACTTCAGATTTTTCCTAATTATGGCCCGTAGCAATATTGATAAAACTCGGTTCACTACCTCAGTTTGGCCATCCGTTTGGGGGTGGCATATTGTTGAGAACAATAACTTGGTGCCTAGCTTTCCCCACAAGATCCTCCAAAAATGGCTGAGGAACTTGGTATCTCGATCGGAAACAATGGTGCGGGGTACTCCACGCAGTCGAACGATTTCCTTGAAAAATAAATTAGCAATATTAGTAGCGTCATCAGTTTTGTGACAAGCAAGGAAATGGGTCATTTTAGAAAAATGGTCTACAACTACAAAAATTGAATCTTTTTCGTGGTTAGCTCTAGGAAGCCCTAAAACGAAGTCCATAGATATGTCTACCCATGGAGCATCCGGTATTGGCAAGGGTGTATACAACCCATGGGGTTTGATGTGCCACTTTGTTTTCTTACAAGTAATACAATAGTTACATTTTTTCATCACGTCGCGTTTCATTTTTAGCTAATAAAAACGTTCTTGTAGTATGGCCAAGGTTTTGGCTACTCCAAAGTGTCCCATAAGTCCTCCACTGTGGGCTTCGTTAACGAGTACTTCGTGAACAAAACCTTGAGGTATGCACAATTTACCTTCATAGAATAGGTAACCATCGTGCTGATAATACTTTTCATGAGCACCTCACACACAAAGCTTATACATCTTACCAAAATCAACATCAGTTTTATAAAGATCTTTCAAAAATTCAAAACCAAAAAGTTTGGAATCTAATTGATTGATAAGAGTGTACCTTCGTGAACGTATTGGCAACGATGTTTTCTTTACCTTTCTTGTATTTAATCACGTAAGGGAACGATTCCAAAAACTCCACCCACTTGGCATGACACTTGTTCAACTTGGTTTGTCCTTTGAGGTGCTTCAAGGTCTCGTGATCTATATGAATGAAAAACTCTTTAGGCCAAAGGTAATGTTGCCAAGTCTCCAAGGCCCGAATCAAAACATATATCTCCTTATCGTATGTAGGATAATTGAGAGTAACTACGTTGAGTTTCTCACTAAAGTACGCGACAGGTCATTCGTCTTGTGTCAAAACCACTCCAATTCTGATTCTTGAGGCATCACATTCAACTTCGAATGTTTTATTAAAATCGAGTAATGACAATAGGGGAGTGCTAGTTAAACAATCCTTAAGATTATTAAATGACATTTCTTGCTTATCAGTCAAATTGAAAGGAGAGTTTTTCTTTATGATACTTGTCAAAGGGCAGCCATGGTACTAAAATTGGGCACAAACCTTCCATAAAAACTTGCTAACCCATGAAACCTTCATACTTGGATGATGTTCGTAGGACGTGTCCAATCTCGAATTGCTTAGATTTTCTCTTGATCGACTTCTAGGCCATTGGTGCTCACGAAAAATCCTAGAAACACAACCTTGTTAGTACAAAAAGAACACTTCTTGAAATTAGCATAAAGTACCTCATTTCGCAAAACTTCTAACACCACACGCAAATGTTGAACATGATCTTCCAAGGACTTTCTATATATCAAAATATCATCAAAGTAAACTGTAACATCCTGAAATAGGGTTTAGTCAGAATAGTGGTTTTGGGACCACAAATATGATGTTAAAATAATTATTTCATGATATTATGAGGTCTAGGATATGAAAATAAGCATGTAATAAAGTTTCATGAAGAAAATTTAAGTATAAGGTGTCCAATTGGAAATTAGGGACCAAATTAAATAAATTTCAAAACTTGGGTTCTAGAAGCAATTTGCATAAAATTGCTTTGAATTATAAATTAGAAGGTCTTAAATAGCAATTTTCCCAATTTCTAAGGTTTTGGACAAAAATGGGCATGAATAGAAAATTAGAAGTTTTGTAAGGAAGGGCATTTGGGTCATTTGGTAATAAACTTAATAAAAAGGGAGAAAGAAAGCCAAAATTAGCCATCTTCTTCCCCATAGCTACTGAAATTCCTAGATTTCTATAAGCTAGGGTTTTCAACATTTCAAGCTCAATATTAAGTGCTCCCTAGCCTTGTTTTTAATGTTCTTTGTTATTTTGAGATCCTCATAACATGCTCTACCCATTTCTACCCATATCTCAAGCTAGGGTTCTTGTTTGGAAATTTACCCATGTATAAGATGCTTGTGTTTTAATGATTTATGGAGGAATATTAGAGTTTAAAGGATGGTAAACAACTTTTACTAGGTAGATTTTCATGGAAATGGCCTAAAGGACTATTTTGTAAAAAGTATAAAATATGTGGTAGAAATGTGAAATAGAGGAAAATATGGGCTGGTATGAGCTTAGGATACATTCGGCTAGGCATGGGTAACCAAGGAATTTCATGCATTCCATTATACGAGCCTAGGGACTAATTTGTAAAAATGTGAAATATTGGGGGAAAAATGGTCATTTTGCCCAGGGCTAAAATTTAGATCTGAAATGAATAGTATGAGGTATTAATAATTTTGTTTTATTGATATAGACCTCGAGGAACCAATTCTGGAGGTCGACTGTGGAAAATGAAAGGTTTCGGAATAATCGAAATACGAAACGAAAGCAATTACCAAGTAAGTTTGTGTAACTCGAAGTAAACTTTAAATATACTTGAAAATGCATATTCTTAAATTTATGTTAATTTAAATATTGATTGCATGACAATCCATGAAATGTAGTAGTGTAAAATGCAAAAGATGACAATTGTCCCGGTTGAATGAAAAAGGGAGATTCGATGGGTAAATTCTTGTCTACATGACATGAGATCCTGCATGTGTTGCAGAAAGGGATTTAGTCAGGACGGGTAATCCAATGATCTCAGTATAGTAAGGATCTAGCCCGAACGGGTGTTCCTTAAGCAATCGAACCTCCCAATGAATATATGTGTATTGTGGATTTAGCTGGATGGGTAACACGATTAAGGACTGAAATTAGCCTAGACTGGCATTTCAGATCCGAACGTTTTGGAGTAATTTTCATTGTAAGGGATTTAGCCTGGAATGGTAATCCCGAAAATACTCCTTGAATTTATGTTATGAGGGATTTAACCTGGATTGATAATCCCGTCGTAAGAGTGAGGTTCACAGGAGTGTATATTTAAAATTGTCACTAGCATGACTTGATGGTAAATGGGATACCCATCAAGATTTCTGTGAAATTCAACAGGACTGTAATAAGACACGAGAATGGAAATGTTTGAATCAATAAGCTCACCAAGATTAATGCTATATTGCTTGAAAGGGAACTAACTTGATGATCGAGTGTATGTGATAGGGAATTTATACTATGCATGTTTGGCATGAATATCTTTTATGGTTGTATGCCAAAGAACCGGTAAGTTTACTTTCCTCTTATCCGAACTTACTAAGCATGTCAATGCTTACCCCCTTTCCTTTCCCTGTTTTACAGAGCTTGTGGACTCGTGAAGATTAGAAGATGATTGGAGTATTGTCAACACTATCAGTTTATCTTGCTTTGGTATATAGATACTTTTACTTTGTTACAATGGCATGTATAGGTTTTTGGTTATTTTGTTATATGAGTCATTGGTTAGCCAATGTAAGGGCTTGAATGATATACCTAATTATTTTGTATATGGCCATAAGACATGGCTTTTTTTGATGTAGGTTGTAAACTACTAATTGTGCATGTTTGTAACACCCCGTACCCGAGACCGTTGCCGGAGTCGGACACAAGGGGTTTGCAGACTTAAAACACTTGCTTTCACAGTCCATTTTAAATATTTCGAGCGGTTGGCTAACTGCGTCATCATCACTTTAAAATCATATCTTGAGTTCCAAAACTCGAAAATCAGTTTTGTAAATTTTTTTCCTGAAACTAGACTCATATGCCCATCTACAGATTTTTTTTCTAGGATTTTTGGTCGGGCCAATTAGTACAGTTTATTAGTTAAAGTCTCCCCTGTTACAGGGTGTGACTACACTGACCTTCATGCATTACGATTCAGATATCTCCCTGTACAGGGCTTCAATACTGATACCATTTGTTTCTATAGAAACTAGACTCAAAAAGCAATCTATACATATATGGCATGACTTCTAAATGTCTCTGGTTAATTTATAATGAATTTCCAAAGTCGGAATAGGGACTCCAGAAACCGTTCTGGCCCTGTCTCACGAAGACTTAAATATCTCTTAACATACTATCCATATGATCTTTCGTTACTTTCCAATGAAAATAGACTCGTCAAGGTTCGTTTACATAATTTATTCTCTATTTAATTCCATTCCTACTATTTTTAGAGATTTTTCACATTCACATCACTGCTGCTGCCGGCATCAATTTTTTTTAAGGTAAACTTTACCTATCTCATGATCCTCCATGGATCAACTAGAGTTTGTCATACATATACCAAAAGTGATCATGAATAACCATTCCCATGACTAACCGTTACCAACATTTCCATACCTCTCAACGGACGACATACAAAATGATTATAATTCTATGATCAAAGTATACTTAAAGCCATTTTCGCATGGCTTATATACATTAACCAAAATATCCTCCCACTACTAGTCTATTCTATACATGCCATAAGATAATCCAAAACATAGCAGTACCAAACAGTGGATAGTGATAGTGTGACTAGTTACTGACGATCCCCGAGCCTGTAGCTTCCAAATGAGATCTATAAAACAGAGGAAACAAAGTAAACGGAGTAAGCATTACAATGCTTAGTAAGTTTTAAGCAGTGTCAACAGATAACAACCAAATTATAACATAGTTGTTTGTATTTTTATTTCCCTCTTCCTTCGGGCATACCATCCCTTTACCGAATATGCACATCTCATCATATATAATAGGCAGATAAATTCTCACTTGAAAGTGATCTCTTGTAAACATAGGTACATTACATATTTTCACCTAACTTTCCACATCGACCAAATGCACAATAATCATAGAACAGTCTTATTACTTTACTCACATATGCATCATATAACGACCTTGTGATTTAGTCCAAATCAAGCTTAAATATAATCTCAAAATACATACGACTAACTTAACGCATTGAATGTATTTATTACCAATTGTTCTTGTGAAGTCGTATAATCTTACGCTTTACTCGAATCTTCATTGAAACCTTTAGTTCGGGCTTACCGGACAAAATCTCCACCGTGTTCATCGGGTCTTACCGGACATAATCTCCACACGTAGTCATCGGGTCTTTAGAGCTCGGATATAGTACGAGCACGGAGCTTACGGACATTAATCAGGATAATATTCTCGAATAAAGCCTGCGGGGTTTTAACCCGGATATAGTACTGGCACAAATGCCCTTCGGGACTTATCACATTTATACACTTTCACATCCATCACATTGGCCACTCGGCCTTATCACATATATACACTTTCACATTCATCACATTGGCCATTCGGCCTTATCACATATATTCACTTTCACATTCATCACATCGGCCATTAGGCCTTATCACATATATACACTTTCACATTCATCACATCGGCCATTAGGCCTTATCACATATATACACTTTCACATTCATCACATCGGCCATTAGGCCTTGTCACTTATATACACTTTCACATTCATCACATCGGCCATTAGGCCTTATCACATATATACACTTTCACATTCATCACATCGGCCATTAGGCCTTATCACATATATACACTTTCACATTCATCACATCGGCCATTAGGCCTTGTCACTTATATACACATTCACATTCATCACATTGGCCATTCGGCCTTATCATATATATATATATCTCATACATATTTCATATTTTTCTTGTACATCAATTTCAGCAATAGCTTATAAGCAACTCAAATAGTTTCATCAAAGTTTACAACAAAATCACATATTCACTACAAGCAGTTTTCCTAAGCAACAGTCACTAAATTGTTTATAACTAGAGCTACAAAACTCAAAATCAATTGCCGTTAATTTTCCCAAAATGTAAACTCATGTATCTTTCATCCATAAAATTTTCAGAATTTTAGGTGTGGCCAATAAATACCAGATTTTTCTTAAAGTTTTCCCCTGTTTCACTGTTCGACTAATCTGACCACTCCTCACTACGAATCAGATTTCTCATTGTACAGAATTCAAAATGTGTTATATTCAATTTCATTTGAAACTAGACTCATTAAGGAGTCTAAGAATATAAATTTTACCTTATAACCATTTTTTGAAAATTATAACGATTTTCTAAAAACAGAACAGGGATTTTGAGTCATTCGACACCGTCTCACACAACTTTAAATATCTCTTTATAGGAAATTTCTTTTCTCACACGGACTCTTTTATAAGGAACTAGACTAATTAAGCTTTGATTACATATTTTATTCAGCCTATAATTCCACACCAACAATTTATGGTGATTTTCTAAAATCACGTTACTGCTGCTGTCCTAAGCAAATTATTACAATTTGCTCTTAAATTTCAAGTCCAAACACTTATGAACTTACCATTTGAGTTTAAAACATATCATGGCCACATCATATCTTATTAAATCAACTCATTATGTTCTATTATGATTGAATTTACTCAACGTTTAATCACTTAAAACTTACCTCGAAAGTGGTCGACGACTAGATATCCACGGCTATTCGTTTACTTCCTCTTTTCCCCTATCCGACTTTGATCCTCTTTGCTCTTAAGCTTAAGTAAAACAATAGATTTGCTTAAGTACTTAACTAATATTATTCACTTAACAATCACATTTGGCAATCACATATCATTTAATCTATATCTAAAACAATAGATTTCAATATGTATCATATTTATGGTCAAACATAGCAAGAAAACTAAATAGGCTTTACTAGCCACACTTAGTTCTATTATAACATAACTCCACTTACTTATATGCACAATCGGCACAAGCAAACTTCATTTCAATTTTGCCACTCTTGAACTTATCCATAATATCCTAAGTTCATTTAGTAGCTAGGCAACAATTATACAAATCAACAAGCATTTAACAACAATGTACTTAACCAATCCTTCAAGCATACATTCGGCAATATATATATATGTTAATGACGAAAACACTTAGGCCAATTCTAAAACTTCCACAAATCTTCATGCTTACATGCCATAACCGTATGGTTCTTATCACACTTGGACCACAAAATGCATAAATTTCCCAAATTCTAATTACTATCATAAGCTCAATTTAGCACTCATTTAGCACTTCAACATAGCCGATTGTCATTAAGCAATTAAGCCACAACTATTCAATTTTACCAAGCTCAACTCATCTATAATCAACCTTCAATACACTAAAGCATCAAAAACAACATCAAAAAAAAAAAATACAAACATCCATGACCGAATGTCATCTTCATAAATTTACAAAAACATTTGCCATGAGCTAGCTTCTATACTTGATGACCACTCCAAATATACAAAGATTTTCAATGAAAGAGCATTAACATACCTTAATCCCTTAAAGGTGACCAAATGCCTTAACTTCAATTTCTCCTTTTCTCTTTAGGTGCGGCAATGGAGAAGAGAAAGATGAACCAACTTTGTTTTTATCACCCATTTCTTTTAATATAAGTCCATACTTCATATTATTTATTCATTTAACATTTAATTTATTAATATAAAAGGCATAAAATGGCAATCATCCACTACCCTTGCCGTCCACTAACTTGAGGGAGGGATATTTGACATGCAAGTCCTCATACTTTAAACCATACAATATTTGGCCACTACAAATCAACCTATCACATTTTCAAGTTTCTCACATAAGTCCTTTTTAATAATTCCACATTCAAATGACAAAATTAAAACGCGATACTTTCACACATGAAACTTTACATATAATAAACATAGAAAAGAAAATTTATATACTTTTGTGACTCGATTTTGTGGTCCCGAAACCACTTTCCGACCAAGGTCAAGTTAGGGGTGTCACAACTCTCCCCCCCTTCAGGGATTTTCGTCCCCGAAAATTTCTACCGATGCATAGTTTAGGATAATGTCCTCTTATTGAGTTATATCCATATTAACATTAGCTCATCGATAGCAATTGTAATTCATTATTGATTTCGCATCGATCTATAAAATCATTTTCTTATCTTAAAACAAATACATAAACATTTTTACAAATATGCACATATATCTCATTTTCTTGATTTCATAAGCAATAATCACTTAATTTAATTTACAAATGCATTTCAAACACACATATTAAGCACATATTAACATGTATAATTCACATCATCAACCCACATATTTGTACCCCACATTTTTACACTTTCACATTTATACACTTTCACATCCATCACATTGGCCACTCGGCCTTATCACATATATACACTTTCACATTCATCACATCGGCCATTAGGCCTTATCACATATATACACTTTCACATTCATCACATCGGCCATTAGGCCTTGTCACTTATATACACTTTCACATTCATCACATCGGCCATTAGGCCTTGTCACATATATACACTTTCACATTCATCACATCGGCCATTAGGCCTTGTCACTTATATACACTTTCACATTCATCACATTGGCCATTCGGCCTTATCATATATATATATCTCATACATATTTCATATTTTTCTTGTACATCAATTTCAGCAATAGCTTATAAGCAACTCAAATAGTTTCATCAAAGTTTACAACAAAATCACATATTCACTACAAGCAGTTTTCCTGAGCAACAGTCACTAAATTGTTTATAACTGGAGCTACAAAACTCAAAATCAATTGCCGTTAATTTTCCCCAAATGTAAACTCATGTATCTTTCATCCATAAAATTTTCAGAATTTTAGGTGTGGCCAATAAATACCAAATTTTTCTTAAAGTTTTCCCCTGTTTCACTGTTCGACTAATTTGACCACTCCTCACTACAAATCAGATTTCTCATTGTACAGAATTCAAAATGTGTTATATTCAATTTCATTTAAAACTAGACTCATTAAGGAGTCTAAGAATATAAATTTTACCTTATAACCATTTTTTTGAAAATTATAACGATTTTCTAAAAACAGAACAGGGGATTTCGGAGTCATTCTGACACCGTCTCACACAACTTTAAATGTAACACCCCAAACCCGTGACCGTCACCGGATTTGACCACGTGGTGTTACCGGTCTTACTTCCCTTATTACTCTCTTTGTAATATTTGATTGCTGTTCCAGGCAGGCTAGCTAACTGCGTCACTGTCGCCTTAAAAATCATATCTCGAGTTACAAAACTTAGAAACTGATTCCGTAAATTTTTCCTGAATTTAGACTCATATATCTATCCATGGATTTATTTCTAGAATTTTTGGTCGGGCCAATTGGTACAGTTTATTAGTTAAAGTCACCCATGTTACAGGGGTCGACTACACTGACCTTCGCGAATTACGACCTGGATATCTTCTTGTACAGAGCTTCAATGCTCATGCCGTTTGTTTCTAATGAAACTAGACTCAAAGGGGAATCTGCACATATAAGGCACGACTTCTAATTCCTTCTGGATAATTTATGGTAAACTTTCAAAGTCGAGACAGGGGATCCAGAAACCGTTCTGGCCCTGTCTCACGAGGACTTTAATATCTCTCAGTATACTGCTCATACGGTCGTTTCGTTTTATCCATATGAAAATAGGTTCATCAAGGTTCAATTTCATAATTTATTCACTATTTAATTCTACTTCTACTATTTTTAGTGATTTTTCAATCTCATATCACTGCTGCTGTCCGCAACAGTTACTGCAGTAGACTATGCCAATTTCATGAATCTTTCCTTGGCCTTACTAATCATCCATTATACATGACACAAATTATGGCCACCTTATCAAAATTAAAGTTTCTAAGACTCGTGGCTATAGGTTCTAGCATCCCACTCAACGACCACATAGGCCATTTTCACATGGCTTAAAGTTTACAACCCACAATTCAACAAAACAAAATAGCCTATACATGCCAAATGTTCTCCTAGTTCAACTACGAAGACAATACCAAAAGATTTCCAGCCGGTGTGATGACTTCAACGACGGTTCCGAACACGCAAACAATACGAGTCCAAGAGACCTAAAATGGGTGACAAGAAAACACCGAGTGAGTTTATAACTCAGTAAGTCATAAGCATTCAACAACCATCCATTAATAAAGTTACCACAACATGAAACAATAAGCGAGGCTAGGTACTCATCCATATCAAAACTATACCATAATTCCTCGGACCTTTCGGTTCAATCTCATACCAAGTCATACATCCACATTTCATATTCCACACAACAAGATATTTAAGGCATTTTCACACACTAACTCATTTCCACCACAACCATACAATTTCAATCATCACATAGATTTAAAGCTTACCAAGCTCAACCCCGAGCATGAACATATTGCCTATTCGTCATGAGCTCAAGGTACTTACCCGATCCGCTGCCCATACTCAACTCGATGGAGACACACCCTCCATATAATTGTTCGATCGAGATATATATATATATATATAAATGCACACACGAGTGCTTAATACTCGATTTCGCACACTTAGTGCCATGCGATTTAAGCCCCCACACATAGTGCCATACCCTTCGAGCTCGCACACTTAGTGCCATTTATTTCCAACATGCACACTTAGTGCCATATATTTCCAGCATGCACACTTATTGCCATATATTTCCAGCATGCACACTTAGTGCCATATATTTCCAGCATGCACACTTAGTGCCAATCTCGTCACCGTACACTCGTATTGCCCGCACACTTAGTGCCGAAAGCAACTTTCTACACATTTCACTATTTCTTTTGCATTCAACAAATGTCATCATTCCATACACATACATTTTCATTTATATATATATATATCATCCCATTAAACAAAATTGCATAAATTTTACAATCATTTAAGCAATATCAAATATGTGCTTAATGACTTACCTCGGATGTTGTCGCACGTTTTCAACGGCTATTCAATTACTTTGTCTTTCCCCTTGTCCAACTTTGATCCTTTGAGTTCTTGAGCTAATTCACACAAATTTAACTTATTAAAACCTCATTATGCTAGCTTATGGCCGAATATGACAAGGAGTTTAAATGGTCATATGGCCACCCTTTAGCTTGAATACACAATGGTCATGCACATTTTATATTACATCAAGCAATTCAATACAATTCATTCAAGCATCAAGGAAAAGCTAAGGCCATCAATAGGCTACCTAAGGCCAAATATACACATCAACATATGTATTCGTTCATGTGGCGAACATACACATCCATGTTAAGGCCGATTTCCACACTTGATACATTCTACAAGTAAGGTCGCTTGTATCGACTAAACACCAATTTGTTTCAAGTTCACAACTAGGCTAATATGCACATATACACTAGTAAATCAACACTAACATTTGTACTTCACCTTACTAGCACTTCTCATTCAAATGACATGAACAACAAACATAGTTTCCTTTTATTTCCTACCATGGCGAATGCCATACAACACCATACCATGCATCATTACAAGCTTTACTTTTAGCATGCAAATAACATCCACAAATCCACCTTAGCGAACCTTATCTCCATGATATAGTGAAGATTTGAACCATGGGCTAGTTTAGAACTCAAGCTAACTACTAAAACATGCTTGAATCTCATGGCACAACATCAAACTTACCTTAACTTAGATGCAAATATGGCGAATGTCTTCAACTTTTCTCTTTTCAAACCGCCAAGAAGAACCAAAGGGTGAAGCTTTTCTTTTCTCTTTGTATTTTCTTCCTAGTCTATGCTCAAAGAAAGGATGAATAACAACTTTTTTTTCTTTCTTTCTCTCTAGCTACTGCACCATGGGGGCATCCATGCTCATTTTTTCTTTTTTCATTTCTTAATTCTTTCTACATAATGCACTAACTAAACATGTTGGAAACATGTCCCTTGCCCATAATCTAGACATGGTAGGCCACTCATCCAAAATAAATGGAGTATTTGACATGCAACTCCATTTATTTTACTTCATTCCTTTATTAACCTCTTAAAATTAGCTACATATTTTAAATCCTTTCACATGAGTCCTTTTCTTTCAATTCACAATCAAATTAACTAAATCAAAGAATTCAAAATTCACACATGCATTTTCACATATTCTAGACAATAAATATTACGTTCGAACATGTCGGTGACTTGGTTTAGCGGTCCCGAAACCACTTCCCGACTAGGGTCAATTTTGGGATGTCACAACTCTCCCCCACTTAAGAAATTTTCGTCCCCAAAAATCTTACCGGTAAATAGGCTCGGGTATCGCTCTTTCATAGAGTCCTCAAGTTCCCAAGTGGCTTCTTCCATTCCGTGTTTATGCCACAACACCTTCACTAACGGGATTTTCCTATTGCGCAACTCTTTTACTTCACGCCTCATAATGCGAATCGGTTCCTCTTCATAGCTCAAATTAGGCTGAATCTCAATCCCAGATGGAGCGATTATGTGCGATGGATCAGACCTATATCGTCGAAGCATCGAGACATGAAAAACGTTGTGAATCTTTTCGAGCTCAGGGGGCAAAATTAATCGATATGTGACTGGCCCAACTCGTTCGGATACTTCATATGGCCCGATGAACCTCGTACTCAATTTGCCCTTACGACCAAATCTAAGCACCTTCTTCCAAGGTGAAACTTTGAGAAAGACCTTGTCTCCAACCTGATATTCAATATCTTTTCTTTTCAAATCCGCATACGACTTTTGGCGATCCGAAGTAGCTTTCAAACTTTCACGAATTACTCGAACTTTTTGCTCAGAATCCTTAACCAAATCAACCCCGAAGATTTTTCCTTCACTAAGTTCAGTCCAGAATAATAGGGTACGGCATTTACGACCGTATAAAGCCTCGTAAGGCTCCATCTTAATACTTGATTGAAAGCTATTGTTGTAAGCGAATTCAACCAAAGGTAAATACCGTTCCCATGAACCACTAAACTCAAGGATGCAACATCTCAACATATCCTCGAGTATTTGAATATCCGTTCGGATTGACCATCGGTTTGGGGGTGAAAAGCAGTGCTAAAATGCAGCTTGGTACCCAAAGCCTCTTGCAATTTCTTCCAAAATTGCGATGTAAATCTTGGGTCTTTATCCGACACGATAGAAATAGGCACCCCATGCAATCGAATAATTTGGGAGGCGTATAATTCGCCAATTTATCAGCGAAAAATCCGTGCGGACAGAATAAAATGAGCGGACTTGGTCGATCTATCAACAATGACCCAGATCGCATCCTTCTTACTCACCGACAATGGCGGTCCGGATACAAAGTCCATGGTGACTCGATCCCATTTCCACTCGGGTATCGTAATTGGCTGAAGTAATCCCGATGGCACTTGATGTTCCGCTTTCACTTGTTGACATATCAGACACCTTGAAACAAATTCAGAAATGTCTCGTTTCATACCGGGCCACCAAAATTGGCGTTTGGTCATTGTACATTTTAGTACTACCGGGTGGATTGACATTCGACTCTTGTGAGCCTCGTTCAAAATCATGGAAACAAGTTCAATTCCTTGGAATACATAATCGACCCTTGAGCGTCAAGCAATCATGGTCGTCAATCTGAAATTCGATTCCTCATTGAAACACATTCGCTCGCTTAGTGACCAATTCGGCGTCGACCTTCTGAGATTCAAGTACTTGATGAATCAATAACGGTTTGGTCTCTAATTCGACTACTAGCACCTCATCGGGTGAAACGAATAGATGAGCATCCATCGCTCTCAAAGCAAACAGTGCCTTGCGACTTAAAGCATCGGCCACCACGTTGGCCTTTCCCGAGTGATAATCAATGATGAGTTCATAGTCTTTCAACAACTCAAGCCAACGTCTTTGTCGCAGGTTTAAATCTCTCTGAGTCATTAAATATTTTAGACTCTTGTGGTCCGAATAAATGTGACACCTTTCTCCAAACAAGTAATGTCGCCATATCTTCAAGGCGAACACTATGGCTGCTAGTTCAAGGTCATGGGTCGGATAGTTTCTCTCATGCGGCTTTAGTTGTCTCGACGCGTAAGCCACAACTCGACCTTCTTGCATCAACACACAACCTAACCCAAGCAATGATGCGCCATCAGTATATGACAAACTCTTTCTGGGACTCATTTGTACTAATCTGGGGCCTCGGTTAAACAGGTTTTTAGTCGATCGAAACTTTCTTGACAGCGTTTGACCACTCGAACTTAACATCTTTTGAAGTAGTTTTGTCATCGGTGCAGCTATCACCGAAAAACCTTTCACAAATCGTCGATAGTATCCGCAAGCCCCAAAAGCTCCTAACTTCGGTAACATTCCTCGGAGGTTTCCAATCGACTATGGCGAAATTTTGTTCGGGTCCACCACGACACCGAGGCGGACACCACGTGTCCCAAAAAGCTAACCTCTCTCAACCAAAATTCACATTCTTGAACTTTGCGTATAATCGCTTATCTCGTAAAACTTGCAACACTAGCCTCGGTGTTCGGCATGTTCGGTTTCATCTCGAATAGACCAAAATGTCATCGATAAATACAACTACGAACCGATCCAAGTATGGCCTGAAAATTCTATTCATTAAATCCATAAATACCGCGAGGGCATTAGTGAGCCCAAAGCGGCATCACCAAGAATTAAGTAGTGACCGTACCTCTTTTCACAAACAATCTTGGTGCGCCCATGGAGAAAAACTTCGGTCGGCGAAACCTCTATCTGTTAATTCTTGCAATTGAACCTTCAATTCCTTTAATTCCGTTAATGCCATACGACACGGGGCTATTGAAATCGGCGTAGTACCGGTACAACCGATGCGAATTCCACTTCTCGAACCGGTGGCAATCCGGTAACTCCTCGGGATAAACATCTGAATACTCACAAACCACTGGTACCGATTCGAGTTTCCTTTCCGTCTCTTTACTTTCAAGCACATACGCAAGGTATGTTTCACACCCTTTTCATATGTCTCCGGCGGTCATAGAAGATATTATCGCTGGCACTCCTTTTAAATCGATGAGACTCGACTCGGACTACCTCATTATTTGCACTCCTCAAATCAATGGTTTTCCTTTTGCGATCCACCTTTGCATCATGTACTGTCACCAATCCATACCAAGAATAACATCGAATTCATCAAATGGTAGAAGCATCAAATCACCGGAAACAGATTCTCGAATTATTAGGGGCATCTCTTGCACACTTTATCAACGAGTACGTATTGACCCAAAGGGTTTGACACCGAATTACGAACTCGAGAGACTCAACAGTAGAGTCTTCTTGGATGCTAAGGTTTCACATACATATGAATGAGTAGAGCGGGGTCATCAATGCAATCACACTAGTATCAAAGAGAGTAAAAGTACCGGTGATAACATCGGGAGGATGCCTCCTCTCGTCTTGTGCAGATGGCATATGCTCTAGCGAGAGCACGGGTTTGGATCGACAGTAGTATTAGAGGCTCCTCTCGATTACCACCCCTACCTCCAGAGATTCTTGGGGCCTACCTCCACCGTCGTTCCACTAGGTCTTGCACCTTGCGTCTTATTCCTCTCATCTAGCTCCGTACAATCTCTAATGAAGTGGTCCTTGAACCGCATCCATAATGAGCCCTATTACGGACTTACCCCAACATTCACCCGGTGTCGTCTTCCACATTGGGGTATTCAGGTCTCTCTTGACGATTATTGCCCACACTAGCTACCGAAGTAGCTCAGGAGTCCGTCAATGGTCGGGCTCTGATGGAAATTCCCGCAATCGCCCTCGTCTTATTAGTGTCCTCCCTGAACTTCTTTACCGCCGAGAACGGAGCTTTACTCGCCGATCTTTACGATAATCTCTTGCTTCAAATTCAGCCTTCTTCTTTTCCTTTCCAAGTTCTTCCGCCTTGCGAGCTCGTTCGACTAGTGTTACGAACTCCTTTATCTCCAAAATACCCACTAGCAGCTTTAAGTCTTCATTCAATCCTTCTTCAAATCTTTTGCACATAGCAACCTCATCAGCCACACACTCCCGGGCATACCGACTAAGTTTTACGAACTCATGTTCGTATTCGAGATCTGATCATCCGGCCTTGCTTGAGTTCCAAGAATTCCTTACGCTTCGATCGATGAACTGTTGACTAATGTATTTCTTTCGAAATTGGATTGAAAGAAATCCCAAGTAACTCGTTCATTTGGGACTATGGAAATTAAAGTCCTCCACCAATAGTAAGTTGAGTCTCGCAACAAGGATATAGCACACTTAAGACATTCATCGGTGTGCATGACAGTTCATCTAACACTCGAATGGTGTTATCGAGCGAAATCGGCTCTTTCGGCATCATCATGACTATGGCCTTGAACTCCTCTCCCCGCGCTTCCTAATCAAGTCTACTGGTGGTTTGCTTAGCCTCACGGGATCGATGAATCGGAGGCATTGCAGACTCTTGGGCGGAGTATTTAAATTCGGGAATGGTTGGACAGCCGAGTTGGTTCGGGCATATTGCGCGACCCACTCATTCATCATGGTGAAGAAGGCTTGTTTCGCCCTTCATTTTGATTATTCGCGGATGACCGAGGCTCAACAGCGGTGTCCCTTGCGGGAGCAGCTGCTACACTTTCAACGTCATCCGCCAAGGGTCTCTCTATCCGGGTTCCATTGCTAATCAAAACAAAAATTTCAACCGTCAGAAGTCATCACATTATTAAGCACTAAACATTTGGCATGTATAGCTACACTCACACGCGCTATGGTAGTCCTAGAACCGACTAAACCATAGCTCTGATACCAATAAAATGTAACACCCCAAACCCGTGACCGTCACCGGATTTGACCACGTGGTGTTACCGGTCTTACTTCCCTTATTACTCTCTTTGTAATATTTGATTGCTGTTCCAGGCAGGCTAGCTAACTGCGTCACTGTCGCCATAAAAATCATATCTCGAGTTACAAAACTTAGAAACTGATTCCATAAATTTTCCCTGAATTTAGACTCATATATCTATCCATGGATTTATTTCTAGAATTTTTGGTCAGGCCAATTGGTACAGTTTATTAGTTAAAGTCACCCATGTTACAGGGGTCGACTACACTGACCTTCGCGAATTACGACCTGGATATCTTCTTGTACAGAGCTTCAATGCTCATGTCGTTTGTTTCTAATGAAACTAGACTCAAAGACAAATCTGCACATATAAGGCACGACTTCTAATTCCTTCTGGATAATTTATGGTAAACTTTCAAAGTCGAGATAGGGGATCCAGAAACCGTTCTGGCCCTGTCTCACAAGGACTTTAATATCTCTCAGTATACTGCTCATACGGTCATTTCGTTTTGTCCATATGAAAATAGGTTCATCAAGGTTCAATTTCATAATTTATTCACTATTTAATTCTACTTCTACTATTTTTAGTGATTTTTCAATCTCATATCACTGCTGCTGTACGCAACAGTTACTGCAGTAGACTATGCCAATTTCATGAATCTTTCCTTGGCCTTACTAATCATCCATTATACATGACACAAATTATGGCCACCTTATCAAAATTAAAGTTTCTAAGACTCGTGGCTATAGGTTCTAGCATCCCACTCAACGACCACATAGGCCATTTTCACATGGCTTAAAGTTTACAACCCACAATTCAACAAAACAAAATAGCCTATACATGCCAAATGTTCTCCTAGTTCAACTACGAAGACAATACCAAAAGATTTCCAGCCGGTGTGATGACTTCAACGACGGTTCCGAACACGCAAACAATACGAGTCCAAGAGACCTAAAATGGGTGACAAGAAAACACCGAGTGAGTTTATAACTCAGTAAGTCATAAGCATTCAACAACCATCCATTAATAAAGTTACCACAACATGAAACAATAAAGCGAGGCTAGGTACTCATCCATATCAAAACTATACCATAATTCCTCGGACCTTCGGTTCAATCTCATACCAAGTCATACATCCACATTTCATATTCCACACAACAATATATTTAAGGCATTTTCACACACTAACTCATTTCCACCACAACCATACAATTTCAATCATCACATAGATTTAAAGCTTACCAAGCTCAACCCCGAGCATGAACATATTGCCTATTCGTCATGAGCTCAAGGTACTTACCCGATCTGCTGCCCATACTCAACTCGATGGAGACACACCCTCCATATAATTGTTCGATCGGAGATATATATATATATATATATATAGAATGCGCACACAGTGCTTAATACTCGATTTCGCACAGCTTAGTGCCATGCGATTTAAGCCCGCACACATAGTGCCATACCCTTCGAGCTCGCACACTTAGTGCCATATATTTCCAGCATGCACACTTAGTGCCATATATTTCCAGCATGCACACTTATTGCCATATATTTCCAGCATGCACACTTAGTGCCATATATTTCCAGCATGCACACTTAGTGCCAATCTCGTCACCGTACACTCATATTGCCCGCACACTTAGTGCCGAAAGCAACTTTCTACACATTTCACTATTTCTTTTACATTCAAAAAATGTCATCATTCCATACACATACATTTTCATTTATATATATATATCATCCCATTAAACACAATTGCATAAATTTTACAATCATTTAAGCAATATCAAATATGTGCTTAATGACTTACCTCGGATGTTGTCGCACGTTTTCAACGGCTATTCAATTACTTTGTCTTTCCCCTTGTCCAACTTTGATCCTTTGAGTTCTTGAGCTAATTCACACAAATTTAACTTATTAAAACCTCATTATGCTAGCTTATGGCGAATATGACAAGGAGTTTAAATGGTCATATGGCCACCCTTTAGCTTGAATACACAATGGTCATGCACATTTTATATTACATCAAGCAATTCAATACAATTCATTCAAGCATCAAGGAAAAGCTAAGGCCATCAATAGGCTACCTAAGGCCGAATATACACATCAACATATGTATTCGTTCATGTGGCCGAACATACACATCCATGTTAAGGCCGATTTCCACACTTGATACATTCTACAAGTAAGGTCGCTTGTATTGACTAAACACCAATTTGTTTCAAGTTCACAACTAGGCTAATATGCACATATACACTAGTAAATCAACACTAACATTTGTACTTCACCTAACTAGCACTTCTCATTCAAATGACATGAACAACAAACATAGTTTCCTTTTATTTCCTACCATGGCCGAATGCCATACAACACCATACCATGCATCATTACAAGCTTTACTTTTAGCATGCAAATAACATCCACAAATCCACCTTAGCCGAACCTTATCTCCATGATATAGTGAAGATTTGAACCATGGGCTAGTTTAGAACTCAAGCTAACTACTAAAACATGCTTGAATCTCATGGCACAACATCAAACTTACCTTAACTTAGATGCAAATATGGCGAATGTCTTCAACTTTTCTCTTTTCAAACCGCCAAGAAGAACCAAAGGGTGAAGCTTTTCTTTTCTCTTTGTATTTTCTTCCTAGTCTTTGCTCAAAGAAAGGATGAATAACAACTTTTTTTTCTTTCTTTCTCTCTAGCTACGGCACCATGGGGGCATCCATGCTCATTTTTTCTTTTTTCATTTCTTAATTCTTTCTACACAATGCACTAACTAAACATGTTGGAAACATGTCCCTTGCCCATAATCTAGACATGGCGGCCACTCATCCAAAATAAATGGAGTATTTGACATGCAACTCCATTTATTTTACTTCATTCCTTTATTAACCTCTTAAAATTAGCTACATATTTTTAAATCCTTTCACATGAGTCCTTTTTCTTTCAATTCACAATCAAATTAACTAAATCAAAGAATTCAAAATTCACACATGCATTTTCACATATTCTAGACAATAAATATTACGTTCGAACATGTCGGTGACTCGGTTTAGCGGTCCCGAAACCACTTCCCGACTAGGGTCAATTTTGGGATGTCACATTAAATATCTCTTTATAGGAAATTTCTTTTCTCACACGGACTCTTTTATAAGGAACTAGACTAATTAAGCTTTGATTACATATTTTATTCAGCCTATAATTCCACACCAACAATTTATGGTGATTTTCTAAAATCACGTTATCTTCTTGTCCTAAGCAAATTATTACAATTTGCTCTTAAATTTCAAGTCCAAACACTTATGAACTTACCATTTGAGTTTAAAACATATCATGGCCACATCATATCTTATTAAATCAACTCATTATGTTCTATTATGATTGAATTTACTCAACATTTAATCACTTAAAACTTACCTCGAAAGTGGTCGACGACTAGATATCCACGGCTATTCGTTTACTTCCTCTTTTCCCCTATCCGACTTTGATCCTCTTTGCTCTTAAGCTTAAGTAAAACAATAGATTTGCTTAAGTACTTAACTAATATTATTCACTTAACAATCACATTTGGCAATCACATATCATTTAATCTATATCTAAAACAATAGATTTCAATATGTATCATATTTATGGTCAAACATAGCAAGAAAACTAAATAGGCTTTACTAGCCACACTTAGTTCTATTATAACATAACTCCACTTACTTATATGCACATTCGGCACAAGCAAACTTCATTTCAATTTTGCCACTCTTGAACTTATCCATAATATCCTAAGTTCATTTAGTAGCTAGGCAACAATTATACAAATCAACAAGCATTTAACAACAATGTACTTAACCAATCCTTCAAGCATACATTCGGCAATATATATATATGTTAATGACGAAAACACTTAGGCCAATTCTAAAACTTCCACAAATCTTCATGCTTACATGCCATAACCGTATGGTTCTTATCACACTTGGACCACAAAATGCATAAATTTCCCAAATTCTAATTACTATCATAAGCTCAATTTAGCACTCATTTAGCACTTCAACATAGCCGATTGTCATTAAGCAATTAAGCCACAACTATTCAATTTTTACCAAGCTCAACTCATCTATAATCAACCTTCAATACACTAAAGCATCAAAAACAACATCAAAAAAAAATACAAACATCCATGACCGAATGTCATCTTCATAAATTTACAAAAACATTTGCCATGAGCTAGCTTCTATACTTGATGACCACTCCAAATATACAAAGATTTTCAATGAAAGAGCATTAACATACCTTAATCCCCTTAAAGGTGACCAAATGCCTTAACTTCAATTTCTCCCTTTTTCTCTTTAGGTACGGCAATGGAGAAGAGAAAGATGAACCAACTTTGTTTTTATCACCCATTTCTTTTAATATAAGTCCATACTTCATATTATTTATTCATTTAACATTTAATTTATTAATATAAAAGGCATAAAATGGCAATCATCCACTACCCTTGCCGTCCACTAACTTGAGGGAGGGATATTTGACATGCAAGTCCTCATACTTTAAACCATACAATATTTGGCCACTACAAATCAACCTATCACATTTTCAAGTTTCTCACATAAGTCCTTTTTAATAATTCCACATTCAAATGACAAAATTAAAACGCGATACTTTCACACATGAAACTTTACATATAATAAACATAGAAAAAAAATTTATATACTTTTGTGACTCGATTTTGTGGTCCCGAAACCACTTTCCGACCAAGGTCAAGTTAGGGGTGTCACAATGTTGGTGTTTAAATGTTCATTAGATGGTTAAATGTGGTATATCATGAATGGACATGTGGAATATGGCCAAATCTCTTGGAGATGGCTAGGTCATAATTGGCAATGAGTTATAAAATGAGCCAAGTCTAAATGTGTTTGATGATATGGTAATCTTTAATACAAAAAGGATAATTTAGCATGTACTAAACCGATGAGATGAGGTTAGAGTGCAATGAATTATGCTAAGGTTGCTTAAGAGTATAATTAGGCCATGTTAAATACCCTTGAAATCTTTAAGTGTGTATGGATGTTAGAGGGTGACCAAAGACTTGGAAAATAGCCCTAAAAAGGCCCACACGGGTAGACACACGGGCATGTGTCTAGGCTCTGTGTGACACACGGTCAGCCCCTATGGGCGTGTAGCCTGGCTGTGTGTCCCCTGCACCTAAAATTTTGGGTCAGTTTGCATGGTAGTAAACACACGGGAAGAGACACAGCCGTGTGTCTCAACCGTGTGGAGGACACTGCCTAGCACACGGACGTGTGCCTTGGCCGTGTGTCTCAAAATAAGTGATGATGTCATAAATAGAATATTTGGGTTTTTAGACACGGGCGACAATACAGGTGTGTCTAGGCCAGGTGAGGATCACGAGCCAAGGACACAGGCGTGTGCTCGACCGTGTAAAAACCCCTGTAGATTCGAAATGGAAAATAAATTCAATTAATTCCACACAGGTAAGGGACATGGGCGTGTCCCAAGCACACGGGCGTATGCATTGCCTCCACATAGGCGTGTGAGGCTTAAACCTAGAAATTTTCCTAAGATTTTCTTAAGCTCTCGGTTTAGTCCCAGACCATTCTTAATGCATGTTTTGGGTCTCATAGGCCCATAATAGGGACACTATGAATGTGTTTGATTGGTTTCAATTTGGAACAAAATTTTATAGCTCGTGATTTTTCAGAAATGTCATGTTTGTGTACAGTAATGCCCCGTACCTTGTCCCGATCTCAAGTACGGGTAAGGGTGTTACATAAACCACGCAAAATTTTCCAATAAAATCATGCAATACATGATTCATCAATCTCATAAATGTACTAGGAGCATTAGTAAGACCTAATGGAATTGCCAACCATTCGTACAAACCGTATTTAGTCTTGAATGTGGTTTTCCATTCATCTCCCTGCCGTATGCGAATCTGGCAGTAGCTGTTCTTTAAATCGATCTTTGAGAATAATTAGGCTCCGCTTAGCTCATCGAGCATATCATCGAGATAGGGAATTGGGTGCCTATATTTGATAGTGATCTTATTGATGGCACGACAATCAACGCACATTCGCCACGATCTATCCTTTTTAGGCACTACCACACACGGACTCAAACTTTCTTGGATGTAGCCCTTTGCCATCAATTCAACAACTTGTTTTTGTAATTCTTTCATCTCCTTAGGGTTACTGCGATAAGTTGGTCGATTAGGTATCGTTGCTTTGGGCACAAAATCAATTTGATGCTCAATGCCTAAGATGGGTGGCAAGCTGCTCTGTATATCATCCAGGAATACATCCTCAAATTCCTGGAGCAAAGAAACAACAGGAGATGGCAATGTATTTTCAATTTCGTTAGTCTCAAAAAGACATTCTTTGTACATAAGTACAAGAATGGGTTGTTTCAACAAGAGTAACTTCCGAACTTCTCTTTTCCTCACGAAGACACTCATTTTTTACTCTCACTCTCATTTTGTCTTTCTTTTTCCTCTCGATATTTCAACTCATTTTTTTCATTCTTTCCTTTCTTTTTTTCCACTTTCTTTTCTTTTTCACTTTTTTTTTTGTTTTGCTCTTTTTCTTTTGATTTTTCTACAGATTGTTTCATTTTTACTTGATCTTTGTAAACTTGCTTCGGGGTAAGTGGTGCTAAAGTGACATTCTTTTCGAGGTGCTTTAATGTGTATCAATTCGTATACCCATCATGGATCACACGTCAGTCGAATTGCCATGGATGCCCCAACAGAAGGTGTCCCGCATGCATGGGCACTACATCACATAGCACCTCGTCTTGGTACTTGCCGATCGAAAATGCCACTACAGCTTGCTTGGTCACTTTGAGTTCACCACTGTCGTTTAACCATTGCAATTTGTATGGATTTGGATGTTTCGTCGTGTCTAAGCCAAGTTTTTCTACGAGCATGCTACTCGCGATGTTATTGCAACTCCCTCCATCGATTATCATGCTATACACTTTTCCTTGAACATAGCAGTGTAAGTGTGAAAGATATTTTCCCGTTGTTGCTCATCTTCAACACTTTGAATGTTTAAGCTTCTTTTGACAATGAGAATTTCTCCTTTTACTGGATATTCGAGTTCTTCATCTTTATCAGTAGGAATTTTAGGCTCCTCCTCTTTTTCTTTCTCGGACTCGATTTCGCCGTTTGGTCAAACTACCGTCAGTCGGTAGTTGGGACATTGGCTGGCAATGTGTCCCTTCCCTTGGCACTTGAAACATGTTATATCTCGAGAACGACTAGGGGGAGGATCGTTCTTACTTTTACTTGTTTCGCCACTCGGTTGATTGGCTTTGGTGGTCATAATAGGATCTTTGGGACGCATAGGGGCTTTGCTAGTCCATTAATTCCACTTGTTGGCAGAAGAGGTAGGATAGGCTCGGTTGACTCCTTTGCGTTTGAGTTGCTTTTCAACTTTTATGACCATATGGACCATGTTCATCACTTCAACATAGTGTTGCAATTCCACTATGTTGGGAATGTCACGGTTCAACCCCGCTAGGAATCTAGCAATTATCGTCTCACGATCTTCCTCGACATCGCCCCGTATCATGGTAACCTCCATTTCTTTATAATAATACTCGACACTTTGGTTTCCTTGAGTGAGGTTCTGTAGCCTCTGATACAAATCTCGGTGGTAGTACGATGGAACAAAGAGTTTCCTCATGACTACCTTCATTTCAGTGCAAGTCGAAATTGGCCTTTCTCTGTTCCTCCTCAACTCGTCATGAGTTGATCCCACCATACAATTGCGTAATTGGAAAATTCTATGGCCGCGAGCTTTACCTTTTTGCTCTTCGAGTAGTTATGGAACTCGAAGATAAGCTCGATTTTCTTCTCCCATTGAAAATATACTTCGGGGTCGTTCTTCCCTTAGAATGGGGGTATAGTCATTTTAATTTTCTTGAGGTTGTCGTCGGGGCAGTCTCAGTCTTTATAGCCCCTGTTTCGTTGGCCCCGATGTCGTACACTTCGAACAAATGAGTGGTCACTTTCTGGCTCGCTTGATTCATAAGGGTCTTCTTGAGGCTGGTTTGGATGCCAGCGCCCTTGCCTTGGAACTTCAAGTGTTCCTTCACGTTGTGCTCGTGCTTCGACTCAAAATAGCCGATCTTCGATGGGCTCAAGTTTATGGTCGAACAACCACTCCATTTCTGTGATATCCCGAATTAGGGCCTAATCATAATAGTGGTTTCGGGACCATAAATATGAGATAGAAATAATTATTTTATGATTATTTTGAGGTCTATGATATGATTGCATGATTGTGTGAAAATTTCGTGAAGAAATTCTATGCATAAAGTGCTTAATTTGAAGTTAGGGACTAAATTGAATAAGTTACAAAACTTGCGTTCTAGAAGTTTCTAGTATGAAATTGCTTTGAAATATTAATTAGGAGGTCTTAAATAGCAATTTTACTAATTTCTAAGTTTATGGACAAAAATTGGACATGGATGGAATTTTTGAAAGTTTAATAAGGAAGGGCATTTTGGTCATTTTGATATTAAATGAAATAAAATGGGAAAAATAACAAAAAAATGATCATCTTCTCCATAAGTTGCTGCCAAAATTTTCTCTCCACCATAGCTAGGGTGTCAACACTTTTAAGCCTTGATTGTAAGTGATTTCTATGCTCGTTTTTAATGTTCTTTACATTTTTGAAATCCTCGTAGGTCGGTTTACCTGTTTCTACCAATATTTTGAGCTAGGGTTTATATTTAAAAATTAACCCATGAATGATATGCATGAATTTTGATGTTAAATGGTAGAATATGAAGCTTGAGATTGTGTTAAACAACTTTTGCTAAGTGATTTTACGTAAAAACGACTAAAATGACATAATCGGTAAAAATACCTAATGTTCATAAGTACATGTTAGAGTGAGAATTGGATGTTCTTTGTAGAAGGAAAAATGATCAGCATATCATAACACATAAAAAATAGGATGCGATTTAATTTACGATATTTGGGAAAAGTGTAAATATGTGAAAGTTTAGGGGTAAAATTGTAATTTTGCCAAAATATGATTTTGGGTTGATTTGAATAATATGAGTCCTAATTAGGCTATATTTGAAATGATAGAGCAAGGAAAATTGAAATTCGGGCTAAAATCGGTGAAATACCAAGTTGTGGACAAAATGGTGAAAATGACCATTTTCACATACGAGGTAAGTTCAAATGTAAATATTGTAATATAACCGTTATTTTAAATCATTTAATATTATTTATACGATATTATGATTGTTATCATGCAATTCTATGCTTTGTGGTCATTGTTAGACAACATGCAAAAATTTTATGAATTATGTGAAAAATGTGAAAGACTACCGAAGTATCGTCATGGGTATTCCGAGGAGAATGGTAAAGGAGTACGAACGAGGAAAGTCCCATTGAACCTTAGGAATAGATTCAGATATTTGGGCATCTGAACTCGTTGAGTTGAGTCCGAGTTCACTTATGGATGCAAACGTCCGAACTCGTTGAGTTGAGTCCGAGTTCATGAGATGTAACTAGGCATCCGAGCTCGTTGAGTTGAGTCCGAGTTCACTTATGGATGCGAACGTCCGAACTTGTTGAGTTGAGTCTGAGTTCGCTTATGGGTGGGTTACATGGTAGCTTGGCTACATATGCGGCACTTATGTGCAAACTTTCCATGTATCCGAGTTATATTCCGATGTGTTCAACGGGTAAATTTCTAGTGAAATGGAAGAATACTCAAGATGCAAGTGACGTATTGGTAAGTGTTGTGGAATGGGCACTTTGGACAGGTATGTACTTAACCCTCGGGTTGAGACTTCATACGACAACAATAATGTAGTAAGACGATGAATGATGAATGATGAATAGAAATGTGATATATGTTTTGGTGATATTATGCTAATGTTGGTTGGTATAATTGCTTTGTTAAGTTATTTGTTATTTGCATGTGAACTTACTAAGCATTTATGCTTACTCCTTCCCTTCCATTCCTTGTAGTTTTGACAAGCCGGTTTGGAGATCAGGATGGTCGGAGGCACGCTCACACTATCAACAGACCATCTCGGTATGGTGGCTTGCATATTTTAGGAATATGGCATGTATAGCATTATAATCCTTTTGTGTATATAATCTTATGATATAGATCATGGATGGCATGCAAATTTTTGAGAATGATTATCTATTGGAGTGGCTAATCGAGATTATATTTGATAACACGTATGCTTTATGTGTTAATTAATCTATGGAAGTCCATAAAATGGTGAAATTGGCTATAAAACAGAATCACACAGAAGCAGTGACGTGAGTTTGAAAAATCACTAAAAATAGTAGAGATAGAATTAGATGATGAATAAAATATGGAATTTAATCTTAATGAATCTATTTTCATTTGTAAGAAACAAAATAGTAAAAGAGTTGTATTTTATGAGATATTTACGTTTTGGTGAAACAGGGTCAGAGAAATTTCTGGATTCCCTGTTCTTAATTTAGAAATTCACCATACTTTGTGTAAAAATAATTAGGACTCACAAGTTATATGTATGGATTCCTTATTGAGTCTATTTTTAAGTGAAACAAATGTCATAGTCATTGGATATCTGTACAGAAAGAAATTTGATTCGTAGTGCACAGGGGTCAGAGTTCTCGAACCCTAAAATAGGGGATAATTTAACTAATAAACTGAATTAATTTTCCTGACCAAAAATTCTAGAAAAACATTAGTAGATAGATGTATGAGTCTAGTTTCAGGAAAAATTTACGGATCTTAATTTCGAGTTTCTAAACTCAAGATATGAATTTTTAAGAGACTGTAACGCAGTTAGTTAGCTTGTCTGGAAATTTTAAAAATAAATTGTTTGAGCTATTGAATTAATGAATTAAGTCCGTTAACACCTCGTGCTCGACTCCGGCGATGGTCTCAAGTACGGGGGCGTTACAATTTCTCATATGAGAGCTTGTATCGTCAAGTCAGGAACTCCTCCACCAGCAACATTTCAAATGAGTCACAATCCATATCCAGCCATTTAATTCCTTTTCAGACTTCGTGACATGGAATTTTAATCACATAACAATCCTCACTATTCTCTCGCAAAGAAAATTCACACAATTTGGCTTTTCTTCTCTCGGATAGTCTCACCGCACTCTTTCCTTTTTCCTCTCAAGTTTGCCTCTCGAAGTTCTCCAAGGACTACTTAAACGAATCAGCTTCCGTTGTGAATCTATTTGCAAAACTGATGTTGGGTTGGGTGAGGGATTGATGTTGGGACAATGGGTAGGCTAACAAACAAAATGAAAGGATTTAAGTGTGGTCGTTTCGTATGAGGAAGGATTGAAAAGATTTCAGGTAGAAAGAAATTGATGTAACTGAACTTCACTTTTTTTTATATTTCGTAATTCTCTTTTTTTTTACTATTTCCGAATTTTACACTTCAAATATATATTTTTTTCTTTTTTTTTTCAATTTTTTTTGCTAAAATGCAATCCTGGGAATATCAAAAACGTCGATTCTTACCTCAATTTAACCAGCTCTGATACCAAATGATATAAGCTCGGATGTAGATCTCTTGAGTCGTATTGTTTGCCCGATCGTTAAAATTAGGTAGTTCTGAACGATTTGAAAAATAGGTTTGAAGTTATGAAAGATAGGTTCAAATGGGATGGTTTCAAAAAGGATATGGAAACAATGGTATGGTTTCGGCTAAACATTAAGAATGAACTAACACAATATGCCGTGTTGACTCGAAACCTAAAACAAGCACTTAGGTTGAAAAAGATGGAAATAGGAAGGATAGGTTGATAACAAGGAATAATAACCTCGACCCGCTATCTATGGAAGATAGGAACCTTGGTATGGGTGAACGCCACACTTTAACAAAGTGATAAGTTCAAAAAAGATGGGATTGACCCCGCAAGGGTTGCTTGATAAGTCAATTCAATCTAAGGAGAACAATAAGAGTTTGAACACTCACAAAGTAACATGATAACATAAAAAATCATCAAAAGTTCTTTACAATAAATTTCGAGCCAATATTTATAGCTGAGTACATTGGCTAACCGAATGGTCATTTTAATTAAGCTCAATGAGATAGAAATTTCTAAGAAGTTGCCTTGAAACTTCTTTGAAGTTTCTTCAACGTCCCTAGAAGCTTCTTAGCATGAAAAACTCCAATGGATAGCTTCTAGATGATGTTCATATCAGCTGGACATTAATTGAAAGGATCGTGAGCTGAACAGCCTTGTCTATGTTCGGCCAAGGGACTAAATGCTCTTTAATGGAGCTACTTGGTTGAGCTAAAAGTTCTTGAATTTTAATAATTAGCTTGGGGCACTTCAATGGTCCTCAAAGTGTGAAAACCGAATGTGAGTTGTCCCTTGGTGTGAATGCACAAAACCGATCAGCCAATCCATGTGAAAAGGATCTCCAGCAATGTGAACACTTAAAATGTTGCCTTGAAGAGCTGGACGGTCAGCCTAGAACAAAGAAAGCATCAGCTATCTTTTTGCCCTTGGTGTCACCAAAAAGTTACTGGTTAATAACATTCAAGGGCTTCCAATATCCATGCCGTCCCATACATGTACCTATACGCATTTAATTGAACAAATTAATTAGTTTTAAGAAGCCATAAATTCGATTGGAACAAAGACAAATTAAATAGGCAGTATCTAAGACAACTTAAATAGCTATATTCGGTTGGACAAATTAATTAGCAACAAGAATTAAATTTGTCCTAGACTTGACACATTAAAAATATGCACTAACTAAAACACATTTAAGCTTAAATTAAAATGTCCAGAATTTAGACACATTAAAACAAAATTAATTATTTGAACTGAACTTAAACTAATTAACTAACTCAATAAGTTTATTCTAGCAACTTTAAATGCATGAAAGTAAATAAATTGGAATCAAGCTCAATGAGACAGCATCAAGCCGAATTGAGCTCCAACGAGCTGAGTTTAGCTAAGTCAGCTTGCAAAACGTTGCAAACTAATCTTGGTGAGCTGGTCCAGCAATAATTAGTCACTTGTTCTCTCCAAGCTCGATCAATGTAGCTTAATACAGCTTCTTGGAATCTTTTAGCTTGGGCTCGGGTGATTGGTCCCAAAGGCAGCTCCAAAGGTTCAGCAACTAGCTCCTTGGCTAAGCTCCAAAGTCTTTTAACTTTTTTTATATTTTAGTTAGAATTTATGGTTTGTGCAATTTTTAGTTATTTTATGATATTATGAATAAAAGTTTCAAATTCATCTTTATATGAGCTTAATTTGTGTATGAGACATTTCAAGTACTTAGTTGATAAGGAAATGAAAAGAAAAGGGCTTGACTGCAGCCAAAGCCTCGACATTGCTTGAGCATGTCATGACATTGTTGATTATTTTTTCAATTAAGGAGATAGTCTTCACTTTTTACTTTTATTTCTTGCATACCATGTGCAACACCCTGATAATTGTAAATTATATAGACTTTTCAGCACCTTTTTACTGTAATTCATGCAAGTTCTAAGTATTTTAATAAAGAAATTTGTAATTTTATTACAAAATTACTTAGATGGACAAAATTAAAGACAAATTTACATTTTTTTTTATTTACATGTTAATTTGACATATTTTTGCCTATTTGACATGGTTTTGTGCAAAGGAGGGCTAATAATTAATCAAATATGGACATCTAAAATTAATTAGAATTATGGATAATGGACAGACTTGACCTAGCTCAGAAATTGGATTAGTGAAGTAGTCAAGCCTGCTGCTTATTTTTGAAGCCAAACAATCCAACTAATGAGGAAAGAGCCCAAATTTAGCTACATGCAGCCTAACCGTTCATTTCATATTTAATTTAAGGTCCTTAAACTTGTTAAAAAATTACAAACCAGCCCTAATAATGTTGCTAAGTGACCATTCAACTTCCCTTTTGATAAATGCCTTAGACTAGCTATTTTTAGCAAAGTCATCCTTCCCATTCATTTTTTCAAGGTGGCCAGCTTGCTATTTTTAGAAAATACAAGATGCCCCTACTGGTATAAATACCTCCCCTCACTCCCTTATTTCATCATCCATCATCCCTCATCCCTCATTCCATTATCTTTTTCTCTTTTCTCTCTTTACTTTACTTTCCTTTCCCATTTTCTCATTTTTCAAGTGAGTTGTGCAAGGATTTAAGAGTAGCCCATTCATCCATTTGAGGAGCATTTTGGCGTGATTTGTACGACAATAAGTAAAGCACAAAGGAGAAGTAAGGAATTTGTTATTGTTCAATTTAAGAAACATGTGTGCAACTAAAGTTTATGTTTTAAATATAATTATGGTTGCTTAATACCTTTAGTGTTAGAATTTCTATTGCTTAGATTATTTATGTTGTTAGTGATGTTATGTGCCTCAGTTGTTTGTGTATTTAGATAAAATTATGGCTAAGTAATTCATGTGTTATAAATTTGTGGAATGTAAATGAATTAATTATTAAATCCTAATCGTACTGTAATTAATTAACACGTTATCTGAATGGTGCATGTTTAATTTATATTCGAGAGAATTAAGTTAATGTTTGTAATAATTTGAGAAAAGGATTTATGTGATTAAATTCTTTTAGTATAGAAAAATTACTATTCCCTCACATGAATCTGTTTTTTTTTTTTTGCTTATTAATTTTACTAAGTTGTTGACATAGATATATGCTATGCTTAATACTTTAATAAGTTGAATCTTTAGACGATGCCTAAAAAGGTAACCTCGAAGTCGTAATAGATATAGACATACGTAGACGAGAGGTTGAAATTCGGACTTCAAGAGAAGACAAAGTACTTGTAATTAAAATAGGATTAATAAATATCAAGTTGCCATGGAATTTTCCGTACCATTATTAGTAGTATTTAAATATTTCTAAGTTAGGAAGGAGAATTATTCTCACACATGCATGATATTGAGATTTCTTTGAAAGACTTGCATACCCATTAATTTTTTTATTTAATTTAATTTTAAGCATATTTATGTTAGTTTAATTTAATCAAACCCATCACTTAAATTCATTTTCATCACTGACCAATTCGCTAGTAATTAATTTTGCAATACTTGATTCACATAGACAATTCTTGTGGAAACGATACTCGATATACTTATCACTTTATTACTTGTCAATGATAGTGTATACTTTGCACATCAATAGAAACATTTCAAGACACACCCCGACACTCGTCCTGATTGTTGGGTCTAGGTTACAAGATGTCACATTTGTTTCTAGAGCAACAACAATTAAAACATAGATGATTCATAGGAATCAATAATTAAAATTTAGGTAAAACATACATTCGACATGAAGTAAAGTCAATTCTAGGTTTATGAGCTTACATAAGCTTTAAATCTAAACCGAGAAACAGATAGGACTTAATTGTAAGAATTCAAAATATAATTATGACGATTTTACCCATGGTAAAATTTTCACAAAAATATATTAAATATTTCACAACTTAACTTATTCACTATGATTGAATGGTATATTTTCATTTTCAGGCTTTAAAACTGCTAGAAACATAAACTCATTTTTCTTATCATTTTTTAGCAATCCATATATATTTGCTAATGGATCATTTTTCATTTCTCATTTTTATTTTCATTTTATTTTAGAAACGCACATTCATTTCCAAAATGATTCTTAGGGTACCTCATAGAGAATGGGATTTTATCCCAGTTAATCGTGTCGAGCACTCCACAACAAAATAGCATGGAAAGAGAAGAAATCAAACATTTTTAGACATGGTACATTCGATGGTAAGTTATTCGAAGCTGCCAATCTATTTTTAAGGATATGTTGTACAAATGGCTTTGTAATAGCCCAAAATTGGGTCTAGTTGGAACAGAGGTTTCGGGACCACAAAATTCGAGATAGAAATAATTATTTTATGATTATTTTGATGTCTATGATATGATTGCATGATTGTGTGAAAATTTCGTGAAGAAATTCTATGCATAAAGTGCTCAATTTGAAGTTAGGGACTAAATTGAATAAGTTGAAAAACTTGCATTCTAGAAGTTTCTAGTATGAAATTGCTTTGAAATATTAATTAGGAGGTCTTAAATAGAAATTTGACCAATTTCTAAGTGATGGAAAAAAAATGGACATGGATGGAATTTTTGAAAGTTTGTAAGGAAGGGCATTTTGGTCATTTGGTAATTAAAAGAAATAAAAAGGGAAAATAAAGCCAAAATTGACTCATCTTTTTCATGGAGGCCGAAATTAGCATGGGGGAAGCCATGGCTAGGGTTTTCAAGCTTTCCAAGCTCAATAGTACGTCCGTTCTAACCCCGTTTTCAAGTTCTTTACGTTTTGGAATCCTTTAATTTGATTAAGCTTATTCTAGCAATAATTTAGGCTAGGGTTCATATTTGGAAAAATACCCATAGGTGAAATGTGTTTATTTTGCTGTTTTATGATAGAATATGAGGTTTTAAATTATGTTAGACAACTTGTGCTACTCGGTTTTGAGTGAAAACGAGTAAAAGGGCTTAATCGGTAAAAATACCTAATAGTCATAAGTATATGTTAGAGTGATAATTTGATGTTGCCATAGAAGGGAAAAGTGATCAGCATGTCATAAAACATAAGAATAAGGGATGAAGTTTAATTCCCGAGCCTAGGGGCAAAAGAGTAAATATGCAAAAGTTTAGGGGCAAAATTGTAATTTTGCCAAAGTTCGAGTTAAGGAATGTTTTGAATAGTAATTTAATTAACTAAGTAAAATATGATGTTTTAGATTCCGAAAAAAGAGATTTGAACCTAGAATGAGAGAAATCAAAAATTGGAGAAGTTGGTAAAATGGCCGTTTTAGTATCGAGGTAAGTTCATATGTATAATAAGCATTAACTTATGCATATTTCAATGTAAAATTGATATATTTATTATGATTTCGAGGTGTTGAAAGTATGTAAGTTGGTATGATAATAATCTGACAATAATCTTGTAATTTATATTTGAAAGTTAAATTTAGTGAATTAATTGAATTATGTTAAATTAAATGATTATGGTGCCAAGTTTATGAATTGATTTAAAAATATGTCTATGGTACATGAAGTGCATTGAATTATCATACATAAATGTGATTTCTATGATTATGGATATTATGGGGAATTGTAAGTTCATATGATTTTTAATAAGGCAATGTGTAATTTAATGTTATTGCCTTGATATTAAATGAGATGTAAGTTTATATGTAAGTAATACATCAATATTACTTGTATTATGATATTTTATAATAATATTGGAAATATGTTTGTGGATAATTACTTGATTGGTGAAATTGTTGGAAAAGAGAGAAATCCGGTTGAACTGTGACCCAAAATTGACCCTAGTCGGAAGGTGGTCTCGGGACCACAAAACCGAGGCATAAAAATAATTAAAATTTATTTTGATGCCTATAATATGTGTGTGCTCATGTATGACATTTTATGATGATTGATTTAGTGTTATAAGGGTGAATTCCACAAGAAAGGACTTAGTAATGAACTTTGAAAGTATGATAGGAAATGTGTGATGACTAATTAAAGCATGCATGCAAAATAATGGACTTGCATGTCAAATTCCCCTTTATAGGTGGTGGCGGCCATGACAAGGGAGGATGGGCTAAACATGTCATGAAACATGTTTTGTTGGTGCATTAGGGTGAAATAATAAACAAAGGTGTATGGGTGATAAAAAATGAAAAAAAATGTGTGTGAGTGTGGTAATCCCCCATTGCCGTGAGTTGTAGAGAAGGAAAGAAAAAATTTTGTTCATCCTTTCTTTGAGCCAAAACTAAGGAAGAAGGAGGATTTTTGCTTCATGCTTGGTTTGGAAGAGATCTAGAAGGAGATTTGGCTAAGTTTGCATCAAGATTAAGGTATGTATGAGGTTGTGTTAGGAGTTTCATGCATGTTTTGGTTGCTAACTTGATGTGCATGTTAGCCATGGCTCAAATCTTTGTTAAGCCATGGAAATGGTATTTGGCCAAAGTTGTTATGGTGATAAAGCCATTGCATGCTAAGTGTGAAGCTTGATGATGATGCATGCAATGATGGATTGTCTACTCTTGAGTAAGATTTTGAGCTTTCTTTTGTTTTATTATGATTGAAGTTGAAAAGGAGCATGATTGTCATATTCGGCCATGATGCATTCATGAGCATGGTTCATGCTTCTTGCATGTTAGTTAAAATTTGTGTTTTGGATGGCTATGGACACCTTGAAATTGACCATGCTCATATATGTATATATATGTTTGCACATGATGTTTTGGTTATGAAGGAAGTGATGAATAAGTTTGTTTAAAGAAGAAGATGTTGAAGAATAATTGTGAAATTGTAAGCACATTCGCCTAGCACACATATGAGTGCTTGATGCTATATTGTAAGTTTTGAGCTACAATATGCAAAGCATTAACTAGTAAAATGCATGCTGTTTTTGTGTGGTATTAAGTGCATAATTGGCCTCAACATGGACAAGTATATTCGGCCTTGGGTAGCCTATTGAAGGCCTTAGCTTTTCCTTGATGCTCGAATAAATTGTATTGAATTGCTTGATGTAGTATAAAATGTGCATGACCATTGTGTATTCAAGCTAAAGGGTGGCCATATGACCATTTAAATTCCTTGTCATATTCGGCCATAAGCTAGCACAATGAGGTTTTGATAAATTGAATTTGTTTGAATTAGCTCAAGAGCTAAGAGGGCCACAATTGGACAAGGGGAAGGAAAAAGTAATCGAATAGCCATAAAAGCCGTTCGACAACATCTCGAGGTAAGTCCTCAAGAAGTGACCTTACTTGAATTATGTGGAATGAAGTATGGATGTATTGATTATTGATTTATGTGTGTATGAGTATTGAATGATACCGGGCTAAGTCCCGAAGGCGATTATGTTAGTGATTATAATTGTGTTTGAGCCTTAGTAATGAAAATAAATATGTATGTCCAATGATTATTGATGTATGTGTGCATGAGAAATTGAATGATATCCGGGCTAAGCCGAAGACAATTATGCTGGAAATTATAACGGGTTAAGACCGAAGGCAATTGTGCTAGTGGCTACATCCGGGCTAAGACCAAGGCATTCGATGCGAGTTATTCTATCCGGCTAAGACCAAGGCATTTGTACAAATCGTGATATCCGGGTTAAGTCCGTGAGGCCTTGGTGCGGGTTACCATAACCGGGCTATGTCCCGAAGGCGATTGATCGAGTAGCGACATCCGGTTAAACTCAAGGTATGTGATTTGAAAATTATAAGCTTGCTGGAAAATTTCAGCTAATGCACTTGTGAAATTTCCCAATGACAAGGTAAGTGCGGTGTGTGCTTTATGCGCTAGGAGTAAGAGCGTGTGAATATCCGCTCCTATGATGGAACGAGTTATCGGCCTTAATGAAGCCGTTATTTGTGTATGAACATAAGAGTTGGGATGGTGAAGTAAGTATGATTATGTGAATGTGCATTAATGAAATGATGCATTTAACTATGTGAATGTATTGCTGTAATTAGAGTTGATTATATTCCTTGAGACTTACTAAGCATAAAATGCTTACTCATTGCTTTGGCTCTCGTTTTCTAGATTTCGCTCGATAGCAATCGGATTCGGGATCGTTGAAGTCGAAGTCATCCACACTATCAAGCCCCCATTTTGGTATAAATTCTTGGTTGAACTTGAAATGGCATGTATAGGACTACCCTTGTTGGTTTAAATATGTTATGATGTATATGTGTACGGCCATGCGAAAATGGCTCGTAATAGTGAAGTATCAACTTAAACTATTTGCGGTTTGTATATATATATATGGTGTCATGATGTGACTATGAATTGGAAATGGGAATGTTGGTCACATGATCAGCCATTGGCATGGTTAAAATGATCATATGTGGACCTATGTAAGGCAAGACTAGTTGGTTCATGGAGACTACAAAATAGGTAAGACCTACCTTAAAACAGATGCTGCCAGCTGCAGTAACGTGAATGTGAAAAATCACCAAAATTTGTAGGAATGGTATTAAATAGTTAATCAGCTATGTAAATGAACATTGATGAGTCTATTTTCATATGGAAGAAACGAAATGGTCATAGGAGTTACATGTTAAGAGATATTAAAGCTATTGTGAGACAGGGCCAGAACGGTTTCTGGGTTCCCTGTCGCAACTTTAAAAATTTACTATAAATTATCCAGAAATAATTAGGAGACATACCTTATATGTAAAGATTCCATTTTGAGTCTATTTTCATTAGAAAGAAACGGCACCAGCATTAAAGCCCTGTACAGAGAGATATTCAAGTTATACCGCACGAAGGTCAGAGCAGTCGATCCCTGTAACATGGGTGACTTTAACTAATAAACTGTACCAATTGGCCCGACCAAAATTCTAGAAATAAATCCATGGATGGATATATGAGTATAAATTCAGGAAAATTTACGAAACCAGTTTCTGAGTTTTGAAACTCGAGATATGATTTTTAAGGCGACAGTGACGCAGTTTTTCCAGCCTGACTGAAATGTCAATGGATGGGCAAAACAAGTGAACTTGGCTTGCTAACCCCTCGTGTCCGACACGGCGATGGTCTCGGGTTCGGGTGTTACAATTTTATTGGTATCGAGCCACGGTTTAGTCGATTCTAGGACTACCGTGAGGTGTTTGGGGTCTAGCTATACATGCCATTAAATGATGAATCGATAGTGTGGTGATTTACGACAATTTGACTTTGAGTTTGTTTATAGCAATGGATCCCGATCCCAACCGAGCAATAGCTGATGATGTGGAGAGTGTGGTGCTGCTCCCGCACAAGGGACAGCGCCGGCGGACTCTCAACCTATGGCCAACAATCCGAATGATGAGGCTAGGCAAGCCTTTTATAGTGTGATGAGCGAATGGTTTAATCAATACATTCGAACTAACACGGCTGTCCCACAACCTCCATTCCCGACAAATGCAACCCCGCACCTACAATACCTCCCGAATCGACCAAATAAGGTCAAGTAAGCCCCAATCGATAGGATTGAAAACATGGGGCCACTGAATTTAAAGCTAAGGATGATGATGATGCGAACGAGCTGAATTTTGGTTGGACAACACTATCCGGGTGCTCGATGAGCTATCTTGTACACCGATGAGTGCTTAAAGTGTACCATCTCCTTGCTACGTGATTCCACCTACTATTGGTGGAGTACTCGACTTCTGTGGTACCTAGAGAGCAAGTGACTTGGGAATTCTTTCAAACCAAGTTCGAAAAAAAAAAAAGTATATCGATCGAGATTCATCGACCAAAAGCGAAGGAATTTCTTGATCTTAAGAAAGGTTCTATGTCGGTTACCGACTATGAGCGAAAATTTGTGAGGCTTAGCCGATACACGCGAGAATGCATTTCGTCGAAGCTATTATGTGTAAACGCTTGAGGATGGGCTGAATGATGATATAAGGATGTTCGTTGGCATTCTCGAAATACGAGAGATCGTAGTACTTGTTGAGCGAGCTTGTAAAGTCGAAGAGCTTAGAAAGGAGAAACAAAAAGCTGATGTGGGAACTGGAGAATTCCGAAAGAGGTCCTCGGGAAAGTCTCTTCAACAGGCATCGAAGAGATTTCGAGATGATGTGAACCGGTCTAGAGGCGCTTTGGGCTTTTCTAGACGAGGACGCGATCGACCCCCTGTGACCACACGAGTCACTTCGATCGCCAGTGGTGGAAATGATCGCCGAGAGAGGCGAGTGTCAACATTGTGGCAAATGGCATTCGGGAGCTGTTGGTTTCGTGATCGCTCTCTGCTATAAGTGTGGATCGGCCGACCACTTTAGGAAGGATTGCCCGAGGATGCTTGAGCAGAATGTGAGTCGAGTGGAAACTCGGGTGCTACCCTTTGCTCGAGGTAGGCCACCTAGAAATATGGGCAATGTCGTTGGCGGTCGAGAGGATCTAGAGATGCTACCATCGGATCGAGGCTCGTGCTCTGCGAGGACTTATGCCATCTGCGCGCCGCGAGGATCTTGCCTCTCGGATGTCATTACGGTGCTTTCACTCTTTTCAATACTAATGTGATTGCTTTGATTGACCACGGTTCTACTCAATCTTATATATGTGAAACCTTAGCATCCGATAAGACTTTGCCTATTGAGTCTCTTGAGTTTGTAATTCGGTGTCAAACCCTTGGGTCATTACGTGCTTGTCAACAAAGTGTGCAAGAAAAGTCCCTAGTGTTCCGAGGTTCTTGTTTCCGCGGACTTGATGCTTTTGCCGTTCGATGAATTGACGTTATTCTTGGTTTGGATGGGTTGACCATGCACGATGCGGTCGTAAATTGCAAAAGCAAGACTATCGATTTGAGGTCTTGCGAATAACGAGATAATTCGGGTTAAGTCTACGGACTTAAAGGGTTGCCGGTGTAATATCGCAATGTTGGCCGAAAATATGTAAGAAAAGAGTGCGAAGCGTACCTTGCGTACGTGCTCGATGACAAGGAATCAGAAAAGAAACTCGAATCTATGCCCGTGGTTTGTGAATACCCGGATGTTTTCCCTGAAGAATTGTCGGGTTTACCACTGTCGGAAATAGAATTTGGCATCGAATTGGTACCGGTACCACTCCAATTCGATAGCTCCGTATCGTATGGCACCAACGGAATTAAAGGAGTTGGAAGCTCGATTGCAAGAATTGGTGGATAGAGGTTTTGCTCGCCCGAGTTTTTCGCCTTGGGTGCGCCGGTGTTGTTCGTGAAAAGAAGGATGGAACCATGCGGTTGTGCATCGATTATCGTCGACTTAATAAGCGACAATAAAGAACAAATATCCGTTGCCACATATCGATGACTTGTTCGATCAACTAAAGGAGCCTCGGTGTTCTCGAAAATAGATTTGAGATCGGGCTATTATCAATTGCGAATCCGAGATTGGACGTACCCAAGAGCGCCTTGAGCGAGATATGGTCACTATGAGTTCCTAGTGATGTCATTTGGGCTCACTAATGCCCTGCGGTATTTATGGATTTAATGAATCGGATCTTTAGACCATATTTGGATCGATTCGTAGTCGTGTTCATTGATGACATCTTGGTCTATTCAAGAAATGAGACCGAACATCTTTGAACACTGCGGTTAGTCTTTGCAAATTTTACGGGATAAGCAATTATATGCTAAGTTCACAAGTGTGAGTTACGGTTAGAGAGGTTAGCTTCTTGGGTCATGTGGTATCTGCATCGGGTATTCGATTCGACCGAATAAAATTTCAGCCATACTTAATTGGAAGCCTCGAGAAATATTCTTGAGGTTCGAGACTTTTTGGGGCTTCTTAGGTTATTACCGACGATTTGTAAAGGCTTCTCAACGATAGCCACGCCGATGATGGCTACTCCAAAAGGATGTTAAGTTCTAAATGGACGGAGAAATGCCAAAAAGTTTCGATCAAGCGAAAACTTATTTGGTGAAGCCCCAATTCTAGTGCAACCCGAATCCGCAAAGAGTTTGTCATCTATAGCGACGCCTCTCTACTTGGGTTAGGTTGCGTATTAATGCAAGAAGGTCGAATTGTGGCCTATCGTCGAGGCAATTAAAGCCACATGAGAAAAATTATCCGACTCATGATCTCGAATTGGCCGCCATCGTATTCGCCTTTAAAGATTTGATGACATTACTTATTTGGTGAAAGGTGCCATGTATACTCGGATCACAAAAGTCTCAAATATTTGATGATCCAAAGAGACTTAAATCTGCAACAAAGACGTTGGCTCAAGTTTGTTAAAGGATTACGAGCTGGTCATTGACTATCACCGGGAAAGGCGAATGTGGTTGCGGATGCCTTGAGTCGTAAATCATTATTAAACTTCTGAGCGATGAGCGTGCACTTATGCATTCGATCCGATAGTGTGTTAGTAGCTGAATTGAAAGCCAAACCACTATTGATACATCAAATTCGAAGCTCGAAAGTCGACGACGAGTTGGGCGCAAAAGCGGTGAGTGTGTTTGAACAAGGATTGAGTTTCAAATCGATGATGACGATTGTTTGAGGTTCAAAAGTCGTCGTGTGTTCCAAAGAATTGAACTCATTTCGATAATTCTAAATGAAGCCCATTGTAGCCGAATGGCAATCCACCCGGAGTACGAAGATGTACAATGATTTGAAATGTCGGTTTGGTGGCATGGTATGAAGCGAGACATCTCCGACTTTGTTTGAGATGTTTAATATGTCAACAAGTGAAAGCGGAACATCAAAGGTTGCCTTGAGATTACTTCACCAATCACGATACCCGAGTGGAAATGGGATCGAGTCACAATGGACTTTGTATCCGGACCGCCATTGTCGACAAGTAAGAAGGATGCGGTTTGGGTCGTGGTAGATCGATTGACTAAGTCGGCCCACTTTGTCCCCCCGACGTCTGATTTTTCAATTGACAAATTAGCTGAATTGTACGTTTCTCAGTTTGTGAGATTACACGAGGTGCCTATTTCCATCGTGTCGGATAGAGATCCGAGATTTACCTCGCGATTTTGGAAAAAGTTGCAAGAAGCTTTGGGTACCAAGTTGCATTTCAGACCGCCTTTCACCCCAAACCGATGGTCAATCCGGCGGATAATTCGGATACTTGAGGATATGTTAAGATGTTGCGTCCTCGAGTTTAGTGGTTTATGGGAGCGGTATTTGCCGTTGATTGAATTCGCTTACAACAACGACTTTCAATCAAGTATTAAGATGGCACCCTACGAGGCCTTGTACGATCGTAAATGCCGTACACCATTGTTTTGGTGAGCTCGGTGAAAGCAAGATTTTCGGTGGATTTGATTAGGGATGCTGAGCGAAAGTGAAAGTAATCCGTGAAAGTCGAAGATAGCCTTCGATCGTCGAAGTCGTCGACGCGGACTGAAGCGTAAGGATATCGAGTATCGGTGGGTGATAAAGTGTTTCTCAAGGTATCGCCTTGGAAAAAGATACTCGAGATTCTACCGTAAGGGCAAGTTGAGCCCGAGGTTCATTGGGCCATATGAGATATCCGGCGAGTCGATCCGGTGGCATATCGTTTGATTTTGCCCCCGAACTCGAAAAGGTTCACGATGTCTTTCACGTTTCGATGCTTGACGCTATAGATCCGATCCATCGCACGTGATTAGTCCATCGAAATTGAAATTCAAGCTAATATGAGTTATGAGGAAGAACCGATTCGTATCCTATCACGAGAAGTGAAAGAGTTGTGAAACAAACGGGTTCCGCTAGTAAAAGTGTTATGGCTCAAGCATGGGATAGAAGAAGCTACTTGGGAGACCGAGAACTCTATGAAAGAGCGATATCCAAACCTATTTACCGGTAAGATTTTGGGGATGAAAATTTCTTAAGTGGGGAGAGTTGTGACACCCAAAATTGACCCTAGTCGGAAGGTGGTCTCGGGACCACAAAACCGAGGCATAAAAATAATTAAAATTTATTTTGATGCCTATAATATGTGTGTGCTCATGTATGACATTTTATGATGATTGATTTAGTGTTATAAGGGTGAATTCCACAAGAAAGGACTTAGTAATGAACTTTGAAAGTATGATAGGAAATGTGTGATGACTAATTAAAGCATGCATGCAAAATAATGGACTTGCATGTCAAATTCCCCTTTATAGGTGGTGGCCAGCCATGACAAGGAGGATGGGCTAAACATGTCATGAAACATGTTTTGTTGGTGCATTAGGGTGAAATAATAAACAAAGGTGTATGGGTGATAAAAAATGAAAAAAAATGTGTGTGAGTGTGGTAATCCCCCATTGCCGTGAGTTGTAGAGAAGGAAAGAAAAAATTTTGTTCATCCTTTCTTTGAGCCAAAACTAAGGAAGAAGGAGGATTTTTGCTTCATGCTTGGTTTGGAAGAGATCTAGAAGGAGATTTGGCTAAGTTTGCATCAAGATTAAGGTATGTATGAGGTTGTGTTAGGAGTTTCATGCATGTTTTGGTTGCTAACTTGTGTGCATGTTAGCCATGGCTCAAATCTTTGTTAAGCCATGGAAATGGTATTTGGCCAAAGTTGTTATGGTGATAAAGCCATTGCATGCTAAGTGTGAAGCTTGATGATGATGCATGCAATGATGGATTGTCTACTCTTGAGTAAGATTTTGAGCTTTCTTTTTGTTTTATCATGATTGAAGTTGAAAAGGAGCATGATTGTCATATTCGCCATGATGCATTCATGAGCATGGTTCATGCTTCTTGCATGTTAGTTAAAATTTGTGTTTTGGATGGCTATGGACACCTTGAAATTCGCCATGCTCATATATGTATATATATGTTTGCACATGATGTTTTGGTTATGAAGGAAGTGATGAATAAGTTTGTTTAAAGAAGAAGATGTTGAAGAATAATTGTGAAATTGTAAGCACATTCGGCCTAGCACACATATGAGTGCTTGATGCTATATTGTAAGTTTTGAGCTACAATATGCAAAGCATTAACTAGTAAAATGCATGCTGTTTTGTGTGGTATTAAGTGCATAATTGGCCTCAACATGGACAAGTATATTCAGCCTTGGGTAGCCTATTGAAGGCCTTAGCTTTTCCTTGATGCTCGAATAAATTGTATTGAATTGCTTGATGTAGTATAAAATGTGCATGACCATTGTGTATTCAAGCTAAAGGGTGGCCATATGACCATTTAAATTCCTTGTCATATTCGCCATAAGCTAGCACAATGAGGTTTTGATAAATTGAATTTGTTTGAATTAGCTCAAGAGCTAAGAGGGCCACAATTGGACAAGGGAAGGAAAAGTAATCGAATAGCCGTAAAAGCCGTTCGACAACATCCGAGGTAAGTCCTCAAGAAGTGACCTTACTTGAATTATGTGGAATGAAATATGGATGTATTGATTATTGATTTATGTGTGTATGAGTATTCGAATGATACCGGGCTAAGTCCGAAGGCGATTATGTTAGTGATTATAATTGTGTTTGAGCCTTTGTAACGAAAATAAATATGTATGTCCAATGATTATTGATGTATGTGTGCATGAGAAATTGAATGATATCCGGGCTAAGCCCAAGACAATTATGCTGGAAATTATAACCGGTTAAGACCGAAGGCAATTGTGCTAGTGGCTACATCCGGCTAAGACCCGAAGGCATTCGTGCAAGTCATTCTATCCGGGCTAAGACCCGAAGGCATTTGTGCAAATCGTGATATCCGGGTTAAGTCCCGTAGGCCTTGGTGCGGGTTACCATAACCGGGCTATGTCCCGAAGGCGATTGATCGAGTAGCGACATCCGGTTAAACTCCGAAGGTATGTGATTTGAAAATTATAAGCTTGCTGGAAAATTTCAGCTAATGCACTTGTGAAATTTCCCAATGACAAGGTAAGTGCGGTGTGTGCTTTATGGCGCTAGGAGTAAGAGCGTGTGAATATCCGCTCCTATGATGGAACGAGTTATCGGCCTTAATGAAGCCGTTATTTGTGTATGAACATAAGAGTTGGGATGGTGAAGTAAGTATGATTATGTGAATGTGCATTAATGAAATGATGCATTTAACTATGTGAATGTATTGCTGTAATTAGAGTTGATTATATTCCTTGAGACTTACTAAGCATAAAAATGCTTACTCATTGCTTTGGCTCTCGGTTTTCTAGATTTCGCTCGATAGCAATCGGATTCGGGATCGTTGAAGTCGAAGTCATCCACACTATCAAGCCCCCATTTTGGTATAAATTCTTGGTTGAACTTGAAATGGCATGTATAGGACTACCCTTGTTGGTTTAAATATGTTATGATGTATATGTGTACGGCCATGCGAAAATGGCTCGTAATAGTGAAGTATCAACTTAAACTATTTGCGGTTTGTATATATATATATGGTGTCATGATGTGACTATGAATTGGAAATGGGAATGTTGGTCACATGATCAGCCATTGGCATGGTTAAAATGATCATATGTGGACCTATGTAAGGCAAGACTAGTTGGTTCATGGAGACTACAAAATAGGTAAGACCTACCTTAAAACAGATGCTGCCAGCTGCAGTAACGTGAATGTGAAAAATCACCAAAATTTGTAGGAATGGTATTAAATAGTTAATCAGCTATGTAAATGAACATTGATGAGTCTATTTTCATATGGAAGAAACGAAATGGTCATAGGAGTTACATGTTAAGAGATATTAAAGCTATTGTGAGACAGGGCCAGAACGGTTTCTGGGTTCCTGTCGCAACTTTAAAATTTACTATAAATTATCCAGAAATAATTAGGAGACATACCTTATATGTAAAGATTCCATTTTGAGTCTATTTTCATTAGAAAGAAACGGCACCAGCATTAAAGCCCTGTACAGAGAGATATTCAAGTTATACCGCACGAAGGTCAGAGCAGTCGATCCCTGTAACATGGGTGACTTTAACTAATAAACTGTACCAATTGGCCCGACCAAAAATTCTAGAAATAAATCCATGGATGGATATATGAGTATAAATTCAGGGAAAATTTACGAAACCAGTTTCTGAGTTTTGAAACTCGAGATATGATTTTTAAGGCGACAGTGACGCAGTTTTTCCAGCCTGACTGGAAATGTCCAATGGATGGGCAAAACAAGTGAACTTGGCTTGCTAACCCCTCGTGTCCGACACCGGCGATGGTCTCGGGTTCGGGGTGTTACATGAACCTTCAAAAAGATTGGATGATACAGATAGTATGTAGCTAGGTCATATGTATGGTGCTGAGTGCACATCATGTGTACAAGAGAGCTACAAGACATTATGATGTAGCTAGGTCGTATGGGTGATACTATGTGTACACCATATAGACAAGAGAGCTACAAGATATATGTAGCTGGGTCGCATGCGTGGTTCCAGTGAAGGACAGCATGTAGACAAGAAAGCTATGAGATAAATTGGCTAGGTCACATGGGTGGTACTGAGTGTTCACCATGTGTACAAGAGAGCCGAACTATATGATGGGTGGAGCTATGTGCTGAAACCACCAAGTATCGAGGATTGATCCGAAGTGCTCAACAGGAGACTCTCTATGTATTGCTTTGTGAGTTTTGTGATGAATAAGTGCAGGAACTTGGTTATGTGAATGATGTGTTCATTAAGTGACCCGGATGTGGTAAGGTTATAAACAAGTAAGTTATACATGAGGATAATTTTATAGTGACCTTGTGATCATGGGCCTATACTTGTGATGTATGAAATATGGTGAAAATGATTTGTGATATGTATGTTAAAATGAGGTTAATATAAAGAAAGTGTGAAAGAGTGAATTAGCAATAAAACTGTTCTGGACAGTAGCAGTGACGTGATTTTGAAAAATCCCCAAAAATAGTAGAAAATGAATCAGAGACTGAATAACATATAAAATTAAAGCTTAATGAGTCTATCTTCATATAAAAGAAACAGAGAAAGAAACGGAGTTCTATATTTTGAGATATTTATGTTTTTCTGAGACTAGTTCAGAATGATTACGTGATACCCTATTCTAACTTTGGAAAATCACAAAAATTTGGATAAAAATAGTTAGAGGCTTAAACTTAAATTTTTAAAATCCCTAATGAGTCTATTTTCAAGATAAATCAACAAGAACATTATCCGAGTTCTGTACTGTGAGATAATTAATATTTAGTGAAGAGAGGTCAGAACTGTCAGAAAGTGAAATAGGGGAAATTTTAATGAATAAACTGTGCTAATTGGCTAAACCAAAAATTATGAAAATTTTATGGTGGAAAGATATGTGAGTCTAGTTTCAGGATAAATTTACGGATCTTAATTTGGATCTCTTTAGCTCGAATTATAAATAAGTAAGTGACTATGACTTGTGTAGACAGTTTGATGTGAGCATTTATTAGTAAATTGTGAAATCGTACTTACAAGAATGCTATATACATTAAGGATGTGGAATGGAGAGGAGGAGGAGGAAAATAAATATATGCGGAATACATGGAAACTATGGTGTATGAAATATTGATATAATGAAATAAATGATATGTGCTTATAAGAAAATAGAAAGAGAACGATATGTATCATGACATGTATATATATATATATGACTAGTCTCAATGTAATGCTTGTTGGGTATGGAGTTGACTTGAAATGTTTCAGGAAAACATGTTATTTTGCGCATTTGAATTGTGATATTTTATAAAGATATGATCTAATTTTAAATATGAATGCTTGATGATTAACCTGAAGATATTTGGTAAGATGATAATCTTGGTATAAATGTAAAAGTGGTACTATAATAAACAAGGTAAAATGAGTATGAGAGACACATGTATGATGACATACAAATGCTATGTTTGTGGTTTAATTGAGAATATTTAATCATTAAATGAATACCATGTTATATGCTTTTGATTTTGTATAAGTGTGTAAGAGATTAAGGTTGACCAAAGCTTGGAAAATAGCCTAGGTATATTCCACACAGGCAGAGACATGACCATGTGTCTCAGCTGTATATGGAACACGACTTTGCGACACAGGCGTGTGGAGCCTTAAAGCATGAAATTTCCAAGATTTTCGTAAGTTCTCAGTTTAGTCCCGAACCCTTTTGTAAAGTATGTTTTGGGCTTCGTAGACTCAAATAAGGGACTATGTGTAAGTGAATGAACGTTTTGAAATATGAATGAAATTTTATGGCTTGTATTTTAGTTTAATGTTTGTATGTTTGTCCGGTAACGCCTCGTACCTTATCCCGGCCTCGGGTACGGGTAAGGGGTGTTATAGCAGTTCTTTAAATGGTAATTAGACCATTGGTTAATTTGTTGGACAAAAATGGACATGAAATGATGAAATAGAATATTTTTAAGTTAGGGGCATTTTGGTTATTTAGTAATTAAAATGAATTAAAAACAAAATTAAAAGCCAATTTTTGTCCAACTTCAATCGCTTGGCTGAAACTTGCATGGAGAAACCATGGCTAGGGTTTTTCAAGCTTCCAAGCTCGATTGTAAGTCCATTCTAGCTACATTTTTAATCATTTTTACGTTTTTGAAATCCTCGTAACAAGATTTATCTATTTCTACCACTAATTTGAGATATGGTTAAAGTATAAGGTTTTGACCCATGATGAATATGTGTGTATTTGGATGTTTAATGGTAGATTATGCATGTTTACGGTTGAAGAAATGACTTTTACTAGGTAGTTTTCGGTGAAAATGCTAAAAAGGACTAGTTTGTAAAAGTTATAAAATTTGTCATAAAAGTGCGATTTAGTTGAAATTGTGGGCTGCTATAGTTATTAAAATGATTCGACTAGACTTGTATGTTGAAGAAATTGAATAAAAATCATTTTATGAGCCTAAGGGAAAAAGTGTAAATATGACAAAGTTTAGGGGAAAAAAGTAATTTTTCCATAATATGATTTTTGGATCACAATGAATAATTTGACTAATAAATAAGCTAAATGTGATATTTTAGTTCAAAGAAAACAAGATTCGGGCCTAGAACGAGGGAAAATGAGTAATTGACGGTTAGGTCCTTCTTTGCCATTTTGGTGTCGAGGTAAGTTCATGTGTAATAATGCAAAATTGTATCATGTTTTAATGCTTTATTAATGTATGGATTTCTATGTTTGATTTTTATAATGAGCGTATGAACGATATTATGGTCAATGAGAATGACATTATGAACGAGTTCGACGAACATGTGATATCGAGAAAAATCCCGTTTGAACCTTAGGAATAATTTAGGATACAATGTGACATGTCACTAGGAACTATGTGATTATGAGCTCATGAGATTATGCGTATATGTGACAATGTGAATCCGGGTGCTAGTCATGTTCGTCCTATTGGTGGCTGGGTAGCCCGGCATGTGTTGCGGGTACCTGTCAGCTTGTGTGAGTAGGCCCATAATTAGCTCGAGAGTGAGAAATGTGTGATATGTGATATGAGGTAGCATGTGGCTACGTGTGAAGCACCATGTGCAAGCTTTCCATGTATCCGATAGTATTTCACGTGGTTCAACGGGTAAATCAAAGATGAGTATGAGAATGAAATTACTACGGGTGAACAGGCATGTACGTAAGCCTATAGTTGTAAATTCATGATTATTGTGGAAATAATTGTTTATTATCCATTGTGATTGATAGTGTACATACTTGTGATGTTGGATATATGATCAATATAAATGATGATTACGTGTTTAGCTTTTGGGCCGAATTGAAATGTGATCTAATATGTTTATATGCTTAAATTATATTTCAACGGGTATGTTAAGAACGAGAAAGTATGCGACTATATTGCGAGCGGTACAAGTATGTACACAAAACTCATGTGAAGTGAATTTTGTAAATGATGAATATGTTGTAAGAATGCATTCGAGAAAGTTATGCTGTGAAATATTGATAACCTTGTGGCTAAAGATCTAAATTTATGATGAATGGATGTATGATAAGAATTGAAAAATAATCATGTGTTGGGCTTATGAGCCTAATTTAATTGTGATATTGTAACACCCCAAACCCGTGACCGTCACCGGATTTGAACACGTGGTGTTACCGGGCTTACTTCCCTTATTTCTCTCTTTGTAATATCTGATTGCTGTTTCAGGCAGGCTAGCTAACTGCGTCACTGTCGCCTTAAAAATCATATCTCGAGTTTCAAAACTCAGAAACTGATTCCGTAAATTTTCCATGAATTTAGACTCATATATATATCCATGGATTTATTTCTAGAATTTTTGGTCAGGTCAATTGGTACAGCTTATTAGTTAAAGTCACCCATGTTACAGGAGTTGACTACACTGACCTTCGCATGTTACAACTTGAATATCTCTCTGTACAGAGCTTTAATACTGGTTCCGTTTGTTTCTAATGAAACTAGACTCAAAATGGAATCTGAAAATATAAGGCATGACTTCTAATTCTTTCTGGATAATTTATAGTAAATTTTCAAAGTCGCGATAGGGGACCCAGAAACCGTTCTGGCCCTGTCTCACGAGAACTTTAATACCTCTCAGTATACTGCTCATATGGTCGTTTCGTTTCGTCCATATTAAAATAGATTCATCAAGGTTCAATTTCATAATTTATTCACTATTTAATTCTACTTCTAATATTTTTAGTGAATTTTTCAATCTCATCTCACTGCTGCTGTCCGCAATAGTTATTCTGCAGAGACTATGCCAATTTCATGAATCTTTCCTTGGCCTTACTAATCATCCATCATACATGACACAAATTATGGCCACCTTATCAAAATAAAAGTTTCTAAGACTCGTGGCTATAGGTTCTAGCATCCCACTCGACGACCACATAGGCCATTTTCACATGGCTTAAAGTTTACAACCCACAATTCAACAAAACATAATAGCCTATACATGCCAAATGTTCTCCTAGTTCAACTACGAAGACAATACCAAAAGGTTTCCAGCCGGTGTGATGACTTCAACGACGGTTCCGAGCACGCAACAATACGAGTCCAAGAGACCTAAAATGGGTGACAAGAAAACACCGGGTGAGTTTATAACTCAGAAGTCATAAGCATTCATCAACCATCCATTAGTAAAATTTTCACAACATGAAACGAAGAACGAGGCTAGGTACTTCATCCATATCGGAACTATACCATAATTCCTCGGACCTTTCGGTTCAATCTCATTCCAAGTCATACATCCAAATTTCATATTCTATACAATAAGATAATTGAGGCATTTTTACACACCAACTCATTCACACCACAATCATACAATTGCAATCATCACATAGATTTAAAGCTTACCACGCTCAAACCCGAGCAAGAACGTATTGCCTATTCGTCATGAGCTCAAGGTACTTACCCGATCCGCTGTCCATACTCAACTCGATGGAGACACACCCTCCATATAATTGTTCGATCGGAGATATATATATATATAGAGTACGCACACACAGTGCTTAATACTCGATTTCGCACACTTAGTGCCATGCGATTTAAGCAAGCACACACAGTGCCATACCCTTCGAGCTCGCACACTTAGTGCCATATATTTCCAGCATGCACAATCAGTGCCATATTTTTCCAGCATGCACACTTAGTGCCATATATTTCCAGCATGCACACTTAGTGCCAATCTCGTCACCGTACACTCGTATTGCCCGCACACTTAGTGCCGAAAGCAACTTTCTACACATTTCACTATTTCTTTTACATTCAACAAATGTCATCATTCCATACACATACATTTTCATTTGTAAATATATATATCATCCCATTAAACACAATTGCATAAATTTTACAATCATTTAAGCAATATCAAATACGTGCTTAATGACTTACCTTGTTTGGGGTAGAACGGTTCCAAATCGGCTACTCGTTTGCTTTCTCCTTTCCTTTGTCCAATTTAGTTCCCTTTGCTCTTGAGCTAAATCAAACAATTTACCTCTCCATCAAACACAAACATACGGCATTCACATGCATTATTATGATTATTGCGAATACTTAACACAACTAAGCTGAAAATTTACTCAATCTCATCTTAATTTATTGCTACTTATTTATCAAAATTTCCAATACAAGGTATTTAACACCTATGCCCATTTATACCCCATATGGTCGAATGCTTCATTCATTACCCAATTAACCATTCAACAATTTTCAACCTCATTACCACCCTTTTTATGTCTAATTGTTTAAATACCCTCAAGCTCATTCACAAGTACTATTATACATCTCATTAAGCATTAATCATTTTGCAACATAAATTCTATAGCATGGCGAATACTCATGCACACACACACATAACAACAAGAACTCAATGGAACAAAATTTCCTTTTGTTAAACATTCGAACTCACTCATCTCCATGCTTTCATCACAACAACATCAAAACACTCACCAAGGGAGACAACATTCATGGCGAAATTTAACTCACCTAACAACCTAGTTTCGATTCAAGATTCAAGGAAAATTTTGAACCAATCCTCCAAATCATGCATGCATTTTCAAGAGTGGCATAAAACATACCTTCTCGTATCAAAACACCTTAGTCTAGTAAGCTCCCATGGCTGATTTTCTCAAGCTTTTCTCCCTTTCTTCTTAGTATATTCGCCAAGCAAGAAAAAGATGAGAGGATGGACACTTTTTTTCTCTTTTGTTTTCATCATATCCCTTTTTTTTCAATTTCATTTCTTTATTCTTTCAAGCATAATCCATTAACTAAACATGTTTGAAACATGTTTTCCCTTGCCCATCACTCTTGACATGGCCGGCCACTAACCTTAGGAATGGGCTATTTGACATGCAAGTCCATTTATTTTACTTCATCCTTTTATTAATCTCTTAAAATTAGCCACATATATTTAAATTCTTTCACATGAGTCCTTTTTCCTTCAATTCACAATCAAATTAACTAAATCAAAGAATTCAAAATTCACACATGCATTTTCACATATTCTAGACAATAAATATTACGTTTGAACATGTCGGTGACTCGGTTTAGCGGTCCCGAAACCACTTCCCGACTATGGTCAATTTTGGGATGTCACAGATATAGTACGATGTATATACTTAAGCTGTGATTCAATAGATATGTGAAAGATTGTTAAGCTATATGTGAAAATTATGATTACTCGTAAATGATGTGCATGTTGTTAAGTGAGTTGAAATAACTTGCTAATAATGTGAGATGCTATAATGGGGAGATTATGGTTGCTAGTCTAATGCCATGACATACAATTAGTGTTTGTAAGATAAAAGAGTAAGCATTATGATTGAGTAAGTGATAATCATGGAATTTAATGCAAATTGTAATAATAGTATCCTTATGGATGGATAAAGTAAATGAATGTTAATAGTTGTATATTATTTGCATATAAACTTACTAAGCTATATTATATAGCTTACCCCCTTTCTTTTCCACCTCTTGTAGGTTTATTCAGCTAGCTCGGGTTGGAGATCGTCAGAGATTTTATAACACTATCAAGCTATCATTTGGTTATAAGTGAATGTAAGTATGTTTAGTCTATGGCATGTATAGGGACTTAGTCATTTTGTGTATGTGTCATTATGATATGGCCAAATGTATTGGCTTGTAATGAATAAGAATTTGATTTGGTATGTAGCCATATAAATTGGCTTATATTGGCTAATGGGTTGCAAATATATTAATTACTCATATGCCTAATTTCATTGTGTGATGTGGTTTATAATGGTATGTTAATGAAAGTTAGTACAAGGGAATCATGAAAGAGTAAAATTAGCATTAAAACAGTTTTGGACAACAGCAGTAGTACAACATTGAAAAATCAACAAAAATTGTGGAAATCAAATTAGAGGTTGAATAAATATGAAATTAAATCCTATTGAGGGCCAGTTCTGCATTGCTTTTCAAAAGCACTTCTGGCTCCAAAAGCACTTCTGGAAGAAAAGCTATGCAGAACAAGCTGCTTTTGACTAAAAGTTTTAGCTTTTCCTCTCCCGAAAGCAGTTTTAGTGCTTAATTACTTTTTCGCCCTTCCAATAACATAGTACTTTCTCTCTTTTTTCTTGATACTTAATTACAAATGTGTTAAAATCATTAATTAAAAATAAAAATATTTTTAAAATACTAATTACAAATATTTAATAGTTATATTTAAATATTTAAAACATAGTTTATATATTCTAATTAAATTTTATAAATAATTAATATTTATTGCTTAAAATATTTAAAATTTATATTTTATATATTAAAATATTAACAAGAATTTATAATAATTTTTTATATTCTTACTAAAATATAATAATATTAACTAATTTAAATATTATTTAAATGCATATTTGTTACTTGATAATAACATATCTAAAATGAATATTTTATTTCTCGAAAGCACTTTTTGACAGCAATGCTAAACACTCAAATTTTAAACTAAACTTTTCAAAAGACTTTTTCACAGCACTTTTCAAAAGCACTTTTCAAAAGCATTTCCAAACTAGCCCTGAGTCTAGTTTTACATAGAAGAAACGGTGTAAACAAAAGAATTTCATTTTATGAGATATTTTAATTTTTGAGAGACAAGGTCAGAAGGATTTCGGGTTCCCCTGTTCTGACTTTGGAAAATCATTAAAAATTGTATAAAATAATTGGAGGCTTTAATTTATATTTTTAATTTTTTAATGAGTCTAATTTCAATAGAAACAAATGGGAACATCATCCGAATCCCGTATTAAGAGATAACTAATTTTTAGTGAACGAAGGTCGAAACTGTCAAATAGCAGAACAGGGTGAACTTGAAGAATTAACTGTACTTATTAGCTGAACCATAAATTCTGAAAATTTTATGGTAGGAAGATATTTGAGTCTAGTTTCAGAAAAATCAAGTGGATCTTAATTTAGAGTTTTGTAGCTCAAGATATAAATAATTTAGTGACTATGACTCAAGTGGACAGTTTTGTTATAAACAATAAATAATTGTTTTGATATGTTTAAGCCTTGATTATGGTTGTATTGGTAGCTTAATTGTGCCATGTCAAGTTCCATTGAAAATGTATGTGAGTGTGCAAATGAGGGTGGCAAATGGCTTGGTAAATAGCCATTTTCTTGGCTACACGGGCAGAGACACAGGCGTGTGTCTCAGCCGTGTGAAGGACACGGCCTAAGCACACAGGCATTTGACTTGGCCGTGTGACTTCAAATTGATGATGACATCATAAACAGAGAGTTACACAGATTAGGGACACGGGCGTGTGAGACCACGCGACCTACCCACACGAGTGTGTCCCGAGCCACACAAGCCTGTGACCCCTGTTTTGGTAAAAAAAAATTACTAAGCATTGGGAAAGTTTCCAAAGTTCTCGATTTAGTCTCGAACCACCCAAATGTATATTTTGATCTTTGTAGGCTTGTTTAAGGGACGATATGAATGTTTATGAAAATTTTTAAAATTGAGTGGAAATTTATGTCACGATTTTGAATGTTTGATTGAGTTTAAGTCTGGTAATGCCTCATACCCTGTTTCGACGTCGGATATGGGTAAGTGGTGTTATACACACGCCCGTGTGGTGCAAGTGACACACCCGTGTGACCCTGGGACACGCTGTGCTACAGGCCATGTTCAACCTCATGTAACTCTCTGACTTATACACACAACCATGCCACACGCCTTTGTGCTAGTTTGTGTGGTTAATTAATTTAATTCAAAATTAGGTGCAGGTTTCACACAACCAAGACAAACGCTCGTATGAATATAGCATTTACTGGTAGTAATAAAATGTATAATGATCTGAAAAAGACATACTGTTGGCCAGGAATGAAACGAGACATTTTTAAGTTCGTATCTAAGTCTTTGATTTGTCAGCAAGTAAAAGCTGAACATCAGTTGCCTTCTGGACTATTACAGTCGGTTACAATACCAGAATGGAAATGGGAAAGAATTACCATGGACTTTGTAACGGGATTACCCCGTCTCCAAAGAATAAGGATGCCATTTGGGTAATCATTAATTGGTTGACAAAGTCTGCACACTTTATTCTAGTACGTATGGATTATTCCTTGGATAGATTGGCTGAATTATATGTTTCTGAGATTGTCAAATTGCATAGAGTGCTTGTCTCTATTATTTTAGATAGAGATCCTCAGTTTACTTCAAGATTCTAGAGCAAATTGTAAGAAGCTCTGGGTACTCAGTTACATTTTAGCACTGCATTTCATCCCCAGATAGATGGTCAATCAGAACGGGTAATACAGATTTTGGAAGTTTTGCTTTGGTGTTGTGTACTTGAGTTTGAAGGTATCTAGGAAAGGTATTTTCCTTTGGTTGAATTTGCTTATAATAACAGTTATCAGTCTAGTATTAAAATGGCATCGTATGAAGCCTTGTATGGACGCAAATGTAGAACTCCATTGTATTGGACAGAACTTAGTGAGAAAAAGTTACATGGAGTTGACTTGGTCCGAGAGACCGAGGAAAAAGTGAAAGTAATTCGAGACAGCTTCAAAGCAGCCTCTAATCGTCAAAAGTCCTATCTGATTTGAAGCGAAAAGAAATAGAATTTCAAGTTGGTGAAAAAGTACCGCCTTAGAAGTATCACCTTGGAAGAAAGTTCTCCTGTTAGGTCGCAAAGGAAAACTGAGTCCATGGTTCATTGGACCATATGAGATTATAGAAAGAATTGGACCGGTTGCATAACGGTTAGATTCACCACCACAACTTGATTGGATTCATAATGTTTTTTATGCGTTTATGTTACGATGGTATTGATCTGACCCTTCACATGTTATCTCTCTGAAAAAGGTGGAGATTCAGCCCGATATGACATATGGTGAAAAACCAATCAGAATCTTAGCTCGGGAAACAAAAGAGTTAAGAAATAAAAAGGTAGCTTTAGTAAAAGTTCTTTGGCAATGACATGGCATTGAAGAAGCCACTTGGGAGTCAGGGGATACTATGAGGAAACAATACCTGAATCTTTTTACTAGTGAGATTTTTAAGGACAAAAATCCCTAAAGGGGGGAGTGTTGTAACAACCCATTTTTTAGTGAAATAGGAACAGTGGTTTCGAGACCACAATTTTGATCCGAAAATAGGTTTATTTTTATTTCATTATATGGTTCATATTATAATAGGCATGTCGTGTGAAAATATTGATACAAAAATTTTATCGATTAAGTGTTTAATTACGAGAAGGACTAAATCGCATAAAATGCAAAAGTTGAATTCTAGTAGATATAAGGATTAAATAGCTATGGAATTCAAAACTATGGGTCCTTATATGGTAATTAGACCATTAATAAAAGTACGTAGATTTTTCTTAGTGACTTATCCATGGAATTATAGAAAAAGGGCAAGGACTAAATTGGAAATAGCAAAATACCTAATTAATTAAAAGATGAAAAGAAAATATATCATCTTATTTTCATCATCTTCAACCTAAAAACACATGTAAACCCTAAGTGAGAGAAAAGAAACTTTCAAGGCCTAATCGGGTAAGTTTTCTTGTCCCATTTTTAGTAATTTTGGATTTTTGAAACTGGGATAGCTTAATCTCTCTATTTGAGGTATTAATTTGAAAAGTTATCAAGGTATGAAAAATGGGTCATGGATGTATATGCTAGAAATTAGAAATTCATGGTAGAAAATGAAAGATTATTGATAGATAAATAACTTTTACAAAGTGATTTTTGATGAAAACATGATTTAGGGACTAAAATGAAAAGTTGTAAAATTTGATGAAAAATTCTAAAATTTTATGAATACATGTGATGGGAAATTTGTAATGGGGCTTTGGTTAGGCTTGGAATAGGGAGTAATTTGCACAGTTTCATTTTCTGAGCCTAGGGATAAAATAGGAATTTATAGAAAAGTTAGGGGCAAAATGGTAATTTTGCCTAAGACGTAAATTGAGTCCGTTTAAATATGAAATGTGTGAAAATGATGGTTAAATTCATTTATATAGATCTGGAAAAACACTAATTCGAGGTTAGATCAAGGAAAATAAAAGGTTTCAGATTAGTAGATTTCTAACGAGAACAAGTGTCGAGGTAAGTTTGTGTAACTTAATCAAGCATGTAATTATGTTAATTGAATGTTTTGTTTGTATGTAATGTGATTTATATTGATGTGCTTTACTTGTATACCATGATGGAAAATTTGATACAATGCTTGAAATGGTGATAAAAGGGTTAAGTCTCGATTGAATGTTGAATTCTGATGATTATATGCGTTTTCCCGAAACTAATAAGGTCATGCATTTGTTGCGGACGGGATTTAGCTCGGATGAGTGATCCAATTGACCTTGTTATAGAAACGATTTATCCCAGACAGGTAATCTCGATATAATACCTCTCGAGCATACGTTACAATATGGGTTTACCTGGACTGGTAATCCTAATTAAGCTTTTGAGCATATGTTATATAAGGATTTAGCCTGGACTGGTAATCCTACTATACGACATGTGACTCGAGAGCGTGTTCCTTGGTTAAGTGCCCTAAGATGTATCCTTGAATAAGAATTGATAGATTATTGAATCGTACACCCCGAGTGTGCTACTTGAGCATCCATCAGAATTCAATGATTCAACGGACATAAAACTCTTGACATGGCATGAAAATCTTGAGATGAAATGATAATGACTTGAAAGAATATTGCTTGATGAGCTCATCTATGTTATTTGATTGATATGAAGATATTGGTGACTCATATGTTTGATTGAATGTATGTGTTTAGGTAATTTAGCCAAATGGATGGAAACATGACATTGTATGCTTAGATTTAATAAACAGGATTCGTAAGTTTAGTTTCCGTTATACAAACTTAATAAGCATGTAATGCTTACTCCATTTATTTTTCCCCTCTTTTATAGTGCTTGGAAGCTTGTGGAGGTTGGAGATCATTGGAACATCGTCACACTACCAACTAGTCATTTTGGTTACACTTAGTAAAAAAAAATCATTTTGGTATAATGGCATGTATAGGACAACTTGGCCAATAGTGGCTTGAAATGTTATTTTGTAACCTAGCCATTGGAATGGGTAGTAATGGTTCATTTTGGTATTTCTAAGTAGATTATTTTGATACATATATATACATGTGTTATGTTTAGAATATGTGATCAATGTTGTGAATGCCTAAGTTAAACTAAGGTAAGGTTGTGGTCATGTATGCTTGTAGTGATATGTCTTAAGAATGGTATTGGATGTGTGTTTCAAGTGCAAGTCTTGGGTGAAATTTTGGGTGAGAAATGAAGCTAGAAATGACTTCATTTTGTCCACACGGGTAGACACACGGGTGTGTGTCTAGACCGTGTGTGACACACGGCCTGGTAACATGGGCAAGTGGTTAGGCCATGTGTCACACCTAAATTTTTAGAAACAGAATGCTCAGAATTGGGCACACGGGTAGAGACACGGGCGTGTGTCTCAGCTGTGTGTGCCATACGGCCTAGAACACGAGCATGTGTCTTGGCCGTGTGAATCTTGTACCTATTTTCGAATTGAATTAATTAACCTAATAGCGTAGAACACGAGCGTGTGGCATGGCCATATGTGCAAGTTAGAGAGTTACACGGGGTCGAACACGGCCTCTAGCACGGGCGTGTCCCAAGGTCACATGGGTGTTTCCATTGGACAACACGGGCATGTGAGCCCTGCACCTTGGAAAAATTTTGTAATATCGCAAAAAATTCTTAATGTTCCTGATTAAGTCTCGACTCGATTTTAATGTTTGTATTGGACCTCGAGAGCCCAATCAAGGGATGTTATGATTGATCTCGGTAAATGAATAATAATTTATATTAGTTATTTGTAAATGTCTCTGAATGTTCTGGTAACGCTTTGAAACCTTGTTCCGGTGACAAATATGGGTTAGAGGTGTTACATTTTTAAAGTCGATTCTCAGATTTGACATTGCAAACACGAGTTTAGCTATACACGCCATTATATAAATTGTAATAGTGTGATGACTCCTGTTCATTTTAAATGTGTTTTTCTTATAATACTGTCATCCAATTGAGCTAGAGCTGAATCCGAGGAAGCTGAGAGCAATGCTTTAGCTTCAGTAAAAAGAGTTGCGTCTGAGTCTAGTAGTGAAAGGCCCATGTCTGAGGGCTAAAGTGATTAGGCAAAACAAGCCTTTTTTCAAATGATGAATGAATGGTTTACATAGTACCTAAGAGCAAACCCTGTTGTACTACAATCTCCCCCACCTGCTCCCCAATTGATTCCTGAAGTACCACAGGGTGCCAAACCTATTTGAATTGGTAAGCCTCTAATAGATAAAATCTACAGACATGGGGCGGAAGAATTTAAAGCTACTGTAGATGATGATCCAGAAAGGGCTGAGTTTTGGCTAGAGAATACTATCCAGGTTTTTGATGAATTGTCTTGTATGCCTGCTGAATGTTTAAAATGTGTAGTATCTCTACTGAAGGATATAGCTTATCATTGGTGGAATACCATAACTTTAGTGGCACCAAGAGAGAATGTTACATGGGAATTCTTCCAGGCTAAATTTAGGAAGAAGTATGTTAGTCAGAGGTTCATGGATCAGAAAAAGAAAGAATTTCTAGAGCTCAAACAAGGAAATATGACTGTGTCTGAATATGAACGAGAATTTGTTCGACTGAGTAAATATGTCAGAGAATGGGTTCTGATCGAGGCTGAAATGTGTAAACACTTTGAAGAGGGTTTAAATGAGGATATCAAGATGTTGATTGGAATTCTCGAGATAAGGGAATTTGCAGTGTTAGCTGATCGAGCCCACAAAGCTTAGGAATTGAGTAAAGGAAGAGAAAAGCTGAAAGAGAGGCTCTAGTTTCTAGAAAAAGAGCTATGAGTAAATCACAATCATTTGCTTCTAAGAAATTAAAGAAGTATTATGATCGTGTTACCACCTCTACGGGAAGAGAGCAAGGCTCTCAATGTTCTAACCCGAAGTCTTCATCTCCATCTTGACCGGTGTGGGTAGTGTTGGTAACCCCAAATCAAAATGTAAACATTGTAACAAATTTCACCATAGGGAATACTGATCTAGAAGTGGAGCTTGTTTTGGATGTGGTTCACTTGAGTATTTTCTCAGAGATTGTCTAGAAAGAGTTTAAAAGTAGATAGAACCAACTCCAAAGCCGAGTAATCTTGTCTCGAGGGGTAGACCACCTCGCCATCCTGGCAATGTTGGTGGTAGTCGAGGTACTAAATGTAACACTCCATACCTGGCCCAGACGTTATGGTCTAATTTGGCATGTCACATTACATTGCTTTTCGAAAATATGAACTTTGTTGGTAAAGGCTTGTTTGAAAAGTTAAAATCTCTTTGTGGTTTGATTTAAACTTTAGTATGTTAAATTCTTTGTCATTATCCATTCAGCTAGTCAAAACATTAGTCATATTAAATTGCCATTATTTTATTGCATTGATTTACACGAGGAAGCTCTTCAAAACATTAAAGGTTAAATCGTGTGTCTTTACAAATAATCAATATTTTGAAAACTCGTCTTCACCTAGACTAGTAGTTTTAATTAGAAAACAAATACCCAATTAAAATTTAAATCTATAGAAGGCCTTATTATAGAATTAAAAACCCAAAATGGAAGTAAAATCATGCTTAGCATAATTGCGGTCATGTGGCCACCTCTGAGTCCCTCACAGCACCAAATCCTCTAAAGCTGGAGATTACCTGCACAGTTAAAAAGAAAGGTGAGTTTACAAGAAACTCAGTGTGTAATACCTTATCCAACAGTCAAAATACGGTACGCAGTAACAGTCCGGGCCTGAGCCCATTTCAGTGATTGTAATAGTGTCAGACAGTAATGCAACAGTAAAACCCGCCCCAGTCCAGCCAGACACACCACTCCGTACCACCAATCACACCACGTGGGGACAAAGTCGAGCCATCCAACCAGACACACCATTATCAGTATTGCAGGAAAGCTGCCAGTAATCAGTATAAAGGCTAAAAGCCAATAATATAGTATACTTCTCCATAACAATATCCCAACCCCATGCAATATATCATGTCATAATCTCATACGTGAATGCAAAATGTCATGCTCAGAGAGAACAGTCAAATCATAGCACAGATTAGTCTTTTACCCTCGAGGGGTAAAATAGTCATTTTACCTTATAGGGGTATTTTGGTCTACCTTGTGGTCTAGGTACTCCTATCGGCCCATTAGAAGGTCTACAGTCACCTCGAGTGACTCGTGAAACCTCAACGGTCCTAACAGTGTAAATGGGCCTAAGGCCTATTATGCGGCCCAAGTAGGCCTACATGCCCTTGTGGCCCATCAAGCTCAGAAGTTACCACGGCCATGCGAACTACATAGCCCAGTGCAGTAATTACCATATATTGTTGAATTTATCCGTGTAGAGCCCACAAGCCCATTAGGCCCACACGGCCTATTTTGGCTCATCGTGGCCCAAAATGGCCCAAACCCATGAGAACGCTCATGGCTGCCTCTACAGTCTAACACTCATGTTTCGTGGGTTTGGTTCACCATACGAGCAATCGTACCCCCATGTGGCCTTAATCGTCCTATCTTTCGACTTCTCGACTTTTGCCGATTTACAGTATAGGTGGTGTGATTACACACCTAATTGCGAAATTGAGTGAACTGCCCACCACGCCAAAGTCTTGAACGAATGAAAATAGTTTTTTGCCCTTAGATCGCTGATTAGGAATTGATCCCACGTCCTTACCAATTATCTGCTTTAGCATTGAAACTTATTAGACAGGATTGATTACCTAAGAAGAAGAAAAACAATAAGACTTAAAACCCCTAACAAGTAACAGAATAGATTGAACTTAGTTGGACAATCACTTACCGTGACTTAATGCCCACACTTAGAGGAAGAGTATTCGGCTTGCACCCACCAAAGCAGAATGTGCTCAATCACAGAGGCAAACAGGAACACTAGCACCTTCCAAAAAACAGTAGTGTAATGAGATATTAGATGTAAGCGTAACAGAAGGAAGAGAAGGTATTGAAAGAGGATTATTGTAGTAATGAGAACAACAATAGAAACTCATGAACCCTGACCGTTTGTCAATGATTCCTTACTGCTCTGACAACAGAACAAAGGTAAAATAGCAGAGGGTGGAATATACGGTCGAGCTTCTAGATTGATAGATGTGCTAGCTAAGGTGAACCAAAAGAGAAAAGAAGAATGGCCAATCACAGAAGAATCAAAATTAAGGGATGAGGGTAAGTGGTAGATGTTCGGTTCTTAACAATGCAACAAGGAACAGTTGAAGACAACCGACAATTTGGAGATGAGGAGGGAAGAAGTGTACGGCTAAGGTTCAGAGAAGTAGAAGAAAAGAAAAGAAAATACCAAAAGGTCACCTCAGTTTTAACAAAAAAACATAAGAGCTCACAAGAATGTAAGGCTATCAAAAAGGAGAGCAAACAACAATACAATTTCGGCACTAGAGAAGAGAAAAGTTTTATGACCGATTTTACCAAAAATGTTTTTTTTCCCACAAACGACACTCCCTACTTCCTCCACATTCGGCTCCCCCACTAACTCCAACCGAACACTACCTAATCCCTTCAAAAACTCCTCACTTTTCTCCCCCCAGCACTCCTAAAATCTCTCCATAATCCTCTCCTTGATTTTCTTTACATGACACTCCCTGACCAAGTCAAACATCACTCAGCAGAGTTTCAAACAACATCGACTTCTTGCACAGCAAGAGTAGCAAAATAAATACTCTTTTACATTGCCATGACTTGAGCCTCATACCCCCAACAACTACCCCACGCCACTTACCACGGGAACACAAGCTCATTCGTGTCTCATTTCAATTACAATTATTTATAAGGTCTACATGCTAATATCCAGATTCATTCAAGGTAAAAACCAAAAATTTTACAAAAGCTAAGACTTGAACCCAAGCTTCTCTAATACCCCCAAACACGCCCCAAACACTTTTAGCTATTAAAGCAAACATGCAACTTGTGTCATAACATGCATAATTACAAGATATATATTTTTGGTGCGTTACAACTCTACTTGTAACATCTTGATTTTTGGGTTTTTTCGCGATTCTCGATATTTTGGTAAAGTTTTTAAAATTTTGTATTTGGGTGTGAAATTCATAATTTGAGTATGTAAATGGGCTTATGGAAGGCCCATGTGTTGGCCAAAACCCGGTAGAATTTTTGAATTTTGAACTTAAGAAGTTAGGGGCCTTGAATAGGTGGTTTTATTAAAATTTGTGGGTAAAATGTATCACAGAAGAGCCTCTAGTAAAGTGGCTAAGTGACGCCATTAAGGGGCTAGAAAAGTGGCTGTAAGTGGTTGGGGGAAGACCTGAGTTCGATTCCCTGTGATGGCAAAGGTAATGTTATTTTTATGCTTGTGCATGCTAGAGTTTAAAGCTGGATGGAACTCTGTGGGAAAGAGTTTGAATCAGTCAAATGCATGGATTAAGGAGGGATAAGGGGAGAGATTTTAGGGATTTGAAAGGGGGATAGGGTTAGTCGATTTGAGGGGATTAGAGAGGGGATTTTGGCAGAGGGGTTTCAGTTAGGGATTTTCGGCACTTGGGTACTTGTGTGCCGTTTTCTTCCTTTTGTTTGGTCTTTTCTCTCTTTTTCCTTTTGTAGCCGAATCTATCATCTCTCCTCTCATCTTTTCTTCCTTTTCCTTCTTCCAAACCAGCCCACTACTCCCCTCCATTCATCTATTTTTTCTTTCCCTTACCCCTACTTTTGCCGAAATATCGCAAAAGCCGAAATCGGTGAAGCTAGGTGGTGCCTATTCTTTGTTGACCAGCAACCCTCTTTTTCTTTTCACTTTTTAGTGGTCAATTCTCTTATCTTCTAGGCATAGATGGATTTAAGAAGAGAGACTGTGGTAAGTGCTCGAACTCTAAACGATTCCTATAGTAACTATTGACAAAAGCCGAAACCCCTATAGTTTAGGGAGGTGGCCGAATGTGGGTATAGGCCTTATTGGGTTCTTCTTTTAATCTTTTTTATGGTTTGTATAGTGGAGGAGCAGCAAGGCATAGTGTCGACTTGTATTAGCTCGAATCATCGGAGTGACTAGATCTAGTCATCAACTTCGGCAAAGGTATGGATTCTAAGGCCATTATGGATGGTGGCCGAATGTGTAAGTGTGGATAATAGATGGTTCTCGTTTTGGTTTAATTATTATAAACTGATCTTTAAGCGGTTGGTTATAGGAGAAATCGTGTAGGAGATCTCATCGAGGAATATCGCAAATCAGGTGTGTAACGAACCTTCTTTCGTAGCTTAAATCGATAAATGTTGAAAAGCCGAAATGCCGAAATTCTGGCATTTCGAGGACATGTGAGCAAGCGAACTCTCATTGGTTAGTTAGATTCTCTAAGTTGACGACCGGGAACGTTGGAAAAGGTAAGAGCACGACTTTTGGCATCGCGGTAAGTTGGGCCTCGAGGGGCTGAAATTGGGCCCAATGGGCTTACGGGCCCATTTGGGTAAATTTGGTAGGAAATGAAATCCTGTTAAATTGCACGTTAAGACTGTTAAAACCACTATGGAATATAGACTAAATGGGCCTAGATGACTAAATCGGCTATGTAGGGCATATTAGGGGTTTTTGGCCCAATAACTCGGTTTCGCTGAAAATGGGCCAGAATCGCTGTTTAAACACATGAATTGTTAGTAACTGATAATGAACATGGAAAATCCCTAATATTTGGTAAAATTATGAAATTTCCATTATATTATGAAAATGACTGTTTTGCCCCTAGGTATAAATGACCATTCTACCCCTAGGGTTTAATTATGAATTTGGTACATGGGTTTTAATATACATGATTGATATGATGTGCACATGATATGTATGATATGCACATGATGTATTCATAATGCATTGGATTGCGTTTATATGGATGGAGGAAGTGCAAAAAGGGTTATGCCCCAGTTTACCGAAAAGGGCTTTTGCCCCAGTTTATTAAAAGGGCTTTTGCCCCAGTTTATCAAAAGGGCTTTGCCCCAGTTATTAAAAGAGGCTAAGCCTCCAGTTATATGATAAAGCAGCTATACTGCTAGTAGAGAGTTTTGGTTGGGTGGGTTGAGTTTTTCCTCACATGGAGAGCTTGGTTGGTATGGGTGGAGAGTAGCGGATGGTGGGTCGAGTAGTCTCCCCAAATAGGCTTGCATTCTTTCATTGACATTACATGTGATATCGAAATGGGCCTATGGGCCATACCATTATAGTAAAGGCTTCAGCCCAGTAATATGAAATATGAAAAGGCTTCGGCCCAGTATACACTGAGTTTGAATTTGGGCTTAGGCCCAGCAGGCTGATATTGTTTTGGGATCTGAAAGGTGCTTGTTGCACACTGAGTTTCCAAACTCACCCCTTTTCCTTAACCTTGCAGGTGAGCCTTGATTTGGGGACTTGGAGCGGAGGGATTGAGTGGCCACAGTGATCATTTTGGGCTTTGAAACAAGTGGTGGTTTTCTTTAATTATCTTAATTACTATTTATTTTTGGGTTGTAATAAGGCCATTCTAACTTTATTTTGTTTTCCTTTCTGGTATTATTTTATTTTTAATAACTTTAAACTGGTTGTTAATAATTCAAATGGGCTAGACTTAGGACGCGTTTTTCAAAACGATACTTGTTTCAAAATAACTCAACGATACAAATAATTGGTTTATCAACAATATTGACTTAAATGAATTACAACGTGTTTTTTTTCCAAAATTTAAACTCGTTAGAACCAAGTGTGGCAATGGTTGTGGGCATGTCTAGGATTGGGTCCAATCGAAGAGCTTGGTACTTAAGCAGCCTTCATGGCTCACCTCCTCATCACGGATTCCTACCGGTGCCCGACACTGCTCACTTTGTTAGCTTAACACAAGTTAGTTTTTAAACACTAAAACGAATCATGGGTTTTTAGACTTCTATGTGGCACGTCAGATTCGGCCATAACGTCTGGGTCGGGTTTGGGGTGTTACACTACTCCTTAAAAGAAATTTCGACCTCGAAATTTACCTAATCAAAATAGGTGAGGGTACTGTTGTTGCATCGCCTTCTCAGGTTCCCACGTGGCCTCTTCTAAATTATGATTGCATCAAAGCACTTTAACCAGTGGAACAAACTTCCTCTTCAATACCTTAACGTCACGATCCAGTATTTGCACCGGTTTCTCTTTGAAGGTTAAATCAGGCCTAACTTCGATCTCCTCAACTGGCACTATATGCATGGGATCCGAGCGGTAACACCTCAGCATGGAGACATAGAATACATTATGGATCTGGTACAACTTTAAAGGCAACTTAAGCTGATAAGAAATCGGTTCCACACGCTTTAGTATGCGGTAAGGCCCAATGAACCTAGGGCTCAGCTTGCCCTTCTGCCCAAATCTCAGTATCTTCTTCCATGGGAGACTTTGAGAAACACGATGTCCCCCATGAAAAACTCAATCTCTTAGCGTTTAAGATCTGCATAAGACTTTTGCCTATCAGATGCTTCTTTCAACCAGTCTCGAATTAGTTTTACCTTATCCTTAGTATCAGATACTAACTCTGTCCCCAGAACTCGCCGCTCACCCAACTCAGTCCAACACGTAGGAGTACGACACCTACGACCATATAGTGCCTCATATGGTGCCATCTGAATGTTGGACTGGTAGCTATTGTTATGCGCAAACTCTGCTAGCGGCAAATAATCTTCTTAATTGCCTTGGAAGTCTATTACACAACTCCTTAACATGTCCTCCAATATCTGAATCACCCTTTCTGACTAACTATCTATCTGAAGGTGGAATATAGTACTGAAGTCCAACCTTGTACCCAGTTCCTCGTGTAATTTCTTCTAAAACTAATACGTGAAACGAGGATCTTGATCAGATATTATGGAAATCGGCACACCATGAAGTCTTGCAATCTCAGCCACGTATAACTTAGCCAGTTTTTGCAATGAGTAGTCAGTACAGACCAGTATGAAATGGGCAGACTTGGTCAATCGATCTACTATGACCCATACTAAATCTTTCTTAGTAGGCGTTAGGGGCAGTCCACTAACAAAAGTCCACAGTTACCCTTTCCTATTTCCAGAGAGGAATCTTAATTGGCTGTAATAACCTAGAAGGCAGCTGATGCTCAGCCTTTACTTGTTGGCATGTCAGACACTTACTTACTAAATTCGTAACCTTGTGCTTAAGTCCTGGCCACCAATATAGTTCACAAAGGTCTCAGTACATTTTTTTCTGCCAGGATGCATAGCATAAGGACTACTATGCGCTTCTTACAGTATAAACTGCCTCAAATCAAAATCCCTCAGAACACAAACTCTCCCATAGAAACACAATACCCCTTTGCTATTCATCCCAAAACCAGAAGTTTCCCTATTCTTAATCTGCTGAAAAAGTGGAATGAGTGACTCATCCAACAACTTATTATCCTTAATCTGTTCAGTCTACGTTGGTTTAACTTGAAGCTTGGCCAACAAGACACCATCATCAAACAAACTTAGGCGTGCAAACATCGCCCTTAGATCAAACGTAACCCTACTGCTCAGCGCGTCGGCTACCACATTCACCTTACCAGGATGGTATTCGATTGAGCAATCATAATCCTTAAGCAATTCAGTCCATCTTCGCTACCTAAGATTTAACTGCTTCTAAGTAAGGAGGTACTTGAGGCTCTTGTGATCCGTGTAAATAATACACTTCTCACCATATAAATAATGCCTCCAAATCTTCAGTGCTAATACCACCACGACCAATTCCAAGTCATGTGTAGGGTAATTCACCTTATGGGTCTTAAGTTGGCGAGATGTGTATGCCACCAACTTACCCTCTTGCATCAACACACATCCCAAACTGATGTGTGATGCATCATTGTAGATAGCGAATTCCTTCCTAGATTCTAGCTGTATCAAGATGGCGGCCTCAGTTAGAACCTTTTTAAGTTTCTCAAAACTCTCCTGCTGCTTATCAGTCTAGTTAAACGGTACCCCTTTACACAGTAACTTAGTCAAAGGTGCAGCAATCAAGGAAAACCGTTCAATAAAACGTTTGTAATACCCTGCCAGACCTAGAAAACTTCTAATCTCAGATACAGTCTTTGGTGGTTTCCAATCTAAAACAACTTCAATTTTTCGAGGATCAAATTTGATTCCCTTGGCAGACACCACGTGACCCAGAAATGTCACCTCTCGCAGTTAGAACTCACACTTGCTGAACTTGGCATATATCTGCTTCTCCCTTAGAATCTGCAGAACGACTCGGAGATGTGCATCATGTTCATATTCGGTTCTTGAATACACCAGGATATCATCTATAAATACCACTACGAACATATCCAGATAGGACTGGAACACTCGATTCATCAGATCTATGAAGGCAGTTGGTGCATTCGTTAGCCCAAACGGCATCACTAGGAACTCGTAGTGACCATAACGAGTATTAAATGCTGTCTTGAAGACATCAGCCTCTTTAAATCTTAGTTGATGATACCCAAAATAGAGATCAATCTTGGAGAACATCGCAGCTTCTCAAAACTGATCGAATAGATCATCTATCCTCGGCAAAGGGTACTTGTTGTTGGTAAAAGGTTATTGCTTTTCGACTAACTTGATGTTATTTCCATTTGATGAATTTGATCTGATCTTGGGAATGGATTGGTTAACCTAATATGATACAGCGGTGAATTGTAAGCAGAAATATATTGTATTGAAATGTGACAATGGTGAATTACTTCATTGTAACAGCCCGATTTTAGTTAAATCAGAATAGTGGTTTTGGAACCACAAATCTGAAGTGTAAAATCATTTTAATATTATTTTTGGTGTTTATTATTTGAATTAATATGTGTGAAAGTTTTGTGTGAAAATTTTATTGTTTGTGTGCTCAATTTGATAAAAGGACTTAATCGCGTAAAATGCAAAAGTGACTTGCTATTTGTTAAAGTGCTTGTAACGCCCTGAATTTTGGGCCTAGAAGTATTAGCTTTTAAGCATGGGAACAATTAGGAGGCTGCACATAAATGTTTAGTTGTGCAAGACAGTGACACAACTGTGTATCTTCTTCAGTTGTTAAGTGTTCTGGGAAGTGTCTGAGAAGTCTTGGGTTCAAGCCTGGGTAGGTGCAAAAAGTGTTGTTTTTAAAGGAATAAGCACTGTTTTTGGGCAATAGGCTTTTAAATAAATATGGTTAAAATAGGATATAAAGGCCTATTGGTCTAGGGTTAAATGGTGTGTGGAGTGTTCCAAGGGGTCTGAGGTTCAAGTCCTGTTGAACGCAAGGGAGTGTTTATTTTGCTGCTGATGCTGTGGAGGTATTGTGGTTTGACCGAAACACTGAGGTGGTGGAGTGGAATTTAAACGGAGTATTTGAGGGAGGAGTGATTAATTGAGGGATTTGAAGAGAGATTTGATGGAGATTTTAGGAGAAAATCATAGGGATTTGTGATAGAAGAAGAGTTGGTGCTGAATGGGAAATGTTGATGTTCAGTGTATTCAGTTTTTGGGGTTTTGGCATTTTTACTCTTAATTTTGTGATAACTTCTAACTTTTTTTTTATTTTCTTTTCTAGAGAAACCAAATTTTTCTAGTAAGTATATCGATATCCTTCGTTTTTATCTTTTCGGGTTTTCATTTTGGGTTTTTGCTCTTCTTGGCCGAATACTTCCTTATTCTCTCTCAAAGTCTTTCAGCTTTTTACTTTGGGGTCTTGACCGATTTCTTCTTTTCTCCCTCCCCTTCAACTATTCCCTTTTTTTCAGAAAACTCTTTTATTTCCCTTTCTCAAATTTTCAGGGTTTTGACTCTTGTTCTTTTAACTTTCAATTACCTTTTCTTTCCTTGTCGAACTCATGCTCTTTCCTCCTCTCAATCGGTTTTCCTAGGTCGATTGCTTCTCATTCTCTTTCCTCACTCAATCGAATTTCAATAGTTCCTCTTCCTTTTGTACTGTTACCGAATACCTTTCCCTTTCCCTCTCCTGCTTGCGATTATTCTCTACAAAGAGGAACGATTGGCGTTGGCTGCTTCTGTTCTTAGAGGACTACTTTCGGTTGGTAAGTCCTTTGGTAAGGGGGAAAAAGGTGTACCTCAATTGGTTGGTTTATGCCTATGATTAAAGTATGTTAAGGTTCTAACCCTTTGTCAAGTCAAATGTTATTTTGACAGTACCAAATCATGTTGAACTTGGTTTACCTAAGGAGTGATAGGCTACATCGGTTGAAGCAATGGTAGGTAAGTAATATTAAATGCTATTGTTTGGGGATTGTTTTTGGTATGGTTAGTTCTAAGCATGTCTAACATTGGTCATGGATTTGTTATTTGATTAGGTGCGGTTCATCTCAAGAAAGAGTTGCGTACCTAGTATCCGTTGCGTACCTAGTATCCTAGCAGGTGTGTAAACACTACCCCTTATCGTTGATCAAAAAAAGCCGAAACAAGTGATCGTCGATGCTACACAAGCGTACGCTCGCTCGTGTGGTAACCCGTATGCATTAACATGGGCGTGTGGGCCCTAGGGCTTATAGGCCCCACACGAGTAAACCACATGGATGTGTGGAGAATATTGGGCCAAGTCGTGTATTTTACACGGCCAAGGCCATTTTTGGGCTTTGTAGGCCACACAGGTTTGTGGGCCCACAAGGGCCCGTATAACGGGCCTTAGGCCCATTTACTCTGTTTGACCGTTAAGGTTGCATAGGTCGCCCGAGACGACTGTGGACCTGCTGATGGGTCGGTAAGTTTACCTAGAGCCCTTATGTGATAAAATGACTATATTACCCTTATGTTGAAAAATGACTGTTTTGCCTTTATATGGTCAAATGACTGTTTTACCCTTATATGGTAAAATGACTGTTTTGCCTTTATGTGGTGAAATGATTGTTTTGCCCTTATATGGTAAGATTACTGTTTTGTCCTATGTGATGTAAATATGTTTATACGTACATGTATGACCGTATTTTAGCATGCTATCTAAACTGTAATGGAAACATGTATGATTCTATGAGATGACACGACATGCTTGTATGATGCATTGCATGGGGATGGGTTTAATATGATTGGAGGAAGTGTTTTATACTAGCAGCTCTGCTACAAATCACTGATGGCTCTAAGCCTATTATACTGGCAACTCTACTGCAAATCACTGATGGCTCTAAGCCTATTATACTGGCAGCTCTGCTGCAAATACTGTTTAGTGCTGCAACTGGTGCTTATTCTGGAGTGTAGGGATGGGTGGGTTGATTATATCCCTACATGGAGTTTAAGGTTAGATGGAAATAGAGTGCAAAGGCTGGATGGGTAGGACTTGCATACTGTTTACTGTTACTGCACTGTTTATTGTTATTACAATGGGCCAAGGCCCAAACACATGACTATTTCTGTATTGAAATGGGTTAAAGCCCAAACTGATATTGTCAATGTTACCAAAAACGGCTTAGGCCCAGACTGTGTTTGTTTTCTGACTGTTTGCTTATATGGGATTACACACTGAGTTTTCGTATACTCACCCTTCTGTTTATTTGCGCAGGTAATCCTTGGGCGGATAGGTGTTGCGAGGGACTCGAAGGTGGCCATACAACCGCTCATGCTTCCGTGTTCGACTTTTAATTTATAAGTAATTTTAATTTTGGTTTTTTACTGTAATAAGTCCTCTATAGATTTTGACTTTGAATTGGGTTTTATTTACTTTGGTTTATAATTGCTAGTAGTAGGAAAAGATGCGTGTTTTCAAGAAGATAAATTTTTTTCCCAAGACACCACGTTTACGTATCATGTTTTAAAAGTTTCCGCAATAAATAATGTTTTCAAATAACTGGAGTTTTAGTAAAATTAATTCTTTTCTAAAAAACTTACGTTTTGGAAACAAACGACACATCCTAAAACCTTTGTCAAGATCAATAAGAGATTAATTATAAAATAGGTTTTTCAACGATATCGCATTTTACAAAAAACACTCCAATGTGACATCACCAGATTCAGCCATAACGTTTAGGCCAGGTTTAGGGTGTTATAGTGCTATATTGCTATGGCTTTTATAATGTGGGGTTCTTATGTTGATAGTTGACCATGGAATATTAGCATGGACGGTTATGGACATGAGTTATAATGTTTTCAAATTATTTTATAAAGGTTAAAATAGTAATTTGCGTGTTATAATGTAATTAAATAAAATAAAACATAAAAACCATGCATGTTGTTCATCTTTTGGCTGAAACTTGAGAAAGAAAAAGAGTTCTTGAGCTTTTGTGTATTCGACACTCATTTTGCTTGATTGAGGTATGTAATGTAACGCCCCAAAAATGTAAATCTTGTAATTATGCATGTTATGACACAAATTGTATGTTTGTTTTAATGGCTAGAAGTGTTTTTGGTGTGTTTGGGAGTATGAGAGAAGCCTGGGTCCAAGTCTTGACTTTAGCAAAAAATTTTGGTTTTTCCCTGGAATGAATCTGGACATTAGCATGTAGACCTTATAAATAATTATAATTGAAATGGGACACAAATGAGCTTGTGGTCCTGTGGTGAGTTGCATGCTACTGTTACCTGAGGTTTGAGGTTCAAGTCATGACAATGTAATAGAGTATTTATTTTCTTACTATTGCTGTGTAAGAAGCAAATGTTGTTTGAGACTCTATTGAGTGGAGTTTGACTTGGTTAGGGAGTGTTATGTGGAGGAAATCAAGGAAAGGATGGGGGAGAAAATCAAGGAGAGGATTATGGAGGGATTTTAGGAGGAAAAAGGGGAGTTTGAGGGTGTGTGGGTTTTGTGCTGAATTTGCTTGGGGAAAACTCATGATTTTGACTTTGGGAGGAGTGTGTTTTCATTTTGGCAATTGAGAGCATTTTGGGGGCCTTTTAGGTTTTGTTTTGTTCTTCTTTTCTTTCTGTTTTCTCTAGTTTTTGTGCTACTTTGGGTCCATTTTTGGTTAATAATTGTTGGACGACTTCTTGTGCAACTTATTCTTTCTTTTTCTCTTTTTTCAATTGTAGCTGAATTCACTTGAGTCTATTTGGGCAGTTTTGTGTTGGCTCTTTACTTTTCTGCTTCTTTTCAAGTGCCTTCTCTTGAAGCGATTTCTTTTTCCTTCTGGTTCTCGATATTATTTCTTCCTGGCATTTTGTTTCTTGTTTGGCCGAATCTCTACTTCCCACTCTTTTTTAGTTCTGGCTGATTGCTATAGGCCTCTCAGGTACCATGTCGAATACTGCATCCCTTAACTACTCTCTCATAACTGGCTAACTGTTCCATCTTCCTTCCATATCTATCGATTGATTTTGGAGTGGAGGGTTCTCAAGTGATTCAGGAGCCACCTTTCAGCATTCAATCTAATATTTAGGGGTAAGTTGGCTTGTTTGGCCGAATGTTTCTCTGGTTTTTAAGTGTTGGGGGTTTTAAGTCTTATTTTTGGTAAACAATCCTGTCTAATAAGTTTCATTGCTAAAGTAGATAATCAGTAAGGACGTGAGATCGATTCTTAATCAGTGATTAGGACAATAAGCTATTTTCGTTCGTTCAAGGTGAGTAGTGAGTAACAATTTGGGTTTTAGTATTAAGAAATCTAACGATTGGAAAACTGATGGCAAATCTTGAATCGATGTAGGTTTTGGCGTGGTGGGCTATTCATTCGATTTCGCAATCAGGTGTGTAATCACACCACCTATATTGTAAATCGACAAAAGTCGAAAAGCCAAAAGATACAGTGATTGAGGCCACATGGGCGTGCGATCGCTCATGTGGTGAACCAAACCCATGAGACATGGGTGTTAGACTGTAGAGGCAACCATGAGCATTCTCATGGGTTTAGGCCGTTCTGGGCCACGATAGGCTGAAATGGGTCGTGTGGGCCCAATGGGCTTGTGGGCTCCACATGGATAAATTCTTCAATATATGGTCATACTAGACTGGGCTATGTAGTTCGTATGGCCGTGGCAACTTCTGAGCTTGATGGGCCACACGGGCGTGTGGGCCTGCTTAGGCTGTATAATAAGCCTTGGGCCCATTTACACTGTTAGGACTATTGAGGTTACACGAGTCACTTCAGGCGACTGTAGACCTTCTGATGGGTCGATAAGAGTACCTAGACCCCAAGGCAGGTAAAATGACCAAAATACCCTTATACGGTAAAATGACTATTTTACCCTCGAGGGTAAAAGACTGATTTGTGTTATGATTTGATTATTCTCTCTAAGCATGACATTTTGCATTCACGTATGAGATTATGACATGACATATTGCATAGGGTTGGGATATTGTTATGAAGGAAGCATACTGTACTGTTGGCTTTTAGCCTTTATACTGATTACTGGCAGCTTTGCTACGATACTGATATTGGTGGGTCTGGCTGGGTGGGTCGACTTTGTCCCCACGTGGTGTGATTGGTGGTATAGAGTGGTGTGTCTGGCTGGATTGGGGTGGGTTTCACTGTTGCATTACTGCACTGACACTGTTACTGTCATTGAAATGGGCTCAGGCCCAGACTATTACTGCATATTGTATTCTGACTGTTAGATAAGGGATTACACACTGAGTTTCTTGTAAATTCACCCTTCTTTTTAATTGTACAGGTAATCCCCAGCTTTAGAGGATTTGGTGCTGTGAGGGACTTGGAGGTGGCCACATGACCGTAATTATGCTATGCATGATGCTACTTTTATCTGGATTTTTGTTTTGGGTTTTTAATTCTGTAATAAGGCCTTTTATGGATTTAAATTTTAATTAGGTATTTGCTTGCTTACTTAAAACTGCTAGTCTAGGGGAAGACGAGTTTTCAAATTATCGATTATTTGTAAAGACACGATTTAACCTTCAAAGTTTTGAAAAGCTTCCGCGTTTAAATCAGTGCAATAAAATAATGGCAATTTAATATGACTAATGATTTGACTAGCTGAATGTATAATGACAATGTATTTAACATACTAAAGTTTTTATCAAACCACAAAAATATTTTAACTATTCAAACAAGTCTTTACCAGCAAAGTTCATACTTTCGAAAAGTAGTGTAATGTGACACGCCAGATTTGACTATAACGTCTGGGCCGGGTATGGGGTGTTACATGTAATTTGCTTAGTTTTTGATAATTTTTACGTTTTTTAGATCGTTGCTTCGAAGCTTCAATTTTTGAATTGGTTGTGGATTTTGTGATTTTCCATTGTTGGTAGCCTGAGATTTTTTTGGTTTGATGATGAAAAATAAATCTTTGTTGATAGATTATTATGTTTAACTAAGTGATTTTTGATAAAAATGTGTATTAAGGATTAAATTGTGAAATTTATAAATTGAGAGGTCAAAATGTAAAATAAATGAAAGATATGGGCTTATATGGACTAAGGGAATATTCGACCAAGCATGTGTATAAGGAAATTATGTATATTTTGTGTTTTGTGAAATAAGGACTAAAATGTTAAAGTGTAAAAATATAAGGGCCAAATTACAAAAAGGCTTAATTATGTATTTGTGGATTGAATTGATTAAATGTGTGATTAAATTAGTGAAATCTGAAATTTATTTAGATTAGGAGAGAAAGAAAACAGAATTGGATCGGGGTAAATAGAAAGTAGTCAAATAGTCATTCTGATTCGTTCATGTCCGTACGAGGTAAGTTCAAAAGTAAATAAATGTCCTTTAATGCAAATGCTTTTTTGATTATTTATTTTCTTATGGCTTACTAAGCTTTCCAAGCTTACTTTGTATGTTCATTCGGTGTTTTGTAGGTTTTGGAAGCTAGTTAGGAACTTAGGGATTGTATGGATCATCGTCACACTATCGACTATCATTCGATACTTTTGAAGTTTGAAACTTTGAACAATACTTTTGGTTTTGAATTTGTATATTTATGTAGCCATGCGAAAATGGCATGATTATAATATTATGGCTTGTGTGTATGTGGTTATGACTTATACATATTTTGGAGGTATGTTTAATGGTTTATAAGCTTAAAGTGTTTGGTTTTTATGATTCGGAAATGAGTATAAAATGTATGATGAACAATTGGCCATGAAATTAGCTAATTTGGAAATGTGTTTTATGGTATAATTTGTGTGGTAGATGGATGTGTCTTTGAATTGTGATGCATGTATCTATAAGCTATGTGATGAATTTGCTATAAATTGTGAAATTGGTATTTTGTGTGGCTTATTATTGACTTATTTTGGATGTACAATTTGTCTAGTGAATTGGCTTGAAGGTGGCAAATCATGTGTATGCATTTTCGGTCTTATAGGTAGTATATTTTGGAAGTATGATATGTGGTTATTTTGTGTATTATATGATGACATGTTTCGGCATGAATAAATAGGTAAAAAGATAGAAAGATAAGTATATCATTGATGGTGTATTGGTTATTTGTGTACAATTGAAATGGTAATTAATGTACATGTTTTAAAATGGTTTGGTTTGATCTTTTGAGGCTAAATTTAATGACCGAATATAGGGATAATTGATTTGTTGTGTTTAAGTGTTTTGGGGCATGATATTTAGCATGCGAATTGGTGTACTTAAAATTGTTGTTTATGTTCAAAAATTGTTTAACGTGGCTATGGTGTAATGCACATAGGTTAGTAATGTTTACAAATGTATTTGGTCTTATAACGAAGCTTGATTATGTTTTATATTTGTATGCCTAATAAGGTGTGTGAAAAGCTTAACCTAAGTAAATGTGCACATATGCATAACATACGAATTGCTATTTTTATAAATTAGTTAATGAATTGGGTTAACCATGATTTGGTATTTATATTTAGAAATGTCTTTTATTTTAGAGTGTTATGCGCTTGTATATATCTTATAAAATGATATGTTTGATATTTAGTTAAAGATATGGATTGATATACTTACTATGCATATGTGCATAGTATATAAAATAGTATGGCTAAAAGTTTGTTAATGAAATATATATATGCATTGGATGATTTGACATAAGCTTAGTATATATGATGTATTGTTATAAGCTTGAATATATTATAAATATTGAATGGTATGAATATGATAGTAAATTGGTTTGAACAATGGGTTTGTAAAACATGCAATATTTTATTAATGTATGATAGTTTGGTTCTAACTTTTAAATAGGTTAGAGTATTGATTGATTGCATTTCAAAGTATGATTTGTAATGTGATCCTTGGTATATTAAAAGTGATAAATGACTGTGCTAAACTGTGTTTTGTTCGGTAATGCCTCGTAACCTTAATCCAATGACGGATACGGGTTAAAGATGTTACATTTGATTAGTATCAGAGCTATGATTTACTCGAATCTATGACTAACGTAGAATGTGTGAGTCTAGCTATACATGCCATATTTGTAAACTACGATAGTGTGATGATTCCTGACAATTGAAATGTGTCTTGTATAATAATAGATCCCGATCGAGCGTAGCCGAAAATGTGGAAAGTAATGCACCCGCTCCCACTCAAGGGGCAGTGCAATCTGATTCTAGAGTTGTTATGAGTAGCCACGAGGGAGAGGCTAAACAAGACTTCTTCCAAATGATGAATGAGTGGTTCACTCGGTATATTATAACTAATCCTCCTGCTCCACAACCTCCACCCCCATCTAATCCTCCGCAAGTCCCTGTCATGCCACAAGCTGTGAATCCGAATCAATTTAGTAAGCCTCCAGTTGATAAAATTAGAAAATATAGGGCTGAAGAGTTTCGTGCTACTACTGATGATGATACTGAGAGAGCTGAATTCTAGCTCGAGAATACGATAAGAGTGTTTGATGAAATATCATGTACTCCTGATGAATGTCTTAAATGTGTTGTTTCACTCTTGAGGGATACGGCGTATCATTGGTGGAAAATGTAACACCCCAAACCTGGTCCAGACGTTATGGCCGAATCTGACGTGCCACATTGGAGTTGAAAACCCACGTTCCGTTTTAGTGTTTTAAAACCATACATTTTATTGAGTTAACAAAGTGTATGGAAGCTGGGCACCGTAGGTATCCGAGACAGAGGAGGTGAGCCATGAAGGTCGCTAAGTACCAAGCTCTTTAATTGGATCCAATCCTAGACATGCCCATAACCATAGCCACACTTTGTTATATCGAGTTTAAATTTGTTTAAGTGGACGTCTTTGATAAATCGATTAATCGTGGTGTTGAGATATTTTGAAAACAAGTATCATTTTGAAAACACGTCCTAAGTCTAGCCCATTTGAATAATTATTAACCAATTTTAAAGTTATTAAAATTAAAATAATTAGAAAAGAAATAAAAGGAAAGTTAAAATTGGCCTTATTACAACCCAAAATAAATAATAATTAAAGGAAATTAAATGAAAACCAACACTTATTTAAAAGCCCAAAGATGATCACCGTGGCCACTCTGAATCCTCTCCGGCCCAAGTCCCCACATCAAGGCTCACCTGCAAGGTTAAGGAAAGGGGGGTGAGTTTGGAAACTCGGTGTGCAACAAGCCCTTTCGAGCCCAAAACAATAACGACTGTTGGGTCTAAGCCCAAATCCAATCTCAATCATGCCTTTGGTCAGTAGCCCTTTTCATATTTCATATTTCATAATCTTGGGCGAAGCCTTTTCATATTTCATATTACTGGGCCGAAGCCTTTTCATATTTCATATTACTGGGCCGAAGCCTTTACTGTAAACGGTATGGCCCTTAGGCCCATTTCAATGTCACATATAATTTCAATGAAAGAATGCAACCCATTTGGGAGACTACTCAACCCACCATCCGCTACTCTCCACCCGTACCAACCAACACACCATGTGGGATTAACTCGACCCACCCCGCCAAACTCTCCTTTGGCAAAGATATTTGCTTTATCATATAATGGAGGCCTAGCCTCTTTTAATAAGCGGGCAAAAGCCCTTTCAATAATCGGGCATAAGCCCTTTTATAAGCGGGGCATAAGCCCTTTTGATAAGCGGGGCATAAGCCCTTTTGATAACTGGGGCATAAGCCCTTTTTCACTTCCTCCATCCATATAAAAACCCAACCCAATGCATTTATGATTACCTCATGTGCATATCATACATATCATGTGCATAGCATACATTTCATGTGCATATCATACATACCATATTTATCAAAATCCCATGTATTAAAATCATACATAAACCCTAGGGGTATAATGGTCATTTTACCAAGGGCAAAACGATCATTTTCATATTATAAGGGTAATCTCGTAATTTTACCAAAATTAGGGTTTCCATGTTCATTAACGATTACTAACAATCCATGGGTGCAAACAAGTGATTCGGCCCATTTTAGCGAAATCGAGTTATTGGGCCTAAAACCCTAATGGGCCCTACTTAGCCAATTACGTCGTCAGGCCCACTTAGCCTATATTCCATAACGGTTTTAACGGTCTTATCATGCAATTTAACAGATTTCGTTTTCTACCAATTTTACCCAAATGGGCCCGAAAGCCCAATGGGCCCCACTTGACCCCTCGAGGCCCAACTTACCAAGAATGCCAAAATCACATTCTTACCGTTTCCATCGTTCTCGATCACCGTCTCATCGATTCTAACTAACTAGTGAGCGTTAAACTTGCTCACAAGTCCTCGAAATGCCGTAATTTTGGCATTTGACTTTTCAACATTTTATCGCTTTAAGTTATGAAAGGGTTCGTTACACACCTGATTTGCGATATTCCTTGACGAGATCTCCTATGCGATTTCTCCTATAATCAACCACTTATAGATTAGACCATGTTAATATTAAACCTGTGACAGCCCAAAATTGACCCTAGTCGGGAAGTGGTTTCGGGACCGCTAAACCGAGTCACCGAAATGTTCTAACGTAATATTTATTGTCTAGAATATGTGAATATGAATGTGTGAAAAATTGAATGTTTGGATTTTCTTAATTGTAAGTGAATTTTATCAAATAGGACTTATGTGAGAAAATTTAAAAATGTGCTAGGCAAATGTAAGGTGGCCTATTAATACATGTGGGAAAATGGTTGTCCTTGCATGTCAAATAACCCCTTTCCTAAGGTGAGTGGCCGGCCATGACAAGATTATGGGCAAAGGAAACATGTTTCCAACATGTTTTGCTAGTGGTGTATGTAGGAAGCCATAAAATAAAAACTAGCATTAAAGAAATGAAAAAAAAAAATGAGCATGGATGCCCCCATTGTGTCAGTAGCTAGAGAGAAAGAAAAGAAAAGAAAAAGGTTTTGTTCATTCATTGTTCATTCTTTTGGTTGTTCTTGAGAAAAAAAATGAAAGGAAGGAAGATTACCTAGGTCAATTCGGCAAGCATCTTGGCTACTAGGAGGTAAGCATTGAATTTGTTGATTTGGTTTTGTAATATGCTAAGTTGAATGGTGGATGCACTCTTGGTAAGGTCAAGGAAGTTGAGATTTCTTGTGTGTGTCTAGGCAAAATGCCAAATGATTAAGTGTTGGAGATAGGAGCTTACTTAGAATGATAAATTCTTCTCCTATGATTATTTTTTTCTTGCATGTTAAATGGCTTCTACTTAGCCATGCAAAAATTTGTAATTTGTATGGATGATTGGAGCATTCGGCTAGGGTATAAAGGAAGGGATTTTGGTTGTTTCATCTAAGTATGGATGATGAATGTGCTATGGAAAGAAATTGGTCTTCCTATGAATATGATTCGTGAATGTTTATATTAGTAAAATAATTTATGTTCAAACACTTGAGGATTCGGCATTGTCCATGACTATTGTGTTTAAGATGTGATTTTGAATATTTCGAATATTGAAAAGTAAGAATAGGTGTGATCGGTCATGGGAATTTGAGATGTTGTACATTAGAATTGAAAATACTTGAGACTAGATTACCTTAATAGTGATAATACATTCGGCCTTGATGCATTAATTGAATGTTGGCTAAGGTTTTGATATTTTGAACAAGGATAGTTGTGAATGGAGTGAAAACCATTAAATTATACACATAAGTATCCAGCAAGAATTTTAACTACTAAATGTATTTATACTAGGAAATCAAGACATCAAAAGGGGAGAATCAAACAAAGGCAAAACAAAGATAATCGAGTAGTCGATTGGAAATCGTTCATCCAATATAAGGTAAGTCATTAAGCATATATTTGATATTGCTTAAATGATTGTAAAAATCTATGCAATTGTGCTTAATGGGATGATATATATATATATATATAAATGAAATGTATGTGTATGGAGTGATGACATTTGTTGAATGTAAAAGAAATAGTGAAATGTGTAGAAAGTTGCTTTCGGCACTAAGTGTCTTGGGCAATACGTGTGTACGGTGACGAGATTGGCACTAAGTGTGCATGCTGGAAATATATGGCACTAAGTGTGCATGCTGGAAATATCTGACCTTGGGTGTGCGAGCTCGAAGGTATGGCACTAAGTGTGCGGGTTTAAAATTGTACAGCACTAAGTGTGCGAGTTTGATTATATAGCACTAAGTGTGCGAGTTGAATACATATAGCACTAAGTGTGCGGATTCACTATATGCTCTTGCATTACAATTGGCACTGAGTGTGCGACATCATCGAGCTAATCCGGACAGCGGATCGGGTAAGTACCTTGAGCTCAAGGCGAATAGAAAATACGTTCATGCTCGGGGTTGAACTTGGTAAGCCTTAAATCTATGTGATGATTGAAATTGTATGATTATGGTGGAAATGAGTTAGTGTGTGAAAATGCCTCAAATATCTTGTTGTATAGAATATGAAATGTGGATGTATGACTTGGTATGAGATTGAACCGAAAGGTCCGAGGATTTATGGTATAGCTTCAATATGGATGAGTACCTAGCCTCGTCTATTGTTCATGTTGTGATAACTTTATCAATGGATGATTGTTGAATGCTTATGACTTACTGAGTTATAAACTCACTCGGTGTTTTTCTTGTCACCCATTTTAGGTCTCTTGGACTCGTCTTTGCTGCGTGCTCGGAACCGTCGTTGAAGTCATCACACCGGCTGGAAATCTTGTGGTATTGTCTTCGTTGTTGAAGAACATTTGGCATGTATAGGCTATTATGTTTTGTTGATGTGGGTTGTAAACTTTAAGCCATGTGAAAATGGCCTATGTGGTCGTCGAGTGGGATGCTTGAACCTATAGCCACGAGTCTTAGAAACTTTAATTTTGATAAGGTGGCCATAATTTGTGTCATGTATGATGGAGGATTAAGGCCAAGGAAAGATTCATGAAATTGGCATAGTCTCTGCAGTAACTGTTGCGGACAGCAGCAGTGAGACGAGATTGAAAAATCACTAAAAATAGAAGAAGTAGAATTAAATAGTGAATAAATTATGTAAATGAACCTTGATGAGTCTATTTTCATATGGAAGAAACGAAATGGTCATAGGAGTTACTTGTTAAGAGATATTAAAGCTATTGTGAGACAGGGCCAGAATGGTTTCTGGGTCCCCTATCGCAACTTTAAAAATTTACTATAAATTATCCAGAAAGAATTAGGAGTCATGCCTTATATGGGAAGATTCCATTTTGAGTCTAGTTTCATTAGAAACAAACGGCACCAGTATTAAATCCTGTACAGAGAGATATTCAAGTTGTAACGCGCGAAGGTCAGAGCAGTCGATCCCTGTAACATGGGTGACTTTAACTAATAAACTGTACCAATTGGCCCGACAAAAAATTCTAGAAATAAATGCATGGATGGATATATGAGTCTAAATTCAGGAAAATTTACGAAACCAGTTTCGAGTTTTGAAACTCGAGATATGATTTTAAGGTGACAGTGACGCAGTTTTCCAGCCCGACTGGAAATGTCAAATTGGTGGGCAAAATATGTGGACTTGGCTTGTTAACCCCTCGTGTCCGACACCGGTGATGGTCTCGGGATCGGGGTGTTACAATTTTATTGGTATCAGAGCTATGGTTTAGTCGGTTCTAGGACTACCATAGAGCGTGTGAGTCTAGCTATACATGCCAAATTGTTAGTGCTTAAAAATGTGATGACTTCTGACGGTTGAAATTTTTGTTGTGATTAGCAAATGGAACCCGAGGTAGAGAGACCCTTGGCGGATGACGTTGAAGGTGTAGCGGCTGCTCCGCGAAGGGACACCGCTGTTGACCTCGATCATCCGCGAATAATCAAAATGAAGGGGCGAAACAAGCCTTCTTCACCATGATGAATGAGTGGGTCGCGCAATATGCCCGAACCAATCCGGCTGTCCAACCATTCCCGAATTTAAATAATCCACCCCAAGAGCCCGTAATGCCATCAGTTACTGATCCTGTGAGGCTGAGTAAACCACCTGTGGACTTGATTAGGAAGCGTGGGGCCAAGGAGTTTAAGGCCATAGTTACCGATGATGCCGAAAGGGCCGAGTTCTGGCTTGATAACACCATTAGAGTGTTTGATGAACTGTCATGCACACCCGATGAATGTCTTAAGTGTGCTATTTCTTTGTTCTGAGACTCACCTACTATTGGTGGAGGACCTTGATTTCCATAGTCCCAAAGGAACAAGTTACTTGGGATTTCTTTCAAACGGAATTTCGGAAGAAATATATTAGTCAACGGTTCATCGATCAGAAGCGTAAGGAATTTGTAGAGCTCAAGCAAGGCGGATGATCAGATCGAATCTGAACATGAGTTCGTAAGACTTAGTCGGTATGCTCTGGAGTGTGTGGCTGATGAGGTTGCTATGTGCAAAAGATTTGAAGAAGGATTGAATGAAGAGTTAAAGTTACTAGTGGGAATTTTGGAGATAAAGGAGTTCGTGACACTAGTCGAACGAGCACGCAAGGCGGAAGAACTTGGGAAGGAGAAGAAGAAGGCTGAATTTGAAGCAAGAGATTACCGTAAAAGATCAACGAGTAAAGCTCCGTTCTCGACCGTAAAGAAATTCGGGAGGACACTAGTAAATCAAGGGCGATCAGGAATTTCCATCGAGCCGACCATCGACGGACCCCGAGCTACGCCGGTAGTAGTGTGGGCAATAATCGTCAAGAGAAACCTGAATGCCCCCAATGTGGAAGACGACACCTAGGTGAATGTTGGGGTAAGTCTGTTAATAGGGCCTGTTACGGATGTGGTTCGAAGGACCACTTCATTAGAGATTGCACGGAGCTAGATGAGGAGAATAAGATGCAAGGTGCAAGATATAGTGGGGCGACGGCTAGAGGTAGACCCCCGAGGATTTCAGGAGGTAGGGGTGGTAATCAGAGAGGAGCCACTGATACGGCTGTTCGATCCGAGACCCGTGCTCCTGCTAGAGCATATGCCATCCGCGCACGAGAGGAGGCATCCTCCCCTGACGTTATCACTGGTACTTTTACCCTCTTTGATACTAGTGTGATTACATTGATTGACCCCGGCTCTACTCATTCATATGTATGTGAAACTTTAGCATCCAGTAAGACTCTACCTGTTGAGTCTCTTGAGTTCGTAATTCAGTGTCAAACCCTTTGGGTCAATACGTACTCGTTGATAAAATGTGCAAGAGATGCCCCTAATAATTCGAGAATCTGTTTTTTACCGATCGATGCTTCTACCATTTGATGAATTCGATGTTATTCTTGGTATGGATTGGTGACCGTACATGATGCGGTGGTGGACGCAAAGGAAGACCATTGATTTGAGGAGTGCGAATAATGAGGTAGTCCGAGTCGAGTCTACTGATTTAAAAGGAGTGCCAGCGATAGTATCTTCTATGACCGCTCGGAGGTACATGAAAAAGGGGTGTGAAACATACCTTGCGTATGTGTTTGAAAGTAAAGAGACGGAAAGGAAACTCGAATCGGTACAAGTGGTTTGTGAGTATTCAGATGTTTTTCCTGAGGAGTTACCGAGATTGCCACCGGTTCGAGAAGTGGAATTCGGCATCGAAGCTGTACCGGGTACTACGCCGATCTCAATAGCCCCGTATCGTATGGCATTAATGAAATTAAAGGAATTGAAAGTTCAATTGCAAGAGTTGACGGATAGAGGTTTCGCTCGATCGAGTTTTTCTCCATAGGGCGCACCAGTATTGTTTGTGAAAAAGAAGGACGGAACCATGAGGTTGTGAATCGACTATTGTCAACTCAATAAAGTGACGATAAAGAATAAATATCTGTTGCCACGAATTGACGATTTGTTTGATCAATTAAAGGGAGCCTCAGTGTTCTCAAAAAATAGATTTGAGGTCGGGTACTATCGGTTGAGGTCCGAGAATCGGCGTACCAAAACCGCTTTTGAGCGAGGTACGGTCACTACGAATTCTTGGTGATGCCGTTTGGGCTCACTAATGCCCTACGGTATTTATGGATTTAATGAATAGAATTTTCAGGCCATACTTGGATCGGTTCGTAGTTGTATTTATCAATGACATTTTGGTCTATTCGAGAGATGGCCCGAACATCTTTGAACACCGAGGCTAGTGTTGCAAATTTTATGAGATAAGCGATTATCATAAAGTTCAATAAATGTGAATTTTGGTTGAGAGAGGTTAGCTTTTAGGGCACGTGGTGTCCGCGATCGGTGTCGGTGGACCCAAACAAAATTCCGGCCATAGTCGATTGGAAACCTCCAAGGAATGTTACCGAAGTTAGGAGCTTTTTGGGGCTTGCGGATACTATCGACGATTTGTGAAGGGTTTTTCGATGATAGCTGTACCGATGTGAAACTACTCCAAAAGATGTTAAGTTCGAGTGGTGAACGTGTCAAGAAAGTTTCGATCGACTAAAAACCTGCTTAACCGAGGCCCGGTACTAATACAATTTGAGTCGGTAAAGAGTTCCTCATATCTGATGGCGCATCCTTGCTTGGGTTAGGTTGTGTGTTGATGCAAGAAGGTCGAGTTGTGGCTTACGCGTCGAGACAACTAAAGCCGCATGAGAGAAACTATCCGACCCATGACCTTGAACTAGCAGCCATAGTGTTCGCCTTGAAAATATGACGGCATTGCTTGTTTGGAGAAAGGTGTCATATTTATTCGGACCACAAGAGTTTCAAATATTTGATGACTCAAGGAGATTTAAACCACGACAAAGGCGTTGGCTTGAGTTGTTGAAAGACTATGAACTCATCATTGAGTATCACTGGAAAGGCCAGCGTGGTGGCCGATGCTTTAAGTCGCAAGGCACCTTTATGCGCCTTGAGAGCGATGGATGCTCATTTATCCGTTTCACCCGAGGAGGTGCTAGTAGTCGAATTAGGGGCCAAATCGTTATTGATTCATCAAATACTTGAATCTCGGAAGGTCGACGCTGAATTGGTCGCTAAGTGAGCGAATGTGTTTTGGATGAAGAATCGAATTTCAGATTGACGACAATGACCGCTTGAAGTTCAAGGGTCGATTATGTATTCCAAGGAATTCGAACTTGTTTCGATGATTTTGAGCGAGGCTCACGATGAGTCGAATGTCAATCCACCCGGGTAGTACTAGAATGTACAATAACACAAACGCCAATTTTGGTGGCCCAAGATGAAACGAGACATTTCGAATTTGTTTCAAGGTGTGCGATATGTCAACAAGTGAAAGCGGAACATTAAGTGCCATCGGAATACTTGACCAATCATGATACCGAATGGAAATGGGATCGAGTGACAATGGATTTTATATCTGGATTACCGGTGTCGGCAAGTAAGAAAGATGCGATTTGGGTCATTGTTGATAGGTGACCAAATCGCTCATTTTATCCTTGTCCGCACGAATTTTTCGCTCGATAAATTGGCGAATTATCGTCTCCCAAATTGTTCAATTGCATGGGGTACTGTTTCTATCGTATTTGATAGAGACCCAAGATTTACATCGCGATTTTGGAAGAAATTGCAAGAGGCTTTGGGTACCAAGCGCATTTTAGCTTCTTTTCATCCCCAAACCGATGGTCAATCCGAACGGATAATTCAAATCCTTGAGGATATGTTGAGATGTTGCATCCTTGAGTTTAGTGGTTCATGGGAAGGATATTTGCCTTTGATTGAATTCGCACAACAATAGCTTTCAATCAAGTATTAAGATGGCGCCTTATGAGGCTTTATACGATCGTAAATGCCGTACCCCATTATTCGGGTGAACTTATGAAGGTAAAATCTTGAGGTTGATTTGATTAAGGATGCCGAAGCGAAAGTTCGAGTAATTCGTGAAAGTTTGAAAGCGCTTGGATCGCCAAAAGTCATATGCGGACTTGAGAAGAAAAGACATTGAATATCGGGTTGGAGACAAGGTATTTCTCAAAGTCTCACCACGGAAGAAGGTGCTTAGATTTGGCCGTAAGGGCAAATTGAGTCCGAGGTTCATCGGTCCGTATGAAGTATCCGAACGAGTTGGGCGAGAGCGTCTTGATTAATGTTACCCCGAGCTTGAAAAGATTCAGCGTTTTCCATGTCTCGATGCTTGACGATATAGGTCGACGCACACACGTAATTACTCCATCCGAGGTCGAGGTTCACCTAATTTGAGTTATGAAGAAGAGCCGGTTCGCATTCGATGCGCCAAGTAAAAGAGTTGCATAATAAGAAAATCCCATTAGTGAAGGTGTGTGGCATAAACACGGAATTGAAGAAGCCACTTGGGAACTTGAGGACTCTATGAGAGAGCGACACCGATCCTATTTACGGTAAGATTTTCGGACGAAAATTTCTTAAGTGGGGAGAGTTGTGACACCCAAAATTGACCCTAGTCGGAAGTGGTTTCGGGACCGCTAAACCGAGTCACCGAAATGTTCTAACGTAATATTTATTGTCTAGAATATGTGAATATGAATGTGTGAAAAATTGAATGTTTGGATTTTCTTAATTGTAAGTGAATTTTATCAAATAGGACTTATGTGAGAAAATTTAAAAATGTGCTAGGCAAATGTAAGGTGGCCTATTAATACATGTGGGAAAATGGTTGTCCTTGCATGTCAAATAACCCCCTTTCCTAAGGTGAGTGGCCGGCCATGACAAGATTATGGGCAAAGGAAACATGTTTCCAACATGTTTTGCTAGTGGTGTATGTAGGAAGCCATAAAATAAAAACTAGCATTAAAGAAATGAAAAAAAAAAATGAGCATGGATGCCCCCCATTGTGCCGTAGCTAGAGAGAAAGAAAAGAAAAAAAAAAGGTTTTGTTCATTCATTGTTCATTCTTTTGGTTGTTCTTGAGAAAAAAAAAATGAAAGGAAGGAAGATTACCTAGGTCAATTCGGCAAGCATCTTCGGCTACTAGGAGGTAAGCATTGAATTTGTTGATTTGGTTTTGTAATATGCTAAGTTGAATGGTGGATGCACTCTTGGTAAGGTCAAGGAAGTTGAGATTTCTTGTGTGTGTCTAGGCAAAATGCCAAATGATTAAGTGTTGGAGATAGGAGCTTACTTAGAATGATAAATTCTTCTCCTATGATTATTTTTTTCTTGCATGTTAAATGGCTTCTACTTAGCCATGCAAAAATTTGTAATTTGTATGGATGATTGGAGCATTCGGCTAGGGTATAAAGGAAGGGATTTTGGTTGTTTCATCTAAGTATGGATGATGAATGTGCTATGGAAAGAAATTGGTCTTCCTATGAATATGATTCGTGAATGTTTATATTAGTAAAATAATTTATGTTCAAACACTTGAGGATTCGGCATTGTCCATGACTATTGTGTTTAAGATGTGATTTTGAATATTTGAATATTGAAAAGTAAGAATAGGTGTGATCGGTCATGGGAATTTGAGATGTTGTACATTAGAATTGAAAATACTTGAGACTAGATTACCTTAATAGTGATAATACATTCGCCTTGATGCATTAATTGAATGTTGGCTAAGGTTTTGATATTTTGAACAAGGATAGTTGTGAATGGAGTGAAAACCATTAAATTATACACATAAGTATCCAGCAAGAATTTTAACTACTAAATGTATTTATACTAGGAAATCAAGACATCAAAAGGGAGAATCAAACAAAGGCAAAACAAAGATAATCGAGTAGTCGATTGGAAATCGTTTCATCCAATATAAGGTAAGTCATTAAGCATATATTTGATATTGCTTAAATGATTGTAAAAATCTATGCAATTGTGCTTAATGGGATGATATATATATATATATATAAATGAAATGTATGTGTATGGAGTGATGACATTTGTTGAATGTAAAAGAAATAGTGAAATGTGTAGAAAGTTGCTTTCGGCACTAAGTGTGCGGGCAATACGTGTGTACGGTGACGAGATTGGCACTAAGTGTGCATGCTGGAAATATACGGCACTGGGTGTGCGAGCTCGAAGGGTATGGCACTAAGTGTGCGGGTTTAAAATTGTACAGCACTAAGTGTGCGAGTTTGATTATATAGCACTAAGTGTGCGAGTTGAATACATATAGCACTAAGTGTGCGGATTCACTATATGCTCTTGCATTACAATTGGCACTGAGTGTGCGACATCATCGAGCTAATCCCGGACAGCGGATCGGGTAAGTACCTTGAGCTCAAGACGAATAGAAAATACGTTCATGCTCGGGGTTGAACTTGGTAAGCCTTAAATCTATGTGATGATTGAAATTGTATGATTATGGTGGAAATGAGTTAGTGTGTGAAAATGCCTCAAATATCTTGTTGTATAGAATATGAAATGTGGATGTATGACTTGGTATGAGATTGAACCGAAAGGTCCGAGGATTTATGGTATAGCTTCAATATGGATGAGTACCTAGCCTCGTCTATTGTTCATGTTGTGATAACTTTATCAATGGATGATTGTTGAATGCTTATGACTTACTGAGTTATAAACTCACTCGGTGTTTTCTTGTCACCCATTTTAGGTCTCTTGGACTCGTCTTGCTGCGTGCTCGGAACCGTCGTTGAAGTCATCACACCGGCTGGAAATCTTGTGGTATTGTCTTCGTTGTTGAAGAACATTTGGCATGTATAGGCTATTATGTTTTGTTGATGTGGGTTGTAAACTTTAAGCCATGTGAAAATGGCCTATGTGGTCGTCGAGTGGGATGCTTGAACCTATAGCCACGAGTCTTAGAAACTTTAATTTTGATAAGGTGGCCATAATTTGTGTCATGTATGATGGAGGATTAAGGCCAAGGAAAGATTCATGAAATTGGCATAGTCTACTGCAGTAACTGTTGCGGACAGCAGCAGTGAGACGAGATTGAAAAATCACTAAAAATAGAAGAAGTAGAATTAAATAGTGAATAAATTATGTAAATGAACCTTGATGAGTCTATTTTCATATGGAAGAAACGAAATGGTCATAGGAGTTACTTGTTAAGAGATATTAAAGCTATTGTGAGACAGGGCCAGAATGGTTTCTGGGTCCCCTATCGCAACTTTAAAATTTACTATAAATTATCCAGAAAGAATTAGGAGTCATGCCTTATATGGGAAGATTCCATTTTGAGTCTAGTTTCATTAGAAACAAACGGCACCAGTATTAAATCCCTGTACAGAGAGATATTCAAGTTGTAACGCGCGAAGGTCAGAGCAGTCGATCCCTGTAACATGGGTGACTTTAACTAATAAACTGTACCAATTGGCCCGACAAAAAAATTCTAGAAATAAATGCATGGATGGATATATGAGTCTAAATTCAGGGAAAATTTACGAAACCAGTTTCCGAGTTTTGAAACTCGAGATATGATTTTTAAGGTGACAGTGACGCAGTTTTCCAGCCCGACTGGAAATGTCAAATTGGTGGGCAAAATATGTGGACTTGGCTTGTTAACCCCTCGTGTCCGACACCGGTGATGGTCTCGGGATCGGGGTGTTACAAAACCAAATCGAAAACTACCTATTATCATCACTTACACATTCGGCCACCATCCACAATGGCCCTTGGGTTCATACCTTTGCCGAAGTTGATGACTAGATTTAGTCACTCCGATGATCCAAGCTTTTCACACACTCCTCGATCGGTAGCCTTTAATCCTCACTAGCACCAACAAACCAAATAACACCAAAAACCCTTTTAGCCTTAGTCGACAGAGGGGTTTTCAGCTTTTCTTAAACCACAAGATACAAATGGAAAGAAGGTTCGAATACTTACCAAAAGATCTACTCATTGAAGAACGTTCCAAATACCTTCCTACCCCATATCCGTTGTGAATCCAACTTAAACGTGCGTAGAAAATAGATCTAAATATTAATTCCCGAATCACTAAAATATGAAGCTTTGACTTTTAGAAAATATTAATCTATGCTATTTAGAGGGTTAGTACACACCTGTTATGGGTTGAAGTTGAAACATTTCCAAAATCAATCGCCTACGATAACCACCACTTGTCACTCAAACTTAACTAATCCAATATCAATATATGTAAATCCTAAGCACATCAGTCATACGGAACATAAGGGCATATTCGTCATTTTACCATACTGGGTATTTTGGTAGTTTTACAAATTGAGGGTATTACGGTAATTTCACAAACCAAGGGTATTTTAGTAATTTTGTAAATCGAGGTAAAACAAAGAATTACGTAAATCAAGGGTAAAACAGTAATTCTATAAATCGAGGGTAAAATGGTAATTTCGTAAATCGAGGGTAAAAGCAGTAATTACGTAAATCGAGGTAAAACGATAATTATGTAAATCGAGGGTAAAAGCGGTAATTATGTAAATTAGGGGTAAAGCGGTAATTCTATAAATCGAGGGTAAAATAGTAATTACGAACCGAGGGTAAAAGCGGTAATTCTATAAATTGAGGGTAAAATAGTAATTCAGAACCGAGGGTAAAAGCAGTAATTCTATAAATCAAGGGTAAAAGCGGTAATTTTACAAATCGAGGGTAAAGCAGTAATTCTATAAATCGAGGGTACTTTGGTAATTTTACAAGTCGAGGGTATTTCAATAATTTTATGTGTCGAGGGTATTTGGTAATTTCACAAATTAGGGTATTTTGGTAATTTTACAAACTAGGGGTATTTTGATAATTTTACAAACTAGGGGTATTTTGGTAATTTTACAAACTAGGGTATTTTGGTAATTTTATAAACCAAGGGTATTTTAGTAATTTTACAAAGCATGGTATTTTGGTAATTTTGTAAACCAAAGTATTTTAAACATGGATAACAATACTAATGGCTCTAAAGCCCATTCTCATTAAATGGGCCCACACTCGTGTGGCCCTTTTAGCCCAAATCTAGCCACAAATATTAGATTCACCTAGCCTAGCCCAAATTTACTACACAATCAAACAACTTATCCAATTGGGCTTGTAGGCCCATTAGGCCCACATGACCCCTTTCGACCCATCATGCTCAAGTAGCCATCCTACGACTAGAGTAGTAAGAAATACACACCTGATAGGATACTGGAGTTAATCCACACTCTGAGCACTCTTAGCCGACACCCAACCCAAACGAGCACGCCATACAGCGAAAGGGATCAGCCAAGAAAGGTACATTTACTCTCTTCATGGTTCCCTCTATTTAAAGCCAGCTTCACAACCACTCTTATGTTAGCTTCCCGATGTGGGATCCCTCCAACATTAGAGTTTAAATTCAACACCAACTCTTGCCGCCCCCTGTTAGCAAAATAAATGCTCCTTGCTTGCCATGGGATTCGAACCTATGCCTCCCCTTAAATGCTCCACACGCTACTTGCCACTAAGCCACAAGGCTTTTTGTGTCATATTTTATCCCCAATTAATTATAAGGTCTAAAGGCCAAAGTCCAGGTTCCCTTTAAAAAAAAAAAAAAACAAAATAAATTGCAAGAGCCAAGGCTTGAACCCAGGCTCCCATACAACCTTAATGACGCCACAACCACTAGACTACAAGCTTCCTTGTGTCATTTATTTAACACAATAATTTAAAAACCCTCATCCAAGCATCCAGGTTTTTTTCACTTAATACCAAAATTTTTGCTAAAGCCTAAGTTTGAACCCAAGATTTCTCCAACACTTCTCAAAGCCATTAACCACTAATAGCAAACATTTAATTGTTTTATTTCATTGCACAATTAAATACCTATATACAACCTCCTTACGGACCCCCACTCAAGGCCCAATACTTCTAGGCCCAAATTCGGGGTGTTACAGAAAATGTTGATATCTGTAGTTCCGAAAGAATGAGTCACTTGGGATTTCTTTCAGTCTGAGTTTAGAAAGAAGTACATTAGTCAGAGATTCATAGATCAGAAATGCAAAGAGTTTTTTGAGTTGAATCAGGGCCGTAAGTCCGTTATAGAATACGAACGAGAATTTATGAGATTAAGTCAATATGCACAAGAATGTGTCTCGATCGAAGCAATTATGTGCAAGAGATTTGAAGGTGGCTTGAATGAAGATATCCGCTTTTTAGTCAAGATTCTGGAAATAAAAGAGTTTGTTGTGCTTGTTGAACTAGCGTGTAAAGCTGAGGAACTCAGGAAAGAGAAAAGAAAAGTCGACTTGGAAGCTCGAGAGGTACGAAAAAGATCATCGAGTAAGTCATTTCAGATGGCATCAAAGAAGTTTTGAGATGATTTTAGTCGTTCAAAGGCTACTGAGGGCTACTCTAGACAAGATTGAGACAAACCACCTGTGAGTTCGAAAGCTACCTTTGTAGCTAGTGTTGGTAATGTTAGACCAAATCAACCTGAGTACAAACATTGCGGTAAACGACATCCTGAAAATTGTAGATTGAATGATCGAGCTTGTTTCAAATGTGGATCATTAGATCATTTCATCCATGAATGTCCTAAGTTGACCAAGCAAGGTATACTACAGAATACAAGGCTGAGTAACACTGCAGCTAGAGGTAGACTACCCAGAAAGACGGGTAATGTGAGTGGTAGCCAGATAAAGACTAAATACACAGCTGTTAGATCTAAAGCCCGCGCACCTGCCAGAGCTTATGCCACCTGCGCTCATGAACAAGCTTTGTCTCCTGATGTTATTATCTGTACTTTCACTCTCTATGATACTAGTGTTGTTGGATTGATTGATCTTGGGTCAACTCATTCTTATGTATGTGAAACTTTAGTATCCAGTAAGACTTTGCTTATAGAGTCTACTGAATTTGTGATTAGAGTATTGAGCCCCTTAGGCAGATGTGTCTTGGTTGATAAAGTATGCAAAAATTGTCTGTTGATGATTCGAGATTCCTGTTTTTCGGCCGATCTGATGTTGTTGCCATTGAAATAATTTGATATAATTTTGGGTATGGATTGGTTAACACTATATGATGCGATAGTGAACTGCAAATGAAAGACGATTGGTCTAAGATGTTAGAATGATGAGATAATTCAGATTCAGTCTAATGATTTAAATGGTTTGCCGGCAGTGATTTCTTCGATGTTAGCTCAGAAATATGTGAGAAAGCATTGTGAAGCCTACTTTTCTTATGTGCTCGACTCTAAAGTGATCGAAAAGAAGATTGAATCAGTACTAGTTGTGTGTGAATAACCGGATGTGTTTCCTGAAGAGTTACTAGGTTTACCACCGATCAGGGGAGTTGAATTTGGTATTGAGTTAGTGCTGGGAACAACTCTGATATCGATAGCTCCGTATAGAATGGCACCGACCGAATTAAAAGAATTGAAAGCTCAGTTGCAAGAGCTGACAAATTGAGGTTTCGCATGACCGAGTTATTTTCCCTGGGGTACACCGATGTTGTTTGTGAAAAAGAAAGATGAAACTATGAGAATGTGAATCGATTATCGATAGCTCAATTAAGTGGCCATTAAGAACAAATATCCTCTACCATGTATAGATGATTTATTCGATCAACTGAAAGGAGCTACAGTGTTTTCTAAGATAGATTTGAGATCGGGTTACTATCAGCTGCGAGTTAAAGACTCCGATGTGCTAAAAACTGCTTTCCAAACGAGGTACGGGCATTATGCATTTTTTGTTATGCCTTTCGGACTAATGAATGCACCTGCTATTTTTATGGATCTAATGAATCGAATCTTCAAACCGTATTTGGATTGATTTGTGGTTATGTTTATAGATGACATCTTGACTTATCCCCGTAAAGAATTCGAGCATTCTGAACAACTAAGAATAGTGCTACAAACTTTGCATGATAAGTAGTTGTTTGCAAAGTTCAGTAAATGTGAATTCTGGTTGTGTGAAGTCGGTTTTTTGGGGCATGTTATGTCAGCATCGGGTATTTGAGTGGATCCGAGCAAGATTTCGGTGATATTAGATTGGAAGCCTTCGAGAAATGTATACGAAGTCCCAAGCTTTCTGGGACTTGCTGGTTATTACAGACAATTCGTAAAAGGTTTCTCTATGATTGCAACCCCGATGATGAGATTGCTACAGAAAGATGTTAAGTTCCAGTGGTCGGACAAGTATCAGAAAAGTTTTGATCATCTAAAAGCTTTTTTGACCGAAGCTTTAGTGTTAGTTTAGCCTGAATCGGGTAAAGAATTCATAATCTATAGTGACACATTGTTGAATGGTCTGGGCTGTGTTTTGATGTAGGAAGGCAAAGTCATAGCTTATGCCTCGAGACAATTAAAGCCGCATGAAAAGAATTACCCGACGAACGATTTGGAATTAGTAGCTATCGTATTCGTATTGAAGATTTGGCACCACTATCTATTCTGTAACACCCCTTACCTATACCCGAGGCTGGGATAAGGTACGAGGCATTACCGGACAAACATACAAACATTAAACTAAAATACGGGCCATAAAATTTTATTCATATTTCAAAACGTTCATTCACTTACACATAGTCCCTTATTTGAGTCTACGAAGCCCAAAACATACTTTAGAAAGGGTTCGGGACTAAATCGAGAACTTATGAAAATCTTGGAAATTTCATGCATTAAGGCTCCACACGCCCGTGTCCCAAAGTCGTGTTCCATATACGGCTGAGACACATGGTCGTGTCTCTGCCTATGTGGAATATACCTAGGCTATTTTCCAAGCTTTGGTCAACCCTAATCTCTTACACACTTATACAAAATCAAAAGCATATAACATGGTATTCATTTAATGATTAAATATTCTCAATTAAACCACAAACATAGCATTTGTATGTCATCATACATATGTCTCTCATACTCATTTTACCTTGTTTATTATAGTACCACTTATACATTTATACCAAGATTATCATCTTACAAAATATCTTCACTTAATCATCAAGCATTCATATTTAAAACTAGATCATATCTTTATAAAATACCACAATTCAGATACATAAAATAACATGTTTGCTCGAAACATTTCAATTCAACTCCATACCCAACAAGCATTACATTGAGACTAGTCATATATATATACATGTCATGATACATATCATTCTCTTTACATTTTCTTATAAACACATATCATTTATTTCATTATATCAATATTTCATATACCATAGTTTTCATGTATTCCACATATATTTATTTTCCTCCTCCTCCTCTCCATTCCACATCCTTAATGTATATAGCATTCTTGTAAGTACGATTTCACAATTTACTAATAAATGCTCATATCAAATTGTTCACACAAGTCATAGTCACTTACTTATTTATAATTCGAGCTAAAGAGCTCCAAATTAAGATCTGTAAATTTCCCCTAAAACTAGACTAACATTTCTTTCCACCATAAAATTTTCATAATTTTTGGTTTAGCCAATTAGTACAGTTTATTCAATAAAATTTCCCCTATTTCACTTTTCGACAATTCTGACCTCTCTTCACTAAAAATTAGTTATCTCACAAAGAGAACTCGGATAATGTTCTTGTTGATTTATCTTGAAAATAGACTCATTAGGAATTTTAAAATATAAGTTTAAGCCTCTAATTATTTTTATCCAAATTTTGTGATTTTCCAAAGTCGAACAGGGATCACGTAATCATTCGAACCAGTCTCACAAAAACATAAATATATCAAAATATAGAACTTCTTTTCTTTCTCTATTTCTTTTATATAAAAATATACTCATTAAGCTTTAATTTGATATCTCATTCAATCTCTGATTAAATTTCTAATATTTTTGGTGATTTTTCAAAATCACGTCCTTTATCTTATCCATAACAGTTTTATTGCTAATTCACTCTTTCACACTTTCTTTGTATTAACCTCATTTTAACATACATATCACAAATCATTTTCATCACATTTCATACATCACAAGTATAGGCCCATGATCACAAGGTCACCATAAAATCATCCACATGTATAACTTACTTGTTTATAACCTCACCACATCCTGGTCACTTAATGAACACATCATTCACATAATCAAGTTCCTGCACTTATTCATCACAAAACTCACAAAGCAATACATAGAGAGTCTCCCGTTGAACACTTCAGATCAATCCTCGATACTTGGTGGTTTTAGCACATAGCTCCACCCATCATGTAGTTCGGCTCTCTTGTACACATGGTGTCCTTCACCTGAAACCATGCATGCGACCTAGCTACATATATCCCGTAGCTCTCTTGTCTACATGGTGTACACATAGTATCACCCATGCGACCTAGCTACATCATAATGTCTTGTAGCTCTCTTGTACACATGATGTGCACTCAGCACCATACATGTGACCTAGCTACATACTATCTGTATCATCCAATCTTTCCGAAGGTTCAACTGGGATTTCTCTCTCTTTTCCAACAATTTCACCAATCAAGTAATTATCCACAAACATATTTCCAATATTATTATAAAATATCATAATACAAGTAATATTGATGTGTTACTTACATATAAACTTACATCTCATTTAATATCAAGGCAATAACATTAAATTACACATTGCCTTATTAAAAATCATATGAACTTACAATTTCCATAATATCCATAATCATTGAAATCACATTTATGTATAATAATTCAATGCACTTCATGTACCATAGATATATTTTAAATCAATTCATAAACTTGGCACCATGCTCATTTAATTTAATATAATTCAATTAATTCACTAAATTTAACTTTCAAATATAAATTACAGCATTATTGTTGTATTATTATCATACCAACTTACATACTTTCAACACCTCGGAAATCATAATGAATATATCAATTTTACATTGAAACATACTAAAACGGCCATTTTACCAACTTTCCCAATTTTTGATTTTTCTCTCATTCTAGGTTCAAATCTCATTTTTCGGGATCTAAAATATCATATTTTACTTATTTAATTAATGTACTATTCAAAACAGTCCTTAACTCAAACTTTGGAAAAATTACAATTTTGCCCCTAAATTTTTGCATATTTACACTTTTGCCCCTAGGCTCGGGAATTAAACTTCACCCCTTATTCTTATGTTTTATGACATGCTGATCACTTTTCCCTTCTATGGCAACATCAAATCCTCACTCTAACATATACTTATGACTATTAGGTATTTTTACCGATTAAGCCCTTTTACTCGTTTTCACTCAAAACCGAGTAGCACAAGTTGTCTAACATAATTTAAAACCTCATATTATATTATAAAACAGCAAAATAAACACATTTCACCTATGGTTATTTTTCCAAATATGAACCCTAGCTTAAATTATTGCTAGAATAAGCTTAATCAAATTACCGGGATTCCAAAAAAGGGGTTATAACGGACTTACTATTGAGCTTGGAAAGCTTGAAAACCCTAGCCATGGCTTCCCCCATGCTAATTTCGGCCTCCATGAGAAAATATGAGTCAATTTTGGCTTTATTTTCCCTTTTTATTTCTTTTAATTACCAAATGACCAAAATACCCTTCATTACTAAACTTTCAAAAATTTCATCTATGTCCAATTCTTTTCCATCACTTAGAAATTGGTAAAATTTCTATTTAAGACCTCCTAATTAATATTTCAAAGCAATTTCATACTAGAAACTTCTAGAATGCAAGTTTTACAACTTATTCAATTTAGTCCCTAACTTCAAATTGAGCACTTTATGCATAGATTTTCTTCACGAAAGTTTCACACAATCATGTAATCATATCATAGACCTCAAAATAATCATAAAATAATTATTTCTATATCATATTTTGTGGTCCCAAAACCTCTGTTCCAACTAAACCCAATTTTAGGCTATTACATGTTCGGTGAGAAATGTCATGTGTTTTCTGATCACAAAAGCTTAAAATATTTGATGACTCAGAAAGATTTGAATTTGTGATAGTGGAGATGGTTGGAATTGTTGAAAGATTATGAGCTAGTGATTGACTACCATCTAGGAAAGGCTAATGTTGTGGCTGATAATTTAAGTTGGAAATCTTTGTTTGCACTACGTGCGATGAATACTAAAATGGTTCTATCTGATGACGGCTCGATTGTAGCTAAGTTGAAAGTGAGACCGTTATTTATACAGTAGATTTGCGAAGCTTAGAAAGTTGATAATGAAATGTTAGCAAAACGGGCTCAATGTGATTCAAACCCTGATTCAGAATTTCGGATTAATGCTGATGATTGTTTAAGATTCAAAGGCCGAATATGTGTTCCAAGAAACTCAGGGTTATTTCCAATGATTTTGAATGAAGCACATAGTAGTTGTTTGTCTGTTCATCTGGTAAGCACAAAAATGTATAACGATCTGAAACAGCTTTACTGGTGGTCTGGCATGAAGCGTGATATCTCTGAATTTGTTTCAAAGTGTTTAATTTGTCAACAAGTCAATGCTGAGCATCAAGTACCGTCTAGGTCACTGCAACCAATTATGATTCCTAAGTGGAAATGTGATAGAATTACAATGGATTTTGTATCGAGTTTGCCTTTGTCACTGAGTAAGAAAGATGCGATCTGGGTAGTTACTGATAGATTGACTAAATCGGCTCATTTAATTCCAGTTCGCACGGATTATTCACTATATAAACTTGCTGAGTTGTACATTTCTCAGGTTGTGAGATTACACAGAGTACCTATTTCTATTGTTTCGGATACAGATCCAAGATTCACATCGCATTTTTGGAAGAAATTGCAGAATGCATTGGGTGTAAAATTGCATTTCAGTACTGCTTTTCATCCGCAAACAGATGGTCAAACCGAGTAGATTATTTAGATACTTGAGGATATGTTGAGATGTTGCATTCTTAAGCTTGAAGGTGTGTGGAAATGATACTTGCCATTGATTGAATTTGCGTATAATAATAGCTTTCAATCAAGTATAAAAATGGCACCTTACGAAGCTTTGTACGATCGCAAATGCCGAACACTGTTGTTTTGGACTGAGCTTATCAAGAATAAGATTCACGAGGTTGATTTGTTTAAAGAGACTAAACAAAAAGTGAAAGTGATTCGTGATAGTCTAAAAGCAGCGTCAGATCTTCAAAAATTGTATGTGGACTTGAAACAGAATGATATTGAGTTTCAGATTAGGGATAAAGTGTTTTTAAAAGTCTCTCCTTGGAAGAAAATGCTTAGATTTGGCAGAAAAGGCAAACTGAGTTTGAGATTCATCGGGCCGTATGAAATTATTGAGCATATTGGGCTAGTTGCTTATAGATTGTTGTTGCCATAGGAATTAGAAAAGATTCATAATGTATTTCATGTATCGATGCTTCGATGATATCGATCTGATCCTTTGCATGTGATTTCCTCGTTTGAGATTGAGATTCAATTCGATATGACATATGAAGAAGAACCAATCCGGATTTTGGATCGCGAGGATAAAGAATTGAGAAATAAGAAAATTTCATTAGTAAAGGTCTTATGGCATAGACACGAGATTGAAGAAGCTATGTGGGAGCCTGAGGATGCTATGAGAGAACAATACCTGAACCTTTTCACTTGTAAGATTTTCGGGACGAAAATCCCTAAGGGGGAGAGTTGTAACAGCCCGGTTTTAGTGAAATTAGAATAGTGGTTTCGAATCCACAAATCTAAAGTCATAAAATTATTTTAATATTATTTTTGGTGTTTATAGTATGTGAATTAATATGTATGAAAGTTTTGTGTGAAAATTTTATTGTTTGTGTGCTCAATTTGATAAAAAGACTTAATTGTGTAAAATACAAAAGTGACTTACTATTTGTTAAAGTGCTATATTGCTATTTGACCATGGAATATTAGCATGGACGGTTATGAACATGAGTTATAATGTTTTCATATTATTTTATAAAGGTTAAAATAGTAATTTATGTGTTATAATGTAATTAAATAAAATAAAACATAAAAACCATGCATGTTGTTCATCTTTTGGCCGAAACTTGAGAAAGAAAAAGAGTTCTTGAGTTTTTTTGTATTCGACACTAATTTTGCTTGATTGAGGTATGTAATTTGCTCGGTTTTTTATAATTTTTATGTTTTTGAAATCGTTGCTTCGAATACTAGCTAGCCCATGCTTTAATTTTTGAATTGGTTGTGGATTTTGTGATTTGCCATTGTTGGTAGCTTGAGAATTTTGTGGTTTGATGATGAAAAATAAATCTTTGTTAATAGATTACTATGTTTAATTAAGTGATTTTTGAAAAAAATGTGAATTAAGGATTAAATTGTGAAAATTTTAAATTCAGGGGTCAAAATGTAAAATAAATGAAAGATATGGAATTTGTGTGTAAAATAAATGTAAAATGTAAAATAAATGTAAAATATTCGGCCAAGAATGTGTATAAGCAAATTATGTATATTTTGTGTTTTGTGAAATAAGGACTAAAATGTTAAAGTGTGAAAATATAAGGGCCAAAGTACTAAAAGGCTTAATTATGTATTTGTGGATTGAATTGATTAAATGTGTGATTAAATTAGTGAAATCTGAAACTTATTTAGATCAGGAATGAAAGAAAACGAAATTGGATCGGGAGAAATCGAAAGTAGTAAATAGTCGTTCCGGTCCGTTTGTGACCGTACAAGGTAAGTTCAAATGTAAATAAATGTCCTTTAATGTAAATGCTCTTTTGATGATTTATATGCTTATGGCTGACTAAGCTTTCCAAGCTTACTTTGTGTGTTCATTCGATGTTTTATAGATTTTGGAAGCTAGTTAGGAGCTTAGGGATTGTCAAGGATCATCGTTACACTATCGACTATCATTCGGTACTTTTGAAGTTTGAAACTTTGAACATATGACATGTATAGGCTTGATGTGAACAAATCGTGATAAGTGCAATTAGTTTTCTAATTTATGATTGTCTGTTCTTGAAAACGAACTATTATCACGACAAAGGCAAGCGCACCTTATCGAACAGTACTATAGCTTATGGCAAGACCGAGATGTCGAACCCAAAGGAACTAAAAGTACTAGTATTAACTTTCTCTTTTTTTATCTAGCCTAAAAATAGAGGGGTTTGTTTTTATCTAGACTAATTACTAAACTAAGAATGCATAGAATGTAAATTGGGGAAATAACTTTTGGGAAAACTAAATGATTTGGACAATACCTAAGGGAAAATCCACCTAGACTTCACTTGTTATTTAACTCTGAATCAGACGATTTACTCATTTGAGTTGATCCATAGAAATCCCTAATTTATATTATTATCTCTCTCGAGACTAACAACATCTAACCCCAGGTTGATTAATTGAAATCTCTTTCTACTTAACTCCCTAGTGTTGCATTAACTCAATCTATGGATTCCCTTATTAGGTTTCACCCTAATCCGGCAAAATCTTGTCACCCTATCTCTAGGCGTGCAATCAACTCCGCTCAATTATGCTAGATATACTCTTACACAGGGACTTTTGCTCCTATGAATAAGCACATCAATACTTGAATCAATATCCTAGAATATTAAAGCAAGAATTAAGAACACATAATTAAGAACAAGTCAAATATTTATCATACAATTCAGAAAATAATAACAAGATCCGTCTTAGGTTTCATTCCCCTTAGGTATTTAGGGGGTTTTGTTCATATTTATGAAAGAAAACATCTCAAAAGAATAATGATAACAAAACATAAAGAAAACCCAAGAACTCTTGAAGGGAATTGAAGGGAGATCTTCACTCTTGAAGGTGAATTCGGCTTCTGAGACGGATCAATCGGCTTTTTTCGAGTAATTTCTTGCCTCCTACTCCGTGTGTGTCCTCTCATCCTCCTCTAGTGTGTTTAAATAGGCTTTAGAATGCCTAAAAGCCCTCAAGAGTGGCCTTTTCTGAATGGGACTAAACTTGGGCTTGACAGAGACACGCCAATTCGTGTTTAAGGCTGTTAAATAGACACGGGCGTGTGGTCTACCTGTGTGAGGAAGTCCAAGCCGTGTTGATTTCCCATGTTGGCCCATTTTCTATGTTTTTGGCCTGTTTCTCGCTCTTTTTATTCTCCTATGCTCATCTAAGTATAAAACATGAAATTAAAGGATTAGGAGCATCGAATTCACCAAATCTAAGGATAAATCATCCAAAAATGTGCTACGCATAGGGTAAAAATATGTATAAATTATGTTTTATCAAATACCCCCAGGCTTAAGCATTTTCTTGTCCTCAAGCAAAATCCTCAACTCACAATTCAAAATAAATTCTTCTCAACTTATAATTCTCATCAATAATATCTCAAATTAATCCATAAGCAATCATACATTGAAAATTCAACTTGAAGAACATAAAAGTTTCAAACATTCCAAGTTGAGCATTTTATCATGAAAACCTAGGTCTCTTCGCTCATCTAAGTAATCACCTTTGATTCAAAACATCACAGAGTTTCACATCCTCACTAAAGATTCACTCAAATCACTCGAGGTGTTTAAGGACAAGAAATTTAGCACTCAACAGTCAATATGAAAAGTTATTACCATAGACTTGCATGAAAATCAAATCTCCACCACTATATACTGAGATGATACATCAATCTAAAGGTCTTTAGAGGGTTGTAACGTGGCTTTGGTTAGGGGGTGTGGTTACAAGCTGAAAAAGAAGGTTAGAATCGAGATTGAATTGAAAAATTACCTAACAAGAAAAATACTACAACTTGATAAATTACATTTCTAATTAAAAAATCCTAGAATTGAGCTTTTCTTCATGGGATAAGGAATTTAAATACTTAAGCTCAAAAACAAAGAATTACTACTAATATGTATGTATGTTTTTTTTAAGAACTAGTCAAATAACATAGAACTTTGCTAATTATTACAAAAAATAAAACATAGCTAAGCAACTAATTCAAATCAAATCTCGACAAAAATAGGGATCAAATTAGGGGATTTCAACAATAATGGGTTATGGGTTAATATTGAGGGTAAATCAATGAATGGCTTATTAGGCTCAAAAGGGTTCACTAAGGGTTAATTATGAGGGTAGGCTTTGATGGAGTAAGTGGGTTACACCTAAGTGCATTTATCATCTTGACATATCAAATCAATGGTGTGGTCTTGACATGCATAATCAAGCAAGTTCTAGAATAACAATTTGATATTGATGCACTCAAGGCAACAATAAAAGTGACATGAAAGAAATAATATATGTTCTAAAGGCTCAAGATCTCACAAAAATCATGGCTTTTTAATGTTTAACCTATGAATTTCAACTTAAGATAATACCTAAACTTGGGGAAACAACCTAAAAATTTTTAATTCTCAAAAATCAACTTATCATGCTTGATTCTTCAATTCCTTAAAGTGTAAACAATCAATGCATAAATGACTATGTATTAATTCAAGACATATCAATAAATGCCTATGTTTTAATTCAAGACATATCAATAAAAATCATAAATTAATCAAAATTCATTCTAATAATGATATGAGAAGATTATTTGAGAACAAGACAAAATTCAAGAATTTTTCTGATAATGATATAAATATCTCCCCCCCCCCCACACACTTAAGATGTACATTGTCCTCAATGTACAAAGTTAGCTTTACTGAAAAATATAGATATAAGATCATAAGATATAGAGAGAAGTGAAACTTCCTGAATGATGAATGGAATCCTTGACTTAGAGTCATGGAAAGTAATCGGCAAAGGCAATGGTGAGATTGGAGGAGGATACTCCGGTGGTGGTAGAGGTTGGGTCCACAACCACAGTGTCCAGCGAAGAGGTTATCGTGGTAGTCGGGTAGGACATGGCAGTCATGGAGAACCTTTTCCAATGGAGTTTCAAGTTCCTAAGTAATAGTGAGCTTTGAAGCTCTTTATAAGTACAATAGCAGCAATAACTCTTTAGGAAATATAAAGAAGCATGATTACTAGTAAAGAAATAGCCGAAAACATAAATTATCTAATAAAAATTATAAAACCTAATAATGAAGTAGTATTAAAGGAAAAAAATAAAAAGTACTTTAAAGATATAAATAAAGATAAAAGTAAAAATAGAAATAATAAATAGAAAGTCTTTAAACATCGTTGTCGCTGGATGGTTCACAAGGTGGTGGCGGCGATGAGATGTGAAGGTGCTGACAAATCTGATGTAGGGTAGCATCAATGTGATCAAAGCGCTGAAAACACTGTTGCTCAAATCGAGTAAGGTGCTCAGAGATGTCAGAGTTTGAAACCGCCTATGAACTGGACGATGGGATGGGTGGTGGCTGAGACGGTGGGTCCTCATGACGTGGAGGGACATCATCAGTAATGTCCTCTGGGTCCTCCTCCTTGGTGGACTGGATCAGGCAGTACTGGGGAGGGTTAACTCCACGTCGTCACTCGATCATCCTCATATGTAGCATACTCGAGATGCCCTATGGGGACATCTGACCAATGAGGGTGAGGGAAGATGCTTGCACTGTCATGTTGAGGAGGTTAAAATACCGCACTGGATGAGTCACATGAAGGCCAATGGATATGACTCCCTTCCTATGCCGCTCTGTCTGATAGCGAATGGCAAGGGCAATGAAATAAGCAAGGTCGAAGACGTACCCGTTCGCCATACTCCACAAAAAGTAAGCATCGTGAGTGTTGACGACGCTAGTGCTCTCTCGCCGCCCTGTCAGAGTGTGGGCCAATATGGCGTGTAAGTACCTCAGGGATGGGGCGAGAGCCAATGCCTTGGAAAGACTAGAGTTAGAGGTGGCCAAAGCAGGAATGAGGGCTCTCCAGCAGTCAGAAGGAGACAAGTGGATGTGGCGATGGGGGGTGTCAAAACCATCGTCATCCATGAACTCCTCCGTATAGAGCCCTAAAGCGATGCCGAACTCAGGTACGCTCAACTGGCAGACTAAACTGCCGAGACGAAACTGGACCGTTCCGGGATCATCAAACTGTGTCATGACGACTTGAAGGTGGAAGGTCGAGCAGAGTTCAAGTGTGAGCTCAAGGTACGTCGGCTCGATGATCTCGAAAAAGAGGCCCCATGGGTCAATCGTCAGAAGTGCTGCCTAATCAATGCAACAGCCCACACTTAGGGGTCGGGCCCGTAGTATTTGAAAAAGTTCCTCCTGTGGTCCCGAGGGGAACTGGAGGAATGGATGCATGAATTTTGCAGTACGACCCGACGATGATGCTGCTCCTTTCCTCTTCTTCGAGGCGGGGAAGGCAGTTTTCTTGCCACGTGGATTTGACATGGTATCTAAAATGGCAAGATGAAGTTATATAAATACCCCCCAAAAATAGCATGGAAGGGTATGTAAGCATGTTAAAATAAAAGAAGAATACTTCATGGGCATTATAGGTAAAAGGGAAGATGTACTGAAAAGTAACTAAATCCTAATGTTAAGATATATCAAGTCATTAGTAACAATAAGAACATGAGAATGGTGCTAAATGGAATACTTAGTGAATGAATGCATGTGGGATTGATAATATGTAATATGGTGTGGGTAAGCATGAAATCTATGGAAACAAGAGAAAAAATGGATGAATGTAGCATAATGTATCGACTAAAATGGAAAATAATAACAAGCATAAGCATGACTATAGTTAGAACTATGAATATTAATAAAAAAACAGCCAAATAAATAAAGAAAAAACATAAAATTAGGGAAAGAAATAAAGGTAATAAGGAGAAAAGAATAGGAAAACGCAATAGTTCTTGGTGGAGGGAGGAGTTAGTCGTCCGAGGAGTGCTGTCAGCCGGCCACGGGAGTTGGGGTGAGGGCGTGTGAAGAGGTTACGGTGGCTAGGGTAGGGTTTTTGGGGAAGGGAATGATGATTAGTAAGAGGTTTATATAGATATTGGGGCACACGGTCGTGGGGCACGCTCGTGTGCCCTTATTTCAGCCCGTGCGTTTCATGATTTTCAAATTTGGGAGTGTCTAAAATTTAGCCCATGCCCGTGTTGGTGCACATGGCCTTGTCGCACGGCCATGTCCTGCTTCGTTCACTTCTCCCACACTCGTGTATGGGTGCACATGCCCGTGTTAATTTCACAGTCTCGAGCACGGGTGGTGGGCACGGGCGTGTTGCACGCCCGTGTTAATTTCTCAGTTTCAACCATGGCCTCTAGACACGGGCGTGTCGCACGCCCGTGTTGTTTTGACAAATTCACCCATGGCCATGTCACACGGTCGTGGCAACTTATCAACTCTCGTGTTGGGGAAAAATTTTACCCTGTTTTCACACGACTGTATCGCACGACCGTGTTACCTTCCGTGGTATGGGTACGGCCTAAGGCACGCCCGTGCGCCTAGCCGTGTGGTTCTGGAAAACCTGTGTTTAGTGACTCAGTTAGTGAATTAAATGTTAAAAACTAAAATTTAAAGAAGTTAACACCTAGTGCTCGGGTTGCCTCCCGAGAAGCGCTTATTTATAGTCTAACTCGACTTACCTCTCTGTTGCGTAGTCATGGTGGTGCGAGGAGTTTACATTCCTCATTCCTGCTATAAATTTTATCAAAATAAAGTTTAAGACGAGTACTATTTACCCTGAACGTACCGAATTTGGGATAAATTACCTTGACTGTGCCGTATGGGAAAATTCTAAGTACCGTAAGAGGGGTTTCTCCATTAGGTTCAAAGGTGGCAATCCGGGGGTCTGCTACATCTAATAGTACTTTATCTCCAACCTTAAGTTGATTTGGTGAAATATTTAGCTCGTCATGGCGTGGTTTTCGTTTATCGTGTAATCTCGATTTCTGTGTCTGTCATTCATCTAATTCCTCAACTTGTAGCCTTCGTTATTCATAGATGGGTCCTTTTTCGTTGCTCGAACATGGCTCAGGTGTGTTCTTTGAATGTGTTTTCTGCAAAGAAGGTTTCACCACATGATTAGTATTAGTAGTACGATTTATACAATCACCCTCGATATTTGATGTGTGACTTGAATTACGAGCTTGAAGAGTGATTGTTTCCTCACCCACACGAAGTGTGAGTTCACCTGTACCAACATCAATTATAGTTCTAGCAATTGCTAAAAAGGGCCTTCCTAAAATTAAAGGCACGTCACTATCCTTTTCTATGTCTAGAACAACAAAATCAATTGGGAATATGAATTTGTCAATTTTAACGAGTACATCTTCAATAATACCCCTAGGAAATCTGATTGGTTTTTCTGCTAACTGAATGCTCATCCTAGTTTGTTTGGGTTTCCTAAGACCTAGTTGTTCAAATATTTTGTAAGGCATGACATTGATGCTAGCCCCTAAATCAGCCAAAGCATTATTAACATCTAAGCTACCAAATAAACAAGGAATCGTAAAACTCCTGGATCTTTTAATTTGTTGGCCGGCTTATTCTGTAGTATGGCTGAGTAGACTGCATTTAACTCCACATGCGACGCCTCATCCAACTTCCGCTTATTTGCTAAAAGCTCCTTTAAAAAATTTACTACGTTTGGCATCTACGAAAGAGCTTCGATAAAAGGTAAGTTAATATGCAATTTCTTTAATAGTTTAAGGAATTTACCAAATTGTTCATCTGTGCGGTCTTTCCTTGTCGCATTGGGGTATGGCACCCATGGTTTGTACTCTTTACTTATCGGTTGTTGCTCACTGTGGGCTACCTCATCTTTACCTTTACTTACCACCATTCCTTGCCTTGGTTCTAGTTCTGGTTCAACTAACCCTTCCTCGCCTTGAGTGGTAATCGTGTTGAGTTGTTCCCTTGGGTTAGATTCAGTATTACATGGCAAGCTACCTTTTGGTCATTCAGAAATTAGTTTGCAAGCTGTCCTATCTGAGTTTCGAGCCCTTGGATCGATCCTTGTTGATTCTTAAGTGCTGTTTCGGTGTTATGAAAGCGAGTTTCTGACACCGAGATAAACTTTGTTAGCATCTTCTCAAGGTTCGGCTTATTTTCCTGTTGGTAAGGTGGTTTTTGAAAACTCAGAGCATGTTGTGACCTTTGATTCCCTTGACCACCCCACGAGAAGTTGGGATGGTTCCTCCAACCTGCATTATATGTGTGACTATATGGGTTATTTTGAGGTCTAGAGTTATTGTTACCCGTATATTGGACTTGTTCCTCCTTGATGCTAGGGTTGAAGGGTTGATATTTTGTGTATGCTCCTCCTCCATTTGAATCGCACCTCATCACTGGATGTACCTGAGTAGAACTACATAAATCGTCAATCTTTTTATTTAAGAGTTCTACCTGGTTAGATAACATAGTAACCGCATCGAGGTTGAAAACACCGGCTGCTTTTGTCGGCTTTGCTCTCATGACTTGTCACTAATAGTTATTCAGTGATATCTCTTCAATGAATTCGTAAGCCACTTTCGGTGTTTTGTTATTGATAGTCCCACCAGTAGCTGCATCGATAAGTTGCCTTATTGAGGGGTTCACGCCGTTGTAAAATGCTTGAACCTACAACCATAGTGGTAACCCATGGTGAGGGGACCTTCTCAATAGATCCTTGTATCTCTCCCATGCGTCATATAGTGTTTCTAGATCCATCTGTACAAAAGAAGAGATATCATTCCTCAACTTAGCCATTTTAGTTGGCGAAAAATATTTAAGTAAAAACTTTTTGGTCATTTGTTCCTAAGTAGTGATTGACCCTCGTGGTAACGAGTTCAACCACTTTTAAGCTTTGTTCCTTAATGAAAAGGGAAACAACTGAAGGCGAATGGCATAATTAGAAATGCCATTGATTTTAAAAGTGTCACAAAACTCTAGAAAATTCGTCAAGTGATTGTTTGGATCCTTATTCTGCAAACCATCAAACTGAACAAACTGTTGTATCATTTGAATTGTGTTAGGTTTCAGTTCAAAATTATTTGCAGCAATAGTAGGTCTAACTATACTTGACTTAGTTCCTGTTAAAGTAGGTTTAGCATAATCATACAAAGTGTGCGGAATAGGATTCTGATTTACTAGATCAGCAGCAATCACAGAAGGTAGCAGATTTTCTTGATTTTCAGCCATCTCCTCGGTTGTGGTGTAAATGTCGTCCTCTTACTCTTCTTCGTGTATCTTAGGCTTTGCCTTATTTCTCTTCAGTTTCTGCGAGCTGTGTGATCGATCTCACTATCAAAAAGTAATGGTCCCGACGGGTTTCTTCTAGTCATACACTATAAAAACCTGCCATAAGCGAATAAACATAAAATTAGAAAAGAAAATAAAAATTTAAATTGCAATAAAAGTAAAATGGCTAAAGTAAAAAAAATTGAGTGTTCCTAATATCTTAGTTCCCCGGCAACGGCGCCAAAAACTTGATGTGAACAAATCATGATAAGTCCAATAAGTTTTATAATTTATGAATGTTCATTCTTGAAAACTAACTATTATCACGACAAAGGCAAGCGCACCTTATCGAACAGTAGTACAGCTTATGGAAAGACCAGGATGTCGAACCCAAAGGAACTAAAAGTACTAGTATTAACTTTTTTTTATTATCTAACCTAAAAAAAGAGGGGTTTGTTTTTATCTAGACTAATTACTAAACTAAGAATGCATAGAAAGTAAATTGGGGAAATAACTTTTCGGAAAACTGAATGATTTGGACAATACCTAAGGGAAAAATCCACCTAGACTTCAGTTGTTATTTAACTCTGAATCAGATGATTTATTTATTTGACTTGATCTATAGAAATCCCTAATTTATATTATTATCTCTCTCAAGACTAACAACGTCTAACGCCAGGTTGATTAATTGAAATCTCTTTCTAATTAACTCTCTAGTGTTGCATTAACTCGATCTATGGATTCCCTTATTAGGTTTCACTGTAATCCGAAAAAATCTGGTGACCCTATCTCTAAGCGCGCAATCAACTCCGCTCAATTATGCTAGATCTACTCTTAGATAGGGAATTTTGTTCCTCTGAATAAGCACATCAATACTTGAATCAATATCATGGAATATTAAAGAAAGAATTAAGAGCACATAATTAAGAACAAGTCAAATATTTATCATAGAATTCAAAAAACAATAACAAGATCCATCTTAGGTTTCTTTCACCTTAGGTATTTAGGGAGTTTGGTTCATATTTATGAAAGAAAACATCTCAAAAGAATAATGATAACAAAACATAAAGAAAACCCAAGAACTCTTGAAAGGAATTGAAGGGAGATCTTCAGTATTGAAGGTGAATCTGGCTTCTAAGATGGATCAATCGGCTTTCTTTGAGTAATTATTTGCCTCCTACTCCATGTGTGTCCTCTCATCCTCCTCTAGTGTGTTTAAATAGACTTTAGAATGCCTAAAAGCCCTCAAGAGTGGCCTTTTCCGAATGGTACTAAACTTGGGCTCGATAGGGACATGCCCGTGTGTGATTTCTCCAATCCGTGTTCAAGATTGTTAAATAGACACGAGCGTGTGGTCTACCCGTGTGAGGAAGTCCAGGCCGTATTGATTTCCCACGTTGGCCCATTTTCTCCTTTTTCAGCCTGTTTCTCGCTCTTTTTATTCTCTTATGCTCATCTAAGTATAAAACATGAAATTAAAGGATTAGGAGCATCAAATTCACCAAATCTAAGGATAAATCATCCAAAAATGTGCTACGCATAGGGTAAAAATATGTATAAATTATGGTTTATCAAGGCTAGTTTAAATATTTTTGGTTTTGAATTTGCATATTTATGTAGCCATGCGAATATGGCTTGAATACAATATTATGGCTTGTCTGTATGTGGTTATGACTTATATATGTTTTGAAGGTATGTTTAAAGGTTTATATGCTTGAAGTGTTTGGTTTTGATGATTCGGTAATGAGTAAAAAAAAGTATGATGAACAATCGGCCATGAAATTAGCTAATTTGGAAATGTGTTTTATGGTATAATTTGTGTGGTAGATGGATGTGTCTTTGAATTGTGGTGCATGTATCTATAAGCTATGTGATGAATTTGCTATAAATTGTGAAATTGGTATTTGGTGTGCTTATTATTGACTTAGTTTGGATGTACAATTTGTCTAGTGAATTGGCTTAAAGGTGGTAAATGATGTGTATGCATTTTCGGTCTTATAGGTAGTATAGTTTGGAAGTATGATATGTGGTTATTTTGTGTATTATATGATGATATGTTTCGGCATGAATAAACAGGTAAAAAGATAGAAAGATGAGAATATCATTGATGGTGTATTGGTTATTTGAGTACAATTTGAAATGGTAATTAAAGTACATGTTTTAAAATGATTTGGTTTGATCTTTTGAGGCTAAATTTAATGACCAAATATAGGGATAATTGATTTGTTGTGTTTAAGTGTTTTGGGGCATGATATTTAGCATGCGAATTGGTGTACTTAAAATTGTTGTTTATGTTCAAAAATTATTTAAAGTGGCTATGGTGTAATGCACATAGGTTAGTAATGTTTACAAATGTATTTGGTCTTATAACGAAGCTTGATTATGTTTTATATTTGTATGCCTAATAAGGTGTGTGAAAAGCTTAACCTAAGTAAATGTGCACATATGCATAACATACTAATTGCTATTTTATAAATTAGTTAATGAATTGGGTTAACGAGATTTGGTATTTGTATTTAGAAATGTCTTTTGTTTTAGAGTGTTATGCGCATGTATATATCTTATAAAATGATATGTTTGATATTTAGTTAAAGATAAGGATTGATATGACTTACTATGCATATGTGCATAGTTTATAAAATAGTATGGCTAAAAGTTTGTTAATGAAATAAATATATGCAATGGATGATTTGACATAAGCTTAGTGTATATGATGTATTGTTATAAGCTTTAATATATTATAAATATTGAATGGTATGAATATGATAGTAAATAGTTTCAAACAATGGGTTTGTAAAGCATGCAATATTTTATTGATATATGATAGTTTGGTTCTAACTTTTAAATTTGTTAAGAGTATTGATTGATTTAATTTCAAAGTATGATTTGTAACATGAATCTTGATACATGAAAAGTGATAAATGACTATGCTAAACTGTGTATTATTCGGTAATGCCTCGTAACTCTAATCCGGTGATGGATATGGGTTAGGGGTGTTACATTCATGCTGAATCTGATAAACTGGATGGATTATCTAAGGTGATTTCAGCAATATCAGCACAGAAATTTGTTAAAAAGAGGTATAATGCTTATCTTGTGTATGTGTTGGATACTAAAGTGTTTGAGTCAAAGATTCAATCAGTGCCGCTTGTATGTTAATTTCCTGATGTATTCCTAGAAGAATTACCTAGTTTACCATTGGAAAGAGAGGTGGAATTCTCTATAGATCTTGTCCCGGAAACAACACCAATATCTATAACACCTTAAAGAATGGCTCCTACTGAATTGGAATAGCTAAAAGTACAGTTGCAAGAATTGATTGACAGAGGTTTTGCTCGACCTAGTTTCTCACCTTGGGCTGCATTGGTTTTGTTCATAAAGAAGAAGGATGGAACGTTGAGGCTGTGCATTGATTATAGACAGCTCAACAAAGTTACAATAAAGAACAAGTATCTATTGCCTAGAATTGATGACTTGTTTGACCAGTTAAAATGTGTGACTGTATTATCAAAGATTGATCTCCTTTCTGGTTACTATCAACTATGGGTAACAGAATCGGATATACCAAAGACAGCTTTTAGAACAAAGTATAGACACTATGAGTTTCTTGTGATGCTATTCGTCTTGACAAAAGCACTTGCAGTGTTTATGGATTTGATTAACAGAATTTTGAGCCCGTATTTTGACAAGTTTGTGGTGGTATTTATAGATGATATTTTGGTTTACTCCTGAGATGAAAATGAACATACTGAGCACTTGAGAATAGTGTTGCAAACTTTACGAGAGAAACAACTGTATGCCAAATTCAGTAAATATGAATTTTGGCTACGGGAAGTTAGTTTTCCTGGGCATATAGTATCTGCTGAAGGTGTCAGAGTAGACCCAAATAAAATTTCAGCCATTATTAATTGGAAGCCATCGAAGAATGTGTCTGAAGTCTGAAGGGTTTTGGGACTAGCTGGTTATTATTGGAGATTTGTAAAAAGTTTTTCAATGATAGTTTCTCCAATGACTCGTTTACTACAGAAAGATGTGAAATTTGATGGACCGACAAAATGCCAGTAGAAAGACTTTATTGACAGAAGCACCTGTGTTAGTCCAGTCTGAATCGGGTAAGGAATTTACTATTTACATTGATGCATCATTGAATGGTTTAGGTTGTGTTTTAATGCAAGATGGTAAAGTAGTAGCCTATGCTTCACGACATCTAAAGCCACATGAAAAGAACTACCTGACACACGATCTTGAATTGGGGGCTATAGTGTTTGCATTGAAAATCTGACGGCATTACTTGTTTGGTGAAAAATGTCACATATTCATCGATCAAAAAAGTCTGAAATACTTGACGTCACAGAAAGATTTGAATGAAATACTTAACGTAACAGAAAGATTTGAATTTGAGATAGTGCAAATGGCTTGAGTTATTGAAAGATTATGATCTTGTTATTGGCTATCATCCGGGAAAAGCCAATGTGGTTGCTGATGCTCTGAGCAAAAAATCCCTATTTTCCTTACGGGCTATGAATACTTGATTTTCATTGTCTAATGATGGTTCAATCATAGCTGAGTTAAAAGCTAGACCAACGTTTTTGCAATAGATCTCTAAAGCTTAGAAAAAAGATAGCAAGTTACAAGCAAGATCAGAATTTCAGGTTAGGGCTGGCTTGTTTGTTATTTAAAGGTAGAGTATGTGTATCGAAAAACTCAGAATTGATACAGAAGATTTTGAATGAAGCTCACAATGGTAACATGTCTGTACGTCTTGGTAGTAATAAAATGTATAATGATCTAAAAGAGACATATTGGTGGCCAAGAATGAAACTAGATATTTCTGAGTTTGTATCTAAGTGTTTGATATGTTAACAAGCAAAAGCTGAACATCAATTTCCTTCTGGACTATTATAGTCGGTTACGATACCAGAATGGAAATAGGAAGGAATTATTATGGACTTTGTAACGAGATTACCCCTGTCTCCAAAGAAGAAGGATGCCATTTGGGTAACCGTTGATCGATTGAAAAAATCTGCACACTTTATTCCAGTATGTATGGATTATTCCTTGGATAGATTGGCTAAATTATATGTTTCTGAGATTGTCAGATTGCATGGAGTGCTTATTTCCATTATTTCAGATAGAGATCCTCGGTTTACTTCTAGATTCTGGAGCAAATTGTAAGAAGCATTGGGTACTCAGTTACATTTTAGCACTGCATTTCATCCCTAGACAGACGGTCAATCTGAACGGGTGATACAGATCTTGGAAGATATGCTTCAATGTTGTGTACTTGAGTTTGTAGGTAATTAGGAAAGGTATTTACCTTTGGTTGAATTTGCTTATAATAATAGTTATTAGTCTAGTATTAAAATGGCACAGTATGAAGCCTTGTATGGATACAAATGTAGAACTCCATTGTATTGGACAAACTTAGTGAGAAAAAGTTACACGGAGTTGACTTGGTCCAAGATACCGAGGAAAAAGTGAAAGTAATTTGAGATAGCTTGAAAGAAACCTCTGATCGTCAAAAGTCCTATGCTGATTTGAAGCGAAAAGAAATAGAATTTCAAGTCGGTGACAAAGTATTCTTGAAAGTATCGCCTTAGAAGAAAGTTCTTCAGTTTGGTCACAAAGGAAAACTGAGTCCACAGTTCATTGCTCCATATGAGATTATAGAAAGAATTGGACTGGTTGCATATCAGTTAGCTTTACCACCAGAGCTTGACCGGATTCATAATGTTTTTCATACGTCTATGTTATGACGGTATCGATCCGACCCTTCATATGTTAACTCTCCGACAGAGGTAGAGATTCAGCCTAATATGACATTTGCTGAAGAACCAATCAAAATCTTAGCTCGGGAAACAAAAGAGTTAAGAAATAAAAAGGTAGCTTTAGTAAAAGTTATTTGGAAACACAAGGTATTGAAGAAGCCACATGGGAGCTGGGGGATACTATGAGGAAACAATACCTAAATCTTTTTACTGGTAAGATTTTCAACGACAAAAATCCCTAAAGGGGGGACAGTTGTAACAACCCATTTTTCAGTGAAATCGGAACAGTGGTTTTGGGACCACAGATTCGTTCTGAAAATAAGGTTTATTTTTATTTCATTATATGGTTTGTATTATAATAGGCATGTCATGTGAAAATATTGAAACGAAAATTTTATCAATTAAGTGTTTAATTACGAGAAGGACTAAATACCATAAAATGCGAAAGTTGAATTCTAGTAGCTGTAAGGATTAAATAGCTATGGAATTCAAAAATAGAGGTCCTTATATGGTAATTAGACCATTAAGAAAAGTATGTAGATTTTTCTTGGTGATTCATCCATGGAATTATAGAAGAAAGGTAAGGTTTAAATTAGGAATAGCAAAATATCTAATTCATTAAAAGATGAAAAGAAAATATGTCATCTTATTTTCATCATCTTCAACCTAAAAACACATGAAAACCCTAGGTGAGAGAAAAGAAACTTTCAAGGCCTAATTGGGTAAGTTTTCTTGTCCCGTTTTTAGTAATTTTGGTATTTTTGAAACCGAGATAGCTTAATCTCTCTATTTGAGGGATTAATTTGAAAAGTTATCAAGGTATGAAAAATGGGTCATGGATGTATATGCTGGAAATTAGAAATTCATGGTAGAAAATGAAAGATTATTGATAGATGAACAACTTCTACAAAGTGACTTTTGATGAAAACATGATTTAGGGACTAAAATGAAAAGTTGTAAAATTTGATGAAAAATTCTAAAATTTTAAGAATACATGTGCTGGGAAATTTGTAATGGGGTTTTGGTTAGGCTTGGAATAGGGAATAATTTGGACAAGTTTCATTTTCCGAGCCTAGGGACAAAATAGGAATTTATGGAAAAGTTAGGGGTAAAATGGTAATTTTGCCTAGGACATAAATTGAGTCCGTTTAAATATGAAATGTGTGGAATTGATGGTTAAATTCATTTATATATATATCTGGACAACACTAATTCGAGGTTAGATCGAGGAAAAGAAAAGGTTTCGGATTAGTAGACTTCTAACGAGAACAAATGCCGAGGTAAGTTCATGTAACTTAATTGAGCATATAATTATGTTAATTGAAGTTGTGTTTGTATGTAATGTGATTTATATTGATGTGCTTTACTTGTATACCATGATGGAAAATTTGATACAATTGTTGAAATGGTGATAAAGGGTTAAGTCCCGATTGAATGTTGAATTCCGATGATTATATGCGCTTTCCCGAAACTAACAAGGTCCTGTATTTGTTGCAGACGAGATTTAGCTTGGAGAGTAATCCCATTGACCTTGTTATAGAAAATATTTAGCTCGAATGGATAATCCCAATATAATACCTCTCGAGTATACGTTATGATTAGGCTTTCGCCTAGACTGGTAATCCTAATTGAGCTTTTGAGCATACGTTATATAATGATTTAGCCTGGACTGGTAATCCTGTTATACGATATGTGACTTGAGAGTGTGTTCCTTGGTTAAGTGCCCTAAGAGATACCATTGAATAAGAATTGATAGATTATTGAATCGTGCACCCTAAGTGTGCTACTTGAGCATCCATTGGAATTCAATGATTCAACGGATATAAAACTCTTGACATGGCATGAAAATCTTGAGATGAAATGATAATGACTTGAAAGAATATTGCTTGATGAGCTCATCTATGTTATCTGATTGATATGAAGATTTTGGTGACTAAATGTTTGATTGAATGTATGTGATTAGGAAATTTAGCCAAATGGATGGAAACATGACATTGTATGCTTAGATTTAATAAACAGGATTGGTAAGTTTAGTTTCCGTTATACATACTTACTAAGCATGTAATGCTTACTCTATTTATTTTTCTCTTGTTTTATAGTGCTCGGAAGCTCATGAAGGTTGGAGATCACTGGAGCATCGTCACACTATCAACTAGTCATTTTGGGTACACTTAGTAAAATAAAATCATTTTGGTATAATGGAATGTACAGGACAACTTGGCCAATAGTGGCTTGAAATGTTATTTTGTAACCTAGCCATTGGAATTGGTTGTAATGGTTCATTTCGGTATTACTAAGTAGATTATTATGATACATATATATATACATGTGTTATGTTAGGAATATGTGATCAATGTTGTGAATGCCTAAGTTAAACTAAGGTAAGGTTGTGGTCATGTATGCATGTAGTGATATGTCTTGAGAATGATGGAAATTGCCCAATTTGAATGCTTGAATTGGTTGGTATTGGATGTGTGTCTCAAGTACAAGTTTTGGGTGAAATTTTGGGTGAGAAATGAAGCTAGAAATGGCTTCATTTTGTCCATACGGGCAGACACACGGGGGTGTGACTAGACCATGTGTGACACACGACCTGGTAACATGGGCATGTGGTTAGGCCGTGTATCCCCTGTACCTAAATTTTGAGAAATAGAACGCTCAGAATTGGGTACACGGGCGTGTGTCTCAGTTGTGTGTGCCACACGGCCTAAAACACCGGCGTGTGTCTTGGCTGTGTGAATCCTACACCTATTTTCGAATTGAATTAATTAACCACTCGGCCTAGCAGACAAGTCTGTGGCATGGCCATGTGTGCAAGTCAGAAAGTTACACGGGGTCGAACACGGCCTCTAGCACGGGCGTGCCCCAGGGTCACATGGGCGTGACCCTTGGACTACACGGGCGTGTGAGTCTTACACCTTGGAAAAATTTTGTAATTTCGCGAAAAATTCTTAAAGTTCCCGATTAAGTCCTTACTCGATTTTAATGCTTGTATTGGACCTCAAGGGCCCTATCAAGGGACGTTATGATTGATCTTGGTAAATGAATAGTAATTTGTATAATTTATTTGTAAATGCCTTTGAATGTTCCAATAACGATCTAAAACCCTGTTTCGGCAACGGATTAGGGTTAGGGATGTTACACATACTTAATCATAGCAAAATAAGCCATTACTTGCTATTCCAATGGCTAGGTTACAAAACATCATTTTCATGCCACTAATGGCCAAGTTGTCCTATACATGCCATTATACCAAAATGATTTTACTATGTGTTCCCAAAATAAGCTAGTCGATAGTGTGACAATGCTCCAATGATCTTCCAACCTTCGCGAGCTTCCGAGCACTATAAAATAGGGAAAATAAAATGGAGTAAGCATTACATACTTAGTAAGTTCGTATAATGGAAACTAAACTTACCAATCCCATTTATTAAATCTAAGCATACAACATCATGCTTACCATCCATTAGCGATATTGCCTAAACACATGCATTCAATCAAACATGTTAGTCACCAAAAATCCTAATAAAAATCAAGTAAACATAGATGAGCTCATCATGCGATATATCTTTTCAAGTCATTATCATTTCATCTCATAATTCTCATACCATGTCAAGAGTTTTATGTCTGTTAATCATTGAAATTCCGATGGATGCTCAATTAGTACACACGAGGTGTACAGTTCTATAATTCATCAATTCTCATTTGAGGGTACCCATTAGGGCACTTAATTAAGGAACACACTCTCAAGCCACATATCATATAACAGGATTACCAGTCCAGGCTAAACCTTAATCATAACATATACTCGAGATATATTATATCAAGATTACTCGTTCGGGCTAAATATTTTCTATAACAAGGTCAATAGGATTACTCGTCTGACCTAAATCTCGTCCTCAACAAATGCAGGACCTTATTCATTTCAGGAAAGTGCATATAATCATCAGAATCCAATATTCAATCGGGACTTAACCTTTTTTCACCATTTCAAGCATGTATTAGATTTTTCATTATAGCATACAAATAATGTTCATCAATTTAAGTCACATTTCATACAAACACAACATTCAATTATACATATTTACAAGCTCGATTAAGTTCCTCGAACTTACCTTGACACTTATTCGCGTATAAAATCTACTAATCCGAAACTTTTTTTTCCTCGGTCTAACCTTGGATTTGTGTTGTCCAGATCTATATAAATAGCTTTAATCATTAATTTCACATATTTCATATTTATTTGGACTCAATTTACATCCTAGGCAAAATTACCATTTTGCCCTTAACTTTTCCATAAATTCCAATTTCGTCCTTAGGCTCAAAAAATGAAACTTGTGCAATTTACTCCCTATTCCAAGCCTAACCAAAATCCCATTACAAAATTCACAGAACATTTATTCATAAAAAATTAGAATTTTTTCTTCAATTTCGTAAGTTTACATTTTAGTCCCTAAATCATGTTTTCATAAAAAATCACTTTGTAAAAGTTGTTTATCTATCAACAACCTTTCATTTTCTACCATAAATTTCTAATTTTCAGCATATACATCTATGACCCATTTTTTATACGTTGATAACTTTTCAAACTAATCCCCCAAATAGATAGTTTAAGCTATCCCAGTTTCAAAAATATCAAAATTACTAAAAATGGGACAAGAAAACTTACCCAATTAAACCTTGAAAGTTTCTTCTCTCTCTCTTAAGGTTTCCATATAATTTTGGGGTTGAAGATGACAAAATAAGATGATATTTTCTTTTTATCATCTTTTAATTAATTAATTATTTTAATTTCCAATTTAATCCCTACTCTTTTATAATTTTTCCATGGATGACTCACCAAAAATCTACTCACCAAAAATTTACATATTTTTCTTTAGTTGTCTAATTACCATATAGGGACCTCTAGATTTGAATCCCATAGCTATTTAATTCTTATAGCTACTAGAATTCAACTTTCGCATTTTATACGATTTTGTCTTTCTCGTAATTAAACACTTAATCGATAAAATTTTCGTAACAAATTTTTCACACGACATGTCTATCATAATACATACCATATAATAAAATAAAAATAAAATTATTTTTGGGCCATTTTGTGGTTCCGAAACCACTGTTCCAATTTCACTGAAAAATGGGCTATTACAACTCTCCCCTATTTAGGGATTTTCGTCCTTGAAAATCTTACCAGTAAAAAGATTCAGGTATTGCTTCCTCGTTGTATCCTCCGATTCCCAGGTAGCCTCTTCAATATCATGTCATTGCCAAAGAACTTTTACTAAAGCTACCTTTTTATTTCTTAACTCTTTTGTTTCCCGAGCTAAGACTTTGGCTGGTTCTTCACTATATGTTATATCAGGCTAAATCTCTACCTCTGTCGGAGAGATAACATGTATAGGGTCGGATAGATACCATCGTAGCATAGACACATGAAAAACATTGTAACACCCCTATGCCCGTAACCGTCACCAGAGTAGGGTCACGAGGCATTACGAAAACAACTCAACTTTAGAACATTTCACATACATATAAATCAGAAATTGGAATTATAAATTTAATTAATTCAGTCCTAATATAATCGAATATTCATATCTAACAACCAAAATCCAATAAGCCATATATTAGAGTATGCGCATATATATAAATATATAAAGTCAAGATCTCATAGAATAGCATCATGCAAATATAAATTTTACTATTCATTTGGTATAAACCTTACCTTTAGCCGAATCCAATTGAGCATAAGATTCATTCATTCACAATAAGTACTTCAACTAATAAAACATTTGTAAGTCTTATTATTATAGAACTTAATTAATCGAGCTTACCAAGTATAAAATCATTTCACATTTAAACTTAAAAACCAACATTCAAACCATTATACTAACCTTAAGGAAGCACTTTCAATTTCTAATATGATTTACTAAACATACAAAGGTACTTTGCTTATATAAATATAACATATCATCCATATCATAAATACGCATGCTAGTTAACAAGATTGTAACATTATAAGATCACAAAACTAGATCATGTGCCATTTTCGCATGGCTCATCAAAATGCTAATTACATCATACAAAATACAAAACTCATCTTTGTCTATCCTATACATGCCACATTTTTAAACTTAAAGCTTCTTTAAAGATACCAAAATGATGACAATAAGTGTGATGACTTCAGTGATAGTCCCGAGCTCACAACGAATCCAGAATCTAAATAAAGATGAACAAACAATTCCAATAAGATAATACTCAGTAAGTCATAAGCAATTTAATAAATAAATTACAACAGAACTCCATTTAAGTCTAATTTGTCTATGTTATTCATTTATGATACCGTATAACCACATACTCTTATTTCTTCTTCCAAGACATTATACAATAACCTTTAGAAATAGACACATACATATAAATTCCATACACATTTCATTTTTTTATCTTTGTTCTCGTAAAAGCTTAATTACCTATGATGGTAATCAGTGTTCTATTTCACACCTTACCATGATCATATTCCCTAAATCATTTAGCACACATAGTGCCCCACAACCGATCTCGCACACATAGTGCTCGGTTAATAATGTAACAACCTGAATTTGGGCCTAGAAGTTTTGGGCCTTGAGCATGGGAGCGGTTGAAGGCAGCTTATAATATTTCTTTTGTTCGTGTAAATTTCGTTAATGAAGGCTTATTTTAGTGGTTAAGTGTGCTGAGAAGTGTTGGAGAAGTCCTGGGTTCAAACCTGGACTCTAGCAAAAATTTTGGTTTAAGGTGAATCAAACCCTGGGTGTAGTAGGTAGGCCTTAAGAATATTGTTGGAGGAATTGTGCCACAAAAAGGAGTGTGGTATAGTGGCAAGGTGGCGCCACTTAGGGGATAAGAAAGTGACGCCATAGAGGAAGCAAGGGGTCTAAGGTTCAAGTCTTGGCTATTGTTGTAATATCCTGAATTAGGGCTTAATCGGAATAGTGGTTTTGTGACCACAAATCTGAGATAGAAATAATTATTTTATAATTATTTTGATGAATATGATATGATTGCATGATTGTGTGAAAATTTCGTGATGAAATTCTATGCCTAAAGTGCTTAAATTGAAAGTAGGGACTAAATCGAATAAGTGGCAAAATTTGCATTCTAGAAGTTTTTAGTATGAAATTGCATTGAAATTTTAATTAGGAGGTTTTAAATAAAAATTTGACCAATTTCTAAGTCTATGGACAAAAATTGGACATGGATGGAATTTTTGGAAAGTTTAGTAGTAAGGGCATTTTGGTCATTTAGTTATTAAAATGAATTAAAAACAAAATTAAAAGCCAATTTTTGTCCATCTTCTTCATTAGGCTGAAATTTCAATGGTTCTCCATAGTTAGGGTTTGTTTCAAGCTTCCGAGCTCCATAGTAAGTGATTCCAAGCCCCGTTTTTAATATTCTTTACGTTTTTGGAATCCCGATAGCTCAATTAAGCTTATGTTAGCAATAATTCAACCTAGGGTTTATTTTTGGAAAAATACCCATAGGTGAAATTTGTGTATTTTGATGTTTTATGATATAATATGGGGTTTTAAATTATGTTAGACAACTTGTGCTACTCGATTTTGAGTGAAAACGAGTAAAAGGGCTTAATCGGCAAAAATACCTAATAGTCACAAGTATATGTTAGAGTAAGAATTTGATGTTGCCATAGAAGGGAAAAATGATCAGCATGTTATAAAACATAAGAATAAGGAATAAAGTTTAATTCCGAGCCTAGGGGCAAAAGGTAATTATGCAAAAGTTTAGGGGCAAAAGTGTAATTTTTCCAAAGTTAAGTATTAAATGCTGTTTTGATGAATGTATGTATTAAATAAGATTAATTTGGCATTATAGATCAAGAGAAACGAGATTCAAGTCGCGATCGAGGAAAAGAAAAGATTGTGGACTAAATTGCAAAATCTTTATATTTTGGAACCAAGGTAAGTTCATGTGTAAATAATGTAGCATAATTGTTATTTTTAAGTTATTGATGTTAATTATATGATATGCTGATTTTTATTATGAAATATATGCTTTGTGGTTATTTTCAAATAAAATGCAAATTATGTGTATTAATTGTTAAATATAAAGTACTACCGAGTATTGGTTTTGGTATTTTACTAAGATGGCAAGGATATGTGTTCGAGGAAAATCCCGTTTGAACCTTAGGAATAGATTAGGATACAAGTGACATGTCACTAGGATGGTTGAGCATCCAAACTCGTTGAGTTGAGTCCGAGTTCACTTATGGATGCAAATGTCCGAACTCGTTGAGTTGAGTCCGAGTTCGTGAAATGTAACTAGGCATCCGAACTCGTTGAGTTGAGTCCGAGTTCACTTATGGATACGAACGCCCGAGCTCATTGAGCTGAGTCCGAGTTCACTTAGGGGCGGGTTACATGATTTATTGATTACATATGAGGCACTTATGTGCAAATTATCCGTGTATCCGAGTTATTCTGATGTGTTCAACGGGTGAAATTTCTAGTGAAATGGGAGAACACTTAAGATGCAAGAAACGTTTTGGTAAGTGTTGTGAAATGGACACTTTGGACAGGTATGTTCTTAACCCTCGGGTTGAAAATAGATACAACAACGATAAGGTGGTAAGATGATGAATAATGTTTAGAAATGTGATATATGTTTTGGTGATACCATGCTAAAGTTGTTTGGTATATTTGTATTGTTATGTTACTTGTTATTTACATATGAACTTACTAAGCATTTATGCTTACTCCCTCCTCTTTATTTACTGTAGTTTTGAACAAGCCAGCTCGGGAATCGGGACGGGTCGAAGGGTCGATCACACTATCCAAAGGACTTTCATCTGGGTAAATGGCTTGTAAAACTTAAGTATGGCATGTATAGCATTATACTTATTTTGTGTAAATAATTTTATGATATGGCCATGATTGGTTGAGAAAATGTTTGATATTGATAAGTCATGGTGATGGTTAAATTTAGATCATGTTCGATATCATGGAAGTTTAATAGGTTATCTAGTTCATAACAACTCATGAAAAGATGAAATTTGCCTTAAAACAGAATATTGCTGCAGCAATGACATGAATTTGAAAAATCACTAAAAATAGTATAAATGGAATTAAATGATTACCAAGTTATGCAATTGAAGCTTAATGAGTCTATTTTCATATGGATTAAAAAAAACAGGCATATAAATTATACTTTATGAGATATTTGAAACCTTGTGAAATAGGGCCAGAGTGATTTCTGGATCCTCTGTTCTGACTTTAAAAATTCATAGTAAATTGTAAAAAAATAATTAGAAGTCATTATTTATATGTGCCGATTCCTTATTGAGTCTAGTTTTAATAGAAATAAACCTTGTAGTCATTTCAATTCTTTATAGAGAGATATATGATTCGTAATACACAGATATTCGAGCAGTCAAACCTTGAAACAGGGGAGACTTTAACTAATAAACTGTACTAATTGGCCCAACCAAAAATTCTAGAAAAATATTAGTAAATAGATATATGAGTTTAGATTTAGGGAAAATTTACAGATCTTGATTTCAAGTTTCGTAACTCAAGATATTATTTTTCTTGTAACTGTGGCGCGGGTAGCTAGAAAGATGTGAATGTAGAAACAAATTATTTGAAGTTCTTAATTTGATAAATTATGTTCGGTAACCCCTCAAGCTCGACTCCGGCGACGGTTTCGGGCATGGGGGCATTACAATTGTAATATATTTTGGTTTTTCTTTTCAATAAATCTGGAAGCAAGTAGGTGCGCTTTAAAGTTTAATGTGTTGGATTTATGACACAAATGAGTTGATGGCCTAATGGTGGTGGCGTGAGTTGGCATGTGAGAGGACTTTGGTTTGAATCCCTTGGCACGCAAAGGTTGATTATTTTGCTATGTTGGGACGGAAAGAGTTGGTGTTGGTTTTAAACTCTGGTGATGGAGGGATCCCACATCGGGAAGCTAACATAAGAGTAGATGGAGAGCTAGCTTTAAATAGAGCAAACCATGAGGAGAGTAGGCATACCCTTCTTGGCTGATCCCTTTCGCTTTGTGACGTGCTCGTTTGGGTTGGGCGTCAGCTAAGAGTGCTTGGAGCGTGGATTAACTGCAGTCTCCTAACAGGTGTGTATTTCTCACTACTCTAGCTATAGGATGGCTATTTCGGGCCGTGATGGGCTAAAAGGGGCCATGTGGGCCCAATGGGCCTACGGGCCCAATTGGATAAGTTGTTTGATTGTGTAGTAAATATTGGACTAGGCTAGGTGAATCTCATATCTGTGGCTAGATTTGGGCTAAAAGGGCCACACGAGCGTGTGGGCCCATTTGGGCCGAGAAGGGATTTAGGCCCATTCGTATTGTTATCCCTGTTTAGAATACTTTAATTTACCAAATTACTGAAATACCCCTAGTTGTAAAATTACCAAAGTACCCCCGGTTTATAAAATTACCGAAATATCCTTGATTTGTAAAATTATCGAAATACCCTCAGTTTGCAAAATTACTGAAATACCCTTGAGATGTAAAATTATCAAAGTACCCTCGAATTTCAAAATTACTATTTTACCCTCGATTTACAGAATTACTGTTTTACCCTTCACTTACAAAATTTCCATTTTACCCTCAATTTACAAAATTACCGTTTTACCCTCGAATTACAGAATTACTGTTTTACCCTCGATTTATAGAGTTACTATTTTACCCTCGATTTACAAAATTACTATTTTACCCTCGATTTACAGAATTATCATTTTACCCTCGATTAACAGAATTACTGTTTTACCCTTGATTTACAGAATTACCATTTTACCCTCGATTGATAGAATTACTATTTCACCCTTGATTTATAAAATTACCATTTTACCCCTAGGGTGTTAAATGATTGTTTTGCCCTTATGGGCAAGTGGTGACTTAATTTGTGTGGTTGTGATTTGATTGTGAATATATGTTGGTGATATGAATGACTTGACTGTGACTGTTTGATTCAAATATGGGTATGATATTCTGATTCTGTATGTTGTATGCCATGACATGTATATCGGTTGCATGGAATACGGGTTATATTGATGGAGGAAGCGTTCTGGCAGCCTCGCTTCAATCTCGTGGCCTCGCCACATATATCTGTTCTGGTGACTTCGTCACAATATCTGGCAGCCTCGCTGCAATCTGGTGGCTTCACCACATATATATATCTGTTCTGGTGGCCTAGCCACAATATCTGTATCTACTGACTTTATCACAATATCTGGCAGCCTCGCTGCAATTTCTGTGGTGTGTGGCGGTTGCGTGGGTCGAGTAGTCTCCCCACATGGTGTAAGGTTGGTACGGGGGTGTATACAGCTGGATTGGGTTGGGATTGCATTCACATTCTGATTTTGATTACATTACACGATCTCGATTTTGATTCTAATTCATCACCTAATTACGATTTCGATTCATCACCGATTACATTCTAATTCTCATTTTGATTCTAGTTCTGATAATGTTTCTTATTCTGTAATGGGCTAAGGCCTATCTGGTACTGTCTGTTATAGTGGACTAAGGCCCAATTGATACTGAAACTGTAAGTAAGACTGGGGCCAGACTTTTAATTTTTTTATATGACTGACTGTTCCTTTTTAGTAGGGGATTTCACACTGAGTTTACCGAACTCACCCTTAATTTTTATCTCTGCAGGAAATCCCCAACCATAGTGGGCTTGGAGCTGTGAAGGATTCGGAGTGGCCACATCATCTGCAAAGTTGGTTTTTCTAAGTTAGTTTATTTTTATTATTTTTATATTCTGATTTAATTTTGGGTTTTAACTTGTAATAAGGCCGCTATTAAAATTTCTTTTTTTCCACTATGGTTTTATTTTTTGATTATATTTATACTATGACGAAACTGCTAGTGTTAGGCTACGCGGGTTTTCAAAATTAATGAACGTTTTCCAAGACTCAACAAGCACAACAAATGGATAGCCTAAAGGTTGATAAACCGGCTTTTCATGCAACCGCTATTTTACAAAGACCACCCCAATCACTTAAACCAACGAATGCACACTAAGTCGTAAGTCCATGTGACACGTCGGATCTGGCCATAACGTCTGGGCCGGGTTTGGGGTGTTACATTTAGTGGTATTAGAGCCTGGGTTGCAACAACTCTGCTGTGGATTGGGTTTTCAAAGGTTGAATTTCAGAAAATTATTTTCAACCACGTGTAACACCCCAAACCCGGCCCAGACGTTACGGCCGAATTTAGTATGTCACATGGAGATGTTTCAAAAAAAATGTGTTTATCGAAATTCTTTGTTTAGAGTTTAGCAAAAATCTGTTCTTGTTTTAAGTTAAAGTGAATGGAAGCTGTGCACCAAGTAGGAAGCCAGAAAAGAGGAGGTGAGTCTTATAGGACCACTTAAGTACAAAGCTCTTCCCGGATCCAATCCTAGACATGCTCACATCCATTGCCACACTTTAAGCAGGTTACGTGTCTACGAACATTAAAACAAGTTTAAGTCTGCTTAAAATATTTAGTTTTTTGGAAAAACATTTACTTTGCGGAAACTTTGCGCGTCATCGTGATCTTTTAAAAACAAGTAGTTTTTATAAAACGAACCCTAGTGCTAACCAGTTTAATAATCCCCAAAATAAAATTAGTTAAAAAGAGCGGCTTACTACATCTTTAACCATAATAAAAATAATCTAAAATAATGCTAAACCTATTTAAATCCGGCAATCAATCTTCATGGCCACTCTAAATCCTGCCCAGCTCCAAGTCCACCAACTAGGGCTCACCTGCAAGGATGGAAGAGAAAGGGGTGAGTTTGGAAACTCAGTGCTTACAGAAACCCATCCAAAGCCCAAATCAGCTCGAGCCCATTGGGCCTAAGACCTATTCAGATAACAGTACATAGTGGACCGAAGCCCTTTTTAGAATACAGTAGCAAGGCCTTAGCCCCTTTTTACATAACAGTGTGGCCCATAGGCCCAGTTCAGTAACATAGGTAACAATAGTAGTAATGCATGCAAACCCATCTAGGGAGACTACTCAACCCACCAACCGCTACACCGCCTACCACCCTACACTCCATGTGGGGAATATCTCAACCCACCCATTTACACTCCACGATTGCAAAGAACGCACTCAAATATTAGTAAGTTGAGGCAAAGCCTCCGAAGACGTGGATGAACCACTTTCAATACTTCCTCCATCAATACCCTAATCCCATGCACAGATATTAATAAAAGCATATCATGTAAAATACAGTATTAATCAATCATGCAGTTTAGCCAATTTAAACCCTAGGGGTATATCGGTAATTTTACTCTTTAGGGGTAATTCTTGTAACTTAGCAACTACACAAGCTACTTCAGTAATTTTCAACAGTTTTATGCAATTCGGTTCCACCATCTAACTAACAGGCTAATTTGCCCATCTCTTACCCATATTGGTCCGTAAGCCCATTGGGCCAAATTTTGGCCCATCGAGGCTCTCTTTTTCTGAAGTACGTTAAGACGTCACACAAACTTACTTACCACCTTGCAGTGCTAGATCTAACAATTACTCTACGTCTTGAGAGCATTCGCATACTCACAAGCCCATGAAATGCCAGAATTTCGGCATTTCGGCTTTTGCCGAATTGAACTAAGAAAGGGTGTTCGGTACACACCTGATTCGCGACGACTACTACTGAGATCTCTTCCGATGTCCTACAATTGATTAGCATAGTTCTTATTTACAAACCATAATCACTAAACCCCAAAACTTACTCATCCATGCTCAAACCATGTCCCTAAAAGCCTTTGAAACCTTACCTTTTTGCCAAAATTGATAGCTAGCTCCGAATCCGATTGCTTCAACAACCCACGCCTTTAATCCAACACTTAAGAAGACACTAATCATTGACAGAAAACGTCAGTTAAAAACCCTTAGAGCCACATGCCCAAATCGACAGCCTCCCTAGATTTTAGGGACTTCGGCTTTTCCTAACTTTGTAAAATAGGACCAGATCTGAGATGATGAACACTTACCCCTTACTCCTTTTTGATCTCCACGCAATCTGATGCAGATTTATCTTTCAAACGATAGTAAAACTCGACTCTCAGAGTTTTTGAAGTTTCGGCTGTAAGCCCCCAAATCTATGGTTTTTCGGCATTTGGGTGATGAAGGAGATGACAATGTGGGGCTATAACCTTGATGTAGAATTGCCAACAGGTATCTAGGGTTTAGAAAAGATTATTGTCGTTTATTAGGCACAAAAATATCGAAGGATTTGGCTTGGAAGAAATTGGCACAACTAATGTATTTTTCGAGGTTTCAGCTTTTGTGGTTTCGACACAAGTGTTGATGAACAACAGGTTTGATGAACGGTTTTGAAGAAAAAATGAAGAAAGAAGAATAGAGAGAATGGTGGTTTTGGCTGGAGAGGAAAAATAGAGAAAAGAACAACCCTAAGGTGTTTAAGCAGAAGAAAATGGCACCACTCAATACCCTAAGTGCCGAAATACTAACCTAATACCCCTCTGCCGAAATCCCCTTTCTAATTCCCCTAATTTGGCCAACTCTTAGCCTCTCTCCAAATCCCTTAAATCTCTCCCCTTATCACTCCTTAATCCAAGCGTTTGGACAGATTCAAACTCTCCTTTAGTAGACTCCACCTGGACTCCAACACTACCCCTCCTGCACTTAAAAATAAATGCATTTATTTGTCAACACAGGGAATCGATCCCATGCCTTCCCCAATGCTCTACACACCACCTTTTTAGGAGCCTAGTGGCGTCACCCTTGCCACTTTACTAAGGCTCTTTTTGTGATGCAATTTACCCATAACTCTATACAAGGGCCACCTAGCCAGAACCTCTAACTCCTAAGTCCAAAAATTCAAAAATTCAACCGGGTTTTGGCCAACACATGGGCCTTCTATAAGCCCATTTACCTACTCAAAATATTAATTTCACATCCAAATACAAAATTTTAAAATCTTTACAAAATATTGAAAATCGCGAATAAATCCGAAAATCAGGATGTTACAACTCTACCCTCCTTAAAGAAATTTCGACCTCGAAATTTTACCTTATTAGAACAGTTGAGGGTCTGTTGACGCAGCCCGCTTCGATCTCCCAAGTAGCTTCTTCTTTGCCATGGTTCCTCCAAAGAACTTTCACTAGTGGAACTGATTTCCTTCTCAACACCTTGACGTCACGATCAAGTATTTGCACAGGTTCCTCCTCGAAAGTTAAATCTGACTGTACCTCAATTTCTGCAACTGGTATTATGTGAGTTGGGTCAGATCGATACCGCCTCAGCATGGACACATGAAAAACGTCGTGGATACGATGCAGTTTTGGTGGTAACTCTAGCTGATAAGCCATGGTCCAACCCGCTAACAATTCGGTAAGGCCCAATAAACCGTGGGCTTAACTTACCCTTCTTACCAAATCTCAAAATTTTCTTCCAAGGGAAACCTTCAAGAAAACCATATCCCCAACAAATAACTCAATCTCTTTGCGCTTCAGATCCGTGATACGACTTCGCATCTATCGGATGCCTCCTTTAACCGATCCCTTATCGCCTAACCTTGCTTTCGATTATCCGCCACCATTACGCCCAAGCACTCGTCGTTCACCCAACTCTATCCAACACGTCGGCGTACGACATCTTCGCCCATAGAACGCTTCATATGGTGCCATCTGAATACTTGCTTGATAGCTGTTATTGTAAGCAAACTCCGCCAATGGCAAGTAGTCCTCCCAACTTCCACGAAAATCAATGATACAACCTCTCAACATATCTTTCAGAACCTGAATAACCCTTTCTGACTGTCCATCTGTCTGTGGGTGAAAAGCGGTGCTAAAATCCAATCGTGTACCCAACGCTTTCTGCAACTTCTTCCAAAACCGAGATGTAAACCTAGGGTCTCGATCAGAAATTATCGACACTGGCACCCCATGCAGTCGCACTACCTCCGCCACATATAACTTGGCCAACTTTTGCAAAGTGAGTAGTCGGTGCGACGGTATGAAATGAGCGATTTTGTTAACCTATCCACAACCACCCACACCGAATCTTTCTTGGTGGGTGCCAAAGGTAAGCCACTCACAAAGTCCATTGTTACTCTTTCCCACTTCCATAGCGGAATTTTCACAGTTGCGTAATCCGAAGGCAATTGGTGCTCGGCCTTAACTTGTCGGGCACGTCGACATTTCCCAACAAATTCGGTCACCTCTCATTTTAATCCGCCACCACAGACACCTCTCGCAAGTCTCGATATAACTTATTCCCCTAGGATGCATGGCACAGAGTCCACCATGAGCCTCTTTTAGAATTAATCGCCTCAATTCAGGTCCTTTGGAATACAAACCCTTCCACGAAAGCACGTAACTCCTTGATGTTCAACCCAAAATCCTCATTCTCACCATTCTTAACTTGCGGAACCGAAGAGCTAATGAATCATCCTTCAACTGCTTTTTCCTTAATCGCTCGGTCCAAGTAGGCCTTACTTGCGATTCGCCAACAAGCTTCTATCGTCGCATGAGACTTAATCGTGTGAACAAGGCTCTCAAGTCAATTAACAACCCTTCGACTCAACGCATCCGCCACCACATTAGCCTTTCTGGGTGGTACTCTATCGAGCAATCGAGTCTTTAAGCAACTCCACCCATCTTCGTTGCCTAAGGTTCAACTCCTTACGAGTCAACAAATACTTTAGGCTCTTATGATCTGTGTATATGATGCACTTCTCCCCATACAAGTAGTGTCTCCAAATTTTTAACGCAAAAATCACCACTGGTAGCTCCAAATCATGCGTAGGGTAATTCACCTCATGAGCCTTAAGCTGTCGCGATGCATAAGCAACCACCTTGCCCTCTTGCATTAGTACGCAACCTAACCCCACATTCGACGATCGTCAGATCTGATAAAGTCCTTCCGGACACCGGTTGAATCAACATTGGCGCTTGGTCAATACCTTTTCAATCGATCAAAAGCTTTTTTTGTTTCTCGGTCGCACAAATGGTACTCCTTTCCTTATGAGTTTTGTTAAGGGTGCCGCCATCACCGAGAAACCCTCCACAAACCTTCTATAGTAACCTGCCAACCCTAGGAAACTCTGAATTTCCGATACTGACCTAGGTGGCTTCCATTCCAGAATTGCTTCAGTTTTACGAGGATCCACCTTAATTCCCTCGGCAGAGACCACGTGCCCTAGGAAGGTTACCTCCTCAACCGAATTCACACTTCTGAATTTCGCATAGAGCTCCTTTTCCTTAACACTTGCAGACTGTCTACGAGATGTTCATCATGCTTCGCCTCCGTTTCAGAGTATACCAGGATATCGTCGATAAAGACGACTGCGAACCGATCCAAGTAAGGTTGGAATACTCGTTTCATCAGATCCATAAAAGCTGCAGGTGCGTTCGTCAGCCCAAACGGCATGACCACAAACTCATAATGTCCATATCGTGTTTGGAATGCTGTCTTATGAATATCCCCTTCTTTTACCCTTAGCTGATGGTATCCAGAACGAAGATCGATTTTGGAGAATACCGAAGCTCCCCTAAGTTGATTGAACAGATCGTCAATCCGTGGCAGTGGATACCTATTCTTAATCGTCAGTTTGTTCAACTGGCGATAATCGATGCACATGCGCATCGTTCGCCCTTTTCTTCACAAGCAGGATCGGTGCTCCCCAAGGAGACACACTAGGCCTAATGAAGCCTCTATCTAACAACTCTTGAATTTGAGCCTTGGTTCCACTAACTCCTTGATTGCCATCCTATAGGGTGCAATAGATCTCGGAGTCGTCCTCGGCAACAAATCGATTCCAAACTCAACTTCTCGATTCGGAGGTAATCCAGGAAGCTCTTCAGGAAAAACATCCCGAAATTCCCTAACGATTCGATTGTCTCCACAGTCGGATCCTCGATTCACTTGGCTTACCAAAGCCGATATGCCTCGCACCCCTTGCGCATCAGTTTCTCAGCCCTCAACGCTGATACTACATTGGATAAATAATCCCTCCGTTCTCCAATAATCATTACCTCTTCATCATTGACAGTCCTTAACACCATCCTCTTAGCTGCACAATCCAAAGTTGCCTTATGCTTGGTCAACCAATCCATCCCTAGTATCAAATCGAATTCTTCAAGCGGTAACTCCATCAAATCCCCACAGAAAACCCCGCCTTGAATCTCCAGAGGCACCTCCTTGAAGAGTTTCTCTACCTTAACCGAATGACCTAAAAGACTTATCACAGACACCCCACACACAATCTCCTCGAAGTGCACACCCAGTGCCCCAAAAATGTTATATGCCATATATGAATGGGTTGATCCCACATCAATCAGAGCAGTATAAGGCGTACCATATATAAAAAACATACCAGTTATGACATTAGGTGCGTCACCCTCCTCGCGGCGACGAGTAGCATACACCAAAGCTGGCTGACGAGCATCCGCGTTACCAATACCCCTGCCGGGTGCCCCACGTCCACGGCCATTACCACCGCGACCTTGTCCACGACCTCTTGGCAGTGGCGGTCCATCCTCATGAGTTGAGCTGGTCGCCGGCCCTCGTTCGACCCCCGAGCACGAGTGGCCCTCCTAGGACAATCCTTAATCCTATGCTCCTTAAACCCACAATGAAGACAAGCCCCAGAACGCTTCCAGCACTCTCCTTGATGCAATCTGCCGCAATCCCCACAAGCCTGCGGTCTACCTATGTTCACCGAAACCGCTCGAATCGGTTCCTCCATCCTAGCTCTCTTAACATTTCGATTTACGGCACCCATGGTCCAAAGATCCTCTTGAACCGATTCCAATCCTTATCACGATTCTTCCGTTCGGTTTGCTTTACCTCCTCGGCTATCTTAGCCTTCTCTACCAGTCTGGTGAAATCTCGCTCTCTGCTGAGCTATGAGCACCCTTAACTCATCTCTGAGGCCATCCTCAAACGAACGCGTGCTTTCAGATTCGGTGGAAACGATGCCATTAGCATACCGACTCAATCGTAGAAACTCGCCTCATATTCAAGAATGGTCTTATTTCCCGAGTCGATTCAAGAACTCCTTTCTGCGTGCATCCACATAGCTAGGTCCAACATATTTTGCCTTAAAGGTCTGCTTGAACAGCTCCCATGTTACCCTCTCACCGGGTACCCTCTCTCACAAGAATCCACCATCGATACACTTCATCCCGCAAACAACGACACCGCCCTTTCAACTTCGTTCTCATGGAAAGTCTAGGTCATCCATGATCCGCTCTATGGCTTCCAACCAAGATTTCACCACATTTGAGGCCACTCAGATCGCCTTTAAAATCTCATTTCTGTTGGTCGAAGTCGTTCGAAATGGACCCCTATTCATGGGCCCGATGTTAGCTCCGGCCACCCTTTCCAAAACCCTCAACATGGCCTGAGACAAAGCGTTATCCCCTACGGCCTGGTCATACGGCCCATTTTCATTAACCGGTGGTGGACGTGCCTCGCCAGCTGGTATGTGTTCAGATGATGCAGATCCAGCTTGAGTGCTACCTCGGCCTCGACCACGGCCTCTTCCCCGAGTAGCCCTTGTACTCATAACGATTTATCTGATTACGAATTTTATGACATTAGTTTACTGGTTTCACTGTTTATTGCAGAATGTCTTATGAACAGATAGAGTTTCAGAGTTATTTTCGCGCAATCACAATTTAGCTACGGTCCCAGTTTTGTAGCCCTAATACTACATTATCAATAGCACTATCTCTAAGGCTCAGTACTATCTACAGTATTATTTCCAGTCCAGTTCCATATAAATATTTAAAGCAGAAAAAGAACACTTATAGACTTGGTGCCGGGGATTCAGGGTGCCACTTCCTTATCAGTCCATTTAAAAAAAACCCATGTTTTTGTTTACCGAAAATAAAAAGATTTGATTTGAAAACAAAAACTATTGATTTAACCCCGTTTAACAATAGAAAAACTTTGAACATCTTCGAAAACTTAAAAAAAAACCTTTTTTTAAAAGATTTTCAGACCCGATCCACAACCGAGTTGTTGCAACCAGGCTCTGATACCACTAAATGTAACACCCCAAACCCGGCCCAGACATTACGGCCAAATTTAGTATGTCACATGGAGATGTTTCAACAAACATGTGTTTATCGAAATTCTTTGTTTAGAGTTTAGCAAAAATCTGTTCTTGTTTTAAGTTAAAGTGAATGGAAGCTGTGCACCAGGTAGGAAGCTAGAAAAGAGGAGGTGAGTCTTATAGGACCGCTTAAGTACCAAGCTCTTCCCGGATCCAATCCTAGACATGCCCACATCCATTGCCACACTTTAAGCAGGTTACGTGTCTACGAACATTAAAACAAGTTTAAGTCTGCTTAAAATATTTATTTTTTTAGAAAAACATTTACTTTGCGGAAACTTTGCGCGTCATCGTGATCTTTTAAAAACAAGTAGTTTTTATAAAACGAACCCTAGTGCTAACCAGTTTAATAATCCCCAAAATAAAATTAGTTAAAAAGAGCGGCCTTATTACATCTTTAACCATAATAAAAATAATCTAAAATAATGCTAAACTTATTTAAAACCGGCAATCAATCTTCATGCCACTCTGAATCCCGCTGTGACAGCCCAAAATTGACCCTAGTCAGAATGTGGTTTCGGGACCACAAAACCGAGGCATAGAAATAATTTAAAATTTATTTTGATGCCTATGATATGTGTTAATTTGTGTGTGACATTTTTTATGATTGATTTAGTGTTATAAAGGTGAATTTCACTAGAAAGGACTTAGTAGTGAACTTTGAAAGTATGAAGGGAAATGTGTGATGACTAATTAAAGCATGCATGCAAAACAATGGACTTGCATGTCAAATTCCCTTTTATAGGTGGTGGCCGGCCATGACAAAGAATATGGGCTAAACATGTCATGAAACATGTTTTGTTGGGCATTAGGGAGAAATAATAAATAAATAAGCATGGGTAAGAAAAGAATGAAAAAAAAATGTGTGTGAGTGTGGTATCTCCCCATTGCCGTGAGTTGTAAAGGAAGAAAGAAAAAATTTGTTCATCCTTTCTTTGAGCCAAAACTAAGGAAGAAGGAGGATTTTTCTCCATTTTTGGTTTAGAAGAGATCTAGAAGGAGATTTGGCTATACTTGCATCAAGATTAAGGTATGTTGAGGTTGTGTCATGAGATTCATGCTTGTTTTGGTTGCTAACTTGATGTGTATGTTAGCCATGGTTCAAATCCTTGCTATGCCATGAAAAATGGTATTTGGCCAAGGTTGATATTGTGTTAAAGCCATTGCATGCTAAATGTGAAGCTTGTTGATGATGCATGCAAGTGATGGATTGACTACTCTTGAAATTTCTTTTAGTGTTCTTGAGTAGGAGATTGAATTCTTTGTTTAACCATGACCGAAGTTGAAAGGGTATGGTTGTGATGTATTCGGCCATGGTGCATTCATGAGCATGATTTATGCTTGTTACTTGATTGGTAAAAATAAAAAATAAAAATTTTGTGTTTGGATGGGTATGAACCCCTTGAGATTCGGCCTTGCACCTATATGTGTATACATGTTTGCACATGATGTATTGGCATGACATATATACTATTTCAAGGTATATATTTGCTTGTGATGATGTTTCGGTTATGAAGTACATGAGAGATGTGTATTGAGCTACAATATGTAATGCGTTAGTTAGTAAAATGCATGCTGTTTTTGTGTGGTATTAAGTGCATAATTGGCCTCAATATGGACATGCATATTCGGCCACATGAGGGGAAATTGGTGTGCATGCATTCGATTAGAGGCAAGCATATTGATGCCTATTCTTGGCTTAGAAAATTCGGCTAAGAGGAATATTAACTAATGTGTTGAGTTCGATTCGTGATTTCGTACATATGCGACTTTGATGCCTAATGAGTATATATATTGGCTAGGTATCTTGAATTCCCCTTTCGATGCTCAAATGATAAAACCAATTTATTTGTTAAATTAAGCTCAAGAGCAAAGAGGAGCTAAATCCGATAAGGGGAAGGAAAAAGTCGTCGAATAGCCATCGAAATCGTTCGACCACGCCCGAGGTAAGTTTTCGAGTATCGAAACTTAGATTTTGATTCGATTGAATGAAGTAATAAGCAATCGAAATTGTGCCTTTGTATGTGGCCATTGAGCCGAAATGATATTTTGCTAAGTGAATTGTGCATAAAAGTTGTGTTATGAAGTTGAAACAAAGATGTGTATAAATGTTCGAGTGATATCCGGCTAAGCCCGAAGGCAATTGTGCAAATTGTGACATCCGGGCTAAGCCCAAGGCAATTGTGCGAGTTATGATATCGGGCTAAGCCCAAGGCAATTGTGCGAGTTGTGATATCCGGGTTAAGTCCGAAGGCATTTGTGCGGGTTACCATAACCGGGCTATGTCCCAAGGCGTTTGAGCAGTAGCTATATCCGGATAAACTCGAAGGTATGTGATTCGAGAACTTTGAACTTGCTGTAAAAATTTTCAGTTAATACGCTTGTGAAATTCCCAACAACAAAGTGCGTTCGTGTGTGCTTTGCACACTATGAGTAAGTGTATGTGCGTATTCGCTCCGATGATAAATGAGTTATCGACCTTGACTAAGCCGTTATTAGTGTATGAATATAAGAGTTGGGATTGTGAAGTAAGCATGTCTTTGAGAAATTGTGCATATGAATTATTGTTTAGCTACTTGAATGCTATGCTTGGTTGTGTGTATATTATGGCTCAAACTTACTAAGCATAAATTGCTTACTCCGTTTCTTTGTTTCTCTGTTTATAGATTTTGCTCGTTAGCGATCGGATTCGGGATCATAGAAGTTGAAGTCAACCACACTATCAAAGCCCTTTTTGGTACTCCTTTAGTTGAGTTTTGGATATGGCATGTATAGGACTACCATCGGTTGTTTTTAAGTACTTTGTGATGTATATGTGTGCGGCCATGCGAAAATGGTTCGTAAAAGTGGAGTATGGAATTTGACCATATGTGGTTTGTAATTATATTTGGTTTCATGATGTGATTATGGTTTGGAATGAGAGAGTTGGTCACATGATCAGCCATTGGAATGGCTAAATATGATCATATGTGGACCTAAGTATGACTAGACTATAGTTGGTCCATGGGAACTACAATATAGGTAAATCCTACCTTAAAAACAGATGCTGTCAGCTGCAGTGACGTGGATATGAAAAATCACCAAAATTTGTAGGAACGGTTTTAAATAGTGAATAAATTATGAAATCGAACCTTGACGAGTCTACTTTCATATGAAAGTAACGAAACTATCATATGAACAGTATACCGAGAGATATTAAAGTTCTTGTGAGACAGGACCAGAACGGTTTCTGGGTCCCCTATTGCGACTTTGAAAATTTACCATAAATTATCCAGAATGAATTAGAAGTCATGCCTTATATGTGCAGATTCCTTTTTGAGTCTAGTTTCATAAGAAACAAATTCCATCAGCATTGAAACCCTGTACAGAGAGATATTCAAGTTGGAACACGCGAAGGTCAGTGTAGTCGACCCCTGTAACATGGGTGACTTTAACTAATAAACTGTACCAATTGGCCTGACCAAAAATTCTAGAAATAAATCCATGGATGGATATATGAGTCTAAATTCAGGGAAAATTTACGGAATCAGTTTCCAAGTTGTGAAACTCGAGATATGATTTTTAAGGCGACAGCGACGCAGTTTTCCAGCTTGCCTGGGAATGTCAAATTGGTTGGTGCCATAAGTGGTTTTGGCTTGTTACCCTCGTGTCCGACAACCAACAACGGTCTCGGGTTCGAGGTGTTACAATTTATTGGTATCGAGCTACGGTTTAGTCGATTCTAGGACTACCGTGATATGTTTGGGGTCTAGCTATACATGCCATTAAGTGATAATTGATAGTGTGGTGATTTCTGACAATTCGAATTTGTGTTTGTTTATAGCAATGGATCCCGATCCCAACCGAGCAATAGCTGATGATGTGGAGAGTGTGGCGCCTGCTCCCGCGCAAGGGACAGCGCCGGCGGACTCTCAACCTATTGCTAGCAATCTGAATGATGAGGCTAGGCAAGCCTTTTATAGCGTGATGAATGATTGGTTCAACCAATACATTCGAACTAACACGGCTGTTCCACAACCTCCATTCCCGACTAATGCAACCCCCGCACCTACAATACCTACGGTAACTGACCAAGTAAGGTCAAGTAAGCCCCCAGTCGACAGAATTCGAAAACATGGGGCTACGGAATTCAAAGCTACGGATAGCGACGATGCCGAGCAAGCTGAATTTTGGTTGGACAACACTATCCGGGTGCTATGTTTAAAGTGTACTATCTCCTTGCTACGCGATTCCGCCTACTATTGGTGGAGTACTCTGACTTCGGTTGTGCCTAGAGAGCAAGTAACTTGGGAGTTCTTCCAAACCGAGTTCCGAAAGAAGTATATCAGTCAGAGATTCATCGACCAAAAGCGAAAGGAATTTCTTGATTTTAAGCAAGGCTCTATGTCCGCATCGACTACGGCGAAAATTTGTTAGACTCAGTAGATACGCTCGAGAATGTGTTTCGTCCGAAGCTATTATGTGTAAACGCTTCGAGGATGGACTGAATGAGGATATAAAGATGTTCGTTGGCATTCTCGGAATATGAGAGTTCGTGGTACTTGTTGAGCGAGCTTGTAAAACCGAAGAGCTTAGAAAGGAGAATCAAAAGGTTGATGTGGGAAGTGGAGAATTTCTAAAAAGGTCCTCGAGAAAGTCTCTTCAACAGGCATCGAAGAGATTTGAGATGATGTGAGCCGGTCTAGAGGCGCCGGGCTTTTTAGGCGAAATCGCGATCGACCCTGTGACCACACGAGTCACTTCGATCGCCGATGGTGGAAATGATCGTCGAGAGAGAGCGAGTGTCGACATTGTGGCAAATGGCATTCGGGAGCTGTAGGTTCCGTGATCGCTCTGCTATAAGTGTGGATCGGCCGACCACTTTATCAAGGATTGCCCGAGGTTGCTTGAACAAAGCGTAAGTCGAGTGGAAACCGGGTGCTACCTTCGCTCAAGTAGGCCATCCGAATACGGGCAATACTAGTGGCGGTCGAGAGGGCGAGAGATGCTACAATAAGACCGAGGCTCGTGCTCCCGCTAGGACCTATGCCATACGCCGACGCGAGGATCTTTGCCTCACCGGATGTCATTACGGTACATTCACTCTTTTCGATACTAATGTGATTGCTTCGATTGACCTGGTTTTACTCATTCTTAAATATCTGAAACCTTAGCATCCGAAGAAGAATTTGCCTATTGAGTCTCTTGAGTTTGTAATTTGGGTGTCAAACCCCTTGGGTCATTACGTGCTCATCAACAAAGTGTGTAAGAAAAGTCCCTAGTATTTCGAGGTTCTTGTTTTCCGCGGACTTGATGCTTTTGCCATTCGGCGAATTCGACGTTATTCTTGGTTTGGATTGGTTGACGATGCACGATGCGGTTGTAAATTGCAAAAGCAAGACTATTGATCTGAGGTACACGAATAACGAGATAATTCGGGTTGAGTCTACGGACTTAAAGGGGTTGCCAGCTGTAATATCAGCAATGTTGGCTCAGAAATACGTAAGAAAAGGGTGCGAAGCGTACCTTGCGTATGTGCTCGATGACAAGGAGTCAGAAAAGAAACCCAAATTTGTGCTAGTGGTTTGTGAATACCCGGATGTTTTCCTTGAAGAATTACCGGGTTTACCACCTGTTCGGGAAATAGAGTTTGGCATCGAATTGGTACCTGGTACCACTCCAATTTTGATAGCTCCGTATCGTATGGCACCAACGGAATTAAAGGAGTTGAAAGCGCAGTTGCAAGAATTGGTGGATAGAGGTTTTGCTCGTCCGAGTTTTTCACCTTGGGGAGCGCCAGTGTTGTTTGTGAAAAAGAAGGATGGAACCATGAGGTACGTGCATCGACTATCGTCGACTTAATAAAGCGGCGATAAAGAACAAATATCCGTTACTGCGTATCGGCGATTGGTTCGATCAACTAAAGGAGCCTCGGTGTTCTCGAAAATAGATTTGAGATCGGGCTATTATCGATTCATGAATTCAAGATTGAGCGTACCCAAGCGCCTTGAGAATGAGATATGGTCACTCTGAGTTCCTAGTGATGCCGTTTGGGCTTACTAATGCCCCTGCGGTATTTATGGATTTGATGAACCGGATCTTCAGACCATATTTGGATCGGTTCGTAGTCGTGTTCATTGATGACATCTTGGTCTATTCAAGAAATGAGACCGAACATCTTGAACACCGAGGTTAGTCTTTGTAAATTTTACGGGATAAGCAATTATATGCTAAGTTCAACAAGTGTGAGTTACGTTAAGAGAGGTTAGCTTCTTGGGTCATGTGGTATCTGCGCCGGGTATTCGAGTCGACTGAACAAAATTTCAGCCATACTTAATTGGAAGCCTCAGAAATATTCTTGAGGTTCGAGACTTTTTGGGGCTTCTTAGGTTATTACCGACGATTTGAAAAAGGTTTCTCAACGATAGCCACGCCAATGACGAAGCTACTCCAAAAGGATGTTAAGTTGAATGGACGGAGAAATGTCGAAAAGTTTCGATCAATGAAAACTTATTTGGTGAAGCCCCAATTCTAGTGCAACCCGAATCGGCAAAGAGTTTGTCATCTATAGTGACGCCTCCCTACTTGGGTTAGGTTGCGTATTGATGCAAGAAGGTCGAGTTGTGGCCTATGCGTCGAGACAATTAAAGCCACATGAGAAAAATTATCCGACCCATGATCTCGAATTGGCTGCCATCGTATTCGCCTTAAAGATATGGCAACATTACTTATTTGGTGAGAAGTGCCATGTGTATTCGGATCACAAAAGTCTCAAATATTTGATGACTCAAAGAGACTTAAATCTGCGACAAAGACGTTGGTTCGAGCTGTTAAAGGATTATGAGCTGGTCATTGACTATCACCCGGGAAAGGCGAATATGGTTGCGGATGCCTTAAGTCGTAAATCATTATTCGCTTTATGAGCGATGAATGTGCACTTGTCTATTCGATCCGACAATGTGTTAGTAGCTGAATTGAAAGCCAAACCATTATTGATACATCAAATTCATGAAGCTCAGAAAGTCGACGATGAGTTGGCTGCAAAACAGGCTGAGTGTGTTCCAAACAAGGACTCGAAGTTTCAAATCGATGATGACGGTTGTTTGAGGTTCAAAATTCGACTGTGTGTTCCAAAGAATTCGAAACTTATTTCGATAATTCTGAACGAAGCCCATTGTAGCCGAATGGCAATCCACCCGGGGAGTACGAAGATGTACAACGATTTGAAACGTCGGTTTTGGTGGCATGGTATGAAGCGAGACATCTCGACTTTGTTTGAGATGTTTAATATGTCAACAAGTGAAAGCGGAACATCAAGTGCCTTGAGGATTACTTCACCGATCACGATACCCGAGTGGAAATGGGATCGAGTCACAATGGACTTTGTATCCGGACTGCCATTGTCAGCGAGTAAGAAGGATGCGGTTTGGGTCGTGGTAGATAGATTGACTAAGTCGGCTCACTTTGTCCCCGTACGTACGGATTTTTCGATGGTCAAACTAGCCGAATTGTACGTTTCTCAGATTGTGAGATTACAGGGGTGCCTATTTCTATCGTGTCGAATAGAGATCTGAGATTTACCTCGCGATTTTGGAAGAAGTTGCAAGAAGCTTTGGGTACCAAGTTGCATTTCAGCACCGCCTTTCACCCCCAAACCGATGGTCAATTCGTGCGGATAATTCAAATACTTGAGGATATGTTGAGATGTTGCATCCTTGAGTTCGATGGTTCATGGGAGCGGTATTTGCCTTTGATTGAATTAAACACAACAATAGTCTTCAATCAAGTATTAAGATGGCACCTACGAGGCTTTGTACGGTCGTAAATGCGATTACACCATTGTTTTGGACCGAGCTCGGTGAAAGCAAAATTTTGGGGTGGATTTGATCGGAGATCTTTGAAGAAAGTGAAAGTAATCCGTGAAAGTCGAAGATAGCCTCCGACCGTCGAGAAGTCATCGCGGATCTGAAACGAAAAGACATCGAGCATCGGTGGGGATAAAGTGTTTCTCAAGGTTTTGCCGTGGAAAAAGATACTCGATTCTACCGTAAGGGCAAGTTGAGCCCGAGGTTTATTGGGCCATATGAGATATCCGAAGCGAGTCGGTCCGATTGCATATCGTTTGATTTTGCCCCCTGAACTCGAAAAGATTCACGATGTCTTTCATGTTTTGATGCTTCGACGCTATAGATCTGATCCATCGCACGTGATTAGTCCATCAGAGGTTGAAATACAAGCCAATATGAGTTATGAGGAAAAACTGATTCGTATCCTATCACGTAAAGTGAAAGAGTTGCGAAACAAGTGGGTTCCGCTAGTGAAAGTGTTATGGCTCAAACACGGGATAGAAGAGCTACTTGGGAAACCGAGAACGCTATGAAAGAGCGATACCCAAGCCTATTTACCGGTAAGATTTTCGGGACGAAAATTTCTTAAGTGGGGGAGAGTTGTGACAGCCCAAAATTGACCCTAGTCAGAATGTGGTTTCGGGACCACAAAACCGAGGCATAAAAATAATTTAAAATTTATTTTGATGCCTATGATATGTGTTAATTTGTGTGTGACATTTTTGATGATTGATTTAGTGTTATAAAGGTGAATTTCACAAGAAAGGACTTAGTAGTGAACTTTGAAAGTATGAAGGGGAAATGTGTGATGACTAATTAAAGCATGCATGCAAAACAATGGACTTGCATGTCAAATTCCCTTTTATAGGTGGTGGCGGCCATGACAAAGAAATATGGGCTAAACATGTCATGAAACATGTTTTGTTGGGCATTAGGGAGAAATAATAAACAAATAAGCATGGGTAAGAAAAGAATGAAAAAAAAAATGTGTGTGAGTATGGTATCTCCCCATTCTTTGTGAGTTGTAAAGGAAGAAAGAAAAAAATTGTTCATTCTTTCTTTGAGCCAAAACTAAGGAAGAAGGAGGATTTTGCTCCATTTTTGGTTTAGAAGAGATCTAGAAGGAGATTTGGCTATACTTGCATCAAGATTAAGGTATGTTGAGGTTGTGTCATGAGATTCATGCTTGTTTTGGTTGCTAACTTGATGTGCATGTTAGCCATGGTTCAAATCCTTGCTATGCCATGAAAAATGGTATTTGGCCAAGGTTGATATTGTGTTAAAGCCATTGCATGCTAAATGTGAAGCTTGTTGATGATACATGCAATGATGGATTGACTACTCTTGAAATTTCTTTTTAGTGTTCTTGAGTAGGAGATTGAATTCTTTGTTTAACCATGACCGAAGTTGAAAGGGTATGGTTGTGATGTATTCGGCCATGGTGCATTCATGAGCATGATTTATGCTTGTTACTTGATTGGTAAAAAAAAAAAAAAAATTTGTGTTTGGATGGGTATGAACCCTTGAGATTGACCTTGCACCTATATGTGTATACATGTTTGCACATGATGTATTGCCATGACATATATACTATTTCAAGGTATATATTTGCTTGTGATGATGTTTGGTTATGAAGTACATGAGAGATGTGTATTGAGCTACAATATGTAATCGTTAGTTAGTAAAATGCATGCTGTTTTTATGTGGTATTAAGTGCATAATTGGCCTCAACATGGACATGCATATTCGCCACATGAGGGAAATTGGTGTGCATGCATTCGGTTAGAGGCAAGCATATTGATGCCTATTCTTGGCTTAGAAAATTCGCTAAGAGGAATATTAACTAATGTGTTGAGTTCGATTCGTGATTTCGTACATATGCGACTTTGATGCTTAATGAGTATATATATTGGCTAGGTATCTTGAATTCCCCTTCGATGCTCAAATGATAAAACCAATTTATTTGTTAAATTAAGCTCAAGAGCAAAGAGGAGCTAAATCCGATAAGGGAAGGAAAAGTCATCGAATAGCCATCGAAATCGTTCGACCACGTCCGAGGTAAGTTTTGAGTATCGAAACTTAGATTTTGATTCGATTGAATGAAGTAATAAGCAATCGAAATTGTGCCTTTGTATGTGGCCATTGAGTAGAAATGATATTTTTGCTAAGTGAATTGTGCATAAAAGTTGTGTTCGAAGTTGAAACAAAGATGTGTATAAATGTTCGAGTGATATCCGGGCTAAGCCCGAAGGCAATTGTGCAAATTGTGACATCGGGCTAAGCCGAAGGCAATTGTGCGAGTTATGATATCGGGCTAAGCCAGAAGGCAATTGTGCGAGTTGTGATATCCGGGTTAAGTCCGAAGGCATTTGTGCGGGTTACCATAACGGGCTATGTCCGAAGGCGTTTGAACAGTAGCTATATCCGGATAAACTCGAAGGTATGTGATTCGAGAACTTTGAACTTGCTGTAAAATTTTCAGTTAATACGCTTGTGAAATTCCCAACAACAAGGTACGTTTCGTGTGTGCTTTGCACCCTATGAGTAAGTGTATGTGCGTATTCGCTCCGATGATAAATAAGTTATCGACCTTGACTAAGCCGTTATTAGTGTATGAATATAAGAGTTGGGATTGTGAAGTAAGCATGTCTTTGAGAAATTGTGCATATGAATTATTGTTTAGCTACTTGAATGCTATGCTTGGTTGTGTGTATATTATGGCTCGAAACTTACTAAGCATAAATTGCTTACTCCGTTTCTTTGTTTCTCTGTTTATAGATTTTGCTCGTTAGCGATCGGATTCGGGATCATAGAAGTTGAAGTCAACCACACTATCAAAGCCCTTTTTGGTACTCCTTTAGTTGATTTTTGGATATGGCATGTATAGGACTACCCTCGGTTGTTTTTAAGTACTTTGTGATGTATATGTGTGCGGCCATGCGAAAATGGTTCGTAAAAGTGGAGTATGGAATTTGACCATATGTGGTTTGTAATTATATTTGGTTCCATGATGTGATTATGGTTTGGAATGAGAGAGTTGGTCACATGATCAGCCATTGGAATGGCTAAATATGATCATATGTGGACCTAAGTATGACTAGACTATAGTTGGTCCATGGGAACTACAATATAGGTAAATCCTACCTTAAAAGCAGATGCTGCCACTACGATGACGTGGATGTGAAAAATCACCAAAATTTGTAGGAATGGTGTTAAATAGTGAATAAATTATGCGATCGAACCTTGACGAGTCTATTTTCATATGAAAGTAACGAAACGATCATATGAACAGTATACCGAGAGATATTAAAGTTCTCGTGAGACAGGACCAAAACGGTTTTTGGGTCCCCTGTCGCGACTTTGAAAATTTACCATAAATTATCAAGAATGAATTAGAAGTCATGCCTTATATGTGCAGATTCCTTTTCGAGTCTAGTTTCATGGGTGACTTTAACTAATAAACTGTACCTATTGGCCCGACCAAAATTCTAGAAATAAATCCATGGATGGATATATGAGTCTAAATTCAGGAAAATTTACTGAATCGGTTTCGAGTTGTGAAACTCGAGATATGCTTTTAAGGCGACAATGACGCAGCTTTTCCAACTTGCCTAGGAATGTCAAATTGGTCGGTGCCATAAGTGGTTTTGGCTTGTTACCCTCGTGTCCGAAACCGCAACGGTCTCGGGTTGAGTGTTACACCCTTGACTCCAAGTCCACCAACTAGGGCTCACCTGCAAGGATGGAAGAGAAAGGGTGAGTTTGGAAACTCGGTGCATCTGAAACCCATCCAAAGCCCAAATCAGCTCGAGCCCATTGGGCCTAAGCCCTATTCAGATAACGATTACAGTGGACCAAGCCCTTTTCGAATCTGATAGCAAGGCCTTAGCTCCTTTTTACATAATAGTGTGGCCCATAAGCCCGATTCAAGATAACATAGGTAACAATAGTAGTAATGCATGCAAACCCATCTGGGGAGACTACTCAACCCACCAACTGCTACTCGCCCGCACCAGCCCTACACTCCATGTGGGAATATCTCAACCCACCCAACCCTACACTCCACAATTGCAAAGAACGCACGCTCAAATATCGATAAGTTGAGGCAAAGCCTCCAAGATCGTGGATGAACCACTTTCAATACTTCCTCCATCAATACCCCAATCCCATGCAGCAGATATTAATAAAAGCATATCATGTAAAATACAAGTATTAATCAATCATGCGGTTTAGCCAATTTAAACCCTAGGGGCATATCGGTAATTTTACTCTTTAGGGTAATTTTCAGTAACTTAGCAACTACACAAGCTACTTGATAATTTTCAGCAGTTTTATGCAATTTGGTTCCACCATCTAACTAATGAGCTAATTTGCCCATCTCTTACCCATATTGGTCCGTAAGCCCATTGGGCCCAATTTTGGCCCATCGAGGCCCTCTTTTTCCGAAGTACGTTAAGACGTCACACAAACTTACTTACCACCTTGTGGTGCTAGATCTAACAATTACTCTACGTCTTGAGAGCATTCGCATACTCACAAGCCCATGAAATGCTGGAATTTCGGCATTTCGACTTTTACCGAATTGAACTAAGAAAGGGTGTTCGGTACACACCTGATTCGCGACGACTGCTACTGAGATCTCTTCCGATGTCCTACAATTGATTAGCATAGTTCTTATTTACAAACCATAATCACTAAACCCCAAAACTTACTCATCCATGCTCAAACCATGTCCCTAAAAGCCTTTGAAACCTTACCTTTTGCCAAAATCGATAGCTAGCTCGAATCCGATTGCTCCAACAACCCACGCCTTCAATCCAACACTTAAGAAGACACTAATCATTGACGAAAACCTCGATTAAAACCCTTAGAGCCACATGCCCAAATCGACACCTCCCTAGATTTTAGGGACTTGGCTTTTCCTAACTTTGTAAAATAGGACCAGATCGAGATGATGAACACTTACCCTTACTCCTTTTTGATCTCCACGCAATCGATGCAGATTTATCTTTCAAACGACAGTAAAACTCGACTCCCGAAGTTTTGAAGTTTCAGCTGTAAGCCCCCAAATCTATGGTTTTTCGGCTTTTGGGTGATGAAGGAGATGACAATGTGGGGTTATAACCTTGATGTAGAATTTCCGACAGGTATCTAGGGTTTAGAAAAGATGATTGTCGTTTATTAGGCACAAAAATATCGAAGGATTTGGCTTGGAAGAAATCGGCACAACTAATGTATTTTTTGAGGTTTTGGCTTTTGTGGTTTCGGCACAAGTGTTGATGAACAATGAGGTTTGATGAGCGGTTTTGAAGAAAAAATGAAGAAAGAAGAATAGAGAGAATGGTGGTTTAATTTGGAGAGGAAAAAGAGAAAAGAACAACCCTAAGGTGTTTAAGAAGAAAACGGCACCACTCAATACCCTAAGTGCGAAATACTAACCTAATACCCCTCCGAAATCCCTTTCTAATACCCCTAATTCGCCAACTCTTAGCCTCTCTCCAAATCCCTTAAATCTCTCCCTTATCACTCCTTAATCCAAGCGTTTGGACATGATTCAAACTCTCCTTTAGCAGACTCCACGGACTCCAACACTACCCTCCCGCACTTAAAAATAAATGCATCTATTTGTCAACACAGGAATCGATCCCATGCCTTCCCAATGCTCCACACTCCACCTTTTAAGAGCCTAGTGGCATCACCCTTGCCACTTTACTAAGGCTCTTTTTGTGATGCAATTTACCCATAACTCTATACAAGGGCCACCTAGCCAAAACCCCTAACTCCTAAGTCCAAAAATTCAAAAATTCAACTGGGTTTTGGCCAACACATGGGCCTTATATAAGCCCATTTACCTACTCAAAATATTAATTTCACATCCAAATACAAAATTTTAAAATCTTTACAAAATATTGAAAACCGCGAATAAATCCGAAAATCAGGATGTTACACCACGTGCTCAGTTTGAAGTATTTCTTTTAAAAAGTGTGGCACACCGAGTCTTCGGCGCCGAATCCGTAATTCTTTTTAATACTTTTGTTTGTTTAGAAATTGAAATACTGTGGATTCCTTAGATATTGGTCTAAATTTGAATTTGGTATTTATTTTATGTGGATGTGATGTTTGGATATAGAAATGGTATATATATATATGTAATAAATATGTGTCTGCTTCAGTGAATAAATGTTGTATGTATGAGATGTTTCAAGTTCTAGTGGAAGTGTGATAGTGATAGTAGGATCAGAGTGAAGTGTGATAGTGATAGTAGGATCAGAGTGCGTAGCGGTAACGTAGTGGGTAGATGTTACACGACTACCCTGTTAGACGGAAATTTCGGGGACGAAATTTCTTTAAGGGAGGTAGAGTTGTAACAACCTGGATTTGGGCCTAAAATTTTTGGGCCTTGAGCATGGGAGCGGTTGCAGACAGCTTATAATATTTTGTTGTGCGTGTAAATTTCGTTAATGAAGGCTTGTTTTAATGGTTAAGTGTGCTGAGAAGTGTTGGAGAAGTCCTGGGTTCAAACCTGGACTCTAGCAAAAATTTTGGTTTAAGGTAAATCAAACCCTGGGTGTAGTAGGTAGGACTTAAGAATATTGTTGGAGGAATTGTGCCACAAAAAGGAGTGTGGTGTAGTGGCAAGGTGGCGCCACTTAGGGGACAAGGAAGTGACGCCATAGAGGAAGCAAGGGGTCCAAGGTTCAAGTCTTGGCTCTTGCAATATATTTTGGTTTTTCTTTTCAATAAATCTGGAAGCAAGTAGGTACGCTTTAAAGTTTAATGTGTTGGATTTATGACACAAATGAGTTGATGGCCTAATGGTGGTGGTGTGAGTTGGCATGTGAGAGGACTTTGGTTTGAATCCCTTGGCACGCAAAGGTTGATTATTTTGCTATGTTGGGACGGTAAGAGTTGGTGTTGGTTTTAAACTCTGGTGATGGAGGGATCCCACATCGAGAAGCTAACATAAGAGTAGATGGAGAGCTGGCTTTAAATAGAGCAAACCATGAGGAGAGTAGGCAGGCATACCCTTCTTGGCTGATCCCTTTCGCTTTGTGACGTGCTCGTTTTGGTTGGGCGTCAGCTGAGAGTGCTTGGAGCGCAGATTAACTGCAGTCTCCTAACAGGTGTGTATTTCTCACTACTCTAGCTATAGGATGGCTACTTCGGGCCGCAATGGGCCGAAAGGGGCCATATGGGCCCAATGGGCCTACGGGCCCAATTGGATAAGTTGTTTGATTGTATAGTAAATATTGGACTAGGCTAGGTGAATCTCATATCTGTGGTTAGATTTGGGCTAAAATGGCCACACGAGCGTGTGGGCCCATTTGGGCCGAGAAGGGTTTTAGGCCCATTCGTATTGTTATCCCTATTTAGAATACTTTAATTTACGAAATTACTGAAATACCCTTAGTTGTAAAATTACCAAAGTACCCCCGATTTATAAAATTACCCAAATATCCTCAATTTGTAAAATTACCAAAATACCCTCAGTTTGCAAAATTATTGAAATACCCTTGATATGTAAAATTATCAGAGTACCCTCGAAATACAAAATTACTATTTTACCCTCGATTTACAAAATTACTGTTTTACCCTCGATTTACAAAATTACTGTTTTACCCTCGATTTACAAAATTACCGTTTTACCATCGATTTACAGAATTATTGTTTTACCCTCGATTTACAGAGTTACTATTTTACCCTCGATTTACAAAATTATTGTTTTACCCTCGATTTACAGAATTATCGTTTTACCTTCGATTTACAAAATTACTATTTTACCTTTGATTTATAGAATTACCGTTTTACACTCGATTTACAAAATTACTATTTCACCCTCGATTTACAAAATTACTATTTTACCTTCGATTTACAGAATTACCGTTTTACCCTCGATTTATAAAATTACCATTTTACCCCTAGGGTGTTAAATGATTGTTTTGCCCTTATGGGCAAGTGACTGACTTGGACTGTATGGTTGACGGATTTGATTGTGAATATATGTTGGTGATATGAATGACTTGACTGTGACTATTTGATTCAAATATGGGCATGATATTCTAATTCTGTATGTTGTATGCCATGACATGTATATCTGTTGCATGGGATACGGGTTATATTGATGGAGGAAGCGTTCTGACAGCCTCGCTGCAATCTGGTGGCCTCGCCACATATATTTGTTCTGGTGACTTCGTTACAATATCTGGCAGCCTCGCTGCAATTTGTTTTAGAAGAGCGCGAAATTTGACCTCCCTCAAATGGATGGATCTGGGATTGATTGTGGAATCCGAGCAGAGAGAACCCGGGGCGGGCAAGAAGATACGCTAGGCGGAGTAGTCGCTCTGGAGCAGGTTCTTCGACTGGATCAATGCATGTATGAATCCTAAAAAAAAGCGGATCTCTTACAAGATCAATTCGGATTGGCTCTGGTTCGTTTAGAAAATGTAATTAGAGGAACTATATGCGAACAATTAGGCATAAATTGATACCGACTCCTCGAATTTGGTAACCGACTCCATTAACAACCACTTATGAATCCATTTTGGATTACACCCATTGTCTCAAGTTTTGGATAGAACAAATCTATTGACACAAATAGTGCATGGGAGAAAATTGAGTTATTTGGGCCCCGGAGGATTGACCAAGGCGAATCGCTAATTTTCGGATCTGAGATATCCATCCTAGTCACTATGGACGATTTGCCCAATTGACACGTCTGAAGGGATCAATGTTGGACTTATCGGATCCTTAGCAATTCATGCCAGGATTGGTCATTGGGGGTCTCTAGAAAGTCCATTTTATAAAATCTTTGAGAGATCAAAAAAAGCACAGATGCTTTATTTATCTGGTGGCCTAGCCACAATATCTGTATCTGGTGACTTCGTCACAATATCTGGCAGCCTCGCTGCAACTTCTGTGGTGTGTAGCGATTGGGTGGGTTGAGTAGTCTCCCCACATGGTGTAAGGTTGGTACGGGGGTGTATACAGCTGGATTGGGTTGGGATTGCCTTCACATTCTGATTTTGATCCTGTTACGATCTCGATTACGATTCTAATTACGTCACCTAATTTCGATTACGATTACGATTACGATTACGTCACTTGATTACGATTTCGATTCTCATTTTGATTCTAGTTCGATAATGTTTCTTTCTCGTAATGGGCTAAGGCCCATCTGCATCTGTTATAGTGGACTAAGGCCCAATTGATACTAAAAGCGTAAGTAAGGTGGGGCGGACTTTTAATTCTTTTATATGGTGATTCGTTCTTTTTAGTAGGGATTTCACTTGAGTTCTGAACTCACCCTTAATTTTCATCTCTGCAGAAATCCCCAACCATAGTGGGCTTGGAGCTGTGAGGGATTTGAGTGGCCACATCATCTGCGCAGTTGGTTTTCTAAGTTAGTTTATTTTTATTATTTTATATTCGATTTAATTTTGGGTTTTAAGTTGTAATAAGGCCGCTATTAAAATTTCTTTTTTTTCGCTTAGGCTGCGCGAGTTTTCAAAATTAATGAACGTTTTCCAAGACTCAACAAGCACAACAAATGGATAGCCTAAAGATTGATAAACCGGCTTTTCATTCAACCGCTATTTTACAAAGACCATCCCAATCACTTAAATCAATGAATGCATACTAAGTCGTAAGTCAATGTGACACGTCGGATCTGGCCATAACGTCTGGGCCGAGTTTAGGGTGTTACAAATAAATTCGCACACATAGTGTATATATTCATTCGCACACATGGTGCTAGCTTTTCCATACGCACACATAGTGCTGCCCCATTCGCACATATAGTGCCCTTTTCATTCATGCATATACGTACACACAGTACAACAAAAATAAAAAAATAGCACGTCAATTCAATGCCATCGGCTCAATAATACATTATCTATTCGACATTTCTCCACATATAGAATTTACATTTCATGAGCTATGTGTACTCTAGGTATACATAGTAATCTAAGTCTTAATTGCTTAGAACTTACCTTATTGTCGAACAAATAGCTCTGATCGACTACTCAACAACCTTTGCTTTCCTCTTATCCGAACTTGGCTCTCTTTGATCTTGAGATTAGTTAAACAAATAAACTAATTCAATCATCTTACCAATTCATCATAACCCAAATTCTATTAATTTCAAACACATATATCATACTGCACTTTCATCATTGATGAATTAAACACATAACATGACTGACTGCACATAGTTCTCAAATTCGACCAGCTTGTCATAACATTTTCATATTAACATCATACCAAACCTAAATTGGACATTCATTTAATTATAGTCAAGCAAATTCAATTTCTCTTCCCACTATCACATACACTACAACTCAATTCCTTTCATGTCAAATGCATTTAACTAAACCATGTCTTAATATCAAGTGCATTCGGCAATGACACAAACCAACTTACCTCAACATTCTATCTCTCATACCTTAACTGAATACTCCCTAGAGTATTTCAATCCTCCCAATTCAATCCCAAGAGCTTAAAATTTACCTAATTGAGTTTATCCATGTCTATCTTATTATTCAACTAAAACAATAATTAAATTCATCTCAAATCCTCCATGACCGAATGTATATATATAACTCAATAAACAAAAAATTATTAACCTCCCAATTCAAGTCCACATTCGGCATCCAAAAAAAAAAACACTTATTAACAATTAAATTATTAATTTCCAAAATTAAGCATAATTTCACCTTACTGCATAATAGCTGATTGAGATTTTTGTCCATATTAACCATTCATAGAAATTTTTACTTAGTTCATACTCACCTATAACCATTTCTAATCACATAACTTCAAAACATCAACAATTTAACATATAGGAAACATAACCGAATGCTTCATGCATCACAAATTCAAAAATTAGCACATGGGTCATGCTAAGAGCTTCAAAACCAACTCAATTCCACAAAAATCCAAAAGAATCACATGAAATCATACCTTAATCTATACATTCACCATAGCCGAATGCCTTAGCTTCATTTTGTTTTCTTTTCTTTATGGTTTCGGCAAAAATGGAAGAAAGGATGAGTGGAACTTTGTTTTTATCACCATTTTCTATTATAAATTCATTATTTCACAATATAAAACCATTATAATATAATGCTTATTTCTTTCTTTAACATATAATTTCCACCAACTAAAATAAAGATATGAAAACACATGATTGGATGCATGTGTTGATCGGTCATTTACATTCAAAATGGTCCATTTGACATGCATGTCCCCCATAATACTAAACCATATAATATTTGGCCACTGCACATTTGCCTTTCACATTTTCAAGGTTTCTCAAACAAGTCCTTTTTAACTAATTCCACATCCAAATGACAGAAATCAAAACACGATATTTTCACACATGAAATTTCACATATAATAAACATAGAATATAACATTCAATTATTTTCGCGACTCGGTTTTGTGGTCCCGAAACCACTTTTCGACTAGGGTTAAAATAGGGCTGTCACAAACATTATGAATCTGATCAAGTTCTGGTGGTAAAGCTAATCGATATGCAGCCTGTTCGATTCTTTCTGTAATCTCATATGGTCCAATGAATCGTGGACTCAATTTTCCTTCACGACCAAACCGGAGAAATTTCTTCCAAGACGATACTTTCAAGAATACTTTTTCCTTGACTTGAAATTCTATTTCTTTTCGTTTCAGATTAGCATAAGACTTTTGACAATTAGAGGCTGCTTTCAAACTGTCTCAAATTACTTTCACTTTTTTCCTCGGCCTCTCGGACCAAGTCAACTCCGTGTAACTTTTTCTCACTGAGTTCTGTCCAATACAATGGAGTTCTACATTTGTGACCATACAAGGCTTCATACAGTGCCATTTTAATACTAGACTGATAACTATTATTATAAGCAAATTCAACTAATTGCAAATACTTTTCCCAATTACCTTCAAACTCAAGTGTACAACATCGAAGCATATCTTCGAAGATCTGTATTATCCGTTCAAATTAACCGTTTGTTTGGGGATGAAATGTAGTGCTAAAGTGTAATTGAGTACCCAAAGCTTCTTGCAATTTGCTCCAGAATCGAGATGTAAACCGAGGGTTTCTATCTGAAATAATGGAGACAGGCACTCCATGCAATCTGACAATCTCAGAAACATATAATTCAACCAATCTCTCCAAAGAATAATCTATGCGTACTAAAATAAAGTCTGCAGATTTCGTCAACCGATCAACAAGTACCCAGTTGGCATCTTTCTTTCTTAGAGACAGGGGTAATCCCGATACAAAATCAATAGTAATTCTTTCCCATTTCCGTTCTAGTATCACAACTGGCTGTAATAGTCCAGAAGGCAACTGATGTTCAGCTTTTACTTGTTGATATATCAAACACGTAGATACAAACTCAAAAATATCTCATTTCATTCCCAGCCACCAGTACATCATTTTTAGATCATTATACAATTTATTACTACCAGGATGTATAGACATGTTAATGTCATAAGCTTCATTCAAAATCTTATGTACTAGTTTTGTGCTTTTCGATACAGATACTCTGCCTCTAAAGAACAAACAACCATCAGTCCTGATCTGAAATTCTAAGTTAGGAGTCATTTCACTTTGTATTCATTTTGCTTGCAGCTAACTATCATTTTTCTGAGCTTCAGATATTTGCTGTAAAAACATTGGTCTAGCTTTAAACTCAACTATGATTGGACCATCATTAGACAATGATAATCGAGTATTCATTTCTCGCAAAGTATACAAATATTTTCTGCTCAGAGCACCTGCCACTACATTGGCTTTTCCCAGATGATAGTCAATGATAGGGTCATAATCTTTCAGTAATTCAAGCCATCTGCACTATCTCAAGTTCAAATCTTTCTATGACATCAAATATTTTAGACTTTTATGATCAGTGAATATGTGACATTTTTCACCAAACAAGTAATGCCGCTAGATTTTCAATACGAACACAATGGCTACCAATTCAAGATCACGTGTCGAGTAGTTTCTTTCATATGGTTTTAGCTGTCTTCAAGCATAGGCTACTACTTTACCATTTTGCATAATACATAGCCTAAACCATTCAATGATGCATCACTTTAAACTATAAATTCCTTACCCGATTCTGACTGAATTAATACTGGTGCTTCTGTCAATAAAGCTTTTAATCTGTCAAAACTTTGCTGGCATTTATCAGTCCACTCGAACTTTATATCTTTCTATAGTAAATGAGTCATCAGGGAATCTATCATTGAAAAACATTTTACAAACCTTTGATAATAACCAGCTAGTCCCGGAAAACTTCGGACCTTAGACACATTCTTCGGTGGCTTTCAATTAACAATGGCTAAAATTTTATCCGGGTCTATTCTAACAGCTTCAATAGATACTATATGCCCGAGAAAACTAACTTCTCGTAGCCAAAATTCACATTTACTGAATTTGGCATACAATTGTTTCTCTCGCAGGGTTTGCAACACTATTCACAAATGCTCAACATGTTCATTTTCATCTCGAGAACAAACCAAAATATCATCTATAAATACCACCACAAGCCTATCCAAATACGGGCTAAAAATTCTATTCATTAGATCCATAAACACTATAGGTGTATTTGTCAAGCCGAATGACATCATGAGAAACTCATAGTGTCCATACCTGGTTCTAAAAGTTGTATTTGGTACATCCAGATCTTTTACCCATAATTGATAATAGCCAGAATGGAAATAAATCTTGGAAAATACAGTGACACATTTTAACTGGTCAAATAGGTCATCAATACGAGGCAAAGGATACTTGTTCTTTATTATAACTTTGTTGAGCTATCTGTAATCAATACACAGCCTTAACAATCCATCTTTCTTTTTTACGAACAGAACCGGCGCATCCCAAAGGTGAGAAACTAGGTCAAGCAAAACCTCTGTCAATCAACTATTGCAACTGTACTTTCAGCTTTTTCAATTTAGTAGGAGCCATGTTGTAAGGTGCTATGGATATAGGTGTTGTTCCTGGAACAAGATATATAGAGAATTCCACTTCTCTATCCAGTGGTAGACTAGGTAATTCTTCTGGGAATACATCAGGAAATTCACACACAACCGACACTGGTTAAATCTCTGACTTAGGTACTTTAGTATCCAGCACACATGCAAGGTAAGCATCATAACCCTTTCGGACATATCTCTGTGCTGATATTGCTGAAATCACATTAGGTAGTCTATCCAATTTATCAGATTCAACATGAAGTAATTCACCACTCTCACATTTCAATACAATATATTTCTGTTTACAATTCACCACTGGATCATATTGGGTTAACCAATCCATTCCCAAAATCACATCAAATTCATCAAGTGGCAATAACATCAAGTCAGGCGAAAAATAATAACCTTTTACCATCAATGGACAGTTTTTACAGACTTTATCCACCATAACACACTGGCCTAGGGGGTTGAAACTTTAACCACAAATTTAGTGAATTCAATAGGTAAATTCTTAACAGTCACTAACTCCGTGCATATGTATGAATGTGTGGAACCATGATCAATCAATGCAGTAATATCAGTATCAAGTAGAGAAAATGTACCAGTAATGACGTTTGGTGCAGAGGCATCCTCTCTAGCACGAATAGCATATGTTCTTGCAGGTGCTCGTACCTCAGATCTAACTATTGTATCCCTAGTAGTACCTCGACTACCACTAACACTGCTGGGGTAACAAGGTGGTCTGCCTCTCGAAATAGGATTACTAGGCTTTGGAGCTAGTTCTATCTCTTTTTCAACTCTTTCTAGACAATCTCTGAGAAAATGGTCAAGTGAACCACATCCAAAACAAGCTCCACTTCTAGACTGACATTCCCTATGATAAAATTTGTTACAATGTTTACATTTGGGTTTGGGATTACTGACACTACCCACACTGGTCACAGATGGAGATGAAGACCTCGAGTTAGAACGTTGAGAGCCCTGCTCTCTTCTAGAATATCCTATAGAGGTGGTAACATAATCATATTACCTCTTTAATTTATTAAAAGCAAATGATTGTGACTTACTCATAGTTTTTTTCCAGAAACCCGAGCCTTTCTTTCAACCTGCTTCTTTTCCTTACTCAATTCCTCAGCTTTGTGTGCTTGATCGGCAAACACCACAAATTCCTTTTGTAACACCCCGAACCCGAGACCGTTGCCGGTGTCGGACACGAGGGGTTAACAAGCCAAAACCACTTATAGCACCGACCAACTTGACATTCCCAGGCAAGCTGGAAAACTGCGTCACTGTTTCCTTAAAAAGCATATCTCGAGTTACAAAACTCGGAAACTGATTCCGTAAATTTTCCCTGAATTTAGACTCATATATCCATCCCTGGATTTATTTCTAGAATTTTTGGTCGGGCCAATTGGTACAGATTATTAGTTAAAATCACCCATGTTACAGGGGTCGACTACAATGACCTTCGCGCGTTACAACTTGAATATCTCTCTGTACAGGGTTTAAATACTGATGCCGTTTATTTCTAATGAAACCAGACTCAAAAAGGAATCTGAAAATATAAGGCATGACTTATAATTCATTCTGGATAATTTATGGAAAATTTTCAAAGTCGCGACAGGGGACCCAGAAACCGTTCTGGCCCTGTCTCACGAGAACTTTAATATCTCTCGGTATACTGATCATATGATCGTTTTGTTACTTTCATATGAAAATAGACTCGTCAAGGTTCGATCACATAATTTATTCACTATTTAACACCATTCCTACAAATTTTGGTGATTTTCCCCATCCACATCACTGCAGCTGGTAGCATCTGTTTTTAAGGTAGGCTTTACCTATATTGTAGTTCCCATGGATCAACTATAGTCTAGTCATACTTAGGTCCACATATGATCATATTTAGCCATTCCAATGGCTGATCATGTGACCAACACTCCCATTCCAATCCATAATCACATCATGAAACCATATATAATTACAAACCACAAATGGTCTAATTCCATACTCCACTATTACGAACCATTTCCGCATGGCCGTACACATATACAACACAAGTACTTAAAACAACCGAGGGTAGTCCTATACATGCCATATCCGAACTCAACTAAAGGAGTACCAAAAAGGGCTTTGATAGTGTGGTTGACTTCAACTTCTATGATCCCGAATCCGATCGCTAACGAGCAAAATCTATAAACAGAGAAACAAAGAAACGGAGTAAGCAATTTATGCTTAGTAAGTTTGAGCCATAATATACACACAACCAAAGCATAGCATTCAAGTAGCTAAACAATAATTCATATGCACAATTTCTCAAAGACATGCTTACTTCACAATCCCAACTCTTATTTTCATGCACAAACAACGGCTTAGTTAAGGCCAATAGCTCGTTTATCATTGGAGCGAATATTCATACAAGACTTACTCATAGTGTGCAAAGCACACACAAAACATACCTTGTTGGGAATTTCAAGTGCATTAACTGAAAATTTTCCAGCAGCTTATAAATTTGAATCACATACCTTGAGTCTAACCGGATATAGCTACTGTTCAAACGCCTTGGGACATAGCCCGGTTATGGTAACCACACAAATGCCTTGGGACTTAACCGGATATCACAACTCGCACAATTGCCTGGGCTTAGCCCGGATATCTGGTCGCACAATTGCCTTGGGCTTAGCCCGGATATCACTCGAACATTCATGCACATCTTTGTTTCATTTTCACAACAAAACTTTTATGCACAATTCACTTAACAAAAATATCATTTCGCTCAATGGCCATATACAAGGGCGAATTTCGATTGCTTATTACTTCATTCAATCGAATCAAAATCTAAGTTTCGATACTCGAAAACTTACCTCGGATGTTGTCGAACGATTCCGATGGCTATTCGACTACTTTTTCCTTCCCTTTATCGGATTTGGTCCCCCTTTGCTCTTGAGCTTAATTTAACAAATAATTTGATTCAATCATTTGAGTATCGAAAAGAAGAACTCAAGGCACTTAGCCCACATATATTCACTAGATATTAAAGTCACATAAGTACGGAATTCATGAATCGACTCAACACACAAAGCCTTCAACATGCTTACTCATGGCCGAACAACACAACCTCTTAGGTACTCATTCATGGCCGATTATGCATGTTGATGTTGAGGCCAATTACATGTTTAACACCACACATGAATGGCACACATTTTACTAGCTAATGCTTTACATATTGTAGATCAATACTTTTAATATAGCATGAAGCACTCATATGGCCGATTATACTTAGTCATTCTTGCACCAAATCAACAATAAATTCCAAGATTTTCACATCATATGTGTACTAGGCCGAATGTACTTGCAATTTCACAACCATTCTTCAACATTTTCTTCTTTAAACAAACATATTTATCACTTACTTCATAACCAAAACATCATGTGCAAACATATACACACATATAGGTGCAAGGTCAATCTCAAGGGGTTCATACCCATCCAAACACAAATTTTACCAATCAAGTAACAAGCATAAATCATGCTCATGAATGCACCATGGCGAATACATCACAACCATACCCTTTTAACTTTGGTCATGGTTAAACAAAGAATTCGATGTCCTACTCAAGAATACTAAAAGAAATTTCAAGAGTAGTCAATCCTTCATTACATGCATCATCAACAAGCTTCACATTTAGCATGCAATGGCTTTAACACAATATCAACCTTGGCCAAACACCATTTTCATGGCATAACAAGGATTTGAACCATGGCTAACATGCACATCAAGTTAGCAACCAAAACAAACATGAATCTCATGACACAACCTCAAACATACCTTAATCTTGATGCAAGTATGACCAAATCTCCTTCTAGTTCTCTTCCAAGCCAAGCATGAAGCAAAACTCCTATCTTCTCCTTAGTATTTTCGGCCAAGAAGGAAAGAACAAGGATGAACAATTTTTTCTTGTTTTTCTTTCACATACACGGCAATGGGGGAAATGCCACACGCACACACATTTTTTTCTTCTCTTCCCACAACTTAATTATTAAATCATTTCCCTCATCATCCATTAACAAAACATGTTTCAACATGTTTTCTTTGCCCATAACCCTTGTCATGGCGGCCACTAAGCTTCCTTTTGGGAAATTTGACATGCAAATCCCTTATTTTTGCATGCACGATTAACTAGTCATCACACATTTCCCCATCATACTTTCAAAGTTTACTACTAGGTCCTTTCTAGTGAAATTCACCTTTATAACACTAAATCGAATCATCAAAATGCCACACACAAATTAACACATATCATAGGCATCAAAATAAATTTTAAATTATTTTTATGCCTCGATTTTGTGGTCCTGAAACCACATCCCGACTAGGGTCAATTTTGGGCTGTCACAACTCTCCCCCACTTAAGAAATTTTCGTCCCCGAAAATCTTACCGGTAAATAGGTTTGGGTAACGCTCTTTCATAGAGCTCTTAGGTTCCCAAGTAGCTTCTTCCATCCGTGTTTGAGCCATAACACTTTCACTAGCGGAACCCGCTTGTTTATAACACTTTCACTTCACGTGATAGGATACGAACCGGTTCTTCCTCATAACTCATATCGGATTGAATTTCAACCTCGATAGACTAATTACGTGCGACGGATCAGATCTATAACGTCAAGCATCGAAACATGAAAGACATCATGAATACATTTCAAGTTCGGGGCAAAATCAAACGATATGCAATCTGGACCGACTCGCTCGGATATCTCATATGGCCCAATGAACCTTGGGCTCAACTTGCCCTTACGATCGAATCTGAGTATCTTTTTCCAAGGCGAAACCTTGAGAAACACTTTATCTCCCACGATGCTCGATGTTTTACGCTTCAGATCCGCGACGACTTCCTCGACGATCGGAGGCTATCTTGATTTTCACGGATCACTATCACTTTCATTCAGATCTTTAATCAAGTCCACCCGAAAATTTTGCTTTCACCGAGCTCCGTCCAACACAATGGTGTACGGCATTTACGCCCGTACAAGGCCTCGTAAGGTGCCATCTTAATACTTGATTGAAAACTATTGTTGTAAGCGAATTCAATCAAAGGCAAATACTGTTCCCATGAACCATCGAACTCGAGGATGCAACATCTTAACATATCCTCAAGTATCTCGAATCATCCGCCGGATTGACCATCGGTTTGGGGTGAAAGCGGTGCTGAAATGCAACCGCACCAGAGCCTCTCGCAACTTCTTCCAAAATCGCGAGGTAAATCTCGGATCTCTATCCGACACGATGGAAATAGGCACCCATGTAATCTTACAATCGAGAAACGTACAATTCGGCTAGTTTGTCCATTGAAAAATCCGTGACGGGACAAAGTGAGTGACTTAGTCAATCTATCTACAACGACCCAAATCGCATCTTTCTTACTCACGACAATGGCGGTTCGGATACAAAGTCCATTGTGACCCGATCCCATTTCCACTCGGGTATCGTGATCGGTGAAGTAATCTGAAGGCACTTGATGTTCCGCTTTCACTTGTTGACATATTAAACACCTCGAAACGACGTCGGAGATGTCTCGTTTCATACCATGCCACCAAAACCGACGTTTCAAATCATTGTACATTTTCGTACTCCCCGGGTGGATTGCCATTCGGCTACAATGGGCTTCTTTCAGAATTATCGAAATATGTTCCGAATTCTTTGGAACACACAGACGATTTCTCAACCTCAAACAATCGTCATTATCGATTTGAAACTCCAATTCCTTGTTCGGAACACACTCAGCCCATTTTGCAACCAGCTCATCGTCGACTTTCTGAGCTTCACGAATTTGACGTATCAATAATGGTTTGGCTTTCAATTCAGCTACTAACACATTGTCGGATCGAATGGACAAGTGCACGTTCATCGCTCGTAAAGCTAATAATGATTTACGACTCAAGGCATCCACAACCACATTCGCCTTTCCGGTGATAGTCAAAGACCAGCTCATAATCCTTTAACAGCTCGAGCCAAAGTCTTTATCGCAGATTTAAGTCTCTTTGAGTCATCAAATATTTGAGACTTTTATGATCCGAATACACATGGCACTTCTCACCAAATAAGTAATGTCGCCATATCTTTAAGGCGAATCGATGGCGACCAATTAGAGACCATGGGTGGGATAATTTTTCTCATGTGGCTTTAATTGCCTCGACGATAGGCCACAACTCGACCTTCTTGCATCAATACGCAACCTAACCCAAGTAGGGAGGCGTCACTATAGATGAAAAACTCTTTGCCGATTCGGGTTGCACTAGAATTGGGGCTTGATCAAATAAGTTTTCATTGATCGAAACTTTTTCGACATTTCTCCGTCCATTCGAACTTAACATCCTTTTGGAGTAAGCCGTCATTGGCGTGGCTATCGTTGAGAAACCTTTTACAAATCGTCGGTAATAACTAAGCAAGCCCCAAAAGCTCAGAACCTCAATAATATTTCTCGGAGGCTTCCTATTAAGTATGGCTGAAATTTTGTTCGGATTCGACTCGAATACCGATCTGAGATACCACATGTCCCAAGAAGCTAACCTCTCTTAACCGAACTCACACTTGTGAACTTAGCATATAATTGCTTATCCCATAAGATTCGCAAAGACTAACCTCGGTGTTTAGCATGTTCGGCCTCATTTCTTGAATAGACCAAGATGTCATCAATGAACACGACCACGAACCAATCCAAACATGGTGCAAGATCCGATTCATCAAATCCATAAATCCGCGGGGGCATTAGTAAGCCCAAACAAAGATCACTAGGAACTCAGAGTGACCATATCTCGTTCTGAAGGCCGTTTTGGGTACATCCGAATCTCGAATTCGCAACTGATAATAGCCCGATCTCAAATCTATTTTCAAGAACATTGAGGCTCCCTTCAGTTGATCGAACGAATCATCGATACGCGGTAACGGATATTTGTTCTTTATCGTCGCTTTATTAAGCTGACGATAGTCGATGCACAGCCTCATGGTTCTATCCTTCTTTTTCACAACAACACTGGTGCACTCCATGGTGAAAAACTCGGCGAGCAAAACCTTTATCCACCAATTCTTGCGGTGAGCTTTCAACTCCTTTAATTCCGTTGGTGCCACACGATACGGAGCTATCGAATTGGAATGGTACCGGTACCAATTCGATGCCAAACTCTATTTCCGACGGTGGTAAACCCGCAATTCTTCAAGGAAAACATCCGGTATTCACAAACCACCGCACGATTCGGGTTTCTTTTCTAACTCCTTGTCATCTAGAACATACGCAAGGTATGCTTCGCACCCTTTCTTACGTATTTCGGGCCAACATTGCGATATTACGGTTGGCAACCCTTTTAAGTCCGTAGACTCAACCCGAATTATCTCGTTATTCGTACACCTCGGATCAATGGTCTTGCTTTTTCAATTTACAACCACATCGTGCATGGTCAACCAATCCAAACCAAGAATAACGTCGAATTAGTCAAATGGCAAAAGCATCAAGTCCGCGGAAAACAAGAACCTCGAAATACTAGGGACTTTTTACACACTTTGTTGACAAGCACGTAATGACCCAAGGGTTTGACTCGAATTACAAACTCGAGAGACTCAATGGGCAAAGTCTTACTAGATGCTAAGGTTTCAGATATATAAGAATGAGTAGGACCGTGGTCAATCAAAGCAATCACATTAGTGTAAAGGAGAGTAAGAGTACAGGTAATAACATCGGCGAGGAAGCATCCTCACGTGCTGGCGTATGGCATAAGTCTTAGCAGAGCACGAGCCTCGGATCTAATGGTAGCATCTCTAGATCCTCTCGACCGCCACTAGCATTGCCCATATTTCTAGGTGGCCTACCTCGAGTTGTGGTAGCACCGGGTTCCCACTTTGATTTACGTTTTGTTCAGATAAACTCGGGCAATCCTTAATGGAATGATCGGTGATCCGCACTTGTAACAGAGCGGTCACGGAATCTACAACTCCTAGAATGCCATTTGCCACAATATTGGCGGTCCGTTACTGTCTCGACGATCATTGCCAACATTGGCGATCAAAGTGACTCAGCGTGCCCATAGGGGGGTCGATCGCGGTCTCGTCTAGAAAAGCCGAAATGTCTCTAGACCGCCTAAGCCATCTCTAAATTTCTTTGATGAGTGTGGGAAGGGCTTCCCAAGACCTCTTCTGAAACTCCTACTTCACTTTTCTTTTCTCCATCTTGAGCTCCTCGGCTTTGCACGCTCGCTCGACAAGAGCCACAAACTCTCGGATTTCCAAAATGCCAACATACGACTTATATCATCGTTCGGTCCATCTTCAAGTGTTTACACATCACGACGAAGAAATGCACTGCTGCAGCATCTGGCTAAGCCTCACAAATTTTCGTTCAGTAGTCGGAATCAAACCACGGAACCTTGCTTAAGATCAAGGAATTCCTTTCGTTTCGATCCATAAATCTCGATCGATATACTTCTTTCAAACTCGGTTAGAAAGAACTCCCAAGTTACTTGCTCTCTAGGCACAACAGAAGTCAGAGCACTCCACCCATAGTAGGCGGAATCACGTAGCAATGAGATGGTACACTTTAAGCACTCATCGGGTGTACAAGATAGCTCATCGAGCACCCGGATAGTGTTGTCCAACCAAAATTCAGCTTGCTCGGCATCGTCGCTATCCGTTGCTTTGAATTGGTGGCCCCATGTTTACTAATTCATCGATTGGGGCTTACTTGACCTTATTTGGTCGATTCTGGGAGGTATTGTAGGCTTGGGGTTGCATTAGTCGGGAATGGAGGTTGTGGAACAGTAGTGTTAGTTCGAATGTATTGGTTAAACCAATCATTCATCACACTATAAAAGGCTTGCTTAGCCTCATCATTCGGATTCTTGGCAATAGGTTGAGAGTCCACGGCATTGTCCCTTGAGCGAGAGCAGCGCCACACTCTCCACATCATCAGCTATTTCTCGGTTGGGATCGGGATCCATTGCTATAAACAAACACAAACTCAAATTGTCGAAATCACCACACTATCAATTTATCACTTAATGGCACGTATAGCTAGACCCCAAACATATCACGGTAGTCCTAGGATCGACTAAACCGTGGCTCGATACTAATAAAATTGTAACATCCGAACCCGAGACCGCGTTGCGGATTGTCGGACACGAGGTTAACAAGCCAAAACCACTTATAGCATCGACCAACTTGACATTCCTGTGCAAGCTGGAAAACTGCGTCCTTGTTGCCTTAAAAGCATATCTCGAGTTACAAAACTCGGAAACTGATTCCGTAAATTTTCCTGAATTTAGACTCATATATCCATCCTGGATTTATTTCTAGAATTTTGGTCGGGCCAATTGGTACAGTTTATTAGTTAAAGTCACCCATGTTACGTGGGTCGACTACACCGACCTTCGCGTGTTACAACTTGAATATCTCTCTGCATGTGGTTTCAATGATGCCGTTTATTTCTAATGAAACCAGACTAAAAAGGAATCTGCACATATAAGGCATGACTTCTAATTCATTCGGATAATTTATGGAAAATTTTCAAAGTCACGACGGGGACCCGAAACCGTTACGCCCTGTCTCACGAAAACTTTAATATCTCTCGGTATCTTGATCATATGATCGTTTCGTTACTTTCATATGAAAATAGACTCGTCAAGGTTCGATCACATAATTTATTCACTATTTAACACCATTTCTACAAATTTTGGTGTTTTTCCCATCCACGCCTTTGCATTGGCAAGATCATTTTTAAGGTAGGCTTTACCTATATTGTAGTTCCCATGGATCAACTATAGTCTAGTCATACTTAGGTCCACATATGATCATATTTAGCCATTCCAATGGCTGATCATGTGACCAACACTCCTATTCAATCCATAATCACATCATGAAACCATATATAATTACAAACCACAAATGGTCTAATTCCATACTCCACTATTATGAACCATTTTCGCATGGTCGTACACATATACAACACAAGTACTTAAAACAACCGAGGGTAGTCCTATACATGCCATATCCGAACTCAACTAAAGGAGTACCAAAAAGGGCTTTGATAGTGTGGTTGACTTCAACTTCTATGATCCCGAATCCGATCGCTAACGAGCAAAATCTATAAACAGAGAAACAAAGAAACGGAGTAAGCAATTTATGCTTAGTAAGTTTGAGCCATAATATACACACAACCAAAGCATAGCATTCAAGTAGCTAAACAATAATTCATATGCACAATTTCTCAAAGACATGCTTACTTCACAATCCCAACTCTTATTTTCATACACAAACAACGGCTTAGTTAAGGCCGATAGCTCGTTTATCATTGGAGCGAATATTCATACGACTTACTCATAGTGTGCAAAGCACACAAAACATACCTTGTTGGGAATTTCACAAGTGCATTAACGAAAATTTTCCAGCAGACTTATAAATTTCGAATCACATACCTTGAAGTCTAACCGAATATAGCTACTCGTTCAAACGCCTTGGGACATAGCTCGGTTATGGTAACCCGCACAAATGCCTTGGGACTTAACCGGATATCACAACTCGCACCATTGCCTTCGGCTTAGCCGGATATCATAGCTTGCACAATTGCCTTCGGCTTAGCCCAGATATCTGGTCGCACAATTGCCTTCGCTTAGCCGGATATCATAGCTTCGCACAATTGCCTTGGGCTTAGCCCGATATCTGGTCGCACAATTGCCTTGGGCTTAGCCCGGATATCACTCGAACATTCATGCACATCTTTGTTTCATTTTCACAACAAAACTTTTATGCACAATTCACTTAACAAAAATATCATTTCGGCTCAATGGCCATATACAAGGCGAATTTCGATTGCTTATTACTTCATTCAATCGAATCAAAATCTAAGTTTCGATACTCAAAACTTACCTCGGATGTTGTCGAGCGATTCGATGGCTATTCGACTACTTTTTCCTTCCCTTTATCGATTTGGTCCCCTTTGCTCTTGAGCTTAATTTAACAAATAATTTGATTCAATCATTTGAGTATCCAAAAGAAGAACTCAAGGCACTTAGCCCACATATATTCACTAGACATTAAAGTCACATAAGTACGGAATTCATGAATCGACTCAACACACAAAGCCTTCAACATGCTTACTCATGGCGAACAACACAACCTCTTAGGTACTCATTCATGGCCGATTATGCATGTTGATGTTGAGGCCAATTACATGTTTAACACCACACATGAATGGCACACATTTTACTAGCTAATGCTTTACATATTGTAGCTCAATACTTATAATATAGCATCAAGCACTCATATGGCCGATTATACTTAGTCATTCTTGCACCAAATCAACAATAAATTCCAAGATTTTCACATCATATGTGTACTAGGCGAATGTACTTGCAATTTCACAACCATTCTTCAACATTTTCTTCTTTAAACAAACGTATTTATCACTTACTTCATAACCAGAACATCATGTGCAAACATATACACACATATAGGTGCAAGGCCGAATCTCAAGGGGTTCATACCCATCCAAACACAAATTTTTACCAATCAAGTAACAAGCATAAATCATGCTCATGAATGCACTATGGCCGAATACATCACAACCATACCCTTTTAACTTTGATCATGGTTAAACAAAGAATTCAATGTCCTACTCAAGAATACTAAAAAGAAATTTCAAGAGTAGTCAATCCTTCATTACATGCATCATCAACAAGCTTCACATTTAGCATGCAATGGCTTTAACACAATATCAACCTTGGCCAAACACCATTTTCATTGCATAACAAGGATTTGAACCATGGCTAACATGCACATCAAGTTAGCAACCAAAACAAACATGAATCTCATGACACAACCTCAAACATACCTTAATCTTGATGCAAGTATGACCAAATCTCCTTCTAGTTCTCTTCCAAGCCAAGCATGAAGCAAAACTCCTATCTTCTCCCTTAGTATTTTAGGCCAAGAAGGAAAGAACAAGGATGAACAATTTTTTTCTTGTTTTTCTTTCACATACACGGCAATGGGGGGAAATGCCACACTCACACACATTTTTTTTCTTCTCTTCCCACAACTTAATTATTAAATCATTTCCCTCATCATCCATTAACAAAACATGTTTCAACATGTTTTCTTTGCCCATAACCCTTGTCATGGCGGCCACTAAGCTTCCTTTTGGGGAAATTTGACATGCAAATCCCTTATTTTTGCATGCATGATTAACTAGTCATCACACATTTCCCCATCATACTTTCAAAGTTTACTACTAGGTCCTTTCTAGTGAAATTCACCTTTATAACACTAAATCGAATCATCAAAAATGCCACACACAAATTAACACATATCATAGGCATCAAAATAAATTTTAAATTATTTTTATGCCTCAATTTTGTGGTCCCGAAACCACATCCCGACTAGGGTCAATTTTGGGTTGTCACACCTTTATTTCGAGAATTCTGATCAATAACTTGATATCTTCATTTAGACCCTCTTCAAAGCGTTTACACATTTCGGCCTCAGTTAGAACCCTTTCTCTAGTATATTTGCTCAGCCGAACAAATTCTCATTCATATCCAGACACGGTCATATTCCCTTGTTTGAGCTCTAGAAATTCTTTCTTTTTCTTATCCATGAATCTCTGACTAACATATTTCTTTCTAAATTCAACCTGGAAGAATTCCCATGTAATGTTTTCACTCAGTACAACCGAAGTTATGGTATTCCGCCAATGATAAGCTGTATCCTTTAGTAGAGATACTGCACATTTTAGACATTCGACAAGCGTACAGGATAATTCATCAAAAACTCGAATAGTATTTTCTAGCCAAAACTCAGTCCTATTCGGATAAGCATTTGCGATAGCTCTAAATTCTTCTGCCCTATGCTTAAGAATTTTGTCTTCCTGAGGCTTACCAATTCTAACAGGTTCAGCACCCTGTGGTACCTCAGGAATCGGTTAGGGAGCAGGTGGGGGAGGTCATTGTACAACAGGGTTTGTTCTCAAATACTGGGTAATCCATTCATTCATCATTTGGAAGAAGGCTTGTTTTGCCTCCTTACTTTGGCCCTCAGACATGGGCTTTCACTACCAAATGCTGACGCAACTCTTTGAACTGAAGTTGAAACATTGCTCTCAGCTTCCTCGGATTCAGCTCTAGCTCGGTTGGATGACATTACTATATGAAAAACACATTTAAAATAATCAGAAGTCATCACATGTAACAACCCTTACCTGCACCCGAGGCTGGGACAAGGTATGAGGCGTTACCAGGCACATACTCAAACACCTCTGGAAAATACAGGTTATAGAATTTCATTCTAATTTAAAATTGACCAAACAATATCAGAGTCTCCCGATTATGGGCCTACAAGGTCCATAACATACATTAAAAGCGATCCGGGAATAAATCGAGAACTATAGAAAATTTTAGAAAAATTACTAGGGTTATGCCTTACACCCCCATGAGGAAACAAAGCACATGACCGTGTGCTTAGGGACAAGCTCGGCTGTCCTACCCGTGTTGAATTATTTAGATTTATTTTTCATTCCAAACTTACAAGGTTTTTCACACGGCCAAGCACGCGGCCGTGTCCCTCACATGGCCTAGACACGCCAGTGTCATCTCCCGTATTCAAAAACTCAGACATTCTATTTACGACGTCATCATTCAATTTAAGGCACACGGCCAAGGCACACGCCCGTGTTCTAGGCTGTGTCCTCCACATGGTTGAGACAAACGGCCGTGTCTCTACTCGTGTGTTTAATACCATGAAAACTGACCTAAATTTTAAGTGGAGGGGACACACAGCTAGGTAACACACATATGGGGTTGACCGTGTGTCACACATAGCCTAGACACATGCTCGTGTCTCTACCCATGTGGACCTTTTTAGGGCTATTTTCCAACCCTTTGGTCACCCTCTTTCAACACACACTTAGAGGCTTCAATGGTATTTAACATGGCCTAATTATACTCTTAAACAACCTTGACATAACTCATTGCATGTTAACCTCATCTCATCGGTTTAGTACATGCTAAATTATCCTTTTTATATTAGGGATTTACATAGCACATTCTACATTTTATGCTTAAACTATCCTTCTTGATAGTTACCTTGTAGAGTTATCGGTAGTCTATACATAGCCTCATAGAACCATCTTTCTTCTTTACAAATAACACTGGAGCACCCCAAGGCGAAAAACTCGGTCGTGTAAAACCTTTATCCGTCAATTCTTGCAACTGTGTTTTTCACTCTTTTAGCTCGGTTGGTGCCATCCTATACAGAGCAATAGAAATAAGAGCTGTTCCAGGCACTAGCTCAATACCAAACTCCACTTCTCTAATGGGATGTAATCCAGGTAGCTCTTCCAGAAACACATCCGGATACTCACATGCTATCGCTACCGATTCCAATTTCAACTCAGATTCTTTAGTATTCAACACAAAACCAAGGTAGGCTTCATATCTTTTTCTCATATACCTTTGAGCCATGATTGAGGTAATCACAACCGGCGGAGTATCCAACTCGCTTGAATCAATTTCGAGAATCTCATCATCTAAGCATTTCAATTCAATATACTTGCTACCACAATTTACAATCACATCATGCACCGCTAACCAATCTATGCCAAGTATTACATCAAACTCATCGAATGGCAATAACATAAGGTTAGCCGAAAAACAATGACTTTGAATTGTCAAGGGACAATTCTTATAGACTTTAGCAACTAGGACTGACTTGCCTAGAGGGTTTGACACCTTAATCACAAATTTTGTAGGTTCTATAGGCATATTCATACTAGACACCAATTTCATGCAAATGTACGAATAGGTTGACCCCGGGTCAATTAAGGTAATGACACGAGTATTATAAATAGAAAATGTACCCGTGATGACATCGGGAGTAGATGTTTCCTCTAAGCACGTATTGCATAAGTTCTTGTCAAGGTTCGAGCCTCTGATTTTGTAGTAGCATCCTTAGCAACAGTTTGACTGCCACTTACACCTTCAAGATGGCTCGGTAGTCTACCTCGAGAAATAGGAGCATTCGGCAGTAAAGCTCAACCTCTTTATTAACTCGCTCCGGGCAGTCTCTGAGAAAATGCTCAAGAGACCCACATCTAAAACATGCACCACTTCTCATTCTGCACTCTCCGAAGTGAAATTTGTTGTAACTTTTACAGTTCGGCTTTTGATCATCTACGTTTCCCACACTAGTTACCATAGGGGAAGAAGACTTCGAGTTATGTCGCTTGGAGCTTCTTGCTTTACCCAAATGTCCTACTGATGAAATGGAACGTTCTTGGAGACTTCTTGATTTCTTTGTGGGGAAGGAGTGTGCTCTGTCACTAGACCTCTTTCTCGAAACTCGAGCTTCTCTCTTAGCTTGCTTTCTTTCATTATTTAGCTCTTCAGCCTTCTTAGCCAGATCAGCTAATGCGACAAATTCTCGTATCTCAAGGATCCCGATCAGCAATTTAATTTTCCTCATTTAAACCTTCCTCGAAGTGCCTACAAAAATTTCTGTCTCTGATTGGACCCACTCTGTTGCATACTGACTCAACTTCACAAATTCCCTTTTGTACTCTAACACAGTCTTATTTCCATGTTTGAGTTCTAGGAAATCCTTTTGTTTCGAGTTCAAAAACCTTTGACTGATGTATTTCTTTTTAAACTCAGCTTGGAAGAACTCTCATGTAATGTCTTCCTTCGACACCACCGAGGATACCTTCATCCACCAATGATATGCTGTATCTTTCAGAAGAGATACAACACGCTTTAGGCATTCCTCGAGTGTACATGACAATTCATCCAAAACTCGCACAATATTCTTGAGCCAGAACTCAGCTCGTTCAGCCTCGTCATAAACCTTAGATCTAAACTCTTCAGCCCTATATTTTCTAAGTTTGTCTACTGGGGCTTTACCAATTCTTGTGGGTGCCATACCCTATGGCACTTCTCCCTCAGGCTGAGCAGGGGGCAGAGGAGGTCGTGGTATATTGGGGCAGTTTCTCAAATAATCCCCAAACCATTCATCCATCATCTCAAAGAAGGTAGCTCTTACCACTTTTCGGCGTTCATACATTGGCCTTCTGTTACTACTAGAGATAGCTCTTTGTACGGAAGCTGGAGCATGGCACTCGGCTCCCTCGGACTCATCTTAGGCTTGATTGGAAGACATTTACTATATTCAAATACAATTAAAAATGGTTAGGAGATGTCACACTATAATAGCTTGTATAATGGCATGTATAGTTATACTCAGTACATGCTATGCTAGTTTGAGAATCAACTAAACCGTAGCTCTAATACCACTAAATGTAACACCCCTTACCCGTACCCAAGACTGGGAGAAGGTACGAGGCATTACCAGACACATACTCAGACACCTTCAGAAAATACAGGTTATAGAATTTCATTCTAAATTAAAATGACCAAACAACATCATAGTGTCCCGATTATGGGCCTACAAGGTCCACAACATACATTAAAGTCATCTGGGACTAAATCGAGAACTATATAAAATTTTATCAAAATTACTAGGGTTAAGCCTCTCATGCCCGTGTGGAAACAAAGCACACTCCTGTGTGATTAGGGACACGCCCGGGTGTCCCACTCTTGTTGAATTATTTGGATTTATTTTTCATTTCGAACATACAGGGAATTTCACATGGCCAAGCACACGCCCGTGTCCCTAACACGGCCTAGACACGCCCGTGTTTAAAAACCCAGACATTCTATTTATGATGTCATCATTCATTTTGAAGCACACAACCAAGGTACACGCTCGGGTTCTAGGCCGTGTCCTCCACACGGGCGTGTCTCTACCCGTGTGTTTACTACCATGAAAAATAACATAAATTTTAAGTGTAGGGTGCAAACAGCTAGGCAATACACATATGAAGCTGACCGTATGTCACACACAGCCTAGACACATGCCTGTGTGTCTACCCGTGTCGACCTTTTTAGGGCTATTTTCCAAGCCTTTGGTCACCCTTTTTCATCCATACACACTTAGAGAATTCAATGGTATTTAACATGGCCTAATTATACTCCTCAACAACCTTGACGTAACTTATTGCATGTTAACCTCATCTCATTAGTTTAGTACATGCTAAATTATCCTTTTCGTATTAGGGATTTACACAGCACATTCTACATTTTACAGTTCGGCCATATTATAACCATATACCATTATATGCTACGCCCACTCTCAAATTATTAGGTCCTGTTTCAATCATCCATTCATGATAAGCCTCATCATCATATCTCATGAAACATTTAAACATAGACATGCATCATTAGTAGGTTTACAACCTACATCAGTATGAGCCATATCTCATAGCCATATACAAAAGAATAAGTTTACCATTTAGGCCCTTACATTGGCTAGCCAAATAACATATATAACAAAATAACAAAAAATCCTATACATGCCATTAAACAAAATAAAAGTATTAATATACCAAAGTAGAACAAGCCGATAGTGTGTTGATTCTCCAATCGTCTTCCAATCTTCACGAGTCCACGAGCTCTTTAAGATAAGGAAAATAGAGGGGGGTAAGCATTTATATGCTTAGTAAGTCTGGGTAACTGGAATGTAAACTTATAGGTTAGTTAGCATACAATCATATTTAGGCAATAATTCTTACAAGCATGAAATAGTTTCCCTATCACATACACTTAATCCTCAAGTTAGTCTCATAACAATACATCATGTCAATAGTCTTAGATGAGCTCATCAATTCAATATTTCCATTTCTATACCTCATGTTAATCCCATTGAATTCCTTAGAAATCTTGAATGGATAGCCTAATTTTCGTCAAGTCATACAAGTGATCATCTCAAGTATGCACTTCCGTGAACCTTATATCTTACGGCGGGATTACCAGTCCAGAGGATTTAATTTTCTTCAAGTCATACAAGTGACCATCTCAAGTACGCACTCCCGTGAACCTTATATCTTATGGCGGGATTACCAGTCCAGGCTAAATCCCTTTTAATGACAATTGCTCTCATAAGCTCGGATCTGAATTGCCAGTCCAGGCTAAATTCAGTCCTCAATCGGATTACTTGTCCGGGTTAAATCCTTAATGTACCCATATTCTTTGGGAGGCTCGATCACTCAAAGAACACCTATCCGGGCTTGACCCTTTCTATTTTGAGATCATCGGATTACCCGTCCGGGCTAAATCATTTTCTGTAACACATACAGGATCTCATGTCATGCAAGCCATAATTTATCCATCGGATCTCCCTTTCTATTTCAACCGGACATTTATCATCTTTCATTTACACAAGCACATTTCATGAATTATCATGCCATGAATATCTAAATTTTCATACATTCAAGAACATGCATGTTTAAATATATTAAGAGTTTACTTCGGGTTATACGAACTTACTGGGTAATTGCTTCGGTTTCGTATTTTGGTTATTCTGAAACCTTTCATTTTCCACAGTCAACCTCTGGAATTGGTTCCTCGAGGTCTATATCAATAAAATTTGACTATTAATACATCACATTTTTTATTTTCGGATTTAAAACTCACCCCAAGCAAAATGACTACTTTGCCCCTAACCTTTCACACTTTTACAATTTAGTCCTAAACCTCGTATAATGAAATGCATGAAACTTCTAAGTTACCCAAGCCTAGCCGAATATTTTCCTGCCTACAGCAGCCCACATTTTCTTTCATTTCACATTTTTCTACCCATTTTCACAACTTTTACAAAATGGTCCCTTAAGCCATTTCCATGAAAAACTACTTAGTAAAAGTTGTTTACTATCCTTTAAACTCTCATATTCGTCCATAAATCATCAAAACACAAACATATCATGCATGGGTAAATTTTTGAACATGAACCCTTGCTTGAAATATGGGTAGAAATAGAGAGAACATGTTACGAGGATCTCAAAAATATGAAGAGCATTAAAAACGGGGCTAGGGAGCACTTACTATTGAGCTTGAAATGTTGAAAACCCTAGCTATGGAGAGCATGCCAATTTTGGCAGCATGGAGAAGATGAATGACATGATTTTGGGTTATTCTTCCCTTTTTATTCTTTAATTAACCAAATGACCAAATTGCCCTTCATTACTAAACTTTCAAAATTTTCCATGCATGCCCATTTTTGTCCAAAAACTTAGAAATTGGGAAAATTACTCTTTAAGAACCTCTAATTAATAATCCATAACAATTTCATATTAATTGCTTTAGAACCCAAGTTTTGCAATTTATTAAATTTGGTCCTTAATTTCCAATTGGACACCGTACACATAGAATTTCTTCATGAAAATTTGACATATGCTTATTCTCATATCCTAGACCTCATAATGATCATAAAATAATTATTTTAACATCAGATTTATGGTCGTGAAACCACTATTCCAACTAGGCCCTAATTCGGGATGTTACATTTCTCTCCCCTTAGGGACTTTCGCCGAAAGTCTTACCAGTAAACAGGTTTGGATATTGACTTCTTATGGTTTCTTCGGGTTCCCATGTGGCTTCTTCTACTTTGTGTCTATGCCATAAAACTTTCACCAAGGTTATATTCTTATTCCTCAACTGTTTGACTTCTCGAGCCAAAATCTTAATCGGTTCTTCACCATAGGTCATATCCGGTTTAATCTCAATTTTCGTGGGTGAAATCACATAGGAGGGGTCTGATCGATATCGTCGCAACATGGATACATGGAATACATCATGAATCTTTTCCAATTCGGATGGCAGTGTTAAGCGGTAGGCTAACGGTCCAACTTTCTCAGTAATCTCGTAGGGTCCAATAAACCATAGACTTAGTTTGCCTTTTCAACCAAATCTCAAGTCCTTAACCTGAACTGGTAATCTCGCCATGAGATGTGAGGTTCACAGGAGTGTATATTTGAAACGATCATTGTACGAATTGATGGTAAATGAGTATTTCATCGAGATTTCCTAGAAACTCATTGAGATTAATGTGATATATATATACAAATGAGATGTTGAATGATGAGCTCATCTAAAATAAATTTTATTGTGCATTCTTATGTGACTAACTCATTGATTGAGTGTAAGTGATAGGGAAGCCATCCTATGCTCATTGAAATTATTGCCCAATTTGATTGCATGCTAATTACTTGGTAAGTTTACTTTCTGGTTATTCGAGCTTTACTAAGCATGAAAATGCTTACCCCTCTCTTTTCCTTGTCTCTCACAGAGCTCGAGGACTCGTAAAGATTGGAGGACGGTTGGAGAGTCAGTACACTATCAAATAGACCAGCTTTGGTATAAAGACATTTCTAAATTGTTCAATGGCATGTATAGGTCTGTTGAGTATTTTGTTATATGTGTCATTTGATTTGCCAAATGAAGTCTTGTAAAGATAAATCTATCTTTTTATTTATGGCCATAGAGATCGACTTGTTTTGAAGTAGGCTATGACCTACAAAATTTCCATGCAAGTTGGTAATCATGTGCGATGGTTGAATTGCAATTGGCAATGAGTCATAAGAACGAGCCAATCTTGAATGTATGAAAGTGGTATGACAACACATAAATACAAGATGGGAAATAACCTAGCATGTACGAAACCAATGATATGAGGTTTCCATGCAACGAGTTTTTGCAAAGATCATTTTTGATAGCATAATTATGTTTTACTTTGTTTTTAATATTCATTAAGTATAAGTGTTAAAAAGGGGGTGACCATAGGCTTGGAAAATAGCCTAATTAGGTCTACACGGTTGGGTATATGGGTGTGTGCCTAGGCCGTCTGTGACACATAGGCCACACCTGTGGGCATGTGGCATGGTCGTGTGTCCCCTGCATCTAAAATGGTAAGTCTGTTAAATGAACACGGGCTAGACACAAGGGCGTGTGTCATGGCTGTGTGAATTTAACAGAATGCTCAAGTCTTCGACACGGGGTGATTGCACGGGCGTGTGACACCTCAAGTTAAAAGAAATTTTCCAAGGTGCCCAAAGTTTATCGAATATTCTCAGTTTTGTCCCGCGCTGCTTCTAGACATGTTTTAGGTCTCGAATGCCTGTTTAAGGGAAATGATATACATATTTGAAAAGTTTTAAATTAGAGCGCAACTTAGTGACTTGATTTGATATGTTTATGAATGTGAAATCCTGATATCGCATCGACCCTTATCCCGGCGTCAGATACGGGTGAGGGGTGTCGTATTAAGTGGTATCAGAACTACAATTTAGTCAATTCTAGGATTATCGTAGAGAGTATTGAGGTTTTTTATACATGCCATTATTCGAATATTGATAGAGTGACGTCTCCTAACTGTTCAAATTGTTTTGAATATAGTAAATGTCTTCCAATCAAGCATAAGATGAGTTCGAGGGAGCCGAGAGCCATGCTTCGGCTTCCGTACAACGAGCTGTATCTAGTAGTAGTAGATGGCTTATGTTTGAAGGCTGGGAAGAGGCCCGAGCTACCTTCTTTGATATTATGGACGAATGGTTTTAGGATTACTTGAGGAATCGCCCAACATCCCAAGACCTCCCTCACCCCGTAACCAACCTGATAAAGATGTGCCATGAGGTATGGTACCGGTAAAAAAATTGATAAAGCCCTTATTGATAAGCTTAGAAAGTATGGGGCTGAGAAATTCAAAGCTAAAGTTGATGATGGTGCTAAAAGAGCCAAGTTTTGGCTCGAGAACACTACATAGGTGTTAGATGATTTGTCATGCACACTTGAGGAGTGTTTAAAGTGTGCTGTATCCCTCCTGAAGGATACTACGTATCATTGGTGGAAGACTGTATCCTCGGTAGTGCCAAAAGAAAATAACACTTGGAATTTCTTCCAAGAAGAGTTTAGGAAGAAATATATTAGCGAACGGTTTTTAGACTCGAAGCGAAAGGAATTCCTAGAACTCAAACAAGGGAACAATACTGTAGCAGAATACGAACGAAAGTTCGTGAGGCAAAGTCAGTACGCAACTGAATGGGTCCAAACCAAGTCGAAAATGTGTAAACGCTTTAAGGAAGGTCTGAATGAGGAAATTAAGTTGTTGATTGGAATCCTAGAAATACGAGAATTTGCCGCATTGGCTGATCGGACCACGAAAGCTGATCGACTTAACAATGAAAGAAAGCTAGCAAAGAGAGAGGCCCAAGTCACGAGCAAGAGGTCCAGTGGTAAAACACTCTCGTTTCCCGAAAAGAAATTAAAGAGCCGACATGAACGCTCTACTTCATCGGTAAGATATTCGGGTAGAGCGAGAAGCTCTAAACGACAAAGCCAAAAGTCTTCCTCCCCGATGGTAACTAGTATGGGGAGTGTTGATTATCAAAAGCCGAAGTGTAAGAGTTGCAACAAATTTCACTACGGAGAATTTCGAGTGAAGAGCGCTGCATGTTTCAGATGTGGATCTCTTGACCACTTTCTCAGGGACTGCCTAGAGTGAGTCAAGAAAGAAGTGGAAGTAGCCCCAAAGTTGAGTACTCTCGTTTCACGAGGTAGACCTCTGAGATATCTTGGAAGTGCCAGTGGTAGTCGAGTTGAAGCTAAAGACGTTATAAACTAGAGGCTCGAGCCCCGGTAAGAACGTATGGAATACGCGCCTGAGAGGAAACCTCTGCTCCTGATGTTATTACGGGTACTTTTTCCCTTTTTAAAACAAGTGTTATTGCTTTAATTGACCCGAGGTCGATGCATTCATATATTTGCATGAGCTTGGTATCTAGAATGAACATACTCATTGAGCCTACGAAATTTACTATTAAAGTGTCGAACCCACTAGGCAGATCAGTCATGGTTGATAAAGTCTATAAGAATTGTCCTTTGACGATTCAGGGTCATTGTTTTTCGGCTAATCTTATGTTGTTACCATTTGATGAATTTGATGTAATACTTGGTATGGATTGGTTAGCACTGCATGATGTAATTGTAAATTGCGGTAGTAAGTATATTAAATTAAAATGCCCGGATGGTGAGATTCTACGGGTTGATTCAAGAGAGTTGGGTACGCCTCCGGTTGTGATCACGGTAATGATTGCTCAAAGATATATGAGAAAAGGGTATGAAGCCTATCTTGCATTTGTATTGAACACTAAGGAAACAGAGTTGAAGATTGAGTTTGTGCGTATAGTATGTGAGTACCCAGATGTTTTTCCAAAAGAATTACTCGGATTACCTCTTGAAAGGGAAATAGAATTTGGTATTGAGCTGGTTCCAGTAACACCTCCTATTTCAATTGCTCCATTTGAAATGGCACCAACTGAATTGAGAGAGCTGAAAACACAGTTACAAGAGCTAACGGATAAAGGTTTTGTAATGTCGAGCTTTTCACCTTGGGGTCCTCCCGTTCTATTTGTAAGGAAGAAAGATGGTTCGATGAGGTTATGCATAGATTATTGCCAACTGAACAAGGTAACTATCAAGAATAAGTATCCTTTACCAAGGATTGACGATTTATTCGATCAGTTGAGAGGAGCCACCGTGTTCTCTAAGATAGACTTGAGGTCTAGATATTATCAGCTACAAGTTAAAGAATCGAATGTACCTAAGACAACTTTCAGAACGAGGTACAGTCATTATGAATTTCTCGTCATGCCGTTTGGGTTAACGAATGCACCGGCCATATTCATGGATCTAATGAATAGGATCTTCCGGCCATATTTGGATAAGTTTGTCATTGTGTTCATTGACGACATCTTGATTTATTCCAAAGATGAGTCAGAACATGCAAAGCACTTGAGAATTGTGTTGCAGACTCTGCGGGAAAAGCAGCTGTATGCTAAGTTTAGCAAGAGTGAGTTTTGGCTTCAGGAAGTTGGATTTTTGGTTCATATTGTTTTGGGTGAAGGCATTCGAGTTGATCCAAGTAAGATTTCTGCTATTGTCGAATGGAAACCACCTAAGAATGTAACCAAGGTTAGGATCTTTTTGGGCTTAGCCTATTACTATCGGAGGTTTGTGAAAGGATTCTCTATGATAGCGACTCCGATGATGAAGTTACTATAGAAAGACATTAAGTTTGAATGGACAGAGAAGTGTCAGCAAAGTTTTAAGAAGTTAAAGACACTGTTAACTTAAGTGCCTGTTTTAGTATTGCCCGAGTCGGGAAAAGAACTTGTAGTCTACAGTGACGTGTCCTCAAATGAACTGGGTTGTGTACTTATGCAAGATGGCAAGGTAATAGCCTATGTTGCACGACAGTTGAAGCTGCATGAGAAGAACTATATGGTGAGACTTGCCGCATCTTCACTGACCATAAAAGTTTGAAGTATTTGATGACTCAAAAAGAATTAAATTTGCGGTAGTGGAGGTGGCTAGAGTAAATCAAGGATTACAAACTAATTATTGACTATCACCCAGGAAAGGTGAATGTGGTCGCTGACACGTTGAGCAGAAAATCCTTGTTTGCATTAAGGGCCATGGATGCTCGTTTGGGATTGCTTGATGATGGTTCAGTCTTGGCTGAGCAAGAGGCTAGGCCGACATTCCTTCAGGAAATCTATGATGCTCAAACTAATGATGATGATTTGCAAGCTAAAAGAACTCAATGTGAGTCAAGTATTAAATCAGATTTTCGTATTGGTTCTAATGGATGTTTGATGTTCAGAGATAGGGTTTGTGTACCTAAAAACAATGAACTTATTCATAAAATTTTGCAAGAAGAACATAACAGTTGTTTGTCAATTCACCCGGGAAGTACCAAGATGTACAACGATTTGAAAAAAATGTACTGGTGGAATGGTACGAAAAGAGATATTTTTGAATTTGTGTCGAAATGCCTAGTATTTCAGCAAGTTAAAGCTGAACATCAAGTGCCTTCAGGTTTGCTACAGCCTGTGATGGTCACTGAATGGAAGTGGGATAGAGTTACTATGGATTTCGTGATAGGATTGCCATTGACTCTAAAGAAGAAAGATGCTGTATGGGTTGTAGTGGATAAGTTGACGAAGTCAGCTCATTTCATTCTGGTGAGGACAGATTACTCCCTCGATAGATTGGCTGACTTGTACATTTCTGAGATTGTAAGATTGCATGGGGTACCACTGTCGATTATTTCTGACAGAGACCTGAGGTTCACTTTGATAATCTAGAAGAAATTACAAGAAGCCTTGGGTATGAAGTTAAGCTTTAGTACAGCTTTTCACCCTTAGATAGATGGTCAGTCTGAGTGGATGATTCAGATTCTTGAGAATATGTTACAATGTTGCATCCTTGAATTTCAAGGTAGCTGGGAAAAATATTTGCCGCTAGTAGAACTCGCCTACAACAATAGTTTTTAGACGAGTTTGAAGATGGCACCTTATGAGGACTTGTGTGGAAGGAAGTGCCGAACTCCATTGTATTGGATAGAACTTAAGAAAAAATCAGATTCACGGAGTTGATTTGATTAAAAAAACTGAAGAGAAAGTTAAAGTGATACGAGACTGTTTGAAAGTGGCATCGGATAGGAAAAAGTCATATGCTAATCTGAAAAGAAAGGAAATTGAGTTTCAAGTTGGAGATAAAGTGTAACACCCCGTACCCGAGACCGTTGCCGGAGTCGAACACGAGGTGTTAACAGACTTATTTCATTGTAAAACACAGTTCATTTAAAATTTCCAGACAAGCTGGCTAACTGCGTCACTGTCACCTTAAAAATCATATCTCGAGTTTCAAAACTCGAAAACTAGTTCCGTAAATTTTTTATGAAACTATACCCGTAAGTCCATCTACAAATTTTTTTCTAGAATTTTTGGTCAGGCCAATTAGTACAGTTTATTAGTTAAAGTCTCCCCTGTTACAGGGTTTGACCATTCTGACCTTCACACAATACGACTTAGATATCTCCCTGTACAGGGCTTCAAAACTTATTCCTTTTGTTTCTAAAGAAACTAGACTCGAAAAGGAATCTATACATATAAGGCATGACCTCTAATTATCTCTGGTTAATTTATAATGAATTTCCAAAGTCGGATTAGGGGATCCAGAAATCGCTCTGGCCCTGTTCCACGAAAACTTAAATATCTCTTACAATACAACTCATATGATCGTTTCGTTTCTTCCATATGAAAGTAGATTCATCAAGGTTTGATTAAATAAGTTATTCACTATTTAATTCCACTCCTACTATTTTTAGTGATTTTTCAAATCCGCACCACTGCTGCTGTCAGCATCTGTTTTTAAGGTAAACTTTACCTATTTCATGGTTTTCCTTGAATCAACTAGAATTTGTACAAAGCACCAAAATGATCATGATTAACCATTCCAATGGCTAATCGTTACCAAACATTCCATACCTCTCAATGAACAACATACAAAACGATTTTTAATGCTATGCTCAAAGTATATATAAGCCATTTTCGCATGGCTATCCAAATTTATACAAAACCAAAGGGTACATGACCAACAACAAAAAGGGTAGTCATATACATGCCATTTTCAGAGTTCAACCAAAAGTGAACCAAAAGGGCTTTGATAGTGTGGACGACTTCGACTTCGACAATCCCGAGCTCGATAGCTGACGAACCAAAATCTATAAAACAGAGAATCAAAGAAACGGAGTAAGCATTTAATGCTTAGTAAGTTTTGAATAATGAAATTAGTTTCGGCTAAGGTATAACATTCATATGGCTAAATGGATAACTTCATATATGCACATTCTCATAAACATACTTACTTTACGCTTCAATCAATATATTCATTCAAAAGGTATCAAACCTAACTAAAGGCCGAAAATTCGTTAATCAATTGAACGAATACTATTTAAAACGAATCGACTTTTCCAATGCATCTACGAAACATACCTCATCGTTTGGATTTTATGAGCGTATTAATTTGAAATTTACAGCAAGCTTGCTCACTTCCAAACCCAAGCATCTTGATTTAGCGAATATAACTACTTGCTCAAATGCCTTGGGACTTAGCCGGTTATAGTAACTTCGCACAAATACCTTGGGACTTAGCCGGATATAGTAACTCGCACAAATGCCTTTGGGACTTAGCCCGGATATAGTAACTCGCACAAATGCCTTGGGACTTAGCAGGATATAGTAACTCGCACAAATGCACTCGGGACTTAGCCGGATATAGTAACTCGCACAAATGCCTTGGGACTTAGCCGGATATAGTAACTCGCACAAATGCCTTGGGACTTAGCCCGAATTAGTCACTAGCACAAATGCCTTCGGGACTTAGCCGGTTATCATCCGAATATCCATGCACATATCAAGAAATCATGACACATCTATATTTCATTTTCATAACTAGAATTCAAACACAAGTCACTTATCAAGCATTATCATTTTCGGCTCAATAGCTACATACAAGAGCATGATATTGATTTGCTTAAAACATGATCTAATCGAATCATAATCTAAGTTCCATTACTCGAAAACTTACCTCGGATGTTGTCGAGCGATTTGACGGCTATTCGATCACTTTTTCCTTTCCCTTATCCAACTTTGTTCCTCTAAGCTCTTGAGCTAATTCAAGCAAATTTAACTTATTAAAGTCTCATTATGCTAGCTTATGGCGAATATGACAATGAATTTGATAGGTCATATGGCCACCTTTAGCTCAAATACAAAATGGTCATACGCATTTTAATCACATTAAGCAATTTAATACCATTAATCTAACATTTCCTCATGTGCAACTTTATGACCGAATACACATATCATTAACTCAATATCAATTAACTAAGCACTTAAACAAATTCTCTTTAACTATACACACATTCGGCAATGACAAAGACAATTTAGCAAACCTTAAATTCAACTTATAACAATATATATATACTCAATATTCAAAGCATTTAACATCACTTCACCATAATTTTTACATCATGGCCGAATGTTTCTTTGAACCATTTACCCTTACAAGGCATAAATTTCACCATCAAAACTAACAAGCTTATAATCCCATGACCGAAACCTCCAACAACACCAATTAAAAATACTTCATGGGTTTGAGGTAAAACCAAGAAAGAAACTCATAAATATCGAGATATAAGCACTAACATTGTTCATCTAGATTTAGCATGAAACAACATCCATCACCCTTATAATTACCATAGCCGAAAACCTTACTCATTTCAAAATCCAAATCTCAACTTGGGTCACAAAAATAACTTGATATCTCATCAACACAACATCAACACCAAGCAAGAATGATACATCCATGGCCGAGTGTCATCTCCATCACATAGCAAGATTTAGACCATGGGCTAGGTAGAACTCAAGCTAACAACTAAAACATGCATGCATCTCATGGAACATCATCAAACATACCTTAATCTAGATACAAGTATGGCCGAACCTCTTCAACCCTTTCTCCCCCTCCTTCCTTTGATTTTTCGGTCAAGAAGAAACAAATAAGAACTTTTTTTTTTCATCATCCTACTAACCATTATTATTTTATGGCCCATGCTCCTTATTTTATTCTTTCCAACATGAACATTAGCACACCATGCTTAAAATATGCTATGAGCCATAGCATGGCCAGCCACTAGCTCAATTTTTGGGCAATTTGACATGCAAACCCCTCATTTCTATAACTTGCATTAATAGGCCACTTTACAATTGCCTAGCACATTTCTAAATTTTCTCACATAAGTCCTATTTAATAAAATTCACTTACAATTAACAAAATTCAAACATGAAAATTTCACACATGCATATATACATATAATAAGCATCAACTATGACGGTTAATTATTTTTATGACTCGGTTTAGTGGTCCCGAAACCACTTTCTGACTAGGGTCAATTTAGGGCTGTCACATAAAGTGTTCTTGAAAGTGTATCCATGGAAAAAGGTGTTGAGATTTGGCCGGAAAGGCAAACTGAGTTTGCGATTTATCAGACCGTACGAGATCATTGAAAAAGTTGGACCGTTAGCCTATCGCTTGGCATTGCCACCTGAACTGGAAAGGATTCACGATGTGTTCCACGTATCTATGTTAAGGTGATACCAATCAGATCCTTCTCACGTGAATTCACCGACTGAGATTGAAATTCGGCCTGACATGACCTATGGAGAGGAACTAGTTAAGATACTGGCTCGTGAGGTTAAACAACTGAGGAATAAAGATGTGGCCTCAGTAAAAAATTTATGGCATTGACATAGTGTAGAAGAGGTTACACGGGACTAGAAGAAACCATGAGAAGCCAATATCTGAATCTGTTCACTGGTAAGACTTTCGAGGACGAAAGTCCCTAAGGGGGAGAAATGTAACATCCCAAAATAGGGCTTAGTCAGAATAGTGGTTTTAGGACCACAAATTCGACCTCAAAATATTTATTTTATGATTATTACGAGGCTTAGAATATGAGAATATGCATGGGTTAAAGTTTCATGAAGGAATTCTTTGAGTAAGTGCCCAATTGGAAAATTAGGGACTAAATTGAATAAATTGAAAAACTTGAATTCTAGAATTAATTTGCATGAAATTGCTTTAGATTATAAAATAGAAGGTCTTGGGGAGCAATTTTCCCAATTTCTAAATATTTGGAAAAAAATGGGCTTGTATGGATGAAATTTCAAAGAAAGGGCTTAAGGGCATTTTGGTCATTTAGCATTTAAGTGAAATAAAATGGGAAAAATGAACCAAAAATCAACCATTCTTCTTCTCCATGCTGCCAAAATTTCTAGGGTTTCCATAGCTAGGGTTTTCAAGCTTTCCAAGCTCAAGTGTAAGTGTTCTCAAGCCCCATTTTTAATGTTATTTGTAATTTTGAAATCTCGGTAACTTGCTTTCTCTATTTCTACCCATATTTCATGCTAGGGTTCATGCTTAAAAATTTACCCATGCATGAGTTACTTGTATTTTGATGTTTTATGGAGGAATATGAAAGTTTGAAGTGTGTTAAACAACTTTTCCTAGGTGATTTTCATGAAAAACCCCTAAAGGGACCTTTTTGCAAAAGTTATAAAATGTGTAGTAGAAATGTGAAAATAATGGAAAATGTGGGCTACCATAAGAGGGAAAAGTGTTCAGATAGGCTTGAGTAAGGTAGAAATTGCATGCGTTTCATTGTACGAGCCTAGGGACTAAATCGTAAAAATATGAAATGTTAGGGGCAAAAAAGGTCATTTGGACTGGGTGGAATTTAGACATGAAATGTATAATATTGAGTGTTAATGATCTATTTTTATTGTTGTATACCCCGAGGAACAAATTCCGAAGGTCGATCGAGGAAGACGAAAGGTTACGGAACAATCGAAACACGACACCGAAACGAATACCAGGTAAGTTCGGATAACTTAAAGTAAACACTCAATGTGCGTAATTATATGATTTATGAATGCTTGATGATTACATTTATTAATAACATGAAATTCTATGAAATGCATGTTTAAGTACAAATTGTGATAAATGTCTCGGTTGAGGTTAAAAGGGAATTCGATGGATAAACCATGATTGACAACTGTAATGAGGTCCTGCATGTGTTGCAGTAAGGATTTAGCCTAGGTGGGTAATCTGTTGATCTCATTTATAAAAGGATCTAGCCTGGACGGGTGTTCCTTTGATTGGTCGAGCCTCCTGAAGAATATGTGTGCATTATGGATTTAGCCCGGACGGGTAATCTGATAAGGATCTGAATTTAGCCTGGACTGGTAATTTAGATCCGAGCTCAATAAAGGAGTTTCTCGTGATAAGGGGTTTAGCTTGGAATGGTAATCTCGACATCACCTTATGAGTTTATAAAATAGGGAATTTAGCCTGGACTGGTAATCTCGCCATGAGATGTAAGGTTCGCGGGAGTGCATATCTGAAATGATCATTGTACTAATTGACGGTAAATGGGTATTCCATCGAGATTTCCTAGAACTCACTGAGATTAATGTAATATATAAATACAAATGAGATGTTGAATGATGAGCTCATCTAAAATAACTTTTATAGTGCATTGTTATGTGACTAACTTATTGATTGACTGTAAGTGATAGAGAAGCCATCTTATGATCATTGAAATTATTACCCAAATTGATTTCATGCTAATTACTTGGTAAGTTTACTTTCTGGCTATTTGAGCTTACTAAGCATGAAAATGCTTACCCCTCTCTTTTCCCTGTCTCTGACAGAGCTCGAGGACTTGTAAAGATTGGAGGACGGTTGGAGAGTTAGTATACTATCAAATAGACCAGATTTGGTATAAAGACATTTCTAAATTGTTCAATGGCTATATAGGTCAGTTGAGTATTTTGTTATATGTGTCATTTGATTTGCCAAATGAAGGCTTGTATAGATAAATCTATCTTTTTGTTTATGGCCATAGAGATCGACTGGTTTTGAAGTAGGCTATGACCTACAAAATTTCCATGCAAGTTTGTAATCATGTGCGATGGTTGAATTCCAATTGGTAATGAGTAATAAGAAAAATCCAATCTTGAATGTATTAAAGTGGTATGACAACACATAAATACAAGATGGGAAATAACCTAGCATTTAAGAAACCAATGATATGAGGTTTGCATGCAACGAGTTTTTGCAAAGATCATTTTTGATAGCATAATTATGTTTTACTTTGTTTTTAATATTCATTAAGTATAAGTGTTAAACAAGGGGTGACCTTACGGGTGTGTGCCTAGGCCATGTGTGACACATGGGCTACACCCGTGGGCGTGTGGCATGGTCGCGTGTCCCCTGTATCTAAAATGGTAAGTCTGTTAAATGAACACTGGCTGACACATGGGCATGTGTCATGGCTGTGTGAATTTAACAGAATGCTCAAGTCTTCGACACGGGGTGATTGCACAAGCGTGCCCCAACTCACACGGGCGTGTGACGCTTCAAGTTCAAAGAAATTTTCCAAGGTGCCCAAAGTTTATCAAATGTTCTCAGTTTTGTCCCGCACCACTTCTAGACATGTTTTAGGTCTCGAATGCCTGTTTAAGGGAAATGATATACATATTTGAAAAGTTTTAAATTAGAGCGCAATTTAGTGACTTGATTTAATATGTTTATGAACGTGAAATCTCAGTATCACCTCGAGCCCTATCCCGGCATCAGATATGGGTGAGGGGTGTTACAGTTACTTCGTAAGTGTCCTCATCATTGGATTCCTCATTGTATCCAGTTGGAGACATTCTATAATGGTCTCAATGCACATACAAGATTGATGGTAGATGCTTGTACGAATGGTGCAATTTTGTTTAACTTTTATAATGAGGCTTATGAGATCATTGAGAGGATCGCAAGCAATAACTATCAATGGCCAACAAATCGACAGCTTCAGGAAAATGTGTAGTCGGAGTTCATGAATTTGACGCTCTCACTTTGTTAGTAGCCTAGGTATCGTCTATTTCCTCTATGTTCAAACAGTTTACCACTAATTGTACTAATAATTCTGCAGCTCAGCCACCAAGTCCGTTTGAAGTAGTTTCCTATGTGTACTGTAGGGAAGGTTATTCTTTCGAGAATTGGCCATTGAATCCCAAGTCAATGTACTATGTGGGGAACCAACATCAAAATAGTAGTGGAAAAGGACCCCATTCTAAGTTCTATAATCTTTCATGGTGTAATCACCCCAACTTTTCTTGGAGCAACCAAGGAAATGGACCAAACAACAACTTTATGTAGCATAGACTCAACCAATCTCAAAGGTTTAATCAGCAAGCTCCAAAACCAGCTCAAGCTAAATCATCAAATAGTTTGGAGAACTTGTTGAAAGTATACATGGCAAAGAATGACGCTTTGATCCAAAGCCAAGCAGCAACACTGAAAAATTTGGAAAACCAAATGTGTAACACCCTAACCTGTATCCGTCGCCAGAATAGGGTTACGAGGCATTACCGAACAATACATCACATTCTCATACATATATGCATTCAATATTATATACTAATCATAAACATTCACAATGTCCCTTAAAAGGTTCTAAGAGACCTTAAATCATGCTTAGAAGTGGTCCGGGACTAAACCGATTACATATAAAAAATTCTGAATACTTAGAAAAATTTCATGAAATCATAGGTCACACGCCCGTGTGAACAGGCCATATGCCTCACGCAACCACCAGGCACGACTGTGTGCCAGGTCATGTGAAATCTAAGGGGCGTTACTAACTTTGGTCACACGATTGAGCACACGCCCATGTGCCAGCCCGTGTGCCACACACAGCCAGTAGACACGTTTGTGTGTCTAGGCTATCTTAAAACTATAGGGAATATTGACTTTAAATCAAAGGGCACCTCAGGGGACACACGGCCATGTAACATGACCATGTGTCACACATGGCTGAGACACACACCCATGTCTCTGCCAGTGTGGACAAAAATAGGTTATTTGTAAGCCAATTTGCCACCCTAATCACAAGCACACATAGCAACCAATATAACACCATTTCAATACATCTTTAAGAAACCAAAAACCTACCAATTCATTCACATATAATGCCATCTATTCAAAACCATTTCTACTACTCAATTACACAACCAAAACATACCATTTCAATATGCCCAAATCATCAAACATACATATCTTTTAAATGCATTTATCCATCAACTCATCACCTATTTTATACTTCAACATATACCATAAAGTCATCTCAAATCAAACCATAATATGCCAACTTAAATGGCCATATACCAACATTTACAAGCCAAATCACATGGCTAAATTCAAAACTCAAAACATATCAAAATGACACTAGTCTATACATGCCATATACCATATATACAAAGCTTCCAAAAAATACCAACGAGATGATCGATAGTGCGATGACGTTTCCCGACGATCCTAGAGTTTGAGCTAGCTTCAATGATCTATAAAAACAAAGAATAAACACACAAAGTAAGCTTTAAAAGCTTAGTAAGCCATATACAAATAAAGCTATCATATAAATCACCACATTTTCCATCACTAGGCTAAGAACAAGTAAAAATACATATATATACACAAACCTTTCTCTTTGAATACATATTCATTCTCTCATGTAACTTATCATTTACTTCACTTTTCAATACTTGTATAAACATTGTACGTACCTGAGTTATTTAGCCTATTAACACATTCTTTCTCGACTTATCTTTACCCGTTGAACCATTCAGAATCGTTAAGGATACTCAAAAATCACATAAGATCGTACAATGCCATATCCCAGATATGGTCTTCCATGTTAACACATATCGATGCCACTGTCCCAAACAGGGTCTTACACGAAATTAATTAACGGTGCCGATGTCCCAGACATGGTCTTACATGTAATCTCAATACAATTCCAATGTCCCAGACATGGTCTTACATGTAATCACATCTCGATAACCTAATGTCATGACATCTGTTTCCTATACTATTCCTAAGGTTCGTGCGGGGCTTTCAGATGTCGAAACTCTATCGATTCTTGATCGTAAGTTCTCGTTCAACATTTATAACAATTCAAAGGCAAGTAAACACATATAATTCAATTTAACTACATTTATTTGCATATGTACTTACCTCGTAGTCAGAATAGACAAATCGGATCGATTACTCGATAACTTTCGATTTCCCCCGATTTAAATCTGATTTCTTTCGTTCTTGATCTATATACATTCAAAATTAAACCTTTTATTCATCAATACATTCAATTATCCAAAGCACACAATTTAGGTATTTTTACTGTAACACCCCGAACCCGAGACCGTCGCCGGAGTCGAACACGAGGTGTTAACAGACTTCAACCCACTTATTGAGAGTTTCCAGACAAGCTGCCAATCTGTGTACTAGTCGCTCCAAAATTCATAACTTGAGTTTTACAACTCGAAAATCAGTTTCGCAATTTTTCCCTGAAACTAGACTCATATTTCCATCTACATATTTTTTTCTAGAATTTTTTTGGTCGAGCCAATTAGTACAGTTTATTAGTTAAAGTCTCCCCTGTTGCAGGGATCGACTACACTGACCTTTGTGCATTACGAATTGGATATCTCCCTGTACGGGGCTTCAATACTGATGCCGTTTGTTTCTATAGAAACTAGACTCAGTGAGAAATCTACACATATATGGCATGACTCCTAATTATCTCTGGTTAATTTACAATGATTTTCCAAAGTCGGAACAGGGGATCCAGAAACCGTTCTGGTCCTGTTTCACAAGAACTTTAATATCTGTTAACTTATAACTCATATGACCATTTCGTTTCTTCTATATAAAAGTAGATTCATCAAGGTACATTTACATAATTTATTTACTATTTAATACCATCCCTACTATTTTTAGTGATTTTTCAATCTCACGTTACTGCTGCTGCCAGCACCTGTCACTAAAGCAACTATGCCTATTTCATGATTTCCCTTTGATCTAACTAGTGATTCATCATACATGTCACAAATCATGATCATGACTAGCCATAACAGAGGCTAATCATTATCCAACATCTCCCTACTACACTATTGCCATAACATGCATTTTAACACCAAAATAATCAACCATGGCATAAGGCATGGAAATCGAATTACCAAGACTTGTGACTTAACATTGGAGAACTAAATCCAACCGAGCATTTATGCCATTTTCGCATGGCTAAAAGTTTACATACCAAAGTTCAACAAAGCATATTAGCCTATACATGCCAAAATGTTCTCCTAAACCGACTACACAAAAAAATACCAAAAGTTGCTAGCCGGTGTGATGACTCCAATGACGATCACGAGCACGCAAAAAGGACGAGTCCGAGAAACCTAAAATGGCGACAAGCAAACACCGGTGAGTATATAACTCAGTAAGCCATAAGCATTATATTGCCGTTCAGTAATAATATACCATAAAAGAAAATAATTAATGCGGGATTAAAATCCTCCATCCACACCCCAAACGGTACTATAATTCTTTAGGCATTTCGGTTTGGTCACATACCAAGCCCTACTTGATATTTCATACATTACGCCATATGACATTGCATGCATTTATTTTCGAGCATAATCACCACATAGATCAAGACTTACCAAACCAAAATTCCAAATATAAATAAAATGTCCATTCCTCATGAGCTCAAGGTGTTTACTCGCATCGCTGTCCATGATTGACTCGGTAAGGCCGCACATAGAACATGTACGTTTATTAGAGGATGGGCAATAAGCCCGCACACTTAGTGCTTAATAGTCAAACTCGCACACTTAGTGCTATATAATCAAACTTGCACACTTAGTGCTGTATAATTTGAACCCGCACACTTAGTGCCAATTTGTGATTATAAATGTTTACACCGCACACTTAGTGCCGAAACCGATCATTCAATACATCTCACCTCTTTTCTTTCAATTCAATATTTTTATCACCACATACATACATGTTTATATATATATTCTACCATTCCATTCAGCATCATTACTTGGACATTACGACCCTTTAAATTAGTACAAAATAAGTGCTTAATGACTTACCTTATATCGGATGAAATGATTCCCAATCTACTACTCGATTATCTTTGCTTTGCCTTTGCTTGGTTCTCCTCTTTGATGTCTTGATCTAAAATGAATACATTTAGTAGTTTAATCTTCTTGCTGGATTTTTATGTGTATAACTTAATGGTTTTCACCCCATTTCACAACTATCTTTGTTCAAAATATCAAAATCTCAACCAACATTTGTTTAATGCTTCAAGGCCGAATGCATGGTCACCATTAAGCTAATCTAGTCTCAAGTATTTTAATCCTAACATACAACATCATGAATCAACTCAACCTTATAAGCCAATATTACTCCTACAACCGATTGTAAGGAGTTAACAAAGAAAATATATTTTTACAAACATATACACCCATATGGCCAATTTTACCAAATCAAATTTAACCTTACTTATCTCAAATTTTCATTTCATACTATCATCCCCATGACATAGCAAGGTTTTGAATCATGGACTAATTAGAACTAAAACTAGCAACTAAGAACATGCATGAATTTCATGGCACCATATTAAACATACCTTAATCTAGCTACAAGGATGGCCAACCTATTCCAAACCAACCATGAGCAAGGACCCTTTCTTCTCCCTTGAGATTTTCATTAAAAGGATGAAAAAAAAGATGAACAAAGCTTTTTTTTTTGTTTTTCTTTCTCACTTGCACGGCAATGGGGAGGGGAGGGGAAAGCCTTCACACACACACTTTTTTTTTTATTACTCATGCACCTTATTTTATTTATTTCAACATAAAACACTCACCCAACATGTTTCATGACATGTCTTGCCCATGCTTCCTTGTCATGGCCGCCACTAGCACTTGGGGGGGGATTTTGACATGCAAGTCCTCCCTTTTGACTACATGTACTATTAGGTCCTTATAGATTAGCCTATCATTTTTCAAAAGTGACATACAAGTCCTACTAACTGAATTCACATGCAATCGACTAAACCGAAGCTTGAAATTTTCACACATTCGTAAATACATATTCTAGACAATAAATATTACGTTCAAACATTTCGGTGACTCGGTTTAGTGGTCCCGAAACCACTTCCCGACTAGGGTCAATTTTGGGCTGTCACATTTACACTTTAGCCCCTAAAGTTACACATTGATTCAATTTAGTCCCTATTTCATAAATGCACAAAATTCACAAAATTTGACAAAACCCATGCTTGACCGAAATCTCTATAGGTCCCTAGTAGCCAATATTTCACATTTATTTCACATTTCAACCCTCAATTTACACTTATCACAAATTAGTCCTTTTTATGCAATTTCACTAAAAAACACTTTACAAAACATAGATATCTATCATCAAGCTTTAATAATTCATCATCAAACATTCAAAAACACATGAACTCATCAATGGAAACTTTCAAAATCATCAAAAAATTCAAAAATTAAAGCATGTGCTAGCTAATACTCAACGTAACGATCACAAAACATAAAAGTCATCAAAAATGGATCGAAAACCATACCTTAATCTTACTTCCAAAGTGATCAAATGAAAACCTAAATAATAGCTTATTTTTTTTCTCATTTTTTGGCAACTAGATGAAAAAGATGAGTAAAAATTGATTTTGGTTTTATTTAATATTACTTATTAAACATATTACTAATTTAACCTTTAATAAAACCTTAATATAACACATAAGCCATGGACATAAATGTCCACTAACCTTAATCATGGTCTAATCTCAACATAAGGACCACACATTTATCAAAACATAGCAATTAGGTACTTTTATCTTATAGCGCACCACTTTTGCATTTTACGAGATTAAGTCCTTTTTCTGAAATTGAGCTATTAAACGATAAAATTAGTTCATGAAATTTTCAAACGTATATATTCACATGTTGTAAACACATAAAATAATGTTCAAATAATTTTTTGGCCTCAAATTTGTGGTCCCGAAACCATTGTTCCGCTTTAGTGAAAAAATAGGCTGTTACAAAATGGGTCAGTTAGCTACGGAGCTTCGTAATAGACTGCAAAGAACCTTGCCAAGTGATACTAAGAATCCAAGAAATTTGGGTAAAGAACATACCAAGGCAGTGGCATTGTGAAGTGGTAAAATTCTAGAACCCCGATTGATTGATGTCGAAGAGGAGCATGTTCAAAAGGAGGAACGTCAACCAGCTGTTAAAATTCCTACACCAAAGGAATCAAAATCTACAAAGACTGACAAGGTAAATCCTAACTTAGTGAATTCAGATACTTTAACATCTTCTTTGGATGCAGATTTACCTACTCAGAAAAGTTTTTGGGTTCAACTGAAAGTTCCATCACCTCGATAACCACAAAGATTGCAGCAACACAAGCAGAAACAGAAGGTGCAATTCAATAAGTTTTTAGATGTTCTAAAGCAATTACACGTAAATATTCCATTGGTGGAGGCTTTAAAACAAATGCCAAATTATGTGAAGTTTATGAAGGATATACTGTCTGTAACACCCCTTACCCGTTACCGTCGCCGGAACAGGATACAAGGTATTACCAGAACATAATACATACCATTAAACATAATCGAAATATAAATATGTCTTGAACAATATTAGCCAACTTTAATGGCTTGTGCAAATTAGCTGGTCGAGTACTGTAACTAATATTTTAAACCTAGACAAATATGACACGTAACAAAATAATTAAGCCTACTATACATGCCATAATTCAAAACGTTTAGTTCAAATACCCTAAAGTAGGATAGTGCGGATAGATCTTCACGATCCTTAACTCCTGAGCAAGCCGGAGAACACTATAAGACAAAAGAGAGAAACAAAGTAAGCTTATAGCTTAGTAAGTAAGTATGTAAATACTAATTAAAAAAAAATCTAACATGTTTACACAACAATTCAAGTACATCTACTTTAACTTCACTATTCATTCCACTTTGATTAAGTTTGTCTCTGCTGCGTCATATTCACTAAAGAAATCATAACTCGAGTTACCAAACTCGAAATTCAAATCCATAAAATTTCCTGAATCTAGACTCATAAAGCTTTTTGCTAATTTTTTCTATAATTTTGGTTCAGCCGATTAGTACAGTTTATTAGTTAAAGTTTCCCCTGTTACACAGCTCGACTGATCTGACCTCTGTTCACTACAAATTGAATTTCTCTCAGTACACAATTCAAACAACCCTGAAGTCTCTTTCATTTACAAATAGTCTCAATAAGAAATTTAGGCATGTAAACTATATTTCTTAATTTGCTTTGTACAATTTTTAATGATTTTTCAAAGTTGGAACAGGGGATCACGTATTCATCCTGAGCAAGTCACATACAATTGTAAATATCTCAAAATATAGAATTCCTTTGCTTTCTCTGTTTCTTTTATATGAAAGTAGACTCATTAAACTTTAATTTCACATCTCATTCAACCTCTAATTATATTCCTCCTATTTTTGGTGATTTTTCAAAATCACGTCACTGCTACCGTCTAAAAACAGTTTTAATGCTAATTTCACACTTTCACAAATTCTTTATGCTAACCTCATTTTATCTTATATTTGTATATACCACAAATCATTTTCACCATATTTCATTCACCATAAGTATAGGTCCAAACCACAATGTCACCACAAAACCATCCCGTTGAACAATTCGGATCAATCCTCGATATTTAATGGTTTTGACACACCCCACCATCATACTTCGTTTAGTTCGGCTCTCTTGTACACATGGTGAACACTTAGTACCACTCATGCGACCTAGCCGATTTGTCTCGTAGCTCTCTTGTCTACATGATGTCCGTCACTTGGAATCACGCATGCGACCCAGCTACATTTATCTTTCACGTAGCTCTCTTGTCTACATGGTGTCCTTCACTTGGAATCACGCATGCGACCTAGCTACATTTATCTTTCACGTAGCTCTCTTGTCTACATGGGATACATCTCGTATCACACATGTGACCTAGCTACTACTGAGGTGTCTCGTAGCTTTCTTGTACACATGATGTGCACTCGGCATCATACATGTGACCTAGCTACGCTCCATCTATTTTATTCGATTTTTCCGAATGTTCAACCGGATCTCTCTCTATTATTTATTTCCATTCTTCCAATAGTCGATTTATACTTCAACATCAGCTAGTATATACATATAATAGGCTGAAATATAAGAATGTACATGAAATTATTGTAATATTTACATACAAACTTACCTTGGTGCAAAATGTGAAAATTTTGCAATTTAATCCAAAACTTTTTCCTTCCCCGTTCGGGATCAATTCGCGTCTTTCTTGATCTATAATAACACATTTAGCTCATTTAATACTCATACTATTTATTTCAATCCAAAATCACATCATGAAAAATTACATTTTGCCCCTAACTTTTACAAAATTACAATTTTGCCCCTAGGCTCGGAATTAATTTCAGCCCTTATTCTTATGTTTTATGATATGCTGAACATTTTCTCTTCTACAACCACATCAAATTCTCACTCTATCATATAGTTATGAACAATAGGTATTTTTACCGATTATCTTGCTTTTACTCGTTTTCACTTAAAACCGAGTAGCACAAGTTATTTAACATAATTTAAAACCTCATATTCTATCATAAAACATCAAAATACACAAATTTCACCTATGGGTATTTTTCCAAATATGAACCCTAGGTTAAATTATTACTAGCATAAGCTTAATCGAGCTTCCGGATTCCAAAACGTAAAGAACATTAAAAGCGGGCTTGGAATCACTTACTATGGAGCTTGAAAATTGAAGAAACCCTAGCTATGGAGAGAGGGAGAATTCGCAGCAACTAAGGAGGATGATGACCAATTTTGTGTTATTTTTCCCATTTTATTTCATTTAATATCCAAATGACCAAAATACCCTCCTTACTAAACTTTCAAAATTCCTTCCATGTCCAAATTTTGTCCATGAACTTAAAATTGGTCAAATTGCTATTTAAGACCTCCTAATTAATATTCCAAAACAATTTCATACTAAAAACTTCTGGGATGCAAATTTTGCAACTTATTCGATTTAGTCCCTACTTTCAATTTAAGCACTTTAGGCATAGAATTTCATCACGAAATTTTCACATAATCATGCAATCATATCATAAACCCCAAAATAATTATAAAACAATTATTTCTATCTCGGATTTGTGGTCACGAAACCACTATTCCGATTAGGCCCTAATTCGGGTTGTCACACTGTCCAAGAAGAAACAACTGAGTGAGTATGAGACTGTTGCTTTGACAAAGGAGTGTAGTGCGTTCTTGTAGAACAAATTGTTGAAGGACCCAGGAAGCTTTACTATACCCTGTAACATTGGTGAATCTTACTATCGTAAAGCTTTGTGTGACTTAGGACCAAGTATCAACTTGATGCCTAAGTCTATTTTCAAGATGCTAGGGATAGGAGAAGTAAAACCTACAACTGTGACACTACAACTAGCGGATCGATCTTTAGCATACCCCGAAGGAAAGATCGAGGATGTTTTGGTAAGAGTCGATAAATTTATTTTTCTTACTGATTTCATTATCTTAGATTTTAAAGTAGATAAGAAAGTACCGATCATCCTTGGGGACCTTTCCTAGCCACGGGAAGAACGTTAATTGATGTGTAGAAAGGCGAACTCACCATGCGAGTTCAAGGCGATCAGGTAACTTTTAACATTTTTAAAGCGATGATATTTCCCGATCCGACAGAAGAGTGCTTAGTTATGGAAGAAATAGAAACCTTGGTTTCTATGGAAAGCCATTTTGAAGAAGATCCATTGGACAAAGCCTTAGGGTTTATCCCTTTGGAGGATGAAGAAAGCGAAGAAAACATGGTTCTAGTGGAAGCCAATCTGAGAAATTTTATTCAATCCACACGGTTTGAACTATTGGAGTTGGAAGTCAGAGAATTTGTGCAACCCAAATTGTCAATTGAAGAACCACCTACACTCGAACTAAAGGTGTAACACCCCGTACCCGAGTCCGTTACCGGAGTCGAACACAAGGTGCACACAGACTTAATTGTTTTCACAGTCCATAAAAAAAAATTTTCCAGACAAGCTGGTTACTGCATCACTGTCGCCTTAAAAATCATATCTTGAGTTTCAAAACTCGAAAATCAGTTTCGTAATTTTTCCCTGAAACTAGACTCATATGTCCATCTACAGATTTTTTTCTAGAAGTTTTGGTCAAGCCAATTAGTACAGTTTATTAGCTAAAGTCTCCCATGTTACAGGGGTCGACTACACTGACCTTCGCACGTTACAACTTGAATATCTCCCTGTACAGGGCTTCAATACTGATGCCGTTTGTTTCTATAGAAACTAGACTCAAAGAGGAATCTATAAATATATGGCATGACTCCTAATTATCTCTGGTTAATTTATAATGAATTTCCAAAGTCAGAACAGGGAATCCAGAAACCATTCTGGCCCTGTTTCACGAATACCTAAATATATCTTAACATACAACTCATATGACCGTTTCGTTTCTTCCATATGAAATTAGATTCATCAAGGCTCATTTACATAGTTTATTCACTATTTAATTCCATTCCTGCTATTTTTAGTGATTTTTCACATCCACACCACTGCTGCTGTCAGCATCTGTTTTCAAGGTAAACTTTACCTATTTCGTGGTTTCCATGGACCAACTAGAGTTTTGTCATACATAGGTCCACATATGATCATATTTAGCCATTCCAAGGGCTGATCATTGCCCAGCACTTCCATTCCAGTCCATAGTCACATCATGAAACCATATACATATACATAAACACAAATGGTCTAATGCCATACTCCACTTCTATGCGCCATTTTCGCATGGCTGTATACACATACATCACAAAAAGTACTCGAAAAACAACAAAGGGTAGTCCTATACATGCCATTTCAAAGCTCAACCAAAATTTGTACCAAAAGGGGGCTTTGATAGTGTGGGAGACTTCGACTTCCAAAAATCCCGAGTCCGATAGCTGACGAGCCAAAATCTATAAAACAGAGAACAAAGAAACGGAGTAAGCAATTTATGCTTAGTAAGTTTTGAGCAAGGGATTCCAGCACAACAAAAGCATAGCATTCATATAGCTAAACGGATAATTTCATATGCACACATTCTCAATATCATACTTACTTCACATTACCAACCCTTATGTTCATACACAAAAGATCAATTTAGCCAAAGGCGGTAGCTCGTTTATCAAAGCGAATACTTACTTGTAAGGGCTCAACTAATTCAAGCACATACGAACATACCTCATTGCTGGAATTTTGCAAGCGTATTAACTGAAATTTTACAGCAAGGTTGCTCATTTCGAATCACGTACCTTGAATTTAACCGGATATAGCGACTCGCTCGATTGTCTTGGGACATAGCCCGTTATAGTGATTCGCACAATTGCCTTCGAATTAGCCGGATTTAGTAACTCGCACAAATGCCTTGGGACTTAACCCGGTTTTGGTAACTCACACAAATGCCTTCGAATTGACCCGATTTAGTCACTTAGCACAAAAGCCTTGGGACTTACCCTGATACCATTGAATAACCAAGCACATATATCAACAAATCAATACACATTCTTATTACATTCTCATTACCAAAGCTCAAACACAAGACACTTATCATATTTACAATTTTGGCTCAATAGCCACACACAAAGAGCATGATTTCGATTTGCTTAAAACATGATCTAATCAAATCATAATTTAAGCTCTATTACTCAAGAACTTACCTCGGATGTTGTCGAATGATTCCGATGGCTATTCGACCACTTTTTCCTTCCCTTTATCGGATTTAGCTCCCTTTGCTCTTGAGCTTAATTTAACAAATAAATTGATTTAATCATTTGAGCATCGAAGAGGAATTCAAGGTACTTAGCCCACATATTTTCATTAGACCTTAAAGTCACATATGTACGAAATCATGAATCAAACTCAACACATTAGTTAGTACTCTCCTTAGCCAATTTTCCAAGCCAAGAATAGGCATCAATATGCTTGCCTCTAACCGAATGCATGCACACCAATCCCCTCATGTGGCCAAATATGCATGTCCATGTTGAGGCCAATTATACACTTAATACCACACATAAACGACATACATTTTACTAACTAACGATTCCATATTGTAACTCAATACGCATCAATCATTTACTTCATAACCGAAACATCATCATATGAAAATATATACCTTGAGATAGTATATATGTCATACCAATACATCATGTGCAAATATATATATATATATATATATGCTAGAGCCGAATCTCAAAGTTGATTATAACTAAACATGAACATAAATCCAAAACACAAATCTTACCTACCATGCAATAAGCATAAATTATACTTATGGATGTACCATGGCGAATACATCACAACACCATACCATTTCAATTTTGGTCATGGTTAAACAAAGAACTTAATGTCTCACTCAAAAATGCTAAAAAGAAAGTCCAAGAGCCATCAATCCACCATCACATGTATCATTAGCAAGCTTCATATTTAACATGCAATGGCATTAACACAAAATCCACCTTGGCGAATACCACCCCATGACATAGCAAGGATTTGAACCATGGGCTAATAAGAACATCAAGTTAGCAACCAAAAACATGCATGAATCTCATGGCACAACATCAAACATACCTTAATCTTGATACAAGTATGGCCAAACCTCTTCCTAATCCTCTTCCAAACCAAACATGAAGCAAGAACTCCCTCTTCTTCCTTAGAATTTTCGGTCAAGAGAGAATGAAAAGGATGAACAAAATTTTTTCTTTTCTTTTCTTCAACTCACGGCAATGAGGGGGGGACACTCACCATTCTCCTTTTTTTTTTCCTTTAATTATTCAATTCCCATGCTCATTATTTTATTTTTTTCTTACATACACCATTGTCCCAACATGTTTTATGACATGTTTTTGCCCATAATCCCTTGTCATGGCCGGCCACTAGCTATTAGCGGGGGGGGGGGGAATTTGACATGCAAGTCCTCCTTTTGATTACATGCACTATTAGGTCCTTATAGATTAGCCTATCACATTTCAAAAGTGTCACACAAGTCCTAATAACTGAATTCACATGCAATCGACTAAATCGAAGCTTGAACTTTTCACACATTCATAAATACATATTCTAGACAATAAATGTGACAGCCCCAAATTGACCCTAGTCGGAAAGTGGTTTCGGGACCACAAACCGAGTCATAAAAACAATTAAATATTGGATTATGTGTTTATTATATGTGTATATAGGCATATGTGGAAATTTCGTGTTTGAATTTTGAAAATTTTAAGTGAATTTTGCTAAATAGGACTTGTGTGAGAAAACTTAGAAATGTGATAGGCAAATGTTGAAGTGGCCTATTGATGCATACTAGGAAATGTTGTCCTTGCATGTCAAATTGCCCAATTATTGCTATAGTGGCGGCCAAGGTGGGTGTTGATGGGCAAAGGAAACATGCTCCCAACATGTTTGGTTAGTGAGTGATGTATGAAGCAATAAAATAATGTGCTAGCATTAAAGAAAATGTTGAAAAAAAAAAAAAAAAAGTGTGTGGATGCCCCATTGCCGTGACTAACCAAAGAAAGAAAAAAAAAGGGAATTTGGTTATGCTTTGTTCTTCTTGCCGTGAACCAAAGGAAAGAATTGGAGAGCTTTTCATTAAGCAAATTCGCAACCCTTCTTCTAGTTGGAGGTAAGCTTTGAGATGTTGGCTTTAACTTCTTGAGTTTGTTGAGCTAATTGTCATAATGCATTTTGGTAATGTCATGAAAATCAAACTTTCATGGGGTTTGAACATCAAGCCGTGTATCAAGAGGTTAGGAGAAGGGATTGTTTCATGTTGTATTGAACAAGTTGAGATCGATATGAGGTTAAAAATTTGTGAAAGTTTAGTTAGGAAATGTTTGGTACATTCGCCATGAGGGTGAGGTTTTCGGCTATGGTCATTAATAATGGTGATAGTTGTTGTTCATACTAAATCTAGATGAACAAGGGTAGTTGCTTACATCTTAATAATTATGAGGTTCTTTCTTGAATCTACCTTAAACCCATGAAGCATTCGCCATGGTTGATAGTGAAGAGGTTGATATATTTTCTTTATGTTAAATGAATAAGTGTGGATGGGTGAAGCTTGAATTAGTTAAATGTTCATATAGGTTGTTTGGATGCTAATGCAGTATATGAGAATGTTGAACTTGATTAAACAATATTCGCTAGCATGATAGGTATGAAATATTAAGTAAATGAAAATGCTAAATTGTGCTTATATATGTATTCGCCAAGGAAGTGTGGTATGAAGCTTGGTAAGTTTGAGAGATGAATGACCAAATGAGCTATGGGTCATGTATGATTAAATTTTATGCATATGTGTGTGTGGCATTAGGAGCTAATGGCATTCGGCATTGTTTAACTAAAATTTGAAATGAATGCTTAAAAGTTAAATGGGTGCCCAAGTGACCGAATGTGTTAAAAACAATATATGGTTGTCGTATGTGTGTGTTTGATTGGGAAGTAAATTTGTTTGATTTAGCTCAAGAGCTCAAAGGATCGAAGTTGGACAAGGAAAAGAAAAAGCAATTGAATAGCCGTTGAAGACGTGCGACAACGTCCGAGGTAAGTCATTAAGCATATATTTGGTGTTGATGTAAATGACCATAATATATACACAATTGTGTTTAAATGAGTTGATGTGTAAATGGAAATGTATGTGTATGGAATGATGCCATTGTTGAATGTATAAAGGCAGCAAAATGCATAAGGTATTGGTCTCGGCACTAAGTGTGCGGGTATAAATGGACACGGTGACAAGATTGGCACTAAGTGTGCGGGTTTAAAATTGTACAGCACTAAGTGTGCGAGTTTGATTATATAGCACTAAGTGTGCGAGCTGAAAATATATAGCACTAAGTGTGCAAGCTGAAAATTATATAGCACTAAGTGTGCGAGCTGAAAATATATAGCACTAAGTGTGCGGATTCACTATATGCTCTTGTATTACAATTGGCACTGAGTGTGCGACATTATCGAGTTAATCCCGGACAGCGGATCGGGTAAGTACCTTGAGCTCATGACGAATAGGCAATACGTTCATGCTCGGGGTTGAGCTTGGTAAGCTTTAAATCTATGTGATGATTGCAATTGTATGATTGTGGTGAAAATGAGTTGATGTGTGAAAATGCCTCAAATATCTTATTGTATAGAACATGAAATGTGGATGTATGGCTTGGTATGAGATTGAACCAAAAGGTCCGAGGAATTATGGTATAGTTTCGATATGGATGGAGTACCTAGCCTCGTTTATCGTTTCATGTTGTGATAATTTTATTAATGGATGGTTGATGAATGCTTATGACTTACTGAGTTATAAACTCACTCGGTGTTTTCTTGTCACCCATTTTAGGTCTCTTGGACTCGTATCGTTATGCGTTTCGGAACCGTCGTTGAAGTCATCATACCGCTGGAAATCTTTTGGTATTGCCTTCGTAGTTGAACTAGGAGAACATTTGGCATGTATAGGCTATTTTGTTTTGTTGAATTGTGGGTTGTAAACTTTAAGCCATGCGAAAATGGCCTATGTGGTCGGTTGAGTGTGATTCTAAAACCTATGGTCACGAGCCTTAGAAACCTTAATTTTGATAAGGTGGCCATAGTTACATTATGTATGATGAAATAGTTGGCCATGGAAGAATTATGAAATAGTCATTGTTTGCTTTAGTAACAGATGCTTCCAGCAGCAGTAAGGTGAGATGGAAAAATCACTAAAAATAGTAGAAGTAGAATTAAATAGTGAATAAATTATGAAATTGAACCTTGATGAATCTATTTTCATATGGACGAAACGAAACGACCATATGAGCCGTATTTTAAGAGATATTCGAGATTTTGTGAGACAGGGCCAGAACGGTTTCTGGATCCTCTGTTTCGAATTTGAAAATTTACCATAAATTATCCAGAAACAATTAGGAGTCATGCCTTATATGCATAGATTTCCCTTTGAGTCTAGTTTCATTAGAAACAAACGGCATGAGCATTGGAGCTCTGTACGAGATGATATCCAGGTCGTAATGCGCAAAGGTCAGTGTAGTCGAACTCTGAAACAGGAGTGACTTTAACTAATAAACTGTACCAATTTGCCAGACCAAAAATTCTAGAAATAAATCCAGGGATGGATATATGAGTCTAGTTTCAGGGAAAATTTACGGAACTGATTTTTGAGTTCTGGAACTCGAGATATGATTTTTAAGGTGACAGTGATGCAGTTAGCTAGCCTGCCTGGAACTGAAATCAATTATTGTCAAGAGAGAAATAAGGGAAGTAAGCCTGGTAACACCACGTGATCAAATCCGGTGACGGTCACGGGTTTGGGGTGTTACAATAAATATTAAGTTCAAATATTTCGGTGACTCGGTTTAGCGGTCCCGAAACCACTTCCCGACTAGGGTCAATTTTGGGCTGTCACAAAAGGTACTTCCTTCCCATTTGAGATATGTTTGTTTAGGTAACTGTTCTATTTTGCCTGTGATTATTTCAGTAAAACTGACAAAAGATCAATAGGAGCAACTAATTTCTATTCTAAAGAAATTTAAAAAAGCAATTCGTTGGACCATAACTGATATTCGAGGTATAAGCCCTTCATTTTGCATGCACAAAATTATTCTAGAGGAAGGTGAAAAATCTCGAATTGATGGGCAAAGGAGGCTCAATCCTATTACGAAAGAAGTTGTGAGAAAGGAAGTGACCAAATGGCTAGATGCAAGAATCATCTATCCTATTTCAGATAGTTCGTGGGTAAGTCTGGTGCAATGTGTGCCGAAGAAAGGTTGAATTACGATTTTTGAGAATAAGCGTAACGAATTGATCCCAACAAGAATTGTTACTGGTTGAGAATTTGTATTGACTATAGAAAGCTAAATAAAGCCACTCAAAAGGACCATTTTTCGTTGCCTTTTATGGATCAGATGTTAGATCGACTGGCAAGTAATGAATTCTATTATTTTTTATATGGTTATTCGGTATATAACCAAACAACTGTAGCTCCGAAAGACCAACATAAAACAACCTTTACTTTTCTGTACGGTACGATTGCTTTTAAGCGAATGCCTTTTGGTTTATGCAATGCACCTGCAACCTTTCAACGATGCATGATGGCAATATTCACTGATATGGTTGAAAATTTTGTTGAGGTTTTCATGGATGATTTTTTTATTTTTGGTAACACTTTTGATATTTGTTTGAATAATTTGGCTAAGGTACTAAAGAGATGCGAAGAGATGAATCTTGTCTTTAATTAGGAGAAATACCATTTTATAGTTAAGGAAGGGATTGTCTTAGTGCATAGAATTTCAAAAGAGAGGAATTGAAGTCGAAAAAGAAAAGGTGGACGTAATTGAAAGATTACCGGCCCCAATGAATGTGAAAGGAGTCAAAAGTTTCTTAGGCCGTGCCGGTTTTTATCGAATATGAAAGATTTTTCAAAAATTTCTAAACCGTTGTGTTTGTTGTTAGAGAAAGATGCAGTGTTTGAATGTTTTGAAGCTTTTGAAGAGCATAAAAAATGGTTAATCTCAGCCCTAATAATCATTACACCCGATTAGAGCACACCTTTTGAGTTGATGTGCGATGCAAGTGATTATGCTGTTGGAGCTGTAATGGGTCAAAGAAAAATAAAGTGTTCCACCCCATTTACTATGCAAGTAGAACCTTGATGGGAGCCCAACTCAATTATACAGTAACTGAAAAGGAACTATTTCTATAGTTTTTTCTTTTGACAAATTTTGCTCATATCTTATAGGTACCAAAGTTACAGAATTTACTTACCATGCATCCATTAAATACTTGCTCACGAAGAAAGATGCGAAACCGATGCTAATTCATTGGATACTTTTACTCCAAGAATTTGACCTTGAGATCCAAGATAGAAAAGGTGTTGAAAATCAAGTAGCTGATCATCTGTTAAGGTTGGAGCAAGATGAGGTAACTCGATCACATGTGCCTATCAACGAGAATTTCCCAGATGAGCACTTATTTGAGGTGAGTCGAATCCATGAAACACCTTAGTTTGCTGATTTTTCCAATTATCTTGCATGTGGAATAATTCCTTAAGAAATGACATACCAACAAAGGAAGAAATTCCTTCATGATAGTCGGTATTATTTCTAGGAGGACTCGTTCTTATTTAAACAGTGTGCAAATAATATAATTCAAAAGTGTGTAGCTAAAAGTGAGATTACTGAGATCTTATATCATTTCCATTCATCTCCAAGTGGGGAACACATTGGTGGTTCACGTACTGCAACAAAGATTTTGCAAGTAGGTTTCTTTTGGCCTATGCTATTTAAAGATTCTTATGTTTATGTGAAAAACTGCGATAAATGCCAAAGGACGAGAAATATATCAAGGAGGAATGAGATGCCCTTGACAAACATTTTGGAGATTGAATTATTCAACGTATGGGGCATTGACTTCTTAAGCCCATTTCCTTCTTCATATGGAAAAAAATACATCTTAGTTGTTGTGGAATATGTGTCCAAATGGGTTGAAGCTGAAGCATACCCTACAAATGATGCTAAGGTAGTTATGTGATTCCTACATAAGCATATGTTTACACGGTTTGGGATGCCTACAGTTATTATTAGTGATAAAGGTTCGCACTTTGTGAACAAATGGCTTAAGTGGTTGCTTGACAAATATGATGTGAAACACAAGATTGCTACTGCTTATCACCCTTAGTCTAATGGACAAGTTGAAAGAGTGAACCGTGAAATCAAATGTATCCTTGAAAAGGTAGTACACCCTAGCAGAAAAGATTGGTCTCGAAGGCTCGATGATGCATTATGGGCCTATCAAATAGCATTTAAGACACTGTTAGGAATGATTCCTTATCTTTTGGTTTTTGGGAAGGCATGTCATTTTCCATTAGAGTTGAAGAAGAGAGCTCACTGGGCTTTAAAGAAGTTGAATTTTGATCTTAAGCAAGCTGGTGAGAAAAGGATGTTACAATTGGATTATTTGGAAGAGCTGAGGTTGTTTTCTTATGAGAATGCCAAAATATGTAAAGAAAGATAAAAAAGATGACATGATAGTCATATACAACCTCGCGAATTTAAAAAAGGCCAAAAGGTGTTGTTGTTTAATTCAAGGCTGAAGTTATTTTTTGGGAAGCTGAAATCCCCCTGGAAAGGACCTTATAACATCTATCGAATTTATCCTTATGGAGCTATTGAATAATACGACAATTACAGAGGTAGTTTAAAGTTAATGGTCAACATCTCAATCATTATTGGGATGGTGACCTTGAGTGAGTTGAATCCTCGTTCAAATTAACAGACCCTTAACTTTTCATGAACTCATTTTGTAAATAAATAAATAATTAGAATTTATTTTCTTAATTTAGTACATTTAATTAATTCTGTCTAAGGAGATTGGAATTTAAGTGGGACCCCTGTGACCCTTCCAACCTTTCCGAGGAATTAGATTAATGTAATTTGTTAAGAAGAAATTTTCTAATTAAGATTTAAAATGTTTTTTTCTAGTTTAATTTATTTTGTTTAATTTAAAATGTTTATATTAATTAAGGGGGTCAAATTTGGCCCAAGTACTAGTCAGTTTCTCTTTGTTGAATAAGTTTGTAAATATAGTCTGAATTTGAGACCCAAGACATCAGATAGGAGGGAAAAATCCACATTTATCGCCACCACTTCCATTGCTTGCCGCCCAAGTAACCTTAAAGTAGCGAAATTTTTGCTACATGTTGCCTTAGTTTTTCCCTATATAAACCCCTCTTCATTATACAAATTTTTATAGCCTCTTAAAGCAATTTGCTTATCCCTAAACTTCTTTTTTGCGCCGCTAGCCTCAAACCCTGAAAGAAACCCCTAGTCTATTCCTTTTTTTTTTTGCTGAAACGACCTAGTGCCACCGCAAGAGAATCGCTGGAGCATCAACATCGCTGCCACACGTAGCGTTATCGCTACCGCACATTACCATTGCTATCGCATGTTGCCTTTGCCGCCGTAACCTCTTCGCCATCACAAGGGTCGTCGAAGCAAATCCTACCCACTTGCAAGTAAGCAGAACTTTGTCGAATTTTTGGGGAAACACCATGTATCGCAAAAGAACTAGATCATCGGAGACTACTCCTGAAAACCCAATTGTGATCGATGAAGAAGTGAAAGAGAGATTGGATTCAATTTTCAAGCATCAACCTATGATGCTGGAAAAAGGTTTTAATTTGAAGAGTAATGATTTGATGGTTGTCCCTTTTCCAATTAGAAAGATAATCAATGCTCTCAAGTGGGAACAATTTTGTGATGCTCGTTCACTTCCTGATGATGAACTAGTTCGAGAGTTCTATGCAAGTTTGACCACACAAGATGCTACTGAGGTCAACATTCGGAAGAAAAAGGTGCCTCTTACTTCTACTTCCATCAATGATTTGTTTAACTTACTTGAGGTTAAAAAAGATGAGTACTACCCTATGATGAACAACATCAATTAGGATTTTCTTCAACAAGTGCTTGATGTTGTGACAAATCTGGGATCCCAATGGATTATAAGAAAGTATGGGATCCATTCTTGCCAAAGGGAATACCTAAAACCATTAGCAAAGGTATGGTTTTATTTTGTTCGCTACAGCTTTGTGCCTATCTCACATAGTTCCACCATCTTGATGGAACTAATGCTCTTGTTATATGCAATCTTAATAGAAAAGTCCATTAATGTTAGGAAAATTATTCTCAAGGAGATTTATGACTGTGCTAAAAAGAAGACAGGAAGGGCTTATTTCTCATCATTAATCACTTCACTTTGCTTAAGGGCCTGTGTTTAAACATAAGCGAATTTGACGGGGCAATATGTCCAAGGGTGCATTACAAATCATGATCTTGAAAGGTTAGTAGAGAAGGTGCATGAGCTGAATCAAGGTGAGCAAGAAGAACCAACTGAGCCAGATACTGAGGAGTAAACAAATGAAATTGAAACTGAATCAGGTACAAACACTGAAGAAGAAGAATCTGATAAGTGACCAAACAATCCAAAACCAGTTGAAGGATCTAAAAACGCTTAACCAAGGGTTGAGCCAGAAGAAGAACCAGTCAAGCTAAGTGTTGAACCTGAATATACAACTCCCATGCTAAATTCTGCAAGTACTTCAAGGAAATCAGAGTTGTCAATTTTGATGGATATGTGCAAGTTCATGCACAATCAACAACAAACTTACTGAAAATATGCAAAAATTAGAGATGATTCGATTTGAAATACTTTTAAGAATATATCTACCACTTTTGTTCCTGAGTTCCCAGATGCTATCTTTGAGACATGGACGGAAGATATTGATTATACAAGTGGAGAAGGAGCTAAAGAAGACAAGGGGAATGAGTCAGAAAAATAAAAGGAGGGATTCTTGTCTTTTATTTATTTATTTTTTTTAGGTATTTAGGAATTTGTTTCTAGGATTTAATTTTTGCAAAATAAAACATAGCAAGCATGAATAAATGCTTTTTTAAAAAGAAAAAGACTATCAGTGATGTGGTAATGGGAATGAACATATCTAGGATTGGATTATGAGGAAAGACTTGGTATTTTAATTGTTGCTTATTGTGTTAATTCTGCTAAAATCTATTTCATTCATATAAATGCATGTTAGGATAAATCACATTAGGGATCATTGCATCTAGATTAATTTTTCATAATTTTAATCAATACTTCCAAATCAAATTGCGTTTTTATTTACCAAGTTGTTAATAATATTTTTATAATTGAGTGACTTAGCACGAATACAATCCCTGTGGAGATGATAACTCGATACTTACTTATTACTTGATAACAACTGTATACACTTGCACAAACCCGAGCGTTACAGTAGACGTACATGAACTTAGATTTTTAGCTTAAGTTCTAGCTATCGAAAGAGGCAAGTCACAATAGTGAATCTCTAATCAGTAGATTAGACAATATTTTTCCATGGCATTATCTTGATATGAACATTTCTCCTAATAATTCCAGCCCTATTCATTCAACAACAACAATACTCTTGATATTTTTTGTGAATTGCCCCATTATTTTATTTGCAATATCAATTATTTGTTCTTTATTATTTAAATTTAGTAATTTATTATTCTAGTTTCTTATTCACTTTGAGATTATTTCCTGATATTTAGGTATAATTAACAATATTAGAATAACATACTCAATTTCCTACCAATTTCCAATCCCTGTGGAGATGATACGTACTTATCACTTTATTATTTGAATAAAGTGTACACTTTCACAATTGCATTAATTATTTTACAGGCAACAAGTTTTTGACGTCTTTGCCGGGGATCGACAACATTGGTGAAAAGTTGATTTGTTGTTATTCTTGTTATTCTTGTTACAGTAGTTAATTAGTATTTTATTTTTCAGGTTTGTATTAGTTCATGAGAAGAAGTATTCAATAGGATACAGAACAGTGTTTTGATTTTGAAATTGAAAGGACATTAAGGCGAAGAAGAAAAGAGTTAAGATAAGTGGAGAGAATTAGAAATGGTGCAATAGTTGAAGATCAGGTACTCCAGAATGAAAGGAATGCTAATATTCCTCGAATTATAGATGACAGAGATAGACCATCAGAGAACATGTAGTGCTTATTTTAGATGATCTAAATCCAGGAATTGTTAGGCCACATATTCAAGCTCAGTAGGCCACATATTCAAGCTCAACACTTAGAATTAAAACCAATAATGTTTCAGATGCTGCAAACGGTAGGCAGTTTAGTGGTCTACTTGTTGAAGATCCCAGATTGTACTTGAGTGTGACAGCCCAAAATTGACCCTAGTCGGAATGTGGTTTCGGGACCACAAAACCGAGGCATAAAAATAATTAAAAATTTATTTTGATACCTATAATATGTGTGTGCTCATGTATGACATTTTATGATGATTGATTTAGTGTTATAAAGGTGAATTTCACTAGAAAGGACTTGTGTGAGAAAACTTAGAAATGAGATAGGCAAATGTTGAAGTGGCCTATTGATGCACACTAGGAAATGTTGTCCTTGCATGTCAAATTCCCCAAATTTGACTATAATGGCCGGCCAAGGTGGGTATGATGGGCAAGGGAAAACATGTTTCCAACATGTTTGGCTAGTGAGTTATGTAGGAAGTATTATAATAAAATAAGCATAAAAAATGAAAAAAAAAGAGAAAGATGAGCTTGGATGCCCCTTGTTGCCGTGAGTAGAGGAAAAGAGAGGGGAAATTTTTGTTCATCCATTTTCACTTCTTGGCCGAAAATACTAAGGAAAAAGGGGGAGAATTTTTGCTTCATGCTTGGTTTAGAAGAGATCTAGAAGGAGATTTGGCTAAATTTGCATCAAGATTAAGGTATGTATGAGGTTGTGTTGGGAGTTTCATGCATGTTTTGGTTGCTAACTTGATGTGCATGATAGCCATGGCCCAAATCTTTGATATGCCATGGAAATGGTATTTGGCCAAAGTTGTTATGGTGATAAAGCCATTGCATGCTAAGTGTGAAGCTTGATGATGATGCATGCAATGATGGATTGTCTACTCTTGAGTAAGATTTTGAGTTTTCTTTTGTTTAATCATGATTGAAGTTGAAAAGGGCATGATTGTCATATTCGCCATGATGCATTCATGAGCATGGTTCATGCTTCTTGCATGTTAGTTAAAATTTGTGTTTTGGATGGCTATGGACACCTTGAAATTGCCATGCTCATATATGTATATATATGTTTGCACATGATGTTTTGGTTATGAAGTAAGTGATGAATATGTTTGTTTAAAGAAGAAGATGTTGAAGAATAATTGTGAAATTGTAAGCACATTCGCCTAGCACACATATGAGTGCTTGATGCTATATTATAAGTTTTGAGCTACAAAATGCAAAGCATTAACTAGTAAAATGCATGCTGTTTTGTGTGGTATTAAGTGCATAATTGGCCTCAACATGGACATGTATATTCGGCCTTAGGTAGCCTATTGATGGCCTTAGCTTTTCCTTGATGCTCGAATGAATTGTATTGAATTACTTGATGTAGTATAAAATGTGCATGACCATTGTGTATTCAAGCTAAAGAGTGGCCATATGACCATTTAAACTCCTTGTCATATTCGGCCATAAGCTAGCACAATGAGGTTTTAATAAATTGAATTTGTTTGAATTAGCTCAAGAGCTAAGAGGGCCACAATTGGACAAGGGGAAGGAAAAAGTGATCGAATAGCCGTAAAAGCCGTTCGACAACATCCGAGGTAAGTCCTCAAGAAGTGACCTTACTTGAATTATGTGGAATGAAATATGGATGTATTGATTATTGATGTATGTTTGCATGAGAAATTGAATGATATCCGGGCTAAGCCCCAAAGACAATTATGCTGGAAATTATATCCGGGTTAAGACCCGAAGGCAATTGTGCTAGTGGCTACATCTGGGCTAAGACCCGAAGGCATTCGTGCGAGTCATTCTATCCGGGCTAAGACCCGAAGGCATTCGTGCGAGTCATTCTATCCGGTTATATTCCGAAGAATCTTGGGCTGGAGGTGAGTGTTGGTTGCTGTAATAAATTCAATTAGTACGCTCGAAAAGCCCAAAGAATAAGGTACGTTTATATGTGCATTGGAAAGTCGACATGTTTGAGCAACATTCGCTCAATCGACTAACGAATTTCAGCTATTGAATTGATCGATACTTTGTGAAAGTATATAATGATGAAGTGTGAAGTAAGAATGACTATGTGAATGTGTATTAATGGAATGATGCATTTGGTTATGTGAATGTATTGATTTAATTAAAGCTGATTATATTCCTTGAGACTTACTAAGCATAAAAATGCTTACCCCGTTGCTTTGGCTCTCTGTTTTATAGATTTCGCTCGATAGCAATCGGATTCGGGATCAATAAAGTCGAAGTGATCCACACTATCAAGCCTCCATTTTGGTATAAATTTTTGGTTGAACTTGAAATGGCATGTATAGGACTACCCCTTGTTGGTTAAATATGTTGTGATGTATATATGTACGGCCATGCGAAAATGGCTCGTAAAAGTGAAGTATCGACTTAGACTAATTGTGGTTTGTATGTATATATATGGTGTCATGATGTGATTATGGATTGGAAATGGGAATGTTGGTCACATGATCAGCCATTGGTATGGTTAAAATGATCATATATGAACCTATGTATGGCAAGACTAGTTGGTTCATGGAGACTACAAAATAGGTAAGACCTACCTTAAAAACAGATGCTGCCAGCTGCAGTGACGTGAATGTGAAAAATCACCAAAATTTGTAGAAATGGTATTAATTAGTGAATAAGCTATGTAAATGAACCTTGATGAGTCTATTTTCATATGGAAGAAACGAAATGGTCATAGGAGTTACATGTTAAGAGATATTAAAGCTATTGTGAGACAGGGCCAGAACGGTTTCTGGGTCCCCTGTTGCAACTTTAAAAATTTACTATAAATTATCCAGAAAGAATTAGGAGTCATGCCTTATATTTACAGATTCCATTTTGAGTCTAGTTTCATTAGAAACAAACGGCACCAGTATTAAAGCCCTGTACAGATAGATATTCAAGTTAAAACGCGCGAAGGTCAGAGCAGTCGATCCCTGTAACATGGGTGACTTTAACTAATAAACTGTACCAATTAGCCTTACCAAAAATTCTAGAAATAAATCCATGGATGGATATATGAGTCTAAATTCAGGGAAAATTTACAAAACCAGTTTCCGAGTTTTGAAACTTGAGATATGATTTTTAAGGCGACGGTGACGCAGTTTTCCAGCCTGACTGGAAAAGTGGAAATTGGTGGGCAAAATATGTGAACTTGGCTTGTTAACCCCTCGTGTCCGATACCGGCGATGGTCTCGGGTTCAGGGTGTTACAATTTTATTGGTATCAGAGCCATGGTTTAGTCGATTCTAGGACTACCGTGATGTGTTTGGGGTCTAGCTATACATGCCATTAAATGATGAATCGATAGTGTGGTGATTTCTGACAATTTGACTTTGTGTTTGTTTATAGCAATGGATCCCGATCCCAACCGAGCGATAGCTGATGATGTGGAGAGTGTGGCGCCTGCTCCTGCGCAAGGGACAGCGCCGGCGGACTCTCAACCTATGACCAGCAATCCGAATGATGAGGCTAGGCAAGCCTTTTATAGTGTGATGAACGAATGGTTTAATCAATACATTTGAACTAACACTACTGTTCCACAACCTCCATTCCCGACAAATGCAACCCCGCACCTACAATACCTCCGGTGACTGACCAAATAAGGTCAAGTAAGCCCCAATCGATAGGATTGAAAACATGGGGCCACTGAATTTAAGGCTACGGATGATGATGATGCCGAAGCGAGCTGAATTTTGGTTGGATAACACTATCCGGTGCTCGATGAGCTATCCTGTACACCCGATGAGTGCTTAAAGTGTACCATCTCCTTGCTACGTGAGTCCGCCTACTATTGGTGGAGTACTCTGACTTCTGTGGTACCTAGAGAGCAAGTGACTTGGGAATTCTTTCAAACCGAGTTCCGAAAAAAGTATATCAGTCAGAGATTCATCGACCAAAAGCGAAGGGAATTCCTTGACCTTAAGCAAGGTTCTATGTCAGTCACCGACTACGAACGAAAATTTGTGAGGCTTAGCCAGACGCAGCGAGAATGCATTTCGTCCAAGCCATTATGTGTAAACGCTTCGAGGATGGGCTGAATGATGATATAAGGATGTTCGTTGGCATTCTCGAGATACGAGAGTTCGTAGTACTTGTTGAGCGAGCTTGTAAAGTCAAGAGCTTAGAAAGGAGAAACAAAAAGCTGATGTGGGAACCGGAGAATTCGAAGAGGTCCTCGGAAAGTCTCTTCAACAAGCATCAAAGAGATTTCGAGATGATGTGAGCGGTCTAGAGCGTGATCGGGCTTTTCTAGACGAGGACGCGATCGACCCCTGTGACCACAAGAGTCACTTCGATCGCCAGATGGTGGAAATGATCGCCGAGAGAGGCGGAGTGTCTACATTGTGGCAAATGGCATTTGGGGAGCTGTTGGTTTCGTGATCGCTCCTCGCTATAAGTGTGGATCGGCCGACCACTTTATGAAGGATTTCGAGGATGCATGAGCAGAATGTAAGTCGAGTGGAAACCCGGTGCTACCATCGCCGAGGTAGGCCACCTAGAAATATGGGCAATGTCGTTGGCGGTCGAGAGGATCTAGAGATGCTACCATCAGAGATCGAGGCTCGTGCTCTGCTAGGACTTATGCCACACGCGCACGCCGAGGATCTTGTCTCTCCGGATGTCATTACCGGTACTTTCACTCTTTTCAATACAAATGTGATTGCTTTGATTGACCTGGTTCTACTCATTCATATATATGTGAAACCTTAGCATCCAAAGAAGACTTTGCCTATTGAGTCTCTCGAGTTTGTAATTCGGTGTCAAACCCTTGGGTCATTACGTGCTTGTCAACAAAGTGTGCAAGAAAAGTCCCCTAGTGTTCCGAGGTTCTTGTTTTCCGGCGGACTTGATGCTTTTGCCGTTCGATGAGTTCGACGTTATTCTTGGTTTGGATTGGTTGACCATGCACGATGCAGTTGTAAATTGCAAGAGCAAGACTATCGATTTGAGGAGCGCGAATAACAAGATAATTCGGGTTGAGTCTACGGACTTAAAGGGGTTGCCGTTTGTAATATCGCGATGTTGGCCCGAAATATGTAAGAAAAGGGTGCGGCGTACCTTGCGTACGTGCTCGATGACAAGGAATTAGAAAAGAAACCCGAATCTGTGCCCGTGGTTTGTGAATACCCGGATGTTTTCCTCGAAGAGTTGCCGGGTTTACCACCTATTCGAGAAATAGAATTTGGCATCGAATTGGTACCTGGTACCACTCCAATTTCGATAGCTCCGTATCGTATGGTACCAACGGAATTAAAGGAGTTGGAAGCTCAGTTGCAAGAATTGGTGGATAGAGGTTTTGCTCGCGCGAGTTTTTCGCCTTGGGGTGCGCCAGTGTTGTTCGTGAAAAAGAAGGATGGAACCATGCGGCTGTGCATCGACTATCGTCAGCTTAATAAAGCGACGATAAAGAACAAATATCCGTTACCACGTATCGATGACTTGTTCGATCAACTGAAGGGAGCCTCAGGGTTAAGACCCGAAGGCAATTGTGCTAGTGGCTACATCCGGCTAAGACCAAGGCATTCGTGCGAGTCATTCTATCCGGCTAAGACCAAGGCATTCGTATGAAGTCATTCTATCCGGGCTAAGACCAAGGCATTTGTGCACGTGGTTATATCCGGTTATATTCCGAAGAATCTTGGGCTGGAGGTGAGTGTTGGTTGCTGTAATAAATTCAATTAGTACGCTCGAAAAGCCCAAAGAATAAGGTACGTTTATATGTGCATTGGAAAGTCGACATGTTTGAGCAACATTCGCTCAATCGACTAACGAATTTTAGCTATTGAATTGATCGATACTTTGTGAAAGTATATAATGATGAAGTTTGAAGTAAGAATGACTATGTGAATGTGTATTAATGGAATGATGCATTTGGTTATGTGAATGTATTGCTTTAATTAAAGCTGATTATATTCCTTGAGACTTACTAAGCATAAAAATGCTTACCCGTTGCTTTGGCTCTCTGTTTTATAGATTTCGCTCGATAGCAATCAGATTCGGGATCAATAAAGTCAAGTCATCCACACTATCAACGCCTCTATTTTGGTATAAATTTTGGTTGAACTTTGAAATGGCATGTATAGGACTACCCTTGTTGGTTTAAAAATGTGGTGATGTATATGTATACGGCCATGCTAAAATGGCTCGTAAAAGGAAGCATGAACTTAGACTATTTGTGGTTTGTATGTATATATATGGTGTCATGATGTGATTATGGATTGGAAATGGGAATGTTGGTCACATGATCAGCCATTGGTATGGTTAAAATGATCATATATGAACCTATGTATGGCAAGACTAGTTGGTTCATGGAGACTACAAAATAGGTAAGACCTACCTTAAAAACAGATGCTGCCAGCTGCAGTGACGTGAATGTGAAAAATCACCAAAATTTGTAGGAATGGTATTCATTAGTGAATAAGCTATGTAAATGAACCTTGATGAGTCTATTTTCATATGGAAGAAACGAAATGGTCATAGGAGTTACATGTTAAGAGATATTAAAGCTATTGTGAGACAGGGCCAGAACGGTTTCTGGGTCCCCTGTCGCAACTTTAAAATTTACTATAAATTATCCAGAAAGAATTAGGAGTCATGCCTTATATGTACAGATTCCATTTTGAGTCTAGTTTCATTAGAAACAAACGGCACCAGTATTAAAGCCCTGTACAGATAGATATTCAAGTTATAACGCGCGAAGGTCAGAGCAGTCGATCCCTGTAACATGGGTGACTTTAACTAATAAACTGTACCAATTGGCCCGACCAAAAATTCTAGAAATAAATCCATGGATGGATATATGAGTCTAAATTCAGGGAAAATTTACAAAACCAGTTTCCGAGTTTTGAAACTCGAGATATGATTTTTAAGGCGACGGTGACGCAGTTTTCCAGCCTGACGGGAATAGTGGAAATTGGTGGGCAAAATATGTGAACTTGGCTTGTTAACCCCTCGTGTCCGACACCGGCGATGGTCTCGGGTTCGCGGTGTTACATTGAGACTTTTTCTTAAAGTTTGTGATTCATTCAGGTAGCAAGGTGTTCCTAAAGATGCCCTTAGATTAAAATCGTTCCCTTTTTTATTATGATATCGTGCCATATCATGGTTGAATGCGTTACCATCAAGTACGATGGCATCTTGGAAAGAACTTTGTCAGTGTAACAGCCCGATTTAGACCCTAACCTGAACAGTGGTTTCGAGACCACGAATTCGAGTCAAAAAAATATTTGAAAATTATTTTCTGTGTTTATTTTGTGTGAATTTATATTTGTGAAGTTTTCGTAATTTAATTTTGTCGTTTAGGTGTACGATTAAATAAAAGGACTTAATAGCGTAAATTGAAAAGTGGGTAGTTTATTTTGTAAAGGGCTTATTTGTTAATGGCTTTCTAAGTGGGAGTATTTATGATGAAATTAGCCCATTATATATGATGTTGGGCAGTAGTGGGCATGATATAAGTGATTTTATAATTTATTAACTAAGGTTAAAAAGGTAAAATAATAATAAGTAATATAACTATTATAATATATGAAAAATAAAACAAAGTGCTCATATTATTATTTCGACCATATCCGAATATAAACAAAACAAATAGGAGAAGTTAGGTTCGGCCATCTTCCAAGCTAAAATCAAGGTTCGTTCTTTGTCGAATTTCGATAATTTCTACGTTTTTGAGATCGTTGCTTCGAGTACTACAAATCCCATGCTTGAATTTTTTATTTTGATGAATATTTTGAGTTGTGTCATTGTTGATAGCTTGTGATTTTTTTTGTTTGATGATGAAAAATGGAAGATATGTTTTAGATTAACATATTTTGTATTGAAGTTTTTGATGATTTTGAGTAATTAGGACTTAATTGCAAAAATAATAATTTAAGGGACTAAAATGTGAAACTGATAAAATATATGGACTTGTATGAGCATGGGTCTATTTGGCCTAACATGGGTGTTGTGAAATTTTGTGTATTTTGTGTTTTGTGCAATAGGGACTAAATTGTAAAAATTGTAAATGTTAGGGGTAAAATGGTAATTTGTCTATTTATGTGTTTTTGGACTAAATTGAATGAAAATATGTTTGAATGAGATTAATTTGAATATGTTTAGATCAAGAACCAAAGAAATCGGATTTGGACCGGGGAAAAACGAAAGTTGTCGACTAGTAGCCCCGTCCCATTTTACGACGTCCGAGGTAAGTTTATAAGCAAATAGACGTGTTTATTGGTAGTTTAATGTTAAAATTACTTGCTGTCATGAAATATTAGAAACTAAATATATTGTGGCCGAAAGTGAATAAATGTGGCTACTACCACTTTCGAGTCCGATTCGACCGAGATATGACATTCGAAAGCCCCGTATGAACCTTAGGAATAGGTAGGATACATATGTCATGACATAGGATACCGATATATGTGTGCAAGTCCATGGCATCGATTTGTGATTCCGATATGTGTTTACGAGTAAGACCTTGTCTGGGACAATAGCATCTTTGAGGTTACATATAAAACCACATCTAGGACGTTGGCTTTGTACGATTTATGTGATTATCCGAGTGTCCTACCCAATTTCGAATGGTTCATCAGGCAATGATAAGCTATGTTTGAAAAGGTAGAACGAGCTATGTGCCAGGTATTAATTAATTTGTTATCAAGTCAAGTAAGTAAGTAATTAGTATTTGTTATAATGTCTTATTGAATAAGTGCGGATGGTGAAATTATATCATAATAATCGAAATCGATAAGGATATACATAAATGTACTGTGTTTATCTACGAATGATATATGGTATGTTTATTAATGGTACCAAGTATATTCGGTCATTTGGTTAATGTACATACTATGATATATATTATGATGCTTGGGTAGAAGTTATGAATATATGTGAATTCGATTGTTTAATGATGTCTTGGCTTATAAATGAAGTATGAATTATTTATGTTGGTTTTATAGGTATTCGGCCAAGGTGAGAATTTTGTATAAAATGAAATGTCATGAATGAATATGGTAGTTTGAGACTAAACATACTCATTTTAGTATAGTTCAGTTAAATTTACTATGAGATAGTTATATTATTAGTTGTTTATTTACTTATAGCTTACTAAGCTATAATAACTTATCATGTGAATATTTGTTTCTGTTTTATAGATCTTCGGAAGTCAAGCTACAAATTCGGGATCGTCTATGAATCTCATCACACTATCCTCTATTTTGGGTACTTTTATAAGTTAAATTAAAGATTATGGCATGTATAGACTAAAGTGTGTTCTGGAAATGCTAAACTTTTGATTGTGTATTAAAAGGCATGCAGAAATGGCTTGCCATATATATGTGTTTATATTCGGTTTGTATGTGCTTAGTTATGATGTTCATGCTTTTGGTTTAATATATGTGTGATTATGCTTGATTGTGGTAAGTGTTTGGTGTAATGGAAATGACTATATTAGTAGGCTTGGATTCGGTTTTGGGTTGAAATATTGCTTAAGTCTTTTGATAGATATGTTATATGATATCATAGTTTAACATCTTTGTGATAATTTGAAGGTATATTTAAGTATTTATATAACTTGTAAGGTGTTCTGTGGTTCGATTACATGTTTGTAATTGATGTAATTATACAAGGTTTTCTCATGAGTTTTTCATGTAAAAGTTAGGACATATATGTGCAAAAATATGATGAGTATTATAACTTATGCTAGACTTGTGTATATTTGATATACGGCCACATGGTTGTAGTTGAATTTAAATTACAATTTACGTGCGTATAAGATGCATATATTTCAGACATTATGTTAATTAAGTCTTTGCATATTAAATATGTGTAATTATATGAGTTTATATTATGTTTGATAAGTACATGTGCTTGGTGATACAAGTCCATTTGATATTTGTAAATCATTAATTATGTATAAATGGGTTATGTAGTAAAGTCGACGCTGAAATGAAATGAGTTATTTATTATTGGATGCTTGCTGTTCAATTGAGTTGATATTTATGATTGTATGAATTTTTAAGGACATATATATATTAAAACCATAATCATGAATAAAAAGAGATGGTGATAAGACCTAGTCCAATTGTTATATAACTAGTATTTATGCAGGACTTTATTAATAAAAATAATATAGGGTTATTATTTAAAAAATGTAAATGTTGATATGATATATGTTTTGTATGTTTTCTTTTAAAATTAAGTTATAAGCATTGATGCGAATTAAATCTTGAATGGTATTGAATGTATGATTTGCACTAGTAATACCCATGTGCTTATGACTTGAATTGCTATGAAATTTTCAAAACTATACATTTTTTTTAGTAATGTTTTGTAACCTCATTCTGGTGACAGATACGGGTTAGGGGTGTTACAGTCAGAGATTTCTACTTAGGTATAATCCACCCAACATGAATGCCAAGTTGAAGAATGACATTACATCATTTAGGAAGTCTGAAGATAAGACATTATATGAAACTTGAGAACGTTTCAAGGAAATAATTGGGAAATGGAAATGTTCTACAGTTGATTAAATGCTCATACGTGAATAGTGGTGGATGCATCTGCTAAAGGGACGTTGCTTGAAAAATCCTACAATGAAGCATACGAAATTCTAGAATGAATAGCAAAAAAAGATTATCAGTACCCCACTACTAGTGTTGGTACTAGTAGAAGAGTTGCTGGAATAATGGAACTTAATGTGTTCACATTGTTAACAGCTTAGGTATCATCTTTAACAAATATAATTAAAACTCTAAAAATACCCTTTATATTGCAGGAGATGAAGGTTGCAATACTCACATGCGTATACTGTGGAGAAGATCATGTTTTTCATGAATGCTCATCCAATCCTACCTCTACGTATTACATGGGGAATTTTAATCGTAGCAACAACAATCCCTACTCCAACACATACATTCCAAGGTGCAAACAACATCCAAATTTTAGCTAGAGTAATAAGGGCATGAGAAATGCCAACAATGTTAATCGATAGAATGTGGCTAGTGTACCACCTGGATATAGTCAACCAATGTCGCAGAAAAATGTGCAACAAAGTTCGTCATCTTCAACATCAACCATGGAAGCTCTATTAAAGGAGTATATGGCTAAGAATGATGCAATTATTTAGAGTCAGGCAGCTTTCTTAAGAGCTCTGGAAAATCAAGTAGGACAAATCGCCACTGCATTAAGTTCCAGACAATAAGGAGCATTGCCTAGTGACATAGAAAGTTCTCGATCTCAATGAAGGAACAATGTAAGGACATAACACTCCGGAGTGGCACTCAGCTGCTAGGAGTTATGACTAATGCCTTTACTGAGGAGGAAAGCTCAAAAGTTCCCTAAAGCACAACTTTCAAGTCAGTAGTGGAACAAACAAAAAAGATGGGAGTAAACAAAAGCATATAGAATCAAATTCATCTTGCGAAGCTAATACAAATTCCATGGCAAAGCTACTTCAACAAATGGAAGGAAGGCAATCGCCACCTTTTCCCCAGCATTTCCAAAGTATGAAACAAGATGCTCAATTCAAGAAATTTCTGGAGGTCTTGAAGCAATTACACATCAACATACCTTTTGTAGAAGCATTAGAACAAATGCCTAACTATGTGAAATTCATGAAACATATCCTATCCGAGAATAGAAGGTTAGAGGAGTTTGAAATTGTTTCACTTACTGAAGGGTGCACAGCAATCCTAAAGAACAGACGACCACCAAACTTAAAAGATCTAGGGAGTTTCACTATACCCTGTTCGATTGGAAACAATTCTGTAACAACCTGTTTTCAATGATATCAAAATAGTGGTTTCAGGACCACAATTCTAAAAGTTAAATTATTATTTATTTAGTTTCTATGGGATTTTATTAAGGTTGTAACGCCCCAAAAATCCCAAAATCCTGAACTTTCATTTTTTTCGATTTTGATAAAAATTGTACTTAACATTCCAAGTCAAGTGTAAATTATGTGATAGTAGGTCTTGGTTAAGGTTTGACTTTGAATTTAGTGGTGAAGAAAATTATGGTTTAATTATTAAAAGAACCTTGTTGGCAAGTAGGTTGGCTTTTAAATAAATGAAGGAAGAATTGGACATAAGAAAGCCTTGTGGTAGAGTGGCAAGTGGCATCACATGCAAGGCAATGAGGTAAGGGATTCGAATCCCTCCTTGCTCAAAGGAAGGATTTATTTTTGCTTAAGGGATGGATAGTGGTGGTGTTGAATGTGAAATCTGTAGGGAGTGACAAGAGGAGAAATTTGAGGAGGGGATTAAGAGGTAATCAGGGAAAAAAATTAGGAGATGGGGAGTGTAAAGAGGTGGAGCCAAATTGGGGATAAGGGGATAGGAAATTCGGCTAGAGGCTATATGTAGATGCTGAATGTGAGGTTGCCAAGCTAATGCTGAATTCTCCCTCACCTTGTTGCCAGAAAACTTTAAGTGATGGATACAAGTAGTAAAGGGTGACATATGATGGATACAAGTCACCCAATATGTTTTTAATGATAAAGGTTAATGCAGATCTGGGTAGCCTTATGATTAGTGATCAAGGAAAAGCTAATAAGGCTTGCCATTTCAGGTGAGGTTAAGGTGAGACTTCAGCTGTTGGTCAAGTATTTGATAAGTATATGTGAGTAATCATTGAGTGATATCGATTGTAGGTTTATGGGAAGGGGGATCGCAGCATGCTTTATTACCAGGTGTGTACATACACTGCACACACAGTAGATCGATAAATCTCGAAATGCCGAAGAGCAAAAATACCGAAAAGCCAAAAGTTTGGCTACTACAGACTTGTGAGTGCGTGAACACTCGTTAGGAGGAAATCGATAGGTTACCTGAGACCCCATGGGCGATTCCATGGACTTAGGCTGTGTATTGGCCAACCGGGCCAGAATGGGCTAAATGGGCCCGATGGGCTGTAGGGTCCATCATAGGTAAAATTGGCGGCTTGATGCTAAGTGATGGAAAACAGTATGATTACATGACTATGAATATGTTTAGGCCTAATGGGCCATATAAATGGGATTGGGCCTAACGGGCCATACGATTATGATTTGGGCCTAATAGGCCATATGAATGAGATTGGGCCTGGTGGGCCATATGCATGTATGTAGACTTGTTTGGGCTCTGTAAGGGGTTTTGGGCCTAGTATCTGACAACTGTTTAATTGACATAAAACTTAATTAATTAATTACAACCGTGGATGAGTCATAAGGTTAATGTGTGGTAATGGGTATATGCATGTCTAATATTGGATCTAGGGAGAGCTTGGTACTTAAACGATCTTAATGACTAACCTCCTCTTCTCTGGAATCCTACTTGGTGCATAGTATCTGTTCACTTTAGCCAATGGGGACTTGTTAACGGGCCAAGGTAAGTCACAAACCCATAACAAGAGAAATTACCCAAAATGCCCCTACGAGAGAAAATGACCAAAATACCCCTATGTGTTGAATGTAAGATTTATGGATGTTACATGTATATCTGCTGCATCCATACGATATTCTGTTTAGGTTGCATATGGGTTCGAAATTATGGAATGGAGGAAGTATATGAGGATCGCATGGTTGCTTGACAACCGTGGGTCTAACGATGGCTTTTAAACCCAATATGTGATTGGCAGCTTGCTGCAATAAAGGTAGTTCTGCAACCGGGCTACCATTTATGCGTAGGTTGATATTTATATCCCCAAATGATGTGCATCGGGGGACCGAGTTGATGTGTACCGATTAGATTATTAAGGTGGGTTGCACTGCATTGCATTGCATGTATGATTTTATGGTGATTGATGAATGCTTATTACTCGTCGAGGGTTGTACACACTGAGTTTTTGAAAACTCATTCCCTCTTTTTATTTTTCTTAGGTGATGCTCAGTAGAATGCTTGATGTTTGGAGGGTCTCGGAGGTGGCCAGCTAGCAAGACGACTTGGACTTGTTTTTTTATATACAGTTTCTTGTTTATTAAGTTATTTCAGACCAGATTGTAATAAGGCCTTTCCTCTAGTTATTGTTCCAAATTACGACTATTATTTTTATGACTTATATTTATTAGATGCTGAACATGGATTCCTAAACCGTAACTATTTTTATACTACGTTTCCGCAACTTAATTTTTTTTAAAATGACAGGCTTTCATAAATCATATTTTTAAACAAGCTTTCGCGATTGAAATAAAGTTTTTTCTTAGTTAATTAAATGTAACACTCCTAACCCGTATCCGTTGCCGGAATAAGGTTATGAGGTATTACTTGACTGAAGAAAACTTCTATAAGGTCAAAGATATTTACCAGACATAAATTATCAACAATGCAACCTGTCTCATTGATTTTTCATAAGAGCTCTTATAAATTTCCAAAATGACTAACTATCAAAACATAACCGAATATCTAATAACAAATTAACTACTATCAAGTTATAACTAAAACATTTCAACACATTAGTTCAATTATAAGGCTTCTCTAAACAAAATAAGCGAGCCATCTTCGCATGGCTATAATGTATACAAAGACAAAATATCATTCTACCTATAGTCTATCCTATACATGCCTTAAATCATGATGATATACCATCTTCTCAACTCACATAATGACTCGATAGTGTGATGATATCTCCGGCTCTTCCAACTCGAACTAAAGGATAAACCTATAAGGAATGGAAAAGAGAACACGGAGTAAGCTTCAATGCTTAGTAAGTTTTAAGCAATGCAAACAATTAATTTACTTATAGCTCGATTATTTCAAATTTTCAAGAAATCATTCCTAGGTAATTGCCATTTCGGCCAAGTATCCATGAACATAATGCATATTTAGCAAATTCACCTCACTTGAATCTGAAATCAATTAAAACCAAATATTGAAATCACAAATAAGATCATAAGAACTCGAAAAGTATCTCATTAACTAGTTTTAACCATGTTTGCAACAAAATCACAAATTCACTACAAGCTGTTTTCCTGAGCAACAGTCACTAAATTATTTATAACTGGAGATAAGAAACTCCAAATAAAGTGCTGTTAATTTTTCCTAAAAATAGACTATTATATCTTCCATCCATAAAATTTTTAGAATTTTGGGTTTGACCAATCAATACCAGATTTTAATTGAAGTTTCCCCTGTTTCACTGTTTGACTCTTCTGACCACTCTTCACTACAAATCAATTTTCTCATTATAAAGAATTCAAAATATGTTATCATTTACTTCATTTGAAACTAGACTCATTAAGGAGTCTAAGAATATAAATTTTATCTTATAATCATCATTGTAAAATTTACAATGATTTTCTAAAGACAAAATAGGGGATTTCAAAGACATTTTGACTCTGTCTCACTCCACTTCAAATATCTCATTATCTAAAATTATTTTTCTTACATGGTTTCTTTTATAAGAAACTAGACTCATTAAGATTTAATTTAATAATTTATTCAGCTTCTAATTCAATTTCCACAATTTATGGTGATTTTCCAAAATCACGCTACAGTTGCTGTCCCAAGCAGATTTATTACAAATTTGCTCTTTCACACATTCCTTGCATTCAAATTATCTAAACATGTATATCATGTGACAGCCCAAAATTGACCGTAGTCGGGAAGTGGTTTCGGGACCGCTAAACCGAGTCACCGAAATGTTTGAATGTAATATTTATTGTCTAGAATATGTAATTATGAATGTGTGAAAATTTCAAGTTCCGATTTAGCCGATTGCATGTGAATTCAGTTAGTAGGACTTGTGTGACACTTTTGAAAAGTGAAAGGCTAATCTATAAGGACCTAATAGTGCATGTAGTCAAAGGGGAGGACTTGCATGTCAAATTCCCCCAAGTTGTAGTGGCCGGCCATGACAAGGAATCATGGGCTAAACATGTCATGAAACATGTTTTGTTGGTGCATTAGGGAGAAACAATAAACAAATAAGTATGGGTAATAAAGAAAGAAAAAAAAAATGTGTGTGTGTGAGTGAAACCCCCCATTGCGTGCATTGTGGAAGAGAAAAGAAAAAAATTGTTCATCCATTTTTCATTCTCTCTTGACCGAAAATACTAGAGGAAGGAAGGAATTTTGCTTCATGTTTGTTTTGGAAGAGGATTAGGAAGAGGTTGGCTATACTTGCATCAAGATTAAGGTATGTTTGAGGTTGTGCCATGAGATTCATGCATGTTTTTAGTTGCTAGCTTGATGTTCTTGGTAGCCCATGGTTCAAATCTTTGCTATGTCATGGGAATGAAATTCGGCCAAAGTAAATGTGGTGTTAATGCCATTGCATGCTAAATATCAAGCTTGATAATGATACATGTGATGGGGATTGAGGACTCTTAGATTTTCTTTTAGCATTTTGAATGAGATACTAAGTTCTTTGTTTAATCATGACCAAAATTATGGTGTTGTGATGTATTCGGCCATGGTACATCCATAAGCGTGATTTATGCTCATTGCATGGAAAGTAAGATTTGTGTATTGAAATTTTGTTCATGTTTAGTTACAATCAACTTGAGATTCGGCTCTAGCATATATATATGTATATATGTTTGCACACGATGTATTGGCATGACATATATGCTATTTCAAGGTGTATATTTGCTTGTGATGATGTCTCGATTATGAAGTAAGTGAGAGATGTGTATTGAGCTACGATATGTAATGCGTTAGTAGTAAAATGTATGCTGTTTTTGTGTGGTATTAAGTGTATAATTGGCCTCAACATGGACATGTATATTCGGCCACATGAGGGGAAATTGGTGTGCATGCATTCGGTTAGAGGCAAGCATATTGATGCCTATTCTTGGCTTAGAAAATTCGGCTAAGAGGAATATTAACTAATGTGTTGAGTTCGATTCATGATTTCGTACATATGCGACTTTGATGCCTAATGAGTATATATATTGGCTAAGTATCTTGAATCCCTCTTTCGATGTTCAAATGATAAAACCAATTTATTTGTTAAATTAAGCTCAAGAGCAAAGGGGAGCTAAATCCGATAAGGGGAAGGAAAAAGTCGTCGAATAGCCGTCGAAATCGTTCGACCACGTCCGAGGTAAGTTCTTGAGTAATAGAGCTTAAATTATGAATTGATTAGATCATGTTTAAAGCAAATTAAAATCATGCTCTTTGCGTGTGGCTATTGAGCCGAAATTGCAAGTGTGAAAACTGCCTTGTGTTTGAGTTTTGCTATTGAAAATGAAATACGAATGTGTCATAATTTATTGATAATTGTGCTCGGTTATTCGAATGATGTCCGGGCTAAGTCCCGAAGGCTTTGTGCTAAGTGACTATATCCGGACTAGGATCCGAAGGCATTCGTATGCGAGTTAATAACTCGGGCTAAGCCGAAGGCATTTGTGCAAGTTACTAAACCCGGGTTAAGTCCGAAGGCATTCGTATGCGAGTCACTATAACCGAGCTTCGTCCGAAGGCATTTGAGCGAGTCGTTATATCCGGTTAAATTCAAGGTGCGTGATTCTAGAATAAGCGATCTTGCTGTAAAATTTCAGTTAATATGCTTGAAAAAATTCCAGCAATGAGGTATGTTCATATGAGCTTGAATTAGTTGATTCCCTTCGAATAATATTCGCTCAGTCGAGTAATGAGTTTCCGGTATTTGACTAAGGTGATCCCTTATGTATGAACATAGGGGTTGGAATGTGAAATGAGTATGATATTGAGAATTTGTGCATATGAAATTATCCGTTAGCTTTATGAATGCTATGCTTTTGTTGTGCTGGAATTTCTTGCTCAAACTTACTAAGCATAAATTGCTTACTCCGTTTTCTCTGTTTCTCTGTTTTATAGATTTTGCTCGTTAGCTATCGGATTCAGGATCATTGAAGTCGAAGTCATCCACACTATCAAAGCCTCCATTTTGGTATAATTTTGGTTGAACTTTGAAATGGCATGTATAGGACTACCCTTTTGTTGAAGGTCATGTACCTTTCGGTTTTGTGTAAACTTGGATAGCCATGCGAAAATGGCTTATATACGTTTTTAGTATAATACTATAATCGTTTGTATGTTGATCATTATGAGGTATGGAATTGTTTTGAAACGATTAGCCATTGGAATGGTTAATCATGATCACACTTTGCGCTATGTATGCAAAAAGGGCCAATTGAATCATGGAAATCATGAAATAGGTAAAGCCTACCTTAAAGGCAGATGCTGACTGCAGCAGTGATGTGGATGTGAAAAATCACTAAAAATAGTAGGAATGGTATTAAATAGTGAATAAATTATGTAAATGAACCTTGATGAATCTACTTTCATATGGAAGAAACGAAACGGTCATAGGAGTTACATGTTAAGAGATATTAAAGTTCTTGTGAAACAGGGCCAGAACGGTTTCTGGATCCCCTGTTCCGACTTTAGAAATTTATTGTAAATTAACCAGAGATAATTAGGAGTCATTCCATATATTTATAGATTCCTCTATGAGTCTAGTTTCTATAGAAACAAACGACATCAGTATTGAAGCCCTGTACAGGGAGATATCCATTTCGTAATGCACGAAGGTCAGTGTAGTCGATCCCTGCAACAGGGGAGACTTTAACTAATAAACTGTACCAATTGGCTCGACCAAAAATTTTAGAAAAAAATCTGTAGATGGAAATATGAGTCTAGTTTCAGGGAAAAATTACGAAACAAATTTTCGAGCTCTGAAACTCAAGATATGATTTTTAAGGCGACAATGATGCAGTAACCAGCTTGTCTGGAAATTTCTAAATGGACTGTGAAAATAGTTAAGTCTGTGTGCACCTTGTGTTCGATTCGAGAACGGACTCGAGTGCACGGGTGTTACAATTTTATTGGTATCAGAGCTACGGTTTAGCCGATTCTAGGACTACCGTAATGCGTTTGGGTCTAGCTATACATGCCATTTTTTTTTGTGATTATTTGATAGTGTTGATATTTCGACGTTTGAATTTGTGTTTATTATAGTAATGGATCCCGATCCCAACCGAAAGCGATAGCGATGATGTGGAGAGTGTGGCTCTGCTCCCACACAAGGGACAGCGTGGCGGACTCTCAACCTGTTGCTAGCAATCCGAATGATGAGGCTAGGCAAGCCTTTTATAGCGTGATGAATGATTGGTTCAACCAATATATTCGAACTAATCTCATTGTTCCACAACCTCCATTCCCAACAAACACACCCCATACCTACAATGCCTCCGTAATCGACCAAATAAGGTCGAATAAGCCCCCAATTGATAGAATCCGAAAACATGGGGCTATTAAATTTAAAGCTACGGATAGCGACGATGCCGAGCAAGCTGAATTTTGGTTGGACAACACTATCCGCGTACTCGATGAGCTATCTTGTACACTCGATGAATGCCTAAAGTGTGCTATCTCCTTGCTACGTGATTACGCCTACTATTGGTGGAGCACTCGACTTGTTGTGCCCGAGAGCAAGTAATTGGGAGTTTTTCCAAACCGAGTTTGGAAAAAGTATATCGATCGAGATTTGTTGATCAAAAACGGAAGGAATTTCTTGAGCTTAAGCAAGGTTCTATGTCGATTCATCGATTACGAGCGAAAATTTGTTAGACTTAGTAGATACGCTCGGGAATGTGTTTCGTCCGAGGCTGTCATGTGTAAATGCTTCGAGGATGGGCTGAATAAAGACATAAAAATGTTTGTTGGCATTCTTGAAATACGAGAGTTCGTAGTACTTGTTGAGCGAGCTTGTAAAGTCAAGAGCTTAGAAAAGAAAAACAAAAGTTGATGTGGGAACTGGAGAGTTTGAAAAAGATCTTGGAAAGTCTCTTCAACATGCATCGAAGAAATTTAGAGATGATGTGGGCCGGTCTAGAGGCGCTTCGGGCCTTTTTAGACGAGATCGTGATCGACCCTCAATGGGTACACGAGGCACTTGCCGCCGGTGTTGGGAATGAACGTCGAGACGAACGGAGTGTCGACATTGTGGCAAATGGCATTCGGAAGCTGTAGGTTCCGTGGATCGCTCTGTTACAAGTGCGGATCGGTCGACCACTTTATTAAAGATTGCCCGAGGTTGTGCGAATGAATACAAATCGAGTGGGAAACCGGTGCTACCAACGCCGAGGTAGACCATCCGGAAATACGGGCAATGCTAGTGGTGGTCGAGAGGATCTAGAGATGTTACGACCAGATCCGAGGCTCGGCGCTCTGCTAGGGCTTATGCTATCGCGCACGTGAGGATGCTTCCTCGCCGGATGTTATTACCAGTACTTTCACTCTCTTTGATACTAATGTGATTGGTTTGATTGACCTTGGTTCTACTCATTCTTATATATGCGAAACCTTAGCATCCAAGAAGACTTTACCTATTGAGTCTCTCGAGTTCTTAATTCGGTGTCAAATCCTTGGGTCGTTACGTGTTGGTCGACAAAGTGTGTAAGAAATGTCCCTAGTAATTGAGGTTCTGTTTTCCGCGGACTTGATGCTTTTTCCATTCGATGAATTTGATGTTATTCTTGGGTTGGATTGGTTGACCGTGCATGATGCGGTTGTGAATTGCAAAAGCAAGACTATTGATTTGAGGTGCATAAATAACGAGATGATCCGAGTTAAGTCTACGGACTTAAAGGGGTTGCCATTGTAATATCATCAATGTTGGCCCAAAATATGTAAGAAAGGGTGCGAAGCATACCTTGCGTATGTACTTGATGATAAGGAGTTAGAAATAAAACCGAATCTGTGCGGTGGTTTGTGAATACCGGATGTTTTCGAAGAATTAGGGTTTCCCACTGTTCGGAGATAGAGTTTGGCATTGAGCTTGTACAGGACCACACCGATTTCGATAGCTCCGTATCGTATGGCACCAATGGAATTAAAGGAGTTGAAAGCTCATTGCAAGAGTTGGTAGATAGAGGCTTTGCTACTTTGAGTTTTTCACCTTAGGGTGCACCGGTGTTGTTTGTGAAAAGAAGGACGGAACCATGAGGTTGTGCATCGACTATCGTCGACTTAATAAAGTGACAATAAAGAACAAGTATCCGTTATCAGCGTATCGATGATTTGTTCGATCAACTGAAGGAGCCTCGGTGTTCTCAAAATAGATTTGAGATCGGGCTATTATCGATTCATAATCCGAGATTCGGACATACCCAAAGCGCCTTGAGCGAGATATGGTCACTACGAGTTCTTAGTGATGCCGTTTGGGCTCACTAATGCCCTGCAGTATTTATGGATTTGATGAATCGGATCTTGGACCATATTTGGATCGGTTCGTAGTTGTGTTCATTGACGACATCTTGGTCTATTCAAGAGATGAGACCGAACATGCGAGCACCGAGATTAGTGTTGCAAATTTTACGGGATAAGCGGTTATATGCTAAGTTCAGCAAGTGTGAGTTACGGTTAGAGAGGTTAGCTTTTGGGTCATGTGGTATCTCGATCGGTATTCGAGTCGACCGAGTAAAATTTCAGCCATACTTAGCGGAAGCCTCCAGAAATATTCTTGAGGTTCGGAGCTTTTTGGGACTTGCGGTTACTACCGACGGTTTGTAAAGGGTTCTCGATGATAGCCACACCCATGACGAAACCGCTTGGAAGGATGTCAAGTTTGAATGGACGGAAAAGTGTCGAAAAGTTTGATCAATTGAAAACTCATTTGACGGAAGCTCCGGTTTTAGTACAACCGAATCGGCAAAGAGTTTGTCATTTATAGTGACGCCTCCCTACTTGGGTTAGGTTGCGTATTGATGCAAGAAGGTCGAGTTGTGGCCTACGCGTCGAGACAATTAAAGCCACATGAGAAAAATTATCCGACCCATGATCTCGAATTGGTCGCCATCGTATTCGCCTTTAAAGATATGGCGACATTACTTATTTGGTGAGAAGTGCCATGTGTATTCGGATCACAAAAGTCTCAAATATTTGATGACTCAAAGAGACTTAAATCTGCGACAAAGACGTTGGCTCGAGTTGTTAAAAGATTATGAGCTCGTCATTGATTATCACCCGGAAAGGCTAATGTGGTTGCGGACGCCTTAAGTGGAAATCCTTGTTTTTTTCTGACGATGAATGTACACTTGTCTATCCTACCCGACAATGTGTTAGTAGCAATTAAAGGCCAAACCATTGTTGACTCATCAAATTCGTGAAGCTCGAGAAAGTTGATGAGGAGTTGCTTGCAAAACGGGCTGAGTGTGTTACGAACAAGGAATCGAGTTTCAAATTGATGATGACGATTGTTTGAGGTTCGAAGTCGTCTGTGTGTTCCAAAGCATTGAACTTATTTCGATAATTCGAACGAAGCCCATTGTAGCTGAATGGCAATCCACCCGGGGAGTACGAAGATGTACAACGATTTGAAACGTCGGTTTTGGTGGCATGGTATGAAACGAGACATCTCTTACTTTGTTTCGAGATGTTTAATATGTCAACAAGTGAAAGCGGAACATCAAGTGCCTTCAGGATTACTTCACCGATTACGATACCCGAGTGGAAATGGGATCGAGTCACAATGGACTTTGTGTCCGGACTGCCATTGTCAGCAAGTAAGAAGGACGCGATTTGGGTTGTTGTTGATAGACTGACTAATTCGGCTCACTTTATCCCGTGCGTATGGATTTTCATTGGATAAACTAGCTGGATTATCGTTTCTCGATTGTGAGATTACACGGGTACCGATTTACATTGTGTCGGATAGAGATCCGAGATTCACTTCGCGATTTTGGAAGAAATTGCAAGAAGCTTTGGGTACCAAGTTGCATTTCAGACCGCCTTTCACCCCCAAACCGATGGTCAATCCGGCGGATAATTCGAGATACTTAAGGATATGTTGAGATGTTGCATCCTCGAGTTCGATGGTTCATGGGAAGCAGTACTTACCTTTGATTGAATTCGCACAACAATAGTTTTCAATCAAGTATTAAGATGGTGCCTTACGAGGCCTTGTACGAGCGTAAATGCCGTACACCATTGTTTTGGACCGAGCTCGGTGAGAACAAAATTTTGGAGTGGATTTGATTAAAGATCTTTGAGAAAGTAAAAGTAATCCGTGAAAATCAAGATAGCCTTCGATCGTCAGAAGTCGTACGCGGATCTGAAACGAAAAGACATTGAGTATCAAGTGGGAGATAAAGTGTTTCTTAAAGTTTCGCCTTGGAAAAAGATACTCAGATTTGGCCGTAAAGGAAAATTGAGCCCGAGGGTCATCGGGCCATATGAGATATCCGAACGAGTCGGTCCAGTTGCGTATCGTTTGATTTTGCCCCCTGAACTTGAAAAGATTCACGACGTCTTTCATGTTTCGATGCTTCGGCGCTATAGATCTGATCCGTCGCACGTAATTAGTCCATCAGAGGTTGAAATTCAATTCGATATGAGTTATGAAGAAGAACCGATTCGTATCCTAGCTCGTGAAGTGAAGGAGTTGCGAAACAAAAGGGTTCCGTTAGTAAAAGTGTTATGGCTCAAACACGGGATGGAAGAAGCTACTTGGGAACCCGAGAGCTCTATGAAAGAGCGTTACCCAAACCTATTTACCGGTAAGATTTTCGGGGACGAAAATTTCTTAAGTGGGGGAGAGTTGTGACAGCCCAAAATTGACCGTAGTCGGGAAGTGGTTTCGGGACCGCTAAACCGAGTCACCGAAATGTTTGAATGTAATATTTATTGTCTAGAATATGTAATTATGAATGTGTGAAAATTTCAAGTTCCGATTTAGCCGATTGCATGTGAATTCAGTTAGTAGGACTTGTGTGACACTTTTGAAAAGTGAAAGGCTAATCTATAAGGACCTAATAATGCATGTAGTCAAAGGGGAGGACTTGCATGTCAAATTCCCCCCCCCCCCCAAGTTGTAGTGGCCTGCAATGACAAGGAATCATGGGCTAAACATGTCATGAAACATGTTTTGTTGGTGCATTAGGGAGAAACAATAAACAAATAAGTATGGGTAATAAAGAAAAAAAAAAAAATGTGTGTGTGTGTGAAACCCCCCATTGCAGTGCATTGTGGAAGAGAAAAGAAAAAAATTGTTCATCCATTTTTCATTCTCTCTTGACCGAAAATACTAGAGGAAGGAAGGAATTTTGCTTCATGTTTGTTTTGGAAGAGGATTAGGAAGAGGTTGGCTATACTTGCATCAAGATTAAGGTATGTTTGAGGTTGTGCCATGAGATTCATGCATGTTTTAGTTGCTAGCTTGATGTTCTTGGTAGCCCATGGTTCAAATCTTTGCTATGTCATGGGAATGAAATTCGCCAAAGTAAATGTGGTGTTAATGCCATTGCATGCTAAATATCAAGCTTGATAATGATACATGTGATGGGGATTGAGGACTCTTAGATTTTCTTTTAGCATTTTTGAATGAGATACTAAGTTCTTTGTTTAATCATGACCAAAATTATGGTGTTGTGATGTATTCGGCCATGGTACATCCATAACTGTGATTTATGCTCATTGCATGGAAAGTAAGATTTGTGTATTGAAATTTTGTTCATGTTTAGTTACAATCAACTTGAGATTCGGCTCTAGCATATATATGTGTATATATGTTTGCACACGATGTATTGGTATGACATATATGCTATTTCAAGGTGTATATTTGCTTGTGATGATGTCTCGATTATGAAGTAAGTGAGAGATGTGTATTGAGCTACGATATGTAATGCGTTAGTAGTAAAATGTATGCTGTTTTGTGTGGTATTAGTGTATAATTGGCCTCAACATGGACATGTATATTAGGCCACATGATGGGAAATTGGTGTGCATGCATTCGGTTAGAGGCAAGCATATTGATGCCTATTCTTGGCTTAGAAAATTCGGCTAAGAGGAATATTAACTAATGTGTTGAGTTCGATTCATGATTTCGTACATATGCGACTTTGATGCCTAATGAGTATATATATTGGCTAAGTATCTTGAATTCCTCTTTCGATGCTCAAATGATAAAACCAATTTATTTGTTAAATTAAGCTCAAGAGCAAAGGGGAGCTAAATCCGATAAGGGGAAGGAAAAAGTCGTCGAATAGCCGTCGAAATCGTTCGACCACGTCCGAGGTAAGTTCTTGAGTAATAGGGCTTAAATTCTGTATTGATTAGATCATGTTTAAAGCAAATTAAAATCATGCTCTTTGTGTGTGGCTATTGAGCCGAAATTGCAAGTGTGAAAAGTGCCTTGTGTTTGAGTTTTGCTATTGAAAATGAAATACGAATGTGTCATAATTTATTGATAATTGTGCTCGGTTATTGAATGATTTCGGGCTAAGTCCCGAAGGCTTTGTGCTAAGTGACTATATCGGACTAGGATCCGAAGGCATTCGATGCGAAGTTAATAAATCCGGGCTAAGCCGAAGGCATTTGTGCAAGTTACTAAACCCGGTTAAGTCCCGAAGGCATTCGTGCGAGTCACTATAACCGGCTTCGTCCCGAAGGCATTTGAGCGAGTCGTTATATCCGGTTAAATTCCGAAGGTACGTGATTCTAGAATAAGCGATCTTGCTGTAAAATTTCAGTTAATATGCTTGAAAAAAATTCCAGCAATGAGGTATGTTCATATGAGCTTGAATTAGTTGATTCCCTTCGAATAATATTCGCTCAGTCGAGTAATGAGTTTCCGGTATTTGACTAAGGTGATCCCTTATGTATGAACATAGGGGTTGGAATGTGAAATGAGTATGATATTGAGAATTTGTGCATATGAAATTATCCGTTAGCTTTATGAATGCTATGCTTTTGTTGTGCTGGAATTTCTTGCTCAAACTTACTAAGCATAAATTGCTTACTCCGTTTTCTCTGTTTCTCTGTTTTATAGATTTTGCTCGTTAGCTATAGGATTCGGGATCATTGAAGTCGAAGTCATCCACACTATCAAAGCCTCCATTTTGGTATAATTTTGGTTGAACTTTGAAATGGCATGTATAGGACTACCCTTTTGTTGAAGGTCATGTACCTTTCGGTTTTGTGTAAACTTGGATAGCCATGCGAAAATGGCTTATATACGTTTTTAGTATAATACTATAATCGTTTGTATGTTGATCATTATGAGGTATGGAATTGTTTTGAAACGATTAGCCATTGGAATGGTTAATCATGATCACACTTTGCGCTATGTATGCAAAAAGGGCCAATTGAATCATGGAAATCATGAAATAGGTAAAGCCTACCTTAAAGGCAGATGCTGACTGCAGCAGTGATGTGAATGTGAAAAATCACTAAAAATAGTAGAAATGGTATTAAATAGTGAATAAATTATGTAAATGAACCTTGATGAGTCTGCTTTCATATGGAAGAAACGAAACAGTCATAGGAGTTACATGTTATGAGATATTAAAGTTCTTGTGAAACAGGGCCAGAACGGTTTCTGGATCCCCTGTTCCGACTTTAGAAATTTATTGTAAATTAACCAGAGATAATTATGAGTCATTCCATATATGTATAGATTCCTCTCTGAGTCTAGTTTCTATAGAAATAAACGTCATCAGTATTGAAGCCCTGTACAGGGAGATATCCATTTCGTAACGCACGAAGGTCAGTGTAGTCGATCCCTGCAACAGGGGAGAATTTAACTAATAAACTGTACCAATTGGCCCGACCAAAAATTCTAGAAAACAATCTGTAGATGGACATAGGAGTCTAGTTTCAGGGAAAAATTACGAAACAAATTTTCGAGCTCTGAAACTCAAGATATGATTTTTAAGGTGACAGTGAAGCAGTAACCAGCTTGTCTGGAAATTTCTAAATGGATTGTGAAAATAGTTAAGTCTGTGTGCACCTTGTGTTCGATTCCGGTAACGGACTCGGGTACGGGGTGTTACATATCATGTCATTCAAGATCAAACTCATATAACATAGGCATTAAAATGCTTCACTATCAGCTTTAGTTCAATTGAAACAAATGAAATACAATATCATATTCACATTTAATTTTCCAAGATCGTAATCACCTAAAAATAAAATCATATACTTCCACAAACCTTTCCACAAGGACCAAGTGTTTATATTTGAATATAAACATAGAATCATTTCACATAACTTCACATATATACCGAATATATCACAATCACATTTATAGTCATAACACTTATTCACAGATGCATCACTTTATATATTTATAATTTAATTCAAATCAAAATCGCATACGAGTACATGATACATACCTGGCCAACTTAATATGTAATTCACTTTCAATTTGTCAACTTTGTGTAGGATCTTCTAATTGTATACTTTTATCAAATTCATCGGCACTTGGCCCACTAGGTATAAAACTCAAAATTATATTATCAGCACAAAGCCTGCAGGACTTTAACCCGGATACATTTCCAGCACGAAGCCTGGGGGACTTTGGCCCGGATACATTTCCAGCACAAAGCCTGTGGGACTTTGGCCCGGATACATTTCCAGCACGAAGCCTTCGGGACTTTGGCCCGGATACATTTCCAGCACGAAGCCTGCGGGACTTTAGTCCGGATACATTTCCAGCACGAAGCCTGCGGGACTTTAGTCTGGATACATTTCCAGCACGAAGCCTGCGGGACTTTGGCCCGGATATATTTCCAACACGAAGCTGCGGGACTTTGGCGGATATATTTCAAGACGAAGCTGCGGGACTTTAGCCGGATATATTTCTAGTCTGAAGCTCGGGACTTTAGCCGGATACATTTCAAAGACGAAGCTGCGGGACTTTGGCCCGGATACATTTTCAGTGTCTTGCATATTTAATCACATGTTAACACATTTCACATAACACTTCACATTAGCAATTTAATTGCTTCATTCGAATATAAGCACAAAATGTACACCTACCTTTTAACTTTCGGTTCAATAATCATACACAAGGAACACATAATCTTTTCATTATCCTAGTTTCACTTTTAATAACCATTCGAATATATGCCATATTCACAAATTATTTCACACACAACCTCGATCAAGTAGGAACAATAGTCACAATTCATCTATTATACAAATATCCCATTCTTTGACTTTGTTTCATAATAGCTATTCTGTCACCACATATATACCATTCAATTCACATTCGACTTTATACAAACAAGTACAATAAAATTGTATACACATATTACACACTTCCACATCATCACTTAATAGTCATTCGGCCACATTATATACATAAATCATCCATTTCATATTCGGCTTTATAGCCGGAATTCAATATACTTATTGCAATTCGAACTTGTAAACGTCAAATAATTACTTATCATATTATATAATCTTAAGCGTGCAGCACATCAAATATAATTACTTAAGGACTTACCTCGGAAGACGATAATCGGAACGAGACGACTAATCGACCATTTTGATTTTCCCCTCGATCCAAATCTGAATTCTACTTTTGCCAATCTAATTAATATCAAAATTAACTCACTTATTCAACATTTCATTAAATTTTATCTAAAGACACATAATTTGGGCATTTTGCATTTTATCCCTAACATTTCACATTTTACAATTTAATCCCTATTTCAAAATAACACAAATTACTCAAAATTTCATCAAACCCATGTTAGGCCGAATTTACCTTAGGTCTCTAGCAACCCATTTCTTTTATTTATTTCATGTTTTGACCCCTCAATTTACAAATTTCTAAATTTAGTCCTTAATACACATTTTTATCAAAAATCACTTAATCAAACATGAAAATCAAACATCAAAGATTTATTACTCATCATCAAACAAAAAGATACTCAAACATTCAATAATGGCATCATCCAAATACTTTAACAATTTTAAAATTAGAGGTACGGGCCAGCTAGATTACGAAGCAACGATCTCAAAAACGTAAAAATTATTAAAAACCGAGACGACATGGACTTACATGCATGAACAACCATGGCCGAACCTTCAAAGCTTTGAGAACATTATTTTCTTTCTCACATTCGGCTATTGATGAAGATGATAGCATGTAATTTGGCTTTTGTTTTATTTTATTTTATTATAATTACCAAATACCATATTTAACCTTGATATACATTAATAATTTCCATTATACCAAGCCATGGAATTCCACTACCAACAATTATGGAATAATTACCACTTAAGGACTCCCACTATTTAATTCCATAGCTATTTAATATCTTTAACTTATAGAACACAACTTTTACGCTTATGCGATTTAGTCCTTTTGCTTACTTAACTATCAAAACAATAAAATTTTTCAACGAAACTTTAATATCATCTTATTGCCACTCGTAAATATTTATAAAAATATTTACGACTCGATTATAGAAATGAGGTCTCGATATCTCATTTTCTAAACCCACTTGACCTTAGGGTCATACCACTTGAGCTTAATAAATCGCTTATAAAACAAAAATCACAATATCAAAAACCTTTTTTAAACTCACAATTAACTCAAAAATATTAAATATAATATATACAAACCTACTCATCGGATTTAGTGGCCCCAAAACCACTGTTCTGATTAACCCTAAAAACGGGTTGTTACATTAAGATTCTCATTTCAAGGAAGGGTTTTCAATGAAAACAAGTTTTACGCTAGAACACTTTAATGTGATGCGCCAAATTCGGCCATAACGTCCGGGCCAAGTTTGGGGTGTTACATTGAGTGGTATCAGAGCCCAGGTTGCAAAACTCGGGTTGTGAAATGGGCCTTATTATTTTGATTTTGTTTTAAAAAAAATTCGGATAACAATGTTTTGGAAGAAAAAAATTCTTGTTGTGCAGCATACCGAGCCTCTGACGTCGAACCAAGTAAGTTCCTTTATTCTTAAGCTTGTGTAATTTGATATACTGTAGGTAGTTAGTAGGCTACTTTAGATGATTATGCTAAGGTTTTTTTTTAGATTGAAACCGAAGCCCGTAGGGCCTTGGAATTGTAGAGGATTGACGAAAATAATCTTCTTTTATTATTTCCATAAAACATCAGTTTAATTATTAAAACTAACTAAAACTTCATAAAACTTCTAGTCCAGATAATATGTGAGACAACGATGAGTGCTAGAAGAGGTGCAAGAGGTCGTGGCCGAGGCCGCAGAAGTGTTACGGCTGAATCATTGGCATCAGGCCATATGCCTGTTGTTGGAATAGAAGAGGCTCCAGCCTCACCTATAGCTAGGACTGGGCCGTATGATCGGGCCACGGGGGAAGATGCATTGTCACAGGTAACGCTGAGGATTTTGGAAAGGGTCGCAGGGCCCAATAACGGTACAAAAAATTAGGGGTCCATTCCGAAGCGACTTCGATCAAATGGGGCTGAGATCTTTAAATGCGTGGCTAGTGTGCCTTCTAACATGGCAGAATATTGGTTGGAGGCCAACAAAAGGATAATGGAGGACTTGGACTGCTCTCCTGAACAAAAGTTGAAAGGAGCAGTGTCACTACTTAGGGAAGAAGCTTACCAGTGGTGGCTGACAGTGAAAGAGGGCACCCAACCTGAGTAGGTCACTTGGGAGTTCTTCAAAACTACGTTTCAAGGGAAGTATGTAGGTGCGAGTTATGTGGATGCTAAAAGGAAGAAGTTCCTGAACTTGACCCAGGGAAACAAATCTGTGGCGGAGTATGAGGCGGAATTTCTATGCCTTAGTATGTATGCAAGAGTTATGGTGGCAACAGACTATGAGCATTGCGTTAGGTTTGAGGATGGACTAAGAGATAGCCTTGGAGTATTGATAGCTCCACAAAGAGAGCAAGTTTTCTCAGAGTTGGTGGAGAAAGTAAAGATAGCGGAGGAGCTAAAGCGCACTGAGCACCTAAATCGAGAAAAAAAAAGGTAAGAATAAAAGGGAAGCTGAGACTCATGGTGTTGGACAGAGGCCTAGGGCTAGGGCCAGAGATAATGGGCCAGTTAGAGCAGGGCCCCCTGCTGTGAATCCAGGGGTGCCACCTTGTGCTGATTGTCGGAAAGGTCATGTAGACGAGTGTTGGAAGAGGACGAGAGCTTGTCTGGCTTGTGGATCTATAGAGCATAGGATCAAGAATTGCCCTAGGATGTCAGTTCAGGTGCTAGGCGTGGGTAGAGGTGATGTACAGCCACCGAGGGGTGGTCAGCAGCTGTCCAGAGGCCATGGTCAGGCCAGGGGTGGAAACGGTTTGGGCCATAGAGCACCGGCCAGAGGTGCTATTCATGCTGAGGGAAGACAGCTAGTGTTGGTCTATACAGCACGATGTCGAGAGGATGAAGAAGCTCCAGAGGTGAATATTGGTACGTACGTTAACCATAATATGCTATTTATTTAGTTTGGAATTAGAGTGCGCAGCGGGAGCGTGGTGTGGAAGTCTATGCTATACAGCTATACTAATAGTTGGGAATTTCGAGGATGAAATTTCATTTAGGGGGTAGAGTTGTAATGCCCTAAAAATCTCGAAATCCCGAACTTTCATTTTTTTCAGTTTTGATAAAAATTGTGCTTAACATTCCTAGTCAAGTGTAAATTATGTGATAGTAGGTCTTGGTTAAGGTTTGACTTTGAATTTAGTGGTGAAGAAAATTATGGTTTAATTATTAAAAGAACCTTGTTGGCAAGTAGGTTGGCTTTTAAATAAATGAAGGAAGAATTGGACACAAGAAAGCCTTGTGGTGGAGTGGCAAGTGGTGCCACATGCAAGGCAATGAGGTAAGGGGTTCGAATCCCTCCTTGCTCAAAGGAAGGATTTATTTTTGCTTAAGGGATGGATAGTGGTGGTGTTGAATGTGAACTCTGTAGGGAGTGATAAGAGGAGAAATTTGAGGAGGGGATTCAGCAGTTATCACGGAGAGAAATTACGAGATGAGGAGTGTAAAGAGGTGGAGCGGAATTGGGGATTAGGGGATAGGAAATTCAGCTAGAGGATATATATAGATGCCGAATGTGAGGTTGCCAGGCTAATGCCGAATTCTCTCTCACCTTGTTTCCAGAAAACACCTTTTTCTTCAAAGATCTAAAAGCCAAAAATCTTTTTTTCTTCCTTCTTTTTCTTTGTTCCGATTCTCCATTCTTCCATACTCAAAGTTTTCTTTTTGATTCACCTCTAGTTTTAAATGATTTTTACTTTTCTTTGTGCCGAATAACCTTTTTCACCATACAAGTTTCAAGAGGCGAATATCTTCTGTGCCGCCACTACCCTTTCCACTCGGTCAACTCTAGTGTAGGTGTTTTGCTCTCTCAATCGATTTTCCTAGTATAGATCACTCTGTCCCTCACTTCTTCTAATCAATTTTGGTAGGATTAGTATCAAATCCCAATCTTTTGGATCCCTACCGATTTGTTCCTTAGGTGTGAGATATTGGTAAGTGTTCTTCACTTCGGTAAAGGTTGGTTGAATAGGCTTTAGTTGTAAAGGGTGACATATGATGGATACAAGTCACCCAATATGTTTTTAATGATAAAGGTTAATGTAGATCTAGGTAGCACTCATGATTAGTGATCAAGGAAAAGCTAATAAGGTTTGGCGTTTAAGATGAGGTTATAGTGAGACTTTGGCTTTTGGTAAAGTATGTGATAAGTATATGTGAGTAATCATTAAGTGATATCGATTGTAGGTTCGTGGTAAGGGGGATCATAGCACGCTGTATTACCAGTGTGTACATACATTGCACACACAGTAGATCGGTAAATCCCGAAATGCTGAAATGCCGCAATGCCAAAAAGCCAGAAGTTTGGCTACCATAGACTTTCAAGTGCACAAACACTTGTAAGGGGAAACCGATAGGTTACCTGAGGCCCCATGGGCGATTCCATGGACTTGGGCTGTGTATTGGCCAATCGGGCTAGAATGGGCTAAATGGGCCCAATAGGCTGTAGGGCCCATCATAGGCAAAATTGGCAACTTGATGCTCAGTGATGGCAGACTGTATGATTGCATGACTACAAATGTGTTTGGGCCGAATGGGCCCTATAAATGGCATTTGGGCCTAATGGGCCATACGAATATGATTTGGGCCTAATGGGCCATATGAATGATATTGGGCTTAGTAGGCCATATGCATGTATGTAGACTTGTTTGGGCTCTATAAGGGGTTTTGGGCCTTGTATCTGAAAACTGTTTATTTGACATAAAACCTAATTAATTAATTGCGACCGTGGACGAGTCATAAGGTTAAGGTGTGGTAATGGGTATATGCATGTCTAGGATTGGATCTAGGGAGAGCTTGGTACTTAGGCGGTCTTAATGACTTACCTCATCTTCTCTGGAATCCTACCTGGTGCATAGTATCTGTTCACTTTAGCCAACGGGGACTTGTTAACGGGCCAAGGTTAGTAACAAACCCATAACAAGAGAAATTACCCAAAATGCCCTTAAGGGCAAAAATGACCAAAATACCCCTATGTGTTGAATGTAAGATTTATGGATGTTACATTTATATCTGATGCATACATACGATATTTCGTTTTGGCCCCATATGGGTTGGGAATTATGGAACGGAGGAAGTATATGAGGATTGCATGGTTGCTTGACAACAGTGGGTTCACCAACGACTTTTAAGCCTAATATGTGATTGGTAGGTTGTTGCAATGATAGTAGTTCCACAACCGGGCTACCATTGATGTGTATCGGATGGGTGGGTTGATATCTATATCCCCACATAATGTCTATTGAGGGACAGAGTTGATGTGTACTAGTTGAATTATTGGGGTGGGTTGCACTGCATTGCATTGCATGTTTGATATTATGGTGATTAAAGAATGCTTATTACTCATCAAGGGTTGTACACACTGAGTTTTTGAAAAATCACTCCTTTTTATTTTTCTCAGGTGATGCTCAGTAGAAGGTTCGATGTTTGGAGGGACTCGGAGGTGGCCAGCTAGCAAGACGACTTGGACTTGTTTTTTTTTTATATACAGTTTCTTGTTTATTAAGTTATTTCAGACCTGATTGTAATAAGGCCTTTCCTCTAGTTATTGTTCCAAATTAGGACTATTATTTTTATGACTTATATTTATTAGAAGTTGAACATGGATTCCTAAACCTTAACTATTTTTATACTACATTTTCGCAACTTAATTTTTTTTTAAATGACAGGCTTTCATAAACCACATGTTTTAAACAAGCTTTCATGATTGAAAGAGAGTTTTTTCTTAGTTAATTAAGGTTCTCACTTCAAGGAAAGGTTTTCAATGAAAACAAGGTTTTCGCTAGAACACTTCAATGTGACGTGCCAGATTCAGCCATAACGTCTGGGCCGGGTTTGGGGTGTTACAAAGGTCATATTTGAATTTCTTAAGAAATTTTAATGTTTAAATGGTTAATTAAATGAAAAGGACTAAATCGTAAAAGGTGAACGAGTTGAGTTCTATGAGTTAAAAGGGCTAAATGGCTTTGGAAAGGAAAGTAAATGGACTTGAATAGTAATTATACCATTCATAAGGTTAGTGGAAAATTATGGACATGATTTAAGTGTTTTTTAAAGTTAATAACTAAGGCTAAAATGGTAAATTAATAAATTAACATAAAACTAAAACAAGTAAAAGTGTAGTATCATATTCTTTAAGAGTTTATCCACCAAAATTAGGAAAAGAAGAAGCCATTTTCGAGCTTTGAAGTTTCCACTAGTTCAAGTCTTTGCATGGTATGTGGTTTCATGCCATTTTTATTAATTTTTATGTTTTTATAATCATTTTAGCTTAATCTACTTATCACGGGGGTCAATTTGTAAAATTTGTAAAGGTTGAAGGGTTATGCCATAGATGTTCTTGAATGGTCTTTGATGTTAAATGATAGATTATAGATTGTTTTTGAAAAATAAACAAGTTTTGTAAGGTGATTTTGGATTAAATATGGAATTAGCGACTAATTTGTTGAAGGTATAAATTCTAAGGTATTATTGTGAAATGACGGTAAATATGAGTTGTTTCAAGGTCCCTTGCATGTTTTATTAACATGGATTTTGATTAAAATGATTAGATTTCAATTTAGGAGCTTAAGGACTAAATTGTGAGAAGTTAAAATGTAACACCCTGAATTTGGGCCTAGAAGTGTTGGGCCTTGAGCATGGGAGCGGTTGAAGGTAGCTTATAATATTTTTTTGTGCATGTAAATTTTGTTAATGAAGGCTTGTTTTAGTGGTTAAGCGTGCTGAGAAGTGTTGGAGAAGTCCTGGGTTCAAACCTAGACTTTAGCAAAAATTTTGGTATTAAGTGAAAAACAAACCTGGATGCTTGGATGAGGGCCTTTTAAATTATTGTGTTAAATAAATGCCATAAAAAGCCTTGTGGTCTAGTGGCAAAGTAGCGCCATATAAGAGGTAGGAAGGTGGTGTCATAGAGTTGGCAAGGAGGTCTAGGGTTCGAAACTCATGGCAATCAAAAAGCATTTATTTTGCTAACAGGGGGCGGCAAGAGTTCGTGTTGAATTTAAACTCTGATGATGGAGGGATCCCACATCGGGAAGCTAACATAAGAATAGATGTGAAGTTAGCTTTAAATAGAAAGAACCATGAGGAGAGTAAAGGTACCTTTCTTGGCTAATCCCTTTCGCTTTATGGCGTGCTCGTTTGGGTTGGGCGCCGACTAAGAGTGCTCAGAGCGCGGATTAACTCCAGTCTCCTATCAGGTGTGTATTTCTCACTACTCTAGCTGTAGGATGGCTACTTCGGGTTGCGATGGGCCGAAGAGGGCTATGTGGACCCAATGGGCCTGCAGGCCCAATTGGATAAGTTGTTTGATTGTGTAGTAAATATTGGACTAGGCTAGGTGAATCTCATATCTGTGGTTAGATTTGGGCTAAAAGGGCCACACGAGCGTGTGGGCCCATTTAAGCCGAGAAGGGCTTTAGGCCCATTTGTATTGTTATCCCTGTTTAGAATACTTTAGTTTACCAAATTACCAAAGTACCCTCGATTTACAGAATTACTGTTTTACCCTCGATTTATAGAATTACTATTTTACCCTCGATTTACAGAATTACCATTTTACCTCGATTTATAGAATTACCGTTTTACCCTTAACTTGTAAAATTACCAAAATACCCTTGGTTTACAAAATTACCAAAATACCCCTATAGGGTAGATTTACTGAAATACCCCTGTAAGGTAGAATTATCGAAATACCCCTGTAGGGTAGAATTACCAAAATACCTTTGTAGGATAGAAATACCAAAATACCCTTGTAGGGTAGAATTACTAAAATACCCTTGTAGGGTAGAATTACTGAAATACCCCTTGTAGGGTAGAATTACCGAAATACCCTTATAAGGTAGAAATATCAAAATACCCCTATAGGGTAGAATTACCGAGATACCCTCGTAGGGTAAAATTACCATTTTGCACCTAGGGTGTTAAATGACTGTTTTGCCCTTCTGGGCAAGTGACTGACTTGGACTGTGTGGTTGACGGATTTGATTATGAATATGATACATGAGATATTGTTATACATGATAGGACATGATATGCACATGATATGTTATGATATGCACATGATATGCTATGATATACTCATTATATGCATGGGTTGGGTTTTATAGAAATGGAGGAAGTGCTAAAAGGGCTTTGCCCTAGTTTACCGAAAAGGGCTTTGCCCCAGTTTATCAAAAAGGGCTTTGCCCCAGTTATTAAAAGAGGCTAGGCCTCCAGTTATATGATAAAATAGCTATGCTGCCTGTGGAGAGTTTGGTTGGGTGGGTTGAGTTATTCCCCACATGGAGAGCTTGGTTGGTTCGGGTGGAGAGTAGCGAATGGTGGGTTGAGTAGTCTCCCCAAATGGGCTTGCATACATCCATTGGTATTATATGTGATATTGAAATGGGCCTGTGGGCCATACCATTTATAGTAAAGGCTTCAGCCCAGTGATATGATTTATGAAAAGGTTTCGGCCCAGTAACCGTTAAACGAAAGGCTTCGGCCCAGTATATGTCGAGACTGAATAGAGTTTTGGCCTAGATTGTACTGATACCGTGTTATTCACTATTTGTTTGTTATTGTGAATACACACTGAGTTTTCGTAAACTCACCCCGTTTATTAACCTTTCAGCTAATTTCCAGCCTTAGACAGATCGGAGCTGCGAGGGGCTCGGAGATGGCCACACTACTGTTTCTGTTTCTTTTAATTGCAATTAGATTTCGTTTTGGGTTTTTTTATGTAATAAGGCTGTTGGTGGGCTTTAAGTTTTAATTTGGATTGTGATTTCTTATACTAAACTGCAAGTCTAGGAAAACTCGAGATTTCAAAATGGCATGATTTTTCTAAGGAATACGAGCTTCCAACAACAAAGTTTTCAAAATGCTTCCGCGATTTTAAATGAGGTAATATACCAAACGAAAACAAACTGGTAAACATTTTGATGAGAACTGTAGTTTAATAATAAATTTAGATTCAGTAATAGATTTTCACCGGAAAGATCAAATTTGAAAAATGGTTTGATGTGACGCACCAGATTTGGCCATAACGTCTAGGCCGGGTTTGGGGTGTTACATGAAATGTTAGAGGCAGAATGGTAATTTTACATAAATATGAAATAAGTATTAAATGGATTGAAATTGTCTATTTAGATCAAGATAAACCATGTACGGACCTAGATCGAAGAAAGAAAAAGTTTTGGATTAGCTCAATTTAACCTTCACGCCCCTAGTTGTCGAGGTAAGTTTGTATGAATGGTTATCGTATTAATGCTATTTAAATTGTATGTTATTATGTTATTTATAATGAGAATTGAATGATGAATAAACAAATCAATGCTATGACGATTATTGAGTCATGGTTAAACTTTAGAAATTTGTAGGATACAAATGACATGTCATTAGGGATTTCATGTTCCAGGTACTAGTCTTGACTATCCTACCGATGGCTAAGGTCCTGCATTTGCTGGGAATACTCCACAGCTCATGTGAGCAGCATCGTGTAGCTTAAATTTTGACCCATAGCTCGTGTGAGTAGGCCCATTTCACAGCTTGTGTGAGCAATGATGTAAAGGAAAGGTTACGGTTATGTAAAGGTACACTACGTGTGAGCTTTCCTGAGTATCCGATGAAATTCTAGATGGTTCAACGAGTATAAGAATGAAAAGTGTTCAAATGGAATGTATCATGAACTTGTGAAAAGGAATTGTGATCTAAATTATGTGAATACATATGTATATTACTTGTTTATGGATGAATTCATTTGAACCATGTACAAAAGTACTAACTTGAGAATTTGATGTTGTATAGGCATTATATCAAGCTTATGGTTTTAGTCGATATTACACTTATGTTATATACATTTTGAAATGAAATGGAAAGTTTTGTTTAAGTTTATATGAGCTTACTAAGCATTAATTGCTTATGTAGTTTTTTTTTCCTATGTTTTATATATTATCAGAAGCTTGATTCGATTAGAAGCTCGTCGGAGATCTATCACACTATCCAGCAAGTATATCGGTAGCTTTTAAATGGTTTGGCCAAGGTTATAATGGCATGTATAGGTTGAATTGTATGGCATTCTGTTGGATATTTAGTTAGTATTTGGCTTGTATAAGTTGTGAAATTTACTTGGTTGGTACCATTTGATGCCATGATAGTTTATCATTTTGGTTATCTTATGATGCATGCTTTGAATGACTTCGATGGGAAATTTGGAATGGTATGGTAATGGTCAAGTTTTTGGAATGTTTTGGTAAATTTGAACTAGAATTTGATGTTTGAAGTTTTGAAAAATTGACATGTTTAGTAAGTGTTGATGAATGCATTTGAGGCGCCTTTAAATGGCATATTGGTTAGATGTGTTAGGACTTTGAAATGGTATTTCGATGTGTGTTTAGGTGATGTTTAGGTCCCTTTAATGTGTGTATGAATGGTGTGAGAAGTTAAGCATGTTATGGTATTGAAATGGTCTGATTCTAGATGAAATTTTAGGTCCACACGACCTGAGACACAGCCGTGTGAGAGACACAGCCTGGCGATATGACTATGTGTCACTTGATGAGTTCCTTAGGTTACAAGTCAGTGAGTTACACAACCCAACACACACCCTGACACACGAGCATGTGGGGCAAGTCAGAGAGTTACATGGCCTAGCACACAGGTATGTGACATGGTCATGTGACCCCACTCAGAGAGTTACACGTGTGAGGACACGGGCTAGGACATGACCGTGTGTCCATAGTTCGAAGGTTACACGGCTTGAGACATGGGCATGTGTCTCAACCGTGTGACCCCTATTTCAAAAAAAAAACATGATTTTTCCTAGGCTTTTCAAATGATTTCAAATTGGTCCTGATTCTTTAAGGTATTTTTAGGGCCTTGATGGCTCGATTTAAGGACAGTATGTATTTAAATGATTGGTTTATGATTTTTTTATGTTAATGAATGAAGTTAAGTTTAAATGTTTTTGGTTGTACAGTAATGCTTTGTAACCCTAATTCAACGACATATACGGGTTATGGGTGTTACATTTAGTGGTATCAGAGCTAGATATAGTCGATTCTCGGACTGAACATAATATGTAGGGAGTCCAGAAATAAATGCCATTATATAAACTATGATAGTATGATAACTCCTAAATCAAAACAAATTATGTTTTCTTATAGATAACATGTCATCCAATTGAGCCGATCTAATGAAGTAGAAAGTAATGCGCAAACCTCTATTCATGGGGCTACTTCAAGCGGTAGTAGGCCCGCGTCTGAGAGTCGAGGAGGAGAGGCTAATGAAGCCTTCTTCTAAATGATGTTTGAGTGGTTTATAGAGTTCGTAAGAACGAACTCATTGGCTCAATGACCTCTACCCCCACCCATACCCCAATCAGTCCCCGTAGTTGCTCAGGGTTTGGAACCAGTGCGAGTAAGCAACCAATCCAAGTAAGCAAGCCTCCAGTTGATAATATCTGAATGTATGGGTCTGAAGAGTTTCGTGGTACAGTCGAAGACGATTTAGAGAAAGCCGAGTTCTAGTTAGAAAACACTGTGAGGGTTTTTGATGAATTATCTTGCAAACTAGTTGAGTGCTTGAAATGTGTTGTTTCTTTATTGAAAGACTCAACTTATCAGTGGTGGAACACCTTGATCACGGTTGTAACAACCCATTTTTTAGTGAAATCGAAACAGTGGTTTCGGGACCACCAATCCAACCAAAAAATATGATTTATTTTTATTTTATTATATGATCCGTAATATGGTAGATATGTCATGTGAAAATTTTGATACGAAAAATTTGTTAATTTAGTGCTTAATTACGAGGACTAAATCGCATAAAATGTAAAAGTTGAATTCTAGTAGCTATAAGGATCAAATAGCTATGGAATTAAAAACTTAAGGTTCTCATATGGTAATTAGACCATTAAGAAAAGTATGTAGATTTTCTTGGTGACTCATCAATGGAATTATAGAAAAAAAGGAAAGGACTAAATTGGAATTTGAAATAATTAAATTAATTAAAAGATGATAAAAGAAAATATCATCTTATTATTGTCATCTTCAACCTAAAATTTTATGGAAACCCTAGGAGAGGGAGGGGAAACTTTCAAGGCTTAATTGGGTAAGTTCTCATGTCCCGTTTTTAGTAATTTTGGTATTTTTGAAACCGGGATAGCTTAATCTCTCTATTTGAGGGATTAATTTGAAAAGTTATCAAGGTAAGAAAATGGATCATGGATGTATTATGTTGGAAATTAGAAATTTATGGTAGAAAATGAAAGATTATTGAAAGATATACAACTTCTACAAAGTGATTTTTTATGAAAACATGATTTATGGACTAAAATGAAAAGTTGTAAAATTTGATGAAAAATTCTAAAATTTTATGAATACATGTGCTGGAAAATTTGTAATGGGGCTTTGGTTACGCTTGGAATAGGGAGTAATTTGAACAAGTTTCATTTTTCAGGCCTAGGGACAAAATTAGAATTTATAGAAAAGTTAGAGGCAAAATGGTAATTTTTCCTAGGACGTAAATTGAGTCAATTTAAGTATGAAATGTGTGAAATTGATGGTTAAATAATTTATATAGATCTAGACAACACTAATTCGAGGTTAGATCGAGGAAAAGAAAAGATTTCAGATTCGTAGACTTTTACGCGAACAAGTGTCGAGGTAAGTTTGTGTAACTTAATCTGGCATGCAAATATGTTTAATTGAGTGTTGTGTTGTATGAAATGTGATATATATATATATATTGATGCACATTACTTGAATGTTACAATGAGAAACTTTATACATGCTTGAAATGGTGATAAATGGGTTAAGTTTCAATTGAATGTTGAATTTCGATGATTGTATGCACTTTCCCGAAATAAATAGGGTCTTGCATTTGTTGCGGACGAGATTTAGCTCGGAAAAGTAATCCCAATGACCTTGTTATAGGAAGGATTTATCCCGGATGGGTAATCCCGATATAATATCTCTCGAGTATATTTTATGATTAGAGTTTAACCTAGACTGGTAATCCTAATCGAGCTCCTTTGAGCATACATTATAATAAGGATTTAGCCTGGACTGGTAATCTTGTTATACGATATGTGGCTCTAGAGTGTGTTTCTTGGTTAAGTGCCTTAAAGGGTAACCTCGATAAGAATTGACGGAATAATGAATCGTACACCTTGAGTGTACTACTTGAGCCTTCATCGAAATTTCAATGATTCAACGGACATAGAAATCTTGACATGGTATGAGAATATTGAGATGAAATGAGAATGACTTGAAAGAATATTGCTCGATGAGCTCATCCATGTTATTTGATTTATATGAATATTTTGGTGACTAACATGTTTGATTGAATGTATGTGATTAGGGCATTTAGCCAAATGGATGGAAACATAACTTTGTATGCCTAGATTTTAATAAAACAAGATTGGTAAGTTTAGTTTCCGTTATACAAACTTACTAAGCTTGTAATGCTTACCCCATTTAATTTTCCCCTGTTCTATAGTGCTCAGAATCTCATGAGGGTTGGAAGATCATTGAAGCAACGTCACACTATCAACTAGCATCTTGGGTACAAATAGTGAAATCATTTTGGTATAATGGCATGTATAGGACAACTTGGCTAATAGTGGCTTGAAAATGTTATTTTGTAACCTAGCCATTGGAATGGCTAGAAACGGTTCATTTTGGTTTGACTAAGTAGATTATCATGTAACACCCCTTACCCGTATCCGTCGCCGGAACAGGGTACGAGGTATTAACAAATTATAGTATATACTATTAAATAGAACCCAAACAAAAATATGGCGTGCAATTTGATCATGAATCATTATAACATATGCCATTAACAATACAAACCAATTTCAAAGGCTTCGTACAAAATGATTAGTTTGATACTATAATTAGTATTTTAAACCTAGACAATTATGACACGTAACAAAAAACTAAGTCATTATACATGCCATATTTCAAAATGTTGAGTTCAAATACCAAGAGTATTGATAGAGGCGGATCTTCAACGATCTCTAACTCTGTGCTAATTTGGATGACACTATAAGACAAAGGAGAGAAAAGAAAGTAAGCTTATAGCTTAGTAAGTAAGTATATAAATAACAAATAAGGAATCTAATATGTTTACAACATAACTCAATTATATCATATTTTTAATTTTACTATTTACTCCGGTTTGATCAAGCTGTCCCTCCTGCGTCATGATCACTAAATAAATCATAACTTGAGTTACGAAACTCGAAACTCAAATCCGTAAAATTTCCCTGAATCTAGACTCATAAGTCTTCTTACTAATTTTTTTTTTAGAATTTTTTTGTTCAGCCAATTAGTACAGTTTATTAGTTTAAGTTTCCCTTGTTACACAGCTCAACTGATCTGACCTCTGTTCACCATGAAACCTATTTCATTTAAAACTAGACTCAATAAGGAATTTAGGCATATAAAATATATTTCTTATTGAGTTTTGTACAATTTGTATTGATTTTTCAAAGTTGGAATAGGGGATCACATAATCATCCTGAACAAGTCACACACAATTGTAAATATCTCAAAATATAGAATTCATTTGCTTGTTCTGTTTCTTTTTTATGAAAATAGACTCATTAAGAGTTAATTTCACATCTCATTCAACCTCTAATTAAATTCCTTATATTTTTGGTGATTTTTCAAAATCACATCACTGCTACTGTCCAAAACAGTTTTAGTGCTAATTTCACTCTTTCACACATTCTTTGTACTAACCTCATTTTAACTTATATATATATCACAAATCATTTTCACCACATTTCATACATCGCGAGTATAGGCCCATGATTGCAATGTCACCACAAAGCCATCCCGTTGAACAATTCGGATTAATCCTCGATACTTGATGGTTTCAGCACACAGCCCCACCATCATATTTCATTTAATTCGGCTCTCTTGTACACATGGTGAACACTTAGTACCACTCATGCGACCTAGCCAATTTGTCTCGTAGCTCTCTTGTCTACTGGTGTTCTTCACTTGGAATCACGCATGCGACCTAGCTACATTTATCTCTCCCGTAGCTCTCTTGTCTACATGGGATACATCCCGTATCACACATGTGACCTAGCTACTACATAGTATCTCGTAGTTTTCTTGTACACATGATGTGCACTCAGCACCATACATGTGACCTAGCTACGCTCTCTCTATTTTATTCGATCTTTTCAAATGTTCAACCGGGATCTCTCTCTCTATTACTTATTTCCATTCTTCCAATAGTCGATTTATACTTCAACATCAGCTAGTATATATATATATATAATAGGCTGAAATATAAGAATGTAAATGAAATTAATGTGTTATTTACATACAAATTTACCTAGATGCAAAATATGGGAATTTTGCAATTTAGTCCAAAACTTTCTCCTTCCCCCGTTCGAGGTCGATTCCACGCCTTTCTTGATTATGAAGCTTGAAAGTTGAAGAAACCCTAGCTATGGAGGAGAACAAATTTCGGCAGCAACTAGTGAAGATGATGACCAATTTTGTGTTATTTTTCCCATTTTATTTCATTTAATATACAAATGACCAAAATGCCCTTACTACTAAACTTTCTAAAAATTCCCTCCATGTCCAACTTTTGTCCATAACTTAGGAATTGGTCAAATTGCTATTTAAGACCTTCTAGTTAATATCCCAAAGCAATTTCACACTAAAAACTTCTAAAACATGAGTTTTACAATTTATTCGGTTTAGTCCCTAATCTCAACTTAAGGGCTCAATGCATAGAATTTCATCACGAAATTTTCACGAAATCATGAAATCATATCATAAACCCCAAAATAATTATAAAACAATTATTTCTATCTCGGATTTGTGGTCACAAAACCACTATTCCGATTAGGCCCTAATTCGGGTTGTCACAATTGTCCCCCCTTTAGAGATTTTCGTCCCCGAAAATCTTATCGGTAAAGAGGTTCGGGTACTGTTTCCTCATAGATTCCTCAGGTTCCCATGTAGCCTCTTCTATCCCATGTCTGTGCCACAATACTTTCACTAAGGCTATACTTTTATTTCTTAACTATTTAATTTCCTGAGCCAAAATCTTTATTGGTTCCTCCTCATAGGTCATATCTGGTCGAATCTCAATTTCTGTTGGAGAAATCACATGTGAAGGATCAGAACGATAACGTCGCAACATTGATACATGAAACTCGTTATGAATTCTTTCTAGCTCTGCCGGTAAGGCCAACTGATATGCCACTGGTCCAATCCTTTCAGTAATCTCGTATGGCCCAATAAAACGCGGACTCAACTTGCCTTTTTGGCTAAATCTCAGAATCTTTTTCCATGGTGACATGTTCAAGAACACTTTATCACCTACCTAAAATTCAATCTCTTTTCTTTTTAAATCTGCATATGACTTTTGTCGATCTGAAGCAGCTTTTAAGCAATCCTGAATTACTTTTACTTTCTCTTCGGTTTCTTTAACTAGATCAACTCCGTAAATCTGTTTCTCACTAAGTTCGGTCTAATATAAAGGAGTCCGACACTTGCGACCATGCAAGGCTTCATACAGTGCCATTTGTATACTTGACTGATAACTGTTATTGTAGGCAAATTCAATCAAAGATAGATATTTCTCCCAACTACCTCCAAATTCTAAGACACAGCATCTAAGCATATCCTCGAGTACCTGGATTACTCTTTCCGACTGACCATCTGTTTGTGGATGAAACACGGTACTAAAGTTCAATTTTGTACCCAAAGCTTCTTGTAACTTTTTCCAAAATCTCGAGGTAAACCTCGGATCTCTATCTGATATTATAGACATGGGTACTCTGTGCAACCTCACAATTTCAGCAATATATAATTCAGCTAATTTATCAAGTGAGTAATCGGTACGTACTGGTATAAAGTGGGCTGACTTTGTTAACCTATCAACCACTACCCAGATAGCATCCTTCTTTTTAGGAGTCAAAGGCAAACCGGTTACAAAATCCATGGTAATCTTGTCCCATTTCCACTCAGGCACCATTACCGGTTGAAGTAGTCCTAAAGGCACTTGATGTTCAGCTTTTACTTGTTGATGATCAAACACCGGTTACAAATTCGAAATGTCCTTTTCATACCGCCACCAATACAACTTCTTTAAATAATTATACATTTTGTGCTACCAGAGTGAATCGATAAATGACCACCGTGCGCCTCATGTAATATTTTCTGAAACAATTCATCGTTTTTCGGTACACATATCCTGTTTCGAAACATCAAACAGTCATCTGGTCCAACTCGAAAATCTAAGTCGTAACCTGATTCGCATTGAGTTCTCTTGGTTCGCAACTCACTATCGTTCTTTTGAGCATCACAAATCAGCTGGAGAAATAACGGTTTAGCCCTCATCTCTGCTAAGATTGACCCATCATCAGACAATGCTAACCCCATATTCATGGCTCTCAAAGTAAAAAGAAATTTCCTGCTCAAGGCATCAGCAACTACATTTGCTTTTCCCGGATGATAATCAATCACTAGCTCATAATCCTTTAATAATTCAAGCCATCTCCACTGTCGCAGATTCAAATCCCTTTAATTCATCAAATACTTCAAACTTTTGTGATCAGTAAAAATTCGGCATTTTTCACTATACAAATAATGTCGCCAAATCTTCAAGGCAAAGACAATAGTGGCCAATTCCAAATCATGTGTAGGATAGTTCTTCTCATGCGGTTTTAACTATCTCGAAGCATAAGCTACCACTTTACCCTCTTGCATCAACAGACATCCAAGGCCTGTCAATGATGCATCACTATAAATTACGAACTCCTTCCCTGGCTCAGGCTATACTAAAATTGGTGCTTCAGTCAATCGTGCTTTCAACTTTTCAAAGCTCTGCTGACATTTATCAGTCCATTCAAACATAACATTCTTTTGCAACAACTTAGTCATAGGAGAGGCAATCATCGAAAATCCCTCAACAAAACATCTATAATACCCGGCCAAGCCTAAAAAGCTTCTAACCTCGAATACATTCTTTGGCGGTTTCCAATCAACGATCGCGGAAATCTTGCTCGGATCCACTCGAATACCATCACCTGAGACTATATGTCCCAAAAATCCGACTTCACGAAGCTAGAACTCACTTTTACTAAACTTAGCAAAAAAATTCTTTTCTCTCAAGATCTGCAATATGGTTCTCAAGTGTTCGGCATGTTCAGACTCATCCCAAGAATAAATTAGAATGTCATCTATAAACACTACTACAAACTTATCCAAATATGGCTGAAAGATCCGGTTCATCAAGTCCATAAATATAGCTGGAGCATTTGTTAAGCTGAAAGGCATCACAAGAAACTCATAATGTCCATTCCTTGTCCTAAAGGCTGTTTTCGGCACATCTAACTCCTTAACTCTCAACTGGTAGTAACCAGACCTCAAATCGATCTTTGAAAACACTGTGGCCCCCTTTAACTAATCGAATAAATCATCAGTCCTCAGCAATGGGTACTTGTTCTTTATAATCACCTTATTGTCGCGGTAATCAATGCAAAGTCTCATTGAACCATCCTTCTTCTTACTGAACAATACAGAGCACCCTGTGGAGAGAAACTCGGTCTCACAAATCCCTTATCTGTTAACTCTTGCAACTGAGCCTTCAATTCTTTGAATTCAGTCGGAGCCATTCTATGTGGAGCAATCGAGATCTGTGCAGTACCCGGCAACAGATCAATGGCAAACTCTATCTCTCTGTTCAGAGGCAACCCAGGTAATTCCTCTGGAAATACATCTGGAAACTCACAGACTATCGGTACTGATTCAAAATTTAGTTGAGGCAAGTCAGTATTCATTACATAAGCCAGATAAGCTTCACACCCTTTCCTCATGTATTTTTGTACAGACATGTGCGAAATCACCATGGGCGATTTATTTGATTCATCTGTTTCAACCCACAAAATTTCTCCATTTTCAAATTTCAACTCTAGTGTTTTTTGTTTACAATCTACCTTGGCATCATACAATGTCAACCAATCCATTCCAAAAATAACGTCAAACTCAGTGACCTTGAATCATTAATGGGTAATTCTTGCAAACCTTGTCAACTAGCACATATTGGCATAAGGGGTTCGAAACTTTAATCGTAAACTCAGTAAACTCAATAGGTAACTTTTTATTAGATACTAAATTCATGCAAATATAGGAATGAGTGGTCCCGGGATCAATCAATGCAATAACAAGAGTATCATAGAGAGAAAATGTACCAATAATGACATCGGGAGATGATGCATCCTCTCGGGCATGTATGGCATAAGCTCTAGCAGGCGGTCTAGCTTCTGATCTCGCCGCTGAATCTTTCATCGTAGTTTTACTGCTAGTCCCACCTCCAGTATTTCTCGGTGGTCTACCTCTGCTAGCGGTGGTATTCTGTCTAGCACTCTGAAATCTTTCTTCTTTAACTTTCTCCGGACAGTCTCTAATAAAATGCTAGCGAGAACCGCACCTGAAACAAGCTCGCTCGTTTCCCCAACACTCACCATAATGTTGCCTGCCATATTGTTGACACTCGGGCTTTCTAGGTCGCACATTACCCACACTTGCCACCGAAGTAGCTTGAGCTTTAGACCCCGAATATGCTCTACCACGATCTCTGTGTGAATCCCCAGTTGAAACTATCATTCGAGGGTTTGTCTCTTTGGACCTCTTTGATTGAGATTGAAATGACTTGCTTATCGGCCTTTTTCTGGCATCTCGAGCCTCAATAGAAGCTTTTCTTCTTTCTTTGTTCAATTCTTCAGCTTTAAGAGCTCGGTCAACCAATACTACAAATTCTTTCAACTCCAAAATTCCCACAAGCACTTTAATGTCCTCATTTAACCCATCCTCAAACCTTTTGCACATAATGGCCTCGGTGGACACACATTCCTGGGCATACTTGCTGAGTCTTACAAATTCGCGTTCATACTCTGCCACAGACATCTTGCCCTACTTCAATTCAAGGAACTCCTTCCGTTTTTTATCAATAAATCGCTGACTTATGTATTTCTTTCTGAATTCTTCCTGGAAGAAATCCCAAGTAACTCTTTCTTTTGGCACCACTGCTACCAAAGTCTTCCACCAGTGGTAGGCCGAATCTCTCAAAAGTGATACAGCACACTTTAAGCACTCCTTGGGTGTACATGAGAGCTCATCAAATACACGGGTAGAATTTTCAAGCCAGAACTCTGCTTTCTCGGGATCATCATCGATCTTTGCTCTAAACTCTTCGGCCCTTTGTTTTCGAATCTTGTCAACCGGAGGCTTGTTCATTCTTACCAAATCTATGTCTTGAGCAGCTACAAGAATCATCTGAGGTATGGGAGGGGGTGGAGGAGGTTGAGCACTTGGATTTGCTCGAATAAACTCAGTATACCAATTGTTCATCATTTGGAGAAAGGCATCCCGTGGCCATCTCCTTGTCTCAATGTCTCGGTCTACTTTCCACAGCGCGGTCCCTTGCGCGGAGCAGTGCATTACTAGCAAGATCATCACCGCAGATTACTTGGGATCCATTACTATATTAAAACAAAACACGCTTTAGAATAATCAGAGTCACCACACTATCACAATATTTTTATGGCATGTATAGCTAACCTTTTACACACACTTTATTAGTCCGAGAACTGACGAAACCATAGCTCTGATACCACTAAATGTAACACACCTTATCCGTATCCGTCGCTGGAACAGGGTACGAGGTATTAAAAAATTATAGTATATACTATTAAATAGAACCCAAACAAAAATATGGCGTGCAATTTGATCATGAATGATTATAACATATGCCATTAACAATACAAACCAATTTCAAAGGCTTCGTACAAAATGATTAGTTTGATACTATATTTAGTATTTTAAACTTAGACAATTATGACACGTAACAAAATAACTAAGTCTTCTATACATGCCATATTTCAAAATGTTGAGTTCAAATACCAAGAGTATTGATAGTGCGAGCGGATCTTCAACGATCTCTAACTCCTGTGCTAGCTGGATGACACTATAAGACAAAGGAGAGAAATGAAAGTAAGATTATAGCTTAGTAAGTAAGTATATAAATAACAAATAAGGAATCTAATATGTTTACAACATAACTCAATTATATCATATTTTTAATTTTACTATTTACTCCGGTTTGATCAAGCTGTCCCTTCTGCGTCATGATCACTAAATAAATCATAACTTGAGATACGAAACTCGAAATTCAAATCTGTAAAATTTCCCTGAATCTAGACTCATAAATCTTCTTACTAATTTTTTTTTAGAATTTTCTTTTCAGCCAATTAGTACAGTTTATTAGTTTAATTTTCCCGTGTTATAGAGGTCAACTGATCTGATCTCTGTTCACTACAAATTGAATTTCTCTCAGTACACAATTCAAATAACCATGAAACCTATTTCATTTAAAACTAGACTCAATAAGGAATTTAGGCATATAAACTATATTTCTTATTGAGTCTTTTTACAATTTTTATTGATTTTTCAAAGTTGGAACAGGGGATAACATAATCATCCTGAACAAGTCACACACAATTGTAAATATCCCAAAATATAGAATCCTTTTCTTGCTCTGTTTCTTTTATATGAAAATAGACTCATTAATCTTTAATTCACATCTCATTCAACCTCTAATTAAATTCCTTCTATTTTTTTGTGATTTTTCAAACTCATATCACTGCTATTGTCCAAAACAGTTTTAGTGCTAATTTCACTCTTTCACACATTCTTTGTACTAACCTCATTTTAACTTATATATACATCACAAATCATTTTCACCACATTTCACACATCGCGAGTATAGGCCCATGATTACAATGTCACCACAAAGCCATCCCGTTGAACAATTTGGATTAATACCCGATACTTGATGGTTTTAGGACACAGCCCTACCATCATATTTCATTTAATTCGGCTCTCTTGTACACATGGTGAACACTTAGTACCACTCATGCGACCTAGCCAATTTGTCTCGTAGCTCTCTTGTCTACATGGTGTTCTTCACTTGGAATCACGTATGCGACCTAGCTACATTTATCTCTCCCGTAGCTCTCTTGTCTACATGGGATACATCCCGTATCACACATGTGACCTAGCTACTACATAGTATCTCGTAGCTTTCTTGTACACATGATGTGCACTCAGCACCATACATGTGACCTAGCTACGCTCCCTCTATTTTATTCAATCTTTCCGAATGTTCAACCGGGATCACTTTCTCTATTACTTATTTCCATTCTTCCAATAGTCGATTTATACTTCAACATCAGATAGTATATATATAATAGGCTGAAATATAAGAATGTAAATGAAATTAATGTGTTATTTACATACAAACTTACCTCGGTGCAAAATATGGGAATTTTGCAATTTAGTCCAAAACTTTCTCCTTCCCCCGTTTGAGGTCGATTCCATGCCTTTCTTGATTATGAAACTTGAAAGTTGAAGAAACCCTAGCTATGGAGGAGAGCAAATTTTGGCAGCAACTAGTGAAGATGATGACCAATTTTGTGTTATTTTTCCCATTTTATTTCATTTAATATACAAATGACCAAAATGCCCTTACTACTAAACTTTCCAAAAATTCCCTCCATGTCCAACTTTTGTCCATAACTTAGGAATTGGTCAAATGTCTATTTAAGACCTCCTAGTTAATATTCCAAAGCAATTTCATACTAAAAACTTCTAAAATGCGAGTTTAACAATTTATTCGATTTAGTCCCTAATCTCAACTTAAGCGCTCAATGCATAGAATTTCGTCACTAAATTTTCATGAAATCATGAAATCATATCATAAACCCCAAAATAATTATAAAATAATTATTTCTATCTCAGATTTGTGGTCATGAAACCACTATTCCGATTAAGCCCTGATTCGGGTTGTCACATATCATGATATATATATATTTACATATGAGATATGTTAAGAATATGTGCTCAATGTTGTGTATTACCTATGTTCATCTAAGGTAAGTTTACAAACACATATGTATGATGGTTGTAACACCCTATACCCGTAAACTATACCAGGGAGGAGTACAACGCATTACCTAACCTGATCTCATGCCTACAACCAATCTCAAGTCACCGAGACTTGATTCAAATTTAAAACATTTTCAACATCTACCTTAAACTTCATATTATGGGCCTACGAGCCCCAAATCGATCATTGAAAGCTATTTGGAGCCATTCTGGGTACTTAAAGCAACCTTAAGAAATTTCCCTTTAAAACAAGGTACACGCTCGTGTGGAATAGTAACAAGCCTGTATGGCCATTTCGACATGGTCGTGCTGATGGCCCGTGTGGCTCACACGACGTAAGCACCCTGGGACACGCCCGTGTCCCACACCCTTGTAGAATTAATTTCTAATTCACACCTACAGGGGTTTTCACACAGCCAGACACACGCCCGTGTAATTGGCCTGTGTCCCTCACACGGCCACGACACGCCTGTGTCCTAGCCCGTGTGCAAAAACATGGACATTCTATTTTCTGACGTGTCTTACACTAGCTCTCGCCTCAATGCTGATTCCATGTACCAGACATGGTCTTACACTGGCTCTCATAATGGGGCAGATTCATGTCCCAGACATGTCTTACACTAGCTCACACTCAAATGACCCAAACGTCACGGCATGAATATCTGATTTATTTCCTAGATTTGAACAGGAACTCTACTATCTCTATTCTCATCATACCATCTCAATTCCACAATCAAGCAATGCATGCTATATTAATTCAAATACAATTTAACAACATACATTAGTAATGTAGTTATATTATTTACATACAACTTACCACGGATTACAAAACGTATACGACTAGTCGGTTTAGTCAATTTGCTTGGTTTTTCCCTGTCTAGGTTTGGATTTGGCAATTCTTGATCTAAAATAGAAAAATGCACTCATTTAATCACTAAATAAAATTAAGAAATTAAAAATTCACATCTTCGGTAAAATGATCGTTTTGCCCCTAAACTTTGGCAAAACGACCATTTTACCCCTATCCTAAAAAATTAATTTTATCGAATTTCTTCGCCTCTAAAGCTTAGCTGAACTCTTTTTACTTTTACAGCAACCCCAAATTCTTTTTATTTCACACCTTTATCATTCATTTTATAACTTGTGCAAAATGGTCCCTTTAGGTGTTTTCATGGTAACACCTTTCACAAAAGTTGTCTATTACACAACTAAGACTCATATTCTTCCATAAAATTTTAGAAAAAAACCCTAAATGCTCTCATGGAAAAACCATAGACCTTCAACCACTTTGCAAGATATACCCCTGGTCTGAGAGCTCATGCTTCAAGAGTTTCAAAAATACAAAAAACATCAAGAGAAACTATCAAAATCACTTACTTGAGAAGTCTCAAAGTTGCTAAAATTTTTGAAGCTTTCAAACCCCTACAATGGTTGATATTTTTAGCTAATAAGAGAGAAAAATGATAGCTTTTCCTTTTTGTTTTATTAAAAAGATAACTAGTCCAAATTGGTGACCTAAGCTTCACTTAATTTTGACATTCTCTTCAATTTGTCTCCCATGGCCTGCTATGTTTTCTTTAAAGGGGATAATTTCCCTTTAAAGACTCCCAATTTTGGTTCTCTAGCTATTTAACACCCTTAGCATTCAATTCAAGACTTTATCACTTTATGCGATTTATTATTTTTTCATAATTGTGGTCATAAACGTTAAAATTAGCTCACCAAATTTTTCATGTACTATTGTAAACCTGCTATGACTCCAAAATAATAATAAAATAATTTACTCGACTCCAGATTTGTGGTCTCGATACCACTATTTTGACTAGCCCCAAAATCGGGCTGTTACATTTCTCCCCCCTTAGGGATTTTCGTCCTCGAAAATCATTTCCGGTGAATAAGCTCAGGTACTGAGCTCTCATAGTCTCTTGGGGTTCCCATGTGGCTTCCTCGACTCCATGGCTATGCCACAAAACTTTCACCAGTGTTATACTCTTATTTCTTAACTATTTGACTTTCCGGGCTAAAATCTTAACCGGCTATTCACCATAAGTCATGTCTGGATGAATCTCAACCTCTAACGGTGTAATCACATGTGAAGGATCCGATCTATATCGACGTAGCATGGACACATGAAACAAGACGTGAATCTTCTCTAACTCTGGTGGTAAAGCCAATCGACAGGTGACTGGTCCTACTCTCTCGATAATCTCATAAGGCCCTATGAAACGAAGACTCAATTTGACTCTTCTACCAAATCTGAGAACTTTCCTCCACGAGGAAACTTTCAAAAATACCTTATCACCGACTTGAAATTCAATTTCCTTTCATCTCAAACCCGCGTAGGATTTCTGTTTATCTGAGACGGCCTTTAAGCAGTCATGAATTGCTCTAACTTTCTCTTCATCTCTCTGACTAAATTGACCCCATGAACCTGACTCTCTCTGATCTCAGTCCAATATAAGGGCGTTCGACACTTTTGCCCACACAAAGCCTCATAAGGTGCCATTTTCAGATTTGTCCGATAACTGTTATTATAGGTGAATTCAACCAATGATAGGTACTTTTCTCAACAGCCCTAGAACTCAAGGACACAACACCTTAACATGTCCTCTAATATCTGAATTACTCTCACTGACTGACCGTAGGTTTGTGGATGGAAAGCTGTGCTAAAACTTAACTTTGTTCCCAATGCCTCTTGGAACTTTTTCCAAAACCTTGAGGTAAATCTCGGATCTCTGTCTGAAATAATCGATATAGGCACCCGTGTAGTCTTACAATCCCAAAAACATACAAGTCGGCTAATCTCTCAAGGAAGTAGTCGGTATGTATAGGTATGAAGTGTGCCAACTCTGTTAGCCTATCCACAACAACCTAAACAACAACCTTTTTCTTCGGGGTTACCAGCAAACCCATCACAAAATCCATAGTGATTTGATCCCACTTCCACTTGGGGACCATGATAGGTTGAAGTAGACCCAAAGGTACTTGGTGTTTAGCCTTCACTAGTTGACACACTAGGCACTTAGACACAAATTCTGAATTGTCTCTTTTCATACCCGACCACCAATACATTTTCTTGAGGTCATTGTATATTTTCATACTGCCAGGGTGGATGGACAAACAACCATTATGTGCCTACCTTAGAATCTTTGGAATAGGCTCATTGTTCTTTGGTACATAAACTCTGTCTTTGAACATTATACATCCATCGGTACTAATACGAAAATCTAATTCAATTCCCGGCTCACACTGATTTCTTTTGGCTTGCAATTTCTCATCACCTTTCTGAGCTTTTTGGATCTCTTAAAGAAACGTCGGTCTAGCTCTTGACTCTGTTAGAACTAAACCATTATCAGACAAAGCCATATTGGCATTCATTACTTTAAGCGCAAATAATGTTTTTCTACTTAATGCATCGGAGACCACGTTCGCTTTTCTCGGGTGGTAGTCGATAATCAAATCGTAATCCTTTATTAGCTCTAACCATCACTGTTGCCACAAATTCAATCCCTTTTGAGTCATCAAGTACTTTAAGCTCTTATGGTCTATGAATGCCCGACATTTCTTACCATACAGATGGTGTCTCCAAATTTTTAACGTGAATACGATGGTAGCCAACTCTAAATCATGCATCGGGTAATTCTTCTCATTTGGCTTAAGTTGCCTTGAAGCGTAAGCTATGACCTTACCTTCTTGCATAAGCACACACCCCAAACCATTCAAAGAGGCGTCGTTATATACCACAAACTCCTTGCCCGACTCCGGTTGCACTAACACTACGGCTTCGGTCAGCAAAGCCTTTAATTTCTCAAAACACTGCTGGCACTTTTCTGTTCATTCAAACTTGACACCCTTTTGCAGCAGCCTTGTCATTGGCGTAGCTATCATAGAGAATTCATTTACAAACCGTCTATAATATCCGGCTAAACCCAAAATGTGACAGCCCAAAATTGACCCTAGTCGGGAAGTGGTTTCGGGACCACTAAACCGAGTCACCGAAATGTTTGAACGTAATATTTATTGTCTAGAATATGTATTTATGAATGTGTGAAAATTTCAAGCTTCGATTTAGTCGATTGCATGTGAATTCAGTTATTAAGACTTGTGTGACACTTTTGAAATGTGATAGGCTAATCTATAAGGACCTAATAGTGCATGTAATCAAAAGGGAGGACTTGCATGTCAAATTTCCCCCCTAATAGCTAGTGGCCGGCCATGACAAGGGATTATGGGAAAAAACATGTCATAAAACATGTTGGGACAATGGTGTATTGTGACAGCCTTAAAACGACCCTAGTCGAAATGTGGTTTCGGGACCACAAAACCGAGGCATAAAAATAATTTAATATTTATTTTATTGCCTATAATGTGTGTTAACCCATGTGTGACATTTTTTATGCTTTGATTTAGAGTTATAAATGTGAATTTCACTAGAAAGGACCTAGTAGTAAACTTTGAAAGTATGATGGGGAAATGTGTGATGACTAATTAAAGCATGCATGCAAAACAATGGACTTGCATGTCAAATTCCCCCAATAGCTAGTGGCCGGCCATGACAAGGAATTATGGGCAAAAATCATGTCATGAAACATGTTTGGTAAGTGGGTTATGTTGGAATAAATAAAATAAGGAGTATGGAAAAAAAATGTGTGTGTGTGAAGGCTTCTCCTCCCCATTGCCGTGTAGGTAGGAAAGAAAACAAAAATTTTGTTCATCCATTTTCACTCTCTTTTGGCCGAAAATACTAAGGATAAGGAGGAGTTTTGCTTCATACTTGGTTTGGAAGAGGATTAGGAAGAGGTTGGCTATACTTGCATCAAGATTAAGGTATGTTTGAGGTTGTGCCATGAGATTCATGCATGTTTTAGTTGCTAGCTTGATGTTCTTGTTAGCCCATGGTTCAAATCTTTGTTATGTCATGGGAATGAAATTCGGCCAAAGTGAATATGGTGTTAATGCCATTGCATGCTAAATATCAAGCTTGATAATGATACATGTGATGGAGGATTGAGGATTCTTAGATTTTCTTTTAGCATTTTTTGAATGAGATACCAAGTTCTTTGTTTTACCATGACCAAATTGAAATGGTATGGTGTTGTGGTATTCGGCCATGTTATATCCATAAGTATGATTCATGCATGTTGCATGGTAAGTAAGATTTAAGCTTTGGATATGTGTATATATTTGGATATAAGCCACTTGAGAATTCGGCTCTAGCATATATATATGTATATATGTTCGCACACGATGTATTGGTATGACATATATGCTATTTCAAGGTGTATATTTGCTTGTGATGATGTCTCGATTATGAAGTAAATGAGAGATGTGCAATGAGTTACGATATGTAATGCGTTAGTAGTAAAATGTATGCTGTTTTAGTGTGGTATTAAGTGTATAATTGGCCTCAAATTGGACATGTATATTCAGCCACATGAGGGGAAATTGGTGTGCATGCATTCGGTTAGAGGCAAGCATATTGATGCCTATTCTTGGCTTAGAAAATTCGGCTAAGAGGAATATTAACTAATGTGTTGAGTTCGATTCATGATTTCGTACATATGCGACTTTGATGCCTAATGAGTATATATATTGGCTAAGTATCTTGAATTCTCTTCGATGCTCACATGATAAAACCAATTTATTTGTTAAATTAAGCTCAAGAGCAAAGGGAGCTAAATCCGATAAGGGAAGGAAAAAGTCGTGGAATAGCCGTCGAAATCGTTCGACCACGTCCGAGGTAAGTTCTTGAGCAATAGAGCTTAAATTTGAATTGATTAGATCATGTTTAAAGCAAATTAAAATCATGCTCTTTGTGTGTGGCTATTGAGCCTAAATTACAAATGTGATAAGTGACTTGTGTCTGAATTTTGCTAATGAAAATGAAATGTGAATGTGTTATGGTTTATTGATAAATGTACATGGTTATTCGAATGATATCCGGGCTAAGTCCCAAGGCTTTGTGCTAAGTGACTAAATCCGGACTAAGATCCGATGGCATACGTGCGAGTTACTAAATCCGGACTAAGATCCGAAGGCTTTCGAGCAAGCTACTAAATCCGGGTTGAGTCCGAAGGCATTCGTGCGAAGTTCATCAGAGGGCTATGTCCCAAGGCATTTGAATGTGTAGCCATATCCGGTTAAACTCAAGATACGTGATTCAAGAATGAATGAACCTGCTGTAAAATTTCAGCTAATACGCTTGAAAATTCCAGCAACGAGGTATGTTCGTATGTGCTTTGGAATAGTTGATTCCCTTCGAATAATATTCGCTCAATCGAGAAATGAGCTTTCGGCATTTGGCTAAGATGAACCCTTATGTATGAATATAGGGGTTGGAATGTGAAATAAGTATGATATTGAGAATTTGTGCATATGAAATTATCCGTTAGCTATATGAATGTTATGCTTTTGTTGTGCTGGAATCCCTTGCTCTAACTTACTAAGCATAAATTGCTTACTCCGTTTCTCAGTTTCTCTGTCTATAGATTTTGGCTCGTCAGCTATCGGACTCGGGATTTCTGGAAGTCGAAGTCTCCCACACTATCAAAGTCCCTTTCGGTATATATTTTGGTTGGATTTTGAAATGGCATGTATAGGACTACCCTTTTGTTGCGTTTTAAGTACTTTTGTGATGTATGTGTGTACGACCATGCGAAAATGGCTCGTAAAAGTGGAGTATAGCATTAGACCATTTGTGCTTATGTATATATGTATGGTTTTATGATGTTACTACGGACTGAATGGAAGTGTGAGCAAATGATCAGCCATTGGAATGGCTAAAAATGATTATATGTGGACCTATGTATGACAAAACTTTAGTTGGTCCATAGAAACCACGAAATAGGTAAGGTTTACTGAAAAACAGATGCTGACAGCAGCAGTGGTGTGGATTTGAAAATCACTAAAATTGTAGGAATGGAATTAAATAGTGAATAAATTATGTAAATGAACCTTGATGAATCTACTTTCATATGGAAGAAACGAAATGGTCATATGAATTATATATTAAGAAATATTAAAGTTCTCGTGAAACAGGGCCAGAACGGTTTCTGGATCCCCTGTTCCAACTTTAGAAATTCATTGTAAATTAACCAGAGATAATTAGGAGTCATGCCACACATGTATAGATTTCTCTCTGAGTCTAGTTTCTATAGAAATAAACGGTATCAGAATTGAAGCCCTGTACAGGAGATATCCAATTAGAACGCATACGAAGGTCAATGTAGTCGATCCTGCAACAGGGAGACTTTAACTAATAAACTGTACTAATTGGCCCGAAAAACATTCTAGAAAAATATGTTGATGGACTTATGAGTCTAGTTTCAGGAAAAATTACGAAACTGATTTTCGAGCTTTAAAACTCAAGATATGATTTTTGAAGCGACAGCGATGCAGTAACCAGCTAGTCTGGAAAATTTTTATGGATGTGAAAACAATTTAGCTGAGTTTGTGCACCTTGTGTTCGACTCGATAGCGGGCTCGAGTGCGGGTGTTACAATTTTATTTGTAACACCCCGAACCCGAGACCATCGCCGGTGTCGGACACGAGGGGTTAACAAGCCAAGTTCACATGTTTTGCCCACCAATTTGACATTTCCAGTCAGGCTGGAAGACTGCATCACCGTCGCCTTAAAAATCATATCTCGAGTTTCAAAACTCGGAAACTGGTTTCGTAAATTTTCCCTAAATTTAGACTCATATATCCATCCATGGATTTATTTCTAGAATTTTTGGTCGGGCCAATTGGTACAGTTTATTAGTTAAAGTCACCCATGTTACAGGGATTGACTGCTCTGACCTTCGCGCGGTATAACTTGAATATCTCTCTGTACAAGGCTTTAATGCTGGTGCCGTTTGTTTCTAATGAAACTAGACTCAAAATGGAATCTGTACATATAAGGTATGTCTCCTAATTATTTCTGGACAATTTATAGTAAATTTTTAAAGTTGCGACAGGGGACCCAGAAACCGTTCTGGCCCTGTTTCTCAATAGCTTCAATATCTCTTAACATGTAACTCCTATGACCATTTCGCTTCTTCCATATGAAAATAGACTCATCAAGGTTCATTTACATAGCTTATTCACTATTTAATACCATTCCTAAAATTTTTTGTGATTTTTCACATTCACGTCACTGCAGCTGGCAGCATCTGTTTTAAGGTAGGTCTTATCTATTTTTGTAGTCTCCATCAACCAACTAGTCTTGCCATACATAGGCTCACATATGATCATTTTAACCATACCAATGGCTGATCATGTGACCAACACTCCCATTTCCAATCCATAATCACATCATGACACCATATATATATATTCAAACCACAAATAGTCTAAGTTCATGCTTCCTTTTACGAGCCATTTTCGCATGGCCGTATAAATATACATCGCCACATTTTTAAACCAACAAGGGGTAGTCCTATACATGCCATTTCAAAGTTCAACCAAAATTTATACCAAAATAGAGGCGTTGATAGTGTGGATGACTTCGACTTTATTGATCCCGAATCCGATTGCTATCGAGCGAAATCTATAAAACAGAGAGCCAAAGCAACGGGTAAGCATTTTATGCTTAGTAAGTCTCAAGGAATATAATCAGCTTTAATTAAAGCAATACATTCACATAACCAAATGCATCATTTCATTAATGCACATTCACATAATCATACTTACTTCACCATCCCAACTCTTATGTTCATACACAAATAACGGCTTCAATAAGGCCGATAACTCGTTCCATCATATGAGCGGATATTCATACGCTCTTACTCCTAGCGCAGCAAAGCACACACCGCACTTACCTTGTCATTGGGAAATTTCACAAGTGCATTAGCTGAAATTTTCCAGCAAGCTTATAATTTTCAAATCACATACCTTCGGAGTTTAACCGGATGTCGCTACTCGTTCAATCGCCTTCGGGACATAGAACGGTTATGGTAACCCGCACCAAGGCCTACGGGACTTAACCCGGATATCACGATTTGCACAAATGCCTTAGGGTCTTAGCCCAGATTTAACAACTTGCACGAATGCCTTCGGGTCTTAGCCCGGATATAGCTGCTAGCACAATTGCCTTCGGGTCTTAACCCGGTTATAATTTCCAGCATAATTGTCTTCGGGGCTTAGCCCGGATATCATTCAATTTCTCATGCACACATACATCAATAATCATTGGACATACATATTTCATTTTCGTTACTAAGGCTCAAACACAATTTTAATCACTAGCATAATCGCCTTCGGGACTTAGCCCGGGTATTATTCGAATACTCATACACACATAAATCAATAATCAATACATCCATATTTCATTCCACATAATTCAAGTAAGGTCACTTCTTGAGGACTTACCTCGGATGTTGTCGAACGGCTTTTACGGCTATTCGATCACTTTTTCCTTCCCCTTGTCCAATTGTGGCCCTCTTAGCTCTTGAGCTAATTCAAACAAATTCAATTTATTAAAACCTCATTGTGCTAGCTTATGGCCGAATATGACAAGGAGTTTAAATGGTCATATGGCCACTCTTTAGCTTGAATACACAATGGTCATGCACATTTTATACTACATCAAGCAATTCAATACAATTTATTCGAGCATCAAGGAAAAGCTAAGACCTTCAATAGGCTACCCAAGGCCGAATATTCATGTACATGTTGAGGCCAATTATGCACTTAATACCTCACAAAAACAGCATGCATTTTACTAGTTAATGCTTTGCATATTGTAGCTCAAAACTTATAATATAGCATCAAGCACTCATATGTGTGCTAGGCCGAATGTGCTTGCAATTTCACAATCATTCTTCAACATCTTCTTCTTTAAACAACCATATTCATCACTTAGTTCATAACCAAAACATCATGTGCAAACATATATATACATATATGAGCATGGCGAATTTCAAGGTGTCCATAGCCATCCAAAACACAAATTTTAACTAACATGCAAGAAGCATGAACCATGCTTATGAATGCATCATGGCGAATATGACAATCATGCCCTTTTCAACTTCAATCATGATTAAACAAAAGAAAACTCAAAATCTTACTCAAAAGTAGACAATCCATCATTGCATGCATCATCATCAAGCTTCACACTTAGCATGCAATGGCTTTATCACCATAACAACTTTGGCCAAATACCATTTCCATGGCATAACAAAGATTTGAGCCATGGTTAACATGCACATCAAGTTAGCAACCAAAACATGCATGAAACTCCTAACACAACCTCATACATACCTTAATCTTGATGCAAACTTAGCCAAATCTCCTTCTAGATCTCTTCCAAACCAAGCATGAAGCAAAAATCCTCCTTCTTCCTTAGTTTTGGCTCAAAGAAAGGATGAACAAAATTTTTCTTTCTTTCTCTACAACTCACGGCAATGGGGGGGGGGGAATACCACACTCACACACATTTTTTTTTTTCATTCTTTTCTTACCCATACACCTTTGTTTATTATTTCTCCCTAATGCACCAACAAAACATGTTTCATGACATGTTTTGCCCATCCTCTCTTGCCATGGCCGGCCACTTCATGTTGGGGGGGAAATTTGACATGCAAATCCCTTATTTTTGCATGCATGAGCAACTAGTCATGACACATTTCCCCATCATACTTCCAAAGTTCACTACTAGGTCCTTTCTAGTGAAATTCGCATTTATAACACTAAATCGAAACATCAAAAATGTCACACACAAATTAACACATATCATAGGCATCAAAATAAATTTTAAATTATTTTTATGCCTCGGTTTTGTGGTCCCGAAACCACATCCCGACTAGGGTCAATTTTGGGCTGTCACAACTCTCCCCACTTAAGAAATTTTCGTCCCGAAAATCTTACCGTAAATAGGTTTGGATATCACTCTTTCATAGAGTTCTCGGTCTCCCAAGTAGCTTCTTCTATCCCGTGCTTGAGCCATAACACTTTCACCAATGAACACCTTGTTTAGCAACTCTTTCACTTCTCGTGATAGGATACGAATCGGTTCTTCCTCATAACTCATATTAGCTTGAATTTCAATTTCGATGGACTAATCACGTGCGATGGATCGGATCTATAGCGTCGAAGCATCAAAACGTGAAAGACATCGTGAACCTTTTTGAGTTTAGGGGCAAAATCAAACGATATGCCACCGGACCGACTCGCCGGATATCTCATATGGCCCAATGAACCTCGGGCTCACTTGCCCTTACGGTAGAATCTGAGTATCTTTTCCAAGGTGATACCTTGAGAAACACTTTATCACCCACGATACTCGATATCCTTACGCTCAGATCCGCGCACGACTTCTCGACGATCGGAGGCTATCTTCGACTTTCACGAATTACTTTCACTTTCTGTCAAAGATCTCTAATCAAAGCCACCCGAAAATCTTGCTTTCACCGAGCTCGGTCCAAAACAATGGTGTACGGCATTTACGACCGCACAAGGCCTCGTAGGGTGCCATCTTAATACTTGACCATCGGTTTGGGGGTGAAAGCGGTCTGAAATGCAACTTGGTACCCAAAGCTTCTTGCAACTTTTTCCAAAATCGTGAGGTAAATCTCGGATCTCTATCCGACACGATGGAAATAGGCACCCGTGTAATCTCATATCGAGAAACGCATAATTGGCTAATTTGTCCATTGAAAAATCCGACGCACGGGGACAAAGTGGGCCGACTTAGTCAATCTATCTACCACGACCCAAAGCGCATCCTTCTTACTTGTCGACAATGGCGGTCCGGATACAAAGTCCATTGTGACTCGATCCCATTTCCACTCGGGTATCGTGATTTGTCAAGTAATCTCAAGGCACCGATGTTTCGCTTTCACTTGTTGACATATTAAACATCTCGAAACAAAGTCGGAGATGTCTCGCTTCATACCATGCCACCAAAACCGACGTTTCAAATCATTGTACATCTTCGTACTCCCCGGGTGGATTGCCATTCGGCTACAATGGGCTTCATTCAGAATTATCGAAATGAGTTCCGAATTCTTTGGAACACACAGACGACTTTTGAACCTCAAACAATCGTCATCGTCGATTTGAAATTCGAGTCCTTGTTCGAACACACTCGGCCGCTTTTGCGACCAACTCGTCGTCGACTTTTCGAGCTTCTCGAATTTGATGTATCAATAGTGGTTTGGCTTTCAATTCAGCTACTAACACACTATCGGATCGAATGACAAGTGCACGCTCATCGTCGTAAAGTTTAATAATGATTTACGACTCAAGGCATCTGCAACCACATTCGCCTTTCCGGTGAGAGTCAATGACCAGCTCATAATCCTTTAATTTCGAGCCAACGTCTTTGTCGCAGATTTAAGTCTCTTTGGGTCATCAAATATTTGAGACTTTTGTGATCCGAGTACACATGGCACCTTTCACCAAATAAGTAATGTCGCCAAATCTTTAAGGCAAATACGATGGCGGCCAATTCAAGATCATGGGTCGGATAATTTTTCTCGTGTGGCTTTAATTGCCTCGACGATAGGCCACAACTCGACCTTCTTGCATCAATACACAACCTAATCCAAGTAGGAGGCGTCGCTATAGATGACAAACTCTTTGCTTGGACTCGGGTTGCACTAGAATTGGGGCTTCATCAAATAAGTTTTCAGTTGATCGAAACTTTTTGGCATTTCTCGTCCATTCGAACTTAACATCCTTTTGGAGTAGCCGTCATCGGCGTGGCTATCGTTGAGAAGCCTTTTTCAAATCGTCGGTAATAACCTAAGAAGCCCCAAAAAGCTCCGAACCTCGTAATATTTCTGAGGCTTTCAATTAAGTATGGCTGAAATTTTATTGGTCGACTCGAATACCCGATGCTGAATACCACATGACCCAAGAAGCTAACCTCTCTTAACCGTAACTTACACTTGCTGAACTTAGCATATAATTACTTATCCCGTAAGATTTGCAAAGACTAACCGCAGTGTTCAAAGATGTTCGGTCTCATTTCTTGAATAGACCAAGATGTCATCAATGAACACGACTACGAATCGATCCAAATATGGTCCGAAGATCCGATTCATTAAATCCATAAATACCGCGAGGGCATTAGTGAGCCCAAACGGCATCACTAGGAACTCATAGTGACCATATCTTGTTCGAAGGCGTCTTGGGTACGTCCAATCTCGGATTCGCAATTGATAATAGCCCGATCTCAAATATATTTTCGAGAACACCGAGGCTCCTTCAGTTGATCGAACAAGTCATCGATACGTGGTAACGGATATTTGTTCTTTATCGTCGCTTTATTAAGTCGACGATAGTCGATCTGCAACCGCATGGTTCCATCCTTCTTTTCACAAACAACACCGGCGCACCCCAAGGCGAACAACTCGGACGAGCAAAACCTCTATCCACCAATTCTTGCAACCGAGCTTTCAACTCCTTTAATTCGTTGGTGCCATACGATACGGAGCTATCGAAATTGAGTGGTACCGGTACCAATTCGATGCCAAATTCTATTTCCCGAACAGTGATAAACCCGCAATTCTTGGAAAACATCCGGTATTCACAAACCACGAGCACAGATTCGAGTTTCTTTTTCGATTCCTTGTCATCGAAAGCACGACGCAAGGTACGCCGCACCCTTTTCTTACATATTTACGGGCCAACATCGCGATATTACGGTGGCAACCCTTTAAGTCCGTAGACTCAACCGAATTATCTTGTTATTCGCGCTCCTCAAATCGATAGTCTTGCTCTTGCAATTTACAACCGCATCGTGCATGGTCAACCAATCCAACCCAAGAATAACGTCGAACTCATCGAACGGCAAAAGCATCAAGTCCGCGGAAAACAAGAACCTCGGAACACTAGGGGACTTTTCTTGCACACTTTGTTGACAAGCACGTAATGACCCAAGGGTTTGACACCGAATTACAAACTCAAGAGACTCAATAGGCAAAGTCTTCATGGATGCTAAGGTTTCACATATATATGAATGAGTAGAACCGTGGTCAATCAAAGCAATCACATTTGTATTGAAAAGAGTGAAAGTACTGTAATGACATCCGGAGAGGCAAGATCCTCGCGTGCGCGTATGGCATAAGTCCTAGCAGAGCACGAGCCTCGGATCCGATGGTAGCATCTCTAGATCCTCTCGACCGCCATCGACATTGCCCATATTTCTAGGTGGCCTACCACGGCAATGGTAGCACCCGGTTTCCACTCGACTTACATTACTCCTCGCATCCTCGGGCAATCCTTCATAAAGTGGTCGGCCGACCCACACTTATAGCAGAGAGCGATCACGAAACCAACAGCTCCCGAATGCCATTTGCCACAATGTGGACACTCGCCCTCTCTACGATCATTTCCACCAGCGATCAAGTGACTCGTGTGGTCACAGGGTCGATCGCGTCCTCGTCTAGAAAAGCCCAAAACGCCTCTAGACCGGCTCGTATCATCTCGAAATCTCTTTGATGCTTGTTGAAGAGACTTTCCGAGGACCTCTTTCGAATTCTCCGGTTCCCACATCACTTTTGTTTCTCCTTTCTAAGCTCTTGACTTTACAAGCTCGCTCAACAAGTACTACGAACTCTCGTATCTCGAGAATGCCAACGAACATCCTTATATCATCATTCAGCCCATCCTCGCTGCGTTTACACATAATGGCGGACGAAATGCATTCTCGCTGCGTCTGGCTAAGCCTCACAAATTTTCGTTCGTAGTCAGAATCGACATAGAACCTTGCTTAAGGTCAAGGAATTCCTTCGCTTTTGGTCGATGAATCTCGATCGATATACTTTTTCGAACTCGGTTTGAAAGAATGCCCAAGTCACTCGCTCTCTAGGTACCACAAGTCGAGTACTCCACCAATAGTAGGCGGACTCACATAGCAAGGAGATGGTACACTTTAAGCACTCATCGGTGTACAGGATAGCTCATCGAGCACCGGATAGTGTTATCCAACCAAAATTCAGCTCGCTTCGGCATCATCATCATCCGTAGCCTTAAATTCAGTGGCCCCATGTTTTCGAATCCTATCGATTGGGGCTTACTTGACCTTATTTGGTCAGTCAACGGAGGTATTGTAGGTGCGGGGCTGCATTTGTCGGGAATGGAGGTTGTGGAACAATTTGTGTTAGTTCGAATGTCTTGATTAAACCATTCGTTAATCACACTATAAAAGGCTTGCCTAGCCTCGTCATTCGGATTGCTGGCCATAGGTTGAGAGTCCGTCGGCGCTGTCCCCTTGCGCGAGCAGCGCCACACTCTCCACATCATCAGCTATCGCTTTCGGTTGGGATCGGATCCATTGCTATAAACAAACACAAAGTCAAATTGTCGTAAATCACCACACTATCGAGTCATCATTTAATGGCATGTATAGCTAGACCCCAAACACATCACGGTAGTCCTAGAATCGACTAAACCGTGGCTCTGATACCAATAAAATTGTAACACCCCGAACCCGAGACCATCGCCGGTGTCGGACATGAGGGGTTAACAAGCCAAGTTCACATGTTTTGCCCACCAATTTGACATTTCCAGTCAGGCTGGAAGACTGCGTCACCGTCGCCTTAAAAATCATATCTCGAGTTTCAAAACTCGGAAACTGGTTTCGTAAATTTTCCCTAAATTTAGACTCATATATCCATCCATGGATTTATTTCTAGAATTTTTGGTCGGGCCAATTGGTACAGTTTATTAGTTAAAGTCACCCATGTTACAGGGATCGACTGCTCTGACCTTCGCGCGGTATAACTTAAATATCTCTCTGTACAGGGCTTTAATGCTGGTGCCGTTTGTTTCTAATGAAACTAGACTCAAAATGGAATCTGTACATATAAGGTATGTCTCCTAATTATTTCTGGATAATTTATAGTAAATTTTTAAAGTTGCGACAGGGGACCCAGAAACCGTTTTGGCCCTGTTTCACAATAGCTTCAATATCTCTTAACATGTAACTCCTATGACCATTTCGCTTCTTCCATATGAAAATAGACTCATCAAGGTTCATTTAAATAGCTTATTCACTATTTAATACCATTCCTACAATTTTTGGTGATTTTTCACATTCACGTCACTGCAGCTGGCAGCATCTGTTTTAAGGTAGGTCTTATCTATTTTTGTAGTCTCCATCAACCAACTAGTCTTGCCATACATATGTTCACATATGATCATTTTAACCATACCAATGGCTGATCATGTGACCAACACTCCCATTTCCAATCCATAATCACATCATGACACCATATATATACATTCAAACCACAAATAGTCTAAGTTCATGCTTCCTTTTACGAGCCATTTTCGCATGGCCGTATACATATACATCGCCACATTTTTAAACCAACAAGGGTAGTCCTATACATGCCATTTCAAAGTTCAACCAAAATTTATACCAAAATAGAGGCGTTGATAGTGTGGATGACTTCGACTTTATTGATCCCGAATCCGATTGCTATCGAGCGTAAATCTATAAAACAGAGAGCCAAAGCAACGGGTAAGCATTTTATGCTTAGTAAGTCTCAAGGAATATAATCAGCTTTAATTAAAGCAATACATTCACATAACCAAATGCATCATTTCATTAATGCACATTCACATAATCATACTTACTTCAGCATCCCAACTCTTATGTTCATACACAAATAACGGCTTCATTAAGGCCGATAACTCGTTCCATCATAGGAGCGGATATTCATACGCTTACTCCTAGCGCATAAAGCACACACCGCACTTACCTTGTCATTGGGAAATTTCACAAGTGCATTAGCTGAAATTTTCAGCAAGCTTATAATTTTCAAATCACATACCTTCGAGTTTAACCGGATGTCGCTACTCGTTCTATCGCCTTGGGACATAGCCCGTTATGGTAACCCGCACCAAGGCCTCACGGACTTAACCCGGATATCACGATTTGCACAAATGCCTTGGTCTTAGCCCGGATTTAACAACTTGCACGAATGCCTTTGGTCTTAGCTCGATATAGCTGCTAGCACAATTGCCTTCGGTCTTAACCCGGTTATAATTTCCAGCATAATTGTCTTGGGCTTAGCCCGGATATCATTCAATTTCTCATGCACACATACATCAATAATCATTGGACATACATATTTCATTTTCGTTACTAAGGCTCAAACACAATTTTAATCACTAGCATAATCGCCTTCGGGACTTAGCCGGGTATTATTCGAGTACTCATACACACATAAATCAATAATCAATACATCCATATTTCATTCCACATAATTCAAGTAAGGTCACTTCTTGAGGACTTACCTCGGATGTTGTCGAACGGCTTTTACGGCTATTCGATCACTTTTTCCTTCCCTTGTCCAATTGTGGCCCTCTTAGCTCTTGAGCTAATTCAAACAAATTCAATTTATTAAAACCTCATTGTGCTAGCTTATGGCGAATATGACAAGGAGTTTAAATGGTCATATGGCCACTCTTTAGCTTGAATACACAATGGTCATGCACATTTTATACTACATCAAGCAATTCAATACAATTTATTCGAGCATCAAGGAAAAGCTAAGGCCTTCAATAGGCTACCCAAGGCCGAATATTCATGTACATGTTGAGGCCAATTATGCACTTAATACCTCACAAAACAGCATGCATTTTACTAGTTAATGCTTTGCATATTGTAGCTCAAAACTTATAATATAGCATCAAGCACTCATATGTGTGCTAGGCAGAATGTGCTTGCAATTTCACAATCATTCTTCAACATCTTCTTCTTTAAACAACCATATTCATCACTTAGTTCATAACCAAAACATCATGTGCAAACATATATATACATATATGAGCATGGTCAATTTCAAGGTGTCCATAGCCATCCAAAACACAAATTTTAACTAACATGCAAGAAGCATGAACCATGCTCATGAATGCATCATGGCCGAATATGACAATCATGCCCCTTTTCAACTTCAATCATGATTAAACAAAAAGAAAACTCAAAATCTTACTCAAAAGTAGACAATCCATCATTGCATGCATCATCATCAAGCTTCACACTTAGCATGCAATGGCTTTATCACCATAACAACTTTGGCCAAATACCATTTCCATGGCATAACAAAGATTTGAGCCATGGTTAACATGCACATCAAGTTAGCAACCAAAACATGCATGAAACTCCTAACACAACCTCATACATACCTTAATCTTGATGCAAACTTAGCCAAATCTCCTTCTAGATCTCTTCCAAACCAAGCATGAAGCAAAAATCCTCCTTCTTCCTTAGTTTTGGCTCAAAGAAAGGATGAACAAAATTTTTCTTTCTTTCTCTACAACTCACGGCAATGGGGGGGGGGGAATACCACACTCACACACATTTTTTTTCATTCTTTTCTTACCCATACACCTTTGTTTATTATTTCTCCCTAATGCACCAACAAAACATGTTTCATGACATGTTTTGCCCATCCTCTCTTGCCATGGCCGGCCACTTCATGTTGGGGGGGAAATTTGACATGCAAATCCCTTATTTTTGCATGCATGAGCAACTAGTCATCACACATTTCCCCATCATACTTTCAAAGTTCACTACTAGGTCCTTTCTAGTGAAATTCGCATTTATAACACTAAATCGAAACATCAAAAATGTCACACACAAATTAACACATATCATAGGCATCAAAATAAATTTTTAAATTATTTTTATGCCTCGGTTTTGTGGTCCCGAAACCACATCCCGACTAGGGTCAATTTTGGGCTGTCACATTATTGGTATCAGAGCTACGGTTTAGTCGATTCTAGGACTACCGTAATGTGTTGGGTCTAGCTATACATGCCATTTTATGTGATTATTTGATAGTGTGGTGATTTCTGACAATTGAAATGTGTTTATTTATAGTAATGGATCCCGGTCCCGACCGAGCGGTAGCTGATGATCTTGAGAGTGTAGCGTCTGCTCCCACACAAGGGACAGCTCCGGCAGACTCTCAACCTAATGCTAGTAATCCTAATGATGAAGCTAGATAAGCTTTCTATAGCGTGATGAATGATTGGTTTAACCAATACATTCGAACAAATACGGCTGTTCCACAACCTCCATTCCCAACAAATACAACCCCACACCTACAATGCCTCCTAGAATCGACCAAATAAGGTCAAGTAAGCCCCATTGATAGAATCCTAAACACGGGCTACTGAATTTAAGGCTACGGATAGCGACGACGCCGAGCAAGCTGAATTTTGGTTGGACAACACTCTCCGGTACTCGATGAGCTATCTTGTACACCGATGAATGCCTAAAGTGTACTATCTCCTTGCTACGCGATTCGCCTACTATTGGTGGAGTACTCGACTTCATTGTCCCGAGAGCAAGTAACTTGGGAGTTTTTCCAAACCGAGTTTGGAAGAAGTATATCATCGAGATTTGTTGATAAAAACGGAAGGAATTTCTTGAGCTTAAGCAAGGTTCTATGTCGCCATCGACTCACGAGCTTAAAATTTGTTAGACTTAGTAGATACACTCGGGAATGTGTTTCGTCCGAGGCTATCATGTAAACGCTCGAGGATGGGCTGAATGAAGATATAAAATGTTCGTTGGCATTCTTGAAATACGAGAGTTCGTAGTACTTGTCGAGCGAGCTTGTAAAGCCGAGGAGCTTAGAAAAGAAAAACAAAAAGTTGATGTGGGAACCGGAGAGTTTCGTAAAAGATCCTCGGAAAGTCTCTTCAACAGCATCGAAGAAATTTTGAGATGATGTGGGCGGTCTAGAGGCACTTCGGCCTTTTAGACGAGATCGTGATCGACCCTGTGGTACACGAGGCACCGGTTGCCGGTGTTGGGAATGAACGCCGAGATAGAACGAGTGTCGACATTGTGGCAAATGGCATTCGAAGTTGTAGATTCCGTGACCACTCCTGTTACAAGTGCGGATCGTTGACCACTTCATTAAAGATTGCCCGAGGTTGTGCGAATGTAATGTAGATCGAGTGGGAAACCGGCGCTACCATCGCCGAGGTAGACCATCTAGAAATATGGGCAATTCTAGTGGTGGTCGAGAGGATCTAGAGATGCTACGACCAGATCCGAGGCTCGCGCTCCTGCTAGAGCTTATGCTATACGTGCCCGCGAGGATGCTTCATCGCCAGATGTTATTACGGGTACTTTCACTCTCTTTGATACTAATGTGATTGCTTTGATTGACCCTGGTTCCACTCATTCTTATATATGCGAAACCTTAGCATCCAGTAAGACTTTACCTATTGAGTCTACTGAGTTCGTAATTCGGGTGTCAAATCCTTTGGGTCATTACGTGCTGGTCGACAAAGTGTGTAAGAAATGCCCCATAGTAATTCGAGGTTCCTGTTTTCCGGCGAACTTGATGCTTTTGCCGTTCGATGAATTTGATGTTATTCTTGGGTTGGATTGGTTGACTGTGCATGATGCGGTTGTGAATTGCAAAAGCAAGACTATTGATTTGAGATGCGCAAATAACGAGATGATCCGAGTTGAGTCTACAGACTTGAAGGGGATGCCAGCTGTAATATCATCAATGTTGGCCCAGAAATATGTAAGAAAAGGGTGCGAAGCATACCTTGCGTATGTACTTGATGATAAGGAGTTAGAAATAAAACCCGAATCTGTGCCGGTGGTTTGTGAATACCCAAATGTTTTTCCCGAAGAATTGCCGGGTTTGCCACTGTTCGGAGATAGAGTTTGGTATTGAGCTTGTACCGACCACACCGATTTCGATAGCTCCGATCGTATGGCACCAACGGAATTAAAGGAGTTGAAAGCTCGGTTGCAAGAGTTGGTGGATAGAGGTTTTGCTGCCGAGTTTTTCACCTTGGGGTGCACCAAAGTGTTGTTTGTGAAAAGAAGGACGGAACCATGAGGTTGTGCATCGACTATCGCCGCCTTAATAAAGTGACAATAAAGAACAAATATCCGCTATCACAAGATCGATGATTTGTTCGATCAACCAAGGGAGCCCGGTGTTCTCAAAAATAGATTTGAGATCGTGCTATTATCGCCATGTAATCCGAGATTCGGACATACCCAAAACTGCCTTCAGAAGGAGATATGGTCACTACGAGTTCTTAGTGATGCCATTTGGGCTCACTAATGCCCCTGCGGTATTTATGGATTTGATGAATCGGATCTTCAGATCATATTTGGATCGGTTCGTAGTTGTGTTCATTGACGACATCTTGGTCTATTCAAGAGATGAGACCGAACATGTAGAGCACCTGAGATTAGTGTTGCAAATTTTACAGATAAGCGCTATATGCTAAGTTCAAGCAAGTGTGAGTTTCGTTAAGAGAGGTTAGCTTCTTGGGTCATGTGGTATCTCAGATCGGGTATTCGAGTCTAATTCCGAGCAAAATTTCAGCCATACTTAACCGAAACCTCCAAGAAATATTACCGAGGTTCGAGCTTTTTGGGACTTTGCTTACTACCGACGGTTTGTAAAAGGATTCTCGATGATAGCCATACCCATGACTAAACCGCTTCGTAAAGATGTCAAGTTTGAATGGATGTAAAAGTGTCAAAAAGTTTCAACCAATTGAAAACTCATTTGACTAAGCTCCAATACTAGTACAAATTTTAATCGCAAAGAGTTTGTCATCTATAGTGACGCCTCCCTACTTGGGTTAGGTTGTGTATTGATGCAAGAAGGTCGAGTTGTGGCCTATGCGTCGAGACAATTAAAGCCACATGAGAAAAATTATCCCACCCATGATCTCGAATTGGTCGCCATCGATTCGCTTTAAAGATATGGCGACATTACTTATTTGGTGAGAAGTGCCATGTGTATTCGGATCACAAAAGTCTCAAATATTTGATGACTCAAAGAGACTTAAATCTGCGACAAAGACGTTGGCTCGAGTTGTTAAAAGATTATGAGCTTGTCATTGATTATCACCCGAAAGGCTAATGTGGTTATGGACGCCTTAAGTCGAAAATCACCGCTTGCTTTTATTTAGCTATGAATGTATACTTGTCCATTCTTCCGACAATGTGTTAATAGCCAATTAAAGGCCAAACCATTGTTGACTCATCAAATTCGTGAAGCTCGTAAAGTTGATGAGGAGTTGCTTGCAAAACGGGTGAGTGTGTTCGAACAAGGAATCGGAGTTTCAAATTGATGATGACGATTGTTTGAGGTTCAAGTCGTTTGTGTGTTCCAAAGAATTCAAACTTATTTCGATAATTCGAACGAAGCCCATCGAGCGAATGGCAATCCACCGAGGAGTACGAAGATGTACAACGATTTGAAACGTCGGTTTTGGTGGCATGGTATGAAACGAGACACCTCCGACTTTGTTTCGAGATGTTTAATATGTCAACAAGTGAAAACGGAACATCAAATGCCTTCAGGGTTACTTCAGCCGATCACGATACCCGAGTGGAAATGGGATCGAGTCACAATGGACTTTGTGTCCGGACTGCCATTGTCAGCAAGTAAGAAGGATGCGATTTGGGTTGTCGTTGATAGATTGACTAAGTCGGCTCACTTGATCCTCGTATAACGGATTTTTCATTGGATAAACTAGCTGAATTGTACGTTTCTCAGATTGTGAGATTACACGGGGTACCGATTTCTATTGTGTCGGATAGAGATCCGAGGTTCACCTCGCGATTTTGGAAGAAATTGCAAGAAGCTTTGGGTACCAAGTTGCATTTCAGCACCGCCTTTCACCCCCAAACCGATGGTCAATCCGAGCAGATAATTCAGATACTTGAGGATATGTTGAGATGTTGCATCCTAGAGTTCAGTGGTTCATGGGAACGGTACCTACCTTTGATTGAATTCACTTACAATAATAGTTTTCAATCAAGTATTAAGATGGCGCCTTACGAGGCTTTGTACGGGCGTAAATGCCGTACACCATTGTTTTGGACCGAGCTCGATGAAAACAAAATTTTCGGAGTAGATTTGATTAAAGATGCTGAACAGAAGGTAAAGGTAATCCGTGAAAGTCTAAAGGCGGCCACAGATCGTCAGAAATCGTACGCGGATTTGAAACGAAAGGACATTGAGTATCGTGGGAGATAAAGTGCTTCTTAAAGTTTCGTCGTGGAAAAAGATACTCGATTCGCCATAAGGGCAAGTTGAGCCCGAGATTCATTGGGCCGCATTTAAATCTCCGAACGAGTTGGCCCGATTATGATCGCTTGATTTTGCCCCCGAACTCGAAAAGATTCACAACGACTTCCATGTTTCAATGCTTCGACGCTATAGATCCGATCCGTCGACGTAATTAGTCCATCGAGGTTGAAATTCAAGCCGATATGAGTTATGAAGAAGAACCGATTCGTATCCTAGCTCGTGAAGTGAAAGAGTTGCGAAACAAAAGGGTTCCGCTAGTGAAAGTGTTATGGCTCAAACACGGATAGAAGAAGCTACTTGGGAACCCGAGAACTCTATGAAAGAGCGATATCCAAACCTATTTACGGTAAGATTTTCGGGACGAAAATTTCTAAAGTGGGGAGAGTTGTGACACCTTTAAACGACCCTAGTCGAAATGTGGTTTCGAGACCACAAAACCGAGGCATAAAAATAATTTAATATTTATTTTATTGCCTATAATGTGTTAACCCATGTGTGACATTTTTATGCTTTGATTTAGAGTTATAAATGTGAATTTCACTAGAAAGGACCTAGTAGTAAACTTTGAAAGTATGATGGGGAAATGTGTGATGACTAATTAAAGCATGCATGCAAAACAATGGACTTGCATGTCAAATTCCCCCAATAGCTAGTGGCCGGCCATGACAAGGAATTATGGGCAAAAATCATGTCATGAAACATGTTTGGTAAGTGGGTTATGTTGGAATAAATAAAATAAGGAGTATGGAATAAAAAAAATGTGTGTGTGAAGGCTTCTCCTCCCCATTGCCGTAGTAGGTAGGAAAGAAAACAAAAATTTTGTTCATCCATTTTCACTCTCTTTTGGCCGAAAATACTAAGGATAAGGAGGAGTTTTGCTTCATACTTGGTTTGGAAGAGGATTAGGAAGAGGTTGGCTATACTTGCATCAAGATTAAGGTATGTTTGAGGTTGTGCCATGAGATTCATGCATGTTTTAGTTGCTAGCTTGATGTTCTTGTTAGCCCATGGTTCAAATCTTTGTTATGTCATGGGAATGAAATTCGCCAAAGTGAATATGGTGTTAATGCCATTGCATGCTGAATATCAAGCTTGATAATGATACATGTGATGGAGGATTGAGGATTCTTAGATTTTCTTTTAGCATTTTTTGAATGAGATACTAAGTTCTTTGTTTTACCATGACCAAATTGAAATGGTATGGTGTTGTGGTATTCGCCATGTTATATCCATAAGTATGATTCATGCATGTTGCATGGTAAGTAAGGTTTAAGCTTTGGATATGTGTATATATTTGGATATAAGCCACTTGAGAATTGGCTCTAGCATATATATATGTATATATGTTCGCATTACCGATGTATTGGTATGACATATATGCTATTTCAAGGTGTATATTTGCTTGTGATGATGTCTCGATTATGAAGTAAATGAGAGATGTGCAATGAGTTACGATATGTAATGCGTTAGTAGTAAAATGTATGCTGTTTTTGTGTGGTATTATGTATAATTGGCCTCAAATTGGACATGTATATTCGCCACATGAGGGGAAATTGGTGTGCATGCATTCGGTTAGAGGCAAGCATATTGATGCCTATTCTTGGCTTAGAAAATGCGGCTAAGAGGAATATTAACTAATGTGTTGAGTTCGATTCATGATTTCGTACATATGCGACTTTGATGCCTAATGAGTATATATATTGGCTAAGTATCTTGAATTCTCTTTCGATGCTCACATGATAAAACCAATTTATTTGTTAAATTAAGCTCAAGAGCAAAGGGAGCTAAACCGATAAGGGAAGGAAAAAGTCGTGGAATAGTCTGTCGAAATCGTTCGACCACGCCCGAGGTAAGTTCTTGAGCAATAGAGCTTAAATTCGAATTGATTAGATCATGTTTAAAGCAAATTAAAATCATGCTCTTTGTGTGTGGCTATTGAGCCGAAATTACAAATGTGATAAGTGACTTGTGTCTGAATTTTGCTAATGAAAATGAAATGTGAATGTGTTATGGTTTATTGATAAATGTACATGGTTATTCGAATGATATCCGGCTAAGTCCCAAGGCTTTGTGCTAAGTGACTAAATCCGACTAAGATCCGACGGCATACGTGCGAGTTACTAAATCCGGACTAAGATCCGAAGGCTTTCGAGCAAGCTACTAAATCCGGGTTGAGTTCAAGGCATTCGTGCGAAGTTATCAGAATCGGGCTATGTCCCGAGGCATTTGAATGTGTAGCCATATCCGGTTAAACTCAAGATACGTGATTCAAGAATGAATGAACTGCTGTAAAATTTCAGCTAATACGCTTGAAAATTCCAGCAACGAGGTATGTTCGTATGTGCTTTGGAATAGTTGATTCCCTTGAATAATATTCGCTCAATCGAGAAATGAGCTTTGCATTTGGCTAAGATGAACCCTTATGTATGAATATAGGGGTTGGAATGTGAAATAAGTATGATATTGAGAATTTGTGCATATGAAATTATCCGTTAGCTATATGAATGTTATGCTTTTGTTGTGCTGGAATCCCTTGCTCTAACTTACTAAGCATAAATTGCTTACTCCGCTTCTCGTTTCTCGTCTATAGATTTTGGCTCGTCACCTATCGGACTGGATTTCGGAAGTCAAGTCTCCCACACTATCAAAGTCCCTTTCGGTATATATTTTGGTTGGATTTTGAAATGGCATGTATAGGACTACCCTTTTGTTGCGTTTTAAGTACTTTTGTGATGTATGTGTGTACGACCATGCTAAAATGGCTCGTAAAAGTGGAGTATGGCATTAGACCATTTGTGCTTATGTATATATGTATGGTTTTATGATGTTACTACGGACTGAATGGAAGTGTGAGCAAATGATCAGCCATTGGAATGGCTAAAATGATTATATGTGGACCTATGTATGACAAAACTTTAGTTGGTCCATAGAAACCACGAAATAGGTAAGGTTTACTGAAAACAGATGCTGACAGCAGCAGTGGTGTGGATTTGAAAATCACTAAAATTGTAGGAATGGAATTAAATAGTGAATAAATTATGTAAATGAACCTTGATGAATTTACTTTCATATGGAAGAAACGAAACAGTCATATGAATTATATGTTAAGAAATATTAAAGTTCTCGTGAAACAGGGCCAGAACAGTTTCTAGATCCCCTGTTCCGACTTTAGAAATTCATTGTAAATTAACCAGAGATAATTAGGAGTCATGCCACATATGTATAGATTCCTCTCTGAGTCTAGCTTCTATAGAAATAAACGGCATCAGCATTGAAGCCCTGTACAGGGAGATATCCGATTCGTAATGCATGAAGTTCAGTGTAGTCGATCCCCGCAACAGGGGAGACTTTAACTAATAAACTGTACTAATTGGCCCAACCAAACACTCTAGAAAAAAATATGTTGATGGACTTATGAGTCTAGTTTCAGGGAAAAATTACGAAACTGATTTTCGAGCTTTAAAACTCAAGATATGATTTTTGAAGCGACAGTGACGCAGTAACCAGCTAGTCTGGAAAATTTTTATGGACTGTGAAAACAATTTAGCTGAGTTTGTGTGCACCTTGTGTTCGACTCCGATAACGGGCTCGGGTACGGGGTGTTACATGTATGTAAGAAAAAAATAAAATAATGAGCATGGGAATTGAATAATGAAAGGGAAGAAAAAAAAAAAGGAGAATGGTGAGTGTCCCCCCCCCCCATTGCCGTGAGTTGAAGAAAAGAAAAGAAAAAAATTTGTTCATCCTTTTCATTCTCTCTTGACCAAAAATTCTAAGGAAGAAGAGGGAGTTCTTGCTTCATGTTTGGTTTGGAAGAGGATTAGGAAGAGGTTTGGCCATACTTGTATCAAGATTAAGGTATGTTTGATGTTGTGCCATGAGATTCATGCATGTTTTTGGTTGCTAACTTGATGTTCTTATTAGCCCATGGTTCAAATCCTTGCTATGTCATGGGGTGGTATTCGCCAAGGTGGATTTTGTGTTAATGCCATTGCATGTTAAATATGAAGCTTGCTAATGATACATGTGATGGTGGATTGATGGCTCTTGGACTTTGTTTTTAGCATTTTGAGTGAGACATTAAGTTCTTTGTTTAACCATGACCAAAATTGAAATGGTATGGTGTTGTGATGTATTCGCCATGGTACATCCATAAGTATAATTTATGCTTATTGCATGGTAGGTAAGATTTGTGTTTTGGATTTATGTTCATGTTTAGTTATAATCAACTTTGAGATTCGGCTCTAGCATATATATATATATATGTTTGCACATGATGTATTGGTATGACATATATACTATCTCAAGGTATATATTTTCATATGATGATGTTTTGGTTATGAAGTAAATGATTGATGCGTATTGAGTTACAATATGGAATGCGTTAGTTAGTAAAATGTATGCCGCTTATGTGTGGTATTATGTATAATTGGCCTCAACATGGACATGCATATTCGCCACATGAGGGGATTGGTGTGCATGCATTCGATTAGAGGCAAGCATATTGATGCCTATTCTTGGCTTGGAAAATTTGCCAAGGAGAGTACTAACTAATGTGTTGAGTTTGATTCATGATTTCGTACATATGTGACTTTAAGGTCTAATGAAAATATGTGGGCTAAGTACCTTGAATTCTCTTCGATGCTCAAATGATTAAATCAATTTATTTGTTAAAATTAAGCTCAAGAGCAAAGGGAGCTAAATCCGATAAAGGGAAGGAAAAAGTGGTCGAATAGCCATCGGAATCATTCAAAACATCCGAGGTAAGTTCTTGAGTAATAGAGCTTAAAATTATGATTTGATTAGATCATGTTTTAAGCAAATCAAATCATGCTCTTTGTGTATGGCTATTGAGCCGAAATTGTAAATATGATAAGTGTCTTGTGTTTGAGCTTTGGTAATGAGAATGTAATAAGAATGTGTATGGTTTGTTGATATATGTGCTTGGTTATTCGAATGGTATCCGGGCTAAGTCCCAAGGCTTTTGTGCTAAGTGACTAAATCTGGGTCAATTCTCAAGGCATTTGTGCGAGTTACCAAAACCGGTTAAGTCCCAAGGCATTTGTGCGAAGTTACTAAATCCGGGCTAATTCTCAAGGCAATTGTGCGAATCACTATAACCGGCTATGTCCCAAGACAATCGAGCGAGTCGCTATATCCGGTTAAATTCCGAAGGTACGTGATTCGGAAATGAGCAATCTTGCTGTAAAAATTTCAGTTAATATGCTTGCCAAAATTCCAGCAATGAGGTATGTTCGTATGTGCTTGAATTAGTTGAGCCCTTACAAGTAAGTATTAGCTCAGTTGATAAACGAGCTACCGGCCTTTGGCTAAGTTGATCTTTTGTATATGAACATAAGGGTTGGAATGTAAAGTAGAAATGATTTGAAAGTATGTATATACGGAATTATCCGTTTAGTAATATGAATGCTATACCTCTGTTGTGCTTAAATTCTTCGCTCAAACTTACTAAGCATAAATTGCTTACTCCGTTTCTTTGTTTCTTTGTTTTATAGATTTTGGCTCGTCACCATCGGACTGGATTTTGGAAGTCGAAGTCTCCCACACTATCAAAGCCCCATTTTGGTACAAATTTTGGTTGAGCTTTGAAATGGCATGTATAGGACTACCCTTTGTTGTTTTTCGAGTACTTTTGTGATGTATGTGTGTACATGACCATGCGAAAATGGCGATAGAAGTGGAGTATGGCATTAGACCATTTGTGTTTATGTATATATATATGGTTTCATGATGTGACTATGGACTGGAATGGAAGTGTTGGGCAATGATCAGCCCTTGGAATGGCTAAATATGATCATATGTGGACCTATGTATGACAAAACTCTAGTTGGTCCATGCAAACCACGAAATAGGTAAAGTTTACCTTGAGAACAGATGGTGACAGCAGCAGTGGTGTGGATGTGAAAAATCACTAAAAATAGCAGGAATGGAATTAAATAGTGAATAAATTATGTAAATGAGCCTTGATGAATCTACTTTCATATGGAAGAAACGAAACAGTCATATGAGTTGTATGTTAAGAGATATTTAGGTATTCGTGAAACAGGGCCAGAAAGGTTTCTGGATTCCCTGTTCCGACTTTGGAAATTCATTATAAATTAACCAGAGATAATTAGGAGTCATGCCATATATTTATAGATTCCTCTTTGAGTCTAGTTTCTATAAAAGCAAACGACATCAGTATTGAATCCCTGTAAAGGGAGATATTCAAGTTGTAACGCGTGAAGGTCAGTGTAGTCGACCCCTGTAACATGGCAGACTTTAGCTAATAAACTGTACTAATTGGCTCGACCAAAAATTCTATAAAAAAATCTGTAGATGGACATATGAGTCTAGTTTCAGGGAAAAATTATGAAACTGATTTTCGAGTTTTGAAACTCAAGATATGATTTTTAAGGCGACAGTGATGCAGTAACCAGCTTGTCTGGAAGTTTTTTTTATGGACTGTGAAAACAATTTAGTTAAGTAGGTGTGCACCTTCTGTTCGACTCCGGTAACGGGCTCGGGTACGGGGTGTTACAATTTTATTGGTATCTGAGCTACGGTTCAGTCGAGTCTAGGACTACCGTAATGCGTTTGGGTCTAGCTATACATGCCATTTTATGTGATTATTTGATAGTGTGGTGATTTTACATTTGCAAATGTGTTTATGTATAGTAATGGATCCCGATCCCGACCGAAGCGGTAGTGATGATCTTGAGAGTGTAGCGCCCGCCTCAAGACAAGGGACAGCGCGGCAGACTCTCAACCTAATGCTAGTAATCCAAATGATGAAGCTAGACAAGCTTTCTATAGCGTGATGAATGATTGGTTCAACCAATACATTCGAACTAATACTATTGTTCCACAACCTCCATTCCCAACAAACACACTTCAAGACCTACAATGCCTCCCAGAATCGACCAAATAAGTCGAATAAGCCCCATTGACAAAATCCAAAACATGGGGCTACTGAATTTAAAGCTACGGATAGCGACGATGCCGAGCAAGCTGAATTTTGGTTGACAACACTATCCCGCACTCGATGAGCTATCTTGTACACCGATGAATGCCTAAAGTGTACTATCTCCTTGCTACGCGATTTCGCTTACTATTGGTGGAGTACTCGACTTCACAGCCCCGAGAGCAAGTAACTTGGGAGTTTTTCCAAACCGAGTGTCGGAAAAAGTATATCATCGAGATTTGTTGATCAAAACGGAAGGAATTTCTTGAGCTTAAGCAAGGTTCTATGTCACCACCGACACGAGCGAAAATTTGTTAGACTTAGTAGATACGCCGGAATGTATTTCGTCCGAGGCTATCATGTGTAAACGCTTCGAGGATGGGCTGAATGAAGATATAAAATGTTCGTTGGCATTCTTGAAATATGAGAGTTCGTAGTACTTGTCGAGCGAGCTTGTAAAGTCAAGAGCTTAGAAAAGAAAAACAAAAAGTTGATGTGGGAACTGGAGAGTTTCGTAAAAGATCCTCGGGAAAGTCTCTTCAACAGGAATCAAAGAAATTTCGTGATGATGTGGGCTGGTCTAGAGGCACTTCGGGCATTTTTAGACGAGATCGTGATCAACCCCCTGTGGGTACACGAGGCACTTTGGTCGCCAGTGTTGGGAATGAACGTCGAGACAGAACGGAGTGTCAAGATTGTGGCAAATGGCATTCGAAGTTGTAGATTCCGTGACCGCCTGTTATAAGTGCGGATCGCTTGACCACTTCATTAAAGATTGCCCGAGGTTGTCCGAATGAATGCGATCGAGTGGGAAACCGGCGCTACCACCGCCGAGGTAGACCATCTAGAAATACGGGCAATGCTAGTGGTGGTCGAGAGGATCTAGAGATGCTATGACCGATCCGAGGCTCGTGTTCTCGCTAGGGCTTATGCACACGCGCACGCGAGGATGCTTCCTCGCCAGATGTTATTACTGGTACTTTCACTCTCTTTGATACTAATGTGATTGCTTTAATTGACCCCGGTTCTACTCACTCTTATATATGCGAAACCTTAGCATCCAAAGAAGACTTTACCTATTGAGTCTCATCGAGTTCGTAATTCAAATTGTCAAATCCCTTGGGTCGTTACGTGCTTGTCGACAAAGTGTGTAAGAAATGCCCCCGAGTAATTCGAGGTTCTTGTTTTCCGACGGACTTGATGCTGTTGCCGTTTGACGAATTTGATATTATCCTCGGTTTAGATTGGTTGATCGTGCATGATGCGGTTGTGAATTTCAAAAGCAAGACTATGGATTTGAGGTGCGCCAATAACGAGATGATCCGAGTTGAGTCTACGGACTTAAAGGGGTTGCCAGCTGTAATATCATCAATGTTGGCCCAGAAATATGTAAGAAAGGGGTGCGAAGCATACCTTGCGTATGTACTTGATGATAAGGAGCTAGAAATAAAACCCGAATCTATGCCGGTGGTTTGTGAATACCAAGATGTTTTTCCCGAATAATTACCGGGTTTGCCACCTGTTCGGGAGATAGAGTTTGGTATTGAGCTTGTACCGGGGACTACGCCAATTTCGATAGCTCCGTATCGTATGGCACCAACCGAGTTAAAGGAGTTGAAAGCTCAGTTGCAAGAATTGACGGATAGAGGTTTCGCTCAACCAAGTTTCTCACCTTGGGTGCACCAAGATTGTTTGTGAAATGTATGACGGAACCATGAGGTTGTGCATTGACTATTGTCACCGAATAAAGTGACGATAAAGAATAAAATTTGCTATCACAGATTGATGATTTGTTTGATCAACTAAAGGGAGCCTCGGTGTTTTCAAAGATAGATTTGAGATCGGGTTATTATCGGCCAGGATTCAAGATTCGGATGTACACAAACCGCTTTAACGAGGTACGGTCACTACGAAGTTCTTAGTGATGCCGCTCGCTCACTAATGCCCTCGCGGTATTTATGGATTTGATGAATCGGATCTTCGACATGATTTGGACCGTTTCGTAGTTGTGTTCATTGATGACATCTTGGTCTATTAAGAGATGAGACCGAACATACCTTGAACACCGAGATTAGTGTTGCAAATTTTACGGATAAGCGGTTATACGCTAAGTTCAAGAAGTGTGAGTTCGTTAAGAGAGGTTAGCTTCTTGGGTCATGTGGTATCTCGACGGGTATTCGAGTCGACCCGAGCAAAATTTCAGCCATACTTAACCGGAAGCCTCCAGAAATATTATCGAGGTTCGAGCTTTTTGGGACTTACCGGTTACTACCGACGGTTTGTGAAAGGTTTCGATGATAGCCACACCCATGACGAAGCTACTTCAAAAAGATGTTAAGTTCGAATGGACGGAAAAATGTCGAAAAGTTTTGATCAATCGAAAACTTATTTGATGAAGCTCTAATTTTAGTGCAAACTGAATCGTGCAAAGAGTTTGTCATCTATAGTGACGCCTCCCTACTTGGGTTGGGTTGCGATTGATGCAAGAAGGTCGAGTTGTGGCCTATGCGTCGAGACAATTAAAGCCACATGAGAAAAATTATCCGACCCATGATCTCGAACTAGTCGCCATCGTATTCGCTTTGAAAATATGGCGACACTACCTATTTGGGGAGAAGTGCCATGTATTTTCGGATCACAAAAGTCTCAAATATTTGATGACTCAAAGAGACTTGAATCTGCGACAAAGACGTTGGCTCGAGTTGTTAAAAGATTATGAGCTTGTCATTGATTATCACCCGAAAGGCTAATGTGGTTGCGAATGCCTTAAGCCGAAATCACCGCTTGCTTTATGAGCGATGAATGTACACTTGTCTCGTTTCTACCCGACAATGTGTTAGTAGTCAATTAAAAGCCAAACCATTATTGATTCATCAAATTCGTGAAGCTCGTAAAGTCGATGATGAATTGGTTGCAAAACGGTTGAGTGTGTTTCAACAAGGAATCGGAGTTTCAAATTGATGATGATGATTGTTTGAGGTTCGAAGTCGTCTGTATTCCAAGGAATTCGGAACTCGTTTCGATGATTCTGAACGAAGCCCATTGTAGTCGAATGTCAATTCACCCGGGGAGTACGAAGATGTACAACGATTTGAAACGTCGGTTTTGGTGGCATGGTATGAAATGAGACATCTCCGACTTTGTTTCGAGATGTTTAATATGTCAACAAGTGAAAGCGGAACATCAAGTGCCTTCAAGATTACTTCAGCCGATCAAGATACCCGAGTGGAAATGGGATCGAGTCACAATGGACTTTGTGTCCGGACTGCCATTGTCCACAAGTAAGAAGGATGCGATTTGGGTTGTTGTTGATAGACTGACTAAGTCGGCTCACTTTATCCCCATGCGTACGAAATTTTCATTGGATAAACTCGCTGAATTGTACGTTTCTCAAATTGTGAGATTACACGGGGTACCGATTTCTGTTGTGTCGGATAGAGATCCGAGATTCACCTCATGATTTTGGAAGAAATTGCAAGAAGCTTTGGGTACCAAGCTGCATTTTAGCACCGCTTTTCATCCACAAACCGATGGTCAATCCGAGCGGATAATTCAGATACTTGAGGATATGTTGAGATGTTGCATCCTCGAGTTCAATGGTTCATGGGAACGGTATTTACCTTTGATTGAATTCGCTTACAACAATAGTTTTCAATCAAGTATTAAGATGGCACCTTACGAGGCTTTGTACGGTCGTAAATGCCGTACACCATTGTTTTGGACCGAGCTCGGTGAAAGTAAAATTTTCGGAGTGGACTTGATTAAAGATGCTGAACTGAATGTAAAAGTAATCCGTGAAAGTCTAAAGACAGCCGCAGATCGTCAGAAATCGTACGCGGATTTGAAACGAAAAGACATTGAGTATCGTGGGAGATAAAGTGTTTCTTAAAGTTTCGCTTGGAAAAAGATACTCGATTTGGTCAGTAAAGGCAAATTGAGTCCGAGGTTCATCGGGCCATATGAAGTCTCCGAACGAGTCGGTCTAGTTGCATATCGATTGATTTTGCCTCCTGAACTTGAAAAGATTCACGACGTCTTTCATGTTTCGATGCTTCGACGCTATAGATCTGACCCATCGCACATAATTAGTCCATCAGAGGTCGAAATTCAAGCCGATATGAGTTATGAAGAAGAAACGATTCGTATCCTAGCTCGTGAAGTGAAGGAGTTGCGAAACAAAAGGGTTCCGTTAGTAAAAGTGTTATGGCTCAAACACAGGATGGAAGAAGCTACTTGGGAACCCGAGAACTCTATGAAAGAGCGATACCCAAACCTATTTACCGATAAGAGTTGTGACAGCCCAAAATTGACCCTAGTCGGGAAGTGGTTTCGGGACCACTAAACCGAGTCACCGAAATGTTTGAACGTAATATTTATTGTCTAGAATATGTATTTATGAATGTGTGAAAATTTCAAGCTTCGATTTAGTCGATTGCATGTGAATTCTGTTATTAGGACTTGTGTGACACTTTTGAAATGTGATAGGCTAATCTATAAGGACCTAATAGTGCATGCAATCAAAAGGAGGACTTGCATGTCAAATTTCCCCTAATAGCTAGTGGCCGCCATGACAAGGATTATGGGCAAAAACATGTCATAAAACATGTTGGGACAATGGTGTATGTAAGAAAAAAATAAAATAATGAGCATGGGAATTGAATAATGAAAGGGAAGAAAAAAAAGGAGAATGGTGAGTGTCCCCCCCCATTGCCGTGAGTTGAAGAAAAGAAAAGAAAAAAATTTGTTCATCCTTTTCATTCTCTCTTGACCGAAAATTCTAAGGAAGAAGAGGGAGTTCTTGCTTCATGTTTGGTTTGGAAGAGGATTAGGAAGAGGTTTGGCCATACTTGTATCAAGATTAAGGTATGTTTGATGTTGTGCCATGAGATTCATGCATGTTTTTGGTTGCTAACTTGATGTTCTTATTAGCCCATGGTTCAAATCCTTGCTATGTCATGGGGGTGGTATTCGGCCAAGGTGGATTTTGTGTTAATGCCATTGCATGTTAAATATGAAGCTTGCTAATGATACATGTGATGGTGGATTGATGGCTCTTGGACTTTCTTTTTAGCATTTTTGAGTGAGACATTAAGTTCTTTGTTTTGGATTTATGTTCATGTTTAGTTATAATCAACTTTGAGATTCGGCTCTAGCATATATATATATATATATATATGTTTGCACATGATGTATTGGTATGACATATATACTATCTCAAGGTATATATTTTCATATGATGATGTTTCGTTATGAAGTAAATGATTGATGCGTATTGAGTTACAATATGGAATGCATTAGTTAGTAAAATGTATGCCGCTTATGTGTGGTATTATGTATAATTGGCCTCAACATGGACATGCATATTCGCCACATGAGGGGATTGGTGTGCATGCATTCGGTTAGAGGCAAGCATATTGATGCCTATTCTTGGCTTGGAAAATTCGACTAAGGAGAATACTAACTAATGTGTTGAGTTTGATTCATGATTTCCGTACATATGTGACTTTAAGGTCTAATGAAAATATGTGGGCTAAGTACCTTGAATTCCACTTTCGATGCTCAAATGATTAAATCAATTTATTTGTTAAAATTAAGCTCAAGAGCAAAGGGGAGCTAAATCCGATAAAGGGAAGGAAAAAGTGGTCGAATAGCCATCAGAATCATTCGACAACATCCGAGGTAAGTTCTTGAGTAATAGAGCTTAAAATTATGATTTGATTAGATCATGTTTTAAGCAAATCGAAATCATGCTCTTTGTGTATGGCTATTGAGCCGAAATTGTAAATATGATAAGTGTCTTGTGTTTGAGCTTTGGTAATGAGAATGTAATAAGAATGTGTATGATTTGTTGATATATGTGCTTGGTTATTCGAATGGTATCCGGCTAAGTCCCAAGGCTTTTGTGCTAAGTGACTAAATCCGGTCAATTCTCAAGGCATTTGTGCGAGTTACCAAAACGGGTTAAGTCCCAAGGCATTTGTGCGAAGTTACTAAATCCGGCTAATTCTCAAGGCAATTGTGCGAATCACTATAACCGGCTATGTCCCAAGACAATCGAGCGAGTCGCTATATCCGGTTAAATTCAAGGTACGTGATTCGAAATGAGCAATCTTGCTGTAAAATTTCAGTTAATACGCTTGCAAAAATTCCAGCAATGAGGTATGTTTGTATGTGCTTGAATTAGTTGAGCCCTTACAAATAAGTATTCGCCGCTTGATAAACGAGCTACCGCCTTTGGCTAAGTTGATCTTTTGTGTATGAACATAAGGGTTGGAATGTAAAGTAGAAATGATTTGAAAGTATGTATATACGGAATTATCCGTTTAGTAATATGAATGCTATACCTCTGTTGTGCTTAAATTCTTCGCTCAAACTTACTAAGCATAAATTGCTTACTCCGTTTCTTTGTTTCTTTGTTTTATAGATTTTGGCTCGTCACCATCGGACTCGGGATTTTTGGAAGTCAAGTCTCCCACACTATCAAAGCCCCTTTTGGTACAAATTTTGGTTGAGCTTTGAAATGGCATGTATAGGACTACCCTTTGTTGTTTTTCTAGTACTTTTGTGATGTATGTGTGTACACCATGCGAAAATGGCGATAGAAGTGGAGTATGGCATTAGACCATTTGTGTTTATGTATATATATATGGTTTCATGATGTGACTATGGACTGGAATGGAAGTTTTGGGCAATGATCAGCCCTTGGAATGGCTAAATATGATCATATGTGGACCTATGTATGACAAAACTCTAGTTGGTCCATGCAAACCACGAAATAGGTAAAGTTTACCTTGGAAATAGATGCTGACAGCAGCAGTGGTGTGGATGTGAAAAATCACTAAAAATAGCAGGAATGGAATTAAATAGTGAATAAATTATTTAAATGAGACTTGATGAATCTACTTTCATATGGAAGAAACGAAACGGTCATATGAGTTGTATGTTAAAAGATATTTAGGTATTCGTGAAACAGGGCTAGAACGGTTTCTGGATTCCCTGTTCCGAATTTGGAAATTCATTATAAATTAACCAGAGATAATTAGGAGTCATACCATATATTTATAGATTCCTCTTTGAGTCTAGTTTCTATAGAAACAAACGGGATCAGTATTGAAGCCCTGTACAGGGAGATATTCAAGTTGTAACGTGAGAAGGTCAGTGTAGTCGACCCCTGTAACATGGGTGACTTTAGCTAATAAACTGTACTAATTGGCTTGACCAAAAACTCTAGAAAAAAATATGTAGATGGACATATGAGTCTAGTTTCAGGGAAAAATTACGAAACTGATTTTCAAGTTTTGAAACTCAAGATATAATTTTTAAGGCGACAGTGATGCAGTAACCGGCTTGTCTGGAAATTTTTTTATGGACTGTGAAAACAATTAAGTTAAGTCGATGTGCACCTTGTGTTCGACTCCGGTAATGGACTCGGGTACGGGGTGTTACACAAAAAGATTCGGACCACAGTCACATTCCTCGGTGGTTTCCACTCTATAATAGCCGAGATCTTGCTTGGGTCAACTCAGATCCCGTCTCTCGACACAATGTGTCCTAAAAATCTAACCTCTTTAAGCCCGAATTCACTATTGCTGAACTTGGCGTAAAGCTGCTTATCTCTCAAAGCCTGTAACACAGTTCTCAAATACTCCACGTGTTCACTCTCATCACGCGAATAAATCAATATGTCATCAATAAAGACGACGACAAACTTATCTAGATACAGTCAGAAAATACAGTTCATCAAATCCATAAACACCGTAGGGGCATTAGTCAAACCAAAGGGCATGACGAGGAACTCATAATGCCCGTATCTCGTCCAAAAAGCATTTTGTGATACATCTTGCTCTTTAACGCTCAATTGGTAATAACTAGACCTCAAGTCTATCTTGGAGAACATAGTGGTTCCCTTCAACTAATCGAATAAATCATCTATCCTTGGCAAAGGATACTTGTTCTTCATAGTTACCTTATTAAGTTGTCTATAGTTGATACATAACCTCATCGACCCATCTTTCTTTTTCACAAACAACACTGGTACGCCCCACGGTGAATAACTAGGTCTCGCAAAACCTTTATCTGTTAACTCTTGCAGTTGTACTTTCAATTCTTTGAACTCTGTCAGGGCCATTCTATACGGAGCAATAGAAATGGGTGTCGTACTGGGGACTAACTCAACTCTGAATTCTATCTCCCTCACTGGAGGCAATCCAGGTAATTCTTTCGAAAACATGTCTGTAAACTCACAAACCACTGGTACTAATTCAATCATCAATTCAGACACTTGAGTATTCAACACATAAGCTAGATAAGCCTCGTATCCTTTCCTCAAAAATTTCTAGGTAGTTAAAGACGATATTACTACAGGCAGATTATCTGACTCATCTAGTCCAACTCGAAGAACATTCCAGTCTTCACCTTTCAACTCAATTATCTTTTTCCCGTAGTCCACTACAACATTATGAGAAGTCAACCAGTCCATCCCCAGGATTACATCAAACGGCAATAACATCAAGTTAGTCAGAAAACAATGACCTCTAATTGTCAAAGGGCAATTCCTACATACTTGGTCCACTGATACATGTCTGCCTAAAGGACTGGACACTTTTATTACAAACTCAGTGGAATCTACTAGCATAACCATATGAGGTATCAATTCCATACAAATATAAAAGTGGGTAGATCCCGGGTCAATTAAAGCAACAATAAATATTTCATGGATAGAAAAGGTACCCGTGATCACGTAGGGAGACTCTGCCTCTTCCCGAGTTCGTATAGCATAAGTCCTTGCAGGCGCTTTGCCCTCGAACCTCACCACAGCATCTCTTGGCGTGCCTCTACTGCTAGCCCCGCTTCTGGGGTTCTTTTGTGATCTACCCCTCAAGGGAGCACTGCTTGCTTTCACAACTTGTTTTCTCTCTTTCTCATCCAACTCAGGACAATCATAGATAAAGTGTTCCAATGATCCGCACTTGAAACAGCCCCTTTCATTCCCTCGGCACTCACCAAAATGACGCCTTCCACATTGTGAGCAGTCTGGCCTATTTGGCCGAGTGCTACCAACACTTGCGATCGAAATGGTCTGGGCTTTTGAAGTTGTGTTCTATCGGTTCTTGTTCCTATTCGAATACCCCACCAAAGCATTCGACCAGGTAGTGAACTCTCTCGATCTTTTAGATGAGGACTGATGTGATTTCCCTATCTGTCTCTTCTTTGTATCTCGCGACTCAAAAGCCGCTTTCTTCCTTTCTTTTATCAACTCTTCGGACTTACAGGCTCTTTCAATAAGGGCTACAAATTCCCACAGCTCTAAGATGCCAAAAAACACTCAAATATCTTCATTGAGGCTGTCCTCAAACCTCTTACACATGGTGGCTTCTATAGACACGCACTCCCGTGCATACTTGCTGAGCCGTACAAATTCAAGCTCATATTCTGTCACTGACATTTGGCCTTGCTTTAGCTCTAGGAATTCCTTTCTCTTTTGGTCTATAAACCGCTGACTAATATACTTCTTTTGGCACTCTTCCTGGAAGATTCCCAAGTTACCCTCTCTCTTAGTACCATAGACACGAGAGTGTTCCACCATTGGTAGGCTGAATCTCTCAAGAGCGACACTGCACACTTTATGCCCTCTTCAGGTCTGCATGAAAATTCATCAAATACCCTGATGGCATTTTCTAGCCAAAACTTTGCCCTCTTCGGGTCATCATCTATGCTAGTTCGGAATTCCTCAGCCCATTGTTTCTGGATCTTGTCTTTCGGAGGCTTCTCTCTTCTAAACATGTTCGCGCCTTGCAGAGCTACTAGGGCATACTGAGGAATCGGAAGAGGTGGGGGAGGTGGAGTGTTCGGATTCACACGAACAAACTCTATGTACCAAGCATCCACCCTTGGGAGGTAGGCTTCTCTAGCCCCTCCGCCTTGGCCCATAGTTACGGGCTTACTCTCTACTGGTGTTGACCAATCAGCGAGAGTAGGCATATTACTTTCCACGCCGTCCGCCGTGGCTCTATCAGTATCCATTTACAATATGAAAACATAATTTATAATCATCAGAAATCATCACACTATCAATATATAGTTATGGCATGTATAGCTAGACTCGTAGCCTCGCTAGGTTAGTCCTAGAACCGACTACACCATAGTTCTGATACCACTAAATGTAACACCCTATACCCGTAACCCGCGCCAAAGAGGAGTACAAGGCATTACCTAACCTGATCTCATGCCTACAACCAATCTCAAGTCACCGAGACTCGATTCAAACTTAAAACTTTTTCAGTATCTACCTTAAACTTCTTATTATGGGCCTACGAGCCCCAAATCGATCATTGAAAGCTATTTGGAGCCATTCCAGGTCCTTAAACCAACCTTAACAAATTTTCCTTTAAAATAGGGTACACGACCGTGTGACCATTTCGACATGGTCATGTTGATGGCCCGTGTGGCTCACACGGCCTAAGCACCCTGGGACACGCCCGTGTCCCACACCCGCATAGAATTAATTTCTAATTCACACTTACAGGGGTTTTTACACGGCTAGACACACACCCATGTCATTGGCCCGTGTCCCTCACACGGCCACGACACTCCTGTGTCCTAGCCCGTGTGCAAAAGCATGGACATTCTGTTTCTAACGTCAGCATGCTCATAATGTCACATGGCCAAGGCACACGCCCGTGTCCTGGGCCATGTCCTCCACACGACTGAGACACACGGTCGTGTCTCTACTCGTGTGTTTATTACCATGCATACTGACTTGAAATTTTTACGTGTGCCACACACGCCCGTGTGGACAATATAAGGCTATTTAACAAGCCTCATTGCCACCCTTACTTGCCTATTTCCACACAAATTCCAACCAATGCTAAAATGAGCACAATTTCTAAAATCAAATCAGCTATAATAGACATTCATTATCTCATGATAATACATCTTTTACAAATTCAAAATGAAAGTTAGCCATCATTCAAGACATAATACAAATTGAAGGGCTTGTAACCCAAGCCAACACATTTGGCCAAATCTCAAAAACACAAAATAATAAGGTCTAATTCCTATACATGCCATAATAAAAAATATATATCCAACTATACCAAATGCTTGGATTGATAGTGTAATTGATATCTCTGACTTCGGTGATCCTTGAGCTAAATTGGCGGCACTGTCAGGAAATGGAGAAGAAAGGGAGTAAGCATAAAAGCTTAGTATGTTGCATATAAGTAAGTACACAGCAACAACATTTTATCAATGATCCACATGCTCATGATACCAAGGTAGGCATAGGCATAACTTACTCATTACCATTCATACTAGTCACATATTGTTCAATGAGCTTATATCTCATACGTACCAATTAGGTACCTATACCACTCACAACACGATTAAACTTTTCTCATTAGCTTAGAACATAACATTCACCATTGAACCATTTGGAATACTACCAATATTTATTAAACCTCAGACGTGGGTAAGTTGCCGATGCCATGTCCCAGACATGATCTTACACTGGCTCATATCTCAAATCAATGCCATGTCCCAGACATGGTCTTACAGTGACTATCATCTCGTAGCCGATGCATGTCCTAGACATGTCTTACACTGGCTTACGTCTCGAGGTCGATGCATGTCCCAGACATGTCTTACACTAGCTCTCGTCTCAATGCTGATGCCATGTCCCAGACATGGTCTTACACTGGCTCTCATAATGTGGCCGATGCATATCCCAGATATGTCTTACACTAGCTCACACTCAAATGACCGAAACGTCGCGGCATGAATATCCGATTTATTTCCTATGTTCGAACAGGAACTCTACTATCTCTATTCTCATCATACCATCTCAATTCCACAATCAAGCAATTCATGCTATATTAATTCAAATACAATTTAACACATACATTAGTAATGTAGTTGTATTATTTACATACAACTTACCTCGGATTACAAAACATATACGACTAGTCGGTTTAGTCAATTTGCTTGGTTTTCCCCTGGTCTAGGTTTGGATTTGGCAATTCTTGATCTAAAATAGAAAAATGCACTCATTTAATCACTAGATAAAATTAAGCAATTAAAAATTCACATCTTCGGTAAAATGACCGTTTTACCCCTAGATTTGGCAAAATGACCATTTTACCCCTATGCTCAAAAATCAATTTTCATCGAATTTCTTCGCATCTTAAGCTTAGCTGAACTCTTTTTACTCTTATAGCAACCCCAGATTCTCTCTATTTCACACCTTTATCATTCATTTTACAACTTGTGCAAAATGGTCCCTTTAGGTGTTTTCATGGTAACACCTTTCACAAAAGTTGTCTATCACACAACTAAGACTCATATTCTTCCATAAAATTTCAGAAAACACCCTAAATGCTCTAATGAAAAAACCCTAGACCTTCAACCATTTTTCAAGATATACCCTCATTTGAAAGCTCATGCTTCAACGGTCTCAAAAATACAAAAATCATCAAGAGAAACTATCAAAATCACTTACTTGAGAGGGCTCAAAGTTGCTGAAATTTTTGAAGCTTTCAAACCCCTATAATAGCTGATATTTTCGGCTAATAAGAGAGAAAAATGATAGCTTTTCCTTCTTGTTTTATTAAAAAGATAACTAGTCAAAATTGGTGACCTAAGCTTCACCTAATTTTGACCTTCTCTCTAATGTGTCTCCCATGGGCGGCTATGCTTTATTTTAAGGGGCTAATTTCCCTTTAAAGACCCCCAATTTTGGTTCTCTGGCTATTTAACACCCTTAGCTATCAATTCAAGACTTTTTCACTTTATACGATTTAGTCCTTTTCACAATTGTGGTCACAAACGTTAAAATTAGCTTACCAAATTTTTCTTGTACTATTGTAAACATGCTATGACTCCAAAATAATAATAAAACAATTTACTTGACTCTGGATTTATGATCCCGAGACCACTATTCTGACTAGCACAAAAATCGGGCTATTACAATGGTATGCTATGATGAATGAAAGAATTGTCTATTTTGAATGCTCGGATTGGTTGGTATTGGATGTGTGTTTCATGTGCAAGTCTTGGGTGAAAATTTGGGTGAGAAATAGAGATAGAAATGGCTTCATTTTGTCTGCACGGGCAGACACATGGGCATGTGTCTAGTCCATGTATGACACACAGCTTGGTAACATGGGCATCTAGTTAGGCCGTGTGTCCCCTGCACCTCAATTTTGAGAAACATAATGCTCAGAATTGGGCACACGGGCAGAGACATAGGCGTATGTCTTAGCCATGTGTACCACATGGCCTAGAATACGGGCGTGTGTCTTGACCGTGTGAAACCTGTACCTAATTTCAAATTGAATTAATTAACCATACAGCCAGGCACTCGGGCATGTGGTATGGCTGTGTGCACAAGTTAGAGAGTTACACGGGGTCAAACATGGCCTCCAACTGTAACACCCTAGTCCGTGTCTGTCGCCGAATTAGGATTATGAGGCATTACTGATCAACGATTCAATTCCGAACATTTACATAAATATATACATTAATACAAGTTGAATTCATTATTAATGGAAAATAAAACTAACTTACGTTTCAAAACAAGTATTGACATATATCTTGCATAAATATTGTTGCAACTAAACTCAACTTATTGCTTACAACATCAAAACATTTACGTGCATGATATTATCTAACATTCACATGGTCAGACATACTTCAAAAATTAGTCATGTGATTATTCATATTGTAACTAATTTACATACACATTTAAAATTTACTAAGTCATAAAGCATGTATAAACCACCTCTTATTCGACTAAAAAAAAATAGGCAAAATGAACTTGCATGCTTTGTTCTTTAATACAAGTGAATCAATAATTGGGCTTCTTAACTATTAATATTTAGTGCTATTCGCAATTTAACATAAGAGCAAGTCCTTAGAAATCATGTCTAATCATGCAACCATATTATAAAATTTGATAAATATTCCTAATAAATGTTTAATACATTACACCATAACCGAATAGACCAACATATACATAAACAAAATATGCAATCAACCTTAAGGTGGTGGTCACCTTTAGCATTAAACACATAATAGCACCATTGACCATTTATTCATATGGCGCATGCAATATACATCACTTGACAAATGAATCAGTTAACTTGTAAACACTTATCTAATATTTCCTTTCTAATTCTTCGTGTCGATCATCACCAACCCGAGTCAAACATATAACACTTAATATATATATATATAAATTGTAAGCAACCTGTACATTTAATAAAATCAACCATTCGCATATTTACATATATATATATATATGTAACATCTATAATATAATCACTTTATGCCCTACTAAAGTATAAAGGATTTTTTTTAACTAAATCAAGGTGACCGAATATTTCATACACACATATAATATAATCACATAACTAAACATAACTCTATTCAACCTTTAACACATAATATATTTATCAAAAGGCTTGGACAATAATTCAATCCCAAACCGAGTTCAACGTAAAATATAAAGCCATTATCATTGCACAATATACTTACCACATAACAAACCATGATCAAGCAATATAACATATGTCAAGCCAAAATCATGGATAGCAAAGCTAAGCTCGTGTGAAACCGAAACCAAACATAAGTAACAAGCCATTTTCGTATGGCCTTAGTTACCAAGCCAAAATCAATATCTCAAAATATGTTTCAGCCTATACATGCCATAATTTAAGGTTAGCTAATAAGATACCAAAACGGTTAATAGTTTAATGAACTTGGCGACAGATTCCTGATCTTGTAGCTTGACTCCCAAGAAATCTATAAAACAAAGAATCGAATACACTAATAAGCTAACATATCTTAGTAAGTTTAAAATAAATAGATAATTTCAAGATTTAATCATTTCTTTCAAGCTAAACCGAAAGGTATAATCAAAACCTATTTTAGCTTCAAATTCACAAGTGAAATAAATGATAGCAATTCCATGCATATTTCTATATAACCGAATACTATCACAACCATATTAACCGAATGTGAAATCAATTTCCTAGGTTATAACATCACTATATGATTAGATACATATGCATACTCATTCGCATAAGCACATGGATTCAACTAACAATATCATGTACATTTGTATACAATGGTATGATACTTAGACCGAATGTTATATAATCAAAATTAACAAAACATTATGTAACTCTCGAAACCAAATGATCAATAGGTACCTAGTTCACACATTGACAATATAATCCCATGAACTTATGCTAATCATTTGATCGAATACACATAAATACACATACACAAAGTTAACACTCATTCGATAATGGAGATTAGACCAAATACACATACCTTATTTTTGTTAATAATCAAACTAACTCATACCTGGCCGTTTAACTCGTATTACACAATCTGTGAACAATTACCTTTGCCCGATGAACCATTTGGAATTGGATAGGACACTCGGATAATCATATAAATCGTACAATGCCAACGTCCCAGACGTAGTCTTACATGTAGCCACATATCGATGCCACTGTCCCAGACAGGGTCTTACGCGCAAACACATATCAAAATCACAAATCGATGCCATGGACTTACTCGCACACATATATCAGAATCCTATGTCATGACATATGTATCCTAACTACTCCTAAGGTTCATACAGGGCTTCCGGACGTCGTATCTCAGTCGAATCAAACTCGGAAATGTCATAGCCAAATTTAACATATTCGGCCTTAGAAAAATTCAATTATAACATTTCATAACAGCTTGTAATTATAAAATTATACTATTAATAAATACGTCTATTTGCTTATAAACTTACCTCAGACGTCGTAAAACGGGACAGGGCTGCTAGTCGACAACTTTCGTTTTTCCCGGTCCAAATTTGATTTCTTCAGTTCTTGATCTAAACATATTCAAATTAAGCTCATTCAAACATAATTTCATTCAATTTAGTCAAACTACACATAAATATGCAAATTACCATTTTACCCCTGACATTTACAACTTTTACAATTTAGTCCCTATTGCACAAAACACAAAATACACCAAATTTCTCCATACCCAAGCTAGGCTGAATATTACCCATGTCTATACAAGCCCATATAATTTATTAATTTCACATTTTAGTCCCTCAAATTATTATTTTTTCAATTAAGTCCTAATTACTCAAAATTATCAAAAACTCCAATACAAAATATGTTAATCTAAAACATATCTTTCATTTTTCATCATCAAACAACAAAAATCACAAGCTATCAACAATGGCACAACTCAAAATATTCATCAAAATCAAAAATTAAAACATGGGTCTGGAAGATTACTAAGCAACGATCTCAAAAACGTAAAAATTATCAAAAACCGAACAAAAAGGAACCTTGATTGAGCTAAATAGATGGCCGAGCCCTAGCTTGGATGTTCTTCTCTTAGTTTTGGCAATTAGGGATGAAAAATGATGAATATAGTTTATTATTATGTTATAATATGTTATATTATAACATTATATTTCATTTCCCATTTTACCCTTAATGAAATAATAATAGAATTTTATAACTTATGCCTAATACCGTCCATAAAAAATGCTAATGGCACAATTAAAACATAAAGACTTCATATTAAAAAGACATTAACAATTCCGTCCTCACACATTAAACTATCAAATTTTTATTTTACGCGATTAAGTCCTTTTATTTAATCGGACACCTAAACGACAAAATTAATCCACGAAAATTTCACAAATATAAATTCACACAAAATAAACACATAGAATAATTTTAAAATATTTTTTTGACTCGAATTCGTGGTCCCGAAAGCACTGTTTCGATTAGGGTCTAAATCCGGCTGTTACAACTCTCCCCTCTTAGGGATTTTCGTCCCTGAAAATCTTACCGATGAATAAGCTCAGATAACGTTCTCTCATTGTATCCTCTGGTTCCCACGTTGCTTCCTCAACTCCATGCTTATGCCACAATACTTTAACTAACGAAATTTTCTTATTCCGCAACTCTTTAACCTCTCCAGCCAAAATGCGAATCGGTTTTTCTCCGTAGGTCATGTCAGGCTGAATTTCAATCTCATATGGACTGGTCACATGTGAAGGATCAGATCGGTTCCTCTGAAGCATTGAAACATGGAATACATTGTGAATTTTTTCTAACTCTAACTCAGGTGGCAACAATAATCTGTAAGCAACTGGCCCAATACGCTCTATTACCTCATACGGCCCAATAAATGTCGGACTTAATTTGCCCTTATGTCCGAATCTGAGTATTTTCTTCCACGGTGAGACTTTCAAGAAGACCTTGTCTCCAATCTGAAACTCTGTATCTTTACGTTTCAAGTCCGCATAAGATTTCTGACAATCTGATGCTGCTTTTAAACTTTCACGGATCACTTTCACTTTCTGGTCAGTCTCTCTGATCAAATCGACCCTGTGTATCTTATTTTCACTGAGCTCAATCCAGTACAATGGCGTACGGTATTTACAACCATACAAAGCCTCATAAGGTGCCATTTTGATACTCAATTTGTAGCTGTTATTATACGCAAATTCAATCAGAGGTAGGTATCATTTCCACATACCTTAAAACTCGAGAACGCAACATCTCAACATCTCCTCCAGTATCTGAATAATTTGATCAGATTGGCCATCTATTTGCGGATGGAAAGCAGTACTGAAATGTAATTTAGTACGTAGTGCATCTTGCAGTTTCTTCCAAAATCGCGATGTAAACCTCGGATCTCTGTCCAAAACAATAGATATAGGCATACCATGTAATCTCACTATTTGAGAAACATACAATTCAGCCAGCTTATCCAGCGAGTAATCTGTATGTATCAAAACAAAATAAGTTGATTTAGTCAATCTATCCACAACAACCTAGATTGCATCTTTCTTGCTCTGTGTCAACGGTAAACCAGATACAAAATCCATCGTGACTCTATCCCACTTCCACTCAGGTATCATGATAGGCTGAAGCAATCCCAAAGGCACCTGATGTTCAGCTTTTACTTGTTGATAGAATAAACATCTTGCAACAAAGTCAGAAATGTCTCGCTTCATACCATGCCACCAGTAAAGCTGTTTCAGATCATTATACATCCTTGTACTACCTGGATGAATAGATAATCGACTACTGTGAGCTTCATTCAAAATCATCTAAATCAACTCTGAGTTCCTTGGGACACATATTCGGTCTCTGAACTTCAAACAGTCATTAGCATCAACTCCGAACTTTGAATCAGCCTCCGTCTCACACTGAGCTCGTTTCACAACCAATTCATTATCAACCTTCTGGGCATTACATATTTGTTGAACAAACAACGGTCTAGCTTTCAATTCAGCCACTATCGAACCATCATCAGACATGGCCAAATGCGTATTCATTGCACGCAAAGCAAACAGTGATTTTTGGCTTAAAGCATCAACAACGATGTTAGCCTTTCCCGGTGATAATCAATCACAAGTTCGTAGTATTTTAGTAATTCTAACCATCGACGTTGACTCAAATTCAAATCTTTCTGAATCATCATGTATTTCAGACTTTTATGGTCAGAGTAAACATGACATTTCTCACCGAACGGATAGTGACGCCAAAATTTTAAGGCGAATACAATGGCTTGCAATTCTAGATCGTGTGTCGGATAGTTCTTTTTGATATGGCTTCAACTGCCTTGAGGCATAAGCTATCACTCTGCCTTCCTGCATCAGAACACAGCCCAAACCATTTAATGATGCATCACTATAAATAACAAATTCTTTACCCGATTCAGGCTGAACTAGCACTGGAGCTTCAGTCAAAAGGGCTTTCAACTGATCAAAGCTTTTCTGGAACTTCTTTGACCACTCGAACTTAACATCTTTTTGCAATAGCTTTGTCATCAGGATTGCAATCATAGAGAAACCTTTCACGAACAGTCTATAATAACCAGCTAGTCTCAGAAAACTCCGGACTTCAAAAACATTCTTTGGAGGCTTCTAATCCAATATAGCTGAAATTTTGCTTGGATCAACCCGAATACCTGATGCTAATATTGCATGACCTAGAAAACTAACTTCACTTAACCAGAACTCATTACTAAATTTTACATACAACTTCTTATCCCGTAATGTCTGTAACACCAGTCTCAAATGTTCGGCATGTTCAGCTTCACTTCGAGAGTAGATTAGAATGTCATCTATAAACACAACCACAAATCGGTCCAGATACGATCTGAAGATTCGATTCATCAAATCAATAAAAATAGCAGGTGTATTTGTGAGTCCAAAAGGCATAACCAAAAACTCATAGTGTCCGTACCTTGTTCTGAAAGCAGTCTTTGGCACATCTAAATCTTTAACTCGCAACTGATAGTAGCCTGATCTCAAATCTATCTTTGAAAATACTATAGCCCCTTTCAGTTGGTCAAACAGATCATCAATCCGTGGCAACGGATACTTATTCTTTATAGTCACCTTATTAAGATGTCTATAATCGATGCATATTCTCATAGTTCCATTTTTCTTTTTCAAAAACAACACAAGTGCACCCCACGGAGAGAAACTCAGTCACGTAAAACCTCTATATGTCAATTCTTGCAACTGAGTTTTCAATTCTTTTAATTATGTAGGTGCCATTCTGTACGGAGCTATAGATATCGGAGTCATCCCAGGCATTAACTCAATACCAAACTCTACTTCCCAAATAGGTGGCAAACCTGGTAACTCTTCTGGAAACACATCCGATACTCGCAAACAACAGGTACTAATTCAATGTTTCTTTCAGCTGTTTTACTGTCAAGCACATAAGAAAAATAAGCTTCACACCCTTTTCTCACATATTGCTGAGCTATCATCGAAGATATCACTGCTGGTAAACCATACAAATCACTAGATTCAACCCGAATGACTTCATCATTCTAGCTTCGTAGATCAATGGTCTTTCTTTTGTAGTTCACAACAGCATTGTGTAAAGTCAACCAATCCATACCCAGAATTATATCGAACTCATCAAATGGCAGCAACATCAAATCAATCGAAAAGCACAGATCTCGAACCATCAAGGGACAATTCTTGCACACTTTATCAAACATAACACACCGGCCTAAGAGGTTTGACACTCTAATCACAAACTTAGTAGACTCAACAGGCAGTGTCTTGATGAATACTAATGTCTCACATACATAAGAATAAGTAGAACCAGTACCAGTCAATGCAATGCATTAGTATCATAAAGAGTAAATGTACCGGTAATAACATCTGGGGATAAAGCCTCCTCTTGAGCACGTATAGCATAGGCTCTGGCAGGTGCGCGAGCCTCAAATCTGATTGACGTATCTTTAGTCCCTCTCTGACTGCCACTCATATTACCAGCATTTCTGGGTGGTCTACCTCGGGCTGCAGTGTTACCCGATCTCGTATTCTACACTGGATTTTCCTCAGCTAACATTAGGCAGTCTTGAATATAATAATCTGTCGATCCACATTAAAAACAGGCCCGATCATGCAACCTGTAACTACCGGGATGTCGTTTACCACAGTGCTTTCACTCGGGTTGATTTGATCTGACGTTACCCATACTCGCTACGAAGGTAGCTCTCGAGCTCACCGGTGGTCTATTCTGATCCTGTCTGGAGTAGCCTGAAGTGGCTTTAGAATGGCTAAAATCATCTCGAAACTTCTTTGATGCCGACTGGAATGACTTACCGGATGTTCTTTTCCGTGCATCTCTAGCTTCAAAGTCAGCTTTTCTTTTCTCTTTCCTGAGCTCTTCAGCTTTGCAGGCTCGCTCAACGAGTATCACAAACTCTTTTATCTCAAGTATGCCAACCAACAGTTTGATATCTTCATTGAGCCCATCTTCAAATCTTTTACACATTATGGCTTCAATAGAAATACACTCTTGGGCATACCAGCTGAGTCTTACGAATTTTCGCTCATACTCCGTCATTGTCATCCGACCCTGATTCAGCTCTAGAAATTTTTATCTTATTAGCCCATGGTTCAAATCTCATGCGTCATGGGGTGGTATTCGCCAAGGTGGATTTTGTGTTAATGCCATTGCATGTTAAATATGAAGCTTGCTAATGATACATGTGATGGTGGATTGATGGCTCTTGGACTTTCTTTTAGCATTTTGAGTGAGACATTAAGTTCTTTGTTTTGGATTTATGTTCATGTTTAGTTATAATCAACTTTGAGATTCGGCCTAGCATATATATATATATATATATATGTTTGCACATGATGTATTGGTATGACATATATACTATCTCAAGGTATATATTTTCATATGATGATGTTTTCGTTATGAAGTAAATGATTGATGCGTATTGAGTTACATGGAATGCATTAGTTAGTAAAATGTATGCCGCTTATGTGTGGTATTATGTATAATTGGCCTCAACATGGACATGCATATTCGCCACATGAGGGGATTGTGTGCATGCATTCGTTAGAGGCAAGCATATTGATGCCTATTCTTGGCTTGGAAAATTCACTAGGAGAATACTAACTAATGTGTTGAGTTTGATTCATGATTTCGACATATGTGACTTTAAGGTCTAATGAAAATATGTGGGCTAAGTACCTTGAATTCCACTTTCGATGCTCAAATGATTAAATCAATTTATTTGTTAAAATTAAGCTCAAGAGCAAAGGGAGCTAAACCGATAAGGGAAGGAAAAGTGGTCGAATAGCCATCGTAATCATTCGACAACATCCGAGGTAAGTTCTTGAGTAATAGAGCTTAAAATTATGATTTGATTAGATCATGTTTTAAGCAAATCAAATCATGTTTTGTGTATGGCTATTGAGCCGAAATTGTAAATATGATAAGTGTCTTGTGTTTGAGCTTTGGTAATGAGAATGTAATTGTGTATGATTTGTTGATATATGTGCTTGGTTATTCAATGGTATCCTGCTAAGTCCCGGGCTTTTGTGCTAAGTGACTAAATCCGGTCAATTTCAAGGCATTTGTGCGAAGTTACCAAACCGTTAAGTCCTCAAGGCATTGAAGTGAAGTTACTAAATCCGGCTAATTCAAGGCAATTGCGAATCACTATAACCGGCTATGTCCCAAGACAATCGAGCGAGTCGCTATATCCTGTTAAATTCAAGGTACGTGATTCGAAATGAGCAATTTGCTGTAAAATTTCAGTTAATACGCTTGCAAAAATTCCAGCAATGAGGTATGTTTGTATGTGCTTGAATTAGTTGAGCCCTTACAAATAAGTATTCGTCAGCTTGATAAACGAGCTACCTACTTTTGGCTGTTGATCTTTTGTGTATGAACATAAGGGTTGGAATGTAAAGTAGAAATGATTTGAAAGTATGTATATATGAATTATCCGCTTAGTATGAATGCTATACCTCTTGTGCAAATTCTTCGCTCAAACTTACTAAGCATAAATTGCTTTCTTCGCTTTTGTTTCTTTGTTTTATAGATTTTGGCTCGTCACCATCGGACTGGATTTTGGAAGTCAAGTTCCACACTATCAAAGCCCCTTTTGGTACAAATTTTGGTTGAGCTTTGAAATGGCATGTATAGGACTACCTTTGTTGTTTTTCTAGTACTTTTGTGATGTATGTGTGTACCATGCTAAAATGGCGATAGAAGGAGTATGGCATTAGACCATTTGTGTTTATATATATATATATGGTTTCATGATGTGACTATGGACTGAATGGAAGTTTTGGGCAATGATCAGCCCTTGAATGGCTAAATATGATCATATGTGGACCTATGTATGACAAAACTCTAGTTGGTCCATGCAAACCACGAAATAGGTAAAGTTTACCTTTGAAATAGATGCTGACAGCAGCAGTGGTGTGGATGTGAAAATCACTAAAATAGCAGGAATGGAATTAAATAGTGAATAAATTATTTAAATGAGACTTGATGAATCTACTTTCATATGGAAGAAACGAAACGGTCATATGAGTTGTATGTTAAAAGATATTTAGGTATTCGTGAAACAGGGCTAGAACGGTTTCTGGATTCCCTGTTCCGAATTTGGAAATTCATTATAAATTAACCAGAGATAATTAGGAGTCATACCATATATTTATAGATTCCTCTTGAGTCTAGTTTCTATAGAAACAAACGGGATCAGTATTGAAGCCCTGTACAGGAGATATTCAAGTTGTAACGTGAGAAGGTCAGTGTAGTCGACCCTGTAACATGGGTGACTTTAGCTAATAAACTGTACTAATTGGCTTGACCAAAACTCTAGAAAAAATATGTAGATGGACATATGAGTCTAGTTTCAGGGAAAATTACGAAACTGATTTTCAAGTTTTGAAACTCAAGATATAATTTTTAAGGCGACAGTGATGCAGTAACCGCTTGTCTGGAAATTTTTTTGGATCGGAAAAAAATTAAGTTAAGTCGATGTGCACCTGTGTTCGACTCCTAATGGACTCCTGCACGGGTGTTACAAAAGATCGGACCACATCACATTCCTCTGGTTTCCACTCTATAATAGCCGAGATCTTGCTTGGGTCAACTCAGATCCCGCCTCTATTAATAATGTGTCCTAAAAATCTAACCTCTTTGGTCTTCACTATCACGAACTTGGCGAAAGTGCTTATCTCTCAAAGCCTCAGAATACGCTTCAAATACTCCACGTGTTCACTCTCATCACGAATAAATCAATATGTCATCAATAAAGACGACGACAAACTTATCTAGATACAATGTAAAATACAGCCATCAAATCCATAAACACCGTAGGGCATTAGTCAAACCAGGGCATGACGAGGAACTCATAATGCCCAGATCTCGCCCAAAAAGCATTTTGTGATACATCTTGCTCTTTAACGCCAATTGGTAATAACTAGACCTCAAGTCTATCTTGGAGAACATAGTGGTTCCTTCAACTAATCGAATAAATCATCTATCCTTGGCAAAGGATACTTGTTCTTCATAGTTACCTTATTAAGTTGTCTATAGTTGATACATAACCTCATCGACCCATCTTTTTTTTTTCACAAACAACACCGGTACGCCTACGGTGAATAACTAGGTCTCGCAAAACCTTTATCTCTAACTCTTGCGCTTGTACTTTCAATTCTTTGAACTCGCTGTGGCCATTCTATACGGAGCAATAGAAATGGGTGTCGATCGGGACTAACTCAACTCAATTCTATCTCCTCACCGAGGCAATCCGTAATTCTTTCAAAACATGTCTCAGAACTCACAAACCATCGGTACTAATTCAATCATCAATCGCACACTTGAGTATTCAACACATAAGCTAGATAAGCCTCAGATCCTTTCCTCAAAATTTCTAGGTAGTTAAAGACGATATTACTACAGTGCATTATCCGACTCATCTAGTCCAACTCAAGAACATTCCGCTTTCACCTTTCAACTCAATTATCTTTTTTCCGTAGTCCACTACAACATTATGAGAAGTCAACCACCCATCCCTGTGATTACATCAAACGGCAATAACATCAAGTTAGTCGAAAACAATGACCTCTAATTGTCAAAGGGCAATTCCTACATACTTGGTCCATCGATACATGTCCGCTAAAGGATCGGACACTTTATTACAAACTCATGGAATCTACTAGCATAACCATATGAGGTATCAATTCCATACAAATATAAAAGTGGGTAGATCCCGTCAATTAAAGCAACAATAAATATTTCATGGATAGAAAAGGTACCCGTGATCACGTAGGAGACTCGCCTTTCCCGAGTTCAGATAGCATAAGTCCTGCGCGCCCTCTAACCTCACACAAGATCTCTTGGCGGCTCTCTACCGCTAGCCCCGCTTCGGGTTTTGTGATCTACCCAAGGAGCACCGCTTGCTTTCACAACTTGTTTTCTCTTCTCATCCAACTCAGACAATCATAGATAAAGTGTTCCAATGATCCGACTTGAAATGCCCCTTTCATTCCCTAGACTCACCAAATGACGCCTTCCACATTGTGAGGGCCCGCCTATTTGGCCGAAAGTGCTACCAACACTCATGATCGAAATGGTCCGGGCTTTTGAAGTTGTGTTCTATCGGTTCTGTTCCTATTCACCCCACCAAAGCATTCGACTGTAGTGAACTCTCGATCTTTTAGATGAGGACCATGTGATTTCTATCTGTCTCTTTCTTGTATCGCGACTCAAAAGCCGCTTTTCCTTTCTTTTATCAACTCTTCTGACTTAATGTGCTCTTTCAATAAGGGCTACAAATTCCCACAACTCTAAGATGCCAAAAACACTCAAATATCTTCATTGAGGTGTCCTCAAACCTCTTACACATGGTGGCTTTATAGACACGCACTCTGCAGCATACTTACGAAAGCAGCATAAATTCAAGCTCATATTCTCACACGACATTTGGCCTTGCTTAGCTCTAGGAATTCCTTTCTTTTGGTCTATAAACCGACTAATATACTTTTTGGCACTCTTCCGAAGATTCCCTGTTACCTCTCTTAGTACCATAGAACAGAGTGTTCCACCATTGGTAGGTCAATCTCTCAAGAGATTACACCGCACACTTTATGCCCTCTTCAGTCAGATGAAAATTCATCAAATATTCTGATGGCATTTTCTAGCCAAAACTTTGCCCTCTTCGTCATCATCTATGCTAGTTCGAATTCCTCAGCCCATTGTTTCGATCTTGTCTTTCTTGAGGCTTCTCTTCTAAACATGTTCGCGCTTGCGCAGCTACTAGGCATACCGAATCTAAGAGGTGGGGAGGTGGAGGTTCTGGATTCACACTAACAAACTCTATGTACCAAGCATCCACCCTGGGAGGTAGGCTTCTAGCCCTCCGCCTTGGCCCATAGTTACGGGCTTACTTTCACCGTGTTGACCAATCAGTAGAGTAGCATATTACTTTCCACGCCATTCACCGTGGCTCTATCAAGATCCATTTACAATATGAAAACATAATTTATAATCATCAAATCATCACACTATCAATATATAGTTATGGCATGTATAGCTAGACTCAGAGCCTCGCTAGGTTAGTCTAGAACCGACTACACCATAGTTCCGATACCACTAAATGTAACACCCTATACCCAGAACTCCGCGCAAAGAGGAGTACAAGGCATTACCTAACCCGATCTCATGCCTACAACCAATCTCAAGTCACCGAGACTCGATTCAAACTTAAAACTTTTTCAAGATTCACCTTAAACTTCTTATTATACCCACGAGCCCCAAATCGATCATTGAAAGCTATTTGGAGCCATTCCGTGTCCTTAAACCAACCTTAACAAATTTTCCTTTAAATAGGGTATACGACGTGTGACCATTTCGACATGGTCATGTTGATGGCCCGTGGCTCACACGGCCTAAGCACTCGACACGCCTGTCCCACACCCATAGAATTAATTTCTAATTCACACTTACAGGTTTTTACACTGCCAGACACACACCCATGTTGGGTCTGTTCTCACACTACCACGACACTTGTCTCAGCCCGTGTGCAAAAGCATGGACATTCTGCTTAACGCCAAGATGCTCATAATGTCACATGGCCAAGGCACACCGTGTCCGGCCATGTCCTCCACACGACCAGACACACTGGCCGTGTTCTACTGTGTTTATTACCATGCATACTGACTTGAAATTTTTACGTGCACACACGCACTGGTGGACAATATAAGGCTATTTAACAAGCCTCATTGCCACCCCTTACTTGCCTATTTCCACACAAATTCCAACCAATGCTAAAATGAGCACAATTTCTAAAATCAAATCAGCTATAATAGACATTCATTATCTCATGATAATACATCTTTTACAAATTCAAAATGAAAGTTAGCCATCATTCAAGACATAATACAAATTGAAGGGCTTGTAACCCAAGCCAACACATTTGGCCAAATCTCAAAAACACAAAATAATAAGGTCTAATTCCTATACATGCCATAATAAAAATATATATCCAACTATACCAAATGCTTGGATTGATAGTGTAATTGATATCTCCGACTTTTGATCCTTGAGCTAAATTCACATCACTGTGAAATGAGAAGAAAGGAGTAAGCATAAAAGCTTAGTATGTTGCATATAAGTAAGTACACAAAGAACAACATTTTATCAATGATCCACATGCTCATGATACCAAGGTAGGCATAGGCATAACTTACTCATTACCATTCATACTAGTCACATATTGTTCAATGAGCTTATATCTCATACGCACTAATTAGGTACCTATACCACTCACAACACGATTAAACTTTTCTCATTAGCTTAGAACATAACATTCACCATTGAACCATTTGGAATACTACCAATATTTATTAAACCTCGACGTGGGTAAGTTTGATGCCATGTCCTTACATGATCTTACATCGCTCATATCTCAAATCAATGCCATGTCCTGATGGTCTTACAAAGGACTATCATCTCGAGTGGATGCATGTCTCATGTCTTACATCGGCTTACGCCTCGAGGTCGATGCATGTCCTGCATATGTCTTACACTAGCTCGCCTCAATGCCGATGCCATGTCCCGCATATGGTCTTACACTCTCATAATGTGCCGATGCATATCCGTGATATGTCTTACACTAGCTCACACTCAAATGACCAAACGTCATGCATGAATATCCGATTTATTTCCTATGTTCAACAGAACTCTACTATCTCTATTCTCATCATACCATCTCAATTCCACAATCAAGCAATTCATGCTATATTAATTCAAATACAATTTAACACATACATTAGTAATGTAGTTGTATTATTTACATACAACTTACCTTGACATAAAACATATACGACTAGCTCGGCTTAGTCAATTTGCTTGGTTTTCCTCGGTCTAGGTTTGGATTTGGCAATTGATCTAAAATAGAAAAATGCACTCATTTAATCACTAGATAAAATTAAGCAATTAAAATTCACATCTTCAGAAATGACCGCTTTACCCCTAGATTTGGCAAAATGACCATTTTACCCCTATGCTCAAAAATCAATTTTCATCGAATTTCTTCAGATCTTAAGCTTAATGAACTCTTTTACTCTTATAGCAACCCCTGATTCTCTCTATTTCACACCTTTATCATTCATTTTACAACTTGTAAAATGGTCCCTTTAGTGTTTTCATGGTAACACCTTTCACAAAAGTTGTCTATCACACAACTAAGACTCATATTCTTCCATAAAATTTCAGAAAACACCCTAAATGCTCTAATGAAAAACCCTAGACCTTCAACCATTTTTCAAGATATACCTCATTTGAAAGCTCATGCTTCAATCGGCCTCAAAAATACAAAAATCATCAAGAGAAACTATCAAAATCACTTACTTGAGAGGGCTCAAAGTTGCTGAAATTTTGAAGCTTTCAAACCCTATAATAGCTGATATTTTCTGCTAATAAGAGAGAAAATGATAGCTTTTCCTTCTTGTTTTATTAAAGATAACTAGTCAAAATTGGTGACCTAAGCTTCACCTAATTTTGACCTTCTCTAATGTGTCTCCTATGGGCGGCTATGCTTTATTTTAAGGGCTAATTTCCTTTAAAGACCCCCAATTTTGGTTCTCCGCTATTTAACACCCTTAGCTATCAATTCAAGACTTTTCACTTTATACGATTTAGTCCTTTTCACAATTGTGGTCACAAACGTTAAAATTAGCTTACCAAATTTTTCTTGTACTATTGTAAACATGCTATGACTCCAAAATAATAATAAAACAATTTACTTGACTCGGATTTATGATCCCGAGACCACTATTCGACTAGCACAAAAATCGGGCTATTACAATGGTATGCTATGATGAATGAAAGAATTGTCTATTTTGAATGCTCTGATTGGTTGGTATTGATGTGTGTTTCATGTGCAAGTCTTGGGTGAAAATTTGGGTGAGAAATAGAGATAGAAATGGCTTCATTTTGTTCAGACGGCACACATGGGCATGTGTCTAGTCCATGTATGACACACATACTTGGTAACATGGGCATCTAGTTAGGCCGTGTGTCCCTCGTGACCTCAATTTTGAGAAACATAATGCTCGGGCACACGGGCAGAGACATAGGCGATGTCTTAGCCATGTGTACCACATGGCCTAGAATACAAGCGGTGTCTTGACCGCGTGAAACCTGTACCTAATTTCAAATTGAATTAATTAACCATATGACCAGCACTCTGGGCATGTGGTATGGTCAGTGCACAAGTTTAGAGACACGGGTCAAACATGGCCTCCAACTCAGAACACCCTAGTCCGTGGTTCACGTCAATTAGGATTATGAGGCATTACCGATCAACGATTCAATTCTAACATTTACATAAATATATACATTAATACAAGTTGAATTCATTATTAATGGAAAATAAAACTAACTTACGCTTTCAAAACAAGTATTGACATATATCTTGCATAAATATTGTTGCAACTAAACTCAACTTATTGCTTACAACATCAAAACATTTACGTGCATGATATTATCTAACATTCACATGGTCGTACATACTTCAAAAATTAGTCATGTGATTATTCATATTGTAACTAATTTACATACACATTTAAAATTTACTAAGTCATAAAGCATGTATAAACCACCTCTTATTCGACTAAAAAAAAATAGGCAAAATGAACTTGCATGCTTTGTTCTTTAATACAAGTGAATCAATAATTGGGCTTCTTAACTATTAATATTTAGTGCTATTCGCAATTTAACATAAGAGCAAGTCCTTAGAAATCATGTCTAATCATGCAACCATATTATAAAATTTGATAAATATTCCCGAATAAATGTTTAATACATTACACCATAACCGAATAGACCAACATATACATAAACAAAATATGCAATCAACCTTAAGGTGGTGGTCACCTTTAGCATTAAACACATAATAGCACCATTGACCATTTATTCATATGGCGCATGCAATATACATCACTTGACAAATGAATCAGTTAACTTGTAAACACTTATCTAATATTTCCTTTCTAATTCTTCGTCGATCATCACCAACCCGAGTCAAACATATAACACTTAATATATATATATATAAATTGTAAGCAACCCGTACATTTAATAAAATCAACTATTCGTGATATTTACATATATATATATATGTAACATCTATAATATAATCACTTTATGCCCTACTAAAGTATAAAGGATTTTTTTAACTAAATCAAGGTGACCGAATATTTCATACACACATATAATATAATCACATAACTAAACATAACTCTATTCAACCTTTAACACATAATATATTTATCAAAAGGCTTGGACAATAATTCAATCCCAAACCGAGTTCAACGTAAAATATAAAGCCATTATCATTGCACAATATACTTACCACATAACAAACCATGATCAAGCAATATAACATATGTCAAGCCAAAATCATGGATAGCAAAGCTAAGCTCGTGTGAAACCGAAACCAAACATAAGTAATAAGCCATTTTCGTATGGCCTTAGTTACCAAGCCAAAATCAATATCTCAAAATATGTTTCAGCCTATACATGCCATAATTTAAGGTTAGCTAATAAGATACCAAAACGGTTAATAGTTTAATGAACTTGGCTTACGATTGATCTTGTAGCTTGACTCCCAAGAAATCTATAAAACAAAGAATCGAATACACTAATAAGCTAACATATCTTAGTAAGTTTAAAATAAATAGATAATTTCAAGATTTAATCATTTCTTTCAAGCTAAACCAAAGGTATAATCAAAACCTATTTTAGCTTCAAATTCACAAGTGAAATAAATGATAGCAATTCCATGCATATTTCTATATAACCAATACTATCACAACCATATTAACCGAATGTGAAATCAATTTCCTAGGTTATAACATCACTATATGATTAGATACATATGCATACTCATTCGCATAAGCACATGGATTCAACTAACAATATCATGTACATTTGTATACAATGGTATGATACTTAGACCTAATGTTATATAATCAAAATTAACAAAACATTATGTAACTCTCAAACCAAATGATCAATAGGTACCTAGTTCACACATTGACAATATAATCCCATGAACTTATGCTAATCATTTGATCGAATACACATAAATACACATACACAAAGTTAACACTCATTCGATAATGGAGATTAGACCAAATACACATACCTTATTTTTGTTAATAATCAAACTAACTCATACTGGCCGCTTAACTCAGATACACACTGTGAACAATTACCTTTGCCCGATGAACCATTTGGAATTGATAGGACACGGATAATCATATAAATCGACAATGCCAACGTCCTGACGTAGTCTTACATGTAGCCACATATCGATGCCATCGCCCTGCATAGGTCTTACGCAAAACACATATCAAAATCACAAATCGATGCCATGGACTTACTCGCACACATATATCGTAATCCTATGTCATGACATATGTATCCTAACTACCCTAAGGTTCATAGGCTTTGGACGTCAGATCTCAATCGAATCAAACTGAAATGTCATAGCCAAATTTAATATATTCGCCTTAGAAAAATTCAATTATAACATTTCATAACAGCTTGTAATTATAAAATTATACTATTAATAAATACGCCTATTTGCTTATAAACTTACTCTCGACGTCAGAAATCGAGATGTATGCTAGTCGACAACTTTCGCTTCCCATTCAAATTTGATTTCTTCAGTTCTTGATCTAAACATATTCAAATTAAGCTCATTCAAACATAATTTCATTCAATTTAGTCAAACCACATAAATATGCAAATTACCATTTTACCCCCGACATTTACAACTTTTACAATTTAGTCCCTATTGCACAAAACACAAAATACACCAAATTTCTCCATACCCAAGCTAGGCTGAATATTACCCATGTCTATACAAGCCCATATAATTTATTAATTTCACATTTTAGTCCCTCAAATTATTATTTTTTCAATTAAGTCCTAATTACTCAAAATTATCAAAAACTCCAATACAAAATATGTTAATCTAAAACATATCTTTCATTTTTCATCATCAAACAACAAAAATCACAAGCTATCAACAATGGCACAACTCAAAATATTCATCAAAATCAAAAATTAAAACATGGGTCCGGAAGATTACTAACCATCTCTCAAAACGTAAAAATTATCAAAACCGAACAAAAAGGAACCTTGATTGAGCTAAATAGATGGCCGAGCCCTAGCTTGATGTTCTTCTCTTAGTTTTGGCAATTAGGGATGAAAAATGATGAATATAGTTTATTATTATGTTATAATATGTTATATTATAACATTATATTTCATTTCCCATTTTACCCTTAATGAAATAATAATAGAATTTTATAACTTATGCCTAATACCGCCCATAAAAAATGCTAATGGCACAATTAAAACATAAAGACTTCATATTAAAAAGACATTAACAATTCCGTCCTCACACATTAAACTATCAAATTTTATTTTACGCGATTAAGTCCTTTTATTTAATCGGACACCTAAACGACAAAATTAATCCACGAAAATTTCACAAATATAAATTCACACAAAATAAACACATAGAATAATTTTAAAATATTTTTTGACTCGAATTGGTCCCAAAGCAAGCTTCGATTAGGGTCTAAATCCATTACATAATCCTCTCTTAGGATTTTCGCCTCAAAATCTTACCGATGAATAAGCTCGATAACGCTTTCTCATTGTATCCTCTCGTTCCCACGCTGTTTCCTCAACTCCATGCTTATGCCACAATACTTTAACTAACTAAATTTTCTTATTCAGAACTCTTTAACCTCTCCACCAAAATGCGATCTTTTTCTCCAGGTCATGTCAGGAATTTCAATCTCATATGGACTCACATGTGAAGGATCGATCGGTTCTCCAAGCATTGAAACATGGAATACATTGTGAATTTTTCTAACTCTAACCTGTGGCAACAATAATCAGAAGAATCGCCCAATACGCCTATTACCTCATACGGCCCAATAAATGTCTGACTTAATTTGCCCTTATGTCCGAATCGATATTTTCTTCCACGGTGAGACTTCAAGAAGACCTTGTCTCCAATCAAACTCAGATCTTTACGCTTTCAAGTCCGCATAAGATTTCGACAACTGATGTCGCTTTTAAACTTTCACGGATCACTTTCACTTTTCTCGTCTCTTCGATCAAATCGATTCGTATCTTATTTTCATCGAGCTCAATCCAAGATAAATGCGTCGATTTACAACCATACAAAGCCTCATAAGGTGCCATTTTGATACTCAATTGTAGTGTATTATACGCAAATTCAATCGAGGTAGGTATCATTTCCACATACCTTAAAACTCGAGAACGCAACATCTCAACATCTCCTCCAAGATCTAATTTGATCGATTGGCCATCTATTTATGATGGAAAGCAAGATGAAATGTAATTTAGACGTAGTGCATCTTGCGCTTCTTCCAAAATCGCGATGTAAACCTCGGATCTCGTCCAAAACAATAGATATAGGCATACCATGTAATCTCACTATTTGAGAAACATACAATTCACCAACTTATCCAATGAAAATCAGATGTATCAAAACAAAATAAGTTGATTTAGTCAATCTATCCACAACAACCTAGATTGCATCTTTCTTGCTGTGTCAAGCAGAAACCGTACAAAATCCATCGTGACTCTATCCCACTTCCACTCAGTATCATGATAGGTCAAGCAATCCCAAAGGCACCGATGTTCACTACTTGTTGATAGAATAAACATCTTGCAACAAAGTCGAAATGTCTCGCTTCATACCATGCCACCAAGAAGTCAATTTGTCATTATACATCCTTGTACTACCTGGATGAATAGATAATCGACTCATCGTGAGCTTCATTCAAAATCATCTAAATCAACTCGAGTTCCTTGGGACACATATTCGTCTTCGAACTTCAAATACCATTAGCATCAACTCCGAACTTTGAATCACCTCCGCCTCTACATCGAGCTGCTTTCACAACCAATTCATTATCAACCTCCGGCATTACATATTTGTTGAACAAACAACGGTCTAGCTTTCAATTCAGCCACTATCGAACCATCATCGACATGGCCAAATGCGATTCATTGCACAAAGCAAACAAAGGATTTTTGGCTTAAAGCATCAACAACGATGTTAGCCTTCCGGTGATAATCAATCACAAGTTCGTAGTATTTTAGTAATTCTAACCATCGACGTTGACTCAAATTCAAATCTTTCTCGAATCATCATGTATTTTGACTTTTATGGTCGAGTAAACATGACATTTCAACCGAACGGATAGTGACGAAATTTTAAAGTAATACAATGGCTTGCAATTCTAGATCGTGTTCGGATAGTTCTTTTGATATGGCTTCAACCTTGAGGCATAAGCTATCACTCCGCTTTCCCGCATCGTAACACGCCAAACCATTTAATGATGCATCACTATAAATAACAAATTCTCCCGATTCAGTCGAATCTAGACTCGAGCTTCATAAAGGGCTTTCAACCGATCAAAGCTTTTCTCGAACTTCTTTGACCACTAACTTAACATCTTTTGCAATAGCTTTGTCATCGATTGCAATCATAGAGAAACCTTTCACGAACAAATCTATAATAACCACTAGTCTCGTAAAACTCCGGACTTCAAAAACATTCTTTGAGGCTTCTAATCCAATATAGCTGAAATTTTGCTTGGATCAACCGAATACCGATGCTAATATTGCATGACCTAGAAAACTAACTTCACTTAACCGTAACTCATTACTAAATTTTACATACAACTTCTTATCCGTAATGTCTCAGAATAACGGCCTCAAATGTTCAGATGTTCACCTTCGAGAGTAGATTAGAATGTCATCTATAAACACAACCACAATCGGTCCAGATACGATCCAAGATTCGATTCATCAAATCAATAAAATAGAGGTGTATTTGTGAGTCCAAAAGGCATAACCAAAAACTCATAGTGTCCGACCTTGTTCCGAAGCGCCTTTGGCACATCTAAATCTTTAACTCAAGAATCGATAGCCTGATCTCAAATCTATCTTTGAAAATACTATACCTTTCAGCTTGGTCAAACAGATCATCAATCCGTGGCAACGGATACTTATTCTTTATAGTCACCTTATTAAGATGTCTATAATCGATGCATATTCTCATAGTTCCATTTTTCTTTTTCAAAAACAACACAAGTGCACCCACGGAGAGAAAACCACGAAACCTCTATATGTCAATTCTTGCAATCGAAGTTTTCAATTCTTTTAATTATGTAGGTGCCATTCTGCAGCTAGCTAGATATCTGAGTCATCCTGCATTAACTCAATACCAAACTCTACTTCCCAAATAGGTGGCAAACCCGTAACTCTTCCGAAACACATCCGATACTCGCAAACAACAGGTACTAATTCAATGTTTCTTTCAAATTGCTTTAATCGCAAGCACATAAGAAAAATAAGCTTCACACCCTTTTCTCACATATTGTCGAGCTATCATCGAAGATATCACCGCGGTAAACCATACAAATCACTAGATTCAACCCAATGACTTCATCATTCTAGCTTCGAGATCAATGGTCTTTCTTTGTAGTTCACAACAAAGATTGTGTAAAGGTTTCAAATTGATGATGACGATTGTTTGAGGTTGAAGTCGTCTGTGTGTTCCAAAGAATTGAGAACTTATTTCGATAATTCGAATGAAGCCCATAGTAGCCGAATGGCAATCCACCCGGGAGTACGAAGATGTACAACGATTTGAAACGTCGGTTTGGTGGCATGGTATGAAACGAGACATCTCCGACTTTGTTTGAGATGTTTAATATGTCAACAAGTGAAAGCAGAACATCAAGTGCCTTGAGATTACTTCACCGATTACGATACCCGAATGGAAATGGGATCGAGTCACAATGGACTTTGTGTCCGGACCGCCATTGTCGCAAGTAAGAAGGATGCGATTTGGGTTGTTGTTGATAGATCGACTAAGTCGGCTCACTTTATCCTGTGCGCACGGATTTTCATTGGATAAACTAATTGAATTGTACGTTTCTCAGTTGTGAGATTACACGGGTACCGATTTGTTGTGTCGGATAGAGACCGAGATTCACCTCGCGATTTTGGAGGAAATTGCAAGAAGCTTTGGGTACCAAGTTGCATTTCAAGACCGCCTTTCACCCCAAACCGATGGTCAATCGAGCGGATAATTCGGATACTTGAGGATATGTTGAGATGTTGCATCCTCGAATTCGATGGTTCGGGGAACGGTATTTACCTTTGATTGAATTCGCCACAACAATAGTTTTCAATCAAGTATTAAGATGGCGCCTTACGAGGCTTTGTGCGGGCATAAATGCCGTACACCATTGTTTTGGACCGAGCTCGGTGAAAACAAAATTTTGGAGTGGATTTAATTAAAGATCTTTGAGCAGAAGGTAAAGGTAATCTGTGAAAGTCGAAGGTGGCCACAGACCGTCAGAAATCGTACGCGGATTTGAAATGAAAGGACATTGAGTATCAGGTGGGAGATAAAGTGTTTCTTAAAGTTTCGCCTTGGAAAAAGATACTCAGATTTGGCCGTAAGGGCAAGTTGAGCCCGAGATTCATTGGGCGTCTGAAATCTCGAACGAGTTGGCCCGATTCGTATCGTTTGATTTTGCCCCCTGAACTCGAAAAGATTCACAACGTCTTTCATGTTTCAATGCTTCGACGCTATAGATCTGATCCGTCGCACGTAATTAGTCCATCAGAGGTTGAAATTCAAGCCGATATGAGGTACGAAGAAGAACCGATTCGTATCCTAGCTCGTGAAGTGAAAGAGTTGCGAAACAAAAGGGTTCCGCTAGTGAAAGTGTTATGGCTCAAACACGGGATAGAAGAAGCTACTTGGGAACCCGAGAACTCTATGAAAGAGCGATATCCAAATCTATTTACCGGTAAGATTTTCGGGGACGAAAATTTCTTAAGTGGGGGAGAGTTGTGACAGCCCAAAATTGACCGTAGTCGGAATGTGGGTTCGGGACCACAAAACCGAGGCATAAAAATAATTTAATGCTCATTTTGATGCTTATGATATGTGTTAATTCGTGTGTGACATTTTTGATGTTTGATTTAGAGTTATAAATGTGAATTTCACTAGAAAGGACCTAGTAGAAAACTTTGAAAGTATGATGGGGAAATGTGTGATGACTAATTAAAGCATGCATGCAAACAATGGCCTTGCATGTCAAATATCCCTCTTTTTATAGGAGGTGGCCGGCCATGACAAGGGAGTATGGGCTAAACATGTCATGAAACATGTTTTGTTGGTGCATTAGGGAGAAACAATAAACAAATAAGTATGGGTAATAAAGAAAGAAAAAAAAAATATGTGTGAGTGAACCCCCCCCATTGCCGTGCATTGAGGAAGAGAAAAGAAAAAAAATTGTTCATCCATTTTTCATTCTCTCTTGACCGAAAATACTAGAGGGGAAGGGAGGAATTTTGCTTCATGCTTGGTTTGGAAGAGGTTTGGCTATACTTGCATCAAGATTAAGGTATGTTTGAGGTTGTGCCATGAGATTCATGCATGTTTTTAGTGGATAGCTTGATGCTCTTGTTAGTCCATGGTTCAAACCTTTGTTATATCATGGGGATGGTATTTGGCCAAGGTGGATTTTGTGTTAATGCCATTGCATGTAAAATATGAAGCTTGCTAATGATATATGTGATGGTGGATTGATGGCTCTTGGACTTTCTTTTTAGTATTTTTGAGTAAGACATTGAGTTCTTTGTTTAATCATGACCAAAATTATGGTGTTGTGATGTATTCGGCCATGGTACATCCAAAAGTGTGATTTATGCTCATTGCATGGAAAGTAAGATTTGTGTTTTGAAATTATGTTCATGTTTAGTTACAATCAACTTGAGATTCGGCTCTAGCATATATATATGTATATATGTTTGTACATGATGTATTGGTATGACATATATACTATTTCAAGGTGTATATTTGCTTGTGATGATGTTTGGTTATGAAGTAAATGAGAGATGTGTATTGAGCTACGATATATAATGCGTTAGTTAGTAAAATGTATGCTGTTTTTGTGTGGTATTAAGTGTATAATTGGCCTCAACCTGGTCATGCATATTCGCCACATGAGGGAAATTGGTGTGCATGCATTCGGTTAGAGGCAAGCATATTGATGCCTATTCTTGGCTTAGAAAATTCGCTAAGAGGAATATTAACTAATGTGTTGAGTTCGATTCATGATTTCGTACATATGCGACTTTGATGCCTAATGAGTATATATATTGACTAAGTACCTTGAATTCCTCTTTCGATGCTCAAATGATTAAATCGATTTATTTGTTAAATTAAGCTCAAGAGCAAAGGGGAACTAGATCCGACAAAGGGAAGGAAAAAGTGGTCGAATAGCCATTGAAATTGTTCTACGACATCCTAGGTAAGTTCTTGAGTAATAGAGCTTAAATTCTGAATTGATTAGATCATGTTTAAAGCAAATTAAAATCATGCTCTTTGTGTGTGGCTATTGAGCCGAAATTGCAAGTGTGAAAAGTGCCTTGTGTTTGAGTTTTGCTATTGAAAATGAAATATGGATGTGTCGTGATTATTGATATATGTGTACATGAGCATTTGAATGATATCCGGGCTAAGTCCCGAAGGCATTTATGCTAGTGATTATGTCCGGGCTAAGACCCGAATGCATTCGTGCGAGTTGTTATATCCGGGCAAAGACCCGAAGGCAATTGTGCAAGTTACCAAATTCGGGTTAAGACCCGAAGGCAATTGTGCTTGTGGTTATATCCGGTTAAATCCCGAAGGTACGTTATTCGGAAATGAGCAATCTTGCTGTAAAAATTTCAGTTTATACACTTGTGAAAATTCCAGCAATGAGGTATGCTCGTATGTGCTTGAATTAGTTGATTCCTTACAAGTAAGTATTCGCTCAGTTGATAAACGAGCTACCAGCCTTTGGCTAAGTTGTTCTTTGTGTATAAACATAAGGGTCGGTAATGTGAAGTAAGTATGATTATGAGAATGTGTATTAATAAAGTGATTCATTTAGCTATGTGAATGTAATACTTTAGTTAAAACTGATTTCATTACTTGAGACTTACTAAGCATTAAAATGCTTACCCCGTTGCTTTGACTCTCTGTTTTATAGATTTTGCTCGTTAGCTATCGGATTCGGGATCATCGAAGTCGAAGTCATCCACACTATCAAAGCCCCCATTTTGGTACAATTTCGGTTGAACTTTGAAATGGCATGTATAGGACTACCCTTTTGTTGAAGGTCATGTACCTTTCGGTTTTGTGTAAACTTGGATGGCCATGCGAAAATGGCTTATATACGTTTTTAGCATAGTACCATAATCGTTTGTATGTTGATCATTATGAGGTATGGAATTGTTTTGAAACGATTAGCCATTGGAATGGTTAATCATGATCACACTTTGTGCTATGTATGTAAAAAAAAAGGGCCAATTGAATCATGGAAATCATGAAATAGGTAAAGCCTACCTTAAAGGCAGATGCTTACAGCAGCAGTGATGTGGATGTGAAAAATCACTAAAAATAGTAGGAATGGTATTAAATAGTTAATAAATTATGTAAATGAACTTTATGAATCTACTTTCATATGGAAGAAACGAAACGGTCATATGAGTTATATGTTAAGAGATATTAAAGTTCTCGTGAAACAGGGCCAGAACGGTTTCTGGATCCCCTGTTCCGACTTTGGAAATTCATTGTAAATTAACCAAAGATAATTAGGAGTCATGCCATATTTTATAGATTCCTCTCTGAGTCTAGTTTCTATAGAAACAAACGGCATCAGTATTAAAGCCCTTTACAAGGAGATATTCAATTCGTAACGCACGAAGGTCAGTGTAGTCGAACCCTGGAATAGGGGAGACTTTAACTAATAAACTGTACTAATTGGCCCGACCAAAAATTCTAGAAAAAAATATGTTGATGGACTTATGAGTCTAGTTTTAGGGAAAATTTACGAAACTGATTTTTGAGCTTTAAAACTCAAGATATGATTTTTAAGGCGACAGTGATGCAGTAACCAGCTAGTCTGGAAAATTTTTTTATGGACTATGAAACAATTAAGTTAAGTCTGTGTGCACCTTGTGTTCGATTCCGGTAACGGACTCGGGTATGGGGTGTTACATTACCACTTAATTTTCATTTTACACGATTAAGCCCCTTTTTTAATCGAGCACTCAAATGATAAAATTAAAGCACGAAAATTTTGCAAATATAAATTCACACAAAATAAACACAGAATATAATTTTAAATATTTTTTGACTAGGATTCATGGTCCCGAAACTACCGTTCCAGTTAGGGTCTAAATTGGGCTATCATAACTCTCCCCTTTAGGGATTTTTGTCCTCGAAAATCTTACCGGTGAATAAGTTTGGATAGTGTTCACTCATTGCATCTTCTAGCTCCCACGTTGCTTCCTCAACTGCATGTTTATGCCACAATACTTTAACCAACAGAATTTTCTTATTTTGCAACTCTTTAATTTCACGAGATAGAATACGAATCGGTTCTTCTCGTATGTCATATCGAGCTTAATCTCAAGCTCAGATAGATTAATCACATGTAAAGAATCAGATTGGTATCTATGAAGCATCAAAACGTGGAATACATTGTGGATCTTTTCTAGCTCAGGTGGCAACAACAGTCTATAAGCAACTAGCCCGATACGCTCTATAATCTCATACGGCCCAATGAATCTCGTACTCAATTTGCCTTTACGATTGAATCTGAGTTTCTTTCCATAGTGGGGCTTTTAGGAAAACTTTATCTCCGATCTGAAACTCCATATCTTTATGTTTCAAGTCCGCATATGATTTCTGACAGTCTGATGCTACTTTCAAACTTTCACGGATCACTTTCAATTTCTGCTTAGTTTCTCCGATCAAATTGACCCTGTGTATCTTATTTTCACTGAGCTCAGTCCAATACAATGGTGTACAACATTTACGATCGTACAAAGCCTCATAAGGTGCCATTTTGATACTCGATTGAAAGTTGTTATTATACAAAAATTCAATCAGAGATAGGTATCGTTCCCATGTACCTTCGAACTTGAGAATGCAACATCTCAACACATCCTCAAGTATCTGAATGATTCATTCAGATTGACCATCTATTTGTGGATGGAAAGCAGTGCTGAAATGTAATTTTGTACATAGTGCATCTTACAGTTTTTTACAAAATCACGATGTAAACCTCGGATCTCTATCCGAAACAATAAAAATAGGTACCCCATGTAATCTCACAATTTGAGAAACATACAATTCAACTAGCTTATCAAGCGAATAATTGGTACGTATCAAAACAAAATGAGCCGATTTGGTCAATCTATCCACAATAACCCAGATTACATCTTTCTTGCTCGATGTCAATTGTAAACCAGATACAAAATCCATAGTAACTCTTGTCCCATTTCCACTCAGGTATTATGATCAGCTGAAGTAATCAGAAGGTACCTGATGTTTGGCTTATACTTGTTGATAGGTTAAGCATTTCGAAACAAAGTCAAAAATGTCTCGTTTCATACCATGCCACCAATAAGGCTGTTTTAGATCATTTACATCTTCGTACTACTTGGGTAAACAGATAACCGACTGTTGTGAGCTTCATTCAAAATCATCTGAATCAATTTTGAATTCCTCAGAACGCATATTTGATTTCTGAATCTTAAATAGTCATCAGCATCAACTCGAAAGACTGAATCAACATTTGAATCACATTGAGCTCGTTTCGCTATCAACTCATTCTCAACCTTCTAGGCATCACAAATTTGTTGAACAAATAATAGTCTTGCTTTCAATTCAGCTATTATTGAACCTTTATTAGACTTATCCATATGTGCATTCATTGTACGCAAAGCAAATAGTGATTTTCGGCTTAAAGCATCAGCAACAATATTAGCTTTCCCGGGTGAAAGTCAATCACAAGCTCATAGTCTTTTAGCAATCCTAGCCACTGGGATTATCTCAAATTCAGATCTTTTTGAGTCACCTAGTATTTTAGGCTTTTGTGATCAGAATAAACATGACATTTCTCACCGAACAGATAGTGGCGCCATATTTTCAATGCGAACACAATAGCTGCCAATTCTAAGACGTGTGCCAGATAGTTACTTTCATGTGGCTTTAACTCTCTTGAGGCATAAGCTATAACTCTGCCTTTCTGTATCAAAACACAACCCAAGCCATTTAAAGATACGTCACTATAAATAACAAATTCTTTACCCGATTCTGGCTGAACTAGTACTGGAGCTTCAATCAAAAGGGCTTTCAACTGATCAAAACTTTTTGACACTTTTCTGACCACTTGAACTTAACATCCTTCTGCAATAGCTTCGTCATCAGGGCTACAATCATAGAGAAACCTTTCACAAACCATCTATAATAACCAGCAAGTCCCAGAAAACTTCGGACTTTAGAAATATTTTTCAGAGGTTTCCAATCAAGTATGGCTAAAATTTTACTCGGATCAACCTGAATACCCGATGCTGATACAACATGGCCCAGAAAACTGACTTCACTTAACCAGAATTCACATTTACTGAACTTTGCGTACAACTGTTTATCTTGCAAAGTCTGTAACACAAGTCTCAGATTTCGGCATGTTCGGTTTCATCACGAGAGTAGATCAAAATATCATCTATGAACACAATCAAAAACTGATCCAGATACGGTCTGAAGATCCGATTCATCAAATCCATGAAAACGGCAGGTGCATTAGTAAGTCCAAAAGGCATAACCAAAAACTCATAGTGTCCATACCTCGTTCAAAAAGCAGTCTTCGGCACATCAGAGTCTTTAACTCGCAACTGATAGTATCCTAATCTCAAATCTATCTTCGAGAACACTATGGCTCCCTTCAGTTGGTCAAACAAATCGTCAATCTGCGGAAACGGGTATTTATTCTTTATAGTTGCCTTATTGAGCTGTCTATAATCAATGCACATTCTCATAGTTCCATCTTTCTTTTTCACACACAACACCGGTGCACCCCAAGGTGAAAAACTCGATCGCGCGAACCCTCTATCTGTCAACTCTTATAACTGAGCTTTCAATTCTTTTAATTTTGTAGGTGCCATTCTGTACGGAGCTATAGATATCGAAGTCGTCCCAGGCATTAACTCAATACCAAACTCTACCTCCCGAATAGGTGGCAAACCCAAAATTCTTTAGGAAACACGTCCAAATACTTGTGGACAATAGGTACTGATTCAATGTTCCTTTCAGCCACTTTACTATCAAGCACATATGGAAAGTAAGCTTCGCAGCATTTTCTCACATATTTTTGAGCTAACATCAAAGAAATCACTGCTGGTAACCCATTCAGATCATTAGATTTAATCTAAATAATCTCATCATTCTGCCTCCGTAAATCAACGATCTTTCTTTTGTAGTTTACAACAGCATCATGCAAAGTCAACCAATCCATACGTAAAATTATGTCGAACTCGTCAAATGGCAACAACATCAAGTCAACCAATCCATTAGCATAGTAATTTTTATGAATCTATTGTGCTTTACATATTAATACCAAATAAAAGCAAGTATTCGGTTATGAGTCTACTCACTTCATTTCCTAATCTATTCGGCTAATATATCATTGTATACATTTGCAAACTTACATGAAATTAGCAAGTTCATACAGCCACATACATAAGTATATAGCATCCATAATTATGAACATCTTTACTCACATATAAGGCACATAAAAACTTAACTAATATGATAAGACCAAATGTCATATATGCATGTCTTAACTTAGTCCATAAGTGAACATCAAAATTTGTATCATGCACATGTCTTTCTCTTTACCTTTCAATTTCATAATTTACCTTAACTCAATAACATTCATAATAAACCATATGACTAAACATTTATATATCATCATCACAAATGTCATGAATTATTGTTACATCCTCGATATATACTCATTACAAGACCAAACATTTATGTATAACCTAATCAATATATATATACATGCATGGTGCGCATTTGCCCAAAAACCAAGGCTACATTTAACATTTGAACATATTCTAAAATGATTGATCAAAGCAAACATTGACATTTTTCATTGCTCATCATCTTGCTTAGCTGAAACATACTACTTTAAAACACATACACAACCAAAATTCCCAGCATCTAATTATCAAAACTAAACTTATGAAACAATAATACTAAGAACATACTAAATCAAAACTAGGCATAATGGGCAAGTTCACATATATAACATTTCTTAGTATAAAGCACATCCAAAATAATCAAACATATTTACAACTGACATCTCCATACCTCATGTAAAATCATTAAGCAAATTCAATATACAAACACATAACACATATTATGTTCATTCGTGACACATAGCATATTAATCAAAATAGACTCAAACCATTATTATATTGGAACCAAATTCAAGCATAGAAATAAGCCATTTTCACATAATATCATTTCCACAACTATAAAATAGAGTAAGCTTTTGAAGCTTAATAAGTCCTAAGAAAATAAACAACCCAATAATATATTCAACTCAATTAAATTGAATCAAACTATAATATCATTTTCACATCTAATTACAAATTTACCATCTCATAAATAATGTATAAACTCTCATACATAATTATTACCTTGGTCGAATGCTTATCTAGTTAAAATGGTAAAATATCATTCAACTTCCAAAGCCATGATGTCATTTTATGCTCAAATATACCTATGCTCACATACACAAGCTCATGAATCAAAGACAACATTTTATACATACACATATTATTTGGTCGAATATACAAGATCACATATACCCTTATTCAAAACTCATTTCAATAATATTCACATTATTTATCCATAAGGTCAAATAACCTACCTTAGTCACATACATTCTTCCTTCATACATGATTTATAACCAATATCAAACAAACTTACTTACCTCATTTCAATTATATATTAAGCTAATCCATACCTAATCATTCAACCCGTTTATACATTCGATCACAACTTATCATTGCCCGATGAACCATTTGGAATTGGATAGGACATTCGGATAATCACACACATCGTACAATGCCAATGTCCCAGACGTGGTCTTACGTGTAATCACATATCGATGCCATGGGCTTACTCGTACACATAAGTCAGAATCCTATGTCATGACATATGTATCCTAACTATTCCTACGGTTCATAAGTGGCTTTCAGACGTTGTAACTCAGTCGAAACGAATTTAGAAATGTAATAACCAAGCCTTTTCATATTCGGCCATAACAAATATAAATTCTAACATTTCATAACAACATATATATTTAACATTTAACTACTATTAAACATGTCTATTTACTTATAAACTTACCTCGGACGATATAAAACGGAACGGAGCGGCAAATTGACAACATTCGTTTTTCCCCGATCCAAATTTGATTTCTTTGGTTCTTGATCTAGACATATTCAAATTAAGCTCATTCAAACATATTTTCATTCAATTTAGTCCAAAAACATATAAATGGGAAAATTACCATTTTACCCCTAACATTTACAATTTTTACAATTTAGTCCCTATTGCACAAAACACAAAGTACACAAAATTTCTCCATACTCAAGCTAGGCTGAATATTACCCATATTCATACAAGCCCATATAATTCATTTATTTCATATTTTAGTCCCTTAAATTATTATTTTTTCAATTTAGTCCTAATTACTCAAAATTATCAAAAACTCCAATACAAAACATGTTAATCTAAAACATATCTTCCATATTTCATCATCAAACAACAAAAATCACAAGCTCTCAACAATGGCACAACTCAAAATATTCATCAAAATCAAAAATTCAAGCATGGGTTTTGTAGTACTCGGAGCAACGATCTCAAAAACATAGAAATTATCAAAAACTGAACAAAAACAAACCTTGATTGAACTTGAATAAGTGTCGAACCCTAGCTTTGATATTTCTTTCTTCTTTTGTTTAGTTTCAGTTAAAGAGAATGAATAAAGAAAATCATGGCTTATTTTATGATATAATAACATAAATTAACTTATTAACTAATTTACCTAATTAACCTTGATGAAATAATAATAAAATCGTATAACATATGTCTATTACTGTCCAAAAAATATGTTAATGGAATATTTACAACATAAATACTCCAACTTAGAAAACCGTTAACAATTCGACCCCTATGCAAGTTACCACCTAATTTTCATTTTACGCGATTAAGCCCTTTTATTTAATTGAACACTCAAATGATAAAATTAAAGTACAAAAATTTCACATATATAAATTCACACAAAATAAACACAGAATATAATTTTTTAATATTTTTCAGATTCAAATTTGTGGTCCCGAAACCACTGTTCCTGTTAGGGTCTAAATCGGGCTGTTACATACCTGCTGAATGTCTGAAATATGCGGTATCCCTACTGAAAGATACAGCTTATCGTTGGTGGAATACCATAATTTTAGTTGTACCGAGAGAGAATGTCACATGGGAATTCTTCCAAGATGAATTCAGAAAGAAGTATGTGATTCCGAGATTTATGGATCAGAAAAAGAATGAATTTCTAGAGCCCAAACAAGGAAACATGACCATATCCGAATATGAACGAGAATTTGTTCGGTTGAGCAAGTATGCTAAGGAATGGGTTTTAACCGAGGCTGAAATGTGTAAATGCTTTGAAGAAGGTTTAAATGAAGACATCAAATTGTTGATTGGAATTGTCGAAATAAGGGAATTTGCAACGCTAGCCGACTGAGCACACAAAGATGAGGAACTATGTAAAGAAAAAAAAAACAAGCCGAAAAAGAGGCTCAGGTTTCTGGAAAAAGGACTATGAGTAAATCATAATCATTTGCTTCTAAGAAATTTAAAAAGTGTTATTATTGTGTGACCACCTTGACTGGATATCCTGGAAGAGAGCGGGGCTCTCAGCATTTTAACCCGAGGTCTTCATCTCCTTCTGTGACCAGTGTAGGTAATGTTGGTAATCCCAAACTAAAATGTAAACATTGTAACAAATTCCATCATGGGGAATGTCAGTCTAGAAGTGGAGCTTGTTTTGGATGTGGTTCACTTGACCATTTTCTCAGGGATTGTACCGAAAGGGTTGAAAAAGAGATAGAACCAGCTCCAAAGCTGAGTAATTCTGTCTCGAGAGGTAGACCACCCCGTCACCCCAATAATGTTACTGGTAGTTGAGGTACTACCAAGGATACAACAGTTAGATCTGAGGCACGAGCACCTACAAGAACATATACTATTCATGCAAGAGAGGATGCCTCTGTGCCAGACATCATTACCGGTACATTTTCTCTACTTGATATTGATATTACTGCATTGATTGATCCTGGTTTCACACATTCATACATATGCACAAACCTAGTGTCTGTTAAAAATTTACCTAGTGAATTCATTGAATTTGTGGTTACAGTTTCAAACCCCTTAGGCCAGTGTGTTAAGGTGGATAAAGTTTGTAAGAACTGTCAGTTGATGGTAAAAGGTTATTGCTTTTCGGCTAACTTGATGTTTGTAGCACTCCTAACCCGTATCCATCGTCGAAATGGGGTTACGAGGCATTACCTAACATAACACAACTCAAAAGAATATTCCTTACATTTCATACTTCGTAACTCAATCCCATAACAAAACTTATCTTTTGAAAACTGTAACGCCCCAATTTTCGAGATTTTTGGGATTTTTGTAATTTTCAATGAATTTTAGAAATACTGTGTTGCGACTGTCTGGTGTGGGTTTGAGTATGTTGGTGGGACTTTAAAAGGCCCAAGAGTAAATTTAATTCGAGGCAATTCCTGAATTTTAATTTTGGAGAGAGAGGATTCTGGTGATACGGGCTTTTAAAATTGAGGTGGTAAAATAGGACACAAAAAGATCTGTGGTAAAGGGGAATGTGGCACCACCTAGGTGTTTGGGGAGTTACGTGTGGATGATTAGGGGGAGCCAGAATTCAAGTCACAAGGTAAGCGTGTTGTTACTTTTATTTTTGTGTGCATGTGCTGGGCATGTGATAGAGCTTAAGTGGAAATTCAGCTAGGGCTTTAGGAAGGTTGGGCCGTGGGTCTGAATGGCCATTAGGGCAAGCTTTATTTTCTTTTTGTTTTACCAAATTAGGGTTAGCCACCTAGAGCCTTCACTTTCATTCTATTCTCTTCTCAGTGTCGCAAAAAGCCAAAAAAAGCAAAGTTAGATCTCCTGAGTGCCGAATTCTTCCTTCTCTTCTCCTCTCTTCTTCTATTTTATTTTCTCCTTCTTTTCTTCTCTGGCTGAAACATTCCTACCATTCTGCTCCTCTCCTCTTTCATCCCCATTCTTTTCTAAACCTCTATAGCCGATTGCCATAAAAGCCAAAATCCCAAAAGTTGTTTCTTGTACTAATTTCTTCTAGTCAAAATCCTCATATTTTCTTCATCTCTTTTGGCCGATTTTCATATCCTCTAAACCTCAACCCCTGTCGGCAATACCACTGCAAAAACCACCATACCAAATCATCTTCCTCTTCACAGTTCCAAAAGCTGAAAACACCATAGTTTTTAGGGACATATAGCCGAATCTTTAGATCTCTAAGATTCGATTTCTGCTAGTGTTTAAGGGCTAGATCTGTATCAGATCTAAGTAGAAACTGAAGTGGAGTCGTTTTGGTTGAAAGAACCTGATGTAGGTACTCAAATCTATTATTTATTTCGGGTTTTAGAAAAGCCAAAATCCCTAAAGGCATAAGGAGGCTGTCGATTGGAGCTTAAGGCTCTAAGGGTTGTAACAATTGATTTGTTTTGGTGTTAGTGTGACCCAGAGGCTACTGATCGAAGGCTTGGACAAGTGGAACGACTAAATCTAGATCTAGTCTCTAGTTTTGGCAAAGGTAGGATCTCAAGGGCCATATGTATTGATGGCCGGTTATGTAACACCCCGAACCCGAGACCATTGCCGGTGTCGGACACGAGGGGTTAACAAGCCAAGTTCACATGGTTTGCCCACCAATTTGACATTTCCAGTCAGGCTGGAAGACTGCATCACCGTCGCCTTAAAATCATATCTCGAGTTTCAAAACTCGGAAACTGGTTTCGTAAATTTTCCTGAATTTAGACTCATATATCCATCCATGGATTTATTTCTAGAATTTTGGATGGGCCAATTGGTACAGTTTATTAGTTAAAGTCACCCATGTTACAGGGATCGACTGCTCTGACCTTCGCGCGGTATAACTTGAATATCTCTCTGTACAGGGCTTTAATGCTGGTGTCGTTTGTTTCTAATGAAACTAGACTCAAAATGGAATCTGTACATATAAGGTATGTCGCATAATTCTTTCTGGATAATTTATAGTAAATTTTTAAAGTTGCGACAGGGAACCCAGAAACCGTTCTGGCCCTGTCTCACAATAGCATTAATATCTCTTAACATGTAACTCCTATGACCATTTCGTTTCTTCCATATGAAAATAGACTCATCAAGGTTAATTTACATAGCTTATTCACTATTTAATTCCATTTCTACGAATTTTGGTGATTTTCACATTCACGTCACTGCAGCTGGCAGCATCTGTTTTAAGGTAGGTCTTACCTATTTGGTAGTCTCCATGAACCAACTAGTCTTTGCCATACATAGGTTCATATATGATCATTTTAACCATGCCAATGGCTGATCATATGACCAACATTCCCATTTCCAAGCCATAGCCACATCATGACACCAAATATATACATACAAACCACAATTATTCTAAGTTCATGTTCCTTTTCGAGCCATTTTCGCATGGCCGTACATACTTACATCACCACATATTTAACAAACAAGGGTAGTCCTATACATGCCATTTCAAGTTCAACCAAGAATTTATACCAAAATGGGGGCTTGATAGTGTGGATGACTTCGACTTCAACGATCCGAATCCGATTGCTATCGGCGAAATCTAGAAAAGCGAGAGCCAAAGCGGCGGAGTAAGCATTTTTATGCTTAGTAAGTCTCAAGGAATATAATCAACTCTAATTACAGCAATACATTCACATAGTTAAATGCATCATTTCATTAATGCGCATTCACATAATCATACTTACTTTACCATCCCAACTCTTATGTTCATACACAAATAACGGCTTCATTAAGGCCGATAACTCGCTCCATCATAGGAGCGGATATTCATCGCTCTTACTCCTAGCGCGCAAAGCACACACCGCACTTACCTTATCATTGGGAAATTTCACAAGTGCATTAGCTGAAATTTTCCAGCAAGCTCATAATTTTCAAATCACATACCTTCGGAGTTTATCCGGATGTCGGTACTCGTTCAATCGCCTTGGGACATAGCCGGTTATGGTAACCCGCACCAAGGCCAAGCGGACTTTACCGGATATCACGATTTGCACAAATGCCTTGGTCTTAGCCCGGATTTAACAACTTGCACGAATGCCTTTGGTCTTAGCGGATATAGCTACTAGCACAATTGCCTTGGTCTTAACCGGATATAAATTTCAGCATAATTGTCTTGGGGCTTAGCCGGATATCATTCAATTTCTCATGCACACATACATCAATAATCATTGGACATACATATTTCATTTTCGTTACTAAGGCTCAAACACAATTATAATCATTAGCATATTCGCCTTGGGACTTAGCCGGGTGGAATTCAAATACTCATACACACATGATCAATAATCATACACATCCATGTTTCATCTTACATAATTCAAGTAAGATCACTTCTTGAGGACTTACCTCGGATGTTGTCGAGCGGCTTTTTGGCTATTCGATCACCTTTTCCTTCCCTTGTCCAATTGTGGCCCTCTTAGCTCTTGAGCTAATTCAAACAAATTCAATTTATTAAAACCTCATTGTGCTTGCTTATGGCGAATATGACAAGGATTTTAAATGGTCATATGGCCACTCTTTAGCTTGAATACACAATGGTCATGCACATTTTATACTACATCAAGCAATTCAATACAATTTATTTGAGCATCAAGGAAATGCTAAGGCCTTCAATAGGCTACCCAAGGCGAATATTCATGTACATGTTGAGGCCAATTATGCACTTAATACCTCACAAAACAGCATGCATTTTACTAGTTAATGCTTTGCATATTGTGGCTCAAAACTTATAATATAGCATCAAGCACTTATATGTGTGCTAGGCGAATTGTGCTTGAAATTTCACAATTATTCTTCAACATCTTCTTCTTTAAACCAACTTATTCATCACTTACTTCATAGCCAAAACATCATGTGCAAACATATATATACAATATGAGCATGGCGAATTTTCAAGGTGTCCATAGCCATCCAAAAATACAAATTTTAACTAACATGCAAGAAGCATGAACCATGCTCATGAATGGCGAATATGACAATCATGCTCCTTTTCAACTTCAATCATGATAAATCAAAAGAAGGCTCAAATCTTGCTCAAGAGTAGACAATCCATCATTGCATGCATCATCATCAAGCTTCACACTTAGCATGCAATGGCTTTATCACCATAACAACTTTGGCCAAATACCATTTCCATGGCTTAACAAAGATTTGAGCCATGGCTAACATGCACATCAAGTTAGCAACCAAAACATGCATGAAACTCCTAACACAACCTCATACATACCTTAATCTTGATGCAAACTTGGCCAAATCTCCTTCTAGATCTCTTCCAAACCAAGCATGAAGCAAAAATCCTCCTTCTTCCTTAGTTTTGGCTCAAAGAAAGGATGAACAAAATTTTTTCTTTCCTTCTCTACAACTCACGGCAATGGGGGATTACCACACTCACACACATTTTTTTTTCATTTTTTATCACCCATACACCTTTGTTTATTATTTCACCCTAATGCACCAACAAAACATGTTTCATGACATGTTTAGCCCATCCTCCTTGTCATGGCGGCCACCACCTATAAAGGGGAATTTGACATGCAAGTCCATTATTTTGCATGCATGCTTTAATTAGTCATCACACATTTCCTATCATACTTTCAAAGTTCATTACTAAGTCCTTTCTTGTGGAATTCACCCTTATAACACTAAATCAATCATCATAAAATGTCATACATGAGCACACACATATTATAGGCATCAAAATAAATTTTAATTATTTTTATGCCTCGGTTTTGTGGTCCCAAGACCACCTTCCGACTAGGGTCAATTTTGGGCTGTCACAACTCTCCCCACTTAAGAAATTTTCGTCCCAGAAAATCTTACCGATAAATAGGTTTGGATATCGCTCTTTCATAGAGTTCTCGGTCTCCCAAGTAGCTTATTCTATCCCGTGCTTGAGCCATAACACTTTTACTAGCGAAACCGCTTGTTTCACAACTCTTTCACTTCTCGTGATAGGATACGAATCGGTTCTTCCTCATAACTCATATTAGCTTGAATTTCAATTTCGATGGACTAATCACGTGCGATGGATCGGATCTATAGCGTCGAAGCATCGAAGCGTGAAAGACATCGTGAACCTTTTCGAGTTCGGGGCAAAGTCAAGCGATATGCCTTTGGATCGACTCGCTTCGGATATCTCATATGGCCCAACAAACCTCGGGCTCAACTTGCCCTTACGGTAGAATCGAGTATCTTTTTCCAAGGCGATACCTTGAGGAACACTTTATCACCCACGATACTCGATATTCTTACGCTTGAGATCCGCGCACGACTTACGACGATCGGAGGTTATCTTGAGACTTTCACGGATTACTTTCACTTCTGCTCAGCATCCCTAATCAAATCCACCGAAAATCTTGCTTTCACCGAGCTCGGTCCAAAACAATGGTGTACGGCATTTACGACCGTACAAGGCCTCGTAGGGTGCCATTTTAATACTTGATTGAAAGTTGTTGTTGTAAGCGAATTCAATCAGCGGCAAATACCGTTCCCATGAACCACTAAACTCGAGGACGCAACATCTTAACATATCCTCAAGTATCCGAATTATCCGCTCGGATTGACCATCGGTTTGAGGGTGAAAGGCGGTCTTGAAATGCAACTTGGTACCCAAAGCTTCTTGCAACTTTTTCCAAAATCGCGAGGTAAATCTCGGATCTCTATCGACACGATGGAAATAGGCACCCATGTAATCTCACAACTGAGAAAGCGTACAATTCCGCTAATTTGTCCATTGAAAAATCCGTGACGACGGGGACAAAGTGGGCCGACTTAGTCAATCGATCTACCACGACCCAAACCGCATCCTTCTTACTTGCGACAATGGCGGTCCGGATACAAAGTCCATTGTGACTCGATCCCATTTCCACTCGGGTATTGTGATTGGTGAAGTAATCCACGAAGGCACTGATGTTCCGCTTTCACTTGTTGACATATTAAACATCTTGAAACAAAGTCGGAGATGTCTCGCTTCATACCATGCCACCAAAACCGAAGTTTCAAATCATTGTACATCTTCGTACTCCCGGTGGATTGCCATTCGGCTACAATGGGCTTCATTGAATTATCGAAATGAGTTCAATTCTTTGGGACACACCGACGACTTTTGAACCTCAAACAATCGTCATCGTCGATTTGAAACTCCGAGTCCTTGTTGAACACACGCAGCCCGTTTTGCAACCAACTCGTCGTCGACTTTCTCGAGCTTCTCGAATTTGGTGTGTCAATAATGGTTTGGCTTTCAATTCACCACTAACACTTTGTCGGATCGGACGGACAAGTGCACATTCATCGTCGTAAAGTGAATAACGATTTACGACTCAAGGCATCCGCAACCATATTCGCCTTTCGGGTGATAGTCAATGATCACTCATAATCCTTTAACAGCTCGAGCCAACGTCTTTGTCATGATTTAAGTCTCTTTGGGTCATCAAATATTTGAGACTTTTGTGATCCGAGTATACATGGCACCTTTCACCAAATAAGTAATGTCGCCAAATCTTTAAGGCGAATACGATGGCGGCCACTCGAGATCATGAGTTGGATAATTTTTCTCATGTGGCTTTAATTGCCTCGGACGACAGGCCACAACTCGACCTTCTTGCATTAATCATAACCTAACCCAAGTAGAGAGGCGTCGCTATAGATGACAAACTCCTTGGGACTCGGGTTGCACTAGAATTGGGGCTTCGGTCAAATAAGTTTTCATTGATCGAAACCTTTTGGCATTTCTCCGTCCATTCGAACTTAACGTCCTTTTGGAGTAACCGTCATCGGCGTGGCTATCGTTGAGAAGCCTTTACAAATCGTCGGTAATAACCTAAGCAAGCCCAAAAACTCGAACCTCAAGTAATATTTCTGAGGCTTCCAATTAAGTATGGCTGAAATTTTATTGAATTCGACTCGAATACCGTCTGAATACCACATGACCCAAGAAGCTAACTCTCTTAACCGAACTCACACTTGTTGAACTTAGCATATAATTGCTTGTCCCGTAAAATTTGCAGCACTAACCGTAGGTGTTCGGCATGTTCGGTCTCATTTCTTGAATAGACCAAGATGTCATCAATGAACACGACTACGAATCGATCCAAATATGGTCTAAAGATCCGATTCATTAAATCCATAAATACCGCGAGGGCATTAGTGAGCCCAAACGGCATCACTAGGAACTCATAGTGACCATATCTCGCTCAAGGCGGTCTTGGGCACGTCCGAATCTCGGATTCGCAATTGATAGTAGCCCGATCTCAAATCTATTTTCGAGAACACCGAGGCTCCCTTCGCTTGATCGAACAAGTCGTCAATACGTGGCAACGGATATTTGTTCTTTATCGTCGCTTTATTAAGTCGACGATAGTCGATGCACTGTACCGCATGGTTCCATCCTTCTTTTCACGAACAACACCTGGCGCACCCTAAGGCGAAAAACTCGGGCGAGCAAAACCTCTATCCACCAATTCTTGCAACCGAGCTTCCAACTCCTTTAATTCGTTGGTGCCATACGATACGGAGCTATCGAAATTGGAGTGGTACCGGTACCAATTCGATGCCAAATTCTATTTCCGAACGGTGGTAAACCCGCAATTCTTGAGGAAAACATCCGGTATTCACAAACCACGGCACGATTCGGGTTTCTTTTCGATTCCTTGTCATCGAGCACGTCGCTGTGTACGCCGCACTCTTTTCTTACATATTTTCGGGCCAACATTGCGATATTACGGTGGCAACCCTTTAAGTCCGTAGACTTAACCCGAATTATCTCGTTATTCGCGCACCTCAAATCGATAGTCTTGCTTTTGCAATTTACGACCGCATCGTGCATGGTCAACCCATCCAAACCAAGAATAACGTCGAATTCATCGAACGGCAAAAGCATCAAGTCCGCGGAAACAAGAACCTCGGAACACTAGGAGACTTTTCTTGCACACTTTGTTGACAAGCACGTAATGACCCAAGGGTTTGACACCGAATTACAAACTCAAGAGACTCAATAGGCAAAGTCTTCTTTGGATGCTAAGGTTTCACATATATAAGATTGAGTAGAACCGGGGTCAATCAACGCAATCACTTTAGTATTGAAAAGGGTGAAAGCACCGTAATGACATCTGGAGAGGCAAGCATCCTCGCGGCGCGTATGGCATAAGTCCTCGCAGAGCACGAGCCTCGGATCGATGGTAGCATCTCTAGATCCTCTCGACCGCCACCGACATTGCCCATATTTCTAGGTGGCCTACCTCGGCAATGGTAGCACCCGAGTTTCCACTCGACTCACATTCTGCTCAAGCTTCCTCGGGCAATCCTTCCTAAAGTGGTCGGCCGATCCACACTTATAGCAGGAGTGATCACGAAACCAACGACTCCCGAATGCCATTTGCCACAATGTTGACACTCCGCCCTCTCGGCGATCATTTCCACCATGGCGATCAAGTGACTCGTGTGGTCACAGGGTCGATCGCGTCCTCGTCTAAAAAGCCCAAAGCGCCTCTAGACCGGTTCACATCATCTCGAAATCTCTTGATTGCTGTTGAAGAGACTTTCCGAGGACCTCTTCGAATTCTCCGGTTCCCACATCGCCTTTTTGTTTCTCCTTTCTAAGCTCTTCGACTTTACAAGCTTGCTCAACAAGTACTACGATCTCGTATTTCGAGAATGCCAACGAACATCCTTATATCATCATTCAGCCCATCCTCGAAGCATTTACACATAATAGCTTGGACGAAATGCATTCTCGCGTGTATCGCCTAAGCCTCACAAATTTTCGTTCATAGTCGGTAACCGACATAGAACCTTGCTTAAGATCAAGAAATTCCCAAGTCACTTGCTCTCTAGGTACCACGAAGTCGAGTACTCCACCAATAGTAGGTGGAATCACGTAGCAAGGAGATGGTACACTTTAAGCATTCATCGGTGTACAAGATAGCTCATCGAGCACCGGATAGTGTTGTCCAACCGAAATTCAGCTCGTTCGGCATCATCATCATCCGTAGCTTTAAATTCAGTGGCCCCATGTTTTGAATCCTATCGATGGGGGCTTACTTGACCTTATTTGGTCGGCCATCGGAGGTATTGTAGGTCTGGGGTTGCATTTGTCGGGAATGGAGGTCGTGGGACAGCCGTGTTAGTTCGAATGTATTGATTAAACCATTCGTTCATCACACTATAAAAGGCTTGCCTAGCCTCATCATTCGGATTGCTGGCCATAGGTTGAGAGTCCATGGCGCTGTCCCTTGTGCGGAGCAGCGCCACACTCTCCACATCATCAGCTATTGCTCGGTTGGGGATCGGGACCCATTGCTATAAACAAACTCAAAGTCAAATTGTCGAAATCACCACACTATCGATTCATCATTTAATGGCATGTATAGCTAGACCCCAAACACCTCACGGTAGTCCTAGAATCGACTAAACCGTGGCTCGATACCATAAAATTGTAACACCCGAACCCGAGACCATTGCCGGTGTCGGACACGAGGGGTTAACAAGCCAAGTTCACATGGTTTGCCCACCAATTTGACATTTCCAGTCAGGCTGGAAGACTGCATCACCGTCGCCTTAAAATCATATCTCGAGTTTCAAAACTCGGAAACTGGTTTCGTAAATTTTCCTGAATTTAGACTCATATATCCATCCATGGATTTATTTCTAGAATTTTGGATGGGCCAATTGGTACAGTTTATTAGTTAAAGTCACCCATGTTACAGGGATCGACTGCTCTGACCTTCGCGCGGTATAACTTGAATATCTCTCTGTACAGGGCTTTAATGCTGGTGTCGTTTGTTTCTAATGAAACTAGACTCAAAATGGAATCTGTACATATAAGGTATGTCGCATAATTCTTTCTGGATAATTTATAGTAAATTTTAAAGTTGCGACAGGAACCCAGAAACCGTTCTGGCCCTGTCTCACAATAGCATTAATATCTCTTAACATGTAACTCCTATGACCATTTCGTTTCTTCCATATGAAAATAGACTCATCAAGGTTAATTTACATAGCTTATTCACTATTTAATTCCATTTCTACGAATTTTGGTGATTTTCACATTCACGTCACTGCAGCTGGCAGCATCTGTTTTTAAGGTAGGTCTTACCTATTTGGTAGTCTCCATGAACCAACTAGTCTTTGCCATACATAGGTTCATATATGATCATTTTAACCATGCCAATGGCTGATCATATGACCAACATTCCCATTTCAAGCCATAGCCACATCATGACACCAAATATATACATACAAACCACAATTATTCTAAGTTCATGTTCCTTTTCGAGCCATTTTCGCATGGCCGTACATACTTACATCACCACATATTTAACAAACAAGGGTAGTCCTATACATGCCATTTCAAGTTCAACCAAGAATTTATACCAAAATGGGGGCTTGATAGTGTGGATGACTTCGACTTCAACGATCCCGAATCCGATTGCTATCGGCGAAATCTAGAAAACCGAGAGCCAAAGCAATGAGTAAGCATTTTATGCTTAGTAAGTCTCAAGGAATATAATCAACTCTAATTACAGCAATACATTCACATAGTTAAATGCATCATTTCATTAATGCGCATTCACATAATCATACTTACTTTACCATCCCAACTCTTATGTTCATACACAAATAACGGCTTCATTAAGGCCGATAACTCGCTCCATCATAGGAGCGGATATTCATACGCTCTTACTCCTAGCGGCGCAAAGCACACACCGCACTTACCTTATCATTGGGAAATTTCACAAGTGCATTAGCTGAAATTTTCCAGCAAGCTCATAATTTTCAAATCACATACCTTCGAGTTTATCCGGATGTCGGTACTCGTTCAATCGCCCGGGACATAGCCGGTTATGGTAACCCGCACCAAGGCCAACGGGACTTTACCCGGATATCACGATTTGCACAAATGCCTTGGTCTTAGCCCGGATTTAACAACTTGCACGAATGCCTTGGTCTTAGCCCGGATATAGCTACTAGCACAATTGCCTTGGTCTTAACCGGATATAAATTTCAGCATAATTGTCTTGGGGCTTAGCCGGATATCATTCAATTTCTCATGCACACATACATCAATAATCATTGGACATACATATTTCATTTTCGTTACTAAGGCTCAAACACAATTATAATCATTAGCATATTCGCCGGGACTTAGCCCGGGTGGAATTCAAATACTCATACACACATGATCAATAATCATACACATCCATGTTTCATCTTACATAATTCAAGTAAGATCACTTCTTGAGGACTTACCTCGGATGTTGTCGAACGGCTTTTTTGGCTATTCGATCACCTTTTCCTTCCCTTGTCCAATTGTGGCCCTCTTAGCTCTTGAGCTAATTCAAACAAATTCAATTTATTAAAACCTCATTGTGCTTGCTTATGGCGAATATGACAAGGATTTTAAATGGTCATATGGCCACTCTTTAGCTTGAATACACAATGGTCATGCACATTTTATACTACATCAAGCAATTCAATACAATTTATTTGAGCATCAAGGAAATGCTAAGGCCTTCAATAGGCTACCCAAGGCCGAATATTCATGTACATGTTGAGGCCAATTATGCACTTAATACCTCACAAAAACAGCATGCATTTTACTAGTTAATGCTTTGCATATTGTGGCTCAAAACTTATAATATAGCATCAAGCACTTATATGTGTGCTAGGCGAATTGTGCTTGAAATTTCACAATTATTCTTCAACATCTTCTTCTTTAAACCAACTTATTCATCACTTACTTCATAGCCAAAACATCATGTGCAAACATATATATACAATATGAGCATGGCGAATTTTCAAGGTGTCCATAGCCATCCAAAATACAAATTTTAACTAACATGCAAGAAGCATGAACCATGCTCATGAATGGCCGAATATGACAATCATGCTCCTTTTCAACTTCAATCATGATAAATCAAAAAGAAGGCTCAAATCTTGCTCAAGAGTAGACAATCCATCATTGCATGCATCATCATCAAGCTTCACACTTAGCATGCAATGGCTTTATCACCATAACAACTTTGGCCAAATACCATTTCCATGGCTTAACAAAGATTTGAGCCATGGCTAACATGCACATCAAGTTAGCAACCAAAACATGCATGAAACTCCTAACACAACCTCATACATACCTTAATCTTGATGCAAACTTGGCCAAATCTCCTTCTAGATCTCTTCCAAACCAAGCATGAAGCAAAAATCCTCCTTCTTCCTTAGTTTTGGCTCAAAGAAAGGATGAACAAAATTTTTTCTTTCCTTCTCTACAACTCACGGCAATGGGGGATTACCACACTCACACACATTTTTTTTTCATTTTTTATCACCCATACACCTTTGTTTATTATTTCACCCTAATGCACCAACAAAACATGTTTCATGACATGTTTAGCCCATCCTCCTTGTCATGGCCGGCCACCACCTATAAAAGGGGGAATTTGACATGCAAGTCCATTATTTTGCATGCATGCTTTAATTAGTCATCACACATTTCCCTATCATACTTTCAAAGTTCATTACTAAGTCCTTTCTTGTGGAATTCACCCTTATAACACTAAATCAATCATCATAAAATGTCATACATGAGCACACACATATTATAGGCATCAAAATAAATTTTTAATTATTTTTATGCCTCGGTTTTGTGGTCCCAAGACCACCTTCCGACTAGGGTCAATTTTGGGCTGTCACAGGTTATGGTAAGTAAGTTTATGATGGTTGCTATTGTATTTTGGATCTGATATGTCTAGTGACGATTGTAGTATATCGTGGGAGATATTGGTAGCAGTTTTCGCAAATCAGGTGTGTAAACGACACCCACTCATAGACTAGATCGGCAAAAGCTGAAAAGCCGAAATGTTAAAAAGTTAGCATTTTATGAACTTGCGAGCGTGCGAGCACTCATGAGATGGTTTGGTTGTTAATTTTGGTAATCACAAGCGGTACGATTGCAGAGTGTGCAATTTCATGCATTTCGGTATATTTGGGCTTAGTGGGCCGAAATTGGGTTAATGGGCCAACGGGCCCAATTCAGTAAAAACACTTGGTAAGTGTTTTTGTTAATGTGTTAATGGTTGTAATATGAGTGTAAACCCTAAAATAGTTAAATTTACTAAAATACCCCTAAGTATGAAAATTACCTTTATACCCCTAGGTGCAAAATTACCATTATACCTCTAGGGATAATTTTGACTGAAATGCATGATATTCTGATTCTCTTTGTTGTATGCCATGACATGTATATCTGTTGCCTGGGATATGGGTTATATTGATGGAGGAAGCGTTCTGGTGGCTTTGCTACAAATATCTAATCTAGTGGCTCTGCCACAAATATCTATTTCTGGTGGCTCTGCCATAATATCTGTATCTGGTGACTCTGTCATAATATCTATTCTGGAAGCCATGCTGCAAATTTTGTAATGTGTAGCTGATGAGTGGGTCGAGTAGTCGCCCCACATGGTGTAAGGTTGGCACGGGGGTGTATACGGATAGATATGGGTTGGGTTTTCTGCATACAAGATATATTTGTTCATTTTCATTATGGGCCTATGGACTTCATTCAGACTCAGATAGGCTAAGGCCCAACTTAATCTATTTCTGTGGTTTGAACTGATCTGGACTATGGTTGGGTTATTTTACACACTGAGTTTTCCAAACTCACCCCTTAATTTTATCCATGCAAGTAACCCCCAACCATAGTGGACTTGGAGTTGAGAGGGATACGGAGTAGCCACATGTTTTGCAAGCTCAATTTTCTTCTTATGACTTGATTAGTTTCATTTACTTTAATTGCTTTGGGTTTAGGGTTGTAATAAGGCCACTTTAATTATTTTTAATTGCTTTAGTATGATTATTAGCTTATGCATGATATGGATTTAAATGTTTGAAATTGAATAGCTCTAGGGTGCGTTTTTAAAAGAGATACCTGATTTCAAAATATCGTGAAACAAGACAAAGCTTCCAAAATGAAAACATTTTCAAAAATTAATAAGTGTTTTCAAAGGCTTAAAATGAAATGGTTTTTTCCTGAACAATCATTCAGTTAAAGTGCGGCAATGGTTGGGTGCATGTCTAGAACTGGATCCGTGGAGAGCTTGGTACTTAAGCAGTCTAATAGACTCACCTTCTCTTTTTTTCCAGCATCCTACCTGGTGCACAGCTTTCATTCACTTTAATCTATAACGAAAATACCCTTAAATCACTAAGAAAGATTTTAGATAAGACATGACCTATACAGTAACGCTTCAATGTGACACACCGGATTTGACCGTAACGTCTGGGTCGGGTTTGGGGTGTTACATTTAGTGGTATCAGAGCCAAGTTGCAACAACTCGGCTGTGGAATATCCAGTTTTCTAAAATTTTATTCTGAGTAGGTGGCACACCGAATCTCCGGCCCAAGTCTGTAAGTATCATTTTTTATTTTTCTGAATATTTCTGAATAATCAGCTATATGCCTGTACTGAAACCTTATTATGATACTCTACTTAGGGTGATGATAGAATTGTAGAATTTTTTGGATAAGTAGACTAAAGACTGTAGCTAGGCTACGATTTCGCGAAAACCAAAACTCTGAATTACTGTCTATTCATAAAACATCTGTAATAAACATTGAAATATTTAATTGATACATAAAATTTGTAATCAGATAATACGACATGAGTATGAGAGCAGCTCGTGGAAGGGATCGTGGACGTGGATGAGGTAGTACACGGGCTGGATCTTCGTCTTCAGGACATATGCTAGCGACAGATGCACCGGTACCAGTGGCAACAGAAGTGGAGTCTCATGATCGAGGTACCAGGGATGACGTTTTATCTCAGGCAATGCTTCGTGTTCTGAAAAGGGTTACTGGGGCAAGTACGGGTAACAGAATTCGAGGATCTATTTTTGAGCGACTCAGGGCTAACGGGGTGGAGATCTTTAGGGGTGTATCTGGTGTAGCCCCGAATGTGGCTGAGTATTGGTTAGAGGCTACGGAATGGATTATGGATGACTTAGACTGTTCCGTAGAGCAGAAGCTGAAGGGTTATCAGTGGTGGCTCACTGTGAGGGATGGGACCCTTGCTGACAGGGTGACTTGGGAGCTGTTTAAGACGGTCTTCAAGGGAAAGTATGTTGGGGCAAGTTTTGTGGACGCCCGTAGGAAAGAATTTCTGAATCTGGTTCAAGGGGGTAAGATAGTTACTGAGTACGAGGCTAAGTTTCTAAGGCTGAGCCGATATGCCGTTGGGATAGTTGCTACGGAGTATGAACATAGTGTGCACTTTGAGGATGGTCTTAGAGATGAACTTAGGGTGCTAATTGCTCCGTAGAGGGAGCGAGACTTTGCTACTTTGGTGGAGAAAGCTAAGATTGCTGAGAAGGTGAAGCATACTGAAAGACAGAATCGTGAGAAGGATCAGAATCGATTTTGGAGGGATTCGGGACCCCCGGGTGGTGCAAATAGGAGTGCTAAAAGGGAAAGAGTAGAAGAACCAGTTCGAGCAGTTCTGATGAATGTTGTTAGACTACAAGTTTGTGGGGACTGTGGTAAGGTACATCTGGGCGAGTGTAGGAAACGTTCTGGTGCTTGTTTCCGGTGCGGATCTATAGAGCATAAAGTAAAGGACTGTCCGCAAAAAATAGATCAGATTCAAGTTACAGAATGGAGGGTTGCTGAACCGGTGAGAGGTGGACCACAACCACCGAGAGGACGTGGACAAGGTAGGGGCGGTAATGGAAATTGTCAGGGTCGAGGAGTACCCGACAGAGGGGTCAAAAATGCTGAGGCTCGACAGCCAGTGTTGGTGTATGCAGCTCGTCATCGAGAGGAGGGTGATGCACCCGATGTCATAACTGGTACGCTCTTGATTTCTAGCATGCCATACACTGCTTTGATAGATATTGGATCTACTCATTCGTATGTTGCATGTTCCATATCTGGGTCGTTGGGTGTGCACTCTGAGGAGACTATGAGTAGGGTATCTATACTAAGTCCTTTAGGCCACTCGATTAGGGTAGACAAACTGTATAGAGACGTGCCTTTAGAAACTCAAGGAAATATTTTCTCTAGAGACTTGATGGAGTTACCGTTCAGAGAATTCGACCTCATTCTAGGGATGGATTGGCTTGTTAAGCATAGGGCAACTCTGGACTGTGCAGCTAAGCATATGGTGTTAAAGACCGCTGAAGGTGAGGAGGCTATGATGATAGGTGAGCAAAGGGATTATTTGTCTAATGTGGTGTCGGCATTGAGAGCTGAGAAGTGGATTTGTAAGGGTTGTGAGGCTTATCTTGCATTTTTGAGTCAGTCGAGACTGAGGGTCTGACGGTGGATAAAGTTAGAACCGTTAAGGAGTTCCAAGATGTTTTTCCAAAAGAGCTCCCGGGATTGCCTCTGAACCGAGAAGTCGAGTTTGGAATTGACTTGTTGCCTGGAACGACACCAGTGTCCATCGCACCATACAGGATGGCACCGAAGGAGTTAGTGGAGCTAAAAGCACATATTCAAGAGTTGTTGGATAGAGGCTTTATTAGGCCGAGTGTGTCTTCGTGGGGAGCACCGATGTTGTTTGTGAAAAAAAAGGATGGGACGATGCGGATGTGCATCAATTATCGACAGTTGAACAAACTGACGATTAAGAATAAGTACCCTCTACCAAGAATCGACGACTTGTTTGACCAACTTAGAGGAGCTTCAGTATTTTGCAAGATTGATCTTCGATCTGGATATCATCAATTAAGGGTCAAGGAGGTAGATATTCATAAGACGGCATTCAGGACTCGGTATGGTCATTACGAGTTTTTGGTTATGCCATTTGGGTTAACGAACGCTCTTACAGCATTTATGGATCTGATGAATCGGTATTCCAACCATTCTTGGACCGATTCGTGGTCGTTTTTATTGACGATATTCTTGTGTACTCTGAAACTGAAGAGAAACATGATGAACATCTCCACATTGTGCTGCAAGTATTGAGGGAGAGGGAACTTTATACGAAATTCAGTAAGTGTGAATTTTGGTTGAGGGAGGTAAACTTCCTAGGTCATGTTGTCTCTGCTGAGGGGATCAAGGTAGACCCTCTAAAGATTGAAGCGATTCTGGAGTGGAAGCCACCTAGGTCGGTGTCAGAAATTCAGAGTTTCCTGGGTTTGGCAGGGTTTTATAGAAGGTTTGTGGAAGGTTTTTCTGTGTTAGCAGCACCTTTGAAAAAGCTTATAAGGAAAGGAGCACCGTTTGTTTGGACCGAGAGCAAGAGGAAGCTTTTGAGAAGTTGAAGAAAGTTCTGACCGAGGCACCTGTATTAATTCAGCTGGAGTTTGGGAAGGATTTTACCGTGTATAGTGACGCATCACATGTGGTTTTAGGCTGTGTGTTGATGCAAGAGGGTAAGGTGGTTGCTTATGCATCGCAAAAGCTTAAGCCTCACGAGGTGAACTATCCTACTCACGACCTTGAATTGGCAGCAGTAATATTTGCACTTAAGATTTGGAAACACTACCTGTACGGAGAAAGGTGTGTCATATACACGGATCATAAGAGTCTCAAGTACTTTTTGATTCAGAAGGAGTTGAACCTTAGGCAACGAAGATGGATAGAGTTGTTTAAGGATTATGACTGTTCGATTGAGTATCACCCAGGCAAGGCTAATGTGGTAGCCGATGCCATAAGCCGTAGAGCTGTATCTGATCTGAGGGTAATGTTTGCTCATTTGAGTCTGTATGATGATGGTAGTCTGTTGGCTGAGTTGCAAGTAAGGCTAGCCTGGGTAGATCAGATTAAGGAAAAGTAGTTGAAGGATGAGTCTTTAGTTTCTCGATTCCAACAAGTTGAGAAAGGGGAAACTTCTGAGTTTGGATTGAATAGTATAGGAGTTCTGTGTTTCCGAGGGAGAGTTTGTGTTCCGAAGGACTCTGACTTAAGGCAGTCAATACTGAAAGAAGCTCATGGAGGAATTTGTGCTATGCATCCTGGAGGGAATAAGTTGTATCACGACTTGCGAGAATTGTATTGGTGGCCTGGGCTTAAGCGAGAAGTAACGGAGTTCGTGGGGAAATGCCTGACATGCCAGTAGGTGAAAGCTGAACATCAACTACCTTTTGGACTTTTGCAGCTAGTAAAGATACCACTTTGGAAATGAAAGAGGGTAACCATGGACTTTGTGAGTGGGCTACCCCTGACACCGACGAAGAAGGACTCAGTTTGGGTGATTGTGGATAGGTTGACCAAGTCTGCTCATTTCATACTTGTCCGCACTGACTATTCAATTCAGAAGTTAGCCAAATTGTACGTGGCGGGGATTGTGCGACTTCATGGAGTGCCGGTATCGATTATTTTTTATCGGGATCCTAGGTTCACATCTTGGTTCTGGCAAAAGTTGCATGAGGCACTGGGAACGTGATTGAACTTTAGCACGACTTTTTATCCTCAGATGGATGGTCAGTCAGAAAGGGTTATTAAGATTTTGGAAGACATGTTGAGGGGATGCGTTATCGACTTCCGAGGTAGTTGGGAGGATTACTTTCCGTTGGTAGACTTTCGAGGTAGTTGGGAGGATTACTTTCCGTTGGTAGAGTTTGCATATAACAATAATTATCAGGCGAGTATCCGAATGGCACCATATGAAGCGCTGTATGGACCGAACTGGGGGAACGACAGGTTCTTGGACTTGAGTTGGTAGCGAATACTGAGGATAAGATCAGAATAATCAAAGATCAGTTAAAGGAAGTATCTGATAGGCAAAAGTCATATGCAGATTTGAAGCATAAGGAGATTGAGTATTTAGTAGGTGAGATGGTCTTCTTAAAGGTTTCACCTTGGAAGAAGATATTAAGGTTTGGTAAGAAGGGCAAGTTGAGTCCGCAGTTCATTGGGCCTTATCGGGTTCTTAAGCGAGTAGGTCCTGTGGCTTACCAATTGGAATTACCTCCAGAGTTAGATAGGATTCACGATGTTTTCCACATCTCTATGTTAAGGTGATATCATTCTGACCATACTCATGTCGTGCCGGTTATAAAGGTTGAAGTGCGGCCTAATTTGACTTTCGAGGAAGAGCCTGTGCAGACACTGGATCGTGATGTTAAGGTTCTAAGAAGGAAGTCAGTTCCTTTGGTAAAAGTGCTTTAAAGTAATCATGGCAGAGAAGAAGCTACTTGGGAGCCAAAAGAGGCGATGCGACAACAATACCCTCATCTGTTTGAATTAGGTAAATTTTGAGGACGAAATTTCTTTAAGGAGGGTAGAGTTGTAACGCCCCAATTTTCGGGATTTTCGGGATTTCTGTAATTTTCAATGAATTTTAGAAATACTGCATTTCAACTGTCTGGTGCGGGTCTAAGTATGTTGGTGGGCCTTTAAAAGTCCCAAGAGTAAATTTAATTCGAGGCAATTCCTAAATTTTAATTTTGGAGAGAGAGGGTTCTGGCGATATAGGCTTTTAAAATTGAAGTGGTAAAATAGGACACAAAAAGATCTGTGGTAAAGTGGCATGTGGCACCACCTAGGTGTTTGGGGAGTGACGTGTGGATGATTAGGGGGAGCCAGAGTCCAAGTCACAAGGTAAGTGTGTTGCTACTTTTATTTTTGTGTGCATGTGCTGGGCATGTGATAGAGCTTAAGTGAAAATTCAGCTAGGGCTTTAGGAAGGTCGGGCCGTGGGTCTGAATGGTCATTAGGGCAAGCTTTATTTTCTTTTTGTTTTACCAAACTAGGGTTAGCCACCTAGAGCCTTCACTTTCATTCTATTCTCTTCTCAGTGTCGCAAAAAGCCGAAAAACGCAAAGTTAGATCTCCTGAGTGCTGAATTCTTCCTTCTCTTCTCCTCTCTTCTTCTATTTTATTTTTCTCTTTCTTTTCTTCTCTGGCCGAAACATTCCTACCATTCTGCTCCTCTCCTCTTTCATTCCCAATCTTTTCTAAACCTCTATAGCCGATTGCCATAAAAGCCAAAATCCCAAAAGTTATTTCTTGTACTAATTTCTTCTAGTCAAAATCCTCATATTTTCTTCATCTCTTTTGGTTGATTTTCACATCCTCTAAACCTCAACCCCTGTCGGCAATACCACTGCAAAAACCACCATACCAAATCATCTTCCTCTTCACAGTTCCAAAAGCTGAAAACACCATGTTTTTAGGGACGTATAGCCGAATCTTTAGATCTCTAAGATTCGATTTCTGCTAGTGTTTAAGGGCTAGATCTGCATCAGATCTGAGTAGAAACTGAAGTGGAATCATTTTGATTGAAAGAACCTAAGGTAGGTACTCAAATCTATTCTTTATTTCGGGTTTTAGAAAAGCTGAAATCCCTAAAGGCATAGGGAGGATATCGATTGGAGCTTAAGGCTCTAAGGGTTGTAACAATTGATTTGTTTTGGGGTTAGTGTGACCCAAAGGTTGCTAATCAAAGGCTGGGACAAGTAGAACGACTAGATCTAGATCTAGTCTCTAGTTTTGGCAAAGGTAGGATCTCAAGGGCCATAGGTATTGATGGCCGATTATGGTAAGTAAGTTTATGATGGTTGCCATTGTATTTTGGATCTGATATGTCTAGTGATGATTGTAGGATATCATGGGAGATTTCGATAGCAGTTGTAACAAATCAGGTGTGTAAACGACACCCACTCATAGAGTAGATCGGCAAAAGCTGAAAAATCAAAATGCCGAAATGCCGAAAAGCCGGTATTTTGTGAACTTGTAGCGTGCGAACGCTCGTGAGATGGTTTGGTTGTTAATCTTGGAAATCACAAGCGGTATGATTGTAGAGTGCACAATTTAATGCACTTCGGTATATTTGGGCTTAGTGGGCCGAAATCGGGTTAATGGGCCAACGGGCCCAATTCGGTAAAAACGCTCGGTAAGTGTTTCTGTTAATGTGTTAATGGCTGTACTATGAGTGTAAACCCTAAAATAGTTAAATTTACTAAAATACCCTTATGTATGAAAATTACCATTATACCCTTATGTGCAAAATTACCATTATACCCCTAGTGTTACTTTTGACTGAAATGCATGATACTCTGATTCTGTTTGTTGTATGCCGTGACATGTATATCTGTTGCTTAGGATATAGGTTATATTGATGGAAGAAGTGTTCTGGTGGCTCTGCCACAAATATCTGATCTGGTGGCTCTACCACAAATATCTATTTCTAGTGGCTCTACCACAATATCTGTATCTGGTGACTCTGTCACAATATCTGTTCTAGCAGCCATGCTGCAAATTTTGTGACGTGTAGCGGATGGGTGGGTCGAGTAGTCTCCCACATGGTGTAAGGTTGGCACGGGGTGTATCTGAGATGGATATGGGTTTGGTTTTCGCATACAAGATATATCATTACATTTACATTATGGGCCTATGGGCTTCATTCTAAATTCTGTATAGGGCTAAGGCCCAACTTAATCTGTTTCTGTGGTTTGAACCGATCTGGACTATGGTTGGGTTATTTTACACACTGAGTTTTCCAAACTCACCCTTTAATTTTATCCATGCAAGTAACCCCCAACCATGGTGGACTTGGAGCTGAGAGGGATTCGGAGTGGCCACATGTTTTGCAAGCTCAATTTTCTTCTTATGACTTGATTAGTTTCATTTACTTTAATTGCTTTGGGTTTTAGGTTGTAATAAGGCCGCTTTAATTATTTTTAATTGCTTTAGTATGATTATTAGCTTAGGCATGATATGGATTTAAATGTTTGAAATTGAATAGCTCTAGGGCATGTTTTTAAAAGAGATACCTGATTTCAAAATATCGTGAAACAAGACAAAGCTTTCGAAATGAAAAAGTTTTCAATAATTAATAAGTGTTTTCAAAGGCTTAAAATGAAACGGTTTTTCCTGAACAATCATTCAGTTAAAGTGTGGCAATGGTTGTGTGCATGTCTAGGAGTGGACCCGTGGAGAGCTTGGTACTTAAGCAGTCTAATAGACTCACCTCCTCTTTTTTTCTGGCATCCTACCTGGTGCACAGCTTCCATTCACTTTAATCTATAACGAAAATACCCTTAAATCACTAAGAAAGATTTTAGATAAGACATGACCTATACAGTAACACTTCAATGTGGCACACTGAATTCGACCGTAACGTCTGGGCCGGGTTTGGGGTGTTACAAAAACTTAAACATAATCAAACATGTATCAGCAATTAACAAAAAGTATGCATGTGATAAAACATACCATTTCATGATTAGATAAATTCACATATTATGCATATTACTCTAAGCTAAAGCAACCACACAGCATAATAAACACACAGATATATATATATATATTTATATACACATTAACATGCATTAAACAAGGCCAAAAATATACATCTTTTCTCATATCAAGTTATGCGCATATAACCATATCAATTTAAACCATTTCCAAGCATCAATACATAAACATTTCATGACTATTATAATTATACCTAAACTTTGTTTTTATCTCGTCAAATAAGTCATATGACACCAAATCTAAATACACAATAATTTAAACATAATGCTTATACATACTTTCCATTAAAAACCGAGTCTAAATAACTAATCCATAAATCAACATGTCATAAGCATATTCCTTTATTTGGCTAGGTATAACCGATTATAATCATGCCTTGAACAAGTTACCATTTATCTCACAAAATAACCAAATCCAAACATATCACCAGAACACAAATCATACCTATCATCTGATATACATACCAAAATAAACTCCAACCATGTCAAATATAACCAAATTTTAACATGAAAATTAAGCCATTAAAGTCATACCAATTCCACAAATTCAATCTTAAGTTAATTTATCATTGCACAACCGAATACAAAAATCAACTTGTCACTTAAAATATCAAACCATAAACAAACATGTCATATGCATACATATTTAATTTATCTATCATTAGCCGTATATAAATGCACATCATTTACAACCAATGATCAAAAACTTATAATCATTATCCATATTTACTTCATCTTATAACCGGTTACCAATACTTCAAATTATAGTCATTTACCTAATACATCTCACTTATATATCGAGCATATCACTCAACAAGAATATCCAACCACAATTTCACATCATACCAAATATACCATACACATACACTTTGACATAACTTCATCACCATTAGTAAATATATCAACCGTGATTCACAGATAAATATAGAATGGCTGAACCATCAAAACCAAACTTAACATAATGAATAAACCATTTTTGCATGGTTCATATTTACATAACCCAAAATCAAACATAAACATAAACTAGCCTATACATGCCATAGGTTTAAGTTCAACTTATAAAGTACCGAAAACAGTCGATAGTGTGATAAACTTCACTGACAATCCCTGAGCTCGTAACTTGATTCCAAAATCTATAAAACAGAGGCAAACATACACACACAGTAAGCTATCATAACTTAGTAAGTCATAAGCAAATAAATAACTCAATGACAAAATCAACTAAAATTAACCAAGCTAATTCATGCTATTATAATCACATTTAATTTCAAGCTTACAGCTTCATATACAACATATACTTTCATATATAAACTTTATCTTGGCCGAATATACATATACCTTTTATCAAAGTATCAGTCAATTTCAAAGCCATAATATCATTATGTAACCGAATATATATATACTCATATGCATATACTCATGAATCAAACTTTAATCACATACTTATGCATAACATGTGGCCGAGCACACTTCACAAATACACATATATTTACATTAACATCACGTATAATTTGCATCACATATTAAATAACCAACTTACCTTATTTTCAAAGAGGTAATCAACTATCACATACCTGATCACTTTAGCTCGATTTACATATTTGATCACAACTTATCATTGCCCATTGAACCATTCGGAATTGAATTGGATACTTGGATAATCACACATATCGTACAATGCCAATGTCCCAGACATGGTCTTACATGTAATCACATATTGATGCCACTGTCCCAAACAGGGTCTTACACGTAATCACTGTAACACCCTAAACCCGGCCTGGACGTTATGGCTGAATCTGGCGATGTCACATTGAAGTGTTTTCGTAAAGGGGGATATCGTTGAAAAATCGATTCTCTATTTAACGCCTTTGTTAGATCTTAAAGATGATTTTAAGATGTGTCGTTCATTTTCAAAATATGAGTCGTTTGTCAAAAAGTTAATCATATTAAAACGTCATTAATTTTTAAATCGTTATTTCTTACGGAAGCTCTTAAAACAGGTTGCGTATTCGTGGTATCTTTGAAAAAACATTTATCTTTTTGAAAACCCACGTCTTTTCCTACTGCTAGTAGTTATAAATCAAAACAAATGAAAATCTCAAATTAAAAACAAAAATCCAAAGAGGCCTTATTACAATAAAAATAACCCAACTAAAAATACTTATAATCAAAATCAAATGTGAAAATAATAGCAGTTGTGTGGCCACCTCTGAGTCCTGCGCTGCACCGATCCACCTAGATCTGGGGATTACCTGCGCAGATAAATAAAAGGGTGAGTTTACGAAAACTCAGTGTGTAATCCCATATAAAAAAACCATACAGTTAGAAAATACAATATGGGCCTAAGCCCAGTTCAATAATGGTTCAGTTTCAGTTAGGGCCTTAGCCCATTACAATATTAGTATCAGTTTGGGCCTGAGCCCATCTTAGTGACAGTAATAGTATAGATATGCAATCAAGAAATCCTACCCAACCAGCCTCTACACTCTATCTCAGTCCAACCCTACACTCTATGTGGGGATATAATCAACCCACCTATCCCTACACTCCAAGTGGTACCGATTGCGGCACTAAACAGTATTTGCAGCAGAGCTGCCAGTACAGTACATTTCCTCCAATCATATTAAACCCATCCCCATGCAACGCATCATGCAACATGTCATGTCATATCATAATATTACACATGTACTCAATTCAGCTAAAATAGCATGCTAAAATATAGTCATACATGAATATAGATCCATACATCACACAGGGGCAAAATAGTCATTTTATCAAATAGGGGGTCTAGGTAAACATACTGACCTAATAGTAGGTCCATAGTCGTCTCGGGCGACCCGTGCAACCTTAACAGTCAAACTATGACAATAGGCCTACGGCTCATGTGGGCCCATACGCTCGTGTGGCCCACACGGCCCATAATGGCCTTGGTCGTGTGTATTACACAGCCTGGCCCAATAATTTCCACACGTCTGTGTGTTTACCTGTGTGGGGCCCACATGCCCGTAGGGCCCACACGGCCCAATTCGGCCCAACCCATGAATTCACACATGGTCGGCCTTGTCAATCATATGCCCATGTTTAGTCACAGTCTACCACACCGGTAGATGCACACCCGTGTGGTCTCGACTATACACACTTTTTGGCTTTTTTTATATTTTTGACTAGGAGCAGTGTTTTCACACACCTAGTTTCTATTTTCCGAAAGAAAGGACTACCCACACCTTTGAACCCTACACTTAATCAACAATCCCTACTTAAACAAGTACTCAATCGAATACACATAAGCTACCCCATTCGTTAAACTCACAACAACATACCTTCTATCAAGTAAAGAGGGGAGTTTCGTCCACCCTAACGCCAACTAATGATCTTTTAACCTTCGAAAAGTCCCTAAGCACCAACCGAAAATAGGTAAGCACTCAATCAATAAGTAACAACATAAAACTACACTATTACACTTAAATCGACAGTATTTTGATCAACTTCCACTACCCACACGGCATAGGAAGCAAAATAAACACTCTCTTGCACATGCCAGGACTCAAACTTCAAACCTCAGGTAAGAATAACACGCCATTTATCCCCTAGACCAGCAGGCCCTTTCTGTCATGTTATATTAATATTTATTTAAAAGCCTACTGATTAGAGACAGAGGTCTATTCATATTAAAACAAAACTTTTGCACAAGAAGACTCTTCCTAGGACACTTAACCACTGAAACAGACATGTATTTGTGTAACACAAACATACGAAAATAAACATTTAGAATTTTTGGTGCGTTACAATCACATATCGATGCCAACATCCCAGACATGGTCTTACACGAGAACACATATCAGAAATCCTATGTCATGACATATGTATCCTAGCTATTCCTAAGGTTCATACGGGGCTTTCGAACGTCGTAACTCGGTCAAATCGAATTCGTAAACATAGTCCCAAGCATATTCAGATTCGGCTACCACATATATATTTTCACATAGATCATTTCAGCATATAAAACTCATATTTATTTAAAATTAACAACATCTATTTGCTTATAAACTTAACTCGGACAACGACAATCGGAACGGGGCGACTAATCGACAACTTTGGTTTTCCGCCGATCCAAATTTGATTATTTGGTTCTTAATCTAAACATATTCAAATTAAACTCATTCAAACATAATTTCATTTAATTTAGTCCAAAAACACATAAATAGGAAAATTACCATTTTACCCCTAACATTTCACACTTTTTACAATTTAGTCCAAATTGCACAAAACACAAAACATGCAAAATTTGCACACAACATGCTTAGGTTTAATGTTACCCATGCTCATAAAAGTCCATACATTTCATTTATTTCATATTTTAGTCCCTCAATTTACTATTTTGCAATTTAGCCCTAATTACTCAAAATCATCAAAAATTCCAATACAAAGCGTATTAATCCAAAACATATCTTTCATAATTCATCAACTAACATCACAAAGTTCAATTATTCATCAATGGTATATTTCAAAATATTCATCAAAAGTAGAAATTCAAGCATGGGCTTTGTACATTGCGCTGCAACGATCTCAAAAACATAAAAATTATAAAAAAACTAAGCTAGTTACATAACTTAATCAAACTCAACAATGGCCGAATACCCTAAGCTTTATTTCTTTTCTTTCTTTTTGTTATTTGGCCATAAGAATAAAGATGAACGCATGGTGGTTTAATTTATGTTTTATTATAACATATATTATTTAACATTTTACAAATTTAACCTTTATAATAAAATATAAAACCATTATAATATAAGGTCACAACCATCCGTCATTTATAATTATGCTTTAATTGCAACATAAATACTTCATATTATAAAGACAACAACAATTAGGCACTTTCACATTTAACTACCATTTTTTTTACGCGATTAAGCCCTTTTATTAAATCGGGCACCTAAACGATAAAATTAAAACATGAAAATTTCACATATATAAATTCACACATAATAAACACAGAAAATAATTTTAAAATATTTTTTACTTAGATTCGTGGTCCCAAAATCACCATTCCGAATAGGGTCTAAATCAGTTGTTACAATGTTATTGCCATTTGATGAATTTGATGTGATATTGGGAATGGATTGTGTAACATTCTAATTTTGGGCCTAGTCGAAACAGTGGTTTCGGGACCACAAATCTGATGAGAAAAAAATTATTTTTATTATATTTTTATGGTCTACAATTTCATGGAATGATTTCATGAAAATTTCATTAAAAAATTTTGACGTTTGGGCACTCAATTTAGTCAAAAGGACTAAATTGTAAAAAGTGAAAAAGTTGAGTTCCACTTGTTAGAAGGGTTAAATTGTTATGAGTTTTTAAATTAAAGGTCCTTTAATGGTAATTAGACCATTAGTTAGTGATGGACAAATGTAGACATGAAATGGGTGTAATAAAATAATTTTAAGTTAGGGGCATTTTAGTAATCTCATAATTAAAATAATAAAAAAGGGAAAGTAAGCCAAAATTGTCCATCTTCTTCCCCATTCAGCCGAAATTTGTATTGAAGCCATGGCTAGGGTTTGGTTCAAGCTTCCAAGCTCATTTGTAAGTGATCCTGAGCCATGTTTTTAATGTTCTTTACATTTTTGAAGTATCGGTAACCAAATTTACCTATTTCTACGATTATTTTGAGCTAAGGTTTATGTTTAAAAATTTACCCATGAGTGACATGCTTGTATTTTGATGTCTAGTGGTAGAAAATGAGTGTTTGGTGTTAAATAAATGACTTTTACTAAGCGATTTTCGATGAAAACATTTGAAAGGACCATTTTGTAAAAGTTGTAAAAATGGTATAAAAGTGTGTTATGATGAGAATTATGGTTTACTATAGTTATGAAAATGGTTCAGCTAAGCTTAAAGAGTGAGGAAATTGAATAAAAATTATTTTACGAGCCTATGGGAAAAAGTGTAATTTTGACAAAGTTTAGGGTCAAAATATAATTTTTCCAAAATATGATTTTTGGATCACATTAAATAATGTGACTAATAATTATACGAAATGTGATATTATAGATTAAAGAAACTGAGGATTGGACCTAGATAGGGTGAAAAATGGAAAATCGATGGTTAGGTTCCTTTTTGCTATTTTTGTGCCGAGGTAAGTTCGTGTGTCAATAATATTGCAATGCTATATTTGAATTGGAAATTTTATATTATTATTGCATGAATGAAATGATTTAATATATTGAAAAGTGATGAAAGAATGGTATATAAAATTTGTGAGAATAATGATATATGACTAGTAGCACATGAAATGTTTGATGGTTCAATCATTGATGGCTTGCTATATAATAGCTGAATGTACTGAGAATTTGATATAACATGATGTTTTATTAAGTTGGATAACTTTTGAAACAGTGGAAAGGAAGGTAAATCCATTTGCAAGTAAATACAATATGTGAGGTATGTTAATTGCTTAAATGACGATTAAATGATAAATGTATGCACTTGATAAGAATATGATTTGAATGCTCAATGTATAAAATTTATTAAACATTGACATGATTGATAATAAGAGGAAGAAAAATCTCGGTTGAATGAAATTGGATATTTCGATGGATTCTTGAAAAGGAATTGATGGTAAAAAGGATCTAGCCCGGACGGGTGATCCAGTCCCTATATAGCCCTCCCGAAGAATATGTGTAAATGGATTTAACCTGGACGGGTAATCCAATTAGGATCAAAATTTAGCCTAGATTAGTAATTCAGATTCGAGCTCATTAGAGTATATGTCGTTGCAAGGGATTTAGCCTGGACTGGTAATCCTAACGATACTTTATGAGTTTATACTAGAGGGATTTAGCCTGGACTGGTAATCCCACTGTAAGAAAGGAGGTTCGTGGGAGTGTGCTCTTTAAAAAGGGAAAATACGAATTGACGGACATGAACTTGTAAAGTGATCTACCCTCCCGAAGAATATGTGTGCTGAAATGGATTTAGCCCAGACGGGTAATCCGATTAGGATCTGAATTTAGCCTGAACTAGTAATTCAGATCTGAGACCATTAGAGTATATTCCATTGCAAGGGATTTAGCTTGGACTGGTACTCCTGACGATACTCTATGAGTTTATATTACGAGGGATTTAGCCTGGACTGGTAATCCCGTCGTAAGAGCAAGGTTCACGGGAGTGCATACTTGAAATGATCACTTGTATGAATTGATGGTGAATGGGATATCCATCGAGATTCTGATAAATTCAACGAGATTAATATGAGAAATAAATTAAAAAGTTCTTGCTATGATAAACTTGTCTGTGTTTATAGGATGCTATTATGATGCATATGACTGTCATGTTTGGACGAGTGGCTGTGCTAAGGGATAGCACAGGTATGTACTCGAAGCCCATGGACATGTGTTTGACATGTAAAAGGAAATAGACGTGTGATAAGAATGCAAAGGAATGAGCGATACTTATGAGAATAACTTTTGTGATGATTTTGTGATGGTTATCATTATATTGTACTAAAATAGTTTGGACAACAGCAGTAGTCCTATGACAGCCCTAATTTGGCCCTAGTCGGAAAGTGGTTTCGGGATCACAAAACCGAGTCCCAAAAATAATCAAATGTTATATTATGTGTTTATTTCATGTGAAAGTGCATGTGTGAAAATCACATGCTTTGATTCTGTCATTTGTGAGTGAAATTATATGTGAAAATTTTTGAAAATGCTATAGGCTAATATGTAGTGGCCTAATAAATAGTAGTGCAAAATAGGAGGATTTGCATGTCAAACTTCCCATTTTATGTGTAGTGGCCGGCCATGGTGTTAATGGTAAACAACATGTGCAAAATTTTTTATTGAAGTTATGGCATAAGTATGGCACAAATAATATATGTTATTTTGTGTCATAAAATGTTTAGTAATAGAATAACAAAAAGGAAGAAAAGGAAGGTTTTTGTTCATTCTTGTTCATGAAAGCTGAAAATAGAAGAGAAAGGAGAGGAAAAGAGATCTTGAATGTTCGGTCACTTGGGGAAGAAAAATCCAAGGTAAGTTCATGGTAGTTTGCTTCTATCTTGATGTTCATGAGTTCTTCTTGATTCTACCCTAACTCATGAAGCATATTTTGATTTTTGGTTGTGTTGTGAGCATTCGATCATAAATTAAAATGAAGGAAATGGTTGTTGTTTCATGTCCTTTTGATGAAAAATGGAAGATAGGTGAAGTTGAGCCAAGCAAATGAGCATGCATGTGCCTTAGATGCTAAAGGAAAAATCGGCTAACATGTTGTGCTTTAAAATGATGAAATGAAGATTATGCGTAAGTAGAATTATAGATATGTGATGATTGATTGGTGATATGCATGTTTAAATAACATGCATGCAAGGTACGTGTGAAAGAGTGATTTGGTAATAAACTGTTTGGGACAAGAAGAGAACGTGATTTTGGAAAATCACCATAAATTTTGGGAGATGAGTTAGAAGTTAAATAAATTATGTAATTAAATCTTAATGAGTCTAGTTTCTTATAAAACAAACCGTGTAAGCAAAAGAATTTCCGATAAAGAGATATTTGAAGTGATGTGGGACAGGGTCAGAATGACTTCTAGATCCTCTTTTCTGTCTTTATAAAATCATTATAAATTGTAAAAAAATGTTCATAAGATTAAATTTATATGCTTAGACTCCTTAATTAGTCTAGTTTCAAATGAAATAAACAAGAACATATTTTGAATTCTGTACAATGAGAAATTTGATTCAGTAGTGAGGAGTGGTCGATTAGTTAAACAAAGTGAACAGGGAAACTTTAAGAAAAATCTGGTATTGATTGGCCAAACCAAAAATTCTGAAAATTTATGGATGAAAGATATATGAGTCTATATTCAGGTAAAATTAACGGCACTTGATTTTGAGTTTCGTAGCTCCAGTTATAAATGATTTAGTGACTGTTGCTCAGGAAGACAGCTTGCAGTGAAATTATGATTGTGTGGTAAACATTGACAAAAATTTGTTAATTAGTTGCTTATTGATTTCTTATAAGCTTACTATGATCAGTAGGTGTGAAAGTAGAATATATATATATATATATATGTATATATTATATTTTAAAAGTGATGCTCGAATAGTCGAATAATGACTAGTTTAAAATCTTTGAATTTAAGCTCAAGAGCATAGAGGGGCAAAATTCGGATAAGGGAAAGAGAAAGTAATCGAATAGCCGTTGTAATCGTTCGCAACATTCAAGGTAAGTTCTTAAGTGTTTAAGCTTGATTCCTTTTATATGCCCAAGAGTTAAATTAATATGGAAAAGGAATGTAAATTTTATTTAGTTAATGTGCCGAATATGTAATGATTTAACGCTATGTCGATTATGGCTATTATGCTTAAGTTGAATTGGATTTGGAAATTTGATGCACTAAATGAGTGTTACAATGAATAAACTGTGCCGTATATGTGCTGGTGGAGATATCACGATTTGTGATTATTAAATACCTAAAGGAAACCATGATGTGTATATAATTATTATTATTAGTCCTTTGTGATAGCCGAATATGGCTTGGCACTAAAGTGATTAAATGTGAACTTCGATGAGGTAAACTATTAAAAGTGTGGTGCTATAAGACTATGGGCTAATACGATATGTGGATTCGTTCCGTAAAGTAAATTATTAAGGTATGTGATATGTACTTATGCATGTTAAATCGATTGGAATTGAATCATGAATGTGAATTGCGAAGCATAGATAAAAATGCCTATGACATATATGTGAGTAAGGGTAAAACCATCGTAAATTATCGATAAGGATGGGCTATGTGCGGAACCATCTTATAATTGCTAATTTGAAAGGTTGTGTGTGAATCGATGAGCAATATGTATATATTAGATGAATCGTGACCTTTTGGTTCTACTTGAATTAAGTTGTGCGATAAATAATTTATGTATATGACTTATAGTCGAATGGTCACTATGGGTTAAGTTTGAATGGTGAAATGGATATGTGACATTTATGAATGACTTTTGAACCGAAATGTAAACGATGGTGTTCATATGGAGCTTATACCGAATGTTGCAAATGACTACTGAATATGATATGTTGAATGAGATGTATTAATATATGATTAACTATGTATGATATTTGATGTGTATTCGAGTTAAATCCATGAGCTTCGTCTTTGGTATTATATTCGGATAAATCCGCAGCCTAGTCCCGGTATTATATTTGGGCCTTCGTGCCAGCGTGCTTAGTGCGGTGATGTGTATTCGCCTTCGTGCCTAGCGAGCTTAGTCTTTGGTGATGTGTATTCGCCTTCGTGCCTAGCGTGCTTCGTCTTGGTGATGTGTATTCGGTCTTTGTGCCTAGCGTGCTTCATGCTTGATGTGTATTCGACGCCGTGCCTAGCAGCGTAATGCCGGTGAAATGATATGTTATGTGAATTGGTGTTCCTTGTAAGATAAGGGTTTAGCGAATGTTAAAGATGAAATGATAGTGTATTGTATCATGCTTATATGGCCTAATGGCAAGTATAACATGCTGGTAAAAATGCAATATGCTTTTATAATCGAATGATAAGTCCGAAATGAACGTGAGTGAAATGTTATGCATAAGCTATCAAATGCTAAGTGTGACAATGAGATGAAAGAAAAGTGTTTGAGATGTATAATTATATACGTTCGAATGATGTTAGTACTTAATCGATATGAATATGTTATATGGAACTTGTTGACTTGATTAATCGGGCCTTTGAGCTTAGCAAACTATAATGCCGGTGAGATACTATTCGGGCCTTTGAGCCTAGCAGGCTATAATGCCGATGAACGATATCGGCCTCGAGCCTAACAAAGCGAAATGCCGGTGATTTGAGAAAAGTCCATGACTAAGGTACCTCGTGTTAGGTTGACAAATGAATACATTCAAGACGTTAAGTGGGCAGTGCGCATTATGTACTCATATGTGAGTTTGATCGCAATGAATCATAAGCGTGCATTGTGATACATACGTGAATAAATGTTATAACTATATCTATGATCATGATACCTTCGGGTCGTGGTGTGAAAGTATGTGAAAGTATTCGATTTAATTATGTTATACTTAATTCGGATGAAGTGTGATAAGAATGTTGAATGTGCATTATGTGTTTGTGTGTATTCGGCCAGATGGCAATATACCTAGAATATGGCCACTTAAGAAATTGAATAATCGAAGTATAATTGCGTTTATTTGTTTGCATTGCTTAAGACTTACTAAGCTTATGAAAGCTTACTCGTTGTTACATTCCTCTGTTTTATAGATTGTTGACTTGTTACACTGCTTCGGGTTAGAGTTCACGGAGATATTATCACCTTCGTCGAGCTCACGCTATTGGTGTAAGTAAATCCTAGTATTTGAGTCTATGGCATGTATTGGGTTTTAATGTTGAGTATGTGATATTATAATTTAGCCAAAGGTGTTGGCTAGTGATGTTTTGGGCCTCGTAAGCCCATATATGGGACAAATTGCATGTGAAAAGAAAAGTTTTAAATTGATTGAAATTTTTCGGCACTGTTTTTGTGTGATTGACTGAGTTTAAGTCGGGCAACACCTCGAACCCGGTTCCGGCGAGGGATACAGGCGAGGGGTGTTACAAGTCCTAATTTGAAAATCCACCAAAAAATGTGGAAGTCGAATCAAAGACTAAATTAAATATGAAATGAAAGCTTATTGAGTCTAGTTTCACATAGAAGAAAGTATAAGCAAAAGAATTTAATTGTATGAGATATTTGAATTCTTTTGAGACAGAGTCAGAATGAGTTTAGAATCCCTTGTTCTGACTTGGGAAAATCACTAGAAATTTTACATAAATAATTATGGGTTATAATTCATTTGACTAAACCATTAATGAGTCTATTTTCAATATAATTAGATGGGAACATTAACCCAATCCCGTACTAAAAGATAAATAAATTTTAGTGAAGAAAGGTCGAAGGTGTCAAGCAACAAAATAGGGGAGACTTTAAGGAATAAATTGTACTTATTGGCTAGACCAAAAATTCTGAAAATTTTATGGTAAGAAGATATATGAGTCTAGTTTCAGGGAAAATTTTGGATCTTAATTTGGAGTCCCGTATCTCCTTATATAAATAAATTAGTGACTGTGACTCGAGAAAATAGCTTAATTGGACTTTGAATAATTATAAAGAAACTAAAAAATAGCATGTTAATACATTGCTTATTATTTTTCATGCGAGCTTACTAATCGTAAAGCTTACTCCCACCTTTCCTTTTCTTTTAGTGTTGTCAGGTTGGCTCGAGGTTGAAGATCGTCAAAGGTAGCATCACACGATCAAGCCAATACCTTTGGAGTATTGATACATATGTTAGAAATATCAAGTGAGTGGCATGTATAAGGACCTAGTTCTATGACATGTGTTATTATGATTAGGCTAAATGTATTGGCCTATATCGAGCTATTGTATATGGCCATGAGATGTGGCTCATATTGATTATGGTTTGCAAGTCTAGCTAATCATGTTAAGTTTTAATGTATATGATGTGATGATATGAATATGTTTGTTTACAATGCATGGTTGGTAATATGTCATGTGTGTTGAATGCATGTTTTATGACCAATCGAGCTGTTCATGACCATGAATTAAATGTGTAATATGGTAATAAGATGATATTGTAACACCCCGTACCCGAGTCCGTTACTGGAATCGAACACAAGGTGCACACAGACTTAACTTAACTATTTTCACAGTCCATTTAGAAATTTCCAGACAAGCTGGTTACTGCATCACTATCGCCTTAAAAATCATATCTTGAGTTTCAAAGCTCGAAAATCAGTTTCGAAATTTTTCCCTGAAACTAGACTCATATGTACATCTACAGATTTTTTTCTAGAATTTTTGGTCCATCCAATTAGTACAGTTTATTAGTTAAAGTCTCCCCTGTTACAGGGAACGACTACACTGACCTTAACGCATTACGACTTGGATATCTCCCTGTACAGGGCTTCAATACTGATCCCGTTTGTTTCTATAGAAACTAGACTCAAAGAGGAATCTATACATATATGGCATGACTCCTAATTATCTCTGGTTAATTTATAATGAATTTCCAAATTCGGAACAGGGGATCCAGAAACCGTTCTGGCCCTGTTTCATGAGAACTTTAATATCTCTTAACATATAACTCATATGACCATTTCATTTCTTCCATATGAAAGTAGATTCATCAAGGTTCATTTACATAATTTATTCACTATTTAATTCCATTCCTACTATTTTTAGTGATTTTTCGCATCCACATCACTGCTGCTGTCAGCATCTGTTTTCAAGGTAACCTTTATCTACTTCATAATTTCCTTGCTTCAACTAGCCCTTTTAGCATACATGGCACAAGGAATGATCATGATTAACCATTCCAATGGCTAATCGTTTCCCAACATTTCCATACCTCTTAATGAACAACATACAAAATGATTATGATACCATGCCAAAGTGTATATAAGCCATTTTCGCATGGCTATCCAAATTTATACAAAATCAAAGGGGTCTATGACCAACAAACGAAAGAGTAGTCCTATACATGCCATTTCAAAGTTCAACCAAAATTTGTACCAAAAAGGGGGCTTTGATAGTGTGGATGACTTCGACTTCGATGATCCCGAATCCGATAGCTTAACGAGCAAAATCTATAAAACAGAGAGCCAAAGCAACGGGGTAAGCATTTTTAATGCTTAGTAAGTCTCAAGTAATGAATTCAGCTTTGACTAAAGTATTACATACACATAGCTAAATGAATCACTTTATTAATACACATTCTCATAATCATACTTACTTCACACTTCATCAACATATACACAAGGTATCAATCTATCTAAGAGCCGAAAGTTCGTTAGTCGATTGAACGAATACTAATTCAAACGGATCGACTTTTCCAATGCACATGTAAACATACCTTATCGTATGGGTTTTTCGAGCATATTAATTGAATTTATTACAGCACCAAAACGCTCACCTTCAAACCGAGCTTCTTGAATTTAGCGGATATAACCACAAGCACAATTGCCTTGGTCTTAACCCGGTTGGTAACTTGCACAAATGCCTTGGTCTTAGCCCGGATATAACAACTTCGCACGAATGCCTTTGGTCTTAGCCCGGATATAACAACTTCGACGAATGCCTTGGTCTTAGCCCGGATATAACAACTCATACGAATGCCTTCGGGTCTTAGCCCGGATATAATCACTAGCATAAATGCCTTCGGGACTTAGCCCGGGTATTATTCAAATGCTCATGTGCACATATATCAATAATCACGACACATCCATATTTCATTCTCGTTACTAAGGCTCAAACACAAAACATTTATCAAACCTTTCCAATTTCGCTCAATAGCCACACACAAAGAGCATGATTTCAATTGACTTTATAACTTAGTCCCTACGCACATTCGGCTGTCCGCCATAATAGGACAAATCATTTCAATATAATTCAAGTAGGGTCATTACTCAAGACTTACCTCGGATGTTGTCGAAACGATTTCGACGGCTATTCGATCACTTTTTCCTTTCCTTATCCAACTGTGGTCCTCTAAGCTCTTGAGCTAATTCACACAAATTTAACTTATTAAAATCTCATTATGATAGCTTATGGCGAATATGACAAGGAGTTTAAATGGTCATATGGCCATCCTTTAGCTCAAATACACAATGGTCATGCACATTTTTAATCACAACAAGCAATTCAATACAATTCATTCGAACATCAAAGTGAAGCTCAAGGTACTTAGCCCTTATATACATTAGACATTAGAGTCACATGTGTACGAAATAACGAATCGAATTCAACACATTAGTTAGTACTCTCCTTAGCCGAATTTTCCAAGCCAAGAATAGGCATCCATATGCTTGCCTCTAACCGAACGCATGCACACCAATTCCCCTCATGTGGCCAAATATGCATGTCCATGTTGAGGCCAATTATACACTAAATACCACACAAAAACAGCATACATTTTACTAACTAACGCATTCCATATTGTAACTCAATACGCATCAATCATTTATTTCATAACCGAAACATCATCATATGCAAATATATACCTTGAGATGGTATATATGTCATACCAATACATCATATGCAAACATATGTACATATAGGTGCAAGGGCCGAATCTCAAGTTGCTTATATCCAAATATAAACACATATCCAAAGCTCAAATCTTACCTACCATGCAATATGCATAAATCATACTTATGGATATACCATGGCGAATACACCACAACACCATACCGTTTCAATTTGGTCATGGTTAAACAAAGAACTTAGTATCTCATTCAAAAATGCTAAAAGAAAATCTAAGAGTCCTCAATCCACCATCACATGTATCATTATCAAGCTTCATTTTTAGCATGTAAATGACATCAACACCAAGCAAGAATGATGCATCCATGGCCGAGTGTCATTTCCATCACCTAACAAGATTTAGACCATGGGCTAGGTAGAACTCAAGCTACCAACTAAAACATGCATGCATCTCATGGACAACATCAAACATACCTTAGTCTAACAAATCACCATAGCCGATTGTTTCAAGCTCCTCCCCTTCCTTTCTTTCCTCTATTCGGCCAAGGATGAACCAAAGGACACACTTGTTTCCTTTCTTCCTTAGAATTTTCAGCCAAAAGAAGTGACAATTAATGAACACTTTTTTTTTCTTCTTTCCCCTCAACTCACAGCAATGGGAGAAACAATCACACCCATCTCTTTTTTTTTCCTTTTTCATTATTCAATTCCCATGCTCATTATTTTATTTTTTTCCTCCATACACCATTGTCACAACATGTTTTATGACATGTTTTTGCCCATAATCCCTTGTCATGGCCGGCCACTAGCTATTAGGGGGGAAATTTGACATGCAAGCCCCTCATTTTTGCATGCATGATCTACTAGTCATCACACATTTCCCCATCATACTTTCAAAGTTTTCTACTAGGTCCTTTCTAGTGAAATTCACATTTATAACTCTAAATCAAAACATCAAAAATATCACACATGAGTTAACACATATTATAGGCAATAAAATAAATATGAAATTATTTTTATGCCTCGGTTTTGTGGTCCCGAAACCACATTTCGACTAGGGTCGTTTTAAGGCTGTCACAACTCTCCCCCACTTAAGAAATTTTCGTCCCCGAAAATCTTACCGGTAAATAGGTTTGGATATCGCTCTTTTATAGAGTTCTCGGGTTCCCAAGTAGCTTCTTCCATTCCGTGTCTGAGCCATAACACTTTCACTAACGGAACCCTTTTGTTTCGCAATTCTTTCACTTCACGTGCTAGGATACGAATCGGTTCTTCTTCATAACTCATATTGGCTCGAATTTCAACCTCTGATAGACTAATTACGTGCGATGGATCAGATCTATAACGTTGAAGCATCGAAACATGAAAGACGTCGTGAATCTTTTCAAGTTCAGGGGGCAAAATCAAACGATACGCAACTGGACCGACTCGTTCGGATATCTCATATGGCCCGATGAACTTCGGACTCAATTTGCCTTTACGGCCAAATCTGAGTATCTTTTTCCAAGGCGAAACTTTAAGAAACACTTTATCTCCCACCTGATACTCAATGTCTTTTCGTTTCAGATCCGCGTACGACTTCTGACAATCGGAGGCTATCTTCAGATTTTCACGGATTACTTTTACTTTCTGTTTAGCATCTTTAATCAAATCCACTCCGAAAATTTTGCTTTCACCGAGCTCGGTCCAAAACAATGGTGTACGGCATTTATGCCCGCATAAGGCCTCGTAAGCGCCATCTTAATACTTGATTGAAAACTATTGTTGTGCGAATTCAATCAAAGGAAAATACCGTTCCATGAACCACCGAACTCGAGGATGCAACATCTCAACATATCCTCAAGTATCTGAATTATCCGCTCAGATTGACCATCGGTTTGGGGGTGAAAGGCGGTGCTGAAATGCAACTTGGTACCCAAAGCTTCTTGCAATTTCTTCCAAAATCTCGAGGTGAATCTCGGATCTCTATCGGACACAACAGAAATCGGTACCCCGTGTAATCTCACAATCTGAGAAACGTACAATTCAGCTAGTTTATCCAATGAAAAATTCGTACGCACGGGGATAAAGTGAGCCGACTTAGTCAGTCTATCAACAACAACCCAAATCGCATCCTTCTTGCTTGCTGACAATGGCAGTCCGGACACAAAGTCCATTGTGACTCGATCCCATTTCCACTCGGGTATCCTGATCGGTTGAAGTAACCCTGAAGGCACTTGATGTTCCGCTTTCACTTGTTGACATATTAAACATCTCGAAACAAAGTCGGAGATGACTCATTTCATACCATGCCACCAAAACCGACGTTTCAAATCGTTGTACATCTTCGTACTCCCCGGGTGAATTGCCATTCGGCTACAATGGGCTTCGTTCAGAATTATCGAAATAAGTTCCGAATTCTTTGGAACACACAGACGACTTCTGAACCTCAAACAATCGTCATCATCAATTTGAAACTCCGATTCCTTGTTCGGAACACACTCAGCCCGTTTTGCAACCAACTCATCGTCAACTTTCTGAGCTTCACGAATTTGATGAGTCAACAATGGTTTGGCCTTTAATTCGGCTACTAACACATTTTCAGGTAGAATAGATAAGTGTACATTCATCGCTCGTAAAGCAAACAGTGATTTCCGGCTTAAGGCATCCGCAACCACATTAGCCTTTCCCGGGTGGTAATCAATAACAAGCTCATAATCTTTTAACAACTCGAGCCAATGTCTTTGTCACAGATTTAAGTCTCTTTGAGTCATTAAATATTTGAGACTTTTGTGATCCGAATACACATGGCACTTCTCACCAAATAAGTAATGTCGCCATATGTTTAAGGCGAATCGATGGCAACCAATTCGAGATCATGGGTCGGATAATTTTTCTCATGTGGCTTTAATTGTCTCGACGATAGGCCACAACTCGACCTTCTTGCATCAATACGCAACCTAACCCAAGTAGGGAGGCGTCACTACGAGATGACAAACTCTTTGCGATTCGGGCTGCACTAATCTTGGAGCTTAGTCAAATGAGTTTTCAATTGATCGAAACTTTTTGACACTTTTCCGTCCATTCAAACTTGACATCTTTCTCAAGCGGTTTCATCATGGGTGTGGCTATCATCGAGAATCCTTTTACAAACCGTCGGTAGTGTAAGCAAGTCCCAAAAGCTCGAACCTCGATAATATTTCTCGGAGGCTTCCAGTTAAGTATGGCTGAAATTTTGCTCTGTCGACTCGAATACCCTATGTAGATACCACATGACCCAAGAAACTAACCTCTCTTAACCAGAACTCACACTTGCTGAACTTAGCATATAACTGCTTATCCCGTAAAATTTGCAACACTAATCTCAGGTGCTCCGCATGTTTGGTCTCATCTCTTGAATAGACCAAGATGTCGTCAATGAACACAACTACGAACCAATCCAAATATGGTCTAAAGATCCGATTCATCAAATCCATAAATACCGCAGGGGCATTAGTGAGCCCAAACGGCATCACTAAGAACTCGTAGTGACCATATCTCGTTCTGAAGGCAGTTTTGGGTATGTCCGAATCTCGATTCAAGAATCGATAATAGCCCATCTCAAGTCTATTTTTGAGAACACCGAGGCTCCTTCAGTTGATCGAACAAATCATCGATACTGTGATAACGGATATTTGTTCTTTATTGTCACTTTATTGTCGACGATAGTCGATGCACAACCTCATGGTTCCGTCCTTCTTTTCACAAACAACACTGGTGGACCCCAAGGTGAAAAACTCAGGCGAGCAAAACCTCTATCCACCAACTCTTGCTTGCTCGAACTTTCAACTCCTTTAATTCGTTGGTGCCATACGACACGGAGCTATCGAAATCGGTGTGGTCCGGTACAAGCTCAATACCAAACTCTATCTCCCGAACAGTGGCAAACCCGGTAATTCTTGGGAAAAACATCCAGGTATTCACAAACCACCAGCACAGATTCGGGTTTTATTTCTAACTCCTTATCATCAAGTACATACGCAAGGTATGCTTCGCACCCTTTTCTTACATATTTCTGGGCCAACATTGATGATATTACAGCTAGCAACCCCTTCAAGTCCGTAGACTCAACTCGCATCATCTCGTTATTTGCACACCTCAAATCAATAGTCTTGCTTTTGTAATTCACAACCGCATCATGCACGGTCAACCAATCCAAACCAAGAATAACATCAAATTCATCGAACGGCAAAAGCATCAAGTTCGTAAAAAACAGGAACCTCGAATTACTAGGGGGCATTTCTTACACACTTTGTCAACAAGCACGTAACGACCCAAGGATTTGACACCGAATTACGAACTCGAGAGACTCAATAGGTAAAGTCTTCTTGGATGCTAAGGTTTCGCATATATAAGAGTGAGTAGAACCAGGGTCAATTAAAGCAATCACATTAGTATCAAAGAGAGTGAAAGTACCGGTAATAACATCTGGCGAGGAAGCATCCTTGCGTGCACGTATTGCATAAGCCCTAGCAGGAGCGCGAGCCTCGGATCTGGTTGTAGCATCTCTAGATCCTCGCTGACCACCACTAGTATTGCCCGTATTTCTAGATGGTCTACCTCGAGCTGTGGTAGTGCCCGGTTTCCCACTCTGATTTACATTACATTCGGACAACCTCGGGCAATCTTTAATGAAGTGGTCGACTGATCCGCACTTGTAACAGAGCGGTCACGGAATCTCTGACTCCCAAAATGCCATTTTCCACAATATTGGCACTCAGTTCGTCTCGACGATCATTGCCAACATTGGCGATCGAAGTGACTCGCGTGCCCATAGGGGTCGATCGCGGTCTCGTCTAGAAAAGCCGAAGTGTCTCTAGACCGGCCTAAGCCATCTCTAAATTTCTTTGATGATCGTGGGAAGGGCTTCCCAAGACCTCTTACTGAAACTCCCTTGCTCCCACTTCACTTTTCTTTTCTCCATCTTGAGCTCCTCGGCTTTGCACGCTCGCTCGACAAGAGCCACAAACTCTCGGATTTCCAAAATGCCAACATACTGACTTTATAGCATCATTCATCCATCTTGAAGTGTTTACACATCACGACTTCGAAGAAATGCATTCTCGCTGCATCTGGCTAAGCCTCACAAATTTTCGTTCATAGTCGGTGAACCGACATGGAACCTTGTTTAAGTTCAAGAAATTCCTTCCGTTTTTGGTCAATGAATCTTTGGTCGATATACTTCTTCGAAACTTCGGTTTGGAAGAACTCCCAAGTTACTTGCTCTCGGCACAACAAGTCGAGTACTCCACCAATACTAGGCGTAATCGCGTAGCAAGGAGATAGTACACTTTAGGCATTCATCGGGTGTACAAGATAGCTCATCGAGTACCCGGATAGTGTTGTCCAACCAAAATTCAGCTTGCTCGGCATCATCACTATCCGTAGCTTTAAATTTAGTAGCCCCATGTTTTCGGATTCTGTCAACTGGGGGCTTACTTGACCTTATTTGGTTAGTTACCGGGGGCATTGTAGGTGCGGGGGTTGTATTAGTCGGGAATGGAGGTTGTGGAACAGCTAGTTCGAATGTATTGGTTGAACCAATCATTCATCACGCTATAAAAGGCTTGCCTAGCCTCATCATTCGGATTGCTAGCAACAGGTTGAGAGTCCGCCCATTGTCCCTTGTCGGGAGCAGCGCCACACTCTCCACATCATCAGCTATCGCTCGGTTGGGATCGGGATCCATTACTATAGATAAACACAATTTCAAATGTCAGAAATCACCACACTATCAATTAATCACAAAATGGCATGTATAGCTAGACCCAAACGTATTACGGTAGTCCTAGAATCGACTAAACCGTAGCTCTGATACCAATAAAATTGTAACACCCCGTACCCGAGTCCGTTACTGGAATCGAACACAAGGTGCACACAGACTTAACTTAACTATTTTCACAGTCCATTTAGAAATTTCCAGACAAGCTGGTTACTGCATCACTATCGCCTTAAAAATCATATCTTGAGTTTCAAAGCTTGAAAATCAGTTTCGAAAAATTTCCCTGAAACTAGACTCATATGTACATCTACAGGATTTTTTGTAGAATTTTTGGTCGATCCAATTAGTATATTTTATTAGTTAAAGTCTCCCCTGTTACAGGGAACGACTACACTGACCTTTGCGCATTACAACTTGGATATCTCCCTGTACAGGGCTTCAATACTAATGCCGTTTGTTTCTTTAGAAACTAGACTCAAATAGGAATCTATACATATATGGCATGACTCCTAATTATCTCTGGTTAATTTATAATGAATTTCCAAAGTCGGAATAGGGGATCCAGAAACCGTTCTGGCCCTGTTTCACGAGAACTTTAATATCTCTTAACATATAACTCATATGACCGTTTCGTTTCTTCCATATGAAAGTACATTCATCAAAGGTTAATTTACATAATTTATTCACTATTTAATTCCATTCCTACTATTTTTAGTGATTTTTCGCATCCACATCACTGCTGCTGTCAGCATCTATTTTCAAGGTAACCTTTACCTACTTCATAATTTCCTTGCTTCAACTAGCCCATTTAGCATACATGGCACAAGGAATGATCATGATTAACCATTCCAATGGCTAATCGTTTCCCAACATTTCCATACCTCTTAATGAACAACATACAAAATGATTATGATACCATGCCAAAGTGTATATAAGCCATTTTCGCATGGCTATCCAAATTTATACAAAATCAAAGGGGTCTATGACCAACAAACGAAAGAGTAGTCCTATACATGCCATTTCAAAGTTCAACCAAAATTTGTACCAAAAAGGGGGCTTTGATAGTGTGGATGACTTCGACTTCGATGATCCCGAATCCGATAGCTTAACGAGCAAAATCTATAAAATAGAGAGCCAAAGCAACCGGGTGAGCATTTTTAATGCTTAGTAAGTCTCAAGTAATGAATTCAGCTTTGACTAAAGTATTACATACACATAGCTAAATGAATCACTTTATTAATACACATTCTCATAATCATACTTACTTCACACTTCATCAACATATACACACAGGGTATCAATCTATCTAAGAGCTGAAAGTTCGTTAGTCGATTGAACGAATACTAATTCAAACGGATCGACTTTTCCGATGCACAGGTAAACATACCTTATCGTATGGGTTTTTCGAGCGTATTAATTGAATTTATTACAGCACCAAAACGCTCACCTTCAAACCGAGCTTCTTCGGAATTTAGCCGGATATAACCACAAGCACAATTGCCTTCGGGTCTTAACCCGGATTTGGTAACTTGCACAAATGCCTTGGTCTTAGCCGGATATAACAACTTCGCACGAATGCCTTGGTCTTAGCCGGATATAACAACTCGCACGAATGCCTTTGGTCTTAGCCGGATATAACAACTCGCACGAATGCCTTGGTCTTAGCCCAGATATAATCACTAGCATAAATGCCTTCAGGACTTAGCCCGGGTATTATTCAAATGCTCATGTGCACATATATCAATAATCACGACACATCCATATTTCATTCTCGTTACTAAGGCTCAAACACAAAACATTTATCAAACCTTTCCAATTTCGGCTCAATAGCCACACACAAAGAGCATGATTTCAATTGACTTTATAACTTAGTCCCTACGCACATTCTACCGTCCGCCATAATAGGACAAATCATTTCAATATAATTCAAGTAGGGTCATTACTCGAAGACTTACCTCGGATGTTGTCGAACGATTTCGACGGCTATTCGATCACTTTTTCCTTTCCCTTATCCAACTGTGGTCCTCTAAGCTCTTGAGCTAATTCACACAAGTTTAACTTATTAAAATCTCATTATGATAGCTTATGGCCGAATATGACAAGGAGTTTAAATGGTCATATGGCCATCCTTTAGCTCAAATACACAATGGTCATGCACATTTTTAATCACAACAAGCAATTCAATACAATTCATTCGAACATCAAAGTGAAGCTCAAGGTACTTAGCCCTTATATACATTAGACATTAGAGTCACATGTGTACGAAATAACGAATCGAATTCAACACATTAGTTAGTACTCTCCTTAGCCGAATTTTCCAAGCCAAGAATAGGCATCCATATGCTTGCCTCTAACCGAATGCATGCACACCAATTCCCCTCATGTGGCCGAATATGCATGTCCATGTTGAGGCCAATTATACACTTAATACCACACAAAAACAGCATACATTTTACTAACTAACGATTCCATATTGTAACTCAATACGCATCAATCATTTATTTCATAACGAAACATCATCATATGCAAATATATACCTTGAGATGGTATATATGTCATACCAATACATCATATGCAAACATATGTACATATAGGTGCAAGGGTAGAATCTCAAGTTGCTTATATCCAAATATAAACACATATCCAAAGCTCAAATCTTACCTACCATGCAATATGCATAAATCATACTTGTGGATATATCATGGCCGAATACACCACAACACCATACCGTTTCAATTTGGTCATGGTTAAACAAAGAACTTAGTATCTCATTCAAAAATGCTAAAAGAAAATCTAAGAGTCCTCAATCCACCATCACATGTATCATTATCAAGCTTCATTTTTAGCATGTAAATGACATCAACACCAAGCAAGAATGATGCATCCATGGCCGAGTGTCATTTCCATCACCTAACAAGATTTAGACCATGGGCTAGGTAGAACTCAAGCTACCAACTAAAACATGCATGCATCTCATGGACAACATCAAACATACCTTAGTCTAACAAATCACCATAGCCTATTGTTTCAAGCTCCTCCCCTTCCTTTCTTTCCTCTATTCGGCCAAGGATGAACCAAAGGACACTTGTTTCCTTTCTTCCTTAGAATTTTCAGCCAAAAGAAGTGACAATTGATGAACACTTTTTTTTTTCTTCTTTCCCCTCAACTCACGGCAATGGGAGAAACAATCACACCCATCTCTTTTTTTTTTCTTTTTCATTATTCAATTCCCATGCTCATTATTTTATTTTTTTCTTTCATACACCATTGTCACAACATGTTTTATGACATGTTTTTGCCCATAATCCCTTGTCATGGCCGGCCACTAGCTATTAGGGGAAAATTTGACATGCAAGCCCCTCATTTTTGCATGCATGATCTACTAGTCATCACACATTTCCCCATCATACTTTCAAAGTTTTCTACTAGGTCCTTTCTAGTGAAATTCACATTTATAACTCTAAATCAAAACATCAAAAATATCACACATGAGTTAACACATATTATAGGCAATAAAATAAATATGAAATTATTTTTATACCTCGGTTTTGTGGTCCCGAAACCACATTCCGACTAGGGTCGTTTTAAGGCTGTCACAGATATTGTCTTGAACATGGATGTTTGATGTGTAAGTTAGTAACCATAGTATAATGGTATAGGTGATTAATAAGATTACAAGGTCAAATGAATGTGTAATAATGTGGCTAGACTAGTTTATCATGAGTAGGTGGAACATATGTATAATGACGAACTAATGTTAAGTGTGCCTCAATAATGTGTGTTTAATCACAAAAATGATGCCATGATTTGTGAGATGGTGTGTATAAGGTTGTAAAGGTTTATGGGAAACATGAAGGCATGGAAAATAGCCTAAGAGTTAACTACACGGGTTGAGACACAACCGTGTGTCTCAACCATGTGAGGGACATGGCCTGGTGACACGGGTGTGTGGCCTGGCCGTGTGGTTCAATTTAATTACTGATGTCACAAATAGAGAGTTACACGGTCTGAGGACATGGACGTGTTGATGGCACACGGATGTGCCCCTGTGTCCATACGGGCGTGTGACCCTGTTTCATGAGAAAAAATTTTCTAAGTTTTCCCAAAACTTTCCAAAGTTCTTAGTTTAGTCCCGAACCTTTTCTAAAGTATGTTTTGGGTTTCGTAGATCCAAATAAGGGACTATGTGCATGTGATAGAATGTTTTAAAATATGAATGAAATTTTATAGCCTGATTTGCATGATTGTTTGTGTTTAAGTCCGATAATGTCTCGTACCCTGTCCCGGTGTAAGACACGGGTAAAGGGTGTTACAAATTGGTTAACCTAATATGATGCAGTGGTGAATTGTAAACAAAAATATTTTGTAATGAAATGTGAGAAAGGTGAATTGCTTTATGTTGAATCTAATAAACTGGATGGATTACCTAATGTGATTTCAACAATGTCAACACAAAAATATGTTATAAATGTAACATCCTAGCTGGAACAGTGGTTTCGAGACAAAAAAAATCGAAGTAGAAATAATTATTTTATGATTATTATGAGGTCTAGGATGAGAATGCATGCTCGTGTGAAAATTTCATGAAGAATTCTATGCCTAAGATGCCCAATTTATTTTTTTGGGACTAAATTGAATAAGTTGCAAAACTTGTGTTCTAAAAGCTTTCAAATGGAATTGAGTTGGATTGTCAATTAGAGGCCCTTAAATAGTAATTTGACCAAGTTCTAAAATTTTGGACAAAAATGGGCATGCATGGATAAAAATTCAAAGTTTAGTAAAAAGGGCATTTTGGTCATTTAGTTAGAATAAAAAAAGGAAAAATTAAACAAAAATGTTGTCCATCTTCTCTAAGGGGTGCCGAAATTTGGGAGTCTCCATAGCTAGGGTTTTCAACATTTCAAGCTTGATTGTAAGTGTTCCCTAGCACTGTTTTTAACGTTCTCTGCATTTTTGAGATCCACGAAGCTTAATCTATCTATTTTGACCCATAATTTGAGCTAGGGTTTATGTTCAAAAACTTACCCATATGTGACATGCATGCTCTTTAATGATTAATGGAGCAATATGAAAGTTTGATGTTAGATAAACATCTTTTGTAAGGTGATTTTTCATGAAAATACCTAAAAATAACTTGTTTGTAAAAAAGGTGTAAAATGGGTAGTGAATATGTGAAATGAAAGAAAATGTGGGCTGCTATTAGCTAGTATACGATTCAACTAGGCTTGGGTAACAAAGAAAATGCATGCATTTCATTTTACGAGCCTAGGGACCAAAGTGTAAAAATATGCAAAGTTAGGGTAAAAACGTAATTTTGCCATAGACTAAATTATTGGGCTGAAAATTGATGAACGTGATATATTAATAATTTAAATTTCTTACATAGACTCAGAAAGTCCAATCCCGGAATTAGACCATGGAAAACAAAATGTTTTGGAATAGTCGAAATTCAAAATCGAAACACCATCTAGGTAAGTTCGTGTAACCTAATTGATTATATAAATATGTTGATTATAATTGTTATGTGGAATTGAATGTGTAATGTAAGAATATTGAATTATGTAAATTTATTCAAAAGTTAAGAATTTATTGAAAAGGGATTTGTAATCCGTTTGAATTTTTGAATTCTGATGGTTAGGTAATTTCTTATATGAAATGGTATCCTGCATGTGTTGCAGAAAGGATTTAGCCCGGACATGTAATTCCAAAATGAGTCTATCAAATATATGTTTCAAGTAGGATTTAGCCTGGACTGGTAATCCTAATTGATTGGATTTAGCCTGGACTGATAATCCAGATTTGACTCTATAGGGAATTCTTTGTCACATAAAGGATTTAGCCTAGACTGGTAAACCGATAAGGCCCTTAGAGTATATATATAGTACAGCTAAAATTTAGCCTGGACTAGTAATTCTGCTATAGGATATGTGGCTCGAGAGTGTACCAAGAAGGTACTATTGGATACGAATTGATGGATGAAATATCGATCGGGAATTCAGTAATTTAATGCATAATATATATATATATATATATATAAGACATGAGAAATATGAAATAGAATGTGTACATGATATGATGGGTTCATCTATGCATCCTGTATTATTTGAGACTAACTTATTGATTGAGTGCATGTGTTTAGGGAAAATTATCTAAAATTGTTGGGTAGTATAGCTTATTGAGATTATGTTTTTAAAATGACTGGTAAGTTTACTTTCCGTTATACGAACTTACTAAGCATGTAATGCTTACCTTGTTTCATTTTCCCTGTGTTTTAGTGCTTGCGGATTCGTGAAGGTTGGAGGACGGTTGGACCTTTGATCACACTATCAACAATCTCATTTTGGGTATAAAAGAAATATTCATTTAAATATAATGGCATGTATAGGGTAATTTACCTTTTGTCATATGTGTCATTTAATTTGCCCAAGTGTGATGGCTTTTGATGATTGATAATTCAATTTGTATATAGCCTTGTAATATGGCTAATTTGTGATTATTGGGTTGTAACTCTAGTTAATTATGCAAGTATGAATTGAGTTACACTCATGTTGTGCATGGTGATTATTTGTGTTGACTAGAGTGATGAGTTCCATTTATGTTTAGAGAAAGAATTATAATCAATAGGTGTGATCACTATCTTGAGAAAATGGTATAAATGAGAAGTAGGTTATTGCTAAAGATTTGTTATGGAATTTGTGTGGTATGACTTAAGTCACTTGCTAAATTTGAATATGTACTAAGTGAACTCTATATGGTCATACATTAACCACATTTTGATCAAAAATCAAGCCATGATTGTAAGCCTTATAAACTATGATTGATCATGTTCTAATGAGGGTGGCAATTGGCTTGGAAAATAGCCATAAAATTGTTGACACGGGTAGACACACAGGCATGTGTCTTGGCCATGTGTGACTCACGGTCTTCCCTATCGGCCTATTGTTCAGTCGTGTGTCCCCTGCACCCTAGTTTTACAAGTCAGAATGCCAGTAGTAAACACACAGGCTAAGACACAAGCATGTGTTTTGGCCGCGTGAGAGACACAGCCTACCCACATGGGCGTGTACTTTGGCCGTGTGAAGTCTGTACCATTTTATGAAAAATCATTTAATTTTTAATTCACCACACGGTCTTGCCGCACGGGCGTGTGACATGGCCATGTGACCTTTTTTGGTACTAACGTCATAATCAGAGAGTTACACGGCCTGAGGACACAGGCATATCCCTTCATCACACGGGCGTGTGGCATTACTTTGATGAAAAATTTCCTAAGTTTTCCAAAGATCCCGAATTAGTCCCAAATCATCCCCAATATTTGTTTTGGGCCTCGTAGGCCCATATAAGGGACAATATGAAAATGTATGAATGGTTTTAAATTGGATGAAATATTATAGCCCGTTTTTACGTGAGTATTAATATAAATGTTTGGTAATGCCTCGTGCCCTGTCCTGGCCTCGGTTATGAGTAAGAGGTGTTACAAGAAATGGGTATGATGCCTATCCTGTGTATGTGATGGATACCAATGTATATGAGTCGAAGATTCAGTCAGTGCGGGTAGTATGTGAATTTCCTTATGTATTCCCTGAAGAATTACCTTGTTTACCACCGAAAAGAAATGTGGATTCCTCTATAGATCTTGTTCCAGGTACAACACCTATATCCATAGCACTTTACAGTATGGCTCCTACTGAATTGAAAGAGCTGAAAGTACAGTTGCAAGAATTGATTGACAGAGGTTTTGCTCGACCTAGTTTCTCACCTTAGGGTGCACTGGTTCTTTTTGTAAAGAAGAAAGATGGATCATTGAGGCTGTGCATTGATTACAGACAGCTCAATAAAGTTACAATAAAGAACAAGTATCCATTGCCTCGGATCGATGACTTTTTTGAACAGTTAAAGTGTGCTACTGTATTTTTGAAGATTGACCTCCGTTCTGGTTATTATCAACTACGAGTAAAGGAATCAGATGTGCCAAAGACAGCTTTTAGAATCAGGTATGGACATTATGAGTTTCTTGTAATGCCATTCGGCTTGAAAAATGCACCTGCAGTGTTTATGGATTTGATGAACAGAATTTTAAGCCCGTTTGTGACAGCCCTAAATTGACCCTAGTCGGAAAGTGGTTTCGGGACCACTAAACCGAGTCATAAAAATAATTAATTGTTATATTCTATGCTTACTATGTGTGTGCATGCATATGTGGAAGTTTCATTCTCTAATTTTACCAATTTTATGAGAAATTATTAAATAGGGATCAATGTGAAACATGGTGAAATATGATAGGCTAATTTTAAATGGCTTATTAGTGCATGTTAACACAAGGGTGGAGTTGCATGTCAAATAACCCATTTCCTAAGGTAAGGGCTGGCCATGACATGATGATGGGCAAAGAAAACATGTCCTAGACATGTTGGCCTAGTGCATTATGGAAGGAAAATAAAGAAATGAAAAAAGGAAAATGATGAAAAAAAGAGTGTGGATGCCCCCACTTGTTGCCGTGAGTTGAGGAAAAAGAAAGGAGAAAAATTTTGTTGTTCATCCTTTCTCATTTTGTTACAATTGCCATGACTTGAGAAGAAGAAAAAAAAGTGTCCATTCTCTCATTTTTCTTTGCATGGCCGAATGTACTAAGAAGAAAGGGGGGGAAGCTTGAGAAAATTAGCCATGGGAGCTTACTAGACTAAGGTGTTTTGATACAAGAAGGTATGTTTTATGCCACTCTTGAAAATGCATGCATAGTTTGGAGGATTGGTTCAAATTTTTCCTTGAATCTTGGATCGAAACTAAGTTGTTAGGTGAGTTAAATTTAGGCCAAGAATGTTGTATTTCCTAATTAGTGTTTTGATGTTGTTGTGATGAAAGCATGGAGATGAGTGAGTTGAATGTTTAACAAAAGGAGATTTTGTGCCATTGAGTTCTTGTTGTTATGTGTGTATGTGCATGAGTATTCGGCCATGCTATAAAATTTATGTTGCAAAATGATTTAATGCTTAATGTGATATATAATAGTACTTGTGAATGAGCTTGAGAGCACCTAAATTATTAGTTGGAAGTGCCGAATGTAGTCTTGGATGAATTTTAAAGAACAAAGAAATTTTGGGTGACTAGAGGTCAAGGACATTCGGCCAAAGGCTTGTGTGCTAGCAAAATTTGGCCTAGATGGGGTAAATGTTAAGTGTTAAATGCAATGGAAATGCTAGATTAATGTTGCACATTCGGCTATAGTTAGGCATGTTTATGATCTCATTTAGATGATTAGACATAAAAAGGGTGGTAATGAGGCTGAAGTAATGAATGTAGCATTCGGCCATATGGGGTAAAAATGGGTCAAATGTTCGTGAAATAAAACTTTGTGAATTGATGAATTAATGATGATAGTATTGTTGATGTCATGTACATATGTATAAATATTTGGCAAGACGGTTAAACTAGTTAATTTATTGATTAGCTCAAGAAGCTAGAGGGGGAGAATTAAGCAAAAGTAAAGGAAAGAACATCGAATAGCCGAGTTGGAACCATTTTACCCAACACAAGGTAAGTCATTAAGCATATATTTGGCATTGTTTTAAATGATCATAATATCTATGCAATTGTGTTTAATGAGATGATATGTAAATGAAAATGTATGTGTATGGAATGATGACATTGTTGAATGTAAAAGAAATAGTGAAATGTGTAGAAAGTTTGCTTTCGGCACTAAGTGTCTTGAACAATACGTGTGTATGCGGTGGCGAGATTGGCACTAAGTGTGCATCTTTGGAAATATATGGCACTAAGTGTGCATCTTGGAAATATCTGACCTTTGGGTGTGCGAGCTCGAAGGGTATGGCACTATGTGTGCGGGCTTAAATCACATGGCACTAAGTGTGCGAAATCGAGTATTAAGCCTCGTGTGTGCGTACTCTATATATATATATCTCCGATCGAACAATTATATGGAGGGTGTGTCTTCATCGAGTTGAGTATGGACAGCGGAAAGAGTAAGTACCTTGAGTTCGTGGCTAATAGATACTATGTTCATGCTCGGAGTTGAGTCGGTAAGTTTTAAATCTATGTGATGATTTCAATTGCATGATTGTTGCGGAAATGAAATGATGTATGGAAATTGCTTCAAATATCCTATTGAATAGTATATGAAATGTAAATGTATGACTTGGTATGAGATTGATCCGAAGGTCTAAGGAACTATGGTATAGTTAGGTATGGCTGGAAATGGGCCTTGTTTCATTATTTCATTTTATGATAATTTTAGTAACGGATGGTTGTGAAATGCTTATGACTTCATCGAGTTATAAACTCACTCGGTGTTTTCTTGTCACCCATTTTAGGTCTCTTGGACTCGTGATCGTTTGCGTTTTCGGAACCGTCGTTAAAGTCATCACACCGGCTGGAAATCTTTTGGTATTGTCTTCGTAGTTGAACTAGGAGAACATTTGGCATGTATAGGCTATTTTGTTTTGTTGAATCTCGGGTTGTAAACTTTAAGTCATGTGAAGATGGCCTATGTGGTCGGTTGAGTGTGAATCTAAAACCTATAGGCACGAGCCTTAGAAACCTTAATTTTGATAAGGTGGCCATAGTTTGTATTATGTATGATGAAATAGTTGGCCATGGAAGAATTATGAAATAGTCATTGTTTGCTTTAGTACGAGATCTTGCCAAGAAGAAGTGAGGTGAGATGGAAAAATCACTAAAAATAGTATAAGTAGAATTAAATAGTGAATAAATTATGAAATTCAACCCAAATCACATTTATAGTCATGCTCACATACGATTTTTCATCACATAGCATCAATTATCAATTTTTGCCTATTTTGGGCCCAACAGCCCATCAGACCCATTAAGCCTATTCTAGCCCAGTTGGCCAATTCACAGCCCAAGCCCATGGAATTGCTCATGGGGCCTCAGACAACCTATCGGTTTCCATCTCATGGGTGTTCGCACACTCGCAAGACTGTCGTAGTCAAACTTTTGACTTTTCAGCATTTCGGCTTTTGCTGATCTACTTGTGTGTGCAGTGTGTGTACACACCTTCGACTTTATATCAAGTTATCATAGGGTAGAAGTACACACCTTATCACTTGGAGTACTAAGTATTCATAATCGCCCGAACCTATATTCAACGTTATATTCCATTAGTCACATTCCATTAATTCAAAATAAATCCACTACTTACCGAAGAACAACCTATACTTGCCTTGACTAGATTGATCGACTGCGATCTGCCTATGTAACTCGAAATCTGATGTAGTCCCCCTTTCGCATCTAGGCGGAAAGTCCCTAACGGCTGACACCTTACGTCACTTAATCTTGGGAGCCTCTATCCTAACCTCTCTACTAGAACCCCCTTTTTCCATCGGCGATCACACTCTTGAATGAGAGGGAAAAAGAGAAATAAATGGAGAAATAGTAGGTTAACGAAAGTTTTTGAAAGAATAAAGAAGAATCGGCTTTTAAGAGTGTAGAAATGAAAGAACCTAGAAATGTTTAACAAAAGCCGAAGAAGATCTAATTCACTTACCGATTGCGAGATTGATTGCCAACAAGAAATCAAACCCCTAAAGTGTACGAATCGATTTTTAAATGAAAAAGAAGTAGTCGACTAAGTTGAAGAGGGAGGAGATTAATTCGATTAAAATAGGGAAGAAAAGATCAAGAATTTGGCTTAAAGAAAAGAGGAGGTGATATGCGACTAAAGCACACAAAAACAACAAATGCCCTTACTCGCCCATACGACACACATATTTATACTAAAATAAATAAATACACCTACACTCCTCAATCGACTTAAACTCGTTAAGATAATTTCCCTTCGAATTCTCCAATTTTATCACCATCAGATCTACCTTTAATCCTCATCTTACTCCTCTTGATTTTAGCTAAAAATTCCAATTTGAATTGCATTCAAATTGCTTCCACCGTACAACACTTGAGTAGCAAAATTAAATTCTCCCTGCGCGTGCGCCTCCACTCAAACTCCAAACCTCAAGGTTACTCTACTTCACCACACGCTGTTAGCCACTGCACTGCATCCTTTCTTATGCTACCATTCGGTCAAAATTAATTATAAGGCTTATATGCCTAAGCCTCAGTTTTCTTAAAGAATAAAAATTTAAACTTTTCCAGGCCTGGGATTCGAACTTACTTCATCTCATAACCATAACATGCTTCACACCACTGCACCGCAGATGCTCTTGTGCCATATTCCATCCCTAACTATTTTTAAGGCCTATTAACCCGCAACCTGGTTATCCTAAAAATATTTGCTACCATTCAAATTCAAAACCCTAATCTCCTGGCTGTGCTATTCGTCCCTTTCCACCAAGCCACAAGCTCTTTTGTGTCATTTTTCCTCCCCAATTAATTATAAACTCTTTCTGCCAACCTCCAAGTTGTCAAAAAAAAAAACCCACAACTTCTGCTCATGCTGCGACTTGAACCCAACACCTCTACTTACTCCTAATGCCATCATGCCATTGGGCCAAGCGCATCCTTGTGTCGATTTCCCACCTAACATATTTATAAAGCCTAAATGCTAGCTTCCCTACTAATCTTATGCGCAATAAATAAATTTTTCCAAGGCTAGGACTTGAACCCTGGACCTCCTGCTTACTACCCACGCCTTTTGCCAGTAAGCCACATGCTTCCTTGTGTCAGATTTTACCAGGCCTTATTAATAAGCCTTCCACCTAATGCTCAAGGTCCTTTAGAAAAAAAATGCAAAATTTTGCTAAAGCCCTGGATCGAACCCAGGACTTTTTCCATACTACCAACCCTTCCTAAATAATTTAACAATTAAACTAAACACACAATTATAAAATATTGAAACACCTTTCTTTTATTCAAGCGGCCTTCTAACCGATCCCAAACTCAAGGCCCATTACTTCTAGGCCCAAAATCAGGGTGTTACAAAAGGCATTTACCTTTGGTTGAATTTGCTTATAATAACAGTTATCAGTCTAGTATTAAAATGACATCGTATGAAGCCTTGTTTAGACAAAATTGTAGAACTCCATTGTATTGGATAGAACTCAGTGAGAAAAAGTTACACGGAGTTGACTTGGTCTAAGAGACCGAGGAAAAAGTGAAGGTAACTTGAGACAGCTTGAAAGCAGCCTTTGATCGTCAAAAGTCCTATGCTGATTTGAAACAAAAAGAAATAGAATTTCAAGTCGGTGACAAAGTTTTTCTTGAAAGTGTCACCTTGAAAGAAAGTTCTCCAGTTTGGACATAAAGGAAAACTAGGTCCACGGTTCATTGGACCTTATAAGATTACAAAAAGAATTTGACCGATTGCATATCGGTTAGCTTTACTACCAGAGCTTGATCAGATTCATAATGTTTTTCATGTGTCTATGCTACGGCAGTATCAATCCGATCCTTCACATGTTATCTCTCCGAACAAAGTAGAGATCTAGCCTGATATGACATATAATGAAGAACCAATCAAAATCTTAGCTCGGTAAACAAAAGAGTTAAGAATAAAAAGGTAGCTTTAGTAAAAGTTCTTTGGCAACGACACGATATTGAAGAGGCTACCTGGGAGCCAAAGGATACTATGAGGAAGTAATACCCGAATCTTTTTACTGGTAAGATTTTCGAGGACGAAAATCCTAAAGGGGGAGAGTTGTAATAGCCCATTTTTTAATGAAATTAGAACAGTGGTTTCGAGACCACAAATCCGACCCAAAAATATGATTTATTTTTATTTAATTATATGATCCATAATATGGTAGATATGTCGCGTGAAAATTTTGATACGAAAATTTTATCGATTTAGTGCTAATTATGAGAAGGACTATAATGATCAAGTAGCTATGGAATTCAAAACTTAATGTCCTCATATGGTAATTAGACCATTAAGAGAAGTATGTTGATTTTCTGGGTGACTCATCCATGGAATTATAGAAAAAAGGGTAAGGACTAAATTGGAATTTGAAGTAATTAAATTAATTAAAAGATGATAAAAGAAAATATCATCTTATTATTGTCATCTTCAATCTAAAATTTTATGGAAACCCTAGGAGAGAGAGGGGAAACTTTCAAGGCTTAATTGGGTAAGTTCTCATGTCTCGTTTTTAGTAATTTTGGTATTTTTGAAATCGGGATAGCTTAATCTCTCTATTTGAGGGATTAATTTGAAATGTTATCAAGGTATGAAAATGGGTGATGGATGTATTATGCTGAAAATTAGAAATTTATGGTAGAAAATGAAATACTACTGAAAGATAAACAACTTCTACAAAGTGATTTTTGATGAACATGATTTAAGGACTAAAATGAAAAGTTGTAAAATTTGATGAAAAATTCTGAAATTTTATGAATACATGTGCTGAAAAATTTGTAATGGAGCTTTGTTTAGGCTTGTAATAGGGAGTAATTTCCATAAGTTTCATTTTCTAAGCCCAGGGACAAAACTGAAATTTATGGATAAGTTAGAGACAAAAATGGTAATTTTGCCTAGGATGTAAATTGAGTCCATTTAAGTACGAAATGTTCGAAATTGATGGTTAAATTCCTTTATATAGATCTGGACAACACTAATTTGAGGTTAGATCGAGGAAAAGAAAAGATTTCGAATTAGTAGACTTTTACGCGAACAAGTGTTGAGGTAAGTTCGTGTAAATTAATCTGGCATGTAAATATGTTTAATTGAATGTTGTGTTGTATGGAATGTTATATATATATTGATGCACATTAGTTGAATGTTACAATGGGAAACTTTATACATGCTTGAAATGGTGATAAAAGGGCTAAGTCCCGATTGAATGTTGAATTCTGATGATTGTATGCGCTTTCTCGAAACAAATAGGGCCCTACAATTGTTGCAGACGAGATTTAGCTCAGATGAGTAATCCCAACGACCTTGTTATAGAAAGGATTTAGCCTGGATGGGTAATCCCGGTAACATCCTGATTTTCGGGTTTTTCACGATTCTCGATATTTTGGTAAAGTTTTTAAAATTTGGTATTTGGTTGTGGAATTCATAATTTGGGTAGGTAAATGGGCTTATGGAAGGCCCATGTGTTGGCCAAAAACTCGGTGGAATTCTTGAATTTTGGACTTAAGAAGTTAGGGGCCTTGGATAGGTGGTCTTATTAAAATTTGTGGGTAAAATGTAACACAAATGAGCATTTGGTAAAGTGGCTAAGTGACGCCACTAGGGAGCTATAAAGGGGGCATGTAAATGTTGGAGGAAGACCTAGGTTCGATTCCCTGGGATGGCAAAGGTAATTGTAACACCCCATACCCGATACCGTTGCCGGAGTCGAACACGAGGTGTTAACGGACTTAATTCATTAATTAAACAGCTCATACAATTCATTTTAAAATTTCCAGACAAGCTGGCTAACTGCATCACAGTCGCTTTAAAAATCATATCTCGAGTTACGAAACTCAAATCCAATTCGTAAATTTTTCCTGAAACTAGACTCATATATATATCTACTAATTTTTTCGATAATTTTGGTTGGGCCAATTAGTACAGTTTATTAGTTAAAGTCTCCCTGTTTCAGGGTTTAACTACTCTGACCTCTGTGTATTACGAATCAGATATCTCCCTGTACAGAGCTTCAATGACTATGCCGTTTGTCTCTAATAAAACTAGACTCAATAAGAAATCTGTACATATAAAGCGTGACTTCTAATTATCTTTGTAAAATTTATGGTGAATTTCCAAAGTCAGAACAGGGGATCCAGAAATCGCTCTGGCCCTGTTTCACAAAAATTTAAACATCTCATAAAATATAGCTCATATACCTGTTTCGCTTATTCCATATGAAAATAGACTCATCAAGCTTCGATTCCATAACTTATTCATTATTTAATTTCATTTCTACTATTTTTAGTGATTTTTTAAACTCACGTCACTGCTGCTGTCTGAATCTATTTTATGGTAAATTTTACCTATTTCATGGTTTCCATGGATTAGCTAGCAATTTGACATACATAATACCAAATATGATCATGATTAGCCATTCCAATGGCTAATCATTACCAAGCATTTCTATTTCCATACCACTCAATAACCATATCATAAGACCATATATACAAAATGATTATAATGCTATACATGCCATACTCAAAATATACAAGCCATTATGCCAAGATGGTATACGGATAGTGTGAGCGTGCCTCCGACCGCTTCCGATTTCGAGCTGGCTTGTCAACACTACAAGGAATGAAAAGGAGGAGTAAGCATAAATGCTTAGTAAGCTCACATGCAAATAGCAAGTAACATAACCATATAAGCAAACATAAAACATCATTTGCATAATCATCACCAAGACATTCATATCACCTTTTCATTTATCATCTTACCATATTGTTGTTATATCGAGTTTTCAACCCGAGGGTTAAGTACATACCTGTTCAAATTATCCATTTCACAACACTTACCAATCGTCCCTTTCATCTTGAGTATTCCTCCATTTGAGTAGAACTTTACCCGTTGAACACATCGGAATATAATTCGGATACATGGAAAGTTTGCACATAAGTGCCACATATGTAGCCAAGCTACCATGTAACCCGCCCATAAGTGAACTCGGACTCAACTCAACGAGCTCAGGCGTTTGCATCCATAAGTGAACTCGGACTCAACTCAACGAGTTCGGATGCCTAGTTACATCTCACGAACTCGGACTCAACTCAACGAGTTCGGACGCTCGCATCCATAAGTGAACTCGGACTCAACTCAACGAGTTCGGATGCCCAAATATCCCAGTGACATGTCACTTGTATCCTAATCCATTCACGAGGTTCAACGGACCTTTTCCCAATCATGTGTCTCAACCATCTTCTACGGAATGCCGATACCGATACTCGGTAGTATTTCATATTTTCCAAGTATATCACATAATTTGACATATTATCAAACAATTATCACAAGTATAATATTTCATAATAATTATCATATCATTTAAAAACATTAAAACATTTAAAATAATAACTATGTTACCAACATTTACATATGAACTTACCTCGTATGCGAAAATGGCTATTTTTACCATTTCGTCCACCACTTGGTATTTTCCCCATTTTAGCCCGAATTTCAGTTTTCCTTGCTCTATCATTTAAAATATAGTCTAATTAGGACTCACATTATTCAAATTGACCCAAAATCATATTTTGAAAAATTACAATTTTGCCCCTAAACTTTTGCATATTTACACTTTTGCCCCAAAGCTCGTAAATTAAAATTCAGCCTATTTTCTTATGTTTTGACATGCTGATCATTTTTCCCTTCTATGGCAACATCAAATTCTCACTCTAACATGTACTTATGACTATTAGGTATTTTTACCGATTAAGCCCTTTTGCTCGTTTTCACTTAAAACCGAGTAGCACAAGTTGTCTAACATAATTTAAAACTTCATATTCTATCATAAAACACCAAAATACACAAATTTCACCTATGGGTATTTTTCCAAATATAAACCCTAGGTTAAATTATTGCTAGCATAAGCTAAATCGAGCTAAGGGACTCCAAAACGTAAAAATCATTAAAAACGAGGCTAGAACGAACTTACAATCGAGCTTGGAAGCTTGAAAAACCCTAGCCATGGTTTCTCCTTGCTATATTCGGCCATGGGGTTGAAGATGAGCAAAATTGGCTTTTAATTTTGTATTTTAATTCATTTTACCCTAAATGACCAAAATGCCCTTACTACTAAACTTTCCAAAAATTCCATCCATGTCCAATTTTTGTCCATAGACTTAGAAATTGGTAAAATTACTCTTTAAGGACCTCTAATTAATAATCTAATTCAATTTTTATGCAAAATACTTCTAGAACACAAGTTTTGCAATTTATTCAATTTAGTCCCAAATTTCAAATTAAGCACTTTATGCATAAAATTTCTTCACGAAATTTTCACACAATCATGCAATCATATCATAGACCTTAAAATAATCATAAAATAATTATTTCTGTATCGGATTTTGTGGTCACGAAACCACTATTCCGACTAGGCTCAAAATCAGGATATTACAACTCTCCCCCCCTTTAGGGATTTTCGTCCCCGAAAATCTTACCAGAAAAGTGGTCTTCACTTTTAATCTCATATTTGGTGCCGAAGAACTTGCACTTAGACTGTACCTCCAATACATCTCTTCAATTTCTCATATGATCTAAAAGCTTACGTCTCAACTCTCAACTGTTCTTAAATTTTCAACCCTTCTCAATTTCCCATGATATCATGACATAAAACCGGATCTCAACTTGATTTAATGGAGACCAGAATTCCAAGAAATCCAACAATCAAAGAGACACGAAATTCCATGAATCGATGAGTAGGAATTCATTCAATCTGAGATGTGATTTATAGATCTCGCCAAACATTTAACAATAGGATACATCACATTTTTCTCTTTCCGCCATAGAAATAATTTCGATATGGCCTCAAGAATAATCCTTCTCATTTCCATCCCAGTATCAACATTGACAAGGATAATTTTGATAGATCCCAATGCTCGCTTTAACCCCTTTAACAACTCCGATTTTATGTAACATCGGATGCTCTAAACTATCACATTACCTCACCGTCTTGAAACACATCACAATTCATACAACAATACATTCTTGAAAGTCGAAGTCATTGCTCAATGTAGACTAGTCTAGTTCGACGCCTTGTTACCAATATTCTCATCTATCCGAACTCTGTCAACATGTAATAAACTTTTCAGCTTTCACAAGATGGAAACCTTATCATTCAGTAGTGACTTAAACTAATATTCAACTCTTTCTATTAAATATACACTTCTCGTTCAAACTATTTACTCTTTTATCCGTACAAAATGAAATTCTATTATCGACTTGGGAAAATAATCCGACATAATTGTCACATGAAATCTTTCAAATAAATAATTTACCATACCGACTAAAACTCGCGCTTTTATCACCTATGCCTTTCTTGATGTCAAATCCTTACACGAAATTAGAAAAATCCCAATACTAAAATCACCACATTACCAAGATCAAATTAGAAGTATAGTCATATTTGACATGATTATCACGAAGTGAAGAACGACTTGAACATGAGTCATAATTGACAAATTATGGAACAAAGATAACAAGAAAACCGAATAAAGAAATCCAAGATAGAGAAACCCGAATAAAGAAATCCGAATAAAGAGATCCGGGATAAAGAAACCCAAGATACGATACTATGCTTGGGAGAATCGAAAACCAAATTCATAGAGAAAATACTGAGAATACCACGATAATTCTTCAAAGAAAGAAAGTCCAAAAGAAAACATCATTTAATCCCATGAAATCAAATATAACAAGATCAATATATCTTCCCATACATATATATCGATGAAGCATCAAGTAGAAAAGCAGAATCATAATATCATATGAATTCTCTCATCAATTCTTATCGAACGAAATGAAATAGAATACCCAATGAAATAGAGCAATATAAATTATAAACCAGTCAGGACTACCAATGCTTTCATCCAACACCAAAATTAGAAGACATTCCCATATAACAAGAATTTCTTGAGAAGATCAATAGCCATAGAAATATTTCGAGAACGGGTGAACACATAGAACATCTCAAAAGAGATCGCTAAATCTGTCGGTCATAACTGTCACACTCAAATAATTCACATTTGAAATATCATTTCCCCAACTAGTTCTCGTCACAAATTTCATATTAAATCATTCACTAAAGAATGTGGATTCTGAATAAATTTCGATTTACACTTTTCTCGACCTTGCACTTGAGTAATTGATTTACCAAAAGAATTCCTTCTCTAATCGGGACAATGCATAATTCCAATAATCTTTATATCAATCCGATACTTTCGCTCGACTTTACTTATCAGCTCATTTTCAATCTCAAATCATACTTATAATTATTCTATCATTGAACTCTTTGGGTTCTCAACCGGAAACTTATTCAATACAAATCTCATGAAATTCCATTATAAGTACCACTTTGGTAAGGGGAGGGTTGTAGGACCTCGACTCGACTTTCTTATACATACACATATGACACAACTTCCATCATCATAGTAACATCATCAAAATCATGTCATTCATTCATGTTGGCTTACACCAATTTTCCTATTGTCCCATTTAGACAATATACTTATGCATACATTCTATGTTTTCTAGATGACTTTACTTATCCATTCATTTAATTAAATTAATTCATGCTCATGACATTATATAAGGCCAAACAAACATAGATATTTGCATCACAATCACAACTTTCATTTCGTGCATCATCATGTACATATCATTACAATCATACAATTCAGTCCAACAATTTAACATAGATAAGTTCATTTCATTATAATCCTTTATCTCATAAAAATTGTATATCATTAACATTCATCAACATTCAACGTCCAATCAAGACAAGGACATTTTCATCCGTATTATGATATTATGACCTTTATTCATACCTCTACTACTTTCTATTTATTCCGTTCATCTTATCAAGTAAGCCACATACACTACATCGTATGAGCATTAAGCAAATATGGATATTTATCACAACATGAACTTTCATCTCACATATTATCACATATGTATCATAAACTTTTATTCATACTTTTCTGAACCGAGACTTATCATAATCATAACTTTACTCAAATACCTTCACATAACCGTGAACATGGTCGGACATTTCGGTTGGAGAGTACCTGTCTAAATAAGGCGGTACTCATACGCGTCGGAAGATATCACACTATCACGGATCGGTGGCATGTATAGCTAAACTTTTACACATGCTAGGTTAGTTCGAGAACCGACTAAACCTGCTCTGATACCACTAAATGTAACACCCCATACCCAATACCGTTGCCGGAGTCGAACACGAGGTGTTAACGGACTTAATTCATTAATTAAACAGCTCATACAATTCATTTTAAAATTTCCAGACAAGCTGGCTAACTGCATCACAGTCGCTTTTAAAATCATATCTCGAGTTAGGAAACTCAAATCCAATTCGTAAATTTTTCCTGAAACTAGACTCATATATATATCTACTAATTTTTTCTATAATTTTGGTTGGGCCAATTAGTACAGTTTATTAGTTAAAGTCTCCCCTGTTTCAGGGTTTAACTACTCTGACCTCTGTGTATTACGAATCAGATATCTCCCTGTACAGAGCTTCAATGACTATGCTGTTGTCTCTAATAAAACTAGACTCAATAAGGAATCTGTACATATAAAGCGTGACTTCTAATTATCTTTGTAAAATTTATGGTGAATTTCCAAAGTCAGAACAGGGGATCCAGAAATCGCTCTGGCCCTGTTTCACAAAAATTTAAGCATCTCATAAAATATAGCTCATATACCTGTTTCGCTTATTCCATATGAAAATAGACTCATCAAGCTTCGATTCCATAACTTATTCATTATTTAATTTCATTTCTACTATTTTTAGTGATTTTTTAAACTCACGTCACTGCTGCTGTCTGAATCTATTTTATGGTAAATTTTACCTATTTCATGGTTTCCATGGATTAGCTAGCAATTTGACATACATAATACCAAATATGATCATGATTAGCCATTCCAATGGCTAATCATTACCAAGCATTTCTATTTCCATACCACTCAATAACCATATCATAAGACCATATATACAAAATGATTATAATGCTATACATGCCATACTCAAAATATACAAGCCATTATGCCAAGATGGTATATGGATAGTGTGAGCATGCCTCCGACCGCTTCCGATTTCGAGCTGGCTTGTCAACACTACAAGGAATGAAAAGGAGGAGTAAGCATAAATGCTTAGTAAGCTCACATGCAAATAGCAAGTAACATAACCATATAAGCAAACATAAAACATCATTTGCATAATCATCACCAAGACATTCATATCACCTTTTCATTTATCATCTTACCATATTGTTGTTATATCGAGTTTTCAACCCGAGGGTTAAGTACATACCTGTTCAAATTATCCATTTCACAACACTTACCAATACGTCCCTTTCATCTTGAGTATTCCTCCATTTGAGTAGAACTTTGCCGTTGAACACATCGAATATAATTCGGATACATGGAAAGTTTGCACATAAGTGCCACATATGTAGCCAAGCTACCATGTAACCCGCCCATAAGTGAACTCGGACTCAACTCAACGAGCTCGGCGTTTGCATCCATAAGTGAACTCGGACTCAACTCAACGAGTTCGGATGCCTAGTTACATCTCACGAACTCGGACTCAACTCAACGAGTTCGGACGCTCGCATCCATAAGTGAACTCAGACTCAACTCAACGAGTTCGGATGCCCAAATATCCCAGTGACATGTCACTTGTATCCTAATCCATTCACGAGGTTCAACGGACCTTTTCCCAATCATGTGTCTCAACCATCTTCTACGGAATGCCGATATCTGATACTCGGTAGCATTTCATATTTTCCAAGTATATCACATAATTTGACATATTATCAAACAATTATCACAAGTATAATATTTCATAATAATAATCATATCATTTAAAAACATTAAAACATTTAAAATAATAACTATGTTACCAACATTTACATATGAACTTACCTCGTATGCGAAAATGGCTATTTTACCATTTAGTCCACCACTTGGTATTTTCCCCATTTTAGCCCGAATTTCAGTTTTCCTTGCTCTATCATTTAAAATATAGTCTAATTAGGACTCACATTATTCAAATTGACCCAAAATCATATTTTGAAAAATTACAATTTTGCCCTAAACTTTTGCATATTTACACTTTTGCCCCAAAGCTCGTAAATTAAAATTCAGCCTATTTTCTTATGTTTTATGACATGCTGATCATTTTTCCTTCTATGGCAACATCAAATTCTCACTCTAACATGTACTTATGACTATTAGGTATTTTTACCGATTAAGCCCTTTTGCTCGTTTTCACTTAAAACCGAGTAGCACAAGTTGTCTAACATAATTTAAAACTTCATATTCTATCATAAAACACCAAAATACACAAATTTCACCTATGGGTATTTTTCCAAATATAAACCCTAGGTTAAATTATTGCTAGCATAAGCTAAATCGAGCTAGGGACTCCAAAACGTAAAAATCATTAAAAACGAGGCTAGAACGAACTTACAATCGAGCTTGGAAGCTTGAAAACCCTAGCCATGGTTTCTCCTTGCTATATTCGGCCATGGGGTTGAAGATGAGCAAAATTGGCTTTTAGTTTTGTATTTTAATTCATTTTACCCTAAATGACCAAAATGCCCTTACTACTAAACTTTCCAAAATTCCATCCATGTCCAATTTTGTCCATAGACTTAGAAATTGGTAAAATTACTCTTTAAGGACCTCTAATTAATAATCTAATTCAATTTTTATGCAAAATACTTCTAGAACACAAGTTTTGCAATTTATTCAATTTAGTCCCAAATTTCAAATTAAGCACTTTATGCATAAAATTTCTTCACGAAATCTTCACACAATCATGCAATCATATCATAGACCTTAAAATAATCATAAAATAATTATTTCTATATCGGATTTTGTGGTCACGAAACCACTATTCCGACTAGGCCCAAAATCAGGATATTACAGTAATGTTATTTTTATGCTTGTGCATGCTAGAGTTTAAAGCTGGATGGAACTCTGTGGGAGAGAGTTTGAAACAGTCAGATGCATGGATTAAGGAGGGATAAGGGGAGAGATTTTAGGGATTTGAGAGAAGGATAAAGCTTAGTCGAATTGAGGGGATTAGAGAGGGGATTTTAGCATAGGGGTTTTAGTTAGGGATTTTCAGCATTAGGGTCTAGGTTGTGCCGTTTTCTCCTTTTGGTGTAGTTTTTTTCTCTCTTTTCTTTTCCAGCCAAATCTACCTTCCTCCTATTCATCTTTTCTTCCTTTTTTCTTTTCCTAAACCAGCCCACTACTCCCCTTCGTTCACCTATTGTTTTTCTTACCTCCATTTCTGCCGAAATACCTCGAAAGCCGAAATCTGTGAAGCTAGGGGGTGTCGATTTCTTGTTGAACAGCAAACCTCTTTTTCTTTTCACTTTTTGGTGGCCAATCCCTTTATCTTTTAAGCATAAGCGGATTCAAGAAGAGAGACTGTGGTAAGTGCTCGAACTCTAAACGATTCCTATAGTAACTGTTGACAAAAGCCGAAACCCCTATGGTTTAGGAGATGGCCGAATGTGGGTATAAGCTCTATTGGGTGTTTCTTTTAATCTTTTTATGGTTTGTTTAGTGGAGGAGCAGCAAGGCGTAGGGTCGACTTGGATTAGTTTGGATCATCGGAGTGGCTAGAGCTAGTCATCAGTTTCGGCAAAGGTAAGGTTCTTAAGGCCATTATGGAGGGTGGCCGAATGTGTAAGTGTTGATATTAGATGGTTCTCGATTTGGTTCAATTATTATGAGCTGATATATTAACGGTTGATTATATGAGAAATCGTGTAGGAGATCTCGTCGAGGAATAGCGCAAAACAGGTGTGTAACAAACCCTTTTTCATAGCTTAAAACGATAAATGCCGAAAAGCGAAATGCCAAAATTCGGCATTTCGAGGACTTATGAGCAATGACGCTCATTGGTTAGTTAGATTCGCTAAGTTGATGATCGGGATCATTGGAACAGGTAAGAGCACGATTTTTGGCATGACGATAAGTTGGGCGTCGAGGGGCTGAAGTTGGGCCCAATGGGGCTTTCGGGCCCATTTGGGTAAAATGGGCAGAAAATGAAAACCTGTTAAATTGCGCATTAAGACTGGTAACAACATTATGGAATATAGGCTAAATGGCCTAGATGACAAATCGGCTAAGTAGGGCCCATTAGGGGTTTTTGGACCAATAACTCGGTTGCACTAAAAATGGGCCAGAATCGCTATTTAGAACATATGAATCGTTAGTAACTGTTAATGAACATCGAAAACTCTAATAGTTGGTAAAATTATGAAATTACCCTTATAGTATGAAAATGACTGTTTTGCCCCTAGGTAAAAATGACCATTATACCCCTAGGGTTTAATTATGAACTTGACACATGGGATTTTGATATACAATATTGATATTATATGCACATGATATGTATGATATGCACATGATATGTACGATATGCGCATGATATGTATGATATGCACATGATGTATTCATAAATACATTTGGTTGGGTTTTTATATGGATACAGGAAGTGCAAAAGGGCTTATGCCCCAGTTTACCGAAAAGGGCTTATGCCCCAGTTTATTGAAAAGGGCTTATGCCCCAGTTTACCGAAAGGGCTTTTGCCCCAGTTATTAAAAGAGGCTGTCCTCCAGTTATATGATAAAGCAGCTATGATGCTAGTGGTGTGTTGGTTGGGTGGGTTGAGTCATTCCCCACATGGTGTGTTAGTTGGTACGGGTGGAGAGTAGCAGATGGTGGGTCGAGTAGTCTCCCCAAATGGGCTTGCATTCATTCTTTCATTGACATTACTCGTGATAATGAAGTGGGAATACGGACCATACCGTTTACAGTAAAGGCTTCGGCCCAGTGTTATGAAATATGAAATATGAAAAGGCTTCGGCCCAGTATATGTTGAGATTGGATGTGGGTTTAGGCCCAGCAGGCTGATATTGCTTTGGGCTTTGAAAGGGGCTTGTTACACATTGAGCTTCCAAACTCACCCCCTTTTCTTAACCTTGCAGGTGAGCCTTGATTTGGGGACTTGAAGCCGGAGGGGATTCAGAGTGGCCACGGTGATCGCCTTTGGGCTTTTGAATAAGTGTTTGGTTTTCATTAAGTTTGCTTTATTTATTATTTATTTATGAGTTGTAATAAGGCCATTTTGATTTGATTTTCTTTCTTTTCTGGGATTATATTATTTTTAATAACTTTAAACTGGTTGATAATAAATGGGCTAGAAATAAGACGTGTTTTCAAAACGACACTTGTTTTCCAAACAACGCAACGTTACGATTATCCGATTTCTCAAAGATATCCACCTAAATAAATTTGAAATCGATATAACTAAGTGTGGCAATGGTTGTGGGCATGTCTAGGATTGGATCCAACCGAAGAGCTTGGTACTTAAGCAGCCTTCATGGCTCACCTCCTCTATTACGGATTCCTACCTGGTGCCCAGCTCCCATTCACTTTGTTAGCTTAACGAAGTCGGTTTTTGAAGCACTAAAACAAAACATGGATTTTTAACTTCAATGTGGCACGTCAGATACGACCATAACGTCTGGGCCGGGTTTGGGGTGTTACAATCCTGATATAATATCTCTCGAGTATATGTTATGATTAAGGTTTAGCCTGAACTGGTAATCCTAATTGAGCTCCTCTGAGCATAGGTTATAAAAGGGATTTAGCTTGGACTAGTAATCCCGTTACACAATATGTGGCTCGAGAGAGTGTTTCTTGGTTAAATGCCCTAAGGTAGACCTTGGTAAGAATTGACGGAATAATGAATCGTACACCTCCAGTGCACTACTTGAGCCTTTATCGAAATTTCAATGATACAACGGACATAGCACTCTTGACATGGTAGGAGAATCTTGAGATGAAATGAAAATTACTTGAATGAATATTGCTTGATGAGCTCATCCATGTTACTTGATTTATATAATATTTTGGTGACTAACATGTTTAATTGAATGTATGTGATTAGGCAATTTAGCCAAATGGATGGAAACGTAACTTTGTATGCCTAGATTTTAATAAACAAAATTGGTCAGTTTAGTTTCCGTTATACGAACTTACTAAGCATGTAATGCTTACCCCATTTTATTTTCCCCTTTTTTATAGTGTTCGGAAGCTCATGAAGGTTGGAATATCATTGAAGCATCGTCACACTATCAACTAGCATTTTAGATACATATAGTGAAACCATTTTGGTATAATGGCATTTATAGGACAACTTAGCCAATAGTGGCTTGAAAATGTTATTTTGTAACCTAGCCATTGGAATGACTAGTAATGGTTCATTTTGGTATGACTAAGTAGATTATCATGATATATATATTTACATATGAGATATGTTAAGAATATGTGATCAATGTTGTGTATTGCCTAAGTTCATCTAAGCACGTTTACAAACACATATGTATGTGATGGTATGCTATGATGAATGATAGAATTATCTATTTTGAATGCCCTGATTGGTTAGTATTGGATGTGTGTTTCATGTGCAGGTATTGGGTGAAATTTTGGGTGAGAAATAGAGATAGAAATGGCTTCATTTTGTCCATACAGGAAAACACACGGGCATCTGTCTAGACCATGTGTCACACACTGCCTAGTAACATGAGCAAGTGGTTAGGCCGAGTGTCCCCTACATCTTAAGTTTGCAAAACAGAATGCTCAAAATTGGGCACACGAGTAGAGACACGGGCGTATGTCTTAGTCGTGTGTGCCACATGGCCTAGAACACGAGTGTGTGTCTTGGCAGTGTGAAACCTACACCTAATTTTGAATTGAATTAATTAACCACACGGCCTGGCACACGGGTGTGTGGCATGGTCGTGTGCACAAGTCAGAGAGTTACATGGGGTCAAACACGACCTCCAACACGATTGTGCCCCGGGTCACACGGGCATGTCCCTTGGACCATACGGGCTTGTGAGCCCTGCACCTTGGAAAAATTTTAAAAAGTCGTAAAAAATTCTTAGAGGTTTCGATTTAGTCCCGACTCAATTCTAATGCTCGTATTGGGCATCAATGGCCCAATCAAGGGACGTTATGAATGATTTTGGTAAATGAATAGTAATTTATATGAATTATTGTAAAATGTTTTAAATGTTCTGGTAATGCTCTAAAACCCTATTCTGGCGATGGATACGAGTTAGGGATGTTATAGCGATAGTGCCTAAAGACAGTATAGATTGGGAATTCTTCTAGACAGAGTTTAGAAATAAATATGTAAGTTAAAGGTTCCTCCACGAGATACGAAAAGAGTTTCTAGAATTGAAACAGGGTCGTATGGCTATAGCTGAGTTTGAATGAGAATTTGTGCAACTTAGAAAATATGCTCAGGAATGCATACCATCTGAAGTTGTTTTGTGGACACGGTCTGAAGAGTGTCTAAATAAAGATACTAAGTTGCTAGATAGGATACTTGAGCTAAAAGAATTGTTAGTTTTGGTTGATAAAGCACACAAGGCCAAGGAACTTAGTAAGGCGAAAAGGAAAATAGATTCTGATGCTCGTGATACGGGTAAACAACCAGTGGGAAAATAATTATCATCTCCATCAAAAAAGTCAAACGAATTCCACAGTTGTTAATCAATTTCTGGAGGTTATTCTAGGAAAGATAAAGGAAAGGAGCATTCAAGCTTGAAACCTTAGGCTATATTTGTAGCGAGTGTGGGTAGTGTCAGGAACAACAAGCCTGAATGTCAGAAATGTAATAGATGACACTTTGAAGAATGCAGATTGAAAGATGGGTCGTCTTTCAAATGTGGTTCCTTCGATCATTTCCTCAGAGATTGCCCAGAAAGGTCCGATAAAAAAAGGCACAGAATACTCGTTCGAGTAATATGGCTGGGAGAGGGAGACCACCCTGAAACACTGGAAGTGTGGGTAACAGTTGAATTGGAACAACAAATTCAACTATTAGATTTTACGTATGGGCACCAACTAGAGCTTATGTGAATCGTTCTCGAGAGGAAGCTACAACACCTAACATGATCACTAGTACATTTTCTATTTTTGATAACAATGTTAATTCTTTGATTGACCTGGGGTCAACGCACTCATACATATGTACAACTTTAGTGTCAGATAATACCTTTTGAGTCTACTGAATTTGTGGTTAAAGTAATGAACCCTTTAGGTCAGTATGTATTAGTTGATAAAGTCTATAAAAATTGTCCTTTGATGATTCGGGGTTGCAACTTTCTGGCTAATTTGATGTTATTACTCTTTCATGTGCTTGATGTGATTATAGGTATGAACGGGTTAACTCTGCATGGTGTTATTATGAACTGGAGATGAAAGCATATTGTGTTAAAATGTCAGAATGGTGAAAGGATCCAGATTGAATCAGATAGATTGAATGGTACATCTAATGTTATTTCAGCTATGACGGGCTATGAAGCATATCTCACTTATATATTCGATTCTAGGGTTTTAGAATTGAAATTAGAATTTATTTCGATTGTATGTGGGTTCACAGATGTATTCCCAAAAGAGTTTCAGGGGTTACTGCCGACAAGAGACGTTAAGTTGCTCTTGAATTAGTGTCAAGAACATCTCTGATATCAATAGCTCCATATAAAATAGCACTTATAGAATTAAAAAGAGTTGAAAGCACAGTTGCACGATTTGATAGATAGGAGCTTTGCTCGACCCAGTTTTTCTCCTTGGGGTGCTCCTGTGTTGTTTGTCAAGAAAAAAGACAGGACAATGCGATTATGTATTGACTACAGATTGCTCAATAAAGTCACAATCAAGAAAAAATATCCTTTTCCACGTATTGATGATTTGTTTGATCAGCTGAAAGGTGTGACAGTATTTTCAAAGATCGACCTTCGCTCTAGATATTATCAGCTACAGGTTAAAGACTCTAATGTGCCAAAGACTATTTTTAGAACTAGATACGGACATTATGAATTTCTTGTTATGCCATTTGGTTTGACCAATGCACCTGTTGTGTTTATAGACTTGATAAATAGAATATTTAGACCGTACTTAGATAGATTTTTTGTTGTATTCATTGATAACATTCTGATCTATTCCTGAGATGAGATAGAGCATGCCCAACATTTGAGAATTGTGTTGTGGACTTTACACAAAAAACAGTTGTTTGCTAAGTTTAGAAAATGTGAGTTCTAGCTCCGAGAAGATGGATACGTATTGTTGGTAGACGGTATTAGGTTGATTCAAGTAAAATATCAGCTATAGTGGACTAGAAACCTTCGAGAAATTTATCAAAAGTTAGAAGTTTTCTGGGTTTAGTCAGATATTATAGAAGATTTGTCAAGGGATTTTTTATGATTGCTAAGCCGTTGACGAAACTACTTCAAAAAGATGTCAAGTTCAAATGGTCTAAAAAGTGTCAACAAAGTTTTCATCAATTGAAATCGTTGTTAACTGAGGCACCTGTGTTGATTCAGCTAGAGTCCGATAAAGAATTTGTAATTTATAGTGATGCTTCATTAAATAGTTAAGGTATGTTTTAATGCAAGATGGAAAAGTGGTAGCGTATGCTTCACGATAGTTGAAACCACACGAAAAGAATTACCCAACTCACTTTTTAGAGCTTATAGCTATTGTATTTGTTTTAAAGATTTGGCAGCATCATTTGTATGGAGAAAAATGTCATATTTTCACTAATCACAAAAGCCTGAATTATTTGATGTCACTGATAGATTTGAACTTGAAATAGCGTAGATGGCTTGAGTTGTTGAAAGATTATGACTTGATTATCGACTATCATCCGGGAAAGGCTAATGTCATTGCTAATGCTTTGAGTAGAAAATTACAGCACCTATAGTCACTGCACCAGACTGGACTCTACCATTCCAACTAATGTGTGATGCAAGTGACTTTGCTATTGGAGCAGTGCTGGGGCAAAGAAAAGCCAAGATGTTTCATGCTATATATTATGCCAGTCGAACGCTGGCAGATTCACAACTTAATTACACTACCACAGAGAAAAAATTATTAGCAGTGGTGTTTGCCTTTGAAAAAATCAGAGCTTATTAAGTGGGCACCAAAGTCACAGTTTATACAAATCATTCTACCATCAAATACTTGGTGATGAAAAAAGAGGTCAAACCCAGACTCATTAGATGGATATTGTTGATACAAGAATTTGATTTGGAAATCAAAGATAGGAAAGGCACTGAAAATATAGTGGTTGATCACTTGTCATGATTGGAAGCAGGGAATAATTATGGTGATAGTCAAACGATTAAAGACGAATTCACTGATGAGCAGTTATTGTTGGCTATGGCATTATCATGGTATGCTGATATTGTTAACTTTCTAGTCGTTGCCACATGCGCTCAATCATCAAGGACAAAGGAAATTTTGGAGATGTATTCTGAATGATGAAGGCCTAAGTATCTTGTATCACTATCATTTTGCACATTTTGGTGGACATTTTGGAAGCATTCAAAATCATAATTTAACTTACATACACTTATATTGGCATAATACATCCATGGAAATATTTAAATGTGTGATCATACAGTGGATAAACGGATCTCTAAACTTTTGCATATCAGAAATAGTCACAGGTTGAGTGGGCCATAGCCACAAGCTCCCTTATATCGCCTCACAGTCCTGTCGAGTGGAGACATAAGCTCAACAATCCCTTATTTACTCCAAAAATCAGAACTTCTTAAGCCATATGCTCACAAATAACACATATAATGGTGAGTACTCACAAATCCTATGGCATGCCAACTATATCCAATAGATCCACTTTGCAATATTGCAAATATAATCATACATATATGGCATAAAATCTTAAGTTTAAGCACTTAATTTAATATGTAAAAATGCCATTAAAAGCATGTAGCTTATCAATTTCAACATTAATATAGTTAAGCACAACAAATGCCTTTGTCCATGAGTCTTAAACCAATCATAACACCAACATCAAGTGCTCAAAAATTCAATAACTCATGCTCCAATTAACAATCCATTCAATCCAAATTAATCATGCCAAAAGCTTAACACATAATTTTTCAAAAGCAAATTGCAATAATGCTCTTGTAAAATAAAATTAATTTTTGCAAATCCAACCAAATAACATGTGATTAAGTCATTAAAAACACTATTTAAAACTTCAATTTAACATATAACTAGGAAATTTTACTAATAGCCTTTAAAATCACTCACCTCCACACTTTGTTTTTTCAAACAAAAGTGTGTTCAAGTAGGTAAGTTTGAGCCTCAAATCTGATTAGCATCATCCTCATCTCGATGAGAAACTTTAATAGAGACAAAATATGCATTACAAACTAATAATAACACCAAGAAAGTTGAAATTTCATAAACTATATGGATCTAGATTGTTCTCTAATCTACCTTACCAAAATTGGACAATTAAGCCGAAACATAAAATTCATCAACTAAACGATCTTCTCAGCTCCACAAACCACTTCTAAACTTTATTCCTAGTCCATTAACATAAAACCTAAGTGTTAATTTCATCTCCTAAATCAATTTAAAATTTTTGGAAAATCAACTCATCTTCTTTATTAAAAATGATTTATCAAAATTGATCAACCAAATAAGTTTGATCTCTTGTTTTATGATTAAAAACCTCTTAATAAACATATTTTGAGCTTAAACATCCATTAAAACTTGGATTCCAACTCAAAATCATGGATTCACCATTGTTGAGTTTCATGTTCAATAAAGAAGAAATCAAAACTTGAAAATCCATTTAAATCAATTTAAATAGAAAATAATGATTGAATAAAAACTTAAAAATGAATTTAAAGTTGAGAATTACCTTCAATTAATATCAAATCATCAATTTAGAATATTGAATCAAGATCCTTGCAGAAATTTCGGATGACTTTTGCTCAACTTTAGAAAACTTTTATGAAGATTTTGGAGAGAATTTTGAGAGAGTAAAAGTTTATCTATTCTCTGATATGTGGTCTATGAAAATGAGTAAAAAAAAATGAGAGAAAAAGTTCTTAATTCAGGTGAAAATGGTGTGCAAAGTAATTGCAGTGTTTTTAAAACTGAAAACCCCCACCTGATTTTCAAAAATTAGGAAATTACCATCAGGCGACTCCCACATTTTCCTTTTTTTTTTTACAAAATACTATTTTCCCTCCAATTTTTCAAAAATAAGGATAATTTGATATAAAACCACTCTTACATTCCCCTTGTTTTGCAAAATGGTCCTATTTAGTTAATATTTTAAATTCTCTCAATTAAACCCCCATTTTAATTTATTTTTCAATTCTAATTAGACATAAAATATTTATTTTACCCAAAATTATTTAAAACCATAAAATTAATTTTTCTAAAAATATTTTTATTTTCCGAATATTATTTACTAATTTTTAAATGAAATAAAGCTAACTAAATTTAAAAATCACTAATAAACCTGATTAACTCCTAATTTTCACTCAGAACCTGATAAACTTACTCGAAACTACTATACCTATTTTCAGGGCCTTACATGCGTTTAGGTTGACATTAATTTAGTACTCGCCTCCCTTAGGTACAATCCTCGGAGTAGTTACCTACTTTGTTGTAGCTATATTACAACCTGACCCGTATACTTGTGAACACCGCCTCAATTCCATATCTTTTAGTTACAGTATTCATATTTTGGACATTGGTATGTCCAGAGGCGATCAAGTTGTTGGCGCTGTTGCCGAGGAGGCAACACTACTGGATTAAGTTTAATTTTTGTGTTTAATAGAATAATTAGGAAACAAATAAATTATAGATACAACTTTTATTTTTCTTTTTACAAACATTTTTATTTTGCTTTGTGGTCTCAATGTATGTATTGTAGTAGGGGAACACTTATAGAGTCATCCACTGATCTCGAAAGACTAATAAGTAGGAGCCATCAACAGTAACAGTAGATGCAGAACTAGCCACTTGCTACAAGCAATCCACCATAAGAGAACCCGCTATTCAATGATATGAACGAAGCTAACCCACAAGACCTATAGCCACCACCACCACAGCTACACTTAAACGTACCACCTACGGCATGAAACAAAAGAACCATAAGGGATTATATGCTACCAAATCTGGAGATAGTTCAAGGGAGTATCACAAGGCCAGCCATCACGGCTAACAATTTTGAAATAAAGTTGGTTATGATCCAGACGATCCAAAACAATTTGCAGTTTAGAGGCACAATGACGGAGGACCCAAATTAGCATTTAAAATGATTCCTTTAGCTTTGTGATACATATAATGGGGTCACTGATAACATTATTTGTCTTCGACTATTCCCCTTCTCCTTAATTAATAACGCCTTTTCTTGGTTAGATTCGTAGGCACCAAGATCCATCACAACATGGGATGAACTTGCAGGAAAATTTAACAATTTTTTTCCCTATTAGCAAGACGATCCAACTACAAAGAAAGATTGCAACATTCAAATAGTTAGAAGGAGCGAGCTTTCACTAAGCTTGGGAGCATTTTAAAACACTAATACATAGATGCTCCCATCATGGATTACCTGAATGACTTAGGCTACAAATGTTCTACAGTGGGTTGGATGTACACGCATGTTCAGGATTAGATGGAGCTGCAGGAAGAACTTTAATGAATAGAACATACGAAGATGTGTATGAATTGATAGAAAACATTGCGATAAATTCCTGCCAGTGGCCAACTAAACGCTATAAATATGGCCAGAGACCATCAACAGTAAAAGTTTCCAAGAGGATGATAGATACAAACAAATAGTAGACAGACTCAACGGCATAGAATCCTCATCCAGTGCATCATCTACATATAGAGGAGACAACCCGCTCTTTCATTATATTGACAATCTAACTGAGGATGTCAATGTAGGTAGAAAAAGCAAGTTTAAAGAATGGGACAAGAGGAGGAAGGTGGAATGGCACAATGCATGCTGGACAAACACTGATAGAAACGAAACAAGAGGAGAATCCACGAGCAAACTGATTGAGTTACAGATAAATCTAGCAGCAAATCTTGACATTTTTTAATTAAATTTTAATTTTATGTATATTACTGTAATTTTAACTACTCGGAAGTTTAGACTTTATTCTTTATTTTTTTAAATAGAAACTGAGACACTCTAAAAATAAAAATAGAGTTAGTGCCGCGATACAAAACCCCTATGTTGCGACACCTTGACCAGAACCGGAAAGAATTGAGAAACTTATCTCGTTGTCATGACACAGCACTCTTGTGCCACGACACAGAGGACAGTTTACCCTGGTTTTTAAAATTTCAGAGTGTGTCGCGACATTGAACCCTGATGTCGCGACATCGACATCCTACTAGTGTCACGGACTTAGGATTCTTGCCTCACAATCCGTGCGGCCTTAGGCAGTTTCTTACTCCAAAAACGCCTAAGTCATTAACTTCTACAAAAGAAGGATTCAAGAATTCTTCCCAAAACACAACTTAAGTGAAAGCACCTTAAAGCCAAACAAGATGAAAGAAGAACGAGACAAGAACAAGCCAAAGAAAATAAGAACACAAGAGAGAGATTTGAGTGAATGCTCTCAAGAATTCTTATTGCTCAAAACTCAAGTGATTTACAATGAGGAAGAGGTCTCTTATTTATAGTTGAGCCTCTCCAAATCCAACAGTACAAAATTAAGTACATCAATGGCTAAGATTAAAAGGCACCTACCACCAAATATAAAATCATATCTTCTAAGATTACATATCTTATCTAAGATATGTAATCTTATAAAATAATATCTTGTAAGATCATGTTTCCATATTTGTCTAACTTGTAGATGGGCCTTCAATCTCTTCAAGCAATGGCCCGTGCGATTGGGCCAAATAACCTCCTTCCTTCTTGATAGTTCACACAGATGTGTCATGGTTGCGGGCTCCCATGCGCAACCCATGACATTCTCCCCACCAAATCTAGCGGCGCCTCGTCGATCTATCTTGTCTTGGAATTGCCACAAGGCTTCAAAGAGTTCCCAACTCATCTCACTATCGGAATCCTTCCATCGGACTAAGTATTCAGCGCCATGTGCCGGTAGTACTTACGTCGACCACACGATCCGCTTCAATGTTCTCGACCTCTCGATCATAGGCGACTTTTACCCCATTGGTGCTCGTTCGGACTTGCTTCGATTTGGGTCTCCTCCATCTTCATGGAATGGCTTAAGCATACTCACATGGAATCTTGGATGAACTTTAAGCTTTTCAGCAACTCAAGCTTGTAGGCCACCTTGCCTACCTTCTTCACAATTCGAAATGGCCCTCATACCGAACGAGTCCTTTGTGTAACCCATCATGTCGCAGAATCGGTGTAGTTTGGCAAGCTGGGTCACCAACCTAAAATTGCACGTCCCTTCGATTTTGGTCCGCCCATTTCTTGTTGCGCTTACTTGCCTTATGTAGACAAGCTCTAGCTAGATCGTTTTGCTCTTGCCAATCCCTTGCAAATCGATAAGTCTGCTGGATTGATCTGCATAACGAGTTGCAACCGCATTGGGTGTAAGCGGTGTTGCCCGTCACTATCTCAAGCGGACTCGGTTCGTTGCCCCACTTCGTTGTAAATTGTATGAAAACGGGCCACATCCAACAACTTTGGCCAATCCTTTTGTGTTGCACTTACATAGTGTCGAAGATCGTCTCCAACAATGCATTCACTCATTCGGTTTGCCCATCGGTTTGTGGATGCATGCTAGTGGAAAAGTTTAGGTGCGAGCCCATTAACTTGAACAACTCGTCCAAAATTGACCCGTGAATCGCCCATCTCGATCATCGATGATAGATTGTGGTACTCCCAATACTTCACCACATGTTTAAGGAATAAGCGAGCTGCCTTCTCGTGAGGACACTCCTTGGTTGCGGGGATGAAAGTTGCATACTTGAAAACCTATCCACCACAACAAAAATACTGCAAATCCATCGATTTAGGCAAGCACGTGATAAAATCCATGGACAACCTCTCCCATGGGCGCCGGAATGGGCAACGGTTGTAACAAACCAGCGAGGACTTTCAACTCAACCTTATCTTGTTGGCATATTAAACAAGTTTTCACATAGGTCTCCACATCATCACCCATGTGAGGCCAATAAAATCGATCCTCCAATAGAGCCAAGGTGCGGTGTACTCCGGGATGGCCAGCCCATTTTGAATCATGACATTCCTTCATGACTTCTTTTCGTAAATTCCCATGTTGAGGCACATATAGACGTCGCCCATGAGTGTATAGTAATTCTCCCTTGAGCCAAAATCGCCTTGTCTTTCCATCTCTAGCAAGCTCCATCAGATTTTTGGCCGTGGGATCATGGGACAGTCCTTTTTGAATGCGCTCTAATAAGGGACTCTCGGGTTGGCTTATCGTTGCAAATTCCATTTTTCGGCTAAGTGCATCGGCCACAATGTTGGCACTCCCCGGCTTGTATTCCATGGTAAAATCAAACTCGCTAGGAAAAACGCCAACGAGCACGCTTGGGGACAACTTTTTCCGGGTTAAGAAATAGCTATTTGCAACATTATCAGTGAATACCACAAACCTGGAACCCAGCAAATAGTGTCTCCATGTGCGTAAACAATGCACCACTTCCGTCATCTCTTTTTCTTGGACCGTGTATCTTCGTTCTGTCTCGTTAAGCTTTCGACTCTTGAAAGTAATCGGATGCCCATCTTGCATCAACACCCCTCCAATCGCATACTCTGAAGCATCTGTGCGTACCTCATACGCCTTTGAAAAATTTGGCAATGCGAGTACAGGCTCACTCGTCATCGCTTGCTTCACTTGGTTGAAGGCTTTCTTACATTGAGGGTCCCAATCCCACACTTTACCCTTTTTCAACAGGTCCGTCAAGGGTGCAGTGATCTTGGAATAGCCTTCAATGAAGCGACGGTAGTAATTTGCTAATCCAAGGAAAGACCGCAACTCCGTCACCTTGGTTGGTGGCTCCCAATCGGCAATTGCTTGAACTTTACTTTCATCCATTCGAATCGTGCCACCTCCCACAATATGGCCTAGAAATGGCACCTCTCGTTGGGCAAAGGAACATTTCTCCTTTTTGACATATAGCTCATTTTCTCGTAGAGTTTGGAACACTTTCCCCAAGTGTCCCACATGTTCTTCGAGCGTCTTACTATACACCACAATATCGTCAAGATAAACAACCACAAAACGATCCAAGAAAGGTTGTAATACCTTATTCATTAGGGTACAGAATGTGGCCGGAGCATTTGTTAACCCAAACGGCATCACCAAGAACTCAAAGGACCCATATCTAGTTACACAGGCTGTCTTGGGCTCATCCCCTTCGGCTATTCTCACTTGGTGGTACCCCGATTGCAAATCCAACTTAGTAAACCATCTCGCACTACCAAGTTGATCGAACAAATCTGCAATAAGAGGAATGGGATACCTGTTTTTTATAGTGATTTTGTTTAGGGCCCTGTAGTCGATGCACATTCTCAAAGATCCATCATGCTTCGTTTGAAATAACACAGGTGCACCAAATGGGGCTTTAGATGGTCTAATGAACCCGCATCTAAAAGCTCTATCAATCGCTCGCAATTCCTCTAGTTCCGGTGGAGCCATTCGATATGGTGCCCTATTTGGCGGTTCGATGTTGGGCAACACTCAATCTTGTGGTCCACCTCCTCTTTGGTGGCAATCTTTTGGGCAACTCCATGGGCATTACATCTTGAAATAACTTTAGCAACTGTTCCACTTCCTTTGGAATTTCCCCTCAAATTTATCATCCATATTGTCTCTCAAGGTAGCTAGGTAGGAGACTTCATTTCGACGGACTCCTTTGGCAAATTGGATTGCCGATAAGGTTTTTCCTCCATGCTTCCTTCCTTTTCATTCTCACCATATATCGTTGATTTGCATCGGAGATTGTCATGTAGTTCTCGGAAGGGTGAATATCGCATTAAGCCTATCAAGTAAACTTAATCCAACTACAAAATCGTAATCATCAAGTGGGATTACCTTAATGGTCGCTTTGCTCGTCCACTCGCCAAGTTTGAGTTCCACCTTTTGCCACCCCGTTATGGGAATGCTTTACGAATTCACCGTTTTGATTCGTCCCGAATCTTCCTCGATTCTAAGGCCCAGTTCCTTTGCCATTTCTTTAGACATGAATAAATCAGATGCACCAGTATCAACAAGTGCATTCAATCTTTTGCCAGCTACGATGATGTCCACAAACATCAGCCCATTGCTTGACTTCTCTTCGACACCTCCTAATATCGAATTGAGGCTTTTGGTGTCATCTTCGGCCTCCTTACGTGCCTCCATGGCATGAAAAGCGGCTCTCTTTGGAATGACACTTATTCTATGTGGGCCTTGGCGAGAAAGCACTTCATTGGTCCTTTTCTATCCCAAGGCTTACCTTGACTAGACTTTGGGCCTTCGTCGCTCTTTTCCCTTTGATCCTTGTTTCCCCCACCATTGTCTTTTGGTCCCGACTTGGGTTTGGAAGAATCGTTATTATCAAACTTTCTTCCCCCAACATCATAGAAATTTTACGCCTTTGCCATAGCTCGGTCAATTCGGTGATATCTAGGCGACGCAACTCTTGCTTTGCCTACATTTTAAACCATCCTCGAACCAATAGAATGCTTCTTTCTCATTCAAGTCTGAGATCTGAAGCATCAACTCGCTGAATTCCCGAACATAATCTCGAATAGTGCCTTGTTGCGTGGTTCGACGCAACTTAGCACGAGCCTCCTTTCGGCATGTTGTGCATAAAGCGCTTCTTCAACTCTCTTTGGAACTCCTCCCAAGTTCCAATGGTCGTTCCTCCACGTTTCTCATCCGTGGACCTCGTCTCCACCACAAGAGAGCAACATCGAAAAGTAAATGGAAGCGGTGTTTACCTTGGTGGCATCATCCTCAATGCCAATTGCTCAAAATATTGCTCCAATTCCCACAAGAAGTTATCCACTTCTCTCGCGGACCTAACTCCCTTGAACTTCTCGGGTTTTGGAACATCCACATGACGTTGTTTGGTCCGGCCAACATCCCACTTCCAGGCAGCCTTACAGATTCGAGCTCCCCTTAAGCTCAAGCAATCTCTTCTTTCATGGCGATCAACAGGCCTCAAGAGCTTCATCCCTCCTGTCGGTTTGTCCGAAGTGGATCCGAGGGAGTCCAACACAAACTCCTTGCTATCTTCCCTCGGTTCCTCCATACGGGTTAGGATCTCTTGAGTGTCTCCTTCATGTCACCAACGGACTCCTCGAGATTGACCACTCGAATCTCCAAGCTCGACAAAGATATCCTCGATCGACTAGCCTTTCTAGCCCTCCCACGGGTCTCCATTGGCTCATTCGATCAACAACTTCTTTCGACATATCTCAAAAGTGCTTTCGAACCGGCTCTGGTACCAACATCACGGACTTAGGATTCTTGCCTCACAATCCGTGCGGCCTTAGGCGATTTCTTACTCCAAAAACGCCTAAGTCATTAACTTCTACAAAAGAAGGATTCAATGAAATTCTTCCCAAAACACAACTTAAGCGAAAGCACCTTAAAGCCAAACAAGATGAAAGAAGAACGAGACAAGAACAAGCCAAAGAAAATAAGAACACAAGAGAGAGATTTGAGTGAATGCTCTCAAGAATTCTTATTGCTCAAAACTCAAGTGATTTACAATGAGGAAGAGGTCTCTTATTTATAGTTGAGCCTCTCCAAATCCAACAGTACAAAATTAAGTACATCAATGGCTAAGATTAAAAAGGCACCTACCACCAAATATAAAATCATATCTTCTAAGATTACATATCTTATCTAAGATATGTAATCTTATAAAATAATATCTTGTAAGATTATGTTTCCATATTTGTCTAACTTGTAGATGGGCCTTCAATCTCTTCAAGCAATGGCCCGGTCTGATTGGGCCAAATAACCTCCTTCTTTCTTGATAGTTCACACAGATGTGTCATGGTTGCGGGCTCCCATGCGCAACCCATGACACTAGGGGTGTCGCGACACTGGACCCCACTATTGCAACATCGTTGCAATTTTCTACAGGCTCGACCCGACTCGATTGTACGACCAACCAATTTTACACTTATTTTAACCTATTTTGAACTTTAAAATACTTCTTATTTTAACCCTAAAACATATTAAAACATATTATAACCTTCTTTTAAACTATAAAACCCACACTAAACCTTCCAAAACCTTTAAATTCTTAAAAACCCAAAAATCCCTATCTTTCATTACAACAAATTCTTGTGTGATTCTCCTCAGTACAGGGTCTAAGACAAAGCATTCACGGGACTACTTCAAAGTAATTTTATGAGGAATTCAATGCATTTCCAGTCAGGGTTAAGGGTTCTTAACTTATTTCTATTGTTTCATTCGATGAGTTGCTTGATGTCTTGTTAATATTTAAATTACGACTACATTAACAATACCTCCTAGGAAATCTAGAAAAACAAGCACAAAGAATCACTAGTGGTTTCGAATCCTCTAAAGTTTCAAAATCACAATGCTGAAAAATACTTCCTCGAACTTGAAGGCAAAACCTTTATTCAAGAAAAGGGATTCGAACCATCAATGGTTCTTTGTAATGAAATTTGGTCTTTACCATAGTATCATAGATGAGAGCGTTTATGCACAATCCCAAAAGAAAATGTTGTTATTCCTTTTATGCAAGAATTTTATGCTACTCTTAGAGATAAGGAAACTCGAAGACCACATGGTGTCATATGGAAAATGGTAATAGTGAGAGGTAAGGATGAGTTGTTCTCCCTGAAAAAGATTTATAAATTTTACGATGCTCTATATTATGGTTCTGACTATTTAGAAAATGCTAATTTAACGGGATTCCAAGATGTCGATATGGAAAGCATTGTTAAATACTTAACTAAAAATTGAGGTGAATGAAAACTCTAGTCAGACACTAGACTACCGACTAATTTTAATCAAGCTATAACGTTTCCAATAACTAAAATGTGGATGCAATTTACTTGCACTAGAATTACACCTGCTCTTAACATTTTTAATGTTAATACATTCCAAGCTATTTTACTATATGGAATTTCACAAAAGAAACATATATGCATAGGGCAATGGATCCATCAAAGTATGAATCGTTGCGTTAGTGGCCAAAAGGTTGGGATTTTTTTTCCCCATCTTGTGACAGCACTTTGCAAGAGTGCAGAGATTCCAATGGAAGAGAACGAGTAGTTCATGCACCCAACAAAAAGCTTAAAAGGTGATTCTATGTACACTCAGTACATAGAACTCAACCGAAAGTAGATCATAGATTGGAACCAAAGGAGAAAAGAAAATATGGACATCCTGGCTTCACTCAAAAGAACAGTAAAATTGACATCTAGAAAAGAAAGGAGCGAGAGTAGTAGTGCAAAACTTGACGAAATGATAAGATGGATGCAAGAAATAGTCCCTATTCTTCAAGAATTTGCAAGGTGAAACAATATGAGAATACCTAATTACCAACCAAATATGTTTGGCCCGACACATCCAGAGTATGAGGAAAAGGTGTGACAGCCCTAATTAGACCCTAGTCGGAATGTGGTTTCGGGACCACAAAACCGAGTCACCAAAATTTATTTTTTATTTTAATTGCATATATTTATGTGTGATAGTGTATGTGAAAAAAAATTAAATGTTTAAAATTAGTCTTAGGAATGTGAATTTTCTTGAAAGGACTTAGTTGAGAAACTTAGAAAAGATGAGAGGTAAATTGTAATGATCAAATAACAACAAGGTGAGAAAGCATGGATTTGCATGTCAAAATGCCCTTAATGGATGAAGTGGCTGGCCATGTGATGATGTTCCTCCACTAAGTCTAATTAAATATATATTATAACGGTAAATGAAAAAATAATCTAAATAGAAAAAATAGATTAATAAGAAAAAGATGAATAAAAGAAGAAATGGAAGGAGAGAGAAGTGTTCATCTTCTTCTTGCAAAGCCGAACCTAAGTGAAGAAAGAAAAAAAATTGTTAAAAGCATTTGGTCAATTTAAGGGTTAATCAAGGTAAGATTTCATGTTCTTTTTTCATTAAATTTTATGAAATTTAGTTAGCAGACAAATCTATATTATAACCCATAGGTTGATTTTTCTATTCGGTGACAAAATGTGCATTCGGTTGTGATGTTTAGATGTTATGAGGATAGTGTTTGATGCTTTGGATGGAATATTAGAAAGATGAAGAATGAACTAGTTAATAGATATATGAACATTGGTATGAACTTATGAATAGATGTGGAGTTTTTATTTTATTTTTTTAGTTAGAAACATTCGGTCAAATTGTTATGTGGAGGAACTAAGTGTTTTAATGAAATAAAAATGATATTACATTTGAAATTGTATATTCGGCCTTATAATTAAGTACATAGGTAAAGTTAAATTTGGTCTTGCATATTCGGCTAAATAGTATGCACATTTGTGAAATAATTTTTGATTCTATATAATCGACCCAATGAGGGAGGTTGGCTTACAAAGTTGAGTTTGATTCATAATTATGTATATTTGAATGTAAACATATTTGACATAATATTATTTTGGAAGTGTTAATGCATTCGGCTTAGAGACATAATATAAGCATTAGTTGAGGTTTGATGTCTTGAACAAGGATGGTTGTAAGAAGAAATGGAATCATTAAATTCATATATATGAATATCTTGCAAGGTAATTAAACTACTAAATTTATTTATTCTAGCTCAAGAACCCAAAGGAGGGGAAACAACAAAGGCAAAGCAAAGAATATTGAGTAGACGATTGGGAATCATATCATCCGACATAAGGTAAGTCTATAAGCATTTGTAGGTTGATTAATTTATACATAATTAATACTAACGTATCATAAAAGAATTTCTTGGGGTAGGTACTTATTTGGAGTGATATACGTATTTATAAATGTCATTCTATGTGCTATTTGATTTAAGTAAATTGCCTTATTATAATGAGCCAACATTGGCACTAAGTGTGCGGATTTGAATGGCACTATGTGTGCGAAATCGATTGGCACTATGTATGCTGGTTTGAATGTCAATAAATGAGTGAATTTCCAAAGAACTATGTGTGCTGTTTAGCATGGCACTATGTGTGCGAATTTGATTAGCACTATGTGTGCGAAATCGGTTGAGGATATAATGTGTGCCGGAAAAGAATAAAGTGCTAGGGCTATTAACGGAAAAATCGAATTTGAGACATAAAACGTATAGGCATGGAACCATCTAGTTTATCATTGTTTTATACTTCGAGGAAAGGATCTAAACTATCTAGTTGTTTTGATATTTAATTGGATAGCAAGACTTGGCTTGTGGTTGAATCGATAATTTAAGTAATTGTGGCATAATTCGGTATGGTTAAATGGTTGATCTTACAATATTTTTATTATGATCTCATGTTAATGGTCTGTATTATATTGCTTACGACTTACTGAGTTGAATACTCATTTGGTGTGTTTACTTGTCTCCTATTTAGATTTCTTTGATCCATTTTGTGTGTTCGGGACCATCGTCGAGGTCATCACACCAGCCTGCAACGTTTTGGTACCCTCTTCTTAGTTGGTCTAAGTGAACATTACGGCATGTATAGGCTAATATGTGTTTTGTTTGAACTTTGATTGTATACTTCCAGCCATGCGAATATGGCCTAAATACTAAGTTTGAACTTGGTTATGTTTAATCATGGTATAATTTGTCTTGGTTATAATGTTTAATGCTATTAATGAATGATGTATATATATATATATATATATATAAATATACATATGTTTGAGGGTTGAAAATGCTAAGAAATTTTGACTATGTGTTTTTGGGGTGATCACATTTATATAAGTGATTAATTGCAATTTGGCTATTGTATATGATCTTAGTATTTAATTTGAGATAGCGTAATGGGTCGTCTGGTTATGTCTGAACATAACATAAAATCGTATAATATGGTTGTTATATGATGTAAACTTATGTAATGGTTTTGACATTAATTATGCGTTCCGGCTATGTATGAATAAGCATCGTATATGGTAGTATAATGAATTATGCATTATTAAAGATGAACTTAGCGAAATGAAGATGATAGAAGAAGATGCATGAAAATTTTATGAATAAGTATTTGGTTCGGTAATATCTCGTAACCCATTCTAGCGATAGAAACGGGTTAGGGGTGTTACATTTTATTGGTATCTGAGCTACAGTTTATTCGGTTCTAGGACTACCGTAGCACGTATGAATATAGCTATACATGCCTTAATGTTAGTATATGATAGTGTGATGACTTCTGACGGTTGAAATTATTGTTTTGATTTGTAAATGGAACCCAATTTGGAGAGAGCCTTAGCGGATGACGTTGAGAGTGTAGTGGCTACTCCTGCGCAAGGGACACCACCTGTTGAACCTCAATCATCTGCGAATAATCAAGATGATGGGGCAAAACAAGCCTTCTTTACCATGATGAACGAGTGGGTCGCACAATATGCCCGAACTAACCCGGCTGCTCAACCATTCCCGAATTTAAATAATCCGCCTCAGGTGCCTATAATACCACTAACTATTGATCATTTGAGGTCGAGTAAACCTCCTGTGGATTTGATTAGGAAGCGCGAGGCTGAGGAATTCCGAGCCACAACTACTAATGATGTTGAAAGGGCCGAGTTTTGGCTTGATAACACCATCCGGGTTTTTGATGAGCTGTCTTGCACACCTGATGAGTGTTTAAAGTGTGTCATATCTTTATTACGAGACTCGGCCTACTATTGGTGGAGAACCTTGATTTCTATTGTTCCAAAGGAACGAGTTACTTGGGATTTCTTTCAGACAGAGTTTCAAAAAAAGTATATCAGTCAACGATTTATTGATCAAAAGCGTAAGGAATTTTTGGAGCTTAAACAAGGCCGTTTAACGGTATCTGAATATGAGCGTGAGTTTGTAAGACTCAGCCGCTATTGTAACACCCCGTACCCGAGTCCGCTGCCGGAGTCGGACACGAGGGGTTAACGGCTTAAACCATTCACTTTCACAGTCCATTTTAAAAAAAAATTTCCAGGCAGTTGGCTAACTGCGTATCTGTCACTTTAAAAAAATCATATCTTGAGTTCCACAACTCAAAAATCAGATTCATAATTTTTCCCCGAAACTAGACTCATATATCCATCTACAGATTTTTTCTAGAATTTTGGTCGGGCCAATTAGTGCAGTTTATTAGTTAAAGCCTCCCCTGTTACAGGGTGCGACTACACTGACCTTCATGCGTTACGATTTGGATATCTCCTGTACAGGGCTTCAATACTGATGCCGTTTGTTTCTATAGAAACTAGACTCAAAGAGGAATCTATACATATATGGCATGACTCCTAATTATCTCTGGTTAATTTACAATGAATTTCCAAAGTCGGAACAGAGAATCCAGAAACCGTTCTGGCCCTGTTTCACGAAAACCTAAATATCTCTTAACATACAACTCATATGACCGTTTCGTTTCTTCCATATGAAATTATATTCATCAAGGTTCATTTAAATAATTTATTCGCTATTTAATTCCATTCTTACTATTTTTAGAGATTTTCACATTCACATCACTGCTGCTGCCAGCATTTATTTTGAGGTAAACTTTACCTATTTCATGATCCTCCATGGATCAACTAGAGTTTGTCATACATATACCAAAAATGATCATGAATAACCATTCCCATGACTAACTGTTACCAACATTTCCATACTTCTTGATGGACGACATACAAAATGATTACGTGCTATGATCAAAGTATACTTAAAGCCATTTTCGCATGGCTTATATACATTAACCGAATATCCCCTCGCTACTAGTCTATTCTATACATGCCATAAGATATTCCAAAACATAGCAGTACCAAACAGTGGATAGTGATAGTGTGACTAGTTGCTGACGATCCCCGAGCCTGTAGCTTCCAATTGAGATCTATAAAAACAGAGGAAACAAGGTACACGGAGTAAGCATTACAATGCTTAGTAAGTTTCAAGCAGTGCCAACAGATAACAATCAAGTTATAACATAGTTGTTCGTATTTTTATTTCACTCTTCCTTCAGCATACCACCCTTTACCCAAATATGCACATCTCATCATAATCATAGGAATAGTCTCATAGATTGCTCTCGTATACATCACATAACTACCTTATGGTTTGGTTTAAATCAAGCTCACATATAAACTTGGAGTACATACTGTTTGACCTTTCGATTATGTATTTTTATAAGCAATTCTTATAAAAGAAGTCTTACCGGTCATAATCTCCACACGTAGTCATCGGGTCTTACCGGTCATAACCTCCACACGTAGTCATCGGGTCTCGCCGGAACATATTCCAAGTTTCATGTACATTTAATCACATGTTACAACATTCACATTAGCCATTCGGCTTTACCACATATGCATATCATACATATATTTTACATTGGCCATTAGGCCTCATCACATATACATACACTTTCACATTCACCACATCGGCCATTAGGCCTCATCACATATCGTACACTTTCACATTCACCACATCGGCCATTAGGCCTTATCACACATATATGTATATCATACATATTTCATATTTTCTTGTACATCAATTGCAGCAATAGCTTATAAGCAACTCAAATAGTTTCATCAAAGTTTACAACAAAATCACATATTCACTACAAGCAGTTTTTCTGACCAACAGTCATTAAGTTGTTTATAACTGGAGCTACAAAACTCAAAATCAATTGCCGTCAATTTTCCCCGAATGTAGACTCATGTATCTTTCACCCATAAAATTTTCAGAATTTTAGGTTTGGCCAATCAATACCAGATTTTTCTTAAATTTTCCCCTGTTTCACTGTTTGACTAATCTGACCACTCTTCGCTACGAATCGAATTTTTCATTGTACAGAATTCATAATGTGTTCAATTTGATTCCATTTGAAACTAGACTCATTAAGGAGTCTAAGCATATAAATCTTATCTTATAACCATTTTTGTACAAATTATAATGATTTTCCAAAAACAAATCAGGGAATTTCGGAGTCAATCCGACACTGTCTCGCACAACTTTAAATATCTCTTTATAGAAAATTTCTTTGCTTCCACAGTCTCTTTTATAAGAAACTAGACCAACTAAGCTTTGATTACATATTTTACTCAGCCTATAATTCCACACCGACAATTTATAGTGATTTTCTAAAATCACATTACTGCTACTGTTCAAGCAAATTATCACAATTTGCTCTTAAATTTCCAAGTCCAAACACTTATGAACTTACCATTTGGGTTTAAGACATATCATGGCCACATCATATCTTATTAAATCAACTCATTATGTCCTATTATGATTGAATTTACTCAACGTTTAATCACTTAAAACTTACAAAGGAATCAAACTCATATACTTAATAACTTACCTCGAATTGCCGAACGGTTACAAATCGACTATTCGGTTAGGTAGCTTGTTCTCTTTTTCCGAATTAGACTCCCTAAGCTCTTGAGCTTGCATAAACAAATTTAATCTATTACCAACCAATTATACAAACTCATGGCCGAATATAACAAGAAGACTACTAGATTCTACTAGCCACTCATTGCTCTATTATTAACCTCACTTAATTATAAACGCATTCGGCAATTTGATAATTAAGTTCATTTCATGGTATCATAACTCAACATTTATCAATATATCATTAACAAAATATGCTCATGTCAAATTCACTCCCAATCACATCTCAAAATTCAGCAAGCTTAGAACTCATTTAATAATTAAATTCGGTAGCTTAACCACTTTGCTAACTACTTATGCATATAAGACTAATTTTTCATACTCGTCAACTTGAACCTAAAACAATAGCCGAATGCTCACGTACATATTATCTATTATTTCCATCACATAAATCATGCCATAAAACACTTTTAAAACAACTCACCATCATAGCCAAATATACATTTAATGAACATTACTCCTTTACCAAAGCTACTAATAACTATCACAAATACAAAACATATCAATATGTCAAACTCATTACCTCACCTATTTAGTCAAGCTGAATAATAGAATCACTCACACTTAATCCATCCCATTATCTAATTTTTTTTCTCCAAAATGAACTAACCATAATACCGATTGTATATTATACCTAGCATTTCTCTTTACCAAATCACAAAACCAAACACCACAAGCATATTTACCATAAAACATATCTCCAAAATAGTTGAAAACACAAACAATAAACACAAACATTGGCATTATGCTCAAATCACCATAAGAAATCTCAACTTTCTTGACATTACCAAGAGTGCATCCACAACTTAACTTAGCATATTATAAAGCCAAATCAACAAATTCAAAGCTTACCTCCTAATAGCTAAAGATGAAGGCCGAATTGCTCTAGGTAAGTTTTCCCTTCCTTTCATCTTTGTTTCGGTTAGAGAGTGGCATGAGAAGAAGATGAGCACCATCCTCCTTCTTCTCTTTTCAATTCGCCAAAGAGAACCGATTTCCTCTTTTAGCCTTCTACTTGAAAATTTCAACTTAGAAGCAAACAAATTCCATGGTTTTCCACTACATGCAGTGGCCTATCTTCTCTAGCTTCCTTTGCAAGAGACAAGGAAGCAAGATAGAAAATGAAAGTTGAGTCTTTCTTTTTCCATTCACTAGCAAGGGGGAGACAACTTTGGTTTCTCCTCCCACTCCCTTCTTTATTTATTATTCTTCCCACACCTTTTAACATAATATGTCTACAATATGCCTTACCCCATAGCATGGCCGCCACCATTTAGATTTTGGCTAATTTGACATGCAAGTCCCTCATGTCAATAATTCATGCATTATTTGGCCACTTTAAATTTCACCTATCACATTTTCAAGTCCTATCACATGGGTCCTTTCTTATAAATTAGCACCTAATTGATAAAATCAAGGCACGAAATATTCACACATACAAATCCCACATATAATAAGCACAGAATATAACATCTAATTATTTTTGTGACCCGGTTTTGTGGTCCCGAAACCACTTTCCGACTAGGGTCACATTAGGGGTGTCACAGCTATGCTCGGGAGTGTGTAGATAATGAAGTTGCCATGTGTAAAAGATTTGAGGAGGGATTGAATGAAGATTTAAAGCTATTAGTGGGTATTTTAGAACTAAAAGAATTCGTAACCCTAGTTGAACGAGCTTGCAAAGCTGAAGAACTTGGAAAGGAGAAAAAGAAAGCTGAATTTGAAGCTAGAGACTTTCGTAAAAGATCAACTAGTAAAACTTCTTTCTCGGCTGCAAAGAAGTTCAGAGACAAAACTACTAGATCAAAGACGACTGCAGGAATTTCTAATAGGGAGCGACCATCAACGGACTCTCGAGCTACTTCGGTTGCTTGTGTTGGTAACAACCAACAAGAAAAACCTGAATGTCCACAATGTGGAAGACGACATGTAGGTGAATGTTGAGGTAAGTCTATTAACAGGGCCTGTTATAGATGCAGATCATGGGATCATTTTATTCGAGATTGCATGGAATCTAATGAAAAGAATAAGATACAAGGTACGAGATCGAGTGGTACAATGACTAGAGGCAGACCATCGAGAAATACAGTAGGCAGGGTTAGTAGTCAGAGAGGGACTCCCGATATGGCTGTTCGATTCGGCATCGAACTTGCACCTGGTACCATACCAATTTTGATAGCTTCGTATCGTATGGCACCAACGGAATTGAAGGAATTGAAAACTCAGTTGCAAGAGTTGACAGATAGAGGTTTTGCTCGACCGAGTTTCTCATCTTGGGGTGCACCAGTATTATTCGTGAAAAAGAAAGATGGAACCATGAGGATGTACATCGATTATCGTCAATTGAATAAAGTGACAATAAAGAATAAATATCCGTTACCGCGTATTGATGACTTGTTTGATCAGTTGAAGGGAGCCTCAGTGTTCTCAAAGATAGATTTGAGATTGGGTTATTATCAGTTGCGAGTTCGAGACTCAGATATACCTAAAACTACTTTCAGAACGAGATACGGTCACTACGAGTTCTTAGTGATGCCGTTTGGACTCACTAATGCTCTTGCGATATTTATGGACTTGATGAATCGAATCTTTAGATAGTGTTTGGACCGGTTTGTAGTTGTGTTTATCGACGACATTTTGGTCTATTCGCGAGATGAAACTGAAATGCCGAGCACTTGAGATTAGTGTTGCAGACTTTACGGGATAAACAGTTATATGCTAAGTTCAGTAAATGTGAGTTCTGATTGAGAGAAGTTAGCTTTTTGGGACATGTGGTATCCGCATCGGGTATTCGTGTTGATCCAAGCAAAATTTTAGCCGTACTTGACTGGAAACCTCCAAGGAATGTTACTGAAGTTAGGAGCTTTTTGGGACTTACCGGTTACTACAGACGGTTTGTAAAGGGTTTTTCGATGATAGCCACACCAATGACGAAACTACTTCAAAAAGATGTTGAGTTTGAATGGTCAAAAGAATGTCAGAAAAGTTTCGACCGATTGAAAACCTGTTTAACTGAAGCTCCAATGCTAGTACAAATGTAATCCCAGAAAGAGTTTGTTATTTACAGTGATGCATCCTTACTTGGGCTGGGTTGTGTGTTGATGCAAGAAGGTCGAGTTGTGGCTTACGCTTCGAGGCAATTAAAGCCACATGAGAAAAACTATCCGACCCATGATCTTGAATTAGCAGCCATTGTATTCGCCTTGAAAATATGGCGACACTACTTGTTTGGAGAGAGGTGTCATATTTATTTGGACCACAAAAGCCTCAAATATTTGATGACCCAAAGAGATTTAAATCTGCGACAAAGATGTTGTCTTGAGTTGTTGAAAGATTATGAACTCGTCATTGATTATCACTCGGGAAAGGCTAACGTGGTTGCCAATGCTTTAAGTCGTAAATTGTTGTTTGCTTTGATAGCGATGAATGTTCACCTATCCATTTCATCTGATAATGTATTAGTAGCAGAATTAAAGGCCAAACCATTATTGATTCATCAAATACTTGAATCCCAGAAAGTTGACGATGAATTGGTTACTAAACGAGCTGAATGCATTTCAAATGTGGAATCAGAGTTTCAGATTGACGACAATGATTGTTTGACGTTCAAGAGTCGATTATGTGTTCCAAGAAATTCGGAACTTATTTCGATGATTTTAAGTGAGGCTCATAGTAGTCAAATGTCAGTCCACCCGGGTAGTACAAAAATGTACAACGATCTGAAATGTCAATTTTGGTGGCCTGGTATGAAACGAGACATTTCTGACTTTGTTTCAAGGTGTTTGATATGTCAACAAGTGAAAGCAGAACATCAAGTGCCTTCGGGATTACTTCAGCCGATCATGATACTCGAATGGAAATGGGATCGAGTAACGATGGACTTTGTATCTGGTTTACCGTTGACACAGAGTAAGAAAGACTCAATCTGGGTTATTGTTGATAGATTGACGAAGTCTGCTCATTTTATCCCTGTCCGTACGGATTTCTCGCTCGATAAATTGGCAGAATTATATGTCTCCCAAATTGTTCGATTACATGGAGTACCTATTTATATTGTGTCGGATAGAGATCCGAGATTTACATCGCGATTTTGGAAGAAATTGCAAGAAGCATTGGGTACCAAGTTGTATTTTAGCACCGCTTTTCATCCCCAGACTGATGGTCAATCTGAGCGGATAATTCAGATACTCGAGGATATGTTGAGATGTTGTATCCTAGAGTTTTGTGGTTCATGGGAAAGGTATTTGCCTTTGATTGAATTCGCTTACAACAATAGTTTTCAATCAAGCATTAAGATGGCACCTTACGAGGCTTTGTACGGTTGTAAATGCCGTACACCGTTGTTTTGGACCGAACTTAGTGAAAGTAAAATCTTCGGGGTTGATTTGATTAAAGATACTGAATAGAATGTAAAAGTGATCCGTGAAAGTCTGAAAGCAGCTTCGGATCGTCAGAAGTCATATGCGGATTTAAAAAGAAAAGACATTGAATATCAGGTTGGAGACAAAGTGTTTCTTAAAGTCTCACCTTGGAAAAAGGTGTAATATCCTGATTTTGGGCCTAGTCGGAATAGTGGTTTCGTGACCACAAAATTCGAGATAGAAATAATTATTTTATGATTATTTTGAAGTCTATGATATGATTGCATGATTGTGTGAAAATTTCGTGAAGAAATTTTATGCATAAAGTGCTTAAATTGAAATTAGGGACTAAATCGAATAATTTGTAAAACTTGCATTCTAGAAGTTTCTAGTATGAAATTGTTTTGAAATATTAATTAGGAGGTCTTAAATAGCAATTTTACCAATTTCTAAGTCTATGGACAAAAATTGGACATGGATGGAATTTTTGGAAAGTTTAGTAGTAAGGGCATTTTGGTCATTTAGGGGTAAAATGAATTAAAATACAAAATTAAAAGCCAATTTTGCTCATCTTCAACCCCATGTCCGAATATAGCAAGGAGAAACCATGGCTAGGGTTTTTCAAGCTTCCAAGCTCGATTAGCAAGGAAAACTAAAATTCGGGCTAAAATGGGGAAAATACCAAGTTGTGGACGAAATGGTAAAAGTAGCCATTTTCGCATACGAGGTAAGTTCATGTGTAAATGTAGTAACATAATTTTCATTTTAAGCAATTTAATGTTGTTCATATGATATGATGCTGATTATTATCATGAAATATTATGCTTTGTGGTTATTGTTGAATAATACGTAATTATGTAATTACTTGATGAGTATGAACTATCACCGAAGTATCAATTTCGATATTCTGTGGAAGATGGCAAAGATGTGTGATCGAGGAAAACGCCCGTTTGAACCTTAGGAATAGATTAGGATACAAGTGGCATGTCACTAGGATGTTTGGGCATCCGAACTCGTTGAGTTGAGTCCGAGTTCACTTATGGATGCGAATGTCCGAACTAGTTGAGTTGAGTCCGAGTTCGAGAGATGTAACTAGGCATCCGAGCTCGTTGAGTTGAGTCCGAGTTCACTTATGGATGCGAACGCCCGAGCTCGTTGAGTTGAGTTCGAGTTCACTTATGGGCGGGTTATATGGTAGCTTGGCTACATATGTGGCACTTATGTGCAAACTTTCCATGTATCCGAATTATATTTCGATGTGTTCAACGGGTAAAATTCTACTCAAATGGAGGAATACTCAAGATGAAAGGGACGTATTGGTAAGTGTTGTGAAATGAATACTTTGAACAGGTATGTACTTAACCCTCGCGTTGAAAACTCGATATAACAACAATATGGTAAGATGATAAATGAAAATGTGATATGAATGTCTCGGTGATGATTATACAAATGATGTTTTATGTTTGCGTATATAGTTGTGTTACTTGCTATTTGCATGTGAGCTTACTAAGCATTTATGCTTACTCCCTCCTTTTCATTCCTTGTAGTGTTGACAAGCCAGCTCGGAAATCGGAAACGGTCGGAGGCACGCTCACACTATCCGTATACCATCTTGGCATAATGGCTTGTATATTTTGAGTATGGCATGTATAGCATTATAATCATTTTGTGTATATGGTCTTATGATATGGTTATTGAGTGGTATGGAAATGCTTGGTAATGATTAGCCATTGGAATGGCTAATCATGATCATATTTGGTGTTATGTATGCTAAATTGCTAGCTATTCCATGGAAACCATGAAATAGGTAAAATTTACCATAAAATAGATTCAGTCAGCAGCAGTGACGTGAGTTTGAAAATTCACTAAAAATAGTAGAGATACAATTAGATGATGAATAATATATGGAATTTAAGAATTATGAGTCTATTTTCATATGGATGAACAAAACAGGTATATGAGTTATATTTTATGAGATGTTTAAATTTTTGTGAAACAGGGCCAGAGCAATTTCTGGATCCCCTGTTATGACTTTGGAAATTCACCATAAATTGTTCAAAGATAATTAGAAGTCATAATTTATATGTACAGATTCCTTATTGAGTCTAGTTTTATTATAAGCAAACGGTATAGTCATTGAAACTCTATACAGGGAGATATTTGATTCGCAATACACAGAGGTCAGAGCAGTTAAACTCTGAAACAGGGGAGACTTTAACTAATAAACTGTACTAATTTGCTTGACCAAAAATTCTATAAAAAATTTTGTAAATAGATATATGAGTCTAGTTTCAGGGAAAATTTACAGAATTGGATTTCAAGTTTTGTAACTCCAGATGTGAATTTTTAAGAGACTATGGCGCAGATTGTTAGCATGACTGAAAATTTTAAAAATAAATTGTTTGAGCTGTTTAAGTAATGAATTAAGTCTGTTAACACCTCGTGTTCGACTTCGGCGACGGTCTCGGGTACGGAGCATTACATTTGGTGCTCAGATTTGGCCGTAAGGGCAAATTGAGTCCGAGATTCATCGGACCGTATGAAATATCCGAACGAATTGGGCCGGTTGCATATAGATTGATTTTACCCCCTGAACTTGAAAAGATTCACAACGTTTTTCATGTTTCGATGCTTCGACGTTATTGATCTGATCCATCACACATAATTAATCCATCAGAGGTTGAGATTCAATCTGATTTGAGTTATAAAGAAGAACCGGTTCGTATTTTGGCTCGTGAAGTAAAAGAACTACGAAATAAGAAAATCTCATTAGTGAAGGTACAGTGGCTTAAACATGGGGTCGAAGAAGCTACTTGGGAACTTGAAGACACTATGAAGGATCGATATCCTAACTTATTTGTTGGTAAGATTATCGGGGACGAAAATTCCTTATGTGGGGGAGAGTTGTGACAGCCCTAATTAGACCCTAGTCAGAATGTGGTTTCGGGACCACAAAACCCAGTCACAAAAATTTATGTTTTATTTTAATTGCATATACTTATGTGTGATAGTGTATGTGAAAAAAAAATTAAATGTTTAAAATTAGTCTTAGGAATGTGGATTTTCTTAAAAGGACTTAGTTGACAAACTTAGAAAATATGATAGGTAAATTGTAAGGATCAAATAACAACAAGGTGAGAAAGCATGGATTTGCATGTCAAAATGCCCTTAATGCATGAAGTGGCCGGCCATGTGATGATGTTCCTCCACTAAGTCTAATTAAATATATATTATAATGGTAAATGACAAAATAATCTAAATAGAAAAAATAGATTAATAAGAAAAAGATGAATAAAAGAAGAAATGGAAGGAGAGAGAAGTGTTCATCTTCTTCTTGCAAAGCCGAACCTAAGTGAACAAAGAAAGAAAAATTGTTAAAAGAATTCGGTCAATTTAAGGGTTAATCAAGGTAAGATTTCATGTTCTTTTTTCATTAAATTTTATGAAATTTAGTTAGTAGACAAATCTATATTATAACCCATAGGTTGATTTTTCTATTTGGTGACAAAATGTGCATTCGGTTGTGATGTTTAGATGATATGAGGATAGTGTTTGATGCTTTGGATGGAATATTAGAAAGATGAAGAATGAACTAGTTAATAGATATATGAACATTGGTATGAACTTATGAATAGATGTGGAGTTTTTATTTATTTTTTAGTTAGAAACATTCGGTCAAATTGTTATGTGGAGGAACTAAGTGTTTTAATGAAATAAAAATGATATTACATTTGAAATTGTATATTCGGCCTTATAATTAAGTACATAGGTAAAGTTAAATTTGGTCTTGCATATTCGGCTAAATAGTATGCACATTTGTGAAATAATTTTTGATTCTATATAATCGACCCAATGAGGGAGGTTGGCTTACAAAGTTGAGTTTGATTCATAATTATGTATATTTGAATGTAAACATATTTGACATAATATTATTTTGGAAGTGTTAATGCATTCGGCTTAGAGACATAATATAAGCATTAGTTGAGGTTTGATGTCTTGAACAAGGATGGTTGTAAGAAGAAGTGGAATCATTAAATTCATATATATGAATATCTTGCAAGGTAATTAAACTACTAAATTTATTTATTCTAGCTCAAGAACCCAAAGGAGGGAAACAAGCAAAGGCAAAGCAAAGAATATTCGATGAGCGATTGGGAATCATATAATCCGACATAAGGTAAGTCTATAAGCATTTGTAGGTTGATTAATTTATACATAATTAATACTAACGTATCATAAAAGAATTTCTTGGGCTAGGTATTTATTTGGAGTGATATACGTATTTATAAATGTCATTGTATGTGCTATTTGATTTAAGTAAATTGCCTTATTATAATGAGCCAACATTGGCACTAAGTGTGCGGATTTGAATGGCACTATGTGTGCGAAATCGATTGGCACTATGTATGCTGGTTTGAATGTCAATAAATGAGTGAATTTCCAAAGAAATATGTGTGCGGTTTAGCATGGCACTATGTGTGCGAATTTGATTAGCACTATGTGTGCGAAATCGGTTGAGGATATAATGTGTGCCGGAAAAGAATAAAGTGCTAGGGCTATTAACGAAAAAATCGAATTTGAGACATAAAACGTATAGGCATGGAACCATCTAGTTTATCATTGTTTTATACTTCGAGGAAAGGATCTAAACTATCTAGTTGTTTTGATATTTAATTGGATAGCAAGACTTGGCTTGTGGTTGAATCGATAATTTAAGTAATTGTGGTATAATTCAGTATGGTTAAATGGTTGATCTTACAATATTTTTATTATGATCTCATGTTAATGATCTGTATTATATTGCTTACGACTTACTGAGTTGAATACTCATTTGGTGTGTTTACTTGTCTCCTATTTAGATTTCTTTGATCCATTTTGTGTGCTCGGGACCATCGTCGAAGTCATCACACCAGCCTGCAACATTTTGGTACCCTCTTCTTAGTTGGTCTAAGTGAACATTATGGCATGTATAGGCTAATATGTATTTTGTTTGAACTTTGATATGTAACTTCCAGCCATGCGAATATGGCCTAAATACTAAGTTTGAACTTGGTTATGTTTAATCATGGTATAATTTGTCTTGGTTATAATGTTTAATGCTATTAATGAATGATATATATATATAAATATACATATGTTTAAGGGTTGAAAATGCTAAGAAATTTTGACTATGTGTTTTTGGGGTGGTTCGATTATGGCACATTTATATAAGTGATTAATTGCAATTTGGCTATTGTATATGATCTTAGTATTTAAATTGAGATAGCGTAATGGGTCGTCTGGTTATGTCTGAACATAACATAAAATTGTATGATATGGTTGTTATATGATGTAAACTTATGTAATGGTTTTGATTGAACTTGATAATGATTAATTATGTGTTCCGGCTATGTATGAATAAGGATCGTATATGGTAGTATAATGAATTATACATTATTAAAGATGAACTTAGCAAAATGACGATGATAGAAGAAGATGCATGAAAATTTTACGAATAAGTATTTGGTTCGGTAATATCTCGTAACCCATTCTAGCGATGGAAACGGGTTAGGGGTGTTACAAAAGGAGCAAGAATAAATCAAGGAATAATAAGGCAAAGCGGAGATCGTTTCTCTAGAGGAGGAGGATTGAACCAATTTTTATTTTTATTTTTTTTAAAATATTGTAATTAAATTTAGGATAATTTTTTTAGGAGTATGATTAACAATAGATTGTTATTTGTTTTATTTTCCTAGTTTAAGCTTTCTGTGTATGAACCCCATATGAAAGGGACACAACGATTACGAGCTTTCAACGAAAATTAGAAGGGAGCAACCGCTAATAGAAGTACAAAACTACCACGATCAATCGGGTAACTTCTTTTCTTATCTTTTCAAGGCTACACATTGAAGACAATGTATTATCTAAAGTATGGGGGTAACATAGGAAATTTGTTTTTAATTTTTATTTTTAAATGTGTGTTTGAGCTTTTATAAATATAAGTGATTGGTTATGAGTAGGTAAATAGGTTGATTTTGTTTCTATAAATTTGGCATGATAGTAAATAACTTTAATTTTTTAGTATTAGACTACTAAGTTCTATACATTACAATGTAAATAGGTATTGAAAAACTAAAATACTAAATGATATAGAGAATACAGGGAACCGAGCATGCTAGTATGTATGATAAATAGTTGAATTTGTGATTATTTGATTGATTAAATTTGTGAATATTGAGTTACCTAAGGGATAACCTAACGCATTGTTTGGTATACATCCAGAGCCAAAAAGCTAACCCTAGTTATTCATCCTTAGTACCTATTTTGTGCCAGAAAACAATTTTTGATGAACCTTCATCCAAAACCTAAGCCAAAAATGTTAATTTTCATTTACCTTTTTTCTTTGGTCCTGAACTGCATGACTATATACGCCTGGCCATACGTATTAAGGGTTAAGTAGATACATCAAGATGAATTTTGTAAAAATAAAGTGAAATAGGAATAATCAATGTGATAGAGTGATTATAGGTTAGCTAATATGAGCAAAAAGAAAAAAGAAAACTTTAGAAAGAAAATCAAGACGAGTAGGAGAAGTACATGAAAAAAAAAGTATTGTGAGTGAGAGGTATTGAAAAAGAACAAAATGTGACAAAGTCACAAAAGTAGAAAAACTTAGTCATTTGTGCTAAAAAACTCGTGAGCCAGTCGTAGTTGTTGTATTATGTTGTGACTTCCTATGTGGAGAAATAAGGAAGGAAAGAGAAGGAGAAATAAGGCAGTGAGCGAGCAAGGGCTACTAAGGGGGAAGAATATGGAACATACGATGTGCCAAACTATTTTCGTGCTTGAAACTATTTTCGTGCTTCTTATTCTTAAATTCCATACATGTTTTAAGCCGAAAAACGTTACAAGCCAAAAAACCCTATGTGACCTAGGTAAATCTATTCATGAATTGAAATTATATTAAGTAATTGCATTTCCAACTGTTTATATTCTGTTAGGATAATTAAATTACCTGGATGATTTCTTGATGGATGCATATGTTTGAAAATCTTAAAGCATATGTACTTTGTAATATACTAAACTTAGGTGTTTGGTATTGAAAGTGGTAAGTTATTTGTATATCATGCCAGGATTATGTGTAAACATGAAAATGCCTAGTTATGTACTTTAACACCAATCTTTGTATCATACTTGCTCAAGGGACATCTTTTACTTTTTGTTTCTGTTTTGCTTTACTTGAGGGCAAGAAATGACTTAAGTGTGGGAAAGTTTGATTTGTCGTAATTTGGTGTAGCAAATTAAACTAGTTTTTGTACTTGAGGAGCTTGAATACGAGCAATTTTAGTATATTTTACTTAAGTTTTCTTAGTTTAGTTATATTCAATAAAAAGTGCATTATGAGTTTTTTAATGACTTTAAGGGCTGACTTAGGCCTAAAGGCTAGCTAACGTACTTAGTAAGTGTTCAGGAGATCATTCAAAGGCATAGAAACCCAAATCTGGTTGCTATGTTGCAACACGGGGAGTTCAATGTCGCAACATAAAGAGCAGAAAGCCAAGATTGCTATACTGCCTTGGGTGTCGCGACATAGCCAATGGATGTTGTGACACACCCTTGAAGCTACCCCTGAACTATGCATACTGCCTTTAATGTCGAGACATAAGGACTAGAGTGTCATGACATCAATCTTGTACTAGAAGCACTTACGAGCCAATGGCATTTTGGCCTTCACAATGGAAATTAGAACACGAGAACGTCAACTGACCTAGGGTTAAGGACGACAACAACCCTAACTCTATAAATAGGCTCTTAGGACACTTATTTAGACAGCTTTTATATATTCTATGTTTTTCTTTGTAAATTTAGTCTTTAGTTTTACTTTTCTTTTAGGCTTTAGGTTTATTTTAGTTTTTTTTTCTTATTTTGTATTCATCGGAGAATATGAGTTGTAACTGTGATCAAACTATTTTGGATTCGGTGCTTCAGTCAATACAATTCAAGATTCTCTTAAACCTTTCTACTGATTTATTATTTATGCTTATCTTTATTATCAAGATTATTGTATTCATGAGATCCACAAGGAACTAATCCTTTTATGGGGGATAGTGAATGGATGTGTGATTAATTAATTGCTATGTAAGGTTTTCTTAGCAAGTCAGTTGTTTGGGAGAGGAAGAACTTAAACACAACGTAACAGCCCGATTTAGGGCCAAAACAGAACAGTAGTTTCGAAACCACAAATTCGAGGTTGAAAAGAAATTATTTTGATTAAGTTTTAGCGTTTATATTATGATTGCATAGTAGTGTGAAAATTTCGTTGCGAAATTTTATCGATTGGGTGTTTAATTTGACGTTTAGGACTAAATTGAAATAGGTGAAAAATATGTGCGTTCTTGTTCATTAAGTACTTGATTAAAATGGGGGTTTTAAGTAGAGGTCTTTAAATGGAAATTAGACCATTATACTTTATATGGACAAAAATTTGGACATGGATGGAATTTTTAGAAAGTTTAGTAGTAAGGGTATTTTGGTTATTTGCATAATAAATGAAATAAAATGGGAAAAATAACACAAAAATGTGTTCATCTTCATTTAGCTTGGTCGAAACTTGCATGTTCTCCATAGCTAGGGTTTGTTTCAAGCTTTCAAGCTCAATAGTAAGAGCATTCAAGCCCCGTGTTTAATGTTCTTTACATTTATGAAATCCTCATAGCTCGGTTTACCTATTTCTACCATTATTTCGAGTTAGGGTTTATGTTTAAAAATTTACCCATGAATGATAAGCATGTATTTTGATGTTTGATGGTAGAATATGAATGTTTGAGGTTAGCAGAACGATCTTTTCTAAGCGATTTTTAGCGAAAACGAGCAAAACGGTATAATTGGTAAAAATACCTAATGCTCATAAGTGCATGTTAGAGTGAGAATTTGATGTTGTCATAGAAGAGAAAAATGATCAACATGTCATAAAACATTAGAATAAGGGCTGAAATTAAATTTCTGAGCCTAGGGGCAAAATCATAATTTTGTAAAAGTTAGGGGGCAAAAATGCAATTTTTCCATATGTGATTTTTGGATTGAAATAAATAGTATGAGTATTAAATGAGCTAAATGTGTTGTTATAGATCAAGAAATGCGTGGAATCGACCTCGAACGGGGGAAGGAAAAGGTTTTGGACTAAATTGTAAAATTTCCATATTTTGCACCGAGGTAAGTTTGTATGTAAATAATACATTAACTTCATTTAGATTTTTATATTTCAGCCTATTATATATATTTTAGCTGATTTTGAAGCATAAATCGACTATTAGAAGAATAGAAATAAGTAATAGAAAGAAAAATCCCGGTTGAACATTTGAAAAGATTGAATAATATAGATGGAGCGTAGCTAGGTCACATGTATGGTGCTGAGTGTACATCATGTGTACAAGAGAGCTACGAGATACTATGTAGTAGCTAGGTCACATGTGTGATACGGGATGTATCCCATGTGACAAGAGAGCTACGGGAGAGATAAATGTAGCTAGGTCGCATGTGTGATTCCAAGTGAAGGACACCATGTAGACAAGAGAGCTATGAGATAAATTGGCTAGGTCACATGGGTGGTACTAAGTGTTCACCATGTGTACAAGAGAGCCGAATTATATGAAATATGATGGTGGGGCTGTGTGCTGAAACCATCAAGTATCGAGGATTGATCCGAATTGCTCAACGGGATGGTTTTAAGGTGACATTGTAATCATGGACCTATACTTGTGATGTATGAAATGTGGTGAAAATGAATTGTGATATGCATGTTAAAATGAGGTTAATACAAAGAAAGTGTGAAAGAGTGAATTAGCAATAATACTGTCTTGGATAGTCACAGTGACGTGAATTTGAAAAATCACCAAAAATAGTAGGAATTTAATTAGAGGCTAAATGAGATATGAAATTAAAGCTTAATGAGTCTATTCCCATGTAAACAGGGCAAGTAAAGGAACTCTATATTTTGAGATATTTATATTTGTGTGTGACTCGCTCAGGATGACTATGTGATCCTCTGTTCTAACTTTGAAAAATCAGTAGAAATTGTACAAAACAAATTAAGAAATATAGTTTATATTTCTAGATTCCTTATTGAGTCTAGTTTTAAATGAAACAGATTTCATGGATATTTGAATTGTGTACTAGTTCAAAGTGGACAGAGGTTAGATCAGTCGAGTTGTATAACAAGGGAAACTTTAACTAATAAACTGTACTAATTGGCTGGATCAAAAAGTCTAGAAAAATTATAGTAAGAAGTAATATGAGTCTAGTTTCAGGAAAATTTTATGGATTTGAATTTCTATTTTTGTAACTCGAGTTATGATTTATTTAGTGAATATGACGCAGGAGAGACAGTTTGACCAAAGTGGAGTAAATAGTAAAATTAAAAAGTAGATACACTTGAGTTATTGTGTAAACATATTAAATTCTTTATTCATTATTTATATACTTGCTTACTAAGCTATAAGCTTACTTTCTTTTCTCTCTTTTGTCTTATAGTGTCGTCCAGCTTGTATAGGAGTCAAGGATCGTTGAAGATCTGCCTACACTATCAATACTTTTGGGTATTTGAACTGAACATTTTGAATTATGGCATGTATAGTAGACTTAGTTATTTTGTTACGTGTCATAATTGTCTAGGTTTAAAATATTAATTATAGTATCTGACCGATTATTTTGTACGAAGCCTTTGAAATTGGCTAGTATTGTTAAAGGCATATGTTATAATGATTCATGATCTAATTGCACGCCATATTTTTGTCTCGGTTTTATTAAATAGTATGTACTATGATTTGTTAACACCTCGTACCTTGTTCCGGCGATGGATAAGGGTAAGGGTGTTACATTTAGTGGTATCAGAGCTATGGTTTAGTTGGTTCTCGGACTAATAAAGTGTGTGTAAAAGTCTAGCTATACATGCCATGAATATACTGTGATAGTGTGGTGACTCCTGATTATTCTAAACTATGTTTTGTTTTAATATAGTAATGGATCCTAAAGGAACTGCGGCCGATGATGCTGCTAGTAATGCGCCGGCTCCTGCACAAGAGACCACGCTTGTAGAAAGTAGACCTGAGACATTGAGACAGGGAGATGAGGCTCGGGATGCCTTTTTCCAAATGATGAACAATTGGTACACTGAGTTTATTCGAGCAAACCCAAATGCTCAACCTCCTTCACCCCCTCCCATACCTCAGACGGTTCCTGTAGCTGCTCAATGCATAGATTTGGTAAGAATGAACAAGCCTCCGGTAGACAAGATTCGAAAATAAGGGGCCGAAGAGTTTAAAGCAAAGGTTGATGATAATCTCGAGAAAGCGGAGTTCTGGCTTGAAAATTCTACCCGTGTATTTGATGAGCTCTCATGTACACCCGAGGAGTGCTTAAAGTGTGCTGTATCACTTTTGAGAGATTCAGCCTACCATTGGTGGAAGACTTTGGTAGCAGTGGTGCCAAAAGAAAGGGTTACTTGGGATTTCTTCCAAGAAAAAAACAATAAGAAATACATAAGTCAGCGATTTATTGATAAAAATGGAAGGAGTTCCTTGAATTGAAGCAGGGCAAGATGTCTGTGGTAGAGTATGAATGGGAATTTGTAAGACTCAGCAAGTATGCCCAGGAATGTGTGTCCACCGAGGCAATTATGTGCAAAAGGTTTGAAGATGGGCTAAATGAGGACATTAAAGTGCTTGTGGGAATTTTGGAGCTGAAAGAATTTTTAGTATTGGTTGACTGAGCTCTTAAAGCCGAAGAATTGAATAAAGAAAGAAGAAAAGCTGCTATTGAGGCTCGAGATGCCAGAAAGAGGCCGATAAGCAAGTCATTTCAATCTCAATCAAAGAGGTCCAAAGAGACAAACCCTCGAATGACAGTTTCAGCTAGGGATTCACACAGAGATCATGGTAGGGCATATTCGGGGTCTAAAGCTCAAGCTACTTCAGTGGCAAGTGTGGGTAATGTGCGATCTAGAAAGCCCGAATGTCAGCAATGTGGCAGGAAACATTATGGTGAGTGTTGGGGAAACGAGCGAGCTTGTTTCAGGTGCATTTCTCGCGAGCATTTTATCAAAGACTATCCGGAGAAAGTTAAAGAAGAAAAATTTTAGAGTGCTAGACAGAGTACTACCGCTAGCAGAGGTAGACCACGGAGAAATACTGGAAGTGGAGCTAGCAATAAAACTGTAATGAAAGATTCAGCGGCGAGATCAGAAGCTAGAGCGCCTACTAGAGCTTATGCCAACATGCCCGAGAGGATGCATCATCTCCCGACGTGATTACTGGTACATTTTCTCTCTATGATGCTATTGTTATTGCATTGATTGATCCCGGGTCTACTCATTCCTATATTTGTATGAATTTAGTATCTAATAAGAAGTTTCCTGTTGAGTTTACTAAGTTTACGATTAAAGTGTCGAACCCCTTAGGCCAATATGTGCTAGTTGATAAGGTTTGCAAGAATTGCCCATTAATGATTCAAGGTCACTGTTTTCTGGCTAATCTGATGTTGTTATCTTTTGATGAGTTTGACGTTATTTTGGGAATAGACTGGTTGACATTGTATGATGCCAAGGTAGATTGTAAACAAAAAACACTAGAGTTGAAATGTGAAAATGGTGAAATTCTGTTGGTTGAAACAGATGAATCAAATAAATTGCCTATGGCGATTTTGCACATGTCTGCACAGAAATACATAAGGAAAGGGTGTGAAGCTTATCTGGCCTATGTAATGAATACTGAGTTGTCTGAATTGAAGCTTGAATCAGTACCGATAGTCTGTGAATTTCCAGATGTATTTCTAGAGGAATTGCCTGGATTGCCTCCGAATAGAGAGATAGAGTTTGCCATTGATTTGTTGCCGAGGACTGCACCGATCTCGATTGCTCCATATAGAATGGATCCGACTGAATTAAAAGAATTGAAGGCTCAGTTACAAGAGTTAACAGACAAGGGATTTGTGAGACTGAGTTTCTCTCTTTGGAGTGCTCCTGTATTGTTTGTAAAGAAGAAGGATGGCTCAATGAGGCTTTGCATTGATTACCGTCAGCTCAATAAGGTGACTATAAAGAACAAGTACTCGTTGCCGAGGATTGATGATTTATTCGATCAGTTAAAGGGGGCCACAGTGTTTTCAAAGATCGATTTGAGGTCCGGTTACTACCAGTTGAGAGTTAAGGAGTCGGATGTGCCGAAAACCGTCTTTAGGACAAGGTATGGACATTATGAGTTCCTTGTGATGCCTTTCGGCTTAACAAATGCTCCAGCTATATTTATGGACTTGATGAACCGAATCTTTCGGCCATATTTAGATAAGTTTGTAGTAGTGTTTCTAGATGACATTCTAATTTATTCTCGGGCTGAGTCTGAGCACGCCGAACACTTGAGAACCATATTACAGATCTTGAGAGAAAAGAAACTATTTGCTAAGTTTAGTAAAAGTGAGTTCTGGCTTCATGAAGTCAGATTTTTTGGACATATAGTCTTAGCTGATAGTATTCGGGTAGATCCGAGCAAGATTTCTACGATCGTTGATTGGAAACCGCCAAAGAATGTATCTGAAGTTAGAAGCTTTTTAGGCTTTGCAGGGTATTATAGACGTTTTGTCGAGGGATTGTCGATGATTGCCTCTCCTATAACTAAGTTGCTCTAAAAGAATGTTAAGTTTTAATGGACTGATAAATGTTAGCAAAGTTTTGAAAAGCTGAAAGCACGATTGACTGAAGCACGAATTTTAGTATAGCCCGAGCCGGGGAAGGAGTTCGTAATTTATAGTGGTGCATCATTGACAGGCCTTGGATGTGTGCTAATGCAAGAGGGTAAAGTGGTAGCTTATGCCTCAAGACAGTTAAAATCGCATGAGAAGAACTATCCTACACATGATTTGGAATTGGCCGCTATTGTCTTTGCCTTGAAGATCTGGCGACATTATTTGTATGGTGAAAAATGCTAAATTTTTATTGATCACAAAAGTTTGAAGTATTTAATAAATCAAAAGGATTTGAATCTGTGACAGGGAAGATGGCTTGAATTATTGAAGGATTATGAGCTAATGATTGATTATCATCCGGGAAAAGCGAATGTAGTTGCTGACGCCTTGAGCAGGAAATATCTTTTTACTTTGAGAGCCATGAATACGGGGTTAGCATTGTCCGATGATGGGTCAATCTTAGCAGAGAGGAGGGCTAAACCATTATTTCTCCAGTTGATTTGTAATGCTCAAAAGAACGATAGTGAGTTGCGAACCAAGAGAACTCAGTGCGAATCAGGTTACGACTCATATTTTCAAGTTGGACCAGATGAATATTTGATGTTTCGAGACAGGATATGTGTACCAAAAAATGATGAATTGATTCAGAAAATATTACATGAGGCACATAGTGGCTGTTTGTCAGTTCACCCTGGTAGCACAAAAATGTATAATGATTTAAAGAAGTTATTATTGTGGCCAGGAATGAAAAAGGACATTTCTAAATTTGTAACCAAGTGTTTGATCTGTCAACAAGTAAAAGCTGAGCATCAAATGCCTTCAGGATTACTCCAATCGGTAATGGTGCTTGAGTGGAAATGGGATAGGATTACCATGGATTTTATAACTGGTTTGCCTCTAACTCCTAAAAAGAAGGATGCTGTCTGGGTAGTGGTTGATAGGTTAACAAAGTCGGCTCACTTTATACCAATACGTGCCGATTACTCACTTGATAAATTAGCTGAATTATATATTGCTGAAATTGTGAGGTTGCACGGGGTACCTATGTCTATAATATCAGATAGAGATTCGAGGTTTACCTCGAGATTCTAGAAAAAGTTACAAGAAGCTTTGGGCATAAAATTGAACTTTAGTACCGCATTTCATCCACAAACAGATGGTCAGTCGGAAAGAGTAATCCAAGTACTCAAAGATATGCTTAGATGCTGTGTTTTAGAATTTGAAGGCAGTTGGGAGGAATATCTATCTTTGGTTGAATTTGCCTACAATAACAGTTTTCAGTCAAGTATACAGATGGCGCCGTACGAAGCCTTGTATGGTCGCAGGTTTCATACTCCTTTATATTAGACCGAACTTAGTGAGAAACAGATTCACGGAGTTGATCTAGTTAAAAAAACCGAAGAGAAAGTAAAAGTAATTCGTGATTACTTGAAAGCTGCTTCAGATCGACAAAAATCATATGCAGATTTAAAAAGAAAAGAGATTGCATTTCAGGTGGGTGATAAAGTGTTCTTGAAGGTGTCACCATGGAAGAAGATTCTGAGATTTAGCCGAAAAGGCAAGTTCAGTCCGTGTTTTATTGGGTCGTACAAGATTATTGAGAGGATTGGACCAGTGGCATATTGGTTGGCATTACCGGCAGAATTAGAAAGAATTCATAATGTGTTTCATGTATCAATGTTGAGACGTTATCGTTCTAATCCTTCACATGTGATTTCTCCAATAGAAATTAAGATTCGATCGGACTTGACCTATGATGAGGAACCGATTAAGATTTTGGCTTGAGAAGTAAAACAGTTGAGAAAGAAAAGTATAGCTTTAGTGAAAGTGTTATGGAAAAGACATGGAGTAGAAGAAGCTACGTGGGAACCGGAGGAAGCCATGAGAAAACAACACCCAAAGCTTTTTACTGGTAAGATTTTCAGGGACGAAAATCCCTAAAAGGGGGAGAGCTATAACAGCCCGATTTAGGGCTAAAACAGAACAGTGGTTTCGAAACCACGAATTTGAGGTTGAAAAAAATTATTTTGATTAAGTTTTAGTGTTTATATTATGATTGCATAATCGTGTGAAAATTTTGTTGCGAAATTTTATCGATTGGGTGTTTAATTTGACGTTTAGGACTAAATTGAAATAGGTGAAAAATATGTGTGTTCTTGTTCATAAAGTACTTGATTGAAATGGGGGTTTTAAGTAGAGGTCCTTCAATGGAAATTAGACCATTATACTTTATATGGACAAAAACTTGGACATGGATGGAATTTTTAGAAAGTTTAGTAGTAAGGGCATTTTGGTCATTTGCATAATAAATGAAATAAAATGGAAAAAATAACACAAAAATGTGTTCATCTTCATTTAGCTTAGCTGAAACTTGCATGTTCTCCATAGATAGGGTTTGTTTCAAGCTTTCAAGCTCAATAGTAAGTGCATTCAAGCCCCGTTTTTAATGTTCTTTACATTTTTGAAATCATCGTAGCTCGGTTTACCTATTTCTACCATTATTTTGAGTTAGGGTTTATGTTCAAAAATTTACCCATGAATGATTTGCATGTATTTTGATGTTTGATGGTAGAATATGAATGTTTGAGGTTAGGAGAACGACCTTTTCTAAGCGATTTTTAGCGGAAACGAGCAAAACGATATAATTGGTAAAAATACCTAATGCTCATAAGTGCATGTTAGAGTGAGAATTTGATGTTGTCATAGAAGAGAAAAATGATCAGCATGTCATACAACATAAGAATAAGGGCTGAAATTAAATTTCTAAGCCTAGGGGCAAAATCATAATTTTGTAAAAGTTAGGGGGCAAAAATGTAATTTTTCCATATGTGATTTTTGGATTGAAATAAATAGTATGAGTATTAAATGAGCCAAATGTGTTGTTATAGATCAAGAAAGACGTGGAATCGACCTCAACAGGGGAAGGAAAAGGTTTTGGACTAAATTGCAAAATTTCTATATTTTGCACCGAGGTAAGTTTGTATGTAAATAATACATTAACTTCATTTAGATTTTTATATTTCAGCCTATTATATATATTTTAGCTGATTTTGAAGCATAAATCGACTATTGGAAGAATGGAAATAAGTAATAGAAAGAAAAATCCCGGTTGAACATTCGAAAAGATTGAATAATATAGATGGAGTGTAGCTAGGTCACATGTATGGTGCTGAGTGCACATCATGTGTACAAGAGAGCTACGAGATACTATGTAGTAGCTAGGTCACATGTGTGATACGGGATGTATCCCATGTAGACAAGATAGCTACGGGAGAGATAAATGTAGCTAGGTCGCATGTGTAATTACAAGTGAAGGGCACCATGTAGACAAGAGAGAGAACTATGAGATAAATTGGCTAGGTCACATGGGTGGTACTAAGTGTTCACCATGTGTACAAGAGAGCCGAATTATATGAAATATGATGGTGGGGCTGTGTGCTGAAACCATCAAGTATCGAGGATTGATCTGAATTGTTCAACGGAATGGTTTTAAGGTGACATTGTAATCATGGACCTATACTTGTGATGTATGAAATGTGGTGAAAATGAATTGTGATATGCATGTTAAAATGAGGTTAATACAAAGAAAGTGTGAAAGAGTGAATTAGCAATAATACTGTTTTGGATAGTCACAGTGACGTGAATTTGAAAAATCACCAAAAATAGTAGGAATTTAATTAGAGGCTGAATGAGATATGAAATTAAAGCTTAATGAGTCTATTCCCATGTAAACAGGGCAAGTAAAGGAACTCTATATTTTGAGATATTTATATTTGTGTGTGACTCGCTCAGAATGACTATGTGATTCCCTGTTCTAACTTTGAAAAATCAGTAAAAATTGTACAAAACAAATTAAGAAATATAGTTTATATTTCTAGATTCCTTATTGAGTCTAGTTTTAAATGAAACAAATTTCATGGATATTTGAATTGTGTACTGGTTCGTAGTGGATAGAGGTCAGATTAGACGAGCTGTATAAGAGGGGAAACTTAAACTAATAAATTGTACTAATTGGCTAGATCAAAAATTCTAGAAAACTTTTAGTAAGAAGTAATTTCTAGTTTTGTAACTCGAGTGATGATTTATTTAGTGAATATGACGCAGGAGAGACAGCTTGACCAAAGTGGAGTAAATAGTAAAATTAAAAAGTAGATACACTTGAGTTATTGTGTAAACATATTAAATTCTTTATTCATTATTTATATACTTGCTTACTAAGCTATAAGCTTACTTTCTTTTCTCTCTTTTGTCTTATAGTGTCGTCCAGCTTGCACAGGAGTCAAAGATCGTTGAAGATCTACGTACACTATCAATACTTTTGGGTATTTGAACTGCACATTTTGAATTATGGCATGTATAGTAGACTTAGTTATTTTGTTACGTGTCATAATTGTCTAAGTTTAAAATATTAATTATAGTATCTGACCGATTATTTTGTACGAAGCCTTTGAAATTGGCTAGTATTGTTAAAGGCATATGTTATAATGATTCATGATCTAATCACGCCATATTTTTGTCTCGGTTTTATTAAATAGTATGTACTATGATTTGTTAATACCTCGTACCCTGTTCCAGCGACGGATATGGGTTAGGGTGTTACACATAACCCCAAATTGATCTAGTCTGTAAGGTCGAGGGATAAGTAGTTTTTGCCGACTCATTAGTTTAGTAGAAGATTGAGAGATCCTGCTAGGGTAGCGACTAGTTGATTGAGTAGAAACCCAAAATTGGAATTAGCTATGATCATTAAAGTGGGCTAATCACCCATACTTAGATTTGATTAAGTTAGAATTTATATTTCCAAAGTTCAATTTCCTTTTGTTATTTTTATTTCATTATTCTTTTGTGCCATCTACCCTTTAAGCTTGGCCTTATAATTTGTATAATGAATTGGTGCATGTTCTATTGGGGAACATCAGAGATCCCCCTTCTTATCAACAAAGTATGAATTGTAATTTATGGAATTATAGTGGCATGTACTTAGGTAATAGAAGTTTTAAGAAGTTAGTGTAATGGTAGGAAGTTGAGTATTGAGTTAAGCAAATGTGTTAGAGAACTATATGGCACATTGATTAGTGTTTAAATGAAGCATTCTTTGCTCAAGTTTAGATTCCGGCTCAGGTCAGGGGTGTTATCTTTGTTTTGGTATCCTAGCTATGGTTTAGTCAATTCTTGAATAATGATCAAGTGTAGAAATACATGCCACATAGGAAAATCAATGTGATATGATGAGATGTGATCTAGAGATTCAAGCGATGATAAATTAAGACCTAAATCGCTACTGAGAAAGTAATAACTTTGAAGTGAAATGTCGTGGAATAAGATGTGAAATATAGATTAGAAAGAGATAGTAGTGATAATAGTGATGGAATATAAATGAGATAGTAGCTATAGAATAAGTGAATGAAAGAATTATGATGGAAGTCGTGAAATAGATTAGGAAAGCATGAGAAGAGAACTATGAAAATGAAACAATTCAAGAAGTGACTAAGTCTCGAGGAAATAAATAAGGAAAGGAAATAATTGAAGTGAAAGTTTAGAAAGAGATAAGTGCATGGTTAGTATTCTGAATGATACGGTTAAGTAAATTAAATAAAAAGTGAAAATGTAAAGAAATGATGGTATCTACGATTACTTGAGTCGAGCAAAATTTAAGGATGAAATTCTTTTAAGAAGGGAGAAATGTAACATCCCTAAAACCACTATGGTATATAAGTGAAGAGTTATATCAAGAAGATGCATAGTGGAATTTCTCAATTAAAAGAAATGTAATATATTAGTTATAGTAAAGAAAGGTATTTGATGATGTAAAGAAATGATGGTATCTATGATTACTTGAGTCGAGCAAATTTTGAGGATGAAATTCTTTTAAGAAGGGAGAAATGTAACATCCCTAAAACTACTATGGTATATAAGTGAAGAGTTATATCAAGAAGATGCATAGTGGGATTTCTCAATTAAAAGAATGTAATATATTAGTTATAGTAAAGAAAGGTATTTGATGCTGGAGAAAGTTGAAATAAGTAGTATGTTATGAAACATTAATTTGAGGAACGAACTAAATTATAAAAAAGTAAAAAGTGAAGGGTTAAATTGTAATTATTCAAAAGTTGAGGGTTTAAATTGAAAATATGAAAAATTGAATGACTAAAGTTGCAATTATAACGAAAGTGGACATGATTCAAATATAAATATTAAAAATTGTCAAGGCCAAAATGGTTATTTTGTTAGTGAAATATTTTCTAGTAAAATTACCAAAATATTGTTATATATGTGTATTGAATTTGAGCCATTACACTTGCTTTATGATGAAAGATTTAATATGGGTCACTAGATAAAATATTAACATATTTATTATAATTATTAATTAATGAAATGTTGGAAGCCATTGAATTTTGATGAAAGTGAAATCAAATCATGCCCCTTGGATTGAAATTATGATGTTGGGATATTTTAGTATTTTTTTAAGATAATTATTAAAGGAAATCTTCATTCTTCATGCATTAAACGTCCCATTCATGAAGAAAAAAAAGAAACTTTACTTTTCTTGCAATTTGCTCCTCCCTTATACCCAAAACATTTGATTTCTAAGCAAATTTCCAAGTGAAATCAAGTGCCCAGTAACATCAAAAGCTTAGTTTTCATGTGTTCAAGGGTGGAAGTGAGAAAGTTAAGAAAGTGTAGGAAATTAAGGTGACAAGGTAAGAATTCAAGTGATCTCTTGTGAATTTTATATACTGTTGAATTAGAAACAAGAGACAATGATTTTTGGTATAAATCTTAATTATGTTATTGATATGTTCATGAAGAGGAAGAGAAAGAAAGTGATGTAAGTGATATGAACAAAGGAAAAGAAGTGACAAAAGTGTGAAAAGGAAGAAAGTGAAGCAAAGGAAGTGTAATATAGCAAAATAGGTAAGTATTCATATGAATTCTATTTATTTATAAAAGGATTATTGTGACATATGTGATAACTTAAGTGTATTGGTATGTGTTAAAAAGCATGCACTAAAGTGTTAGCAACTAATACTTAGTTATTGAATTTCATAAATCAAATTCTTTTAATAATATTCAAGTTGTTTTGGGAAAAATAACGGTGGCCCAACTTCAAAAGTTTTCCAAATATTGTAAAGAGTGAACTAGAAATTTAGCTTTACATGCTCAAAAAGCTTAATGAGACTAGTTTCATACGAAACAAATAGAATTAGATTCCAATTTTTTTGCTAAGAGAAAATCACAGTTTAGTGAAGAAGACTCAAGTTGTTGAGTAGTAGCCCCTGACTTGACTTTAAAAACAAAATTGGTATTAGTTTACATTGAATTAAATTTTGAAAGGTTTTTATGGTAAAAAAATTAGTCTACTTTCAAGAGAATTAAATGGAAACATCATATGAATCATGTACTAAAAGATAAATATTTTTAAGTGAAGAATGGTAAAACTTACCTAACAGTAGAACGATGACAACTTTAAAAAATTCTAGTATTAATTCACTCTTGGTAAAATTAAGAAAATATTTGTGCTAAAAGGTTAGAAGTATAGTTTCTAAAACATCAAATAGATCGTGATTTTGAATTTTTTTTTGGATTGAAAAATAAATAATTTTGTAACTAGAACTCAAGTAGACAACTCTACTATGTGTATATGTGAAAGCACTTGTTAGGTTTATATTTGAAGTGTAACACCCCTCACCCATATTCAACACTAGAATAGGGTTACGGAGCATTACCGGACTTACAACACATTGAAATATACATTTCACATACATTTAGTCAGTTCATTCACAACCAAACATTTCATCCCTAAAATGAGCCTAGGAAGCCCAAACATACATTAGGAGTGGTTCGAGACTAAACTAATAACTTAGGGAACCTTTTGAACACTTAAGAAATTTTTTCAAAAACAGGGGACACGCCCGTGTGGCCCAGCCGTGTGTCTCACACGGCCAACAGACACACTCGTGTCACAGGCCGTGTCCTAGCCCGTGTCTGACCCCGTGTAACTCTCTGACTTAGGTCACACGGCCAACACACATGCCCGTGTGGCTAGCCCGTGTGCCCTAAAAATGGCCATACACACCCATGTACCAGGCCGTGTGCTAGGCCGTGCCAAACCTGTAAGGTATACTGACTTATGCCACATGGCCAAGTCACACACCCGTGTGTGAGGCCGTGTAGAGCATACTGTCTTGATTTTAATTTCAACACCCGTGTGTCACACACGGCTGTGTACATGACCGTGTGTCACACACGACTGAGACACACGCCGTGTCTCTGCCCGTGTGGATAAAAATAGGCTATTTACCAAGTCATTTTGCCACCCTATCTTATGCACACCTACATCAACCCAATTGGCACCAAAACATAGCACAATATGACATTTTAACCAACCAATTCAAGCTTAATTCATGCATAATCTATACCACCTTTCTCAATACACACAAGACACAAAATATACCATACCATTTAGACCAAAATCACTTATACAATTCAATTAAATATACACTTCCAAATATGCATCATTTAGCCTAATTTCACAAGCAAATCAATATCCACAAATCAACCATTTGATACTCATAATACCTATTACCATTAAGCATCACACAACCATCATTCAACACATTTCACAAGACATAGACACATATATATAAACATGATTCAAACATACCAAAATAACCCAAAATGAGCCATCACTCATGCCTATATATACGAAACAAAACATATACATTTACAAGCCAATTCAAATGGCTAAATTCATTACCAACACATAATCAAAATGGCCGAAGTCCGTATACATGTCATATAACCAAAACACAAGCTCAAAAGTACCAATTTGATAGTTGGATAGTGTGACAATTTCTCCAACGATCCCTGAGTCCAAGCTAGCTTTAAAGTCACTATAAAACATGGAAAAATGAAAAAGTAAGCTTTATAGTTTAGTAAGCTTGTATGAAATAAACTCAATCTAAACATGAATATTCAAATCATCAATTTGAACATATCAATATGTAATTCATGTAACTAACAAACATTTCACACTTTTAATCATAATCTTATATATAACTTCACAACTTCTTCGATTTAAGCTTATACGATTCATGTACATACTTGTGCCATCTCGTATCAATCTCATACACAATCACGTCCTTCATTTACCTGTTGAACCATTTAGAATACTATCGGCTACTCAGGAAACTCACACCAAAGTGCCAATATCATGGCCTGAAGCCAACTCAATGTATCTCGCACTTGAAGTGCCACATATATAGTCAAAGTTATCTCAATCGCATATCACATATACTGCTCACTAGAGCTATCAACGGGCCTGCTCACACAAGCTGTAGGTCAAGGCGTAGCTACACGGTGCTGCTCACATAGGCTGTCAAGTAACCAAACACATGTCGGTATACTCAGCCACCAATAGGACGTACAGGACCAGCACTTGGATCACATAATCACAACAATCCCCTAATGACATGTCACTATTATCCAAATCTATTCCTAAGGTTCAACCGGGATTTCTAATGCCGAATCATCATAGAATCGTTTTCAAACATGTCCAAAGTCTTGTATTCATAGTTTATGCAATATCAAATCATTTAAAATACATTTATAATGAAATTTATCACATACGAACTTACCTTGGATGTAAAAACTGTTAAACTGGTCGATTAATTGAGAACTTTGTTTTCCCCTCGATCTAGATCCGAGTTTAGCTTTTCTTGATCTTTATGTAATCAAAATTAACTTATTTAATCATCTCTATATTCAATTTAGTCCAAAATTCACTTTAAGGTACTTTTACACATTTGCCCCTAACACTTTACAACTTTTACAATTTAGTCCTTATTTCATAAAAACAAATATTAATGAAATTTAAGACTAACCCATACTAGCTGAATTTATCTAGTAGTCATATCAGCCCATATTTCTCATTTATTTCACATTATAACCATAAAGTTTTCACATTTCACAATTTAACCCCTAATTTGTATTTTCACTAAAAATCACTTAACAAAACTTGTACAATTCACAACAAACATTCATAATCTATCATCAAACATCAAAAAAATGATTATTAATCAATGGAAACATTCAAAATCTTTAACAATTTTTCAAATTAGTCCCTAGGCTAGCTAAACCTAGTTGCAATGATCTCAAAAACACAAAAATCATTAAAAATGGGACAAAAATGAATATACAATTGAATTAGGAAGCTTGGTCGAATGTAAAACCTAGCTACGGCTTTTCTTTCCTACCAATTTTGGTTGAAGAAGATGATATGAAGACTTAATTTGGTTTTATTTTATTTAATTAACCTTTATTTATCAAATTACAAAATAACCTTTAAAACATTTATTAATTACACCAAATGCCATGCCACTATCATCCAGTATCATACTAATGGTCTAATTACCACTTAAGAACCTTAACTTTAAGCTTCTATAGCTATTGGACTTTAGCTATTAGAACATCACTTTTGCACTTTACGCGATTTAGTCCTTTTTACCGAATTGAGCATTCAAACGATAAAATTTCTAAACGAAACTTTCACACAATCATATATTCATGTTGTAGACCTTAAAATAATAAAATAATAATTTTTACTTCGAATTTGTGGTCCTAAAACTACTGTTTTGATTTGACCAAAAATGGGTTGTTACATAAAGATAGTGAAACATTATAAATATTATAAGTGGACTAAGTGATAAGTGATGTGAATTTAAAGAAATGCTTATAAGTGAATGTGAACTTGTGTTATTGAATTGCCCATGTAGACAAGACTTGAACTTGTTGGATATAGTTAGTATGCAATAGGAATACTCAAGTGCTTCCCTATTATTTGCAATTCGATACCTATTTTATTTGCACTCAGGTGCCAGTGTTTGTTCCAAGTATCCATCTTGTTCATTCAAGCCTTCTATGGGCTAAGCAAATGTGGTATGGAATATGTGATAAATAATCCTTTTTTAAGTAGTGATATCAATTAAATATATATTTAATTTCTTTCTATTTATGTTATTTATTATTCAATTAAAACTAAAGGTGAGATTTGAACTCATTGACTATTTAGATATATATGTACTACTGTGCTCCTGATACTTGCACTTTGATGCTTCTAATTATGTGTATCTTTCTGGATTCTACAACATTTACTAAGGTTGCTAGAAGTAAAAGTATTATGTGAAGTGAGTAAGTTCTTGGAGTGAATTTAATAAGTAAAATATATGATAAGTGAATAACTGGAATTAGAATATGTTTGTTGTATTAAGTGTTAATATATCATTAGTGAAATGTCTAAAACAAGACATAACATGATTAAATATGTTTATTATAAATTATTTAATTAATAAAGTTAGTTAAGTAAAGAATTTATAAGAGTACATAACCTATTGTTTTATAAAAAGCATTTATGTGGAAAGAATTGAGTGGCACTTTAAATCATCATTTAAATGAAAATTTTAGGTTAAATTCTACAATTGGTCCTTTTTTTTTCTATTTTGAGAAATTTAATTTTTTTCTTTTATGTTCTTTTAACTTTCTTTCTTTTTCTTTATTTTCCATTCTCTTCTGCTTTTCCTTCTATTGCCCTCCCTTCTTCATTTCTTTTAGCGTAGTTTTTCTATATTTTTCATTTGTTAAAACTAGTCCATAAGCTCGCCTCACTCGAAAAAATTAAATTGTTTTAAAAAATAAAAGTATAGGGACTAGTTTCAACAATTGGAAAACATAGAAAAACTATGTTAAAAGAAATGGAGAAGGGAGGAAAATAGAGGGAGAAGCAGAAGAGAGTGGGAAAAAGGAAAGTTAAGAGAACATAAAATAAATAAAAAATTGCTCAAAACCAAAAAATATGGGGACCAGTTATATAAATTAACCTAAAATTTTTATTTTAAATGATTATTTAATGTATCACATCAGCTTACCGTTACACTATTAACGGCAATTAACGGCTCAATGACTAAAATGTTACAATGCGATAATATACGTGACTAAAATGTAACCTGAAGTAAGCAAAAGTAACTATTTTAATAATCTACCCAAAATTAAATCATAAGGTATTTTAAATGTTAAATCACATAATCGAACTCAACAGATTTTATCCAGTCCTAACCCACTTATGATATTTTTGTTTGTTTTTCTTTCAAAACTAACGATCAAACTTATTTGTTTTGATCCAGGTACACCGCAAAGCATTTAGCTAAAGGGTTAATCTTGAAAATTCCAGCTTGATGTTAATCCATAATACACCATCAGACATTCAAGCTAGCATTTGCAGAAGTTGTTATGATAGCTAAATTGAAAATTTATCTAATTTTATGTCAGAAATAAGATGATGCATATCCCTTTAAAATATTTTTAAAAATTCAACCATTTACTTATCACAATGGAACAGAACTACTAGAGCAAATTGTGAGAATAGTATGTTTATTATGTTGACTATAATTTTAATTTAGATTTATCACTTTCCTTTTCTTAATATTTTTCAAAGCTTGCCAGGAATAGAAAACGCTTCCAAATAAAAATATAATAAATCAACACTTGAACAAACTAAATTAGATGAAGATACCTAATAATTGATTTTCTTTTGTCATATGTTAAATAAAAATATTATGTAAAAACATTTTAAGATAAACTATTTATAATGATTTTCTACTAATATGTTGAATAAAAATATTGTAGAATGGTACACTACTCAATGGAATCAAACTAAATTTTTATTCTGTAGCTTTTAATAAAAACAAACAATAATCCTTAAGATTATATCTGTTAAATTAAATTAATTGGTGACAGATGTTAAAGGATTCTAAAAGCATCAGCAATCGTGTGAAAATTAAACCACTTGGCTTTTATAAAACGCCGCCGCATAGCCATAGAAGACATAATATATACAATTTAAGGAAACAACCCATTGAAATTAGTGTTCCTTGCAAAAAATATTTTAGTATCCTATTTATTTATTTAAAATATTTTATTATATAAGTTTTGATTTAGTAATATATTTTAGTATACAAATTTTGAGACATTGTTATTTTATATTTCATCTTATATTTTAACTTTTCTTTTGAGTAAATCGCATTAGAAGTTTTCAAATTTTTGCAAAAATTTAATTTAGTGTATAAATTTTAAAATATTTTAATTAAGTCTTGAAAGTATCAATATTGTATCAATCAAGGTTTTTTATAAGTATAATATCAACTTAAGTGTTAATGGGTAGATTAGGCCTCGCATGAAGTATATTTAAAACGTGTAGATTAAATTTTAAGCATGTGTATACATACTATATGGATAGCTTGGATTTGATTGTTGAATAATATGGACGTTACATATATAATAAGAATAATTACAAGTTATTTTTACTATCATTAAAAGTTAACCTTAATTAAAAGTGATTTATAAGGTTAAGGTTAATTGGATTTTGTTATTCACTCAAGTAACTAATTTTTAATTGATAATAAGCTAGTTAGAAATTAAGATTAATGTGTATAAGTTACATATGAAGGTTATGGTCTTTAAATTATACATAACGTAACTTTTCTAAAAATAGAGTCACCTCCTCTAAAACACTTGTGTACTAAATTGGAAGACCAAATTAAGGATTTCAGTGTATCGATAAATTCAAGTACACTTCCACATCTAAGTTTTGGGATACTTTTAAAGAGTAAGGACCAAATTGATATAAGAAATTGTCATATTGAGGGCTAAAAATGTTATTTTACCTTTTTTATTACAATCACATCAACAATTCTAATGGAAAATTTGACAAAGAGACCAAGATTTTCAAATAAAAAAAGTATAATGACCAAATGCCTCTAAATATAGGGACTAAATTTTAAATTTTAAAAGAGTACAGGGACCTTTTGCATATTTAAAACTATTATTTACTATCATAAAAATTAATATTAATGTGTAAGAGTTACATATTAGAGTTATGAGTCCCAAATTGCGTTTGATGTAACTTTTCTAACAACTCATCCCCAAAAAAGAGAGATGTCTTCTCTAAAATACTTGGGTGCTAATTTGAAATATCAAAAACACAATACTCAAGGCTTTCAACATATTGATGGATTCAAGTACGCTTCTACTTTTAATTTTGTTTTTGATGATCTAACATGACATATCTTAATTTGTAAGCTTTATATCTAATTTTATAGTTCTAACACTGATGTGTTAAATAAAAGAGAACAATGTCAATAAAATTTAGGAAAGCTATTTTTAACATTTCATATATAATTTGTCTATAGGATAGGTATATGTGTTTAAAATTTGAAAACTATTTTAAATATTCTCCAAATTATACCCAAATTAACATTTAACTCTCAAACTAATGGCTAATAATATTAATTGAAGAACTTAATTAGTACGACAATGATACTTTAAAGATTCAACTTTTAACAATTAATTTGAAATCTGAATACAGTTTGGGACTTATCATGTAAATTTTTTTATATGGCGAGTTGTTAAGATCAGAAAAATGAAGGCAATGGGTTCACAAATTATTGGTGGTGTGAAAAAGTCAAGCAATTAGGTTACTTGGGGAGAATTATTGTTGGATAATTGCGTGAGAACATGAGAAAAAGGTTCTGACCTAACCAACCACGTAAACTGGCTCTTTTTCTAACTACACTGTCCATGAATTGAAGCAACCTCATTAATTACCTCCAAAATCATGCGTTATTTAGCTGGTGTTTCTTGTTAGGTAACAACTGCCAAATAATTCAAATTTAGAAAATTGAAGCAAAATTGCTAAAATAATCAGATGTTTTGACTTTGAAAATTTGAGAATGGATTATTAGATAAAGTAATTGGATTAAACTTGTTGGTCATAGATAATAATTTCATAACAACTTCCAATAGGATGAGGGTAGACTTTTTTTTTTTCAATAAGATGAGGGTTGAAATTTTATGTGAAAAATAAACCAATAAAACTATAAAATTTTGAAATTAAAATAAATTTTTATTACTCTTTTGAGTAAAATTAAATATTAAATAAACCTAGAGCGTTTGGACTAGCCAACGGACGCACTAGCCAATGGGGTTTAAAACCTTTTGACGCTTTTAAATTTTATTTAAAAAAATTATTTTAACTATCTATTTAGTTTTTCTTTTTTTTTTTAACTCTTAAATTTATATTATTTGTTAAATCACCGAAAATAGATGAAAAAAATAATGTTTGTTAACTTTCTTGATGTACAAGTCCACATGTATGGCACATAAGTAATTAATTAATTTTTCAAAATTAAAAATATTTTATATAAATTGTAAATATTTTTAATATTTTTAAAAAATTTGAATTTTCTAAATTTTAAATAAATTATTATTTCTTGGCATGACATCCACATGGCAATTAGTGTGTATGTCACGTCAAGCAAAGTTAACAAATATTTTCTCTAAATAATACAAATTTAAAAATTAAAAAGATAAAAAATTAAATGGAGAGCTAAAATAAAAATTTTTAGTAAAATTAAAGAACCAAATAAATTAAATATTCTCAAGTGTGGCACGTTTTTGGGCACTTTATTTGTCCAAATGTGCCTCAATAATTCATTGGATTGCAAACTTTATTTCAGTTTATATCCTTTTAAATGCACTGGCTTATATTTTTCTAACTCAAGCTTTATAGTCCGATAAAACTTCACAACATCAATTAGTGTTTTTTATTGGAACATTTTCAAAAAATATATATAGTGCTCCAATAGTTGCAAATGAAAAGTTACAAGTAATTAAAAGTTATATCACTTGGTTATTAACCAAAAGTTGTCATTATTTATAATGATGAGTTTTGTCTCTTAAATTTAAAAGTTATGTCACTTGATTATTAACAAATAGTCATAATTATTCATGAAGATATCTATTAAATAATTATGTTTATTACTAAAGATATGACTATCCATTTGGGAAATTATGTCTCTATGAAGAGACATGAGACCTCCTATAAATAGGAGTGAAATTTCATTTTTATGACACACCCAAAAACATAGAAACAAAGTTTCTTTCTATTCTTTCATCATCTTTTATATTCCTAGATTGTTTTATAAAGAATTTCTACGGTAATTCTTTATAAAATTTGATATCCTTGCTAAGCGCTACTTAGTTCTCAGTGGATTGTTTTCATCAGTGCAAAACGTAGACAATCATTGAGTTTCCTTGCATCCTCGATATTCATTTTCCAATAACTCTACACCATAATATAGGTGGAAGTGAATAGAACCTTAAAGAAAGTAGCATTGATACATGCCTTGAAGCCTTCGTTAATTTATCATGTCACATCCCAAAAATCGAGTTAGTAGAAATTGGGTTAGTGAGACCAAGAGTAGTCATGTCTTGTTTTTAGATTAAGGTTGTGAAAATTTTGTCAAAGTAAATTGATTTAGCTCAGTGCTTAAGTGTTGTGCGTAGTGTGTGAGAGGTTTTGGGTTCGAATTATTTCCCTTTGAATTTTGTTTGACTTTGGATATTAGAGTTATATATTATTTTCACTCAATTAATGATAGAATGAGCTTGCTGGTTTAGTGGTAAGGATTCATGTAACTTCCCGAAATAGGGCCTAGTCAGAATAGTGGTTTGGGATCACAAATTTGACATCAAAATATTTATTTTATGATTATTATGAGGCCTAGAATATGATAATATGCATGTGTTAAAGTTTCATGAAGAAATTCTTTGAGTAAGGTGTCCAATTGGAAATTAGGGACTAAATTGAATAAATTGTAAAAATTTGATTCTATAAGCAATTTGTATGAAATTGATTTAGATTATAAATTATAAGGTCTTGGAGAGCAATTTTCCAAGTTTCTAAGTTTCTGGACAAAAATGGGCTTACATGGATGAAATTTTAAAGAAAGGGCTTAAAGGCATTTTGGTCATTTGGCATTTTAATGAAATAAAATGGGAAAAATGAAACAAAAATCAGCCATTTTCTCCTTTGTACCAGCCGAAAGTCTCAATCTTTTCAAGCTCAATAGTAAGTACTCCCAAACCCCGTTTTTGATGTTCTTTGTATTTTTAAAATTCTGGTAGCTTGCTCTCTCCATTTCTACCCATATTTCATGCTAGGGTTCATGTTTAAAAATTTACCCATGCATGATTTACTTGTATTTTGATGGATTATGGAGGAATATGAAAGTTGGATGAGTGTTAAACATCTTTTTCTAGGTGGTTTTCATGAAAAACCCCTAAAAGGACCTTTTTGCAAAAGGTATAAAATATGTGGTGGGAATGAGAAATAATGGAAAATGTGGGCTTTCATAAGAGGGAAAAACATTCAGCTAGGCTTGGGTAAGATAGAAATTGCACGTGTTTCATTATACGAGCCTAGGGACTAAATCATAAAAATATGAAAGGTTAGGGGCAAAACAGTCATTTGGACCGAGGGTGGAATTTAGGCTTGAAATGTATAATATGGAGTGTTAATGATTTAATTTTTTTGTAATAGACCCTTAAGAACAAATTCCGGAGGTCGATCGAGGAAAACAAAAGGTTTCAAAATAACCGAAACACGGCACCGAAACGAATGTCAGGTAAGTTCGGATAACTTAAAGTAAACTCCTAATATGCCTAATTATATGATTTGTGAATGAATGATGATTGCATTTATTGATAGCATAAGATTTCATGAAATGCATTCCTAATAATGATGTGTTGAAAAAAATTGTCTCGGTTGAGGTTAAAAAAGGAATTCGATGGATAAACCATGTCTTACATGTGTATTGAGATCCTGCATGTATTGCAAAAAGGATTTAGCCCGGACGGGTAATCCGCTGATCTCAATTATGAAAAGGATCTAGCCCGGACAGGTGTTCCTTTAGATGATTGAGCCTCTAGAAGAATACATGTGCATTATGGATTTAGCCCGGATGGGTAATCCGATTAGGGTCTGAATTTAGCCTGGACTGGTAATACAGATCTGAACTCATTAAAGGTGTTTGTCGCAATAAGGGACTTAGCCTAAACTGGTAATCCCGACATCACCTTATGAATTTACAATATGGGGGATTTAGCCTAGACTGGTAATCCTGCCATAAAATGTGAGGTTCGCGGGAGTGCACACCTGAAATGATCATCCTTATGAATTCACGGTTAATGGATATCCCATCGAGATTTCCTATACACTCAACAGGATTAACTTGAAATACTTGTACAAAATGAAATGTTGAATGATGAGCTCATCTAAGATAAATTACATGGTGCTTTGTTATGTGACTAACTCATTGGTTGAGTGCATGTAATAGGGAACCATTTCATACTTGTTAGTTTCCTTATCTATTATGGATGTATGCTAATTACTTGGTAAGTTTACTTTCTGGTTATTCGAGCTTACTAAGCGTGAAAATGCTTACCTTTCTTTTTTCCTTGTCATTCAAAGCTCGAGGACTCGTAAAGGTTGGAAGACAGTTGGAGAGTCAACACACTATCAACTAGTTCAGCTTTGGTACATAGATATTTTATTTTGTTCAATGGCCTGTATAGGTATTGTTGGGTCATTTTGTCATATATGTCTTTTGGCTAGCAATGTAAAGGCTTGAATGTTATGTCTATTCATTTTGTGTATGGCCTTGATATATGGCCTGTATTAGTGTAGGTTGCTATCCTACTAATCATGCAATTTTTACTTGTTGAAATGATTACATGGTGTATTATGAATGGATACGATAAATGTGAACAATTCATTTGAAATTGAGAGGATCACAGTTGGCAATGAGTTAAAAGACGAGCTAAATCCGATATTGTGATTAATGAGACTATAATCTTTAATACAAAAAGGGTAACCTAGCATGTGCAAAACCAATGATATGAGGTTTACATGCAATTGACAATTATGATAGAACTTGAGTGCAATTAGGGCATGTTAGATATTAGTGGAAACTATAGATGACAGTGGGCAATTGAGGGTGGCCAAAGGATTGAAAAGTAGCCTAATAAGGTCCACACGGGTAGACACACGGGTGTGTGTCCAGGCCGTGTGTGACACACGGATCGCCCTTGGGCGTTTGGTTTGACCATGTGTCCCCTGCACCTAAAATTTTAAGTTAGTGTCGAACACGGGCTAGACACATGGGCGTGTGCCTTAGCTGTGTGAATCTACCAAAATGCTTACGTTTTGGTTACGGGGTGACCACACGGGCGTGTCCCAACGCACACGGGCGTGTGTATGATCTCAACACGAGCGTGTGAGGTATTAAACTATAAGTTTTTCTTAGATCTTTATTTTGGTCCCGAACCTTTCTCAATTTTGTTTAGGGCCTCGTAGGCCCAAAATTGGGGCACTACAATGTTAGTGGATTTGTTTTGAGTTGAAACGAAATTTTATAATCTATATTTTCCATTTATGCTCGCATATATGTCTAGTAATGCCTCGTACTCGTCCCCGATCTCAGGTACGGGTAAGGGGTGTTACATTTAGTGGCACCAGAGCTACAGTTTAATCGGTTCTAAGACTACCGTAGAGAGTATTGGATTTTACTATACATGCCATTATTGGAACATTGATAGTGTGACATCTCCTAACCATTTAAATTGTTTTTGAATATAGTAAATGTCTTCCAATCAAGCACAAGATGAGTCCGAGGGAGCTGAGAGCCATGCTCCAGCTTCCGTACATTAAACTATTTCTAGTAGTAGTAAAGGTCTATGTCTGAAGGTCGAGAAGAGGCCAAGACTGCCTTCTTCGAAATGATGGATGAGTGGTTTGGGGATTACTTGAGGAATCGTGTGACAGCCCTAAATTGACCCTAGTCGGAAAGTGGTTTCGGGACCACTAAACCGAGTCATAAAAATAATTAACCGTCATAGTTGATGCTTATTATATGTATATATGCATGTGTGAAAATTTCATGTTTGAATTTTGTTAATTGTAAGTGAATTTTATTAAATAGGACTTATGTGAGAAAATTTAGAAATGTGCTAGGCAAATGTAAAGTGGCCTATTAATGCATGTTATGAAAATGATGGGTTTGCATGTCAAATTACCCAAAATTTGAGCTAGTGGCCGGCCATGCTATGGGGTGAAACATGTTGTGAACATGTTGTGTTAGTGTGTTATGTTAGAAAGAATAAAATAAAGGGGTTAGTAATTAAGTAATGAAAAGGAGGGTGATGAAACCAAAGTTGTCTCCCCTTACCCCCAATTGCCGTGACTTGAAGAAAAAAAAGAGAAAAGCTCTCATATTGTTCAAGTTGGCGAATAGAAGAAAGAAAGGAAGGAAAGAGCTTGGAGAAAATCGGCTATGGTGGTTCACTAGATTAAGGTATGTTTAATGTTGCTTTGAAAGTTCATACATCCCTTGGATGATTAGTCTAAATTCTAACTATCTCATGGAGGGATTTGGGGTTATTAGAGAGTTAGTATTCGACTAAGAGGCTTTAAAAGTTTTAGTTGAAGCCTTGATACTATTAGCATGTTGGCTATATGGATGTGTTATGATGCTTGAGGTGTTAGATAAATTTTAACTCATCACAAGTTCTTTAAGCAACCCAAGTTAAAAGTTTCGGTATTGAGGTATCTTGAGCATTCGGCCATGGTAGGAGGTAGAAGAGACATATGGTTGTTGTTAGATGAAGTAGAGTTTAACAAATGAGCACATATGTGCATTAGTTGCTAGATGGAGAAGAATCGGCTAACAAGTTGTGTGCTAAGGCCGAATATAAGTTTGAACATTATTGAGTAATGTATGTGTTTTGGAATTGATGGAATGGAGAGTATGCTTAAATTGTGTTATGAACAATTATGTGTTAAATCAAGGTTTGCTAAGCTAGCTATTAAGGTGAAGTGCAAATGTTAGTATTTGATTTCTAGTGTATATATGTGTATTAGCGAGTTTTGAACTTGAAACAAAATGGTATTTAGTCAATACAAGTGACCATATTTGTAGAATGTATTAAGTATACAATCGGCCTCAACATAGACATGCATATTCGCCACATGAATGAGTACATAGGTTGATGTGTATGTTCGGCCATAGGTAAGCATATTGATGGCTTTATCTTGACTTAGAAAATTCGGCTAAGGAGAATATTGGCTAATATGTTGAATTTGATTCGTGATTTCATACATATATGACTCTAATGCCTAATATATAAGGGCTAAGTACCTTAAATTCCTCTTTGATGTTCAAAATGATTAAATCAATTTGTTTGTTAATATTAAGCTCAAGAGCAAAGGGGAACTAAATCCGATAAAGGGAAGGAAAAAGTGATCGAATAGCCATCGAAATCGTTTGACAACATCCGAGGTAAGTTTTCGAGTAATGAGACTTAGTTTATGATTTGATTAAGTCATGACGTATGAGCATAACAAATATACGGTGATATAATGATTCTACTTGAACTATGTGTTGAGTTAATTAGTCTATACGTATGACGGGTAGCCGTATGTGCATAGAGATCATGTCATAAAGCAAACCAAACCATGCTGTTTGTAAGTGGCTATTGAGCCGAAAATGGGAATGCTTAATAAGTGACTTGTGTTTGAATTCTAGTTATGAAAATGAAATAGATATGTGTCATGATTTATTGATATGTGCATGAATACTCGGATGATAACTGGGCTAAGTCCCGAAGGCATTTGTGCGAGTTACTATTTCCGGGCTAAGTCCCGAAGGCATTTGTGCGAGTTACTATTTCCGGGCTAAGTCCCGAAGGCATTTGTGTGAGCTACTAAAACCGGGCTAAGTCCCGAAGGCATTTAAGCGAGTAGCTATATCCGGAAAAACCCGAAGGTACTTGGTTTGGGAATGAGCGATCTTGCTGTAATAATTTCCAATTAATACGCTCGTAAAATCCCAACGATGAGGTACGTTTCGTATATGCATTGGAGTAGTGATTTCGTTTAAATATTATTCGCTCAGTCGATTAATGAGCTTCCGGCTTTTGGTTAAGTTGATCCCTTATGTATGAATATAAGGGTTGGAAATGTGAAGTAGGACTGATTGCTGAGAATATGTGTATATGAAATTATCCGTTTAGTTATATGAATGCTATACTTCAGTTGTGCCTAATTTCATTGCTCAAAACTTACTAAGCATTAAATGCTTACTCCGTTCTTTGATTCTCTGTTTTATAGATTTTGGTTTGTCAGCTATCGGACTCGGGATTGTCGAAGTCGAAGTCGTCCACACTATCAAAGCCCTTTTGGTACACTTTTGGTTGAACTCTGAAAATGGCATGTATAGGACTACCCTTTTTGTTGTTGGTCATGTACCCTTTGGTTTTGTATAAATTTGGATAGCCATGCGAAAATGGCTTATATACACTTTGAGCATAATATTATAATCATTTTGTATGTTGTTCATTAAGAGGTATGGAAATGTTTGGAAACGATTAGCCATTGGAATGGTTAATCATGATCATACTTTGTGCTATATATGCTAAAGGGCTAGTTGAATCATGGAAACTATGAAATAGGTAAAGTCTACCTTAAAGGCAGATGCTGACAGCAGCAGTGATGTAAATTTGAAAAATCACTAAAAATAGTAGGAGTGGAATTAAATAGTGAATAAATTATGTAATCGAATCTTGATGAATCTACTTTCATATGGAAGAGAGGAAACGATCATATGAGTTGTATGTTAAGAGATATTTAAGTTTTCGCAAAATAGGACTAGAACGGTTTCTGGATTCCCTGTTCCGACTTTGGAAATTCATTATAAATAAACCAGAGATAATTAGAAGCCATGCCCTATATGTATAGATTCCTTTTCGCGTCTAGTTTCTATAGAAACAAACAGCATCAGTATTGAATCCCTGTACAGAGAGATATCCAAGTCGTAATGTACGAAGGTCAGAGTAGTCAAACCCTGAAATAGGGGAGACTTTAACTAATAAACTGTACTAATTGGCCCAACCAAAAATTCTAGAAAAAAATTTGTAGATGGAAATATGAGTCTAGTTTCAGGAAAAATTTACAGAACTGGTTTTCGAGTTTTGAAACTCGAGATATGATTTTTAAGGTGACAGTGACGCAGTTAGCCAGCTTGTCTGAAAATTTTAAATGAACTGTGTTTTACAATGAAATAAGTCCGTAAATACCTCGTGTTCGACTCCGGCAACGGTCTCGAGTACGGGGTGTTACAATTTTATTGGTATCAGAGCTACGGTTTAGTCGATTCTAGGACTACCGTAATACGTTTGGGTCTAGCTATACATGCCATTATGTGATTATTTGATAGTGTAGTGATTTCTGACAATTGAAAATGTGTTTATTTATAGTAATGGATCCCGATCCCAACCGAAGCGGTAGTTGATGATCTTGAGAGTGTAGCGCTGCTCCCGCACAAGGGACAAGTGCGGCGGACTCTCAACCTATTGCTAGTAATCCGAATGATGAAGCTAGACAAGCTTTTTATAGCGTGATGAATGATTGGTTCAACCAATACATTCGAACTAATACTACTGTTCCACAACCTCCATTCCCGACTAATACCACCCTCAAGACCTACAATACCTCCCAGAATCGACCAAATAAGGTCAAATAAGCCCCAGTTGATGTAATCCGAAAACACGGGCTATGAATTTAAAGCTACGGACAATGATGATGCCGAGCAAGCTGAATTTTGGTTGGACAACACTATTCGTACTCGATGAGCTATCTTGCACACCGATGAGTGCCTAAAGTGTACTATCTCCTTGCTACATGATTACGCCTACTATTGGTGGAATACGTTGACTTTGTTGTGCCCAGAGAGCAAGTAACACGGAGTTTTTCCAAACCGAGTTTCGAAAAAGTATATCACCGAGATTCATGGATCAAAAGCGGAAGGAATTTCTTGAACTTAAACAAGGTTCCATGACTTCATCGACTATGAACGAAAATTTGTGAGGCTTAGCCGGTACGCACGAGAATGCATTTCTTCAGAGGCTGTGATGTGTAAACGTTTCGAAGATGGACTGAATGATGATATAAAGCTGTATGTTGGCATTTTAGAAATCCGAGAATTTGTGGTACTTGTCGAGCGAGCTTGCAAAGCCGAGGAGCTCAGTAAGGAGAAAAGGAAAGCTGATATGGGAGCAAAGGAGTTTTGTAAGAGATCTTCGGGAAAGCCCTTTCAACAGTCATCGAAGAAATTTAGAGATGATTTAGGCCGATCAAGAGACACTTCGGGCTTTTCTAGACGAGATCGTGATTGACCCCCTGTGAGTGCACGAGTCACTTCGGTCGCCAGTGTTGGAAATGATCGTCGAGACAGAACGGAGTGTCGATGATTGTGGTAAATGGCATTCGGGAGTTGTAGATTCCATGACCGCTCTGTTACAAGTGCGGATCAGTGACCACTTTATTAAAGATTGCCCGAGATTGTCCGAACAGAGTAACGTAAATCGAGTGGGAAACCCGGTGCTACTACTTGCTCGGGGTAGACCATCTAGGAATACGGGCAATGCTAGTGGCGGTCGAGAGGATCTAGAGATGCTACAACCAGATCCGAGGCTCGTGCTCTCGCAAGAGCTTATGCCATACGCGCAAGACGCGAGGATGCTTCTTCGCGGATGTTATTACCGGTACTTTTACTCTCTTTGATACTAATGTGATTGCTTTGATTGACCCCGGTTCTACTCATTCTTATATATGTGAAACCTTAGCATCCAAGAAGACTTTACCTATTGAGTCTCATCGAGTTCGTAATTCGGTGTCAAATCCCTTGGTCGTTCGTGCTTGTCGACAAAGTATGTCAGAAATGTCCCTTAGTAATTCGAGGTTCCTGTTTTTCGGCGGACTTGATGCTTTTGCCGTTTGACGAATTTGATGTTATTCTCGGTTTGGATTGGTTGACCGTGCATGATGCGGTTGTGAATTGCAAAAGCAAGACTATTGATTTGAGGTGCGCAAATAATGAGATAATCCGAGTTGAGTCTACTGTCTTGAATGGATTGCCAACAATAATATCCTCGATGTTAGCTCAGAAATATGTAAGAAAGGGGTGTGAAGCATACCTTGCGTATGTACTTGATGACGAAGAGTTAGAAAAGAAGCCTGAATTTGTGCCGGTGGTTTGTGAATACTCGGATGTTTTTCCCGAAGAATTACCGGGTTTACCACCTGTTCGAGAAGTAGAGCTTGGTATTGAGCTTGTACCTAGGACTACACCGATTTTGATAGCTCCATATCGTATGGCACCAACCGAGTTAAAAGAGTTGAAAGCTCAGTTGCAAGAGTTGACGGATAGGGGTTTCGCTCGACCAAGTTTCTCACCTTGGGGTGCACCAGTATTGTTTGTGAAAAAGAAGGACGGAACTATGAGGCTGTGCATCGACTATTGTCAGCTGAATAAAGTGACAATAAAGATTAAATATTCGTTACCGCGTATTGATGATTTGTTTGATCAACTAAAGGGAGCCTCGGTGTTTTCAAAGATAGATTTGAGATCGGGTTATTATCAGTTGCGAATTCGAGATTCGGATATACCCAAAACTGCTTTCAGAACGAGATACGGTCACTATGAGTTCTTAGTGATGCCATTTGGGCTCACTAATGCCCCTGCGGTATTTATGGATTTGATGAATCGGATCTTCAGACCGTATTTGGATCGGTTTGTAGTTGTGTTTATCGATGACATCTTGGTCTACTCAAGAGATGAAACCAAGCATGCTGAGCACCTGAGATTAGTGTTGCAGATTTTACGAGATAAGTAGTTATATGCTAAGTTCAGTAAGTGTGAGTTCTGGTTAAGAGAGGTGAGCTTCTTGGGCCATGTGGTATCCACATTGGGTATTCGAGTTGATCCGAGCAAAATTTCAGCCATACTTAACTGGAAGCCACCGAGAAATATTACTGAGGTTCGGAGCTTTTTGGGACTTACCGGTTACTACCGACGGTTTGTAAAAGGTTTCTCGATGATAGCCACACCAATGACAAAGCTACTTCAAAAAGATGTTAAGTTCGAATGGACGGAAAAATGTCGAAAAGTTTTGATCAATCGAAAACTTATTTGATGAAGCTCAATTCTAGTGCACCGAATCGTGCAAAGAGTTTGTCATTTATAGTGATGCCTCCCTACTTGGGTTGGGTTGCGTATTGATGCAAGAAGGTCGAGTTGTAGCTTATGCGTCGAGGCAACTGAAGCCACATGAGAAAAATTATCCAACCCATGATCTCGAACTAGCTGCCATCGTATTCACTTTGAAAATATGGCGACATTACTTATTTGGTGAGAAGTGCCATGTATATTCAGATCACAAAAGTCTCAAATATTTGATGACTCAAAGAGACTTGAATCTGTGACAAAGGCATTGGCTTGAGTTGTTGAAAGATTATGAGCTTGTCATTGATTATCACCCGGGAAAGGTTAATGTGGTTGCGAACGCCTTAAGCCGAAAATCACCGTTTGCTTTTCTGAGCGATGAATGTACACTTGTGCGTTTCTACCCGACAATGTGTTAGTAGCTGAATTAAAGGCCAAACCATTGTTGATTCATCAAATTCGTGAAGCTCAGAAAGTCGATGATGAATTGGTTGCAAAACGGGCTGAATGTGTTTTGAATATGGAATCAGAGTTTCAAATTGATGATGATGATTGTTTTAGGTTCAGAAATCGTTTGTGTGTTCCAAGAAGTTCAGAACTTATTTCGATGATTCTGAACGAAGCTCATTGTAGCCGAATGTCAATTCACCCGGGGAGTACGAAAATGTACAACGATCTGAGACGTCAGTTTTGGTGGCATGGTATGAAACGAGACATTTCCGATTTTGTTTCGAAGTGCTTAGTATGTCAGCAAGTGAAGGCGGAACATCAACTGCCTACGGGTTTACTTCAGCCGATCATGATAACTGAATGGAAATGGGATCGAGTCACGATGGATTTTGTATCTGGGTTGCCAGTGTCGGCAAGTAAGAAAGATGCGATTTGGGTTGTTGTTGATAGACTGACTAAATCGGCTCACTTTATACCCGTGCGCACGGATTTTTCATTGGATAAACTAGCTGAATTGTATGTTTCTCAGATTGTGAGATTACATGGGGTACCTATTTCTATTGTGTCGGATAGAGATCCGAGATTCACCTCATGATTTTGGAAGAAATTGCAAGAAGCTTTGGGTACCAAGTTGCATTTTAGCACCGCTTTTCATCCCCAAACCGATGGTCAATCCGAACGGATAATTCAGATACTCGAGGATATGTTGAGATGCTGCATCCTTGAGTTTAGTGGTTCATGGGAACGGTATCTACCTTTGATTGAATTCGCTTACAACAATAGTTTTCAATCAAGTATTAAGATGGCACCTTACGAGGCTTTGTACGGTCGAAAATGCCGTACACCATTGTTTTGGACCGAGCTTGGTGAAACTAAAATTTTCGGAGTTGATTTGATTAAAGATGCTGAGCGAAAGTAAAATAATTCGTGAAAGTCTCAAGGCGACATCGGATCATCGAAGTCGTACGCGGATTTGAAACGAAAGGACATTGAGTATCAGGCGGGAGATAAAGTGTTTCTTAAAGTTTCACCTTGGAAAAAGATACTCAGATTTGGGCGTAAGGGCAAACTGAGTCCGAGGTTCATAGGGCCGTATGAAATATCCGAACGAGTTGGTCCGGTGGCATATAGATTGATGTTACCCCCTGATCTTGAGAAGATTCATGACATCTTTCATGTTTCGATGCTTCGACGTTATAGATCTGATCCATCGCACATAATAAATCCATCAGAGGTTGAAATTCGACCCGATATGAGTTATGAAGAAGAACCGATTCGTATCCTAGCTCGTGAAGTGAAAGAGTTGCGAAACAAAAAGGTTCCTTTAGTGAAAGTGTTATGGCTCAAACATGGGATGGAAGAAGCTACTTGGGAACCCAAGAACTCTATGAAAGAACGATACCCAAACCTATTTACCGGTAAGATTTTCAAGGACGAAAATTTCTTAAAGTGGGGGAGAGTTGTGACAGCCCTAAATTGACCCTAGTCGGAAAGTGGTTTCGGGACCACTAAACCGAGTCATAAAAATAATTAACCGTCATAGTTGATGCTTATTATATGTATATATGCATGTGTGAAAATTTCATGTTTGAATTTTGTTAATTGTAAGTGAATTTTATTAAATAGGACTTATGTGAGAAAATTTAGAAATGTGCTAGGCAAATGTAAAGTGGCCTATTAATGCATGTTATGAAAATGATGGGTTTGCATGTCAAATTACCCAAAATTTGAGCTAGTGGCCGGCCATGATATGGGGTGTGTAACACCCCGTACCCGAGTCCGTTGCCGGAATCGAACACAAGGTGCACACAGACTTAACTATTTTCACAGTCCATTTAGAAATTTCCAGACAAGCTGGTTACTGCATCACTGTCATCTTAAAAATCATATCTTGAGTTTCAGAGCTCGAAATTTTGTTTTGTAATTTTTCCCTGAAACTAGACTCATATTTCCATCTACATATTTTTTTCTAGAATTTTTGGTCAAGCCAATTGGTACAGTTTATTAGTTAAAGTCTCCCCTATCCCAGGGTTCGACTACACTGACCTTTGTGCGTTACGAATTGAATATCTCCTTGTACAGGGATTTAATACTGATGCCGTTTCTTTCTATAGAAACTATACTCAGAGAGGAATCTATACATATATGGCATGACTCCTAATTATCTCTGGTTAATTTACAATGAATTTCCAAAGTCGGAATAGGGGATCCAGAAACCGTTCTGGCCCTGTTTCACGAGAACTTTAATATCTCTTAACATGTAACTCCTATGACTGTTTCGTTTCATCCATATGAAAGTAGACTCATCAAGGTTCATTCACATAATTTATTCACTATTTAATACCATTCCTACTATTTTTAGTGATTTTTCACATCCACATCACTGCTGCAGTCAGCATCTATCTTTAAGGTAGGCTTTACCTATTTCATGATTTCCATGATTCAATTGCCCCTTTTTGCATACATAGCACAAAGTGTGATCATGATTAACCATTCCAATGGCTAATCGTTTCAAAACAATTCCATACCTCATAATGATCGACATACAAACGATTATAGTACTATACTAAAAACGATATAAGCCATTTTCGCATGGCTATCCAAGTTTACACAAAACCGAAAGGTACATGACCTTCAACAAAAGGGTAGTCCTATACATGCCATTTCAAAGTTCAACCAAAATTATACCAAAATGGAGGCTTTGATAGTGTGGATGACTTGACTTCAATGATCCCGAATCCGATAGCTAACGAGCAAAATCTATAAAACAGAGAAACAGAGAAAACGGAGTAAGCAATTTATGCTTAGTAAGTTTGAGCAAGAAATTCCAACACAACAAAAGCATAGCATTCATAAAGCTAACGGATAATTTCATATGCACAAATTCTCAATATCATACTCATTTCACATTCCAACCCCTATGTTCATACATAAGGGATCACCTTAGTCAAATACCGGAAACTCATTACTCGATCGAGCGAATATTATTCAAGGAATCAACTAATTCAAGCTCATATGAACATACCTCATTGCTGGAATTTTTTCAAGCGCATTAACTGAAATTTTACAGCAAGATCGCTTATTCTAGAATCACGTACCTTCGAATTTAACCGGATATAACGACTCGCTCAAATGCCTTCGGACGAAGCCGGTTATAGCGACTTCGCACGAATGCCTTCGGACTTAACCCGGTTTAGTAACTTGCACAATGCCTTCGGCTTAGCCGGATTTATTAACTCGCACGAATGCCTTGGATCCTAGTCCGGATATAGTCACTTAGCACAAAGCCTTGGGACTTAGCCGGACATCATTCAATAACCGAGCACAATTATCAATATATTATGACACATTCGTATTTCATTTTCAATAGCAAAACTCAAACACAAGGCACTTTTACACTTGAAATTTCGCTCAATAGCCACACACAAAGAGCATGATTTTAATTTGCTTTAAAATGATCTAATCAATTCGAATTTAAGCTCTATTACTCAAGAACTTACCTCGGACGTGGTCGAACAATTTCGACGGCTATTCGACGACTTTTTCCTTCCCTTATCGGATTTAGCTCCCTTTGCTCTTGAGCTTAATTTAACAAATAAATTGGTTTTATCATTTGAGCATCGAAGAGGAATTCAAGATACTTAGCCAATATATATACTCATTAGGCATCAAAGTCGCATATGTACGAAATCATGAATCGAACTCAACACATTAGTTAATATTCCACTTAGCCGAATTTTCTAAGCCAAGAATAGGCATCAATATGCTTGCCTCTAACCGAATGCATGCACACCAATTCCCCCTTATGTGGCCGAATATACATGTCCATGTTGAGGCCAATTATACACTTAATACCACACAAAAACAGCATACATTTTACTACTAACGCATTACATATCGTAGCTCAATACACATCTCTCATTTACTTCATAATCGAGACATCATCACAAGCAAAATATACACCTTGAAATAGCATATATGTCATACCAATACATCATGTGCAAACATATATACATATATATATGCTAGAGCCGAATCTCAAGTTGATTGTAACTAAACATGAACAAAATTTCAATACACAAATCTTACTTTCCATGCAATGAGCATAAATCACACTTATGGATGTACCATGGCCGAATACATCACAACACCATAATTTTGGTCATGATTAAACAAAGAACTTAGTATCTCATTCAAAAATGCTAAAAGAAAATCTAAGAGTCCTCAATCCCCATCACATGTATCATTATCAAGCTTGATATTTAGCATGCAATGGCATTAACACCACATTTACTTTGGCCAATTTCATTCCCATGACATAGCAAAGATTTGAACCATGGGCTACCAAGAACATCAAGCTAGCAACTAAAAACATGCATGAATCTCATGGCACAACCTCAAACATACCTTAATCTTGATGCAAGTATAGCCAACCTCTTCCTAATCCTCTTCCAAAACAAACATGAAGCAAAATTCTTTCCTTCCTCTAGTATTTTCGGTCAAGAGAGAATGAAAAGATGGATGAACAATTTTTTTTCTTTTCTCTTCCACAATGCACGGCAATGGGGGGGTTCACTCACACACACACATTTTTTTTTCTTTCTTTATTACCCATACTTATTTGTTTATTGTTTCTCCCTAATGCACCAACAAAACATGTTTCAAGACATGTTTAGCCCATGATTCCTTGTCATGGCCGGCCACTACAACTTGGGGGGGGAATTTGACATAAGTCCTCCCCTTTGACTACATGCACTATTAGGTCCTTATAGATTAGCCTTTCACTTTTCAAAAGTGTCACACAAGTCCTACTAACTGAATTCACATGCAATCGGCTAAATCGGAACTTGAAATTTTCACACATTCATAATTACATATTCTAGACAATAAATATTACATTCAAACATTTCGGTGACTCAGTTTAGCGGTCCCGAAACCACTTCCCGACTAGGGTCAATTTTGGGCTATCACAACTCTCCCCCACTTAAGAAATTTTCGTCCCCGAAAATCTTACCGGTAAATAGGTTTGGGTAACGCTCTTTCATAGAGCTCTCGGGTTCCCAAGTAGCTTCTTCCATCCCGTGTTTGAGCCATAACACTTTTACTAACGGAACCCTTTTGTTTTGCAACTCTTTCACTTCACGAGCTAGGATACGAATCGGTTCTTCTTCATAACTCATATCGGATTGAATTTCAACCTCTGATGGACTAATTACGTGCGACGGATCAGATCTATAGCATCAAGCATCGAAACATGAAAGACGTCGTGAATCTTTTCTAGTTCGGGGTAAAATCAAACGATACGAATCGATCGACTCGTTCGGATATCTCATATGGCCCGATGAACCTCGGGCTCAATTTGCCTTTACGGCCAAATCTGAGTATCTTTTTCCAAGGCGAAACTTTAAGAAACACTTTATCTCCCACTTGATACTCAATGTCTTTTCGTTTCAAATCCGCGTACGACTTCTGACGATCGGAGGCTATCTTCAGATTTTCACGGATTACTTTTACTTTCTGTTCAGCATCTTTAATCAAATCCACTCCAAAAATTTTGTTCTCACCGAGCTCGGTCCAAAACAATGGTGTACGGCATTTACGCCCGTACAAGGCCTCGTAAGGCGCCATCTTAATACTTGATTGAAAACTATTGTTGTAAGCGAATTCAATCAAAGGTAAGTACCGTTCCCATGAACCACTGAACTCGAGGATGCAACATCTCAACATATCCTCAAGTATCTCGAATTATCCGCCGGATTGACCATCGGTTTGGGGGTGAAAAGCGGTCTTGAAATGCAACTTGGTACCCAAAGCTTCTTGCAATTTCTTCCAAAATCGCGAAGTGAATCTCGGATCTCTATCCGACACATGTAAATCGATACCCGTGTAATCTCACAATCGAGAAACGATAATTCAGCTAGTTTATCCAATGAAAATCAGACGCATACAGGATAAAGTGAGCCGACTTAGTCATCTATCAACAACAACCCAAATCGCATCCTTCTTACTTGTCGACAATGGCAGTCCGGACACAAAGTCCATTGTGACTCGATCCCATTTCCACTCGGGTATCGTAATCGGCTGAAGTAATCCTAAAGGCACTTGATGTTCCGCTTTCACTTGTTGACATATTAAACATCTCAAACAAAGTCGGAGATGTCTCGCTTCATACCATGCCACCAAAACCGACGTTTCAAATCGTTGTACATCTTTGTACTCCCCGGGTGGATTGCCATCCGGCTACAATGGGCTTCATTCGAATTATCGAAATAAGTTCAATTCTTTAGAACACACAGACGACTTGAACCTCAAACAATCGTCATCATCAATTTGAAACTCCGATTCCTTGTTGGAACACACTCAACCCGCTTTTGCAACCAACTCATCGTCAACCTTCGAGCTTCACGAATTTGATGAGTCAACAATGGTTTGGCCTTTAATTGGCTATTAACACATTGTCGGGTAGAATAGACAAGTGTACATTCATAGCTAAATAAAGTAAATAGTGATTTTCGGCTTAAGGCGTCCGCAACCACATTAGCCTTTCCCGGGTGATAATCAATGACAAGCTCATAATCTTTTAACAACTCGAGCCAACGTCTTTGTCGCAGATTTAAGTCTCTTTGAGTCATCAAATATTTGAGACTTTTGTGATCCAAATACACATGGCACTTCTCACCAAATAAGTAATGTCGCCATATCTTTAAGGCGAATACGATGGCAGCCAATTCGAGATCATGGGTCGGATAATTTTTCTCATGTGGCTTTAATTGTCTCGACGCATAGGCCACAACTCGACCCTCTTGCATCAATACGCAACCTAACCCAAGTAGGGAAGCGTCACTATAGATGACAAACTCTTTGCCAGATTCGGGCTGTACTAGTACTGGAGCTTCCGTCAAATGAGTTTTCAATTGGTCGAAACTTTTCTGACACTTTTCCGTCCATTCAAACTTGACATCTTTCTGAAGCAGTTTCGTCATGGGTGTGGCTATCATCGAGAATCCTTTTACAAACCGTCGGTAGTAACCGAAAAGTCCCAAAAAGCTCGAACCTCAAGAATATTTCTGAGGCTTTCGATTAAGTATGGCTGAAATTTTACTCGGGTCGACTCGAATACCCGATGCAGATACCACATGACCCAAGAAGCTAACCTCTCTTAACCAGAACTCACACTTGCTGAACTTAGCATATAACTGCTTATCCCGTAAAATTTGCAACACTAATCTCGGTGCTCGCATGTTCGGTCTCATCTCTTGAATAGACCAAGATGTCGTCAATGAACACAACTATGAACCGATCCAAATATGGTCTCAAGATCCGATTCATCAAATCCATAAATACCGTAGGGCATTAGTGATCCCAAACGGCATCACTAAGAACTCAGAGTGACCATATCTCGCTCAAGGCGTTTTGGGTATGTCCGAATCTCGGATTCAAGAATCGATAATAGCCCGATCTCAAATCTATTTTTGAGAACACCGAGGCTTCTTCAGTTGATCGAACAAATCATCGTCTGTGATAACGGATACTTGTTCTTTATTGTCACTTTATTAAGTCGACGATAGTCGATGCACAACCTCATGGTTCCGCCCTTCTTTTCACAAACAACACCGGTGCACCCCAAGGTGAAAAACTCGGCGAGCAAAGCCTCTATCCACCAACTCTTGCAATCGAGCTTTCAACTCCTTTAATTCCGTTGGTGCCATACGATACGGAGCTATCGAAATCGGTGTGGTCCTGTACAAGCTCAATGCCAAACTCTATCTCCGAACAGTGGCAAACCCGTAATTCTTGGAAAAACATCCGGTATTCACAAACCACCGCAGCAGATTCGGGTTTTATTTCTAACTCCTTATCATCAAGTACATACGCAAGGTATGCTTCGCACCCTTTCTTACATATTTTTGGGCCAACATTGATGATATTACGGTGGCAACCCTTTAAGTCTCAGAGACTCAACTCGGATCATCTCGTTATTTGCGCACCTCAAATCAATAGTCTTGCTTTTGCACTTCACAACCGCATCATGCACGGTCAACCAATCCAACCCAAAAATAACATCAAATTCATCGAATGGCAAAAGCATCAAGTCCACCGGAAAACAGGAACCTCGAATTACTAGGGACATTTCTTACACACTTTGTCGACCAACACGTAACGACCCAAGGGATTTGACACCCGAATTACGAACTCAGTAGACTCAATAGGTAAAGTCTTACTGGATGCTAAGGTTTCGCATATATAAGAATGAGTAGAACCGAGGGTCAATCAAAGCAATCACATTAGTATCAAAGAGAGTGAAAGTACGGTAATAACATCCGGCGAGGAAGCATCCTCACGTGCGCGTATAGCATAAGCCCTAGCAGGAGCGCGAGCCTCGGATCTGGTCGTAACATCTCTAGATCCTCTCTGACCACCACTAGCATTGCCCGTATTTCCAGATGGTCTACCTCGGCGGTGGTAGCACCCGGTTTCCCACTCGATTTGTATTCTGCTCGCACAACCTCGGGCAATCTTTAATAAAGTGGTCGACCGATCCACACTTGTAACAGAGCGGTCACGGAACCTATAGCTTCGAATGCCATTTGCCACAATGTCGACACTCGCTCGTCTCGACGTTCATTCCCAACACCGGCTAATCAAGTGCCTCGTGTACCCATTGTGGGTCGATCACGATCTCGCCTAAAAGGCCCAAGCGCCTCTAGACCGCCCACATCATCTCTAAATTTCTTCGATGCATGTTGAAGAGACTTTCCGAGGATCTTTTCAAACTCTCCAGCCCCACATCAACTTTTGTTTTTCTTTTCTAAGCTCCTCGGCTTTACAAGCTCGCTCAACAAGTACTACGAACTCTCGTATTTCAAGAATGCCAACGAACATTTTTATGTCTTCATTCAGCCCATCCTCAAGCGTTTACACATGACAGCCTCGGACGGAACACATTCCCGAGCATATATACTAAGTCTAACAAATCTTCGCTCGAATCGAGAATCGACATAGAACCTTGCTTAAGCTCAAGAAATTCCTTCCATTTTGATCAACAAATCTCGATCGATATACTTTTTCCAAACTCGGTTTGGAAAAACTCCCAATTACTTGCTCTCGGGGCACAACAAGTCGAGTGCTCCACCAATAGTAGGCGTAATCACGTAGCAAGGAGATAGCACACTTTAGGCATTCATCGTGTACAAGATAGCTCATCGAGTGCAGGATAGTGTTGTCCAACCAAAATTCAGCTTGCTCGGCATCGTCGCTATCCGTAGCTTTAAATTCAGTAGCCCCATGTTTTCGGATTCTATCAACTGGGGCTTATTCGACCTTATTTGGTCGGATTACGGAGGCATTGTAGGTATGGAAATTTGTGTTTGTTGGGAATGGAGGTTGTGGAACACCAGTATTAGTTCGAATGTATTGGTTGAACCAATCATTCATCACGCTATAAAAGGCTTGCCTAGCCTCATCATTCGGATTGCTAGCAACAAGGTTGAGAGTCCGCCGCACTTTGCCCCTTGTGAGCAGCGCCACACTCTCCACATCATCAGCTATCGCTCGGTTGGGATCGGGATCCATTACTATAATAAACACAAATTCAAACGTCGAAATCACCACACTATCAAATAATCACATAAAATGGCATGTATAGCTACACCCAAACGCATTACGGTAGTCCTAGAATCGACTAAACCGTAGCTCGATACCAATAAAATTGTAACACCCGCACTCGAGTCCGTTATCGAATCGAACACAAGGTGCACACAGACTTAACTATTTTCACAATCCATTTAGAAATTTCTAGACAAGTTGGTTTTGCATCACTGTCGCCTTAAAATCATATCTTGAGTTTCAGAGCTCGAAAATTTATTTCGTAATTTTTCCTGAAACTAGACTCATATGTCCATCTACAGATTTTTTTCTAGAATTTTTGGTCAAGCCAATTGGTACATTTTATTAGTTAAAGTCTCCCCTATCCCAGGGTTCGACTACACTGACCTTTGTGTGTTACGAATTTAATATCTCCTTGTACAGGGCTTTAATAATGATGCCGTTTGTTTCTATAGAAACTAGACTCAGAGTGGAATCTATACATATATGGCATGACTCCTAATTATCTCTGGTTAATTTACAATGAATTTTCAAAGTCGGAACAGAGGATCCAGAAACCGTTCTGGCCCTGTTTCACGAGAACTTTAATATCTCTTACCGTTACGTTTCTTCCATATGCAAGTAGACTCATCAAGGTTCATTTACATAATTTATTCACTATTTAATACCATTCCTACTATTTTTAGTGATTTTTCACATCCACATCATCGCTGCAGTCAAGATCTGTCTTTGAGGTAGGCTTTACCTATTTCATGATTTCCATGATTCAATTGCCCTTTTGCATACATAGCACAAAGTGTGATCATGATTAACCATTCCAATGGCTAATCGTTTCAAAACAATTCCATACCTCATAATGATCGACATACAAACGATTATAGTACTATACTAAAAAACGTATATAAGCCATTTTCGCATGGCTATCCAAGTTTACACAAAACCGAAAGGTACATGACCTTCAACAAAAGGGTAGTCCTATACATGCCATTTCAAAGTTCAACCAAAATTATACCAAAATGGAGGCTTTGATAGTGTGGATGACTTCGACTTCAATGATCCCGAATCCGATAGCTAACGAGCAAAATCTATAAAATAGAGAAACAGAGAAAACGGAGTAAGCAATTTATGCTTAGTAAGTTTGAGCAAGAAATTCCAGCACAACAAAAGCATAGCATTCATAAAGCTAACGGATAATTTCATATGCACAAATTCTCAATATCATACTCATTTCACATTCCAACCCCTATGTTCATACATAAGGGATCACCTTAGTCAAATACGGAAACTCATTACTCGATCGAGCGAATATTATTCAAGGAATCAACTAATTCAAGCTCATATGAACATACCTCATTGCTGGAATTTTTTCAAGCGCATTAACTGAAATTTTACAGCAAGATCGCTTATTCTAGAATCACGTACCTTCGGAATTTAACCGGATATAACGACTCGCTCAAATGCCTTCGGGACGAAGCCCGGTTATAGCGACTCGCACGAATGCCTTCGGGACTTAACCCGGGTTTAGTAACTTGCACAATGCCTTCAGGCTTAGCCCGGATTTATTAACTCGGACGAATGCCTTCGGATCCTAGTCCGGATATAGCACTTAGCACAAAGCCTTCGGGACTTAGCCCGGACATCATTCGAATAACCGAGCACAATTATTAATAAATTATGACACATTCGTATTTCATTTTCAATAGCAAAACTCAAACACATGGCACTTTTTACACTTGAAATTTCGGCTCAATAGCCACACACAAAGAGCATGATTTTAATTTGCTTTAAACATGATCTAATCAATTCAGAATTTAAGCTCTATTACTCAAGAACTTACCTCGGACGTGGTCGAACGATTTCGATGGCTATTCGACGACTTTTTCTTTCCCCTTATTGGATTTAGCTCCCCTTTGCTCTTGAGCTTAATTTAACAAATAAATTGGTTTTATCATTTGAGCATCGAAAGAGGAATTCAAGATACTTAGCCAATATATATACTCATTAGGCATCAAAGTCGCATATGTACGAAATCATGAATCGAACTCAACACATTAGTTAATATTCCTCTTAGCCGAATTTTCTAAGCCAAGAATAGGCATCAATATGCTTGCCTCTAACCGAATGCATGCACACCAATTCCCCCTCATGTGCCATGTTGAGGCCAATTATACACTTAATACCACACAAAAACATCATACATTTTACTACTAACGCATTACATATCGTAGCTCAATACACATCTCTCATTTACTTCATAATCGAGACATCATCACAAGCAAAATATACACCTTGAAATAGCATATATGTCATACCAATACATCATGTGCAAACATATATACATATATATATGCTAGAGCCGAATCTCAAGTTGATTATAACTAAACATGAACAAAATTTCAATACACAAATCTTACTTTCCATGCAATGAGCATAAATCACACTTATGGATGTACCATGGCCGAATACATCACAACACCATAATTTTGGTCATGATTAAACAAAGAACTTAGTATCTCATTCAAAAATGCTAAAAGAAAATCTAAGAGTCCTCAATCCCCCATCACATGTATCACTATCAAGCTTGATATTTAGCATGCAATGGCATTAACACCACATTTACTTTGGCCGAATTTCATTCCCATGACATAGCAAAGATTTGAACCATGGGCTACCAAGAACATCAAGCTAGCAACTAAAAACATGCATGAATCTCATGGCACAACCTCAAACATACCTTAATCTTGATGCAAGTATAGCCAACCTCTTCCTAATCCTCTTCCAAAACAAACATGAAGCAAAATTCTTTCCTTCCTCTAGTATTTTCGGTCAAGAGAGAATGAAAAGATGGATGAACAATTTTTTTTTCTTTTCTCTTCCACAATGCACGGCAATGGGGGGTTTCACTCACACACACACATTTTTTTTCTTTCTTTATTACCCATACTTATTTGTTTATTGTTTCTCCCTAATGCACCAACAAAACATGTTTCATGACATGTTTAGCCCATGATTCCTTGTCATGGCCGGCCACTACAACTTGGGGGGGGAATTTGACATGCAAGTCCTCCCCTTTGACTACATGCACTATTAGGTCCTTATAGATTAGCCTTTCACTTTTCAAAAGTGTCACACAAGTCCTACTAACTGAATTCACATGCAATCGGCTAAATCGGAACTTGAAATTTTCACACATTCATAATTACATATTCTAGACAATAAATATTACATTCAAACATTTTGGTGACTCGGTTTAGCGGTCCCGAAACCGCTTCCCGACTAGGGTCAATTTTGGGCTGTCACAGGGTGAAACATGTTGTGAACATGTTGTGTTAGTGTGTTATGTTAGAAAGAATAAAATAAAGGGGTTAGTAATTAAGTAATGAAATGGGAGGGGGGATGAAACCAAAGTTGTCTCCCCCTTACCCCCCCATTGCCGTGACTTGAAGAAAAAAAAAAGAGAAAAAGCTCTCATGTTGTTCAAGTTGGCCGAATAGAAGAAAGAAAGGAAGGGAAAGAGCTTGGAGAAAATCGGCTATGGTGGTTCACTAGATTAAGGTATGTTTAATATTGCTTTGAAAGTTCATACATCCCTTAGATGATTAGTCTAAATTCTAACTATCTCATGGAGGGATTTGGGGTTATTAGAGAGTTAGTATTCGACTAAGAGGCTACAAAAGTTTTAGTTGAAGCCTTGATACTATTAGCATGTTGGCTATATGGATGTGTTATAATGCTTGAGGTGTTAGATAAATTTTAACTCATCACCAAGTTCTTTAAGCAACCCAAGTTAAAAGTTTCGGTATTGAGGTATCTTGAGCATTCGGCCATGGTAGGAGGTAGAAGAGAAATATGGTTGTTGTTAGATGAAGTAGAGTCTAACAAATGAGCACATATGTGCATTAGTTGCTAGATGGAGAAGAATCGGCTAACAAGTTGTGTGCTAAGGCCGAATATAAGTTTGAACATTATTGAGTAATGTATGTGTTTTGGAATTGATGGAATGGAGAGTATGCTTAAATTGTGTTATGAACAATTATGTGTTAAGTCAAGGTTTGCTAAGCTAGCTATTAAGGTGAAGTGCAAATGTTAGTATTTGATTTCTAGTGTATATATGTGTATTATGTGACAGCCCAAAATTGACCCTAGTCGGGATGTGGTTTCGGGACCACAAAACCGAGGCATAAAAATAATTTAAAATTTATTTTGATGACTATGATATGTGTTAATTTGTGTGTGACATTTTTGATGTTTCGATTTAGTGTTATAAATGTGAATTTCACTAGAAAGGACCTAGTAGTGAACTTTGAAAGTATGATGGGGAAATGTGTGATGACTAGTTGCTCATGCATGCAAAAATAAGGATTTGCATGTCAAATTTCCCCCAACATGAAGTGGCCGGCCATGGCAAGAGAGGATGGGCAAAACATGTCATGAAACATGTTTTGTTGGTGCATTAGGGAGAAATAATAAACAAAGGTGTATGGGTAAGAAAAGAATGAAAAAAAATGTGTGTGAGTGTGGTATTCCCCCATTGCCGTGAGTTGTAGAGAAAGAAAAAAATTTTTGTTCATCCTTTCTTTGAGCCAAAACTAAGGAAGAAGGAGGGATTTTTGCTCCATTTTTTGGTTTGGAAGAGATGTAGAAGGAGATTTTGGCTATACTTGCATCAAGATTAAGGTATGTATGAGGTTGTGTCATGAGATTCATGCATGTTTTAGTTGCTAACTTGATGTTCATGTTAGCCATGGTTCAAATCCTTGTTATGCCATGGAAATGGTATTTGGCCAAGGTTGTTATTGTGTTGAAGCCATTGCATGCTAAATGTGAAGCTTGCTAATGATGCATGCAATGATGGATTGACTACTCTTGAAATTTCTTTGTAGCAATCTTGAGTAAGACATTGAATTCTTTATTTAACCATGACCGAAGTTGAAAGAGTATGGTTGTGATGTATTCGGCCATGGTGCATTCATGACCATGATTTATGCTTGTTACTTGATTGGTAAAAATTTGTGTTTGGATGGGTATGAACCCCTTGAGATTCGGCCTTGCACCTATATGTGTATACATGTTTGCACATGATGTATTGGCATGACATATATACTATTTCAAGTTATATATTTGCTTGTGATGATGTTTCGGTTATGAAGTACATGAGAGATGTGTATTGAACTACAATATGTAATGCGTTAGTTAGTAAAATGCATGCTGTTTTTGTGTGGTATTAAGTGCATAATTGGCCTCAACATGGACATGCATATTCGCCACATGAGGGGAAATTGGTGTGCATGCATTCGGTTAGAGGCAAGCATATTGATGCCTATTCTTGGCTTAGAAAATTCGCTAAGAGGAATATTAACTAATGTGTTGAGTTCGATTCGTGATTTCGTACATATGTGACTTTGATGCCTAATGAGCATATATATTGGCTAGGTATCTTGAATTCCTCTTCGATGCTCAAATGATAAAACCAATTTATTTGTTAAATTAAGCTCAAGAGCAAAGGGAGCTAAATCCGATAAGGGAAGGAAAAAGTCGTCGAATAGCCGTCGAAATCGTTCGAAACACGTCCGAGGTAAGTTTTCGAGTATCGAAACTTAGATTTTGATTCGATTGAATGAAGTAATGAGCAATCGAATTTGTGCCTTTGTATGTGGCCATTGAGCCGAAATGATATTTTTGCTAAGGGAATTGTGCATAAAAGTTGTGTTATGAAATTGAAACAAAGATGTGTATGAATGTTCGAGTGATATCCGGGCTAAGCCCGAAGGCAATTGTGCAAATTGTGATATCCGGGCTAAGCCCGAAGGCAATTGTGCAAATTGTGATACCCGGGCTAAGCCCGAAGGCAATTGTGCGAGTTATGATATCCGGGCTAAGCCCGAAGGCAATTGTGCAAATTGTGATATCCGGGTTAAGTCCCGAAGGCCTTTGTGCGGGTCACCATAACCGGGCTATGTCCCAAAGGCGTTTGAACGAGTAGCTATATCCGGATAAACTCCGAAGGTATGTGATTCGAGAACTTTGAACTTGCTGGAAAATTTTCAGTTAATGTCAAATTGGTCGGCACCATAAGTGGTTTTGGCTTGTTAACCCTCGTGTGTAATTAATCGCAACGGTCTCGGGTTCGGGGTGTTACAATTTTATTGGTATCAGAGCACGGTTTAGTCGATTCTAGGACTACCGTGATACGTTTGGGTCTAGCTATACATGCCATATAGTGATAAATTGATAGTGTGGGGATTTCTGATATTTTGAATTTGTGTTTAATTATTTGTAATGGATCCCGATCCCAACCGAGCAATAGTGATGATGTGGAGAGTGTGGCGCTGCTCCCAAGACAAGGGACAATGGCGCGGACTCTCAACCTATTGCTAGCAATCCGAATGATGAGGCTAAGCAAGCCTTTTATAACGTGATGAATGATTGGTTCAACCAATACATTCGAACTAACACGGCTGTTCCACAACCTCCATTCCCGACTAATGCAACCCAAGACCTATAATACCTCCAGAACCGACCAAGTAAGGCCAAGTAAGCCCAATCGGTAATTCAAATCATGGGCTCTTGAATTTAAAGTTACGGATGGCGGCGATGCCGAGCAAGCTGAATTTTGGTTGGACAACACTATCGGGTGCTCGATGAGCTATCTTGTACACCGATGAATGCTTAAAGTGTACTATCTCCTTGCTACGCGATTCCGCCTCTTGGTGGAGTACTCGACTTCACTGTTGTGCCTAGAGAGCAAGTAACTTGGGAGTTCTTTCTAACCGAGTTCAAAGAAGTATATCACCGAGATTTATGGATCAAAAATGGAAGAAATTTCTTGAACTTAAACAAGGTTCCATGTCGGTTCATCGACTACGAACGAAAATTTGTGAGGCTTAGCCGATGCAGCGTGAATGCATTTCTTGAAGTCGTGATGTAAACGCTCAAGATGGATGAATGATGATATAAAGCGGTATGTTGGCATTTTGGAAATCCGAGAGTTTGTGGCTCTTGTCGAGCGCGTGTAAAGCCGAGGAGCTCAAGATGGAGAAAAGAAAAGTGAAGTGGGAGCAAGGGAGTTTTGTAAGAGGTCTTGTGGAAGCTCTTCCCACAGTCATCAATGAAATTTAGAGATGGCTTAGGCCGGTCTAGAGACACTTCGGGCTTTTCTAGACGAGACCGCGATCGACCCCCTATGGGCACGCGAGTCACTTCGATCGCCAGTGTTGGCAATGATCGTCGAGACAGAACGGAGTGCCAATATTGTGGCAAATGGCATTCTGGGAGTTATAGATTCCGTGACCGCTCCTGTTACAAGTGCGGATCAGTCGATCATTTCATTAAGGATTGCCCGAGTTTATCTGAACAAAACGTAAATCAAAGTGGGAACCCGGGTGCTACCACAACTCGAGGTAGGCCACCTAGAAATATGGGCAATGCTAGTGGCGGTCAGAGAGGATCTAGAGATGCTACCATCAGATCCGAGGCTCGTGCTCCTGCTAGGACTTATGCCATACGCGCACGTGAGTATGCTTCCTCGCCGATGTTATTACCGGTACTTTTACTCTCCTTTACACTAATGTGATTGCTTTGATTGACCCCGGTCCTACTCATTCTTATATATGCGAAACCTTAGCATCCAAAGAAGACTTTGCCCATTGAGTCTATCGAGTTTGTAATTCGGTGTCAAACCCTTGGGTCATTACGTGCTTGTCAACAAAGTGTGTAAGAAAAGTCCCCTAGTATTCCGAGGTTCTTGTTTTCCGCGGACTTGATGCTTTTGCCGTTCGACTAATTCGACGTTATTCTTGGTTTGGATTGGTTGACCATGCACGATGCGGTTGTAAATTGCAAAAGCAAGACTATTGATCTGAGGTGCGCAAATAACGAGATAATTCAGGATGAGTCTACGGACTTAAAGGGGTTGCCAGCTTTAATATCAGCAATGTTGGCCCAGAAATATGTAAGAAAAGGGTACGAAGCGTACCTTGCGTATGTGCTCAATGACAAGGAGTCAGAAAAGAAACCCGAATCTGTGCGCTGGTTTGTGAATACCCGGATGTTTTCCTCAAGAATTGCCGGGTTTACCACTGTTCGGAAATAGAATTTGGCATCGAATTGGTACCGTACCACTCCAATTTTGATAGCTCCGTATCGTATGGCACCAACGGAATTAAAGGAGTTGAAAGCTCGGTTGCAAGAATTGGTGGATAGAGGTTTTGCTCGCCTTGAGTTTCTCGCCTTGGGTGCGCCGGTGTTGTTTGTGAAAAGAAGGATGGAACCATGAGGTTATGCATTGACTATCGTCGACTTAATAAAGCGACGATAAAGAACAAATATCCGCTATCACAGATCGACGATTTGTTCGATCAACGAAGGAGCTTGGTGTTCTCGAAAATAGATTTGAGATCGGGCTATTATCAATTACGAATTCGAGATTCGGACGTACCCAAGACCGCCTTGAAGCGAGATATGGTCACTACGAGTTCCTAGTGATGCCGTTTGGGCTTACTAATGCTCCTGCGGTATTTATGGATTTAATGAATCGGATCTTCAGACCATATTTGGATCGGTTCGTAGTCGTGTTCATTGATGACATCTTGGTCTATTCAAGAAATGAGACCGAACATCTTTGAACACCGAGGTTAGTGCTGCAAATTTTACGAAATAAGCAATTATATGCTAAGTTTAGCAAGTGTGAGTTCTGGTTAAGAGAGGTTAGCTTCTTGGGGCATGTGATATCTGCATCGAGTATTCGAGTCAACCCGAACAAAATTTCAGCCATACTTAACTGGAAGCCTCCGAGAAATATTACCGAGGTTCGGAGCTTTTTGGGGCTGGCCGGTTATTACCGACGATTTGTGAAAGGTTTCTCAACGATAGCCACGCCAATGACGGCTTACTCCAAAAGGATGTTAAGTTGAATGGACGGAGAAATGTCGAAAAGTTTCGATCAACTGAAAACTTATTTGGTGAAGCCCCAATTCTAGTGCAACCCAAACGGGCAAAGAGTTTGTCATTTATAGTGACGCATCCCTACTTGGGTTGGGTTGCGTATTGATGCAAGAAGGGCGAGTTGTGGCCTATGCGTCGAGACAATTAAAGCCACATGAGAAAAATTATCCGACCCATGATCTCGAATTGGCTGCCATAGTATTCGCCTTAAAGATATGGCGATATTACTTATTTGGTGAGAAGTGCCATGTGTATTCGGATCACAAAAGTCTCAAATATTTGATGACCCAAAGAGACTTAAATCTGCGACAAAGACGTTGGCTCGAGTTGTTAAAAGATTATGAGCTCGTCGTTGATTATCACCCGGGAAAGGCTAATGTGGTTGCGGATGCCTTAAGTCATAAATCATTATTCGCTTTACGAGCGATGAATGTGCACTTGTCTGTTCGATCCGACAATGTGTTAGTAGCTGAATTGAAAGCCAAACCATTATTGATACATCAAATTCGTGAAGCTCAGAAAGTCGACGACGAGTTGGCTGCAAAAAGGGGTGAGTGTGTTCCGAACAAGGACTCGGAGTTTCAAATCGATGATGACGATTGTTTGAGGTTCAAAGGTCGTCTGTGTGTTCCAAAGAATTCGAAACTTATTTCGATAATTCTGAACGAAGCCCATTGTAGCCGAATGGCAATCCACCCGGGGAGTACGAAGATGTACAACGATTTGAAACGTCGGTTTTGGTGACATGGTATGAAACGAGACATCTCGACTTTGTTTTGAGATGTTTAATATGTCAACAAGTGAAAGCGGAACATCAAGTGCCTTGAGGATTACTTCACCGATCACGATACCCGAGTGGAAATGGGATCGAGTCACAATAGACTTTGTATCCGGACCGCCATTGTCGCAGTAAGAAGGATGCGATTTGGGTCGTTGTAGATAGATTGACTAAGTCGGCTCACTTTGTCCCCGTGACGCGGGTTTTCAATGGACAAACTAGCCGAATTGTGCGTTTCTCGAGTTGTGAGATTACACGGGTGCCTATTTCCATCGTGTCGGATCGAGATCCGAGATTTACCTCGCGATTTTGGAAGAAGTTGCAAGAAGCTTTGGGTACTAAGTTGCATTTCAGCACCGCCTTTCACCCCCAAACCGATGGTCAATCCGAGCAGATAATTCAGATACTTGAGGATATGTTAAGATGTTGCACCCTCGAGTTCGATGGTTCATGGAACGGTATTTGCCTTTGATTGAATTCGCACAACAATAGTTTTCAATCAAGTATTAAGATGGCACCCTACGAGGCTTTGTACGGTCGTAAATGCCGACGCCATTGTTTTGACCGAGCTCGGTGAAAGCAAAATTTTCGGGTGGATTTGATTAGAGATCTTTGAGCAGAAAGTGAAAGTAATCCGTGAAAGTCGAAGATAGCCTCCGATCGTCGAAGTCGACGCGGTCTCAAACGAAAAGACATCGAGTATCAGGTGGGAGATAAAGTGTTTCTCAAGGTTTCGCTTAGGAAAAAGATGCTCAGATTCGGCCGTAAGGGCAAGTTGAGCCCGAGGTTCATTGGGCCATATGAGATATCCGAGCGAGTCGGTCCAGTGGCATATCATCTGATTTTGCCCCCTGAACTCGAAAAGATTCACGATGTCTTTCATGTTTCGATGCTTCGACGCTATAGATCTGATCCATCGCACGTGATTAGTCCATAAGAGGTTGAAATTCAAGCCAATATGAGTTATGAGGAAGAACCGATTCGTATCCTATCACGTGAAGTGAAAGAGTTGCGAAACAAGCGGGTTCCGCTAGTGAAAGTGTTATGGCTCAAACACGGGATAGAAGAAGCTACTTGGGAAACCGAGAACTCTATGAAAGAGCGATACCCAACCCTATTTACGGTAAGATTTTTGGGACGAAAATTTCTTAAGTGGGGAGAGTTGTGACAGCCCAAAATTGACCCTAGTCGGGATGTGGTTTCGGGACCACAAAACCGAGGCATAAAAATAATTTAAAATTTATTTTGATGCCTATGATATGTGTTAATTTGTGTGTGACATTTTTGATGTTTCGATTTAGTGTTATAAATGTGAATTTCACTAGAAAGGACCTAGTAGTGAACTTTGAAAGTATGATGGGGAAATGTGTGATGACTAGTTGCTCATGCATGGAAAAATAAGGGATTTGCATGTCAAATTTCCCCCAACATGAAGTGGCCGGCCATGGCAAGAGAGGATGGGCAAAACATGTCATGAAACATGTTTTGTTGGTGCATTAGGGAGAAATAATAAACAAAGGTGTATGGGTAAGAAAAGAATGAAAAAAAATGTGTGTGAGTGTGGTATTCCCCCATTGCCGTGAGTTGTAGAGAAAGAAAGAAAAATTTTGTTCATCCTTTCTTTGAGCCAAAACTAAGGAAGAAGGAGGATTTTTGCTCCATTTTTGGTTTGGAAGAGATGTAGAAGGAGATTTTGGCTATACTTGCATCAAGATTAAGGTATGTATGAGGTTGTGTCATGAGATTCATGCATGTTTTAGTTGCTAACTTGATGTTCATGTTAGCCATGGTTCAAATCCTTGTTATGCCATGGAAATGGTATCCGCCAAGGTTGTTATTGTGTTGAAGCCATTGCATGCTAAATGTGAAGCTTGCTAATGATGCATGCAATGATGGATTGACTACTCTTGAAATTTCTTTGTAGCAATCTTGAGTAAGACATTGAATTCTTTGTTTAACCATGACCGAAGTTGAAAGAGTATGGTTGTGATGTATTCGCCATGGTGCATTCATGACCATGATTTATGCTTGTTACTTGATTGGTAAAATTTGTGTTTGGATGGGTATGAACCCCTTGAGATTGACCTTGCACCTATATGTGTATACATGTTTGCACATGATGTATTGGCATGACATATATACTATTTCAAGGTATATATTTGCTTGTGATGATGTTTGGTTATGAAGTACATGAGAGATGTGTATTGAGCTACAATATGTAATCGTTAGTTAGTAAAATGCATGCTGTTTTGTGTGGTATTAAGTGCATAATTGGCCTCAACATGGACATGCATATTCGGCCACATGAAGGGAAATTGGTGTGCATGCATTCGGTTAGAGGCAAGCATATTGATGCCTATTCTTGGCTTAGAAAATTCGGCTAAGAGGAATATTAACTAATGTGTTGAGTTCGATTCATGATTTCGTACATATGTGACTTTGATGCCTAATGAGCATATATATTGGCTAGGTATCTTGAATTCCTCTTTCGATGCTCAAATGATAAAACCAATTTATTTGTTAAATTAAGCTCAAGAGCAAAGGGGAGCTAAATCCGATAAGGGGAAGGAAAAAGTCGTCGAATAGCCGTCGAAATCGTTCGAAACACGTCCGAGGTAAGTTTTCGAGTATCGAACTTAGATTTTGATTCGATTGAATGAAGTAATGAGCAATCGAATTTGTGCCTTTGTATGTGGCCATTGAGCCGAAATGATATTTTTGCTAAGGGAATTGTGCATAAAAGTTGTCTTATGAAATTGAAACAAAGATGTGTATGAATGTTCGAGTGATATCCGGGCTAAACCCGAAGGCAATTGTGCAAATTGTGATATCCGGGCTAAGCCCGAAGGCAATTGTGCAAATTGTGATACCCGGGCTAAGCCCGAAGGCAATTGTGCGAGTTATGATATCCGGGCTAAGCCCGAAGGCAATTGTGCAAATTGTGATATCCGGGTTAAGTCCCGAAGGCCTTTGTGCGGGTTACCATAACCGGGCTATGTCCCAAAGGCATTTGAACGAGTAGCTATATCCGGATAAACTCCGAAGGTATGTGATTCGAGAACTTTGAACTTGCTGGAAAATTTTCAGTTAATGTCAAATTGGTCGGTGCCATAAGTGGTTTTGGCTTGTTAACCCCTCGTGTCCGACACCGGCAACGGTCTCGAGTTCAGGGTGTTACAATTTTATTGGTATCAGAGCACGGTTTAGTCGATTCTAGGACTACCGTGATACGTTTGGGTCTAGCTATACATGCCATATAGTGATAAATTGATAGTGTGGGGATTTCTGATATTTTGAATTTGTGTTTAATTATTTGTAATGGATCCCGATCCCAACCGAGAAATAGTGATGATGTGGAGAGTGTGGCGCTGCTCCCAAGACAAGGGACAATACCGCGGACTCTCAACCTATTGCTAGCAATCCGAATGATGAGGCTAAGCAAGCCTTTTATAGCGTGATGAATGATTGGTTCAACCAATACATTTGAACTAACACGGCTGTTCCACAACCTCCATTCCCGACTAATGCAAGCCCGCACCTATAATACCTCCCAGAGAAACCAAGTAAGGCCAAGTAAGCCCCAATCGATGTAATTCAAATCATGGGCTCTTGAATTTAAAGTTACGGATGGTGACGATGGCGAGCAAGCTGAATTTTGGGTTTTTCTCATCATTTTGTTTCTCTTTTCCTTTGGTATTTCTTATTCTTTAGTCCCATAGTTCCACCATTGTGGTTCCCTTCTTCTTATTGCTGTTCCCAAGCCACTGTTTTGTTTGACGTATCATTCCTTTGTTTTCGTGTTGTCCGTGCATGGGTAGAGAGTTCTGGTGTGGTAAACGAAGTTCTTTGTTAGTATCATTTGTTCATTGCGTGAATACCGTGAGATGAACGCTCCTCCAGCTAATTAGTTTCTATTAGAAGTTGTGGTTTCTTTAAGAGTTCTGAAAATGTGCTATTGCGTCAAGGTTCAGAAACAACCAGGTGTATGACTTGATCTTGTATAAACAGTGAATGGAAGAAAGCCAAAAAAACCCACTATAGAGATCAAACAGCGGTGGGCCACATAGGCTAGGTTATTTGGGTTGTGTGGGCCACACGGGCATGTGCTAGGCCATTTGGCAGGCGGTGTAGACTACACGGGCTAGCCAGTTGGGTGGTGTGGGCCATACAGACGTGTGGGCCTATTTTTTAAAATTTTCCTTAAGGTCGTAAACAAAATGTGATTCGAGGTTAACCACTTTGCAGGGTTTGTAATGTCATACGTATTACTTTTAAATGCGAAATTTGATATTCTATCTCTGTATGTACTATTTTTGAAATTATGATAGCATGACCTGATGTGTGAGCTTGTTGAGTTTTGTAATGGCATTTTTTGTTCTTGTATGTTCATATATGAGTATGTGAAATCTGATTATGTTATTTTGATTATTTCTTAAACTGCTATATGACTATCCATGAGACATTATGGTGAAATTGTTTTGTTTTTGTTGATATTTGATACATTTGTTCTGCAAAGCAAGAAAATCCATGCCTTTTGATTTCTGTGAATTGTAGAACTGCATGTTTTACATGTTTTTCATTCAGATTCTCTATATGCGTATCATGTCACATTGCATGGGGATGGGATGATATGGTAAAGAGGAAGTTCTAGTAGTTTAATGATTTACAATATCTGGTGGTTTAACCACATATCTAATGCCTTTGACCATAATTTTTCTATTGGTGTGATTTGGGATGGACGAGTTCTGGGGAACTCTAATCGGTGTGTAGTGGAGTTGGGTAGGATGTTTTCTGGAAATACTACATTGACATTTCATACATGCTCAATTTTATTTATTTGAACTTGATAGAATTGTTTGTGTTACTCTGAACTATTTGATATGTTATTTGTGCTTCTGTCTGAGATAAGTTACACACTAAGCTTTATAACTCACCCATTTTTCTTTAATCCTCTTAAGTAATCAGCAATCTTAGGATCAGACGGCGTGCGCGAGCTCAGATTGGTTTTTCAATAATTTAGGTATGATGACTCATGTTTTTTTTTTTACTATTTTGGACTTTCTGGACTTTTTGGGTTTTTAAATATGTTTTAGACTTTGTTTTTGGTTTTTGTTTTGTTCTTCGATTTTTGTTATATTTAAAGCAAAACTGAAAAATCGTACAGGTTAACAAATTGAAAATTCTATTTTCAACTCAAACTCCAAAACTTTTTTTGCTGCTAAAATAAGAAAATGATTAAGTGATTTTACTATAAAACAAGTGTTTTGAGTATGAGATTTTCTAAAGAGTGCACAAAATGTCTAACTAGAAGTTATTATTTCCTGACCATTTGCTTGCTGAATATTTGTTTTCCAAAATAAGATATGTTACGGGAACAAAAGGTTAAAGTTTTAAATTTATCAATGTTACATTCACACTCAGGTCATAACTTTTAGGTTGGGCTTGGTGTATTATATCTCATAAGTTCATTTTATCCTCACACTCTAATAATTTTAAGGTTTAGTTTTCACAATTTATGAGAAATTAATGAATGTGTGTCTGTTCACCATGCATTCACATGCCACTAAAAGCATGGTACTATGAGGATGGTTATCAACAATTAGACAACATTGAGGTCAACGATCTTGTTAAATTTTGATTTATAATATATATTTATCATGAGTAAATGTATGTCTTATTTATCATTTTACTCTTATTGCATGAATTAGATTTCAATTGTAATGTGTTTGTTAAACTGTATTATGCAAAAGATGTGGGTGTCTTATGAATCAATTACTTGACAAAAATCAAAAGCTAGTTCATTGTATGCATGACATTTTAATATGCTTGATTATAATTGGTATAGAATTATATACTATATAATATATATCATGAATGAATAAAAAAGAAAGAAAAAAGATGGCTGGAATAAAAAAGTATGGTTGGGAAACGATCTATTAATGGATCGAAACAATTTTTTTTTTTTTAAATGGTAATGACATGGTTTAAACATTAATTGAACAGGATTCTAACCAATAAAAGCATTATGACCATTTAGGAAAACCTTCTTAAGCTAAAAGGTTGTGTTATTGAATCCAACAGTTACTTTCAAAAGGTTTGGTTCAAATGATCTCTTGAAACGAAAAAGTGCAACTTGAAAGGTGATGTTATTTTAAGGAGTCATTTTATGCACTTATCAGTGAATTATAAATAAACAATAAGTTTGGAGAATTGAAATTTAATTCATTCCATCCAATTTGTGAGTGAAATTTTTAGTACAAAAATTAACATTTTTTTTTTATTCTATGTTATAAAGTTTGTACTAGAAATGATTTTGACAATAAATGAAATAAGTCATGCAATTTGCATGGTTAAGTTTTCTTGTCAAGTAGAATAGTGGAAACCATTGGCTTATATAAAGATAATTATTCTGGTATGAAATCTTTTAGTGAGAATGTGAATATGATAATCATATATTTAAAATCAAGATCATACTATGCATATTTATGATGATGCACATGGTTTCTATATTGCTTAAATTTTATCTATAAACTCATGATTCTATAAAATTTTGAGAAGTAAATTCTAAAATTTACTCAGGAAGTCATGAATCAAAGATCTCATGAGTATGAAAATATAGCAATATGAATGTTATTTGACCCTTATAGGTGATGGACATAAATTTGATCATAGTCAAAAAAAAAATTAATGATGTCCATAATGAAGGGTGAATAAATGTGTGATTTTATAGTCACTTGATTAAACAATTTATGGCCATTTAATATGACTATATATGATACACACTTGTATATATGTGGTGTGTTGAGAAAAATAATGTTATTTGACCATGAATGTAAAAAAAAAAAAGTTTTAAAGTCATGTACTGAATTTGAAAAGAAGCTATAACAAATAGCAAATATGTTGTCTAGTTTCACCAAGAGATTTGAAACCTTTTTACAACAACTTACTCGATGAAAAAGACATGATGTATGGTTTCATATATTTGGTGATTATGAAATTAATTTCTTGGATATCAAGAAATAAATAAAAGTGTCAAATATAAAATTGTCATGATAAGAAAAAATAAAGTGATCATTGTAATTTGACAATAGTATAAAGGATATCCTTGATAGCATTCTTTTGCAAAAGAATGGGTAATTGAACATGTTAGGGATGTTGGTCTTGTGAATTTCAATACACAAATAAATATAAAATCTCACCATGTGGTATAGATAATTAACATAGCCATGTTGAAAATTTATAAATTTAAGAATGAGGTACAAACTTATAATATTTAAGCCACATGATGGAAACTCAACTCAAAACTTGGTATAACGTCAAGTCTTAAGTTCAATGAGACAAAGTACATCATCAATATGTGATTGCTAACACTATAAAATAAAATATATTATATCATCCCAAAGGAAAAAGTTCTAGGTAACCATAATGATAAGGAAAGGTTGAGAGAATTGTACTTTTAATAGACCCATAATATAAATATGTTAGAGAGTTATATTTGCGAGAACACCCTTAATGGGATCTACCTATGTGAGTGGAAGTGTGATCACTTCTATGAGCTCAAGGACTTAGCTCTGACAGCACTCATGAAAAGAGGTTACAGACACATGGTCATAATAATGTCCCTAGATACTATGCATTGACTAGTGTTGAAATCATTGTGTGAGATGTGTTTGGTTGATTAAATGGAATGGTTGGTTCAAAGCATAGTATACCATGAAATTTTGATTAACTTTAACATGTTTTCACTAAGTGAAGTTTCAATCGTGAAACACTTTCATTTATGCAATTAATTTCTAATATTATCAAAATCTAGAAGATTTTATAATTGGGGGGGATATTGCTGGAACATTTTCAAAATATATATAGTGTTCCAATAGTTGCAAATGAAAAGTTATAAGTAATCAAAGGTTATGTCACTTGTTTATTAACCAAAAGTTTTCACTATTTATAATGATGAGTTATGTCTCTTAAATTCAAAAGTTATGTCACTTGATTATTAACAAATAGTCATAATTATTCAAGTAGATATCCATTGAATAATTATTCATTTAGGTAGTTATGTCCCTATGAACAGACATGATGCCTCCTATAAATAGAAGTGAAATTTTATTTGTATGACACACCTGAAAACATATAAACAAAGTTTTTTTTCTATTCTTCCGCTAACTTTTATATTTCTAGATTGTTCCATAAAGAATTTCTGAAATAATCCTTTATAGAAATTGATATCATTGCTATGCTTTGTTCAGTGTTCAGTGGACTACTTTCGTTAGTGTAAAACATAGCCAATCATTGGACTTCATTGTATCGTCGAGGTTTATTTGCTAGTAACATTTTTGCACACCATAATATAAGTAGAGGGGAATAGAACATTAAAAAAGTTGCATTGATACACGCCTTGAAGATTTCGTTAATTTCTCATAAATTCATTTTATCCCCACACTCCAACACTTTTTACAATTATGCTCACATATTACTTTTTCTTTTCTTTTGTTTCGTACTGCATGTTTACTTTTGTTCTTCTCATATGCTAGCCTATATGTGCTACTTGTTTATCTTTTTTATTTGAAAGTTTTGAATAACTTTATAATTCAATATATATTTTATCAATTTTAGTATATATATATATATATATATTTGTTTTATATTAAAATTTTTAACTTGAAATAATTGAAAACTAAAATAGTAAATAAGTTAAAAGTTTTGATATTTTACTTAATATAATAAAGAAATTTACATATTTTTATATATATATTAATTAATCAAAATATTTAAATATATATAATAAAGTACTCATATTTTAGTGTTTTATACATTTTTAATTATTTATTATACTTCCAAATATGTTATAAGTTCTACTACAAACAAATATTATTGTCTTTAATGATCATTTTCTATTCTCGTTATAATTCACCTCATCTTTGATGTCACATTTGAATTTGAACACATATCTAATTGCCACAGTCAATCTCACCACTACCACTATTTATAATTTCACCAGAGTCAATGTAACACCCTATTTTTGTGAGTTCTGAATTTAGCGAGAAAACTAAAAGTAATTTGAGCGGCATAGTGCTATTCGCCCAATTGATGCTTTTGACTTATAGGTTGGGCACATCATTGACGTTATAGTATTATGTAAAGGTAGTTCTCTGAATGTGTTGAGTTGTAGAGAAGAAAAGATTGGTAAATTTAATGATGATTTTTAGGTGAATTGGGTTATCACCAAAGGTATTGTTCACCCAGTTTATTAGGTTATCAAGTTAGTTATGTACTAACGAGGTAGTTAGGATGGAACGAAGGGTTGGACCAAAAATATAAAAATATTGAATTTCCATTTACAGTTGTAAACCATTTCATTAAGGCAATCTTGAAAGTTTAAGACACGTTCAGGTTTCAATAAGGGCTTAGGTTATTTATATAGATGCTCAGGTTGGAGAAAAGAGAGAGTTTTTCTTCTTCCTTCCTCAAGAAATATTGTTACCTAAATCTTAAAGAAATTACAATATTTCTTTCTCCGTCAAGCTAGAGATGTAGATATAGATCTCTATCAATAGTTACTCTATAACAAGGTAAGTTTTATGGCTTTACATGTTATGCTATGAAAGATTAAGATCGTAAGGTTCTAATGTAACAACCCGATTTAGACCCTAATCGGAATGGTGGTTTTGGGACCACGAAATTTGAGTCAAAAAAATATTTAAAAAATATTTTCTTTGTTTATTTTGTGTGAATTTATATTCGTGAAATTTTCATGATTTAATTTTGTCGTTTGAGTGTCCGATTAAATAAATGGACTTAATCGCGTAAAATGCAAAATTGGTATACTAATTGTTGAAGTGTATAATTGGTTTGTTCTTTAAATATGGAGTGTTTATAATGCAAATATACCTTTGAATCTTTGCATGGACATATTCCGCCATTAGTAAGTGAATTATAAATAATTAATCTAAGGGTAAAAGGTAAATTATGTAATAAAACATAAAATTTAAGATAAGCTTTTATATTAATGTGTTCTTGCTGAAAATAAAAGAAGAAAGAAAAGAATAAGAAGCTAGGTATTCAGCCATTGTTGATTCAGATTCAAGGTTAGTTTGGTTTTGGTTTTTGATAATTTTTACGTTTTTGAGATCGTTGCTTCAAATATTATCCGACCCATGCTTGAATTTTTTATTTTGATGAATATTTTGAGTTAGATCATTGATCAGAGCTTGTGATTTTTGTTGTTTGATGATGCAATATGAAAGATATGTTTTAGATTAACATGTTTTGTATTGGAGTTTTTGATGATTTTAAGTAATTAGGACTAAATTGCAAAAATAATAAATTGATGGAATAAAATGTGAAATAAATGAAATATATGGACTAGTATGATTATAAGGAAGATTCGGCCTAGCTATTTTGTTGTGAGATTTTGCATATTTTGTGTTTTGTGCAGCAGGGACTAAATTGTAAAAAATATGAAATATCAAGGGTAAAAGTGTAATTTTCCCATTTGTGTGTTTTTGGATGAATTTGATTGAATATTTGATTTAATAGGTTTAACTTATATTAATTTAGATCAAGAAAAGAGAAAATCGAATTTAGATCGGGGGAAAACTAAAGTTGTCGACTAGTCAATCCGTACCGATTTTTCATCGTCCGAGGTAAGTTTATAAGCAAATAGACGTGTTTCATTGTAATTAAATACTAGATATATATATGCTGTTATGAAATGTATGGATTTATGTTTGTTATGGCCAAATATGAAAAGGCTTGACTACTACATTTCCGAATTCATTTCAACCGAGATACGACGTTCGAAAGCCCCGTATGAACCTCAGAAATAGTTAGGATACATATGTCATGACATAGGATTCCGATTTATGTGTGTGAGTAAGACTATGGCATCGATATTTGACTCCAATATATATGTGCGAGTAAGACCCAGTTTGGGACAGTGGCATCGATATGTGATTACATGTAAGACCACGTCTAGGGCGTTGGCATTGTACGATATATGTGATTATCCGAGTGTCTTATCCAATTCTGAATGGTTCAACGGGCAACGATAAGTGTGATCAAACGTGTTAAATGAACTAAATGACTAGGTATGAATTAGCTTGTTATTTATTGAATTAAGGTAAGTGAGTAATTTGATTATTTGTTACAAATTGCATTCGATACAAATGAAATAAATATGTGATTATAATATGTTTATTCAGCCAAATAGTAATAAATGTACATGATGTTATATTATGATTCTTGATTTTGTGTATTTGAGCGTATGTATATTTAGTTACTTAATGATATTTTGATTATGAAAGTTGAATAACATTTGGTAAATTTGATCACTTGAACATTCGGCCCATGTGGAAAGTGGAGTATGAAATGTATTATATATGTAATTTTGTAGTTTGAGATTAAGGAATGATGAGTTTAATATATTTTGGTTAGCTTAAATAAACTGATTATAAAATTTGAATCGTTTATTTTCTTAAGACTTACTAAGCTATAAAAGCTTACTCTGTGTATAAGTGTGATTCTGTTTTATAGATTTTGAAGCAAGTTACAAGCTCAGGGATCGTCAGCAAAGCTCATCACACTATCCACTGTTTTAGTAATTATATAGTTAAATCTGAACTATGGCATGTATAGGCTGGAACATACTTTTGAAAAGTTGATTTTGATTTTGTATAAAGGCCATGTGAAAATGGCTTAATTTCTATGTTTGATTTCGGTTATGTTTGGTTGTGGCTTGAAACTATTTTGGTTATATTGCTAAGTGTTATGAAGTGATGTTGTTCATGATACGTATTTTTATGTTTTGTAAATGGGTAATGATTTTCAATGAATGTATGGGTGACTCGGTTAAGGTATTCATAGAATAGGTTACATGTGATTGAGGTGGTTGTATTAAGTCAATGAATTATATTTGTTTCGGAAATTACAGGTTGATTATTATGTTCGAACATGAAATAATCTTGTCATGATATGGTTATTATTTGATATGGCAATATTTACACTATTAATATAAGTATATATGTTAGATAAACGACTGTAAATGAAGTAAGGACATTCGGTTATAAGATAGGAGATATGAATATTTCTTTTTGAGCTATCTATGGTTCGTCATTTGTGATTATGCATGTATTGAAGGGGTTTGATGTATCATTTGAATTATATCATTATAAGATTAAATGATTTAAAATATGGGTAATGGAAATTTAGTTAAGATTTATACTCTTTGATAAGTATGAAGTTTATATATATATATAGTTGTGAATATTTGGTCACTATGATAAAACATTCATTAAGTTTTAAAGATTAGTTTCATAAATGATCTATTTCATAGTATTAACATGCTTAAATGTTTGATGAACTATGTGACTTATGTGATTGTTTTCTTTGTAATTAAATATTCTGTACAAATTGGATTAGTCATGCTATAAGTATTTATTAGGATATTTATTTGTATAATGTGTTGTCAATTGATTTTAAGTATAAATTCATTTGATATTATGTATTTGAATGATGTTTGAGTTTGGGTTGAGTAATGATATCATTAGCGTTAATTTAGAAAGTTAACGTATACTCATGTATTTATAATAGTTGAATAATCATTTAGATTATACCATACCTACTTGTTGAAGTCCATAAATGTTTTTAGTATTTGAATGTTATAATACATTTTATTGCATGTGAATGATATGACTATATGAATAAGTATGATATGAAATGTCTCCAATTTATAAGTGTTATGTCAGTTCATGAAATAAATTTTGAATGATTTTCGGGACTCGTTCATGTGTATATGTCAATGTTTGGAATTGTGCTTTTGATCGGTAATGCCTCATAACCCTATTCCGACGACGAATATGGGTTAGGGGTGTTACATCTAAATAGTAAGATGAGGAAGTAAAGCCTTATATGAAGGATTATTCGGGTTTCTGTTTATAGGAAAAGGACTAAGAATGGGTCATGATGATGCTCTTACATTTCTTAAGCAGTGGTAGTTACAGTTTCTTGTTGGATCTATAGTTCAAGGTACTACTTGTGGATGTTAGGTGAGTCTTTAAGCTAACTTTTGCATGAACTAATTCTATAGAAACTGATTAAATAATGAAACTGAAGCTAGAAAAGTATAGTATGATGGTAATATAACTGTATGAGTAATTATTGAAATAGAATGCATATTATGATATAGAATCTGAGAAGTTTAGGTTCAGACATACATGTCACGAATGTGTGTCATGGGGTATGATCTGTTAGAAGATGAGTGTGATTTGTGTTAGTGCATAAATGGCTTGTGAAGTGAGTCTATGTCTGTTGTTTAAAGGGATCCGTCAGAACTTTAAACACGATCTCTAAAAGAAAAAGTCCATGGCCATGACACCATATTGTGTAAGACCATAGCTAGGCTATGGCATTATATGAAAGGAATTAAAGGAAGGTTATTACTCAATGGGGTTCTCTACATCTCCCAATACAATGATGGGCAAACCTCACATAACGTCAGTTTAGGCAAATTCATATTGTAAACACGTCAAGAAAGAAAGCCTGTGTGGTGTAATATGAAAGAAAGCCTGTGTGGCGTAATATGAAAGAAAGCTTGTGTGGTGTAATATAAAAGAAAGCCTGTGAGGCATAATATGAAAGAAAGCCTATGTGGTATAATACAGTAGCCCGTTTTTGGGTCAAATTGGAAAAGTGGTTTTGGGACCACAAATCTAAAGTAGTAATATTTATTTTATTATTTCTTTAAGGTCTACAGCATGATAGAATAATTTTGTGAACATTTCATTATCAAATTTTATCGATTGAGTACTCATTTTGACTAGAAGGACTAAATTGTAATAGGTGCAAAATTTGAGTTCTATAGGCTAAAGGTAGTAAATAGTTATGAATTTTTAAATTGGAGGTCCTTAAATGGTAATTAGACCATTATAGTATGGACAAAAATGGACATGGCTAGGTGAAATTTTAAGGTTATGCATTAAGGGCATTTTAGTAATTTGTCAAATAAAGACAAAATTAACAAATAAAAGTGTCCATCTGTAACATCCCGAATTAGGGCCTAATCGAAATAGTGATTTCGGGACCACAAATCCGACATCAAAATATTTATTTTATGATTATTATGAGGCTTAGAATATGAGTATATGCATGTGTTAAAGTTTCATGAAGAAATTCTAAGTATAAGGTGTCCAATTGGAAATTAGGGACTAAATTGAATAAATTGAAAAACCTGGATTCTAGAAGCAATTTGTATGAAATTGCTATAGATTATGAATTACAAGGTCCTAGAGATCAATTTGCCCAAATTCTAAAATTTTGGACAAAAATGGGCTTGTATGGATGAAATTTTAAAGAAAGGGCATAAGGGCATTTTGGTCATTTGTCATTTTAATAAAATAAAAAGGGAAAAATGGAGCAAAAATATGCTCATCTTCTTCCCATAGCAGCCAAAAATTGGAGGACACCATAGCTAGGGTTTCTTCAATTTTCAAGCTCAACGGTAAGTGTTCCCAAGCCCCGTTTTTCATGTTTTTGTATTTTTGAAATCCCAGTAGCTTGTTCTCTCCATTTCTACCCATATTTCATGCTAGGGTTCATGTTTAAAAATTTACCCATGCATGAGTTATTGGTATTTTGATGGAATATGGAGTAATATGAAAGATAAATGTGTGTTAAACATCTTTTCCAAGTTGGTTTTCGTGAGAAACCCTTATAGGGACTATTTTGCAAAAGATGTAAATGTGTGGTAGAAATGAGGAAAATAATGAAAATTGTGGGTTGCCATAAGAGAGAAAAATGTTCGGTTAGGCTTGGGTAAAATAGAAATTGCATGTGTTTCATTATACGAACCTAGGGACTAAATCGTGAAAATGCCAAAGGTTAGGGGCAAAACGGTCATTTGGATCAGGGGTAGATATTAAACTTAAAATGTATTATGTGGGGTATTAATGAGTTAACTTTATTGTTATAGACCCTGAGGAACAAATTTCAGAGGTCGATCGAGGTAAACGCAAGGTTTCGGAATAATCGAAACATAGCTCTGAAACTATTACCATGTAAGTTTGGATAACTTAAAGTAAACCCTTTGTAACACCCCGTACCCGAGACCGTTGCCGGAGACGAACACGAGGTGTTAACGGACTTAATTCATTAATTAAACAGCTCATACAATTCATTTTAAAATTTCCAGACAAGCTGGCTAACTGCATCACAGTCGCTTTAAAAATCATATCTCGAGTTACGAAACTCAAAATCCAATTCCATAAATTTTTCCTGAAACTAGACTCATATATATATCTACTAATTTTTTTCTAGAATTTTTGGTTGGGCCAATTAGTACAGTTTATTAGTTAAAGTCTCCCCTGTTTCAGGGTTCAACTACTCTGACCTCTGTGTATTACGAATCAGATATCTCCCTGTACAGAGCTTCAATGACTATGCCGTTTATCTCTAATAAAACTAGACTCAATAAGGAATCTGTACATATAAAGTGTGATTTCTAATTATCTTTGTAAAATTTATGGTGAATTTCCAAAGTCAGAACAGGGGATCCAGAAATCGCTCTGGCCCTGTTTCACAAAAATTTAAACATCTCATAAAATATAGCTCATATACCTGTTTCGCTTATTCCATATGAAAATAGACTCATCAAGCTTCGATTCCATAACTTATTCATTATTTAATTTCATTTCTACTATTTTTAGTGATTTTTTAAACTCACGTCACTGCTGCTGTCTGAATCTATTTTATGGTAAATTTTACCTATTTCATGGTTTCCATGGATTAGCTAGCAATTTGACATACATAATACCAATTATGATCATGATTAGCCATTCCAATGGCTAATCATTACCAAGCATTTCTATTTCCATACCACTCAATAACCACATCATAAGACCATATATACAAAATGATTATAATGCTATACATGCCATACTCAAAATATACAAGCCATTATGCCAAGATGGTATACGGATAGTGTGGCGTGCCTCCGACCGCTTCCGATTTCCGAGCTGGCTTGTCAACACTACAAGGAATGAAAAGGAGGAGTAAGCATAAATGCTTAGTAAGCTCACATGCAAATAGCAAGTAACATAACCATATAAGCAAACATAAAACATCATTTGCATAATCATCACCAAGACATTCATATCACCTTTTCATTTATCATCTTACCATATTGTTGTTATATTGAGTTTTCAACCCGAGGGTTAAGTACATACCTGTTCAAAGTATCCATTTCACAACACTTACCAATACGTCCCTTTCATCTTGAGTATTCCTCCATTTGAGTAGAACTTTACCCGTTGAACACATCGGAATATAATTCGGATACATGGAAAGTTTGCACATAAGTGCCACATATGTAGCCAAGCTACCATGTAACCCGCCCATAAGTGAACTCGGACTCAACTCAACGAGCTCGGGCGTTCGCATCCATAAGTGAACTCGGACTCAACTCAACAAGTTCGGATGCCTAGTTACATCTCACGAACTCGGACTCAACTCAACGAGTTCGGACGCTCGCATCCATAAGTGAACTCAGACTCAACTCAACGAGTTCGGATGCCCAAATATCCCAGTGACATGTCACTTGTATCCTAATCCATTCCGAGGTTCAACTGGACCTTTTCCCAATCATGTGTCTCAACCATCTTCTACGGAATGCCGATATCGATACTCGGTAGTATTTCACATTTTCCAAGTATATCACATAATTTGACATATTATCAAACAATTATCACAAGTATAATATTTCATAATAATTATCATATCATTTAAAAACATTAAAACATTTAAAATAATAACTATGTTACCAACATTTACATATGAACTTACCTCGTATGCGAAAATGGCTATTTTACCATTTCGCCCACAACTTGGTATTTTCCCCATTTTAGCCCAATTTCAGTTTTCCTTGCTCTATCATTTAAAATATAGTCTAATTAGGACTCACATTATTCAAATTGACCCAAAATCATATTTTGGAAAAATTACAATTTTGCCCCTAAACTTTTGCATATTTACACTTTTGCCCCAAAGCTCGTAAATTAAAATTCAGCCTATTTTCTTATGTTTTATGACATGCTGATCATTTTTCCTTCTATGGCAACATCAAATTCTCACTCTAACATGTACTTATGACTATTAGGTATTTTTACCGATTAAGCCCTTTTGCTCGTTTTCACTTAAAACCGAGTAGCACAAGTTGTCTAACATAATTTAAAACCTCATATTCTATCATAAAAACCAAAATACACAAATTTCACCTATGGGTATTTTTCCAAATATAAACCCTAGGTTAAATTATTGCTAGCATAAGCTAAATCGAGCTCTAGGGACTCCAAAAACGTAAAAATCATTAAAAACGAGGCTAGAACGGACTTACAATCGAGCTTGGAAGCTTGAAAACCCTAGCCATGGTTTCTCCTTGCTATATTCGGCCATGGGGTTGAAGATGAGAAAAATTGGCTTTTAATTTTGTATTTTAATTCATTTTACCCTAAATGACCAAAATGCCCTTACTACTAAACTTTCCAAAATTCCATCCATGTCCAATTTTTTGTCCATAGACTTAGAAATTGGTAAAATTACTCTTTAAGGACCTCTAATTAATAATCTAATTCAATTTTATGCAAAATACTTCTAGAACACAAGTTTTGCAATTTATTCAATTTAGTCCCAAATTTCAAATTAAGCACTTTATGCATAAAATTTCTTCACGAAATTTTCACACAATCATGCAATCATATCATAGACCTTAAAATAATCATAAAATAATTATTTCTATATCGGATTTTGTGGTCACAAAACCACTATTCGACTAGGCCCAAAATCGAGGATATTACAACTCTCCCCTTGAGGATTTTCGTCCCGAAAATCTTACCGTAAAAGTGGTCTTCACTTTTAATCTCATATTTGGTGCAAGAACTTGCACTTAGACTGTACCTCCAATACATCTCTTCAATTTCTCATATGATCTAAAAGCTTACAGCCTCAACTCTCAACCTGTTCTTAAATTTTCAACCCTTCTCAATTTCCCATGATATCATGACATAAAACCGGATCTCAACTTGATTTAATGGAGACCGAATTCCAAGAAATCCAACAATCAAAGAGACTGAAATTCCATGAATTTGATGAGTAGGAATTCATTCAATCCAGATGTGATTTATAGATCTCGCCAAACATTTAACAATAGGATACATCACATTTTCCTCTTTCCGCCATAGAAATAATTCTGATATGGCCTCAAGAATAATCCTTCTCATTTCCATCCCAATATCAACATTGACAAGGATAATTTTGATAGATCCCAATGCTCGGCTTTAACCCTTTAACAACTCCGATTTTATGTAACATCGGATGCTCTAAACTATCACATTACCTCACTGTCTTGAAACACATCACAATTCATACAACAATACATTACTGAAAGTCAGGAAGTCTTTGCTCAATGTAGACTAGTCTAGTTCAGACGCTTCGGTTACCAATATTCTCATCTATCCGAACTCTGTCAACATGTAATAAACTTTTCAGCTTTCACAAGATGGAAACCTTATCATTCGTAGTGACTTAAACTAATATTCAACTCTTTCTATTAAATATACACTTCTCGTTCAAACTATTTACTCTTTTATCCGTACAAAATGAAATTCTATTATCGACTTGGGAAAATAATCCGACATAATTGTCACATGAAATCTTTCAAATAAATAATTTACCATACCGACTAAAACTCGCTTTTATCACCTATGCCTTTCTTGATGTCAAATCCTTACACAGAAATTAGAAAAAATCCCAATACTAAAATCACCACATTACCAAGATCAAATTAAAAGTATAGTCATATTTGACATGATTATCACGAGCTGAAGAACGTACTTCGAACATGAGTCATAATTGACAAATTATGGAACAAAGATAACAAGAAAACCGAATAAAGAAATCCAAGATAGAGAAACCCAGAATAAAGAAATCCAGAATAAAGAGATCCAGGATAAAGAAACCCAAGATACGATACTATGCCGGAGAATCGAAAACCAAATTCATAGAGAAAATACAGAATACCCTGATAATTCAAAGAAAGAAAGTCCAAAAGAAAACATCATTTAATCCCACTGAAATCAAATATAACAAGATCAATATATCTTCCCATACATATATATCAGATGAAGCATCAAGTAGAAGAAACAGAATCATAATATCATATGAATTCTCTCATCAATTCTTATCAGACGAAATGAAATAGAATACCCGATGAAATAGAGCAATATAAATTATAAACCAGTCAGACTACCAATGCTTTCATCCAACACCAAATTAGAAGACATTCCCATATAACAAGAATTTCTTCAGAAGATCAATAGCCATAGAAATATTTCTGAGAACGGGTGAACACATAGAACATCTCAAAAGAGACTGCTAAATCTGTCCGGTCATAATTGTCACACTCAGATAATTCACATTTGAAATATCATTTCCCCAACTAGTTCTGCCGTCACAAATTTCATATTAAATCATTCACTAAAGAATGTCAGTTCTGAATAAATTTTGATTTACCAAAGAGAATTCCTTCTCTAAGCGGGACAATGCATAATTCCAATAATCTTTATATCAATCAGATACTTTCTGGCTTTGACTTTACTTATCAGCTCATTTTCAATCTCGGATCATACTTATAATTATTCTATCACTGAACTCTTTGGGTTTTCAACAGGAAACTTATTCAATACAAATCTCATGAAATTCCATTATAAGTACCACTTTGGTAAGGGGGAGGGGTTGTAGGACCTCTGACTCGACTTTCTTATACATACACATATGACACAACTTCCATCATCATAGTAATATCATCAAAATCATGTCATTCATTCATGTTGGCTTACACCAATTTTCCTATTGTCCCATTTAGACAATATACTTATGCATACATTCTATGTTTTCTAGACAGCTTTACTTATCCATTCATTTAATTAAATTAATTCATGCTCATGACATTATATAAGGCCAAACAAACATAGATATTTGCATCACAATCACAACTTTCATTTTGTGCATCATCATGTACATATCATTACAATCATATAATTCAGTCCAACAATTTAACATAGATAAGTTCATTTCATTATAATCCTTTATCTCATAAAAAAATTGTATATCATTAACATTCATCAACATTCAACGTCCAATCAAGACAAGGACATTTTCATTCGTATTATGATATTATGACCTTTATTCATACCTCTACTACTTTCTATTTATTCCGTTCATCTTATCAAGTAAGCCACATACACTACATCGTATGAGCATTAAGCAAATATGGATATTTATCACAACATGAACTTTCATCTCACATATTATCACATATGTATCATAAACTTTTATTCATACTTTTCTGAACCGAGACTTATCATAATCATAACTTTACTCAAATACCTTCACATAACCGTGAACATGGTCGGCACAGCTCGGTTGGAGAGTACCCTGTCTAAATAAGACGGTACTCATATGCGTCGGAAGATATCACACTATCACGCATCGATGGCATGTATAGCTAAACTTTTACACATGCTAGGTTAGTCCGAGAACCGACTAAACCTGCTCGATACCACTAAATGTAACACCCGTGCCGAGACCGTTTCCGGAGACGAACACGAGGTGTTAACGGACTTAATTCATTAATTAAACAGCTCATACAATTCATTTTAAAATTTCCAGACAAGCTGGCTAACTGCATCACAGTCGTTTTAAAAATCATATCTCGAGTTACGAAACTCAAAATCCAATTCCGTAAATTTTTCCTGAAACTAGACTCATATATATATCTACTAATTTTTTCTAGAATTTTGGTTGGGCCAATTAGTACAGTTTATTAGTTAAAGTCTCCCCTGTTTCAGGGTTCAACTACTCTGACCTCTGTGTATTACGAATCAGATATCTCCTGTACAGAGCTTCAATGACTATGCCGTTTATCTCTAATAAAACTAGACTCAATAAGGAATCTGTACATATAAAGTGTGATTTCTAATTATCTTTGTAAAATTTATGGTGAATTTCCAAAGTCAGAACAGGGGATCCAGAAATCGCTCTGGCCCTGTTTCACAAAAATTTAAACATCACATAAAATATAGCTCATATACCTGTTTCGCTTATTCCATATGAAAATAGACTCATCAAGCTTCGATTCCATAACTTATTCATTATTTAATTCCATTTCTAATATTTTTAGTGATTTTTTAAACTCACGTCACTGCTGCTGTCTGAATCTATTTTATGGTAAATTTTACCTATTTCATGGTTTCCATGGATTAGCTAGCAATTTGACATACATAATACCAAATATGATCATGATTAGCCATTCCAATGGCTAATCATTACCAAGCATTTCTATTTCCATACCACTCAATAACCACATCATAAGACCATATATACAAAATGATTATAATGCTATACATGCCATACTCAAAATATACAAGCCATTATGCCAAGATGGTATACGGATAGTGTGAGCGTGCCTCCGGCCGTTTCCGATTTCCGAGTTGGCTTGTCAACACTACAAGGAATGAAAAGGAGGGAGTAAGCATAAATGCTTAGTAAGCTCACATGCAAATAGCAAGTAACATAACCATATAAGCAAACATAAAACATCATTTGCATAATCATCACCAAGACATTCATATCACCTTTTCATTTATCATCTTACCATATTGTTGTTATATTGAGTTTTCAACCCGAGGGTTAAGTACATACCTGTTCAAAGTATCCATTTCACAACACTTACCAATACGTCCCTTTCATCTTGAGTATTCTTCCATTTGAGTAGAACTTTACCCGTTGAACACATCGGAATATAATTCGGATACATGGAAAGTTTGCACATAAGTGCCACATATGTAGCCAAGCTACCATGTAACCCGCCCATAACTGAACTCGGACTCAACTCAACGAGCTCGGGCGTTCGCATCCATAAGTGAACTCGGACTCAACTCAACGAGTTCGGATGCCTAGTTACATCTCATGAACTCGGACTCAACTCAACGAGTTCGGACGCTCGCATCCATAAGTGAACTCGGACTCAACTCAACGAGTTCGGATGCCCAAATATCCCAGTGACATGTCACTTGTATCCTAATCCATTCACGAGGTTCAACGGGACCTTTTTCCCAATCATGTGTCTCAACCATCTTCTACGGAATGCCGATCCGATACTCGGTAGTATTTCACATTTCCAAGTATATCACATAATTTGACATATTATCAAACAATTATCACAAGTATAATATTTCATAATAATTATCATATCATTTAAAAACATTAAAACATTTAAAATAATAACTATGTTACCAACATTTACATATGAACTTACCTCGTATGCGAAAATGGCTATTTTACCATTTCATCCACAACTTGGTATTTTCCCCATTTTAGCCCAATTTCAGTTTTCCTTGCTGTATCATTTAAAATATAGTCTAATTAGGACTCACATTATTCAAATTGACCCAAAATCATATTTTGGAAAAATTACAATTTTGCCCTAAACTTTTGCATATTTACACTTTTGCCCCAAAGCTCGTAAATTAAAATTCAGCCTATTTTCTTATGTTTTATGACATGCTGATCATTTTTCCTTCTATGGCAACATCAAATTCTCACTCTAACATGTACTTATGACTATTAGGTATTTTTCTTGATTAAGCCCTTTTGCTCGTTTTCACTTAAAACCGAGTAGCACAAGTTGTCTAACATAATTTAAAACCTCATATTCTATCATAAAACACCAAAATACACAAATTTCACCTATGGGTATTTTTCCAAATATAAACCCTAGGTTAAATTATTGCTAGCATAAGCTAAATCGAGCTAGGGACTCCAAAAACGTAAAAATCATTAAAAACGAGGCTAGAACGGACTTACAATCGAGCTTGGAAGCTTGAAAACCCTAGCCATGGTTTCTCCTTGCTATATTCGGCCATGGGGTTGAAGATGAGCAAACTTGGCTTTTAATTTTGTATTTTAATTCATTTTACCCTAAATGACCAAAATGCCCTTACTACTAAACTTTCCAAAATTCCATCCATGTCCAATTTTTTGTCCATAGACTTAGAAATTGGTAAAATTACTCTTTAAGGACCTCTAATTAATAATCTAATTCAATTTTGTGCAAAATACTTCTAGAACACAGGTTTTGCAATTTATTCAATTTAGTCCCAAATTTCAAATTAAGCACTTTATGCATAAAATTTCTTCACGAAATTTTCACACAATCATGCAATCATATCATAGACCTTAAAATAATCATAAAATAATTATTTCTATATCGGATTTTGTGGTCACAAAACCACTATTCCGACTAGGCCCAAAATCAGGATATTACACCCTTAATATGCATGATTGTATGATTTATGAATGTATGATGATTGCATTATTAATGGCATGAAAATGCATGAAATGCATCTTTGATAATGACTTGATGATAACCGTCTCGGTTGAGGTTAAAAGGAAATTTGATGGATAAACCATGTTTTACATGTGGAAGGAGATCCTGTATATGTTGCAGTAAGGATTTAGCCCGGACGGGTAATCCGATTAGGATCTGAATTTAGCCTGGACTAGTAATTCAGATCCGAGCTCAATAAGGGTGTATGTCTATAAAGGATTTAGCCTGGACTGGCAATCCCGACATCACCTTATGAGTCCATACAATGGGGGATTTAGCCTGGACTGATTATCCCGGCATATGATGTGAGGTTCGTGGGAGTGCACATATGGAAAGATCATTTGAATGAATTGACAGATATTGGGTATTCCATCGAGATTTCCTCGAAACCCAATGAGATTAACGTAGGATACATGTATGAATGAAATTTTGATTGATGAGCTCATCTAGTTAAATTACATGATACATGATTATGTGACTAACTCATTGATTGAGTGCATGTGATAGGAAATCACTTCATATTGGATGATTTCATGATTTAAGTATGGATGTATGCTAATTACTCGGTAAGTTTACCCTTTGATTATTCGAGCTTACTAAGCATGAAAATGCTTTCCCCTCTCTTTTTCCCTGTTTTATAGAGCTCGATGACTCATAAGGATTGGAAGACGGTTGGAGAAGCAACACACTATTAACTAAACAAGCTTTGGTATAAAGACTCTATTTATTTTGTTCAATGGCATGTATAGTATTTTCGAGTATTTTGTTATATGTGTCATTTAATTTGCCCAGTAAAGGCATGTAAAAATTATGTTTATCTCTTTGTATATGGCCATGAATATTGCCTTAATTTAAGTAGGCCATGACCTACGATGTTATGCATGGTTTTAATTACAAATGGTGGGTTGCTATCAATTGGCGATGAATCACATGAATGAGCCAATTTCAAATGGATAAATGTAATAGGGGAACCCATGACATTAAATAGGAAATAACCATTTATGTATGAAACCAATGATATGAGGTTTCCATACAACTATTTTCATTAAGATTATTTACAAGTGTATAATCATGTTTTCTCTCAAACTTGGTAACCATTAGGCACAAGTAGTAGAAAGGGGTGACCAAAGGCTTGGGAAATAGCCTATTAAGGTCCACATAGTTAGACACACAGGCGTGTGTCTAGGCCGTGTGTCCCCTGCACCTAAAACTTTAAGTCAAATTAGCACACAGGTAGGACACACGGGCGTGTGTCTGGGCCGTGTTATTTTAACAGAATGCTCAAGTTTTGGACACGGGGTGAGCCCACAGGCGTGAGTCTTGGCTATGCCTAAAAGTTAGTGTTACCCACGGGTTAAAGCCATGGGCGTGTCCTAGGTCACACGAGCGTGTGAGTCCACACGGCCCACCTACACAGGCGTGTGACATTCTAAAGCTAGAAATTTACTAAGTCGCCCAAAGTTTACCGAATGTTTTCAGTTTTGTACCGAACCACCTTAATGTAGGTTATAGGCTCGACGGCCTGTATAAGGGACGATATGTTTATGTTTTAAAAGTTTTAAATTTTGGGCAAAATTGGTGACCCGATTTTGTATGTTTGTGAATGTTAAAGTTTCGGTAATGCCTCGAGCCCTATCCCGGTGTTGGATACGGGTGAGGGGTGTTACACCATCTTATTCAATTTAGTCCCCCATAGCTGAAAATTGTAAGAGAAGACATAGCTAGGATTTGGCCAAGCTTTCAACCTCGATTGTAAGTCTGTTCTTGTCCCATTTTTAACAATTTTTACATTTTTAAGATCGTTGTAACTTGACTTAGCTATTTTAAGGACTAATTTGGGAGAAAGTTAAAGTTTAAAATTTCACCCATGTTGAATATGCTTGTATTTTGATGTTTTATGGTAGAAAATGTATGTTTGATGTTTTTTAAACGACTTTTGTAAAGTGATTTTAGGTAAAAAGGTCAAATAGGGACTTATTTGTAAAAGCCTATAAAATTTGTAGAAAAGTGTGAATAAATGACAATTGTGGGCTATTATGAGTACAAACAACAATTGGCTAGGTTTGGGTTGTGATGAAATTGAATGAAATTCATTTTACGAGCCTAGGGACTAAATTGTAAAATGTTGAAAAGTTAGGGGCAAAAATGTAAATTTTTTCATAATGTGTTTTTTGGCTGAAATGAAAAATCTGATGATTAAATAAGTTAAATGTGGTATTATAGATCAAGAAAAATGAAGTTCGGGTCTATATCAGGGGAAAAACAATGTATTTGACGAATAGGTCCTTTTGGCTATTTTTGTAATCGAGGTAAGTTCGTATGTTAAGTAAGCTTTACTTTAAATGTATTTTAAATGCTTTAATTTATGCATGAATTGTGTAATCGATCTTACGGACACATTTGACGACGTTTTGACAAGCGAGAAATCTCAATCGAACCTTAGGAATAGGTTAAGATACGAGTGACATGTCACTAGGGTTTTATGTTATGTGATTCCGAGTGCTGGTCTTGTATGCCCTACCGGTGCCTGAGTATACTAGCATATGTTGCAGTTACTTGACAACTTGTGTGAGCAGCACTGTGTAGCTACGTCTCGACTGATAGCTTGTGTGAGTAGACTCGTTGTTGGCTCGAGAGCAAGCATGTATGTGATATGAGAAAGAGGTAGAAATGGCTACACATGTGGCACCTTGTGTGCAAGGTTTCCTGAGTATCTGAATTTATTATTCTGAGTGGTTCATTGGAAATTATTTTGAGGTGGTACAGTTATGTACTGTAATAGCCCGATTTTGGGTCTAGTCGAAATAGTAGTTTCGGGACCATAAATCTAACGTAGAAAAATTTATTTTTATTTTATTTTTATGGCCTAGAATTTTATGGAATGATTTCGTGAAAATCTCATTTGAAAATTTTGACGTTTGAGCAACTCAATTTAGTCAAAAGGACTAAATTGTAGAAAGTGCAAAAGTTGAGTTCTACATGCTAGAGGTGTCTAATCGCCATGAAATTTTAAATTGGAGGTCCTTAAATGGTGATTAGACCATTGGTTAAGTTGTTGGAAAAAAATGGACATGATTAGGTATGTTTCTAAAGTTTTTCATTACGGGTATTTTAGTAATTTGGTAATTAAATGAATTAAAAAGCCAAATTAAAAGCTAAATTTTGTCGATATTGTTCCCATAGCCGAATTTTACAAGGATAAACCATGGATAGGGTTTTTCAAGCTTCCAAGCTCGATTGTAAGTCCGTTCTAACCCTTTTTTAATTGATTTTTATGTTTTTGAAATCCTTGCAACATGATCTATCTATTTCTACCACTAATTTAAGATATAATCAAAGTCTAAAATTTTACCCATGATGGATATTTCTGTATTTTGATGTTTAATGGTAGATTACACAAGTTTGATGTTTAATAAACAACTTTTGCTAAGTGATTTTTGATGAAAATGCCTAAAAGGACCTATTTGTAAAAGTTATAAAATAAGTAGTAAAAGTGTGATTTAGTGAAAAATGTGGGCTGAGATTCAACTAGGCTTGGGTAATGAAGAAATTTGATGAAATTCATTTTACGAGCCTAAAGACTAAAATGTAAAAATGTGAAACTTTAGGGGCAAAAATGTAATTTTGTCATAATATGATTTTGGGCTGACTTGAATAGTATAATGATTAAATAAGTTAAATGTGATATTATAGATAAAAGAATGAGGTTCAAAATTAGAACGGAGGAAAACGAGTATTTAACGGTTAGACCTTTTTCGCCATTTTTATGCTGAAGTAAGTTCGTATGTTTAATAAGCATTAAATTATATGTATAATTGCTTAATTGATATGATTTTGGTAAATGCTATATTATTGAAATAAAATGTGAATGTTATTGAGTACGACACTATGGAAATAACCGATAGAGGTTCGATACAACGAAAGTCTCGGTTGAACCTTAGGAATAGATAGGATACTAATGTCATGACATTAAGGTTACTAAGATTACCAGTAAGACCATATCTGGGATATGGAATCTATATGAGATTTTGTGTAAGATCATATCTGGGATATGGTATCGATATGAGACTTCGTGTAAGACCATAGCTGGGCTGTTGGCATCGATACGAGATTACATGTAAGACCATATCTAGGATATGGCATTGGTATAGTACTGAGTGTATGAGATTCTCAAGTATCCTTTTGTATTCCAAGTGGTTCAATGAGAAATTTCAATAGGTACGTCAAAGAAGAGAAAGAGTATGTAAGTGTTATGAATTTGTACAGGTATGTACATAAGTTTATAAGCATTAACTTCATGATATTGTGAGTTCATGGTCTCCATGAGAATACTTTTGTGAAAGCCTTATGATTATTGGCCTATACTTGTGACGTATGAAATTCATGATAAATTTGGTTGAGGATCATATGGTTGGCTTCAGGGCCAAATTGAGTTATGATATAATATGTTTTATTCACACAAATTGTGATTTATTGGATATAAGAAAAAGGAAAGATTGGCATAATTGCCTGGTGAAATGATTTTGGAAGTATGAGAAGATATGAGCTTTAAACAAGTGAAAAATGTTAAAATATATGCTTCAAATGTGAATACTTGTAATAAATGTGTATGCATATTATGAGGTTTGAAATGATTGATTGACTGTGGCAATCTGTTGTAATGGAGAGATTACAGTTGTTAGGCTAATGCCAAGATATGTTAAATTATGCTTATAAGTTAATATAGTAAACATTGTGACTGAATAAAATTATAATTGTGAAATTCATAGCTATTAGTACTATCTTGTGTTTAAATTGTTGGACTTGATAAAAGATTTATAAGAATTGCTTATTATTTTCGTACGAACTTACTAAGCTATATAGCTTACCCCCATTCCTTTCACATGGTTTATAGAGCCGTCAAGCTAGCTGGAGTTGGAGATCGCTAGAGATCCTATCACACTATCAAGCTATCATTTTGGGTATTGATAAATTCAAGTATTTTGAGTTATGTCATATATAGGGACTTGGTCTTTGGGTCATATGTGTTGGCTTATAGTGGTTCATGGTTCATTTTGTCTATAGCCTAGGAAGCTGGCTAATATTGGTTATGAGTATATTTGTATTAATGTCATTTGTGAATGTGGAAACTTGCATAATTTGATGTAGAAAGGTTGATGTTTTAAGCATGTTTAAAAATGGCATGAGAATGACATGTTATGGTCTTAGTTTTGATTAATTGGTTACTCTTAATGCTTGAGTTTGTGCCATGTGATGTTCAGTAGATATGTGCAAGTGAGGGTGGCAAAATGGCTTGGTAAATAGCCTTGTTTTTGTCCACACGGGTAGACACACGAGCTTGTGTCTAGGTTGTGTGTGACACACTGTCAGCCCCATGGGCATGTGATTCGGCTATGTGTGCCTTGCACTTACATTGTCGCAAAACACAATGCTCAGTATCGAGCACATAGGCATGAGACACGGCTGTGTGTCTCAGCTGTGTGAAGGACATGGCCTCAGAACACGGGCATGTGTCTTGGCCGTGTGACTTCAATTTATTCTTAGGTGACAAATAGAGAGTTACTCAGGTTAGGGACACAGGCGTGTGTGAGCACACGGCCTGCCCACACTGGCGTATGACCCTTGTTTTAGGAAAAAAATTCTCTAAGTGTCGTAAAATTTTTTAAGGTTCTCGGTTTAGTCCTAAACTGCTTTCAAAGTATGTTTTGGGCCTCGTAGGCTCGTAATAGAGACTTTATGAGTATTTGCAAAGAGTTTTAATTTGGACGAGAATTTGTGGCTTGGAAATGTGTGTTTGCTTGTGTTTAAGTCTAATAATGCCTCGTACCCTGTTCCAACGTCGGATACGGGTAAGGGGTGTTACATGCACTTAAAGCTTATGGTTATTAATTCGTGACGTGACAAATTTAAGGTAAGTTTGTGATGGTAGTGATTTTTTATCATGAGAATATGGTAAATTACATTTCCTTGTGATGTATTACTTGCATGTTAATGTATGGTAAGGTTAGCTTATTTCTTTCATATGAGATTACTAAGCTATATAGCTTACTCTGTTTTATTTTCCATGTTTTATAGTGTCACCAAGCTAGCTCGGGTTGGAAATCGTCAAAGATCATATCACATTATTGAACTGTATTTTGGGTACCGATGATTTTAAACATTTTGAGAATATGGCATGTATAGGGACTTGGTCATTTTGTTATATGTGTCATTATGATTTGGGGCCAAATGTATTGGCTTGTAATTGTCAAGGGCTTGATATGGTATTTGGCCATGTAACTTGGCTTATTTTGGTTGAATTGGTTGTAAGCTTATATATATTTATATATGCATGCATGCAATTATCTCATGTGTAATGTGGTCTATAAATGTTTGGAGAATGATTGAATGTGACTTAATGGTTTTGTTGTTGAGTAGTTGAGATTGGCTCATTGGTATGCTATGAAATTTATGGAGAATCATGCATAATAAAAGTATTTGTGTCGGTACTTGTAGCATGTGAGTTTGGTGTGGTAAAATATGATGTTGTAAATATGTTGAGTGTGGATATTAAAATGACATGAATTGGCCTTGTTTGTGGATGTATTAGTTGTCCAAGTGTGCTATGAATTATGCCTTGAACTTGTGTGTGTAGGTGTAAATGAGGGTGACAAATGGCTTGGAAGTAGCCTTTATTTTGTCCACATAGGTAGACACACGGGCGTGTGTCTAGGCCATGTGTGACACACAGTCTGCCCCATGGGTAGAGACATGGGCAGAGACATGGGCGTGTGTCCCGATCGTGTGAAGTCTGCACCTATTTCATGAAAATTAAATTAACCACATGTCCTAGCACACGGGTGTGTGACTTGGTCATGTGATCTCAAATTGTTCATGCATTGAAAAACAGAGAGTTACATAGGTTAGGGACACGGGCATGTGTGACCGCACAGCCTGCCCACATGGGCGTATCCCAAACCACACAGGCGTGTGACCCCTGTTCATAGTAAAAAAATTTTAAACTTTGTAAAAATTCCCTTAGTTCTCGGTTTAGTCCTAAACCACTTTCAAAGCATGATTTGGGCCTCGTAGGCTCATATTAGGGACTTTATGTTTGAATGCAAATGGTTTTAATTTGGATGAAATTTATGACTCGAAATTGTATGTTTTCTTACGATGTGAGTTTGGTAATGCCTCGTATCTTATTCCGGCATCGAATACGGATAATGGGTGTTTCATTTAGTGGTATTAGAGCTATGGTTTAGTCGATTCTCGGACTAACGTAGCGTGTGTGAGAGTCTAGCTATACATGCCATATTTAATTTGTGATAGTGTGACGACTCCTAAAAATTTAAATTGTGTTTTCATCTTGTAAATGGATCCCAACCGAGATGTAGCTGATGATGTTGAAAGTAATGCGCTGGCTCCCCCCGAAGGGACAGCGCCATCTGAAAGTAGACCAGTAACGATTAGCCAGAGAGGAGAGGGTAGGGAAGCCTTCTTCCAAAGGATGAATGAGTGTTTTGTCGAGTTTGTTCGAACAAATCCGGCTACCCAACATCCTTCACCCCCACTTAACCCCCAACCGATTCCCGTAGCTCCCCAAGATGTGGAATTGTTAAGACTAAACAAGCCTCTAGTTGATAACATTCTAAAACGATGGGCTAAATAATTTAGAGCCACTGTTGACGATGATCCTGAGAGGGTAGAGTTTTGGCTTGAGAACTCTATCAGGGTATTTAATGAGCTTTCTTGCACACCGGATGAGTGCTTGAAATGTGCTATATCACTACTGAGGGACTCAGCATACCAGTGGTGGAATACTCATGTATCTATGGTACCGGAAGAGAGAGTTACCTAGGGTTTCTTCCAAGAAGAGTTCAGAAAGAAATATATCAGTCAACGGTTCATTGATCAAAAACCTAAGGATTTTTTAGAGCTAAAACAGGGTCGTATGTCTGTGACTGAATATGAGCGAGAGTTTGTTAGGCTCAGTAAGTATGGTCGGGAATGTGTTTCCATTGAGGCTACCATGTTCAAGAGACTCGAACATGGACTAAATAAGGATATACTATTAGTTGGGATTTTAGAGTTGAAAGAATTTGTTATGCTAGTCAACCGAGCTTGCAAAGCTAAAGAGCTAAGCAAAGAAAAAAGAAAAGATGAGTTTGAGGCTAGAGATTTAAGAAAAAAAACCCGATGAATAAGTTGTTTCAATCTTCGTCAAAGAAATCGAGGGATTTGTATAATCGTTCAAATGTTTCATTTGGGTATCCTAACAGAGATCGTGGGAAGCAATATTTGGGTTTCAAGGCCCAAACTACGACAATAGCGAGAGTTGGTAACACTAGGTCAAATAGACCTGAATGTCAACACTGTGGTAGACGACACCCTGGTGAATGTAGGATGAACAAACAGGCTTGATTTAAATGTGGCTCCCAAGATCACTTTATTCGAGATTGCCCTGAAATGGCTGAGAAGAATAATTTCTAGAATGCAAGGCTGAGTAACACTGCTACTAGAGGTAGGCCACCCAGAAATACTGGAAGTGGGAATAGTAGTAGAGGTGTGACGAAAGAGTTAACTGCGAGATCAGAGGTCAGAGCACCTACTAGAACCTATGCTATTAGCGCTCGCTAAGATGCGTCATCCCCTGATGTTATCACTAGTACATTTTCTCTCTGTGATACTAATGTAGTTGCATTGATTGATCCTGGATTGACTCATTTTTATATTTACATGAATTTGGTATCTAGTAAGAATTTGCCTGTTGAGTCTACTGAGTATTTGATTAAAGTGTCGAACCCCTTAGGAAAATATGTTCTAGTTGATAAAGTTTGCAAGGGTTGTCCTCTAATGATTCGGGGTCATTGTTTTCTGACTGACTTAATGTTTTTACTGGTTGATGAGTCCGATGTAATTCATGGAATGGATTGGTTGACTCTACATGATGTCGTAGTGAATTGTAGACGAAATATTATTAACTTGAAATATCAAAATAATGAAATTCTTCAGATTGAACCGGATGAGTCGAGTGAGTTACCTATTGTGATTTCATCGATATCGGCTCAAAGGTATGTAAGAAAAGGTTCTGAAGCTTATATTACATATGTATTGAATACGAAAGTGTCTAAATTGAAGATCAGATCTATATTGGTAGTTTGTGAATACCCGAATGTGTTACCAGAAGAATTGCCTGGATTACCACTGATAAACCGTAATTAATACATAATTTTATCCCATGCTTAGCACATTTTATGGATGAATTTTCCTTAAAATTGGTGCATTCGATGCTCCTAATGCCTTAATTCCATGTTTCATACTTAGGTAAGCATAGGAGAGTGAAAAGAACGAGAAACGGGCCAAAAATAGAGAAAATGGGCCAACATATGAAATCAACACGGCCTGGACCTCCTCACAAGGGCAGACCACACGCCCGTGCCTATTTAACAGGCTTGACCACGGCCTTAACCAATTGCACACGGGCGTGTCCCTGCCGAGCCCAAGTTTAGTCTAATTCGGAAGAGGACAATTTTGAGGGTTCTTAGGCATTACAAAGCCTATAAATACATTCTAGAGGAGGAGAAAAGGGAGAGACAGAGAGAAGAAGGCAGGGAACTGCTCAAGGAAAGCCGATTGATCCATCTCAGAAGTCGAATTCATCATCAAGACTTAAGATCTCCCTTCAATTTCCCTTCAGGAGTTTTGGGTTTTTCTTTATGTTTTATATTCATTATTCTTCTAAGATGTTTACCTTTTTTGTTATGAACTAAAACTCCTAAACACCTAAGGGGAATGAAACCTAAGACAGATCTTGTTATTATTATCTGAATTGTATGATAAATATTTGACTTGTTCTTAATTATGTGTTCTTAATTCTTGTTTTGATATTCCAGGATATTGACTACAGTTAAGCTCTTATTCAGAGGAGGAATAAACCCTGTCTAAGAGTACATTTGTCATAATTAAGCGGAGTTTGTTACGCGCCTAGAGATAGGGTGACAAGATTTTGTCGGATTAGGGTGAAACCTAATAAGGGGATCCATAGATCGAGTTAATGCAACCTTAGGGAGTTAATTAGAAAGAGATTTCATTTATTCAACCTAGGGTTGGACATTTTTAGTCTCGAGATGGATAATAATATAACTTAGGGATTTCTACGAATCAAGTCAAATGAATAAATCATTTAATTCAGAGTCAAATAACAAGTAAAGTCTAGGTGGATTTTTCCTTAGGTATTGTCTTAATTCAATCGTTTTTCCAAAAGTAATTCCCCAATTCTATTTTTTGTGAATTCTTAGTTTAGTTAATTAGTTAGTTAAAACAAACCCCATTATTCTTAGGCTAGATAATAGAAAGACAGTCATTACTAGTACTTTTAGTTCCTTTGGGTTTGACAATCCGGTCTTGCTAAACCTATACTACTATTCGATAGGTACACTTGCCTTCATCGTGATAATAGTTAGTTTCAAGAACGATTCATTATAAATATTTAAAACCTGTCACACAAAATCATGTATCAAGTTTTTGGCACCATTGCCGGGGAACTAAGATATTAGGAACACTTGATTTTTGTTACTTTATCCATTTACTTTTACTGCAATTTAAATTTATTTCTAATTTTTATTACTAATTCTTCTTTTTTCCCTTTTTCTGGCAGGTTCTTATAGTTTATGACTAGAAGAAACTCGTCAAGACCATTGCCTTTTGATAGTGAGATCGATCGCACAGTTTGCAGAAACCAAAGAGAAATAAGGTGAAGCTTAAGATACACAGAGGACGAGCAAGAGGACGATATTCAAACCACAACCGAGGAGATGGCTGAAAACCAAGAAAATCTGCTACCTCCTGCAATTGCTATTAATCAAGATCCTGCTCCACGCACTATGTATGATTATGCTAAACCTAATTTAACAGGAACTGAGTCAAGTATAGTTAGACCTGCTATTGCTGCAAATAATTTTGAACTGAAACCTAACACAATTCAAATGATACAATAGTTTGTTCAGTTTGATGGTTTGCAGGACGAGGATCCCTACGCTGACTTGGCAAATTTCCTAGAATTTTGCGGTACATTTAAAATCAATGGTGTTTTATGATGATTTCATTCGCCTTCGGTTGTTTCCCTTTTCATTAAGAACTAAGGCTAAACAATGGTTGAACTCGTTACCACGAGGGTCAATCATTACTTGGGAACAAATGATTGAAAAAATTTTATTAAAATATTTTCCACCGGCTAAAACAGCCAAATTACGTAATGATATCTCTTCTTTTTGTGTAGATGGATTTAGGAACACTCTACGATGCATGGGAGATATACAAAGACCTTTTGAGAAGGTGCCCTCACCATGGGTTACCGCTTTAGCTACAGGTTCAAACGTTTCATAATGGCCTGAATCTTTCGACTCGGCAGATGATTGATGCAGCCGCTGGAGGAGCTATCACTAATAAAACACCTGAGGCGGCCTAAGAATTTATTGATGAGATGTCACTGAATAACTATCAGTGGCAAGTTATGAGAACAAAGCCAACGAAAGCAGCCGGTGTTTTCAACCTCGACACGGTTACTATGCTATCTAACCAAGTAGAACTCTTAAATAAAATGATTGATGGTTTGTGTGGTTCTACTGAGGTACGTCTAGTGATGAGGTGAGATTCAAATGGAGGAGGAGCATGCACAAAATATCAACCCTTCAACCCTAGCATCGAGGAGGAACAAGTCCAATATATGGGTAACAATAACTCTAGATCCCAAAATAACCCATATAGTAACACTTATAATGCAAGTTGGAGGAACCATCCCAATTTTTCGTGGGGCGGTCAAGGAAATCAAATGCCACAACATCCTCCGGGCTTTCAACAACCACCTTACCAGCAAGAAAAGAATCCGAACCTTGAGGAGATGCTAACCAAATTCATCTCAATTTCAGAAACCCGTTTTCAAAATACCGAGACAGCACTTAAGAATCAACAAGCATCGATCCAAGGGCTCGAAACTCAGATTGGATAGCTTGCCAAGTTGATTTTTGATCGACCACAAGGTATCTTGCTAAGCAACAGAGAATCTAACCCAATGGAGCAACTCAGCGCGATTACTAGTCAAGATGAGGAAGGGTTAGTCACATTTGAACCAGAACCAAGGCAAGAAACTAAGATAAGCAAAGGCAAAGATGAGGAAGACCATAATGAGCAGAAATCGATAAGTATAGAATACAAACCTCGTGTGCCATACCCTAATGCGACAAGGAAAGACCACTCAGATGAACAATTTGGTAAATTTCTTAAACTCTTAAAAAAAATACATATTAGCTTACCATTTATTGAAGCTCTATCGCAGATGGCAAACACAATGAAATTTTTAAAGGAGCTTTTAGTAAATAAGCGGAAGTTGGACGATGCTTCGCATGTGAAGCTAAATGCAGTTTGCTCAGCTATTCTATAGAATAAACTACCCAACAAACTAAAAGATCCAGGGTGTTTTACGATTCCTTGCTTAATTGGTAGTTTAGATGTTAATAATGCATTAGCTGATTTAGGGGCTAGTATTAACGTCATGCCTTATAAAATGTTTAAACAACTAGGTCTTAGGAAACCCAAACAAACTAGGATGAGCATTCAATTAGCAGATAAAACTATAAGATTTCCTAGGGGTATTATTGAAGATGTGCTAGTTAAAATCGATCAATTTATATTTCTCGTTGACTTCGTTGTTGTAGACATAGAGGAGGATAGCAACACTCCTTTGATTTTAGGAAGGCCCTTTTTAGCAACTGCTAGAACGATTATTGATGTTGGCACAGGTGAGCTCACACTTCGTGTGGGAGACGAAACAATCACCCTTCAAGCTCACAATTCCGGTAACACGTCAAAAATTGAAGGTGATTGTCTAAACCACTCTACTAAAACTGACAATATGGTGCAACCTACTTTGCAGGAAATGAGTTTGAAGGAAGTACATGAGCCATTTTCAAGCAATAGTAGAGGACCTATTCATGAAGAATGAAGGCTACAAATCGAGGAGATAGATGAATGGCGGACACATAAACCGAGAACACACAATAAACCAAAACTACGCCAGGATAAGCTCAATACCTTTCCAAATCAACTTAAGGTTGGAGATAAAGTTTTATTAGATGCCGCAGATCCTCACATTATCACTACCAAACCGAATGAAGAAATCCCTCTTACGGTACTTAGCATTTTCCCATTCAGTACAGTCGAGGTAAATTATCCTAAGTTCGGCACTTTTAAGGTAAACAATACCCACTTAAACCTTACTTTGATGAGATTCACAGCAGGAATGAGGAGTATAAACTCCTCGAACCACCATGACAGTCCAATGGAGAGGTAAGTCAAGCTTAGACTATAAATAACGCTTCTCGGGAGGCAACCCGAGCACTAACAATATTACTTTCTTTAAATCTTAGTTTTTAAAATCTAACATACTAACCAAATCATTGAACACAGGCTTTCCAGAACCACACAGTCAGGCACACAGGCGTGCCGTAGGCCGTGCACATACCACGGGATGCAACACGGCCGTGCGATACGGCTGTGTGAAAACAGGGAAAAAATTTCTCCCCCAACACGAGATGCGATAAGTACCCATGGCCATCTGACATGGTCGTGGGTGAAACTACCAAAATAACACGGGCATGCGACACGCCCGTGTTTTGAAACCATTGGTATACATGTCAATTTAACACGGGCGAGTGTCTTCATACACGAGCGTGGGAGAAGCGAACGGAGATTGACACGGCCGTGCAACATGGCCATGTACACCAATGTGCCTAATTTCAAAAATTACGAAACGTACAGGCTGAGCTTAGAGCACACGGGCGTGCCCCACGGCCGTGTGCCCCAATTTCTTTATACACACCTATTATTTTTTTTATTTTATTTTTATCTCTATATTTTGAAATTATTTTTTATTTATTTTATTTCGTTTTAATACTATTTTATCCTGAGTTTTTAAAATTTTTATTCTTCGGCTATTTCATTACGAGTAATTATGCTTCAGTATACCTCTTAAAGAGTTCCTAATTTTATCACAGTTATAAAGAGCTCCTCAGCTCATCATCATATAGGAACTAAAAACTCCACCAGGAAAGGTTCTCCACGACTGCCATGTCCTACTTGACCACGACCATAGCCAATTCAAATATAATATTCTTTTGGGGCAGGACTTATGGACTAATGAACCTCTACCACCACCAGAGTATCCTCCTCCACCCTCATGCCGATTATTCTCCAAAACTCCAGTTCAAGGAAATTCATTCATCACTCAGGAAGTTTCACTTCTCTCCCTATCTTGTTTTTATATTCTTTTCTATATATCTATCTTTGTCCATTGAGGGCAATGTACATGTAACACCCTTAACCCGTATCCAACGCCAGAACAAGATTTCAGAGTATTACAAAAATTTATAGATCATTTAACAGAAATTTCGCTTCACATAACATTTATACCTGTAATTAATCAAATTTAATCATAGTTTCCCTTATGTAAGCCATCGAGGCTCAAAAAAATATATCGGGACTTAACCGAAAACTCATAAAAAAATTTCAAAAATATTTAAAAATTTTCAACACTACAGCGGTCACACGGCCGTGTGGCCAAGCCGTGTGGTTCAGACAATACTCATGAAGCTATATTCATCAATTTACAAGGTGAATAAATCCACAACATCACTTATACATGTCATCTCTAGCTTAGTAAGATTTTAATTAATTTTAACTCTTCCTAGTTTCTTTATTTTCACATGTATCTCTTTACTTTCTACACTCATTCCTTATGTATAACACACCGGTCAAAAGCATACTATACCATTATAACCACAAGCTAGTGCAGTTGAACATAACTCTTTTCAATTAATCATATGATAAGCCATTTCATAAGATATTGAGTAGCTTAAAACTTGCCACTCTCTCACAATCACAAGTGTATTTTCATTTGAGCACTTGCCCTTTCAACACATCATATAAATAAACATATTACCATTTAACCAATAGCTTGGCACTTGTCTAAGCATCAACAGTAACACTTGTTAGCATACTTAAACATATTCATATAAATTCAACATAGATAAACTTATTTTCTCATCATATTACACTTGAGTTTATTGCTCATCTCAACATACATAATTTCCTTGTAGCAACATATCAAAGATAATCACATTTTTACATGTCATGATACCTATCATTCTTTTGTTGTTTCTTTATAAATATATATCATTCATTTCGTTATATCAATATTTCACTCACCATCATTTCCATATATTTCAGGTATATACCTGTGATAATTCATTTCACACTCATGTTATCTCATATCAGAACTTTACCCATTGAATCATTTAAATATCAACGGTACACTTATTTTAGATCTATATCAATAATAACCATAAGTCTTCCAATACTACTTTCATATGTCACTTACCAATCTTTGTCAAATTAGAGAACGTCGTGCTAATTTGAGTCTGTCGTTTGCTCAGCGCCATGATTCACAACTCAGTATGGAAACACCATACCTACGTTTCACAACTCGGTATGGAAATACCATACCTATGTTTCACACTGTGCCATGGATCAACCATGGTCTTATCCGTCAATTCATCATTGATCACTGAACACTTTGCTATGTTTGTCACACTATATCACTTTGCCATGATTGGCACACTTTATCACTTTGCCATAGTTCAACTATGGACTTGCACTTCCACACTTTTCACTTGTCACTAATTAGATAAGTGTAGCTAAAGCTACCACTTATCACTTGCCAATTATAGCCGAAGCTACCACTATTCACTGATCAGTTAGCTAGAGCTACTACTTTTCACTGATCAGGTAGCCGAAGCTATGACTTTTCACTGATCAGGTAGCCGAAGCTACCACTTTTGACATTGTACACACAAGGCGTACATTTCCTTTTCAAGTGTACACACAAAGTGTACGTTTCCTTTTTAAGTTGTACACACACAGTGTACATTTCCTTTTCCAGTTGTATCTTTTAGGTACATGTATCCTTTTCAAGTGTCACCCTTTCAGGTGAAGTTCCTTTTCATAATGAGATCATAAGATTATTCCTTTCAGAATAACCTTTACTGCAACACATGTAAGACCTCATTTATAAGGGTAATCACCTGTCCAATCAGAATTCAATATTCGAACGGATTCTTGTACCATTTTTATCAATCACATATATCATATGTAAACATTTTCATGCAACATTTTCATGTCATTTTCATATCATAATTCTCACAATTCAATAATCAAATCAATACATTTTCATATTTAATTAAGTTATATGAGCTTACCTGGCTAAATTATAGAAATATCAAGATTCAAGGGCATTTTGGTAATTTTTTATTTTTCTTGATTTTTCGTCCGATCTTGATCTAATTAATAATTTCATTCAATTTATTAGTTTAAACGCTAAAATAATTCATTTTCTTTAATTTGGTCCCTTTTTTGACATTTTTATAAAATTGTCCCTAAATTTTTACTCTTATTCAATTTAGTCCATGAACCTAGAACATGCAAATTAGCCACTTTTAAAGTAAACCCATACTAACTGAATATTCATATATTTTCCTCCTCCTCTCCATTCCACATCCTTAATTTATACATAATTCCACTATTTACTTATATGTTCACATCAAGCTGTCTACTTGAGTCATAGTCACTAAATTATTTATATATTGAGTTACAAAACTCAAAATTAAGATCTGCTAATATTTCCTGAAACTACACTTACATATCTTCTTGCCATAAAATTTTTAGAATTTTTTGTTTAGCCAATAAGTACAGTTTATTCTTTAAAGTCACATTTGTTCTGCTGTCTGACAGTTCTAACCCTTCTTCACTAAAAATTAATTATCTCCTTGTACAGGATTCGAATGATGTTTTCGTTTGTTTATCTTGAAAGTATACTCATTAGGGACTCTAAACATATCAATTTAATCCCATAATTATTTGTTTCCAATTTTTTATGATTTTACAAAGTCAGAATAGGGGAACCCGAAATCAATCTGACCTTGTCTAACTAAATTTGTTATATCTCACAATTTACTATTTCATTGCTTACACTATTTCTTCTATGAAAAACTAGACTCAGTAAAATTTAATTTAATATTTCATTCAACTTCTAATTCAATTTCCACAATTTTTGGTGATTTTTCAAATTTAGACCACTACTGTTGTCCAAAACTATTTTAGTGCAAGATATTAATTACCATGTTTATAACACCCTTATTTTCTTTCTCTACACTATTTCTCATCACTTTCTTTTGTTTTCTCTTCACTAAAATATCAAGAACATAGGACCATATGTAAGGAAACTCTACATTAACATCAATCCCATGCTTTTTCAATAATATCGAACTTAAAAATATATTGATATCATGATGTTCTTACCTTGTTCTAATCTTCATCTTCATTTTCTCTCTCCTCCAGCTTCTATTCCTTGAATCCAATTTGATATTCTAACTCCCCATAGTCTCCTTAACATTTTTCTCTCTTGGTAGCTATGGAAATTCTTTTGATTTCTAGGCGAAAATAGTAAGTTTTTGGTGGAAGGACTAAATTGTAAAGAAAAGGAAACTTTCTTTCTTTTCTTCTCTTCTAACATTTGCATGCATGGAAAGATGATGAGAATTCTTCATCTTTCCTTCCTTATATACTAAATAAATAATAATAAAATAAGAATAAATATCTCATTAAAATATTAATAAAATAGTATTTATCTAATTAATTAATTTAAAATATCATCAACATAATCATTACATTCTAGAATTCTCTCTCTTACTAATTGACCATTTTGCCCTTCATGATCTTTCAGAATTCCATCCTTGAGTCATCACTTAATTTGGTAAAATTATCATTTAGTCCCTCATAATTTTTCACCTATTCAATTTGGTCCTAATTCATCCATTTTCCTTAGTTTCTAGATCATTCCACCCTTAAAATATTTTCACTATTGGTCCTTAAACTTTTACTCTTGTGCAACAAGACTTTTCTCATCTTTACAATTTAGTCCTTTCTTGAATTAATATATTATAATATACTTCCCAAGGTTGACACAATTCAAAATTTTCCTTTTTGTCACTTTATTTTCTTATTTTACTATATCAAGGATAATATCTTACTGTAAAAATTTTCGAGGTATTACATTTCTTTCCCTCTTAAAATAAATTTCGTCCTCAAAATTTCCTTGTTTTCTTTTTTATCATGAACTTCATTGTTTCTTTGATTCCATAGTTTCTTTCTGCACATACTTATCCAACCTTTCCATATAATGATTATAGCATCTAAACATGAATAGTTGCATATGCCTCTGAAAATATCAGTACATAAAAGATACCCATATAAAATCCCAAAAATTTACTATAATATACCTAAGTATAATAGCTATATTCAAATATTTTTGCAATTTATTCACCAATCTATTGACTAGTATAGTCATCAATAATTTCACATCATTCACTTCACTCAAAAAAACTAATTCGTAAGAAATTTTCAGTTAACTATTCTGTAAATATCATATTTGAATAAATCGATTTTCCCATAAATAACTTCTTTCTTTAACAGTGATACTATATATCTCAACTAATTTAAGAAAAATCTGATATCTCTATTTAGAACCCATCTTTACTTATTAACTCATTCTCAATTTTTACTCATTATCAATTGTTCAACCATTGAACTTTTTCACTTTCACACTTCTGAACTTAATTAATACAAATATCATGAATTTCATTGTATATAACTGTACTGACAAGGGGTAAAGATCGTAAAGCCTCATAATTTAATTTTCATGTATTTACTCATATAACATAACATTTATCAGTCTCAAATATTATAAAACATTTATCCGTACCTTTACAGGTTCTATTTCATCATAATCAACTTTCAACTCATATAGTTGAGTATCGTTTTTAGCATTACCAAAATTAGCTCAGTTGGAAAATATTTCTATCTTTAAGTAAAACAAATCTCATCAGAGTTAGAGGATATCACACAAACACAGTTTATATAATGGCATGTATTTCTAGACTTCACATATGCTACGTTCGGTCCGAGAACTGACTAAACCGTAGCTCTGATACCAATAAATGTAACACCCATAACCCGTATCTATCGCCGGAACAGGGCTTCAGAGCATTACCAAAATTTACAAATCATTTAACAGAAATTTCGCTTCACATAACATTCATACCTGTAATTAATCAAATTTAATCATAGTGTCCCTCATGTGAGCCATCGAGGCTCAAAAAATATATCGGGACTTAACTGAAAACTCGAAAAAAAATTTTGAAAATACTTAAAATTTTTCAACACTGCAGCGGTCACACGGCCGTGTGGTTCAGACAATACTCATGAAGCTATATTCATCAATTTACAAGGTGAATAAATCCACAGCATCACTTATACATGTCATCTCTAGCTTAGTAAGATTTTAATTAATTTTAACTCTTCCTAGTTTATTTATTTTCATATGTGTCTCTTTACTTTCCACACTCATTCCTTATGTATAACACACCGGTCAAAAGCATACTATACCATTATAACCACAAGCTAGTGCAGTTGAACATAACTCTTTTCAATTAATCATATGATAAGTCATTTCATAAGATATTGAGTAGCTTAAAACTTGTCACTCTCTCACGATCACAAGTATAATTTCATTTGAGCACTTGCCCTTTCAACACATCATATAAATAAACATATTACCATTTAACCAATAGCTTGGCACTTGTCTAAGTATCAACAATAACACTTGTTAGCATACTTAAACATATTCATATAAATTCAACATAGATAAACTTATTTTCTCATCATATTACACTTGAGTTTATTGCTCATATCAACATACATAATTTCCTTGTAGCAACATATCAAAGATAATCACATTTTTACATGTCATGATACCTATCATTCTTTTTCTGTTTCTTTATAAACATATATCATTCATTTCATTATATCAATATTTCACGCACCATCATTTCCATATATTTCAGGTATATACCTGTGATAATTCGTTTCAAACTCATGTTATCTCATATCAGAACTTTACCCATTGAATCATTTAAATATCAATGGTACACTTATTTTAGATCAATATCAATAACAACCATAAGTCTTCCAATACTACTTTCATATGTCACTTACCAATCTTTGTCAAATTAGAGAACGTCTTGCTAATTTGAGTCTGTTGTTTGCTCAACGCCACGATTCACAACTCAGTATGAAAACACCATACCTACGTTTCACAGCTCGGTATGGAAATACCATACCTACGTTTCACACTTTGCCATGGATCAACCATGCTCTTATCCGTCAATTCATCATTGATCACTGAACACTTTGCTATGTTTGGCACACTATATCACTTTGCCATGATTGGCACACTTTATCACTTTGCCATAGTTCAACTATGGACATGCACTTCCACACTTTTCATTTGTCACTGATCAGATAAGTGTAGCTAAAGCTACCACTTATCACTTGTCAATTGTAGCCGAAGCTACCATTATTCAGTGATAAGATAGCTGGAGCTACCACTTTTCACTAATCAGGTAGCCGAAGCTACTACTTTTCACTGATCGGGTAGTTGAAGCTACCACTTTTCACTGATCAGGTAGCCAAAGCTACCACTTTTCACATTGTACACACAAGGCATACCTTTCCTTTTCAAGTGTACACACAAAGTGTACGTTTCCTTTTTAAGTTGTACACACACAGTGTACATTTCCTTTTCCAGTTGTATCTTTTAGGTACATGTATCCTTTTCAAGTTCTCCCTTTCAGGTGAAATTCATTTTCATAATGAGATCATAAGATTACTCTTTTCAGAATAACCTTTACTGCAACACATGCAAGACCACATTTATAAGGGTAATCACCTGTCCAATTGGAATTCAATATTCGAACGGATTCTTGTACCATTTTTATTAATCACATATATCATATGTTAACGTTTTCATACTACATATTTATGTCATTTTCATATCATAATTCTCACAATTCAATAATCAAATCAATACATTTTCATATTTAATTAAGTTATATGAGCTTACCTGGCAAAATTACAGAAATATCAAGATTCAAGAGTATTTTCGTAATTTTTCATTTTTCTCGATTTTTCACCCGATTTTGATCTAAATTAATAATTTCATTCAATTTATTAGTTTAAACGCTAAAACAATTCATTTTCTTCAATTTGGTCCCTTTTTGACTTTTTTACAAAATTACCCTTAAACTTTTACTCTTATTCAATTTAGTCCATGAACCTAAAACATGCAAATTAGCCACTTTTAAAGTAAACCCATACTAACTGAATATTCATATATTTTCTGCCTCCTCCTCTCCATTCCACATCCTTAATTTATACATAATTCCACTATTTACCTATATGTTCACATCAAGTTGTCTACTTGAGTCATAGTCACTAAATTATTTATACATTGAGTTACAGAACTTGAAATTAAGATTCGCTAATCTTTCCTAAAACTAGACTTACATATATTCTTACCATAAAATTTTTAGAATTTTTTGTTTAGCCAATAAGTACAGTTTATTCTTTAAAGTCACCTTTGTTCTGCTGTCTGACAGTTCTAACCCTTCTTCACTAAAAATTAATTATCTCCTTGTACAGGATTCGAATAATGTTTCTGTTTGTTTCTCTTGAAAGTATACTTATTAAGGACTCTAAACATATCAATTTAATCCCATAATTATTTGTTTCCAATTTTTTATGATTTTACAAAGTCAGAATAGGGGAACCCGAAATCAATCTGACCTTGTCTAACTAAATTTGTTATATCTCACAATTTACTATCTCATTGCTTACACTATTTCTTCTATGAAAAACTAGACTCAGTAAAATTTAATTTAATTTTTAATTCAACTTCTAATTCAATTTCTACAATTTTTGGTGATTTTTCACAGTTAGACCACTGCTGCTGTCCAAAACTGTTTTCGTGCAAGATATTAATTACCATGTTTATAACACCCTTATTTTATTTCTCTACACTATTTCTCATCAATTTCTCTTGTTTTATCTTCACTAACATATCAAGAACATAGGACCATATGTAAGGAAACTCTACATTAACATCAATCCCATGCTTTTTCAATAATATCAAACTTAAAAATATATTGATATCATGATGTTCTTACCTTATTCTAATCTCCATCTTCATTTTCTCTCTCCTCCAGCTTCTATTCCTTGAATCCAATTTGATATTCTAACTCTCCATAGTCTCCTTAACATTTTTTCTCTTGGTAGCTATGGAAATTCTTTTGATTTCTAGGCAAAAATAGTAAATTTTTGGTGGAAGGACTAAATTGTAAAGAAAATAAAACTTTCTTTCTTTTCTTCTCTTCTAACATTTGCATGCATGGAAAGATGATGAGAATTCTTCATCTTTCCTTCCTTATATACAAAATAAATAATAATAAAATAATAATAAATATCTCATTAAAATATTAATAAAATAATATTTATCTAATTAATTAATTTAAAATATCATCAACATAATCATTACATTCTAGAATTCTCTCTCTTACTAATTGACCATTTTGCCCTTCATGATCTTTTAGAATTCAATACTTGAGGCATCACTTAATTTGGTAAAATTTCCATTTAGTCCCTCATAATTTTTCACCTATTTAATTTGGTCCTAATTCATCCTTTTTTCCTAGTTTATAGATCATTCCACCCTTAAAATATTTTCACTATTGGTCCTTCAAATTTTTCATATTTACACTTTAACCCTTCAAATTTTAAGTATTTACTCTTGTGCAACAAGACTTTTCTCATCTTTACAATTTAGTCCTTTCTTGAATTAATATATCATAATATACTTCCCAAGGTTGACACAACTCAAAATTTTCCTTTTTGTCACTTTATTTTCTTATTTTAGTATATCAAGAATAATATCTTACTGTAAAATTTTTGGGGTATTACAGTACATCTTAAGTGTGAGGGGGTATTCATTTTTATATCAGAAAAATCCCTGAATGATTGTCTTATTCTCTTGAAAAGCTCTCATATCATGTTTAGGATAAATTTTGATTGATTTATGACTTTTATTGATATATCTTGAATTAAAACATAGACATTTATGCATTGATTGTTTAAACTTTAAGATATTAGAGAATTAAGCATGATAAGTTGATTTTTAAGAATTTAAAATTTTAAGTTGTTTCCCCAAGTTTAGGTATTATCTTGAATTGGAAATCACAAGTTTAAAACATCAAAAAGCCATAATTTTTGTGAGATCTTGAGCCTTTATAGCATCTATTATTTCTTTCATGCTCACTTTCATTATAAGTGCGTTAGTATTGAATTGTTATTCTAAAACTTGCTTGATTATGCATGTCAAGACCACACCATTTGATTTGATATGTCAAAATGATAAAGGCACTTAGGTTTAACCCACTCACTCCATAAAAGCCTACCTTCACAATTATCCCTTAGTGAACCCCTTTGAGTCTAACAACCCATTCATTGATTTACCCTCGATATTAACCCATAACTCATTATTGTTGTAATCCCCTAAATTAATTTGATCCCTATTTTTGTCGAGATTTGAGTTGGAATAATTGCTTAGCTATGTTTTATTCTATTATGTAATTTGACTTGTTCTTAAAAAAAATACATGTATACATATTAGTAGTAGTGATCTTCTGAGCTAAAGAAGTTAAATTCCATATTCTAAGAAAAAGCTCTGTTGTACACCATTGATGACTAGTCATTTTTCTAGTTAGGCAATTTTTCAATTCAATCTCGATTCTAACCCTTTCTTTCAGCTTGTGACCACACCCTTTAACCAAAGCCACGTTACAACCCTCTAAAGACCTTTTGATTGATGTTTCATCTCAATTTATAGTGGTGGAGATTTGATTTTCATGTAAGCCTATGGTAATGACTCTTCATTATTGACTATTGAGTGTTTCATTTATTGTCCTTAAACACCTCGAGTGATTTGAGTGAATCTTTAGTGAGGATGTGAAACTGTATGACATTTTGAATCAAAGGCAATTACTTAGACGAGGGGAGACACTTATGTTTTCATGATAAAATACTCAACTTGGAATGTTTGAAACTTTGATGTTCTTTCAGTTGAATTTTCAATGTATGATTACCTATGGATTATTTTTAGATATTATCGATAGAAATTATAAGTTGAGGAGAATTTATTTTGATTATGAGTTGAAGATTTTGCTTGAGGACAAGAAAATGCTTAAGTGTGGGGGTATTTGATAAACCGTAATTCATACATATTTTTATCCCATGCTTAGCACATTTTATGGATGAATTTTCCTTAAAATTGGTGAATTTGATGCTCCTAATGCCTTAATTTCTTGTTTTATACTTAGGTGAGCATAGGAGAGTGAAAAGAACAAGAAACGGGCCAAAAACGGAGAAAATGGGCCAACATATGAAATCAACACGGCTTGGATCTCCTCACATGGGCAGACCACACGGCCGTCTTAATTTGGCAGAATTGAAGCACGAATCACACGGGTGGACCACAAGCCCGTGCTTATTTAACAGGCTTGACCACGGCCTTAAGCAATCGCACACGAGCGTGTCACACGAGCGTGTCCCTGCCGAGCCCAAGTTTAGTCCAATTCAGAAAAGGTCAATTTTGAGGGTTCTTAGGCATTTCAAAGCCTATAAATACACCCTAGAGGAGGAGGAAAGGGAGAGACAGAGAGAAGAAGGCAGGGAACTGCTCAAGGAAAGCCGATTGATCCATCTCAGAAGCCGGATTCATCATCAAGACTGAAGATCTCCCCTTAATTTCCCTTTAGGAGTTTTGGGTTTTTCTTTATTTTTTGTATTCATTATTCTTCTGATATGTTTACCTTTTTAGTTATGAATTAAAACCCCTAAATACCTAAAGGGAATGAAACCTAAAACAGGTCTTGTTATTATTATCTGAATTGTATGATAAATATTTGACTTGTTCTTAATTATGTGTTCTAAATTCTTGTTTTGATATTCCAGGATATTGTCTCAAGTTAAGCTCTTATTCAGAGGAGGAATAGACTCTGTCTAAGAGTACATTTGTCATAATTAAGCAGAGTTGGTTGTGCGCCTAGAGATAGGGTGACAAGATTTTGCCGGATTAGGGTGAAACCTAATAAGGGGATCCATAGACCGAGTTAATGCAACCCTAGAGAGTTAATTAGAAAGAGATTTCAATTATTCAACCTAGGGTTAGACGTTGTTAGTCTCGAGAGGGATAATAATATAACTTAGGGATTTCTACGGATCAAGTCAAATGAATAAATCGTCCGATTCAGAGTCAAATAACAAATGAAGTCTAGGTGGATTTTTCCTTAGGTATTGTCTTAATTCAATCATTTTTCCAAAACTAATTCCCCAATTCTATTTCTGTGAATTCTTAGTTTAGTTAATTAGTTAGTTAAAACAAACCACATTATTCTTAGGCTAGATAATAGAAAGACAGTCATTACTAGTACTTTTAGTTCCTTTGGGTTCGACAATCCGGTCTTGCTAAAGCTATACTACTGTTTGATAGGTACACTTGCCTTCATCGTGATAATAGTTAGTCTCAAGAATGATTCATTATAAATATTTAAAACCTGTCACACAAAATCACATATCAACCACCGATCAGAGAGGTTGAATTTGCAATTGATTTGGTACCGGGAACTTTACTGATATCGATAGCTCTGAATAGAATGGCTCCAATTGAATTGAAAGAATTGAAGTCTCAGTTGCAAGAGTTGACAGATAAGGGTTTTGCCAGACTAAGTTTTTCCCCATAGGGTGCACCAGTTTTATTCGTCAAGAATAAAGACGGATCCATGAGACTTTGTATTGATTATCGTCAGCTTAACATAGTTACGTTACGATAAAGAACAAGTATTCTTTATCAAGAATTGATGATTTGTTTGATAAGTTGAAAGGGGCAACAGTGTTCTCGAAGATAGACTTAAGATCAGGCTATTATCAGTTGAGAGTTAAGGATTCGGATGTGTCAAAGATCGCATTCAAAACGAGGTACGGGCATTATGAATTTCTTGTTATGCCATTTGGATTAACTAATATTTCTGCCTTTTTTATGGATTTGATGAATCAAATTTTTCGAACGTACTTAGATAAGTTTGTGGTTGTATTTTTTGATGACATCCTGATTTATTTCTGATATGAGTCTGAGCATGCCAAACATTTTAGAATTGTATTACAGACTTAAGAGATAAGAAATTGTTTGTTAAAATTAGCAGAGGTGAGTTTTGGCTCCGAGAAGTCAGATTTTTTGGGACACATTGTTTCAACGAAAGGCCTACGGGTTGATCCGAGTAAGATTTTGGTAGTCGTTGATTGGAAACCACTGATAAATATATCCGAAGTTAGAAGCTTTTTGGGTTTGGGTGTTTATTATCGACGCTTTCTTAAAGAATTTTCGATGGTTGCTACACCTATTACCAAATTGTTACAAAAGGATGTGAACTTTGAGTGGTCTGAGAAATGTCAAAAGAGTTTTAAACAATTGAAAGTGTTGTTGACTGAGGCACCAGTGTTAGTGCAACCTGAGTCGAGAAAAGAGTTTGTGATTTTTTAGCGATGCGTCCTTGAACGGCCTTGGTTTTGTGTTGATGCAAGAGGGTAAAGTGATAGCTTATGGCTCGAGATAGCTGAAACCATATGAAGAATTATCTGACACACGATTTGGAATTAGCTGCTATTGTGTTTTCTTTAAAAATTTAGAGACATCATTTATTCAGTGAGAAGTGCCGTATCTTTACTGATCACAAGAGTTTAAAGTATTTGATGACTTAGAAAAATTTGAATTTGGGACAACGAAGATGGCTCGAGTTGTTGAAATATTATGCGTTAGTGATCGACTATCACCCGGGGAAAGCAAACGTAGTCGTAAAAGCTTTAAGTAGAAAGACTTTGTTTGCTTTAAGGGCAATGAATACGTAGTTAACTTTATCTGATGATGGATCGATTCTGGTTGAGTTGAAAGCTAGACCAGTATTTCTTCAACAAATTTGGAAAGCTCGGAAAGGTGATAATGAGTTACAAGTTAAGAGAGTTCAATGCAACTCGAATAATGATTCTAAATATTAGATTGGGTTCGATGTTTGTTTGAGGTTTCGAGGAAGGATTTGTGCACCAAAAGATACTGAACTAATTCAAAAAATTCTTCATGAGGCACATAATAGTTGTCTATCTATTTATCCTAGAAGTACAAAGATGTATAATGATTTGAAAGAATTGTATTGGTGGTCAGGCATGAAACGAGACATTTCATAGTTTGTAATGAGGTGTTTGATTTGTCAACAAGTGAAAGATGAACATCAAGTACCTTCAGGTTTACTTTAACATGTGACTATACCCGAGTGGAAATGAGATAAAGTTAAAATGGATTTCGTATCGGGGTTACCTCTGACTCTGAAAAAGAAAGATGTTGTATGGGTCATTGTTGATAGATTGATGAAATCAGCTCATTTTATTCTGGTACGTACCGATTATTCACTTGGTAAACTAGCTGAATTGTACATTACTAAAATTGTTAGGTTGCACAGTGTGCCTATTTCTATTATTTCAGATAGAGATCTGAAATTTACGTTGTGATTTTAGAAAAATTGCAAGAAGCGTTGGGTAAAAAGTTGAATTTTAGTACCGTATTACATCCGCAAATCGACGGTCAATCTAAGAGAGTGATTCAAATTCTCGAAGATATGTTTCATTGTTGTGTTTTAGAATTCGAAGGTAGTTGGGAAAATATATATTGTTGGTCGAATTTGCTTATAACAACAGTTTTTAATCGAGTATTAAGATGGCACTGTATGAAGCATTGTATGGCCGCAAATGCCGAACTCCATTGTACTGGACCAAGCTTAGTGAAAAACTGATTCACGGAGTTGATTTGGTTAGAGAAACTAAGGAGAAAGTGAAAGTAATTCGTGATTGTTTGAAAGCAGCTTCAGATCAACAGAAATCATACGCGGATTTGAAAAGAAAGGATATTAAATTTTTGAAAGTATCCCCGAGGAAGAAAATTCTTAGATTTGGTCGCAAAGGCAAGTTGAGTCCGTGTTTCATTAGGACGTATGAAATTATTGAAAGAATAAGGCCAGTGGCATATCAACTAGCTTTGCCGTTGGAATTAGAGAGGATCCACAATGTATTTCATGTGTTGATGTTGCAACGATACCAATCAGATCCTTCGCATGTGATTTCTCCAACAAAGATCGAGATTCGACACGATATGACATATGGTGAAGAACTGATCAAGGTGTTAGCTCAAGAGGTTAAACAGTTGAGAAACAAAAAGCATAGCTCTAGTGAAAGTATTATGGCAACGACACGGGGTCGAAGAAGCTACATGGGAACTTGAGGAAGCTATGAGAAAATAGTACCTTAACCTCTTTTCTGGTAAAATTTTTGGGGACAAAAATCCCTAAAAGGGGGAGAGTTATAGCAGCCCGTTTTTGGGTCCCTTAAATCCAAAATAGAAATATTTATTTTATTGTTTCTTTAAGGTCTACAGCATGATGGAATAATTGTGTGAAAATTTTCGTTAAAAAATTTTTTCGATTGAGTACTCAATTTGACTAGAATGACTAAATAACAATAGGTGCAAAATATGAGTTCTATAGGCTAAAGGTAGTAAATTGTTATGAATTTTTCAATTGGAGGTCCTTAAATGGTAATTAGACCCTTACATTTGTATGGACAAAAATAGACATGGCTAGGTGAAATTTTAAGGTTATGCATTAAGGGCGTTTTAGTAATTTGTCAAATAAAGACAAAATTAACACATAAAGTGTCTATCTTCTTCAATTTAGTCCCTCATAGCCTAAAATTGCAAGAGAATACATAGCTAGGGTTTTTCCAACTTTCAAGCTCGATTGTAAGTCCATTCTTGTCCCATTTTTAACTATTTTTACATTTTTAAGATCGTTGTAACTTGATTTAGCTATTTCAAGGACTAATCTAGGAGAAAGTTAAAGTTTAAAATTTTACCCATGTTGAATATTCTTTTATTTTGATGTTGATGGTAGAAAATATATATTTTATGTTTGTTAAACGACTTTTGTAAAGTGATTTTCGATAAAAAGTCGAATAGGGACTTATTTGTAAAAGTCTATAAAATGTGTAGGAAAGTGTGAATAAATGAAAAATGTGGGCTGTTATGAGTACAAACAACAATTGGCTAGGTTGGGTTGTGATGAATTTGAATGAAATTCATTTTACGAGCCTAGGGACTAAATTGTAAAATGTTAAAAAATTAGGGGCAAAAATGTAAAATTTTCTATAATGTGTTTTTGCGCTGAATTGAATAATGTGATGATTAAATAAGTTAAATGTGGTATTGTAGATCAAGAAAAACGAAGTTCAAGTCTAGATTGGGGGAAAAACAAAGTATTTGACAAATAGGTCCTTTTGGCTATTTTTGTAATTAAGGTAAGTTCGTATGTTAAATAAGCTTTACTTTAAATGTATTTTAAATGCTTTAATTTATTAATGAATTGTGTAATCAATCTTACGGACACATTTGACAACGTTTTGACAAGCGAGAAATCCCAGTCGAACCTTAGAAATAGATTAGGATACGAGTGACATGTCACTAGGGTTTTATGTTATGTGATTCTGGGTGTTGGTCTTGTACGTCCTACCGGTGGCTGAGTATACTAGCATATGTTACAGTTACTTGATAGCTTGTGTGAGTAGCACCATGTAGCTACGTATCGACTAATAGCTTATGTGAGCAGGCCCGTTGTTGGCTCAAGAGCGAGCATGTATGTGATATGAGAAAGAGGTAGCAATGGCTATACATTCGGCACCTTGTGTGCAAGGTTTCCCGAGTATCCAAATTTATTATTCCAAGTGGTTTATTGGGTATGAAAAGGATGATAATGTGTATGAAATTATTTTGAGGTGGTACAGGTATGTACTCAAAGCTTATGATTATTAATTCGTGATATGACGAATTTAATGTAAGTTTGTGATGGTAGTGATTTTTTATCATGAGAATATTGTAAATTACATTTCCTTATGATGTATTACTTGCATGTTAATGTATAGTAAGGTAAGCTTATTTCTTTCATACAAGCTTACTAAGCTATATAGCTTACTTCGTTTTATTTTCCATGTTTATAGTGTCGCCAAGCTAGCTCGGGTTGGAGATTGTCGGAGATCATATCACACTACCGAACTGTATTTTGGGTATCGATTATTTTAAACATTTTGAGAATATGGCATGTATAGGGACTTGGTCATTTTGTTATATGTATCATTATGATTTGGCCAAATGTATTGGCTTGTAATTGTCAAGGGCTTGATGTGGTATTTGACCATGTAACTTGGCTCATTTTGGTTGAATTGGTTGTAAGCTTATATATATTTATATATGCATGCATGTGCAATGATCTCATATGTGATGTGGTTTATAAATGTTTAGAGAATGATTGAATGTGACTTAATGGTTTTGTTGTTGAGTAGTTGAGATTGGCTCATTGGTATGCTATGAAATTTATAGAGAATCATGGATAATAAAAGTATTTGTGTTGGTACTTGTAACATGTGAGTTTGGTGTGATTTGGTTTGGCAAAATCTGATGTTGTAAATATGTTGAGTGTGGATATTGAAATGACATAAATTGGCCTTTTTTGTGGATGTATTGGTTGTCCAGGTGTGCTATGAATTATGCCTTAAACTTTTGTGTGTATAGGTGTAAATGAGGATGACAAATGGCTTGGTAAATAGCTTTTATTTTATCCACACGGGTAGACACACGAGCGTGTGTCTAGGCCGTGTATGACACACAGTGTGCCCCATGGGCATGTGTTTCGGCCATGTGTCCCCTACACCTTAAATATGAGAAAAAAATGCTTAGAATTGAGCACACGGGCAAAGACACGGGCGTGTGACTTGGCCGTGTGATCTCAATTTGTTTATGCATTGCAAAATAGAGAGTTACACGGGTTAGGGACACGGGCGTGTGTGACCACACGGCCTGCCCACATGGTGTGTGACCCCTGTTCATAGTAAAAATTTCCCTAGTTGTCGATTTAGTCTCGAACCATTTTCGAAGCATGATTTGGGCCTCGTAGGCTCATATTATGGACTTTATGTTTGAATGTAAATGGTTTTAATTTGGATGAAAATTTATGACTCAAAATTGTATGTTTGCTTGCGTTATAAGTCTGGTAATGCCTCGTATCCTGTTTAGCATCGAATACGGATAAGGGGTGTTACATGTAATATTAAAGAAAACCTATGAGGCATAACATGAAAGAGAGCCTATGTGGCGAAATATGGAAGGAATGCATTTGTGGCAAACTTTGTAAGGAACACATTTGTGGCGCACTCTTAAGAATCGCCTTCGTGGCAAACTTTAAATGGATCACCTTAGTGGCGTGTTCTATTTGATTGCTAGTAAGGTGTATTTTTCCATATCAAAGTGGCATGGATTGTTAGGAAAATTTGGTAAGTTACGAATCTTGAATTATAATATGCTTGTAAATGTTTCGTAATTGTCAGTAACACCTGATTGCTTGGATCTGGCAACCGAATCGAGTAAGGAGTGTTACAAAGCTATTAATAAATTATGCTATAGATTAAAAGTACAAGGCCCTTAATGAAAGAATATAAAATCATATTTTTATTTGATGCTAAATATCAAGAAATACGAGTATTTTGGATCTTAGGGCTTATAGAGACTAAAATGAATAAAATAAAAATTATGTAAATTGTTTTGTTTTCTTATGATTTGGTGAAAATTAATATTGTTTCTATATTTGAATTATCATATGTAGCTAAAAACGATGTCGAAATGTTGCGAGATAAAGGAAAGGAAAAGGTCGTAGGCGAGTAGCCTATCCCAATTTATGCTTTCATGACCTAAAATTAAATATGTATATGGTTCGTTAAATATAGCTTAATAAAGGTAACAAAAATACCTATCTCATGATTTGGTAATTTTCATATTATGGTTAAATTGAGGATATGTAATGTGTAAATAGTGTGTGAAAACATAGTTTTCATAGACAAATGATAATGAAAATGTAAGTATCATGAATATATTATGCACTGAATGAGTGACATGTAAACATGTATATCAAATGAATATGGTAGTTGATATGAGAATGATGACAATTCTCTTGTTAGTTGTACATAAAATGTGAAAGCATGATAATGTTAAGTAATGATATGTAACGATATGCAAATGGTTTGATTGATATGAACTTGTTATTCAAAGGCTTATAATAAGTAAATCATGTATGCTTTGAAACATTGGATACCCTATTGATGGTCTCGGATAGAGTCGGGTATAGTTTGCATGCCATAAGATTAGAGTACAGGGTTTACTTCGGTGTGGAGCACGTATACTTCAGACATACCAATGAGGTTCTAGGCACATTTACATATATTCCTTTGATTTATACCGATGAAGCGTGAAGCGAAATATACTTCGAATGTATTGATGGTTCACTAAGTGCTAGTTATATTGGTGTGATGGTTGGATGAACTATGTATCTATCTTTAGTCCATGTCTAGTTAATAGGGATTATGAAATGTGTAAGTTGTTTAATTCCATTGAATATTGAAAGGATGTTGAATATGAATATTGTATATCAATACTACAACATTGAAATATAACATGTGAAATACCATACAATATGATCACTACGAGCTCTGAAGGCCAATACGAATATAAACAAATCAAAGGATTCGAGTGTAAAATGAGAAAATCAAATTGTTCATATGATTTGCTTTAACTCATATGTAAATGAGATGGCATTATATTTGAATTCAAATGTTGATATGTGACATGAAAATAAGCATGAGACAATAAAAGAAAATATGATTTAAGTTATTGTTGAATTTCAGTCAAATGTACAAGTTTATTTTAGTTATAATTGATTATTTGTTCCAAATCATGTTAGCACCACTGAGCTTTATTGCTCAACATACGATTTATTTATTTTCGTCTGCAGGAAATGTTAAATCTCGAGGGCTCGAGAAGTATGACAACATCTAGGATTCAATTCTCAGCTCAGCAAAGTTTGTATAACTTTTGATATGTTTTGTAGCAAAGTGGAATGTACCTAGTTTCATAATTAGTCTTTCAACTTATTTTGATGCTTTGGGTACTTATCAAGTTAAGGGCTTGTATATTGATTGTAATCATACATGTATGGTGTTGTGAATATGCGTACTTAACTTGTCATGTTTATACATGTTTGAAATATTGCTTGCATGTTAAGTAGATGGATTTGATACATGAATTTAGTAATGGTGTGTGTACATGGTTGTGAACATATGGTTTAAGGTGTTAAATAAGCTTCAAATGGTGTTTAGAACTTGTTAAATGAGTCCTATAATGTTTGGATATGATTTGGTATTGTTTTAGTTCAAACTAGGTGAGTTTTTTTGGTCGTTTTTGGGTAATGGCAAACTTATATCGATACAAGTTAGTAGCAAAAACAGTTGTAACACCCCAAACCCGGCCCAGACGTTATGGCCGAATCTGACGTGCCACATTGAAGCGTTCAAAACATTCCGTATTACTTAGGTGGAAAACTTCGTTGGTGTTGTAGAAGACACTTTTAAAAGTAGGTTAAAGTGAATGGAAGTCATGCACCGTGTAGGAAACCGGAAAAAGAGGAGGTGAGTCCGCTTGACCGCTTAAGTACCAAGCTCTTCCGGATCCAATCCTAGACATGCACACCACCATTGCCACACTCTAACATCTCGTATAATTTTGAGAAAATCGTTTGATTATGTCCGTCTTAAGAAAATGTTTAAGTTGAAAACGTTTGTTTAAAATATTTATTTCCTTGGAAAAACATTTACTTTATGGAAACTTTATGCGTCATCGTGATCTTTTAAAAATCAAGTAGTTTTTATAAAACGAACCCTAGTGCTAACCAGTTTAATAATCCCCAAAATAAAAATAATTAAAAAGAGCGGCCTTATTACAACTTTAAACATAATAAAATAAAATAATCCAAATTAAATGCTAAACTTATTTAAAATTGGCAATCCATCTTCATGGCCACTCTGAATCCTTGACTCCAAGTCCACCAACTAGGGCTCACCGCAAGGATGGAAGAGGAAGGGGTGAGTTTGGGAAAACTCAGTATACAGAAACCCATCCAAAGCCCAAATCACTCGAGCCCATTGGGCCTAAGCCCTATTCAGATAATAAGACACAAGAGGTCAAGCCCTTTTCGAATACTGAGCAAGGCCTTAGCCCTTTTTACATAACAAAGTGGCCCATAGGCCCAATTCAAGAATATGAGTAACAACAAGAATAATGAATGCAAGCCCATCTGGGAGACTACTCAACCCACCAACCGCTACACCGCCTGCACCAACCCTACACACCATGTGGGAATATCTCAACCCACCCAAACCACACACACACATTGCTTAAAAGAACGCACTCAAATTTCAGTCGATTGAGGCAAAGCCTCCAAGACGTGGTTGAACCACTTTCAAGATTTCCTCCATTAATACCCCAACCCCATGCAACAGATATTAATAAAAGCATATCATGTAAAATACAACATTGATCAATCATGCGTTCACCAATTTAAACCTTAGGGGTATATCGGTAATTTTACTCTTTAGGGTAATTTGGTAATTTTGCTCTTTAGGGTAATTTCGTGATCTACGCTACTATACAAGCTAATTCAGTAATTTTTAACAGATTTATGCAATTTGATTCCACCATCTACCTAACAGGCTAATTTGCCCATCCCTTACCCATATTGGTCCGTAAGCCCATTGGGCCCGCTTTTGGCCGTCGAGCCCCCTTTTCCGAAATACGCTAAAACGCCACGCTGAACGTGCTTACCACCTTGCGGTGCCAGATCTAACAATTACCCTATGACTTGAGAGCATTCACATACTCACATGACCATGAAATGCCGGAATTTAGTATTTTGCTTTTGCCGAATTGAACTAAGAAAGGGTGTTGGTACACACCGATTTGCGACGGCCTCGCGAGATCCCTTCGATATCCTACAATTTATTAGCACAGTTCTTATTTACAAACCATAATCACTAAACCCCAAAACTTACTTATCCATGATCGAACCATATCCCTAAAAAGCCTTCAAAACCTTACCTTTTGCCAAAATCGATAGCTAGCTCGAATCCGATTGCTCCAATGATTCACGCTTTTGATCCAACACTTAGGAAGACTCTAATCACCGAAAGAAAACATCGTTACAATCCCTTAAAGCCATATGCCCAAATCGATGACCTCCTAGATTTTAGGGATTTGGCTTTTTCAAGTTGTAAAATAATACTAGATCAAGTGATGAGCACTTACCACTTGTTCCTCTTTGATTTCTACGTAGATCTGATGCAGATTTATCCTCTAAACGATGGTAGAACTCGAATCTAGAAGATCTGAAGTTTCGGCTATAAGTCCCTAAATCTATGGTATTTCGGCTTTTTAGGTGATGAAGAAGATGATGGTTTGAGGCTATAACCTTGGAGTAACGATGCCGACAGATATTAAGGGTTTAGAGAAGATGAATGTTGATCACAAGGAACAAAAATACTGAAGGATTTGGCTTTGGAGAAATCGGCACAAGTAGTGAGTTTTCAAGATTTCGGCCTTTTAATGGCGATTGGTGATGAAGGTTTAATGGAAGATGGGATCGACAAGGAAGGTGAATAAGATGGTCGAAGGTTTCACTAGAAGGAGAAGCATAAAGGAAGAGAAAACATGGAGGAAAAGAGAAGAAGAAAATTCGCACAATGAGAAATAGACTTGTGTTTTCGGCTTTTGTGAGAATTCGTAAAAGATGAAAGAAAGCTTTCAGTGGCTAACCCTAATTCTCCAAGATAGAAAAGAAAAGAACCTAACCCTAATATTAAATTAGAGCAATCGCCCATCTCTAAGGCCCTTGTCGAAATTTACTTGTGTGATCACATGCCTAGTACATGCCTAAAATTAAAAGAAAAACAATATGCCTACCTTACAACTTGAACCTGGACCTCCAATTCCTTCTCAGCGCCATTTTTTAGGAACTTAGTGGCGTCACCTTGCCACTTTACCAAGGCCTTATTTGTGTCATAACTTACGCAGTTCTTCTTAAAAGCCCACTTAACCAAATCTCCTATTCACTTAAAAATCCCACCTTGATATTTTACCGTGTTTAGCTTAGTCTTGGGCCTTCTAAAGGTCTACTAACACATTTAAACATAATTACAATATTTAGAACATGAAAATTTCAAGATTTACTAAAATCACAAAACCCAAAAAAATCCCAAAATCGTGGTGTTACAACTAATATTTTTTTCCTTTCCAATAATAATAATAATTTTATAAATATATCTAATAATAAAATTTCAAATATCAATAATAATAATAATTTTCATAAAATTTTCAAACATACATATAGTAATATTTTTCTAATAATAATAATTTTATCTCATAATACTAATTAAAATTTCATAAAATTTAAAATATCCGTAATAATAAATATAGTAAAAATTTTCTAGTGGTAATTTAATAAAATAAATTTTTTTCTAAACGATAATATTTAAAACTTCCTAATTATTCGGGTTTTCTTCTATTCAATCCCGGACTCAAAACCCAACTCTTCTAGGCCCCAAATTCGAGGATGTTACAACTCTACCCTCCTAAAAAAATTTCGTCCTCGAAATTTCAAACTATCAACTAACCGTATTACTCAAGTCAAACCACTATGCTTTCACTGCAAGACTCGATTAAAAATAATTCTTAGTACGACCGAACATCTAATTATCGAAATAAAGAAACGTTTATCAGGCACGCATACAACTCGTAACATATATTTAAATAAAATAAGCTTGGCAATCCCGAGCTCGATGCTCCTTGGACCCACATCTAAGACATGCTCCTGTCTTCCTATGGCATTTACCCGAATGACGTCCTGCTGCGATCTTTGCAGATTGGATAGTTTGGTCGTGCCTTAACATGTTTTACGTAATCGAGGCTTGGTTTTCTAAGAACTAGAATCCTTCCTTTTCTTACACTCCAAGCACCCCGCTTGAAGCGCTTCCCTAATTTCCTTAATTTTTGTATCCAATACTTCCTCTACCACTTTCCTTACTAACTCGGCCGGTGCCTCAGCACCAAGCTCGAGTTACCGCTACCAAGTTGGCGGACTTTTCTTATCCTCGAATCCATATCAATACTCTACATTACCAAGACACATATCAATTAACTACAAAGATCTCAAAAATTTTACTATTTATTCACATGTCTTATGCAGAGATAGTATTTTCAAGTTTCTATTTTCACGTAATCATAGCCTAGCTACAGCCCCTCAGTATTCTAGAGTTTTTAGGGTTGCCCTAGTTATAATGTCATGATATGGTCTCGTTCTATCTACAATAATATCTTAATACAAAGGTAATATGAGGAATGTAAATACTTACAGACTTGGTGCCGGGATTCAGCAGCCACTTCCTTATCATCCATGTAAAAATTAAAACCATGTTTTTGTTTACTGAAAATAAAAAGATATCATTTGAAAACACTTTTATTTTAAAACTATTGATTTAACCCGTTTAACAAATAGAAAAACTTGAACATCTTGAAAAACTTACCATTTCCAAAAATACCCTTTTTAGGCCCAAGTTTTTGAAAAGATTTTCGGACCCGATCCACAATGAGTTGTTGCAACCTAGGCTCGATACCACTAAATGTAACACCCCAAACTGGCCCAGACGTTATGGCGAATCGACGTGCCACATTGAAGCGTTCAAAACATTCCAGACATTTAGGTGGAAAACTTCGTTGGTGTTGTAGAAGACACTTTTAAAAGTAGGTTAAAGTGAATGGAAGTCATGCACCGGTAGGAAACCAGAAAAGAGGAGGTGAGTCCGCTTGACCGCTTAAGTACCAAGCTCTTCCGGATCCAATCCTAGACATGCACACCACCATTGCCACACTCTAACATCTCGTATAATTTTGAGAAAATCGTTTGATTATGTCCGTCTTAAGAAAATGTTTAAGTTGAAAACGTTTGCTTAAAATATTTATTTCCTTGGAAAAACATTTACTTTATGGAAACTTTATGCGTCATCGTGATCTTTTAAAAATCAAGTAGTTTTTATAAAACGAACCCTAGTGCTAACCAGTTTAATAATCCCCAAAATAAAAATAATTAAAAAGAGCGGCCTTATTACAACTTTAAACATAATAAAATAAAATAATCCAAATTAAATGCTAAACTTATTTAAAATTGGCAATCCATCTTCATGGCCACTCTGAATCCCCTTGACTCCAAGTCCACCAACTAGGGCTCACTGCAAGGATGGAAGAGGAAGGGGTGAGTTTGGGAAAACTCGGTGTATCAGAAACCCATCCAAAGCCCAAATCACTCGAGCCCATTGGGCCTAAGCCCTATTCAGATAACAAGACACGAGAGGTCAAGCCCTTTTCGAATCACGTAGCAAGGCCTTAGCCCTTTTACATAACAAGTGTGGCCCATAGGCCCAATTCAAGAACATGAGTAACAACAAGAATAATGAATGCAAGCCCATCTGGGAGACTACTCAACCCACCAACCGCTACAATCGCCTGCACCAACCCTACACACCATGTGGGGAATATCTCAACCCACCCAAATTTCTACACACCACAGTTCTAAAGAACGCACTCAAATTCGGTCGATTGAGGCAAAGCCTCCAAGACGTGGTTGAACCACTTTCAAGACTTCCTCCATTAATACCCCAACCCCATGCAACAGATATTAATAAAAGCATATCATGTAAAATACAACATTGATCAATCATGCGATTCACCAATTTAAACCCTAGGGGTATATCGGTAATTTTACTCTTTAGGGGTAATTTCGGTAATTTTGCTCTTTAGGGGTAATTTCGTGATCTACGCTACTACACAAGCTAATTCAGTAATTTTTAACAGATTTATGCAATTTGATTCCACCATCTACCTAATGTGCTAATTTGCCCATCCCTTACCCATATTGGTCCGTAAGCCCATTGGGCCCGATTTTGGCCGTCGAGCCCCTTTTTCCGAAATACGCTAAAACGTCACGCGAACGTGCTTACCACCTTGCGGTGCCAGATCTAACAATTACCCTATGACTTGAGAGCATTCACATACTCACATGACCATGAAATGCTAGAATTTCGGCATTTCGGCTTTTGCCGAATTGAACTAAGAAAGGGTGTTCGGTACACACCTGATTTGCGACGACTGCTTCCGAGATCCCTTTCGATGTCCTACAATTTATTAGCACAGTTCTTATTTACAAACCATAATCACTAAACCCCCAAAACTTACTTATCCATGATCGAACCATATCCCTAAAAAGCCTTCAAAACCTTACCTTTTTGCCAAAATCGATAGCTAGCTCCGAATCCGATTGCTCCAATGATTCACGCTTTTGATCCAACACTTAGGAAGACTCTAATCACTGAAAGAAAACATCAGTTACAATCCCTTAAAGCCATATGCCCAAATCGATGACCTCCCTAGATTTTAGGGATTTCGCTTTTCAAGTTGTAAAATAATACTAGATCTGAAGTGATGAGCACTTACCACTTGTTCCTCTTTGATTTCTACGTAGATCGATGCGATTTATCCTCTAAACGATGGTAGAACTCGAATCTAGAAGATCTGAAGTTTCGCTATAAGTCCCTAAATCTATGGTATTTGGCTTTTTAGGTGATGAAGAAGATGATGGTTTGAGGCTATAACCTTGGAGTAACGATGCCGAGCGGATATTAAGGGTTTAGAGAAGATGAATGTTGATCACAAGGAACAAAAATATGAAGGATTTGGCTTTGGAGAAATCGGCACAAGTAGTGAGTTTTCGAGATTTGACCTTTTAATGGCGATTGGTGATGAAGGTCTAATGGAAGATGGGATCGACAAGGAAGGTGAATAAGATGGTCGAAGGTTTCGCTAGAAGGAGAAGCATAAAGGAAGAGAAAACATAGAGGAAAAGAGAAGAAGAAAATTCGCACAATGAGAAATAGACTTGTGTTTTCGGCTTTTGTGAGAATTCGAAAAGATGAAAGAAAGCTTTGGTGGCTAACCCTAATTCTCCAAGATAGAAAAGAAAAGAACCTAACCCTAATATTAAATTAGAGCAATCGCCCATCTCTAAGGCCCTTGTCGAAATTTACTTGTGTGATCACATGCCTAGTACATGCCTAAAAATTAAAAGAAAAACAATATGCCTACCTTACAACTTGAACCTGGACCTCCAATTCCTTCTCAGCGCCACTTTTTAGGAACTTAGTGGCGTCACCTTGCCACTTTACCAAGGCCTTATTTGTGTCATAACTTACGCAGTTCTTCTTAAAAGCCCACTTAACCAAATCTCCTATTCACTTAAAAATCCCACCTTGATATTTTACCGTATTTAGCTTAGTCTTGGGCCTTCTAAAGGTCTACTAACACATTTAAACATAATTCCAATATTTAGAACATGAAAATTTCAAGATTTACTAAAATCACAAAACCCAAAAAATCCCGAAAATCGTGGTGTTACAACTAATATTTTTTTTCCTTTCCAATAATAATAATAATTTTATAAATATATCTAATAATAAAATTTCAAATATCAATAATAATAATAATTTTCATAAAAATTTTCAAACATACATACAAGAATATTTTTCTAATAATAATAATTTTATCTCATAATACTAATTAAAATTTCATAAAAATTTAAAATATCCGTAATAATAAATATAGTAAAAATTTTCTAGTGGTAATTTAATAAAATAAATTTTTTTCTGAAACGATAATATTTAAAACTTCCTAATTATTCAGGTTTTCTTCTATTCGAATCCCAGACTCAAAACCCAACTCTTCTAGGCCCCAAATTCAGGATGTTACAACAGTAGTAGGGAGTTCTACCGATACAAGCATACCAGAATAGAGTCCCCTTTCTAACTTGTTTTGACCCTCGGAGACTCGAACTTGGGCCAGATCATCCCCACACACCTAGAACTCAATTAAAAATTATTTTAAAGTGTTTTAAATGACTTTTAAATGTTTATAAGTCATATGAATGTTTTATTTATTGTGTTATTTGATTGGTGCTTGTGTTGATTATTGAAGAGAAGCTAGTTTGATTTGCTTCGACAACGAATGTGGTGTCTTATATTCTGACCCGACAATCGAGTTGAATGTGGGTCTTAAAAAAATAGTTAAAAATAATGTGAAGTTTTTATGCAAATTTGTTCAGAAATAATGGGATTTTTAATATTTTAAGACCATAGTTTTATATAAAAATATATTATAGGGATTTCTTATCAGGTTTATTTGAAAATTTTTAAAATTTTATTAATTATTTGAATTATTAATTATTGTAGGTGTATTGTCACGTTAGTTTTATACCTACAATATTTTAGAAAATCTTATAAATGCATAAAATTTAAATTTATTGTATGAAGATTTAGCAATAAAATTTAGAATTGGTGTCTAGTTATCCATATAATTCTATTTAATTTGGGAATTAATGACAACAACCTTAGTTAAATAAAATTATATATTGCCCTTAATATATCACATAAGGATTCTAAACATTTGATATTTTGCATAATGAACTTAGTAATGAACTTGAATTAGATTAATATCTAGCTAGCAGTTAATATAAATTTATTTAATGAAGGACTAGTCACGGCATCTTTAGTTAAATAAAATTACTAAGGTTAAAATTCAGAAACAAAAGCATTGATTTTAATACTAAGAAAAATTATTATGTCTTTTCATAATTACCACAAGACTTATGAAAATGTATTTAATAATTTTTCATGTGGATAGAATTTTGTCTCGAAACAACATAATAATTCTATCATAAAGTGGATCTAAAAATTTGCGCCACAAATAATTTTTATGTCACTAGATTCATTAATTACATAATTTTCATTTATAAATTATAATTTATGTTTGCCTCAAATTTATGTTAAGCATGTGTCTTCATTTATTTTGTAATTTTACAACATGTGAATTTGTTTGATAATAGAGTAGATATCCTTGAATTAACTAGTGACAATTTTTGGTTATGTAAGGAAAATGTTTTCTTTCATACGGGGTGCTTAGATATTGATCATGCCATAAGGAAAGAAGAGCCACACATAATTGAAACGACACTTAGGCTAATCTTACTTTCTATAAAAATGGGGGTGGTCTAACCAGTTAAGTATCACGTTTATAAACAGAAAGATTTCTATTGATGTTCATGGCTTAATTGAGCAACAAGAGAATGTCCAAGAATTACTAACAGTTATTGAAAAATAGTTCAAGACTTCTCAAAAGTCATTAGCCAACATCCTAATCATGAAATTCACTAATGTGAGAGGTGTGAATGACCATATCAACAAGATGAGGGATTTAGCGGCTCAACTAAAAGCACTTGACGTTAAAGTGTTTGAATCTTTCCTAATGCACTTCATATTGAACACTCTTCCACCTCAGTATGGGTCATTTAAGATTTCTTACAACAAACATAAGGATAAATGGTCCATTAATGATCTTTTGGCCATGTTTGATTAGGAAGATGCTCGATTGATACTGGAAATAGGAGAGAGTGCACTAATGGCTACTCAAGGAAAAAAATAACTCAAGCCAATCAAAAAGGGAAGGCTAAAATGCATCCCCAAACTGACATAAAGAAAGAGTCTAAGTGTTTCTTTTGTAGAAAGAAGGGACACTTAAAGAAGGACTGTGTCAAGCATAAGAAGTGACTTGAAAAGAAAGGTAAATCAATCTCACTTGTCTGTTTTGAGTCAAATATGGTTTATGTAAGTTATAACAAATGGTGAATTGATTCTAGTTCTATAATTTGTCTCAAATTCCTTACAAAGATTAAGAAACCTACGGGAACCCGTGGGAGCTGAGTGATACATCTATTCGGATAATAAGATGCAGCTGCATGTGGAAGAAATTGGAACCTATGAATTAATGCTTAGAAGTGGTTTTTTTTTCATTATTCTAGTGATAAGAACTTGTTGGAAATAGTATTGTATGCAATGGTCTTTTCTTACTAAATTTACAAAATAATGCCACTCATAATATTATGCACATTCAATGCGATACCAAACGTTGTGTTATAAATAAAGCTTCCTTTATTTTATGGTATCGAAGATTAGGACACGTCTCCATTGACAGAATCAAGAGATTAGTAAATGATAGGGTACTAAGTACTTTAGATTTTACTGATTTCGGTACTTGTATAGACTACATCAAGGGCAAGCAAACTAACAAGTCAAAGATAGGTGCCAAGAGGACTTTGACCATATTGAAAATCATTCGTTCTAATATTTGTTGCCCAAATATGAATGCTCGAGACAAAAAATACTTCATCACCTTCATAGATGATTACTCGCGATACATGTATCTCTATATGTTTCATCACCAAAACGAAGCATTAGAAGCCTTTAAGGCTTTCAAGGTTGAATTAGAGAAGCAATGTGGTAAGCAAGTCAAGATTGTGAGAATTGATTGAGGTGGTGAGTATTATGGTAGATACATTGAGGATGGACAAGCACCTATCCATTCGCAAAGTTTCTTCAAGATAACGTTATAGTTGCTCAATACACCATCTCGGGCTCTCCTGATCAAAATGGTGTTGCAGAAAGAATAAATTGAACTTTAATGGACATGGTGCGAAGTATGCTTAGTAGCTCTAAACTGCCTAAATTCTTATGGGTTGAAGCTCTAAAAACGACTGTGTATATATTGAACCGAGTTTCGACAAAGATTGTCCTAAAGACACCTTTTAAGTTATTCAAAGGTTGGAAACCGAAATTGCTACATATACGAGAATGAGTATACTCATCCAAATTAAGAATTTATAATGCTAAGTTGAGCTTTGATATCTTGTTTGTGCATTAATAAGAAAAGTAAAACTGGTGAGAAAGTTCGAAAAAGTGAGAGAGAACATAGGCTTTAATAAACTAGGCTACTAACAAAAGCAACTAATTACAAACAAACAATTACAACTTGCTAACCAACTATAATAATCTAAGTATTTAGTTAACAAACTCTTAGCTTCAATAAAATTACAAATCTGCATAACTACAGACATATTTTAAAGAATGAACTTAGAAATGGGATTGTTAACCCAGTTTGTTAATGTTGTTACTTAGCATGTACACATTCTATAAGTATAAAGTTAAATTTCATGATTTATAATTTTTTAGTTATTCATCCATAATGTATAAATTAGTCAAAATTCAATTTAATTATATATTTGAAAAGTTTAAAATACATAGAATTTTAAATTCATAAATATTTATAAAAATTTCTAGTCATCCACTACATAATCATCTAACAAATTTATAAAAGTTTTATTATCTAATTTATACAATTTTAAAAATTCAAATACTCAAACCTAATTATATTTAATAAACAAAATCCCTACTATTATTTAAAGGGTTTTAAAATCATGTTATTATCATCCCTCTTTCATTTGTAATATGTATCAAAAATAAAATAAAATTATACTCTATTATTTAAAGGGTGAATTGAATTAGTGTTACCCATTAATCGGGTTATCAATTCAGTTATAAAATTATCAAAATTTCTTTTTTTTTAAAACAACAAATATTACTATGAGAGTATTTTTATTATTTTATATTTTATGTAAAATCTAGAAAATTATACTTAATAAAATTTAAACCTAATATTTAAATTTTCATTTTAACTAAAATCTCATTTAATTTTTATAAATATATTTATTACATAAATATTTTTTCAAATAATTTTTCAAATAATTTACTTATTATTGGAAAAATGCTTCCAAAATGATCAGACAAGCTTAGCATATTTGGGTTGCCGGCGTATGAATCTAAACCAACTAAATTGCGCAGGAATAAATTAGGCATGTGAGGGGACCATCAAGATATGTTTGAAACCAAGCCAATATTAGACGCTAGGGCTAGTAATAAATTAACCTCTCATGGTGGGATGATAATGATAACCTTCAACAACTGTGACTATTGCTAATTTATAAATAAATCAGATTTAGGGGAGAGGACTTTTGTTGTTTTCTGAAATTCACATGCTAGGGCTTTAATGCATGTATCATCATCTCATGTTTAAAAGCCCTTGAATTCTTGTTTTATGTATATATAAAAAAAGTCGTCTAATAATTTTTAAAAATACTATTTTATTTGATTTTTTCAATGCATCATCAATCAATATATTCATAAAATTTGTAACTAAAATTACAAGACTCAAGAATTCAATTTTAACATTAAACTAAAGCTAATATTAGGTTTTTAAAATAAAAAAATTTGATGAACTGAAATTAAAATATTTGTACTCATCAAATTTCAAGAACTCACAATTAAGATACTGATCACTTGTTTAAATGTATTGTTATAGATTTTATGCGACCACAACTTATGAAAGAATTATCATTTTTAGTGCGAGATCTAATTTTAAAGAATTATAATAATTCTACGTTACTTTAATTGATTTTATTAAATAATCGTTTAATACTATTTTATCCTATAAAAATATTATGTTTTTAAAATAAAACATCTCCCGTCATAACTTTTATTAAAATTTCATTTGCGTACATAGCACAAACACGATATGCTTAGTAATATAATAAAAATGAAACAATATATTTATTTAAACGCCATTCATTGGCTTTCAGTCAACTAAGGTTTTGGACGCCGCACACCCCCGCATCAAATCGTGTACTTTTTGGACAGCCGCAAATGCCTCTCCCATATCATCAATCACACAAGGAGTAATGAATTATTTTACACTCTAATTTAAAAATATATATTTTAATCTTTTATTTAATTTTTGTTTTATTAATTTTTAAATTTATATTTTTATTAAATTATCTCGAAATAAATAAAAAGTTGACCTCTCCTAATTTTATTAAGGTAATATACACATGAATAACATATTAGTATTTAATTATTTCTTTTAAAATTTAACGAATTCAAAAAATTATAATATTTAAAAAAATAAAGATCATTAAAATTATTAAAATATTATAAAACTTATAAAAATTTAATATTTTTAAATTTTAGAAAAATAAACAAATGTTAATATGTCATCCACGTAGCAATCTATTTTAAAATAATTTGATAAAAAATAAAAATTTAATGGCTAAAATAATTTTTCTTTAATAAAATTAGAGGACCACAAAAATCAATATGCCAACAAACAACCATTTAAAATTATGGTCTTATCCTTGAATCAAGTTTTAATTTACAACTTTTTTATAAAATAAGATTATAATACATTTACGATGTGGATAAAAATAGAACTATGTAATGAATATATTTACAAAATTTGATATAAATAATAAATGAGGCTTTTAGTTCAATAGTAAACTACAAATGTTGAAACTATAAAAGTATGAATTCAAATCCTATTATGTGTTTTTATGTTTCTATTTTTCTATATAAAATGTATAAGATGATAAAAACACTCCCAGAATAGTATAATTTACTTTCTAGAGTAAGGGTATTTCATTATTCCCAATTAAGTTGGTATTCAGTTGACTCGACCCCAAACTAGCCTTATTTGATAAACCATTGAAAAATTAAATCAATTGAAAATATTTCAATTATTTTTACACATGTTTCATAATCCAAAATAAAAACAATTTGATAGAATTTTTTACAAAAGTGTAGAAAATAATAATTAGATAAGAGCAACTTATCACTTAATGGAGAATATTTTCAATTAATTCTATTTTATTTTATTTATTTTAATATTATATTATCCCATTAAATTTTTACGTTTAAATATTTATTTTCGTTTAGAATAAGGTAAAATGTTTAAAATTTAAGGATAAATTGTTGAATATAATTTTTATAATTTAAAATTATATTTATCAAACAATTTAATTGTATTCCCTTTAATTTTAAGTAATATATCAAACGATGTTATAACTTAAAATTCAGTGTTTAAATTTTCTATATTAATTTTACAACACTTATTTTTTCAACAATTAATTTTTTTAATTTAACAAATGCACTTTTTTTTTTTTTGCACTCAGTTGGCCACTTGAACTACCAAAATGCATCAAAAAGGCTCTCAAACTTTTTGAAAAAGCAATTAAGCCCCTTTTTTTTTTTTTTTTGCATTCAATTGCTAAAATACATCAAAAAGGCCCTTTGACCATTAACTTTAACAGTTAACCATTAAAGCTAACCACCCCTAATTTTTTTCAAGAAAGTCACTATGTGTCATAACCACGGCGTGACATGTGGCAAAAATGATAAAATCAATAAAATTATAAAAATATTAAATTTTAATTAAAATATTAAAAATATTAAATTTTATAAAAAATGTAAAATTTTATAAAAATCATAAAAAATTATAAAATATAGAAAAGTGTAGAAATATATATAATTTTATAAAGTCGAAGAAAATTATAAAAATGTAAAGAATTATAAAATTTGTAAAAGAATTATAAAACTTATCATACCAAAAGAAGCATTTTATAATTTTTCTATAACTTTTACTGATTTTTATCTTTTATCATTTTTCGCCACATGTCACTGTTGTATTGCGACAAGTGATGGTTTTAACTGAAGAAAAAAATTTGGGGATCATTAACTTTAACGGTCAAAGGTTAAAGTTAATGGTTGCATTTTATAATTTTTTTAATTTTTAATAAATTTTAAATATTTTTTTATATTTTATAATTTTTTTTGTCACATGTGACACAATAGTTGTGACACGAGGTGACTTTAACTGAAAAAAAATTAGGGACAATTAACTTTAATAGTCAACAGTTAAAGTTTACGGTTAAAAGACCTTTTTGATGCATTTGACAATTGAGTGCAAAAAAAAAAAGAGTAAGGGTGCTTAATTTTTTTTTTGTAAAATTTTTAAGGTCTTTTTTATGCATTTTGACAGTTTAAGTACCCAATTGAGTGGGAAAAAAAAAGTAGGGGCTTAATTGTTTTTTTTTAAAAGTTTGAGGATTTTTTTATGTATTTTGAAAGTTTAAGTATCTAATGTGTGCAAAAAAAAAAAAGAAGAAGAAGAAGAAGCAAAGGTTTAATTTTTTTAAAAAAAGTTTGAAGACTTTTACACCCTTAAGCCAATAAAAACCAATTATATGAGAATATTTTTTGTCATTTTAAATTATGTAAAATTTAGAAAAATGCACTTGATGATATTCGAACCCAAAATAATAAATTTTAAATATCTTAACTGGAACATTTCAACTAAAGTATTATTTTTATAAATACATTTCTTACATTTTTTACTTACATAGTGGATATGTCGTAATCTAATACTTATTTATCTATATTGTACTATATTTAAGATTTTTATTGAGTTTGTATCACCCATCATCCGAATCTCAACTTACTCGTGAAGTTAATAAAAACACCTTATTTTAACAAAGTAATAAATATTATTTTGAAACAAATTTATCATTTTATATAAAAATCTAGAAAACTACTTGCAAAAGATAATATTTGAATCCAAAACATTATAATTTTAATCAATTAGTTCAATTAAAGCTATATTTAGTTATTATATTTTTTTTAAAAATTCTATTACTAACATTACTAACATCCTATGTATCATTTTACTTTTAATTTTATTCTATTATTTTGAATTTATTATTAAGAAAACTATTAAATGAAATAAAAAGATCAAATAGACTGATTGAATATTAATGACCTACTCGGTCAAATATAAGAAAACAAAGAAAAAAAAAAGAGAAATATGTATGTCGAACCCGAATAATTTAGCGGTAAATGCTATTTTTTTTTTAAATTAGGGTTTTAGGTTTTTTTCAAAAATTAAGAAAGTAGGTCGCTTTTAGAGAGAGAAAAAGAAAATGCACCTAGCTAGGTGCGTTTTTTGTACAATTGACAAGAAAGCGCATTGTAACGCCTCAAAAATCTCGAACTTTCTTTTTTTCGGTTTTGATAAAAGATGTGCTTAGTATTCCTAGTCAAGTGTTATTTATGTGATAATAGGTCGTGGTTAAGTTTTGAGTTCGAACTTTGGGGTGAAAGAAATTATAGTTTAATAATTAAAAGAACCTTGATGGCAAGTAGTTTGGTTCTTAAGTAAATGAAGGAGGAATTGGACATAAGGAGCCTTGTGTTGGAGTGGTAAGTAGCGTCACATGTGGGGCTTAGAGGTGGCCTCACATGCATGGCAAGGAGGTTTGGGGTTCAAATCCCTCCTTGCTCAAAAGAAGGATTTATTTTTGCTCAATAAATGGCCAGTAGTGACGTTGGATGTGAACTCTGAAGGGAGTGATCTGAGGAGAAATTTAAGGAAAGGATTAAGGAGTTATCAGGGAGAAAAGTTAGGAGATAAGGGGTGCAGAGAAGTGGAGCCGAATTGGGAATTTGGGGATAGGTAAATTCGGCTATATTATATATAGGTGCCAATTTTGGGGATTCTAGGCTAATACCGAATTCTCCCTTTCTATTTTACCGAAAACACTTTTCTCTCCAAATATCTAAAAGCCAAAATCCCTTATTCTTTCTCTTTTATTTTATGCCGATTTCTTCCCTTCATTTCTCATCAAACTCTTTTCTTTCTTGCTCCTAGTTATTTTCTCTAAAGCCGAATATCTTTTGGCCAAAATCCTATTATGCCACCCCTTTTTCTTCAACGTTGGCCGATTGATTCTTGTGTAAGTGCTTTACTTTCTTTTAGCTGGTCTTCCTAGTACTGATTTCTTCTCTCCCTCACTCTTTCTAAATCGGTTTTGGTAGGGGATTAGTATCGAATCTCAAATTTTAGATCTCTGCCGAATTGCTTCTTAGGCGTTTTGGGGTTTTGGGTAAGTTTTCCTCTTTTATTGGTTAAGGTTGGCCGAATGGTCATGGATTATTTAAGAGTGACTTAAGATGATTGCAAGTCACTTGTTGTTTAGTTCTTAATGATTAAGATTGATGCAGATTTAAGAAATACTCATGATTAGTGATCAAGGAAGGGTTGTTAAGGCTTGTCATTCAAGGTTCGTGGCTAAGGAGATTACGGCACGTCTTAGTACCAGGTGTGTACATACACTGCACACACACAGTAAACCGAAAAATCTCAAAATGCCAAAAAGCCGAAATGCTGAAAAGCTGAAAGTTTGGCTACAGTAGTCTTGCGAGTGCGCGAACACTCGTAAGTGGGGAAACCGATATGTTATCAGAGGCCCCATGAGCGATTCCATGGACTTGGGCCGTGTATTGGCCAATGGGGCCAGAATGGCTAAATGGGTCGATGGGCTGTAGGGCCCATAATAGGCAAAATTGGCAATTTGATACTATGTAATGAAAAATCATATGATTGCATGACTATGAATGTGATTGGGCCTGATGGGCCATATGAATGTGATTGGGCCTGATGGGCCATATGAATGTGATTGGGCCTAAAGGGGCCAAATGAATAAATATGGATCTATTAGTGTTTAGTAAGGGGTTGTGAACCTAGTTTTTGGTAACTACTCAATTAGACATAAAACTTAAATAATTAATTAATTGCGACCGTGGACGAGTCATAAGGTTAAGATGTGGCAATGGGTATATGCATGTTTAGGATTGGATCTAGGGAGAGCTTAGTACTTAAGCGGTCTTAATGACTCACCTCCTCTTCTCTGGAATCTTACCTAGTGCATAGTATCTGTTCATTTTAGCCAACGAGGACTTGTTAATGGGCCAAGGTAAGTAATAAACCCATAATAAAGATAAATTACTGAAATGCTCCTAAGGGAAAAAATGACTAAAATACCCCTACGTGTGGAATGTAAGATTTATGGATGTTACATTTATATCTGTTGCATTCATAGGACAGTCTGATTAGGTTGCATATGGGTTGGGATTTATGGAACATTGGAAGAATATGAGTATCGCATGGTTGTTGACGATCGTTGATCCACCGATGGCTTTTTAAGCCCAATATATGAGTAGCATCTTGTTGCAACGTTAGGTAGTACCTTAACCGGGCTACCATTGGAGTGTATCAGATGGGTGGGTCGATATTTATATCCCCACATGGTGTGTATCAGGGGATGGAGATGGTGTGTAGTGGTTGGATGGGTAGGATTCATGCATATTTGATTGCTTTACATCTATTCTGATATTGAATTGGACTCAGGCCCAAAAAGACTTGCTATTGCATGCTTTACTATTTGCCGAGGGTTTTGTACACTGAGTTTTCGAAAACTCACCCCCTATTTTATTTTTCTCAGGTGATCCTCAGTAGGTGATTTGATGGTTGGAGGAACTCCGAGGTGGCCAGCTAGCAAGATGACTTGGACCTATTTTCTTAAGCTTATAATTTCTAGTATTTTAAGTTATGTCAGTCCGGATTGTAATAAGGCCTATTCGCTAGATATTATTTCATTATCATTACTACGCTTTGAAACTAAATACAAACTGAATGTTATTTAATTTTCTCTTTTGAAGGGTTTTCAATGAAAACAAGGTTTTTGATAAAACACTTCAATGTGACACGCTGGATCCAGCCATAACATCCAGGCCGAGTTTGGGGTGTTACACGCATCTAGCTAGATGTGATTTCCCTCAACGGTCAATTCCTAATGGTAAGAAAATTTAAATGGCCAATGGCCCAAATGGCAACCTTTTTTATATTCTCGTCTAAATGGCCAACAACCCAAACGATCAACTCTCTCAATTTTCTCAAGCTCTTATTCTAAACTTTTTTATATTCTTGTTTAAAAATATCATTTTTTTATTATTTCATATTTTATTTGTTCAGATTAAGTTTTCATAAATGGCAACCTCTATAATTCGTTTTGACGATAAGCACATTTATACTGCTTAAGTAGTAATGGTAAGGCGAAATTTTAAATTTCGTTATTTTCAATTAAGTTAAATTAATTTTTTTAATATTTTAAAATAATTTTTTGTCATTATAAATAGGCAAATGATTTACAATTGTGCTATTCAGTTTGAATGGATGCTATATGCCGACACCAATATCATATCTTGCATCCTGCAATAATTGTTAGTCAATTGGAGGATGTGGGACACGAAGGTGTCATTGATAGTGCACGCGAAGGTGGAAATACACGAAATAGATCGGGTGATGCGGCAGTTCGAGTGGAGGCAACAAATTTTGCCTTCACCACGACACACGGATGAACTGCACAATGTGAACCTTCTGTGGAAGTACGATGAGGACTGGAAAGAGATTCACAAGGACTACATAGACGCTTGGGATCATAGGATGGAATTATTACCCATCTGCAAACCATTTTTCTCAATAGTCACGGTGACTTGTTTAGAGTACACGTCGTGGTTCAAAGTTTTTGCTAAGCCGTATATACTATTGGTGGAGGCGAGAGATAGGTAACTTCGCCAGAAGAGGCAATATCGACTACCCTAGCAGTGTAGGGCTCGACGTGATCGCACGATAGGTTCGTCATCAGCTTGAACCAAAAAAGCACCGCCTATGTCTACGTAATAACTCGGTCAATTAGCTCTACTTATTCCTAGTCATTTCATTAACCTCGTGTTTTTTTACAAGCATCGCACATCCTTGATTCTTCTATTCTTGCAGGTATATATTTAGGGGCACTGGCATCCCCTACATTCTATACCCCTATACCGATTTCGATTATGTCGCATATGTCGAGCTAGATGTCGTTGCATATACCTTAAACGATGATGACACCGATCCAGCAATCGATGTCAGTTTTGATGCCTGAGTCAATGTCAACATATACGGGTTTTGGGACACCATACACTTACATATCAATAGTGTCTCAAACATCCACCGCATCATTGTTCTATCAAGGTGGGTCATCAGCCCAACCATCTTCTACTAAAGTGGAGGATACATGATGGGAGGTTAGAACGGTACTGCACTTGAGCACAGAAGAAGAAAATGGAGACCAAGTGGAAGAAGAAGATGAACACAACGACGAAGGCGAATACGGAGACAAACATGAAAGACGATGGTGAAGATAGAGACAATGACAATGAGGGTGAGGGTGGGGGTAGGAGTGAAGACGAACATAACGATAACGATAGAGAGAACTAGTTTATAAGCCCTCGGTAACAATTGTACACAGAAATCCTCCTCGCGACTGTCAGCCACCATTGTGCGATACACATTCTCCCTAGCGCCGCTGATGATTTATTTTTTACCTTATCTATTACAATATAAATATAGATAACATCAACAAAGAAACCATAAAATTTCATTGTAAATCAGATATTTCTCTTTGTTACATTCTAATGTAAGTTGTATGCAAGTTGTAGCGACGTAAAAAATTTCGCTTTTGGTCGCTAATTAAGGCGATTATTTGAAAACTTAAAAATCGACTTTCGATTTTATTAAAAAAAGAGTCGCCACCGATCTTTTTTTTCTATGTGTGACCGGACACCTAATAAATCATCCTTTTTTAGAAAAGAAAACTTATTCTTGCACAAAAATGAAGGCCGAATTTAGGTCTACGTCAAAAGCCAGAGTAACGTTGGGTTCGGGAGTCGGTTACGCGCGAGGAAGGTATTAGCACCCTCGCGACGCCCAAAATTGGTATCTTATATATTAAACACGTGTTGTCTTGATTTTCAAAAATACGAATTCAATTTGACATTTAAGTGTGATCCGATTGAAGGAAATGAGAAGTTGTAAGTTTTTGGTTTTTTTAGAAGGATATCCCGTTTTTAACACGAGCTGACTACCTTCACCCAACATAGCAATGAAATCAATGACTTAATGTTAAAATCGGTACATTGCCTTATTCTTAAAATTAAAATGTAAAAAGTTTCTAAAATGATAGTAAAAAAATTTAAGAATATTATTGTAAAAAATGCGAATAGTGATGTGAATAATAAAGTATATAAAATATAAAATATTAAAATATCAAAATATTAGAATAATAATAATTAATATTGACAAATAAAAAATAAAATAGAAATAAAAAATGTACATAATATATATATATTAGAAATAATAATGATGTTTAAAAATAATACTATTAATAATACTACATAAATATGTACATATATAAAAAATAAATACGTGATAATATTAAAAATATGTACATAATATAGTGTAAAAATACATACATAATATAATTAAAATATATACATAAGATAACATGTAGAAAAAAATATATAAATAATATAGTATTAAAGATATATACATAAAATAGTATAATATATATATACGTAATATAGAATTTAGAATATACCTAATATATTAAAAGAATATATATATATATATAATATAATATTAAGAAATATAATAATAACAAAAAAGAGAGGAGAGAGTGGGTGATTTCGCCACAAGGCAAGCCACCGTCGATCCACGGACCATGCACGACCAATCGATTGCCATCAGACACTGCAATGGGACCTCAAAAAAACTTTTTCGGTAAAAATGAGAAAGCTTCCTCCTTTTATTTTTACTTTCGTATAAAAGAAACAAAATAAAACTGAAAGGAAAACAATAAGCAAACAAAGAACTTAAAACGAGAATAGACAAAGAAACCTCTTTTGCTTTAATCTTTGATTAATCTCCAAAAAAAAACTAGCCTCTCCAAAAACTAGCCTTTACAATAACTCTTCTCCTTGATTACTCTCAAAAAACCTCTCAAAAATCCTTTACAATAACTTTCTCCCCCAAAACTTCTTCCTCTCCTAAATACAAAATATGAGAAGGCTTATATAGCCATTTACAAAATATTTTTTATTGTTTATGTCTTCATTTGTAGGTACAAGTGGTGGTAGAGTGTGGCTAGTGGAGTAGGTAGTGGAGCAAGTGTGGCTAGTGGAGTTGGTGGTGGAGCAAGTGTGACTAGTGGAGTTGGTGGTGGCAAAGGCTAGGATTTAATTGAGAAAAGTTTAGGTTGTGGGCTAGGTTTTTTATTTTAATTTGGGCTTAGGGTTTGGGCCATTGGGGTTTTGATGTAAATTGGGCTTAGGGTAGTTAAGATTTTGAGTTTTGGGTTTAATTTTGGTGGGTTAGGTAAGGCTAAATTGGGTTTTGATGTAAATGGATTAAAATTGGCCTACAACAGCTGCCCCTCTTTGCTTATTATCGTGTAACGGGAATAAAGTAAAGACACAAAGAAAGGCCAATTTTGCTCGGTCTTACTAAGTATGGACTTCTTTGGTGCTCTTCTCATCCAGGTAGTCTCTTTCCAAACCACTGTATCTTGTTTTCTTGATCAAATCAACTGCATCTTCTGATATATTCCTTGTAGCTTCGATCTACTCCAATGTGACTTCAAAAAGATAGGATTTATAGCTTCAATCTGCTCTTCTATCGCTTTAGTCAGATAAAGTTTATGGTCTTCTCTTCTGCAACTTTTAGAAAAGCAAGATCTGATATCCTCGATCCGCTCCACTGCAACTTCAATTAGCTTCACTGTAACTTCAGGGATATAAAATCTGTGTCTTCGATTAATTCCAGTCTTTATTCTTTACTCGGCCTGTGATCCAGAGCTTAACTCATTTCTCGCAATATGAATTGACTCTTTAAAACTAGACATTGAAAACATAAATTGAAAATAGCTCAGCACGTGAGCCAAGGCTCAACTCACTTCTCGCAATATGAGTTGATTTTTAAAACAAAATTTGTAAAACAGATTTTGAAAATATCTCGGTATGTGACCCGAGGCTCAACTCACCTCTCGTAATATGAGTTGATTTTTGCAAAGCATAAATTAAAAAAAAACATCAATTGAAAATACCTCGGCGTGTGACCTGAGGCTCAACTCACCTCTCGCAATATGAGTTGATTTTTTTGACAAACATAAATTGAAAAAAAAAAAGAAATTGAAAATACCTCAGCGTGTTCTGAGGCTGAACTCACCTCTCATAATATGAGTTGATTTTTTGGAAAAACAAAATTTGAAAAATGAATTTGAAAATACCTCGGCGTGTGAGTCAAGGCTCAACTCACCACTGCAATATGAGCTGATTTTTTGAAACACGATATTGAAGAATGAAATGGAAAACACCTCAAGATCTTGAGGTTCAACTCACCTCTCGCAATATGAGCTGATTTTTTGAAAGATAGAAATTGAAAATACCTCAACGTGTCTTGAGGCTCAACTCACCTCTCGCAATATGAGTTGATTTTGACAAACAAAATTGAAATTACCTCAGCGTCTTGAGGTTCAACTCACCTCTCGCAATATGAGCTGATTTTTTGAAAGACGAAATTGAAAATACCTCAACGTGTCTTGAGGCTCAACTCACCTCTCGCAATATAAGTTGATTTTGACAAACAAAATTAAAATTACCTCAGCAGTGTCACGAGGCTCAACTCACCTATCGCAATATGAGTTGAGTTTTTTGAAAAACAGAAATTGAAAATAGAAATGGAAAACACCTCAGCGTCTTGAGGTTCAACTCAGCTCTCGCAATATGAGCTGATTTTTTTGAAACACATAAATTAAAAAAATTAAAAACAGAATTTGAAAGGACCTCAACGTGTGGCCCGAGACTTAACTCACCTCTCGCAATATGAGTTGATTATTTCGAAAAGCAGAAATTGAAAATACCTCAGCGTGTCCCGAGGCTCAACTCACCTCTCACAATATGAGTTGATTTTTTTGATAAAAATAGAATTTGAAAATATCTCAGCGTGTCCTGAGGCTCAACTCACCTCTCGCAATATGAGTTGATTTTTGACAAATAAAAATTGAAATTACCTCAGCGTCTTGAGGTTCAACTCACCTCTCACAATATGAGCTGATTTTTTTGAAAGACAGAAATTGAAAATACCTCAACATGTCTTGAGGCTCAACTCACTTCTCGCAATATGAGTTGATTTTTTTGAAACATAAATTAAAAAAACAAAAATTAAAAATACCTCAGCGTGTCCTGAGGCTCAACTCACCTCTCGCAATATGAGTTGATTTGAAAAGAAGAATTTGTAAGGCAAAAATTGAAAAACAGAAATTGAAAATACCTCAGCGTGCCCTGAGGCTCAACTCACCTCTCGCAATATGAGTTGATTTTTGAAAAACAGAAATTAAAAATACCTCGGCGTGCCCCGAGGCTCAGCTCACCTCTTGCAATATGAGTTGATTTTTGAAAAGCATAAATTGAAATTACCTCAGCGTGTCCTGAGGCTCAACTCACCTCTCGCAATATGAGTTGATTTTTTGAAAAGCATAAATTGAAAAAACGAAAATTGAAAATACCTCAGCGTGTGACCTGAGGCCCAACTCACCTCTCGCAATATGAGTTGATTTTTTTGAAAGACAGAAATAAAAACATCAAAATACCAAAAGATGTCATCCGGTGGAACTCGGTGTCCTTTCCTTTGATTCAAGATCTGACTATCATCGAAACCTCTTGTTCTCTTTGAAATACATGTATATGTCATGCATGATGTTATCATGATATGCACATGTTTGCCTTAAATGCCTTTATGCCTACATGATCATGCTATCGCCTTAGGCTTGCTTGTCATATGTCCCTTTCCGTCATGATTTTGATGATCTGCATTCATTGCTTTGACTCTTGACTTTCTCTTGTGCCTGTGCAGTCTTCTAGCTTCACGACTAATCTGCGTTTCTCGATATCGCTCTTTTGCCCTGGTTGAACTTTGTCCTTGCTTTGAGGCTCTTGTACTTATCAAATTCTTATCCGGGTAATGCTTAGCACTTCTTTTGTTTAGAGTATGTCATTTCACTATTTATCATGTAAATGAACCACATAATGAGATGCGTGAAAATGGTCAGGTAGAGGACAAAAGGATACCTCACATTTATTCATTTCAAATGTAGCAAACAAAGAAAGTTAATCAATGATAGTAAAAAAAGTGTCATAAAGAGAAAGGGGGTCACATTTCAACAAATACAAATGCTCTAGATATTCAACGCATGAACTCTTCCACGTTCCTCAATCAAGAATCTTTTCGAGCATGGATTTCTTGCGTAAGAGATTTCGAGTTTTCAGAAATGCTTCAAATACTGTAGTCTCTCTGTTTGACCCACCGTTCAAAACACCTTGCTTTTTAAGCCAGTGCTTGCTTCATTAGAATGCCCTTTCGGGTTTTCATCCTAATCTTTTGTGTTAATCAAGACGCCCTTTTCGGGTTTTCACCTTTATCCCTCTCTCTTTTTCTTTTTTCTTTTCTTTTCTTTTTTTTTAAGATACCCTTTTTTGAGTTTTCATCTTGATTTTCCTTGTTTTAAGCATAATATTTCTTCACATCATCTGAATTCACTAGATTCGGTAACTCCTTCCCATCCATCTCAGTGAGAATCAAAGCTCCACCTGAGAATACTTTCTTTACGGCATATGGTCCTTCCCAATTTGGGGCCCATTTTCCTCGGAAGTCCTTTTGTATTGGGAGAATCTTTCTCAGCACAAGTTCTCCTTCGTGGAATTCTCTTGACCGTACTTTCTTGTCATGGGCCGCGATCATTCTCTTTTGGTACATCTGTCCGTGACAAATTGCCTTTAGACGTTTTTCTTCGATGAGGTTTAATTGATCATATCGAGCTCGAACCCATTCTGCTTCTTCTAGTTTCGATTCCATTAAGACTCGTAGAGAGGGGATCTCAACATCGATAGGTAGCACAGCTTCCATTCCATATACCAGAGAGAAAGGAGTTGCTCCCGTAGATGTCCGCACAGATGTACGATATGCATACAAAGCAAATGGTAGCTTCTCGTGCCAATCTTTATATGTCTCGGTCATTTTCCCAATAATCTTCTTAATATTCTTGTTGGCCGCTTCAACAGTTCCATTCATTTTTGGGCGATAGGGTGATGAATTATGATGCTTTATTTAAAATTGTTCACACACCTCCTTCATCATCTTGTTGTTCAGATTCATGGCGTTATCTGAAATGATTCTTTCAGGCAAACCATATCGACAAATAATTTCCTTTTTCAAAAACCTGCAAACTGTAGTCTTCTTCATGTTGGCAAATGAAGCGGCTTCTATCTATTTTGTGAAATAATCAATGACCACAAAAATGAATCGGTGTCCATTAGAAGCTTTTAGGGAAATTGGCCCTATAACATCCATGCCCCCACATAGAAAAAGGCCACGGAGAAGTCATGAAGTGAAGGGGCAAAGGGGTCGCATGAATTTTATCACCATAAATTTGGCATTTGTGACATTTTCATGCAAAACTAATGCAGTCACTTTCCATCGTCAGCCAGTAATAACCGTCTCATAATCTTCCTGGCCATAGTAAAACCATTGGCATGTGTCCCACAAATTCCCTCATGGACATCTTCAAGTATTTTTCGGGCTTCAACAGCATCTACGCATCTCAAGAGCACCTGATCTTTTCCTCTTTTGTACAGGATGTCCCCATCAAGAACGAATCCCGCTGGCATTCTTCTGATTGTTCTTTTGTCGTTCTCATTTGCTTGTTCGAGGTACTTTTGATTCTTGACGTATTCTAAGCTATCATGGAACCATGGCCATCCATCTGGCTCTTTCTCAATGTTGAAACAATGTGTAGGGACTTCATATATGCTCATTTGAAGAGGCATTATTTATGTTTCTCTATTTGCTTTGAACATTGAAGCCAAAGTGGCCAGGGCATTAGCCAATTGGTTTTCTTCTCGTGGGAAGTAATTAAAAGTTATTTCTTCGAATTCTTTAATCAGCTCTGCCACTAGATCACTGTATTTAACCAATTTCAGATCCCTCACTTCCCAATCTCCACGGATTTGGTAAATTACCAACGTTGAGTCTCCATATACCTCTAAAGTTTTGACGTTTCGTTTAATAGCTGCACGAAGTCCCATGATACAGGCCTCATATTCTGCTATGTTATTGGTACAGAAGAAATTCAGCCTGGCAGTGAATGGATAATGATTCTCGTCTGGTGAGACTAGGATTGCTCCAATTCCATGCCCCAAGGCATTCGACGCACCATCAAAACTCATCTTCCATGGCTTCTCTTTTAATGACTCAGATTCCTTTTCTGTGATGCACATTAAGTCTTCATCTGGGAAATCGAATCTCAAGGGCTCATATTCCTCTGTCGTTCGAGTCGCTAAGAAATCAGCTATTGCGCTCCCTTTTATCGACTTCTGACTTACATAGGCAATGTCGTATTCCGATAGGAGGATCTGCCATCGTGCCATTCTTCCTGAGAGTGCCGATGATTCCATCGTGTATTTTATTGAGTCGAGCTTTGAAATTACCCTTGTCGTATGATACAACATATATTGCCTGAGTCTCCGAGCTACCCAAATTAGAGTGCAACAGTATTTTTCAATGGACGGATACTTTGCCTCATATTCAGTGAACTTTTTGCTGAGGTAGTAGATCGCCTTTTCTTTCTTTCCTGACTCGTCGTGTTGCCCCAGTACGCAACCCAATGAATTTTCAAACACAGTCAAATACAATATCAATGGTCTTCCCAGAGTTGGCGGTACTAGCACTGGAGGATTAGAAAAATATTGTTTTATCTTATCAAAGGCCACCTGGCATTCCTCATTCCATTCTCCCGGGTTATGTTTTTGAAGAAGCCAAAAAATTGGGTCGCATTGGTTGGTAAGTTGAGCGATGAATCGGGCGATGTAGTTTAATCTCCCTAAAAATCCTCTGACTTCCTTTTGTGTGCGTGGAGGTGGTAACTCTTGAATGGCTTTTATTTTATCTGGATCAACCTCGATACCTCTTTCACTGACAATGAAGCCTAACAACTTTCCCGAGGTAACCCCAAACGTACATTTGGCTGGATTAAGTTTTAGCTAAAACTTTCTCAGCCTTCCAAACAACTTCTTGAGGTTCACTACATGCTCTTCTTCCCCTCGGTATTTAGCAATCGTATCGTCGACGTAGACCTCTATTTCTTTATGCATCATGTCATGGAATAACGTCACCATAGCCCTCTGATATGTTGCCCCAGCATTCTTTAACCCGAATGGCATCACTTTGTAACAGAATGTTCCCCACATTGTTACGAAGGTAGTTTTCTCCATATCCTCAGGGGTCATCTTAATCTGATTATACCCCGAGAATCCATCCATGAAAGAAAAAAATGAATGTTTTGTTGTGTTATCTGCCAACGTATCAATGTGTGGTAAGGGAAAATTATCTTTAGGACTTGCTCGATTCAGGTCACGGTAATCCACGCACATTCGTACTTTGTCGTCTTTCTTTGGTACTGGGACTATGTTAGCCACCCATTTTGGGTATTTGGAAGCTTGTAAAAAACCCGCATCAAATTGCTTTTTGACCTCTTCTTTTATCTTTAACAGCATCTCAGGTCTCATCCGTCTTAGCTTTTGCTGAATGGGTTTGCATTTTGGTTTCAGTGGGAGTCTATGGACTGCTACATCTTCATCCAATCCTGGCATGTCTTGATATGACCATGCGAATACATCTTTGTACTCGCGGAGCAAAGCAATCAAATTATGCCTGGTGGCCTCTGAAATAGAGGTCCCAATTTTCACTTCTTGCTTCTTTTCTTCAGTTCCCAAATTTATTGTTTCCACAGATTCTTGATGAGGCAAAATTTGTTTATCCTCTTGTTCCACCATTCTTAGCAAGTCAGGCGACGAGACATAGTCTTCAGTATTTTCTCCGGCTTTAAATTCTCCTAAACAAACAGCCTTCTCAAAATCGATTTCAGGACTCGTAACGGGTTTGTTTATGCCATCGATATCTGAGCACCTGAAAGTTGAATGGAAAAGGAAACTATAGAGGAGCATCAAAGTATTGGGACCAACAAGCATAATATTATGACATGATGTGAGATATATGCAATGACTGGCTGTGAAAAGAGGGAAAAATTATGAAGTTAATGAGAATGAAAAGACCATGACAAAATGCATCTCATTAATGTTCACTTAAATGATAAAGAGCAAATCATAAGCTCTAGCAAAAGAATCCCTACTATTACTTAGGGATACACAAAAAGAAGAGTGTTAACATTGAGCATTACTCTAGAGAAGACTTAAGAAACTTCAAGGAGATCCACAGCAGTCCAATTGTTCAAAATGAATCCAGGAGGACAAGGGCGTATCATTGAAACATTTTTAATTGCATTATTTCCTTTGTTAATGATATTTATACTGATATTCTGAAGACCCCTTTCAATTAATACCAGCGTGCTTCTTGGATTATCTTGCCCGGGGTATATCATTCATGCAGATGTAAATGTTTTTGACAAAGGAGGGTACGTTATAGGCTTTCATTCTAATTCTTGGCCTAAGGCTCTTACAATCCTCCTTTCTCGATCTTTCTGTAATTGTTTTCTTCTTTGTTGCATGTCTAGCTGGAACCCCAAACCGTATCGGGCCTTATGGTGCACTGGCTTTAGAGCCCTGACTATTCCTTGCAGATACCTTCCCAAACCTTTCCTTACTCGGGCTCCTTTTCCTTTGACCAAAGCAGTCATCATCTCCATCTTTTTAGCCATTTGATCCCTTTGCTCGAGCGATTCCTCTCGAGATCTCACTATTAAGTTTCTTGTCTCTTGCTGTGACTTAGCCAGTTGTTCTTGTAATTCCCTTTGGACTCTTTCTATTCTTTCGATTCTTTCATTGAACTCAGCCTCAATTGTTCTAGCTTGTCGACGCGTTCTATACGAATAGTGTGATTCCAGATTTGAAGTGTTGTGATTGTGAATTATATGATTCTAACCTTAGCGAATGATCATGGGATAGATATATGCAATGAATGAATGAGTGCATAAATGAATGTCAATCATAAAAGATATGCAAGAAATAGGTGTTGATTTCAAGATAGCCCCTATTTAGGCATTTCATTCATCAAAAGAGTCTATTACACAATGCTTCGGTCACTCGTATAATTGACTCCTCCATTAGAAACCCATTTTTGGCAACCATTCTCTAATCAACACATTCCTAACAAGATGCCTATAATACATGATGAAAATAAAGCAAAGACGAACAACCCTGGTTTGTAGTCAAATATAGGAAAAAAAAATCATGGATAATTTATCAAATTACGCTACCCGATCTAGTTTATTAAACCAACCCAATTCCCTTGCATACAAAGTGAAAGTGCAAAAGGTAAGAGGCGTTTCTCTCGTGTACTTATTTTGGAGACTATGGAACAAGCGGAGGTTCGGCATGGCTCTAGTTAGGGGGCTCGTATGGTTCACTATATGCGGTTTTGGTTCTAGATAGGTACTCGAATTGTTCGTGCTATAGTCTACTAAGACTAGTACGAAGTCTCGGTCATGGCCCATCATAGGCTTACGAGATCAATTCGAGGGATTACATTTACTTATGCCTATACGGAGGGACAAGTTAACTCTCGAAAGCATAAGTCATATGTAACCCGAAAGTATTCACTAGCCTGTACAGAGGGACGAGTTAACTCACGAAGGCATAGCGTTTACTTTCACTTAAACGAATGAGGCCCGGGTAGAGAGCTCATGTTATGCAAAGATGCTCGTGCGCGGTGTGTGGGGAGAAACTCACAAACCTTTACGTTTTATTTAAAAAAATAAACCAAAACTAAAATCACAAAAATTTAAAGCTGAAAAATAACCGGATAAAACAAGTTAGAATATATACAACACGATGCAAATGCATGATTTTTTTGAAAATAAAAAATTTGAGGATCACGACTAAATGTTAATTTGAAGAAGGAACTTTGAAAATTTTGACAACGTGAGTTTAATTCGACTCGACTCTCAAAAAGGGTCCCCAGCAGAGTCGCCAGCTGTAGCGACGTAAAAAATTTCACTTTCGGTCGCTAATTGAGGCGATTATTTGAAAATTTAAAAACCGACTTTTGATTTTATTAAAAAAAGAGTCGTCATCGATCTTTTTTTCTAGGTGTAACCAGACACCTAATAAATCATCCTTTTTTAGAAAAGAAAACTTATTCTTGCACAAAAATGAAGGCCGAATTTAGGTCTACGTCAAAAGCCAGAGTAACGTTGGGTTCGGAGTCGATTCTGCTGCGAGGAAGGTATTAGCACCCTCGCGACGCCCAAAATTGGTATCTTATTAAACACGTGTTGTCTTGATTTTCAAAAATACGAATTCAATTTGACATTTAAGTGTGATCCGATTGAAGGAAATGAGAAGTTGTAAGTTTTGGTTTTTAGAAGGATATCCGTTTTAACACGAAGTGACTACCTTCACCCAACATAGCAATGAAATCAATGACTTAATGTTAAAATCGGTACATTGCCTTATTCTTAAAATTAAAATGTAAAAAGTTTCTAAAATGATAGTAAAAAAATCTAAGAATATTATTGTAAAAAATGCGAATAGTGATGTGAATAATAAAGTATATAAAATATAAAATATTAAAATATCAAAATATTAGAATAATAATAATTAATATTGACAAATAAAAAATAAAATAGAAATAAAAAGTGTACATAATATATATATATTAGAAATAATAATGATGTTTAAAATAATACTATTAATAATACTACATAAATATGTACATATATAAAAAATAAATACGTGATAATATTAAAATATGTACATAATATAGTGTAAAAAATACATACATAATATAATTAAAATATATACATAAGATAACATGTAGAAAAAATATATATATAAATAATATAGTATTAAAGATATATACATAAAATAGTATAATATATATACGTAATATAGAATTTAGAATATACCTAATATATTAAAAGAATATATATAATATAATATTAAGAAATATAATAATAACAAAAAAAAAGAGAGGGAGAGAGTGGGTGATTTCCGGCCACAAGGCCGATACCGTCAGGTCATAGGACCATGGCAAACCAACCAAATCGGTGCCACCGTACATGGCAGCCAGACCTCAAAAAAAACTTTTTCGATAAAAATGGGAAAGCTTCCTCCTTTTATTTTTACTTTCGTATAAAAGAAACAAAATAAAACTGTGGCATCCCTAATTTGACCCTAGTCAGAAAGTGGTTTTGGGACCACAAAACCGAGTCATAAAAATAATTAACTGTTAAATTCTATGATTATTATATGTGTAAATGCATGTGTGGAAGTTTCATGCTTTGATTTTGTCATTTGTATGTAAAATTTATAAGATAGGACTCATGTGATAAAACTTGAAAGTGTGATAGGTAAATTTGTAAAGTGTCAAATAATGCATTAAATGTTAACATGAGGGATTTGCATGTCAAATATTCCTTTTTGTTTATAGTGGCGGCCATGATGAGGAATTTATATTAAAATAGACATAAATAATTACTTATGATGGTTGTATAATTTTATATTGTTAAGGAATAAAAAAAGAAGAAGAAACAAATAGCTCAGTGGAGAGAGGGAATGAGTTTTAAGTTTCATTTTTCATGCATGTTGATTTGGGGAAAGGAGAAAGCATATTCGGCCATTGTTGTTTTAGTTTGAAGCTCAAATTAGTTGGTATGTTAATGATCATTTTGCTTATAATTTATATTTTTGGAACCTTAGGATCATGAACTAGCATACCCATGTTGAAATTTGTGGAATGATTGTAGTTAATAGAAATTACTACGGTAGAAAATCTAAGTTCTTAATATTATTATGGTAGATTTTTAAAGTTGGAAGTGAAGTGAGATGATTTGTAAAGTCAATTCATGAAATTTCACATTGAGGATTATTATGGAAAATTTTAAAAATATGGTGGATTAAATTGTTTATTTATGTGAAATTATCAATGTATAAAAAAAATACGTCATTGACATATTTTGAAGTCTTTTATTTGAAAGAGTTTTGTTTGGGTGCTTGATGTTGAATTTGTGTTATTTTATAGAGTAAATTTTACTACATTTAAAAATTAAGGATTTAATTGAGTAAATTATAAATGAGAAGGATTTTATTATAAATTAAAGATATACATATACACGCTGTATATTAAGGGTTAAGTATTTGGCAATAGTGGGTTATGTGTTAATTGTGGAATTAACTTGGTGGATATGACGGATTAAATTGTATAGGATGTAAATGTTTTGGGGAAAATGTGTAAAAGTGTAAACAAGTAGCTAAATGTTTTGAATTAAATGGTATATGAAATTAAGATTAATATTTACATAGTCATTTTAGAAAGCGAGTAGAATGATAGTTTGATAATTTTTAATTATTAGTGCTTAATTAAGTACAATGATTAACTTAAGTGGGAGATAAATTAGTAATTAGTATTAAATTTTAAAGTGAGATTATAATAAAGGATTATTTAAATAAATAGTCCATTAATTTGATGAGTTTTGGTTAGTGGATAATTATGAGAGAATTATATATATATATATATATATATATAATATATGTTAAGTTATAATAAGAAAATGAAAATGATATGAAAGTAGGAATAAAATAAAAGAAACAAATAGAGTAGTGGGGGAAAGAAGAGGAAAGAGAAACAAAAATTAAAGCTTCATCTCTCGCATGCCAATTTGGGGAGAAAAAGAAAAAAGGTTAGCATCATTCGGCCTTTAAGTGCCATTTTTGAAGCTTATTTCTGTTGGGATGATTTGATTATTTTCAATTAAATTTTATATTTTTGGAACCTTAAAATTTTGTAGTAGGTTACTCATGTGGAAATTTAGAGAAATTATGACTTTTGTGGAAGTTGCCATTCTTGAAAAATTTTACTGCTTGAAGTTGTTTTGATAGAATTAGAGGTTAAATTGTTAACTTTGTGAAGTCTAGGGACTATTTTGGTGGATTGTTCTTTTTGCTGGAAATTTGAATTGAATTACTAGGTTTAGTGAGTAATTAAAATATTTTGTACCATGAGTTTTGTTAGTATTAGCTTGCAAGGAGTTTAATGCTATAAATTAAATTAGTATGGTGTTAAGTTATAAAATTCAAGAATTTAGGGATTGTTAATAAATTATATGTATATTTGGTTAATTATGGAAATGGTAAATTCAATGATTAATTAGTAAAGTAAATTGAAATGAAGTTTTGCCGAATGTGTTTATTGGTGTGTGAAAATTTGAATTGTAACGTTAAATCGTTAGTATGTGTTCTATGATTTCGAATGTGAATTAAGGTAAATAATGTGGAGAAGGATGAGTTGAGTTGTAAAATTTATGTATATGAATTAGTGGTTAATGGACAATCGGTCAAAGTGGTTAATATGCATTTGTATATGTTATAATGGCGATTGTAATCAAGAATAAAGATGTGAATGAATGGTTGTTAATGAGTTGTCGTATGTTTCTTATTAAGAAAAATTATTAATGTCGAATCTAAATAAATTAGTTAAGTAATTAAACAAACTAATTTATTTTACCTAGCTCAAAGCGAAAGGAACTTAACTCGGAAAAGGGAAAAGCGAAACAAATGGAATAGTCGATTCGTAGTTGTCCGGCGACATTTAAGGTAAGTTCTTAAGTATTTGAGTTTGATTCCTTTGTAAGTCTTAAGTTTTAAAACAGGATGAATATGATATTATGTTTTAAATATGTGAATGAGAACTTTCTGAGTAAATTGTATAAATCTGCCGGGGACAGCAGCGATGGCGTGTTTTGGAAAAATTACCATCAATTGTGGGAGTTGAGTTAAAAGCTGGATAAATTATGTAATTAAAGCTTGACGCGTCTAGTTTTGTATAAAAGAAATCGTGTAACTAAAGGGGTTGCCGATAATGAGATTTTCAAAGTTGTGTGAGACAGAGTCAGAATGGCTCCGAAATCCTCTGTTCAGTATTTGGAAAATCATTATAAATCTTACAAAAATGATTATAAGATAAAATTTTATGCTTAGACTCCTTAATGAGTCTAGTTTCAAACAAAATAAACGAAAACATATTTTGAATTCTGTACAATGAGAAATTAAATTCTTAGTGAAGAGTAGTCAGAGTAGTCAAGCAGTAAAATAGGGGAAACTTTAAGAAAAATCTGGTATTGATTGGCCAAACCAAAAATTCTGAAATTTTGTGGATAGAGGATATCTGAGTATATTTTCAGGAAAATTAACGGCACATAATTTGGAATTTCGTAGCCCTAGTTACAAATAATTTAACATTGTTGCTCGGAAAACAGCTTGTAGAGAAATTGTGGTCATGTTGTAAACATGGATAAAACTTGTTTTAGTTGCTCATAAGCTATTGATTAAACCCATACGTGAATTCTAAATTGTGATTTTATAAAATGATATATGAGTGTTAGATGGATCTTTGATATTAAAATTTGTGAAATTGTAAGTTTATAAGTATTGAATATGAAATGATAGTATGGCTTGAAATTGAATTATTCATCGGAAAATGATAGATGTAGATTCAGCCAAGACAAAGTGTATACATGAAAGTATATGTGGTATGTGAAGTATATTTGGATAATTGTGATGTGAATACATGAAAATTTATATTTTGATTTAGGATTTTATGTGATGAATGTGAATGTGTATATATGAGATAAGGCCGAATGGCAAATGTGATGAATGTGAACCTGTATATATATGTGTGATAAGGCCGAATGGCCAATGGGATGAATGTGAACATGCGTATGTGTGATAAGGCTGAATGGCCAATGTGATGAATGTGAACATGCGTATGTGTGATAAGGCCGAATGGCCAATGTGATGAATGTGAACATGCATAGTTTCATGCATATTTATTCACATGTTACAACATTCACATCGACTATCATATTTGTAATTCATTTACCTTATCAAATATCTAATAAAACACACCTTCCGCCGTTTGTCATTTGGCCACAATATATATATATACACATCTCATACATATCTCACATTAGCCATTTGGCTTTACCACATATCCATCTCATACACGTTTCGCATTAGCCATTCGGCTTTACCTCATATCTATCTCATACACATTTCTCATTATCCATTCAGCCTTACCACATATATACATGTTCACATTCATCACATTGGCCATTCGGCCTTATCTCATATATGCATGTTCACATTCATCACATTGGCCATTCGGCCTTATCACACATATGCATGTTCACATTCATCACATTGGCCATTCGGCCTTATCACACATAATGCATGTTCACATTCATCACATTGGCCATTCGGCCTTATCACACATATATATCTGAGTTCACATTCATCACATTTGCCATTCGCCTTATCTCATATATACACATTCACATTCATCACATAAAATCCTAAATCAAAATATAAATTTTCATGTATTCACATCACAATTATCCAAATATACTTCACATACCACATATACTTTCATGTATACACTTTGTCTTGGCTGAATCTACATCTATCATTTTCCGATGAATAATTCAATTTCAAGCCATACTATCATTTCATATTCGAATACTTATAAACTTACAATTTCACAAATTTTAATATCAAAGATCCATCTAACACTCATATATCATTTTATAATATCACAATTTAGAATTCACGTATGGGTTTAATCAATAGCTTATGAGCAACTAAAACAAGTTTTATCCATGTTTACAACATGACCACAATTTCTCTACAAGCTGTTTTCCTGAGCAATAGTCGTTAAATTATTTGTAACTAGGGATACAAAACTCCAAATTATGTGCCGTTAATTTTCCATGAAAATAGACTCGTATATCCTCTATTCAAAAAATTTTCAGAATTTTTGGTTTGGCCAATCAATACCAGATTTTTCTTAAAGTTTCCCCTATTTTACTGCTTGACTACTCTGACTACTCTTCACTAAGAATTTAATTTCTCATTGTACAGAATTCAAAATATGTTTTCGTTTATTTTGTTTGAAACTAGACTCATTAAGGAGTCTATGCATAAAATTTTATCTTATAATCATTTTTGTACGATTTATAATGTTTTCCAAATACTGAACAGAGGATTTCGGAGCCATTCTGACTCTGTCTCACACAACTTTGAAAATCTCATTATCGGCAACCCCTTTACTTACACGATTTCTTTTATACGAAACTAGACGCGTCAAGCTTTAATTACATAATTTATCCAGCTTTTAACTCAACTCCCACAATTTATGGTAATTTTTCCAAAACACGCTACTGCTGCTGTCCCTAGCAGATTTGTACAATTTACTCTGTAAAGTTCTCATTCACATATTTAAAACATAATATCATATTCATCCCGTTTTAAAACTTAAGACTTACAAAGGAATCAAACTCAAATACTTAAGAACTTACCTTAAATGTTGTCGGACAACTACGAATCGACTATTCCATTTGTTTCGCTTTTCCCTTTTCCGAGTTAAGTTCCTTTCGCTCTTGAGCTAGGTAAAATAAATTAGTTTGTTTAATTACTTAACTAATTTATTTAGATTCAAACCTTAATAATTTTTCTTAATAAGAAACATACGACAACTCATTAACAACCATTCATTCACATCTTTATTCTTGATTACAATCGCCATTATAACATATACAAATGCATATTAACCACTTTGACCGATTGTCCATTAACCACTAATTCATATACATAAATTTTACAACTCAACTCATCCTTCTCCACATTATTTACCTTAATTCACATTCGAAATCATAGAACACATACTAACGATTTAAAGTTACAATTCAAATTTTCACACACCAATAAACACATTCGCAAAACTTCATTTCAATTTACTTTACTAATTAATCATTGAATTTACCATTTCCATAATTAACCAAATATACATATAATTTATTAACAATCCCTAAATTCTTGAATTTTATAACTTAACACCATGCTAATTTAATTTATAGCATTAAACTCCTTGCAAGCTAATACTAACAAAACTCATGGTACAAAATATTTTAATTACTCACTAAACCTAGTAATTCAATTCAAATTTCCAGCAAAAAGAACAATCCACCAAAATAGTCCCTAGACTTCACAAAATTAACAATTTAACCTCTAATTCTATCAAAACAACTTCAAGCAGTAAAGTTTTTCAAGAATGGCAACTTCCACAAAAGTCATAATTTCTCTAAATTTCCACATGAGTAACCTACTCCAAAATTTTAAGGTTCCAAAAATATAAAATTTAATTGAAAATAATCAAATCATCCCAACAGAAATAAGCTTCAAAAATGGCACTTAAAGATCGAATGATGCTAACCTTTTTTTTTTTTCTCCCCAAATCGGCATGCGAGAGATGAAGCTTTAGTTTTTGTTTCTCTTTCCTTTTCTTTCCCCCACTACTCTATTTGTTTCTTTTATTTTATTCCTACTTTCATATCATTTTCATTTTCTTATTATAACTTAACATATATTACATATATATATATAATTCTCTCATAATTATCCACTAACCAAAACTCATCAAATTAATGGACTATTTATTTAAATAATCCTTTATTATAATCTCACTTTGAAATTTAATACTAATTACTAATTTATCTCCCACTTAAGTTAATCATTGTACTTAATTAAACACTAATAATTAAAATTATCAAACTATCATTCTACGGCACCAGCATTAAAGCCCTCATGAGAGAGATATTCAAGTTATACCGCTGAAGGTCGAAGCAATCGATCCCTGTAACATGGGTGACTTTAACTAATAAACTGTACCAATTGGCCCGACCAAAATTCTAGAAATAAATCCATAGATGGATATATGAGTCTAAATTCAGGGAAAATTTTGAAACCAGTTCCGAGTTTTGAAACTCGAGATATGATTTTTAAGGCGACAAGGACGCAGTTTTCCACCGACCGAAATGTCAAATGGATGGGCAAAACAAGTGAACTTGGCTTGTTAACCCTCGTGTCCGACACCATGATGGTCTCGGGTTCGGGTGTTACAATTTTATTGGTATCGAGCCACGGTTTAGTCGATTCTAGGACTACCGTGATGTGTTTGGGGTCTAGCTATACATGCCACTAAATGATGAATCGATAGTGTGGTGATTTCGACAATTTGACTTTGTGTTTGTTTATAGCAATGGATCCCGATCCCAACCGAAGCGATAGCGATGATGTGGAGAGTGTGGCGCTGCTCCGCGCAAGGGACAATGTTGGCGAACTCTCAACCTATGGCCAACAATCCTAATGACGAGGCTAGGCAAGCCTTTTATAGTGTGATGAACGAATGGTTTAATCAATACATTCGAACCAACACTACTGTTCCACAACCTACATTCCCGACAATCGCATTTCAAGACCTACAATACCTCCGGTGATCGACCAAATAAGGTCAAGTAAGCCCCAATCGATAGGATTAGAAAACATGGGGCCACTGAATTTAAGGCTACGGATGATGATGATGCCGAGCGAGCTGAATTTTGGTTAGATAACACTATCCGAGTGCTTGATGAGCTATCCTGTACACCGATGAGTGCTTAAAGTGTACCATCTCCTTGCTACGCGAGTCCGCCTACTATTGGTGGAGTACTCGACTTCGTGGTGCCTAGAGAGTAAGTGACTTGGGAATTCTTTCAAACCGAGTTCAAAAAGTATATCGATCGAGATTCATCGACCAAAAGCGGAGGGAATTCCTTGATCTTAAGCAAGGTTCGATGTCGATTCGACTACGAACGAAAATTTGTGAGGCTTAGCCAGACGCAGCGAGAATGCATTTCATCCGAAGCTATTATGTGTAAACGCTTCGAGGATGGGCTAAATGATGATATAAGGATGTTTGTTGGCATCCTCGAGATCGAGAGTTCGTAGTACTTGTTGAGCGAGCTTGTAAAGTCAAGAGCTTAGAAAGGAGAAACAAAAAGCTAATGTGGGAACCGGAGAATTCGAAGAGGTCCTCGGAAAGTCTCTTCAACTAGCATCAAGAGATTTCGAGATGATGTGAGCCGGTCTAGAGGCGTTTGGGCTTTTCTAGACGAGGACGCGATCGACCCCTGTGACCACACGAGTCACCTCGATCGCCGGTGGTGGAAATGATCGTAGAGAGGGCGGAGTGTCCACATTGTGGCAAATGGCATTCGGGAGCTGTTGGTTTCGTGATCGCTCCTGCTATAAGTGTGGATCGGCCGACCACTTTATGAAGGATTGCCCGAGGATGCATGAGCAGAATGTAGGTCGAGTGCAAACCCGGTGCTACCACCGCCGAGGTAGGCCACCTAGAAATATGGGCAATGTCAGAGCGGTCGAGAGGATCTAGAGATGCTACCATCGGATCGAGGCTCGTGCTCTGCTAGGACTTATGCCATACGCCGCACGCCGAGGATCTTGCCTCTCCGGATGTTATTACCGGTACTTTCACTCTTTTCAATACAAATGTGATTGCTTTGATTGACCACGGTTCTAAACATTCATATATATGTGAAACCTTAGCATCCAAGAAGACTTTGCCCATTGAGTCTCTTGAGTTTGTAATTGGTGTCAAACCCTTGGGTCATTACGTGCTTGTCAACAAAGTGTGCAAGAAAAGTCCCCTAGTGTTCCGAGGTTCTTATTTTACTGGCGGACTTGATGCTTTTGCCGTTCGATGAGTTCGACGTTATTCTTGGTTTGGATTGGTTGACCATGCACGATGCGGTTGTAAATTGCAAGAGCAAGACTATCGATTTGAGGTGCGCGAATAATGAAATAATTCAGGTTGAGTCTACGGACTTAAAGGGTTGCCACCGTAATATCGCCGATGTTGGCCCGTAAATATGTAAGAAAAGGGTGCGGCGTACCTTGCGACGTGCTCGATGACAAGGAATCGAAAAGAAACCCGAATCTGTGCCGTGGTTTGTGAATACCGGATGTTTTCCCGAAGAATTGCCGGGTTTACCACTGTTCGGAAATAGAATTTGGCATCGAATTGGTACCGTACCACTCCAATTTCGATAGCTCCGTATCGTATGGCACCAACGGAATTAAAGGAGTTGAAAGCTCGATTGCAAGAATTGGTGGATAGAGGTTTTGCTCGCCGAGTTTTTCGCCTTGGGTGCGCCAAGATTGTTCGTGAAGAAGAAGGATGGAACCATGCGGTTGTGCATCGACTATCGTCGACTTAATAAAGCGACGATAAAGAACAAATATCCGTTGCCACGTATTGATGACTTGTTCGATCAATCAAGGGAGCCTCGGTGTTCTCAAAATAGATTTGAGATCGGGCTATTATCAATTGCGAATCCGATATTTGGACGCACTCCAAGACCGCCTTGAGCGAGATATGGTCACTATGAGTTCCTAGTGATCTTGTTTGGGCTCACTAATGCCCTGCGGTATTTAGGATTTAATGAATCGGATCTTTAGACCATATTTGGATCGATTCGTAGTCGTGTTCATTGATGACATCTTGGTCTATTCAAGAAATGAGACCGAACATGCTAAACACCTGCGGTTAGTGCTACAAATTTTACGGGATAAGCAATTATATGCTAAGTTCAGCAAGTGTGAGTTCTGGTTAAGAGAGGTTAGCTTCTTGGGTCATGTGGTATCTGCATCGGGTATTCGAGTCGACCCGAATAAAATTTCAGCCATACTTAATTGGAAGCCTCAGAAATATTACCGAGGTTCGAGCTTTTTGGGCTTGCCGGTTATTACCGACGATTTGTAAAGGCTTCTCAACGATAGCCACGCCGATGACGGCTACTCCAAAAGGATGTTAAGTTCGAATGGATTGGAGAAATGCCAAAAAGTTTCGATCAACGAAAACTTATTTGATGAAGCCCCAATTCTAGTGCAACTTTGAGTCCGCAAGGAGTTTGTCATCTATAGCGACGCCTCTCTACTTGGGTTAGGTTGCGTATTAATGCAAGAAGGTCGAGTTGTGGCCTATGCGCCGAGGCAATTAAAGCCACATGAGAAAAATTATCCGACTCATGATCTCGAATTGGCCGCCATCGTATTCGCCTTAAAGATTTGGCGACATTACTTATTTGGTGAAATGTGCCATGTATACTCGGATCACAAAAGTCTCAAATATTTGATGACCCAAAGAGACTTAAATCTGCGACAAAGACATTGGCTCGAGCTGTTAAAGGATTATGAGTGATCATTGACTATCACCGGGAAAGGCGAATGTGGTTGCGGATGCCTTGAGTCGTAAATCGTTATTCACTTTACGAGCGATGAATGTGCACTTGTCCGTCCGATCCGACGGTGTGTTAGTGGCTGAATTGAAAGCCAAACCATTATTGACACACCAAATTCGAGAAGCTCGTAAAGTCGACGACGAGTTGGTTGCAAAACGGCTGCGTGTGTTCGAACAAGGACTCGGAGTTTCAAATCGGCGATGACGATTGTTTGAGGTTCAAAAGTCGTCTGTGTGTCCCAAAGAATTGAACTCATTTCGATAATTCGAATGAAGCCCATTGTAGCCGAATGGCAATCCACCCCGGAGTACGAAGATGTACAATGATTTGAAACGTCGGTTTTGGTGGCATGGTATGAAGCGAGACATCTTCGACTTTGTTTGAGATGTTTAATATGTCAACAAGTGAAAGCGAACATCGGTGCCTTGAGATTACTTGACCAATCACGATACCCGAGTGGAAATGGGATCGAGTCATAATGGACTTTGTATCCGGACCGCCATTGTCGCAAGTAAGAAGGATGCGGTTTGGGTCGTGGTAGATCGATTGACTAAGTCGGCCCACTTTGTCCCCCGACGCACGGATTTTTCAATGGACAAATTAGCGGAATTGTACGTTTCTCGGTTGTGAGATTACACGGGTGCCTATTTCCATCGTGTCGGATAGAGATCCGAGATTTACCTCGCGATTTTGGAAAAAGTTGCAAGAAGCTTTGGGTACCAAGTTGCATTTCAGACCGCCTTTCACCCCCAAACCGATGGTCAATCCGGCGGATAATTCGGATACTTGAGGATATGTTAAGATGTTGCGTCCTCGAGTTTAGTGGTTCATGGGAGCGGTATTTGCCGTTGATTGAATTCGCTTACAACAACGACTTTCAATCAAGTATTAAGATGGCAACCTACGAGGCCTTATACGGTCGTAAATGCCGTACACCATTGTTTTGACCGAGCTCGGTGAAAGCAAGATTTTCGGTGGATTTGATTAGGGATGCTTTGCAGAAAGTGAAAGTAATCCGTGAAAGTCAAGATAGCCTCCGATCGTCGAAGTCGACGCGGATCTGAAGCGTAAGGATATCGAGTATCGTGGGTGATAAAGTGTTTCTCAAGGTATCGCCTTGGAAAAAGATTCTCGAGTTCTAGTAAGGGCAAGTTGAGCCCGAGGTTCATTGGGCCATATGAGATATCGAGCGAGTCGGTCCAAATGGCATATCGCTTGATTTTGCCCCGAACTCAAAAGGTTCACGATGTCTTTCACGTTTCGATGCTTGACGCTATAGATCCGATCCATCGCACGTGATTAGTCCATCGAAATTGAAATTCAAGCTAATATGAGTTGTGAGGAAGAACCGATTCGTATCCTATCACGAGAAGTGAAAGAGTTTGAAACAAGCGGGTTCCGCTAGTGAAAGTGTTATGGCTCAAGCACGGGATAGAAGAAGCTACTTGGGAGACCGAGAATTCTATGAAAGAGCGATATCCAAACCTATTTACGGTAAGATTTTCGGGACGAAAATTTCTTAAGTGGGGAGAGTTGTGATGACCCAAAATAGACCCTAGCCGGAATGTGGTTTGGGACCACTAAACCGAGTCATAAAATAATTAATTGTTATATTCTATGCTTACTATGTGTGTGCATGCATATGTGGAAATTTCATTCTCTAATTTTACCCATTTGTATGAGAAAGTATTAAATAGGGATCAAAGTGAAACATGGTGAAATATGATAGGCTAATTTTAAATGGCTTGTTAGTACATGTTAACAAAAGGTGGAGTTGCATGTCAAATAATCCCTTCCTAAGGAGGAGTGGCGGCCATGACAAGGTTATGGGCAAGGGAACATGTTTCCAACATGTTTTGCTAGTGGTGTATGTAGGAAGTCATAAAATAAAGACTAGCATTAAAGAAAAAAAAAATTGTTCATCCATTCTAAACACTTTGGCCGAATGTCCTAAAGAAAGAAAAGAAAAATTTGTTCATCCTTTCTCATCTTCTTGGCGAAAATACTAAGGGAAAAGGGGGAGGATTTTTGCTTCATGCTTGGGTTGGAAGAGACCTAGAAGGAGATTTGGCTAAGTTTGCATCAAGATTAAGGTATGTATGAGGTTGTGTTGGGAGTTTCATGCATGGTTTGGTTGCTAATTTGATGTGCATGTTAGCCATGGCTCAAATCCTTGTTATGCCATGGAAATGGTATTTGGCCAAAGTTGTTATGGTGATAAAGCCATTGCATGCTAAGTGTGAAGCTTGATGATGATGCATGCAATGATGGATTGTCTACTCTTGAGTAAGATTTTGAGTTTTCTTTTGTGTTTAACCATGATTGAAGTTGAATGGAGCATGATTTTCATATTCGCCATGATGCATTCATGAGCATGGTTCATGCTTCTTGCATGTTAGTTAAAATTTGTATTTTTGGATGGCTATGGACACCTTGAAATTCGGCCATGCTCATATTGTATATATATGTTTGCACATGATGTTTTGGCTATGAAGTAAGTGATGAATATATTGGTTTAAAGAAGAAGATGTGGAAGAATGCTTGTGAAATTGCAAGCACGATTCGGCCTAGCACACATATAAGTGCTTGATGCTATATTATAAGTTTTGGGCCACAATGTGCAAAGCATTAACTAGAAAAATGCATGCTGTTTTTGTGAGGTATTAAGTGCAAAATTGACCTCAACATGTACATGAATATTCGGCCTTGGGTAGCCTATTGAAGGCCTTAGCTTTTCCTTGATGCTCAAATAAATTGTATTGAATTGCTTGATGTAGTATAAAATGTGCATGACCATTGTGTATTCAAGCTAAAGAGTGGCCATATGACCATTTAAACTCCTTGTCATATTCGCCATAAGCAAGCACAATGAGGTTTTAATAAATTGAATTTGTTTGAATTAGCTCAAGAGCTAAGAGGGCCACAATTGGACAAGGGAAGGAAAAGGTGATCGAATAGCCGAAAAAGCCGTTCGACAACATCCGAGGTAAGTCCTCAAGAAGTGACCTTACTTGAATTATGTGAGATGAAGTATGGATGTGTATGATTATTGATTTATGTGTGTATGAGAAATTGAATGATACCGGGCTAAGTCCCAAGGCGAATATGCTTGTGAATATATGTGCGTTTGAGCCTTAGTAACGAAAATGAAATATGTATGTCCAATGATTATTGATGTATGTGTACATGAGAAATTGAATGATATCCGGCTAAGCCCAAGACAATTATGCTGAAATTATATCCGGGTTAAGACCGAAGGCAATTGTGCTAGTGGCTATATCGGGCTAAGACCAAGGCATTCGTATGCGAGTTATTCTATCCGGGCTAAGACCCAAGGCATTTGTGCACGTGATTATATCCGGTTATATTCAAGAATCTTGGGCTTGAGGTGAGTGTTGGTTGCTGTAATGAATTCAATTAGTACACTCGAAAAGCCCAAAGGATAAGGTACGTTATATGTGCATTGAAAGTCGACATGTTTGAGCAACATTCGCTCAATCGACTAATGAATTTCAGTTATTGAATTGATTGATACTTTGTGAAAGTATATAATGATGAAGTGTGAAGTAAGAATGTGTATTAATGAAATGATGCATTTGGCTATGTGAATGTATTGCTGTAATTAGAGCTGATTATATTCCTTGAGACTTACTAAGCATAAAAAAATGCTTACCCGTTACTTTGGCTCTCTGTTTTATAGATTTCGCCGATAGCAATCGGATTCGGGATCAATAAAGTCGAAGTCATCCACACTATCCACGCCTCTATTTTGGTATAAATTTTGGTTGAACTTTGAAATGGCATGTATAGGACTACCCTTGTTGGTTGAATATGTTGTGATGTATATATGTACGGCCATGCTAAAATGGCTCGTAAAAGTGAAGTATCGACTTAGACTAATTGTGGTTTGTATGTATATATTTGGTGTCATGATGTGGCTATGGCTTGGAAATGGGAATGTTGGTCATATGATCAGCCATTGGCATGGTTAAAATGATCATATATGAACCTATGTATGGCAAGACTAGTTGGTTCATGGAGACTACCAAATAGGTAAGACCTACCTTAAAAACAGATGCTGCCAGCTGCAGTGACGTGAATGTGAAAAATCACCAAAATTCGTAGGAATGGAATTAAATAGTGAATAAGCTATGTAAATGAACCTTGATGAGTCTATTTTCATATGGAAGAAACGAAATGGTCATAGGAGTTACATGTTAAGAGATATTAAAGCTATTGTGAGACAGGGCCAGAACGGTTTCTGGGTTCCTTGTCGCAACTTTAAAAATTTACTATAAATTATCAAAAAATAATTAGGAGACATACCTTATATGTACAGATTCCATTTTGAGTCTAGTTTCATTAGAAATAAATTGTACCAGCATTAAATCCCTGTACAGAGAGATATTCAAGTTATACCGCACAAAGGTCAGAGCAGTCGATCCCTGTAACATGGGTGACTTTAACTAATAAACTGTACCAATTGGCCCGACCAAAAATTCTAGAAATAAATCCATGGATAGATATATGAGTCTAAATTCAGGGAAAATTTACGAAACCAGTTTCCGAGTTTTGAAACTCGAGATATGATTTTTAAGGCGACAGTGACGCAGTTTTCCAGCCTGACTGGAAATGTCAAATGGATGGGCAAAACAAGTGAACTTGGCTTGTTAACCCCTCGTGTCCGACACCGGCGATGGTCTCGGGTTCGGGGTGTTACATTATGTGGATATCATATACATGGCCTATAACCCCTCACAAAGCCTAAACAATTTCACATACCTATATCTGGCCCACTAAGCCCAATCATATTCATATGGCCCATTAGGCCCAAATCACATTTATATGGCCCGTTAGGCCCAGTCACATTCATACTATCACATAGCATCAACATTCAGTTTTTGCCTATTATGGGCCCAACAGCCCATCGGGCCCATTTAGCCCATTTCGGCCCATATTACCAAATCACAACCCTAGTCCACAGAATTGCCCGTGAGCCTCGGGCAACCTATCAGTCTCCCTTTTATGAGTGTTCGCACACTCGCAAGACTACCGTAGCCAAACTTTCAGCTTTTCGGCATTTCGACTTTTACCGATACATAATGTGTGTGCAGTGTATGTACACACCTGGTAAGCAAGCGTGCTGCGATTCCTTAGTCGCAAACCTAAAAATGATAACATCCTACAATTAATCGCATGCTTAATACATTTTTTTACTAAAACCGAAACCTCACCTTTCACCTTACCTTGCGCGACAAGTATAACACAACCCCTTTTTTAATCACTAAGCACGATCAACTCCTAGATCTGCATCAATCTTAACTATTAAAACCAGAATAATATGTGACTCGTATCCAACGCAAGTCCCCATACCTTAACTATGACCATTCGGCCAACTAAGATTAAGAGTACTTACCAACGTCTCCCACCTGAAGAGCAAATTGGCAGAAAGTTAAAACCCGAGATCCGATACTTATTTCCTACCAAAGTTTATTAGAAAAAGTGAGGGAAGAACAACGTAGTAGATTCTTAGAAAAATCAATTATGAGAACAAAGCAGTTACACTAGGCTTGACCGATTAGAAAGGGCACTAGCGGCACTAAGAGTATTCGGCCAAGTAAGTTTCTACCCTTGCGATTTTTATGGCAAAAGAGAGTTATTCGGATTCAAGAAAGGAGAAGTTAGCTAAAGTAAAAAAAATGAATCAAAACCCTGATTAGAAGAAGAATAGAAAATCGACACAATAAGAGAAAGAAAGAAGCAAGGGTTTTCGGTATTTTGGATCTTGAAGAGAAAAGGGTTTCCGGTAACAGGGTGACAAAGATTTTGGCATTAGCCTGGCAACCTTGCATTCGGCACCTATTTATAGTCCTTATAGCCGAATTCTTCAAGCCCAAGTTCCCAATTCAGCTCCACTTACTCCTCACTTCTCATCTCCTCGTTTTTCTCTCTGATAACCCTTTGATCCTTTCCTTAATTTTCTCTTCTGAACACTCCCTTTGGAGTCCATCTTTCTAGAAGGCCAAAATTAAACTCTAAAAATATTAAGCTAGGATTCGAACCTTGGACCCCCTTGCTAGCTACTAACGCCACCTCACTACACCTTATGTGGCGTCACTTGGCCACTCCACCACAGGCTCCTTTTGTGTCCAATTTATTCAAAAGCCTACCTATTTGTCAACCCTGATTCTTTTAATAATTAAATTATAATTTCTTCTACCCCTTAATTCGAACTCAACCTTAGCTAAGACCTTCTAAAATTATCGCTTGGATAAGAATATAAAACACAATTTTTATCAAATCAAAAATAAAGAAATTTTGGGATTTTTGGGGCGTTACAACTCTACCCCCTAAAAGAAATTTTGTCCTCAAAATTTCCAACTACTAACACAGACTACCACACCACACTTTCACTGCCACTCTAATTCTAAGTTAGGTAAATAGTACACTATGGGTAAGTACGTACCATTATTCACCTCTAGAGCGTCTCCATCCTCTTGACGACGTGCTTCATAGAACAAAGTTGGCTGCCTCTCCACAGCATGACCAGCACCTCTGCCTGGTGCTCTACGACCCAAATCGTTTCCAACCCTAGCCTGATCACGGCCTCTCAGTAGTAGCTAACCACCCTTCGGTGGCTGTACACCACCTCGGTCCATGACTGGCACCTGAGCTGACATTCTAGGGCAATTCCTGATCCTATGCTCCATAGATCCACAAGCTAGACAAGCTCCCGTCCTCTTCCAAAACTCGCCTACATGACCTTTCCCACAGTCAGCACAAAGTGGCACCCCTAGATTAATAGCAGGGGGCCCTGCTTATCTAGCCCATCAACTCTGGCCCTAGCCCTAGGCCTCTGACTGACACCAGGAGTCTCAGCCTCCCTTTTATTCTTACCCAATTATTTCTCCCGATTTAGGCTCCCAATGCGCTTTACCTCCTCTGCTATCTTTGCTTTCTCCACTGATTCCGAGAAAACTCGTTCCATTTGTGGAGTTATCAACACCCTGAGGCTATCTCCTAGTCCATCCTCAAACCTAATGCAACGCTCATAGTCCGTTGCCACTATAACTCTTACATACCTACTAAGGTGTAGGAACTTCGCCTCATACTCTGCCACCGATTTGTTTCCCTGGGTCAGGTTCAGGAACTCCTTTCTTCTAGCATCCACATACTTCCCTTGAAATGCAGCTTTGAAAAACTCCCAAGTGATCTGCTCCAGTTGGGTTCCCTCTTTCACTGTCAGCCACCACTAGTAGGCTTTTCCCTAAGCAGTGACACTGCTCCTTTCAACTTTTGCTCAGGTGAGCAGTCCAGGTCCTCCATTATCCTTTCAATCACCTCCAATCAATATTCAGCCAGGTTAGGAGCCACATCAGCCACTCCCTTAAAGACCTCAGCCCCATTTGAATGAAGTCACTCCAGAATGGAACCCCGATTTCCCGTGCCATTATTGGGCCCAGCAACCCTTTCCAAAATCCTTAGCATTGCCTGCGACAATGCATCTTCCCCCGAGGCTCATTCGTACTATCTAGTCCCAGCTACAGGTGAAGCCGGAGCCTTTTCTACTCCAACATCGGGCATATGGCCTGACGCTGACGACTCAGCCCTAACACTTCCGTGACCTCGGCCACGGCCTCTCGTACCTCTTCTAGCACTCATCGTCGATTCACGTATTATTTGGATTAAGAATTTTATGAATTTTTAGTTAGTTTCAATATTTAACCTGATGTTTTATGAAAGTATTTAAAGAGAATATTGTTTTCGAAAATCCTCTATAGTTTCAGGATCCTACGGGCTTCAGTTCCACTCTAACAAAATCATCTAAAGTAGCCCTCTATCTATCTACTATATAACAATTTAAACAAATTTAAGAATAAAAGTACTTACTTGGTTCGACGTCAGAGACTCGGTGTGCCGCTCAGCAAGATTTCCCCTTTTCCAAATCATTGTAAAATATTTTTTTAAAACACAAAAAGAAATCAAGTAATAAGGGCCACTTCATAGCCCGTGTTTTGCAACCTGGACTCTGATACCACTAAATGTAACACCCCAAACCCGGCCTAGATGTTATGGCTGAATCTGGCATGTCACATTGAAGTGTTTTAGCGAAAATCGTGTTTTTATTGAAAACCCTTCCTAAAATAAAAGAAACCCTAATTAACTAAAAAAAAACCTTTCAGTTACGAAAGCCTTGTTTAAAACATTTGATTTTTTAAAAAAAAAAACTTAGTTGTGAAAACGTAGAAAACATACTATAATTTAAGAAATCCATGTTCAACTTCTCATAATTACAATGAAAATAATAATAATTCAAGTAATAATAACATAATGAAAACCTTATTACAATCTGGTCTGAGCATGCTTAAAAAGAAATAAAAACTTAAATGCTTAAAAAAAAAACCAAGTCTGAATTATCTTGCTAGCCGGCCACCTAGAGTCCCTCCAAACATCGAATCTTCTACTGAGCATCACCTGAAAATAAAATAAAAGAGGGGGTGAGTTTTCATAAACTCAGTGTGTACAACCCTCGGCAAAAACAAGCATTCAAAAAAAAAGCAAAACATCATTCATCAATCATGCAATGCAATCCCATCCAAATTATCCATCCGCTACATACCAGCTCCGTCCCCCATCAAACCATGTGGGGATATAAATATCAACCCACCCAGCCTACAAACCATGGTAGCCTGGTTGCGGAACTACCTTCATTTACATATTGGGCTTTAAAAGCCGTCGGTGGATCCACGATTGTCAAGCAACCATGCGATTCTCATATACTTCCTTCGTTCCATAATTCCCACCCATATGCAACCTAAGCAGAATATCATATGTATGCATGTCACATCCATAAAACTTACATTCAGCACCTAGGGGTAATTCGGTCATTTTTTTGCCCTTAAGGGCATTTCGATAATTTATGGTTTTCACTTACCTTGGCTCGTTAACAAGGCCCGCGAGCTAAGATAAACGAACACTATGCACTAGGTAGGATTCCAAATAAGAGGAGGTGGGTCATTAAGACCGCTTAAGTACCAAGCTCTCCCTAGATCCAATCCTAGACATGTATAAACTCGTTGCCACACCTTAACCCCTTTGACCTGTCCACGGTTGTAATATATTAATTAAGTCTTACGTGGATATCATATACTAGGCCTATAACCCCTTACAAAGCCCAAATAATTTCACATACCTGTATCTGGCCCACTAAGCCCAATCATATTCATATGGCCCATTAGGCCCAAATCACCTGTATATGGCCCATTAGGCCCAAATCACATTTATATGGCCTATTAGGCCCAGTTACATTCATATTCATGCTCACATACAAGTTCCTATCACATAGCATCAACATTCAGTTTTTGCCTATTATGGGCCCAACAGCCCATCGGGCCCATTTAGCCTATTCCGGCCTATATGGCCAAATCACAACCCATGTCCACAAAATCGCCCGTGGGCCTCAAGCAACCTATTGATCTCCCCCTTACGAGTGTTCTCCCCCTTACTAGTGTTTGCGCACTCGCAAGACTATCATAGCCAAACTTTCGGCTTTTTGGCTTTTCGGTATTTCGGCTTTTGTTGATGCATAATGTGTGTGTAGTGTATGTACACACCTGGTAAGCAAGCGTGCTGTGATTCCCTTAGTCACCAACCTACAAACGATATCATCCTACAATTAATTGCATGCTTACTACATTTTTTTACTAAAACCGAAACCTCACCTTTCACCTTACCTTGCGCAACAAGTATTACAACCCCTTCTTTAATCACTAACCACAATCAACTCCTAGATCTACATCAATCTTAACTATTAAAACCAGAATAATAGGTGACTCGTATCCAACACAAGTCCCCTTACCTTAACTATGACCATTCGGCCAACTAAGATTAAGAGTACTTACCAATGTCTCCCACCTGAAGAGAAAATTGGCAGAGAGTTAAAACTCAAGATTCGATACTTATTTCCTACCAAATTTCATTAGAAAGAGTGAGGGAAGAAAAACGTAATAGATTCTTAGAAAAATTGATTATGAGAACAAAGCAGTTACACTAGGCTTGACCGATTAGAAAGGGCATTGGCTGCACCAAGAGTATTCGGCCAAAAAAGTTTCTGCCCTTGCGATTTATATGGAAAAAAAGATTTATTCGGCTTCAAGAAAGAAGAAGTCGGCTAAAGTAAAAAAAATGAATCAAAACCCTGATTAGAAGAAGAATAGAAAATCGGCACAAGAAGAGAAAGAAAGAAGCAAGGGTTTTTGACTTTTTTGATATTGAAGAGAAAAGGGTTTCTGGTAACAGGGTGACAAAGATTTCGGCATTAGCCTCGAAACCTTGCATTCGACACCTATTTATAGCCCCTATAGTCAAATTCTTCAAGACCAAGTTCCCAATTCGGCTCCACTTACTCCTCACTTCCCATCTCCTCGTTTTTCTCTTTGATAACCCCTTGATCCTTTCCTTAATTTTCTCTTCTGAACACTCCCCTTGAAGTCCATCTTCACGCCATTCCATCCTTCTAGAAGGCCAAAATTAAACTCTAAAAATACTAAGCTAGGATTCGAACCTTGGGCCCCCTTGCTAGCTACTAACGCCACCTCAGTACACCTTATGTGGCGTCACTTAGCCACTCCACCACAGGCTCCTTTTGTGTCTAATTTATTCAAAAGCCCACCTATTTATCGGCCCTGATTCTTTTAATAATTAAATTATAATTTCTTATACCCTTTAATTCGAACTCAACCTGAGCTAAGACCTACTAAAATTATCACTTGGATAAGAATATTAAACACAATTCTTATCAAAATCAAAAATAAAGAAAATTTGGGATTTTGAGATTTTTGGACTTTGAGATTTTTGGATTTCGGGATTTTTGGGGCGTTACATATGGTAAGAAGATATATAAGTCTATTTTCAGGGAAAATTTACGGATTTAAAATTTGAGTTTCGTATCTCGAGTTATAATTAATTTAGTGACTGTTATGCAGATGGACAGTTTTATTATGAATAGTGAAATAAATTGTTTTGATTTGTGTAAGTAATCAAAAAATTCTTAATGTTCCCGATTTGGTCCCGAACCATTCCAATTGCTCGTTTTAGGTCCTTGAAGGCCCTTTTTAGGGATTTATTGGATGAATGTGAGCGAATTAATATTTCTTTTAAAAGGTAGATTTTTTTTGAGCCCCGAACAGGTAAGATAAGTCTGGTAACTCCTCGTGCTCGACTCCAGCGACGGTCTCAGGTAAGGGGTGTTACATGAAATTTCTTGGTTATACAAGCCTAGCCGATTCATATTCCATCTCATATTAGTCCATATTTTCCTTTATTTTACATTTCTACTACTCATTTTTACACCTTGTACAAACAAGTCCCTTTTTAGGTGTTTTCACTAAAAATCACTTAGCAAAAGATGTTTATCACACATCAAACATTAATATTCCTCCATTAAACATCAAAATGCAACCATGTCACTCATGGGTCAATTTTTAAACATAAACCCTAATTTGAAATAAGGGTAGAAATAGGCAAATCAAGCTACGAGATCTTAAAAAATGTAAAGAACATTAAAAACGGGCTAGGGAACACTTACTATTGAGCTTGAAAATGTCAAAAACCCTAGCTATGGAGAGCTTAGAAATTTTGGCAGCCACATGAAGAAGATGAGCCAATTTCGGCTTTAATTTCCCTTTTTATTCTTTTAATTACTAATTGACCAAAATGCCCTTAAGGCCATTCTTTCAAATTATTCTTATGCATGTCCATTTTTGTCCAAAATTTTAGAACTTGGTCTAATTTCTATTTAAGGACCTTTAATTAATAATCCAATACCATTTCATGCCTAAAGCTTCTAGAACACAATTTTTGCAACTTATTCAATTTGGTCCTTAAAGTTAAATTGGACATCTTAGGCATACAATTTTTTCATGAAAATTTCACACAAACATGCAATCATATCATGGATCATCAAATAATCAACAAATAATTATTTCTATTTTAGATTTATGGTCTCAAAACCACTATTTTGACTAGACCATAATTTGGGATGTTACAGTCCATGAGCTAAACCTGTTTGAATTGAGTGAATCGATAGAACCAAAAATCGATGAGTCATCAAACAAATCTAAAACTGAATCTAACTCGGTTACTAAAATAGAAGAGGAAAAATTTGAGGAAGAACCGAATGAGCCTGAACCAAGAGAAGATCGAATGTTGATGAGCCAGTTGAACCAAGTGTTGATCTTGAATTGACTATTCCTAGGGCTACTTCTTCAAATATTGTGAAGAAATTGAAATTGTCAATTATGATGGATATCATGAAATTTATCCATAACCAACGACAAGCTTATTGGAAATATGAAAAAGTTACAGATGATTCTGTAAGAAATACTTTTAAAAATATCTCTAACAATTTTGTTCCCAAGTTCCCAAATTATACCTTTGAGTCATGGAGGGAATATGAGAATGCAACCGATGACAAAACATCAAAGGAGGAATACGAGGAGGATAAGTCAAATAAACAAAAGGAAGGGATTTTTTCTCTTTATTTTTTATTTCTTTTTAAGTGTTTATTTTTATTTCTTAGTTAGAATTTTTCTTCCGCATAATAAAATAGCAAGCATGAATAAAATAAGCTCAAAGCCTCTTCAATAGAAAGAAAATAAAGTGATGTGGTAATGGGAATGAACATGTCTAAGATTGGATTGTTGAGAAAGACTTCGTACTTAAGTAGTCTTTATGACTCATCTCTCTTTTCTTGTAACCCTTTTCATTCATTACTTTATTTTTGCAATGAGAACATTACTTTTTTTTAAAGGGGGTAAGGCATTTCGCATGAATTTTTAATAAGACATTGATAACTCTTGAAAAGAGTTATATTTTATACCTCTAGAGGGAATTAATTATTTGAAATTAAGTAAATACATTTGTATTTTTAGGATAATTTTAGAACATTGCATAACAAAGCTTGGATTACGCTACATTGGCCATTATTTGTTCCCTAGCCCCGTTTTTAATGTTCTTTACATTTTTGAAGTTGTCATCAACAAATCTAGCTATTTCTACCACTATTTTGAGCAAAGGTTCATGTATGAAATTTAACCCATGAGTAACATGGATGTATTTTGACTTTTAATGGAGGAATATGAATGTTTGATATGTGATAAACATCTTTTGCTAAGTGATTTTTTATAGAAATGTATGAAAAGGACTTGTTTGTAAAAGGTGTAAAAATGAGTAGTAAAAATGTGAAATAAAGGAAAATATGGGCTGATATGAGTTATAATATGAATCGGCTAGGTTTTGTAACCAAGAAATTGTATGCATTTCATTTTACGAGCCTAGGGACTAAAGTGTAAATAAGTAAAAGTTAGGGGTAAAAAGGTAATTTTACCAAAGTAAGTGTTATGGGTCGATATGAGCAATGTATGTATTGACCAAGTTGAAATTGGCATTATAGATCAAGAAAAACGTGATTCGGGTCTTGATCAGGGAAAAACAAGGTTACGAGGATTAGACTCATTTCTATCATTTTGTATCGAGGTAAGTTCATTTACAAATTATGCAAGATGTGCCATACTTTAAATGCTTGATATTTCATGTAGGTAAGTATATATAATTAATGTGATGTTGTACCATGAGTTTAAATGTTTACATTTTTATTATGAATGGGCCTTAATTATTCCATGAGTATGTGATTGGTGCTATGAGTATTGAAATTGACATTACGAGCAAGCTCAACAAAAATATGGTATCGAAAAATCCTATTTGAACCTTAGGAATAGTTTAGGATACAAGTGACATGTCACTAGGAACTATGTGATCTAAACTCATTAAGTTGTGGTCTGAGTTCATGATATATGGGACATCTAAGCTCATTGAGTTGTGGTATGAGTTCATGATGTATGTGACACATTTTTTGGCATTTTGGGTACTGGTCTCGTATATGTTACTAATGGCGAGGTAGTCCAGCATGTGTTGCAGATACCTGACAGCTTGTATGAGCAGACCCGTGAGTAGCTCGAATGTGAGCAACATGTGATTTGAGATATGAAGTAGCATTGGCTACATATGGGGCACTCAGGTGCAAGATTTTGATGTATCCGATAGTATTCTGAGTGTTTAATGGGTAGGTTAAGAGAAGCTCAATGAGAAATCTTAATGATTGCATCAAAACAAGAAAGTAAGTTATTATGTATAAGTCGGCACAGGTATGTACATCGAACTCATGTGAATGACATGAAATATGATGAGCTCATGGTAAGAACAGGTGTATATATATATATATGAAGAATAAGTTAAGAGATTTGATAAAATGTAAGATTATGTACATTATGTTAAATGTATGTTTAATGCTTGTTTAAGTTGCATCTTGTTTGCATGTGAACTTACTAAGCTTTAAAGCTTACCCCCTTCCTTTCTTTTTTCCTATAGTGTCGCCAAGCTAGCTTAGGGATCAGTGGACGTCGAAATTTTAGATCACACTATGAATTGAACATTTGAGTATAGCTAGTCTCATCATTTTGAGTATGGCATGTATAGGGTCTTGGTGTTTTTGTTATGTGTTATATTGATTAGCCAAATGTGTTGGCTCATGATAGTTTGAATAGGTGATATGTTGACATTACCAAGTGATAATTTAACCATGAATGTGATTGCTTGAGTAATCAAAGGTGCCATGTTGCATGCCATGAAGTGAGTGTAAGTATGTGAGTGTTTAAGGGTGGCAAATGGCTTGGAAAATAGTGTAGAAATTGTCCACACTGTTAGACACATGGGCATGTGTCTAGGCCGTGTGTGACACACGGTCTGCCCCATGGACTTATAATTCGGCCGTGTGTCGCCTGCACCATAATTATACAAAATAGAATGTCCTGTAGTAAACACATGGGCATAGACACTATCGTGTGTCTCAGCCATGTGAATGACACGGCCTTAGGACATAGACGTGTGCCCAAGCCGTGTGAAGTCTGTACTTAATTTTTGGAATTTAATTCGCCACACTGCCTAAGCACACGGACGTGTGTCTTGGCCGTGTGGCCTTATTTGCTTGATAACGTCATAGTCAGAGAGTTACACAAGATGAGGACACGGGCGTGTGCCCAAGCCATGTGAAGTCTGCACTTAATTTTTGGAATTTAATTCGCCACATTGCCTAAGCACACGGGCGTGTGACTTGGCCGTGTGGCCTTATTTGCTTGATAACGTCATAGTCAGAGAGTTACACAAGCTGAGGACATGGGCGTGTGCCCAAGCCGTGTGAAGTCTGCACTTAATTTTTGGAATTTAATTCGCCACACTGCCTAAGCACACGGGCGTGTGACTTGGCCGTGTGGCCTTATTTGGTTGATAACGTCATAGTCAGAGAGTTACACAAGCTGAGGACACGGGCGTGTGACTCTCCAAAGTAGGAAAATTTTCTAAGTGTTGAAAGACTCCAAAAGCTCTCGATTTAGTCTCGAACTACTTCCCTTGCATGTTTTGGGCCTCGTAGGCCCTTATATGGGACAATTTGCATGTGAGTAAAAAGTTTTTAATTTGGACGAAATTTTATGGCCCAGTTTTGTATGATTGGTTATGTTTAAGTTCGGTAACACCTCGAACCCTGTCCCGGTGTCGGATATGGGTAAGGAGTGTTACACCCAAGTTCTGTAGATGTAAACTAAAAAATATATAGGATTTTTTCTATATAATTCAACACCTTTTTACTTAAATTTGTTGTTAAAACCAAGTAATTGTTTAAAAAGTTAATGAAATATATGAAAATATGAAATTCGACATAGAAATTATTAAAATGTGATTTTATGCTTTATTATATAGTTTTCATGCAGAAAATGGCTTCTTTTATATTAATTTGAGCATATTATATTTTCAAGCTATAAAGAGGGCCCTACATGATTAAATTAAATAATAAAATATAAAGTTATTTTTAATAATTTATTTTAATATATTTCATTAATAAATTGGGTTTTAATTAATTAAGTTTTGATTAATTAAAGTGGTTAAATTATATTCTTTGGTCCTCTAAATTATCTACTTTTGTTGGACAGGTTTGAAAGCTTTATGTTGATTACAAAACCATCCAAATGGAGGACCAAGTCAACCCAAAATTCAGCTGCATGTGGATGTTCATAAATCAAATTTTGGTTTAATTACACAAGGTCCTTGAAGAGTTGAAGAAATCAGAGATTTACTCGGAGATTTGCAATTGACCGAGTCCTGACCCTGATGATGTTATGGCACTTAAATCAAGAAAAAATCAGCCACACTTCCACAAATCATGGTTGGCCACCTTTGGATGAATTTTCAAAAGATGGACACTCCTATTTTCAGCAAACTAGCTCCCTTGCCTCACCTATAAATAAGACCCCATTTCTCACTTTTCTAATCATCCCTCACTCATTCATCATTCTCTCCTCTCTCAACTCTCTTAGCTTTCTTTCTCCCTCACACCTATCATCATCTTTGCATAAGGATTTTTAGCAAATTAGCCTCAGAGAGCCGTCAGCAAAGGAGCAAAGCGAAGGAACGAATGAGCCCTCGTCAGTCAGAGTCTTGGGTGACAGCCACTTTGATTTGGATTTAATCTTTCTTTTCTTTAATTTAATCCAAGAATGTTTGCTATGTGTTCTTTGTTCTTGTTTACAACAATGTTAGCTTAATTTTATTTAAGTTAGGATGATTGCTTTGATTAAATAATATTTATTTGATTCATGCTTATAAAGTTTGTGCCTCAATCGATCATGTTTTCAATTAAAATCAAGTCTGTATTTCATTCGTACGTGATTGAAATGCATCTGAATTAGCTAAGCAATTCTAACCAGACGACGACTAATGGACACATAATTGAAATGTGCATGCTCAATTTAGATCCTAACTTGATTAAATTGCAACCCTAACCAGGCTCTATTATCTGCATAGTTTTTAGATTTGTGTGATTAAACTGTTTCAAACCTAACACGTCCCTGTTGCCTTACACGGATACTAAGAAACCCTTAGTAAATAAGGATCAGTAAAATGCGTATTTACTAAGTAAAGGATTCTGAAAGGACCTAATGTGGTTTCAAAACTCATGAAAGATCGAGTTGCCATGGAATTTTTTTTTGAATATTGATAAGCATGTTGATAATAATTTGAGTTTGAATAAAGTAATTGTCCTAGCTTATTTATGTTATAATTGTTGCTTATTGTGTTAATTCTGCTAAAATCTATTTCATTCATATAAATGCATGTTAGGATAAATCACATTAGGGATCATTGCATCTAGATTAATTCTACATAATTTTAATCAATACTTCCAAATCAAATTGCGTTTCTATTTACCAAGTCGTTAATAATATTTTTATAATTGAGCGACTTAGCACGAATACAATCCCTGTGGAGATGATAACTCGATACTTAATTATTACTTGATAACGACTGTGTATACTTGCACAAACCTGAGAGTTACAAGTTTTTGGCACCGTTGCCGAGGATTGTCAACTGTTGCCATAGTCATTTTTTGTGAAATTATTTATTTTCAATTTGGTTATTTCTAACATTACTTATTCTTTTTATTTTTGTGATATTTTTTCAGGTTTTTATGAGCATAGATCAAATTGTCGATTTACTCCCAGTAGACTTTGAAATTGAGCGAACTTTCAAACTAAAAAGATGTGAACGAATAGCTCAGAGACAGAACGAGATAGACCTTGGAAATCAAAATCAAGGCCAAGGTAATGAAGTCGATCATGTATGAAATCCCATCCTCATTGCGGATGATAGGGATCGGTGCATCAGACAATATGTTGTGCCGCTTTTCAATTAGTTAAATCCAGGAATTAGAAGGCTAGATATTAAGGCAACCAATTCGAATTGAAACCTGTGATTTTTCAAATGCTACAAACGGTGGGCCAATTTAGTGGTATGCCCACGGAAGATCCACATCTCCAGCTTCGATTTTATGGAGGTGAGTGATTTATTCAAGATAGCTGGTGTGACTAAAGACGCACTAAGGTTGAAGTTGTTTCCGTACTCGTTGCGAGATCGAGTCAATTCATTGCCACCAAGTTCCATATCTATATGGCAAGAATTGGCAGAGAGATTTTTGGTTAAGTATTTCCCGCCTAACAAAAATGCTAAGTTGAGGAACGAGATCAAAACCTTCCAAAAATTGGATGACAAGTCCTTGTATGAGGCTTGGGAGAGATTCAAGGAATTACTGTAACATCCCAAAATAGGCTTAGTCAGAAAAGTAGTTTTGGGACCACAAATCCGACATCAAAATATTTATTTTATGATTATTACGAGGCTTAGAATATGAGAATATGTATTTGTTAAAGTTTCATGAAGGAATTCTTTGAATAAGTGCCCAATTGGAAAATTAAGGACTAAATTGAATAAATTGCAAAACTTGAATTCTAGAAGCAATTTGCATGAAATTGCTTTAGATTATAAAATAGAAGGTCTTGGGGAGAAATTTTCCCAATTTCTAAATATTTGGAAAAAAAATAGGCTTGTATGAATGAAATTTCAAAGAAAGGGCTTAAGGGCATTTTGGTCATTTGGCATTTAAGTGAAATAAAATGGGAAAATGAACCAAAAATCAACCATTCTTCTTCTCCATGCTGCCGAAATTTCTAGGGCTTTAACAGCTAGGGTTTTCAAGCTTTCCAAGCTCAAGAGTAAGTGGTCCCAAGCCCCATTTTTAATGTTCTTTGTAATTTTGAAATCTCGATAGCTTGCTTTCTCTATTTCTACCCATATTTCATGCTAGGGTTCATGCGTAAAAATTTACCCATGCATGAATTACTTGTATTTTGATTTTTATGGAGGAATATGAAAGTTTGAAGTGTGTTAAACAACTTTTCCTAGGTGATTTTCATGAAAAACCCCTAAAGGGACCTTTTTGCAAAAGTTGTAAAATGTGTGGTAGAAATACGAAAATAATGGAAAATGTGGGGTACCATAAGAGGGAAAAGTGTTTGGCTAGGCTTAATTAAGGTAGAAATTGCATGCATTTCATTGTACGAGCCTAGGGACTAAATCGTAAAAATGTGAAACGTTAGGGGAAAAAGGGTCATTTGGACTGGGGTGGAATTTAGACATGAAATGTATAATATTGAGTGTTAATGATCTATTTTTATTGTCATATACCCCGAGGATCAAATTCCAAAGGTCGACCGAGGAAAACGAAAGGTTATGGAACAATCGATTACACGACACCGAAACGAATACCAGGTAAGTTCGGATAACTTAAAGTAAACACTCAATGTGCGTAATTATATGATTTATGAATGCTTGATGATTGCATTTATTAATAAATTGAAATTCTATGAAATGCATGTTTAAGTACAAATTGTGATAAATGTCTCGGTTAAGGTTAAAAGGAAATTCGATGGATAAACCATAATTGACATGTGTAATGAGGTCCTGCATGTGTTGCAATAAGGATTTAGCCCAGAAAGGTAATCTGTTGATCTCATTTATAAAAGGATCTAGCCTGGACGGGTGTTTCTTCGAATGGTCGAGCCTCCCGAAGAATATGTGTGCATTATGGATTTAGCCCGGACGGGTAATCTGATTAGGATCTGAATTTAGCCTGGACTGGTAATTCAGATCCGAGCTTAATAAAGGTGTTTATCGTTATAAGGGATTCAGCCTGGACTGGTAATTCCTACATCACCTTATGAGTTTATAAAATGGAGGATTTAAATTTCCATGGAGATACTTTCAAGAACACTTTGTCTCCAACTTGAAATTCAATCTTTATTCTTTTCAAATCAGCATATGACTTTTGCCTATCCGATGCCAGTTTCAAACAATCACGTATCACTTTAACCTTTTCTTCAGTTTCCTTGATCAAATCAACTCCATGAATCTAGTGTTCTTTGAGTTCTGTCTAGTTTAATGGTGTCCGGTATTTCTGGCCATACAATCCCTCATAAGGTGCCATTTTTAAGCTTGTTTGGAAACAGTTGTTGTAGGCAAATTCCACCAATAGCAAATAATATTCCCAACTGCCATGAAGTTCAAGGACACAACACCTTAACATGTCCTCGAGGGTCTGAATCGTCCATTTAGACTGACCATTTGTCTATGGGTGGAATGCCGTACTGAAGCTCAACTTTGTACCCAAAGCTTCTTGCAACTTCTTCCAAAATCTCGAAGTGAATCTTGGATCCCTATCTGAAATGATCGACAATGGTACCCCGTTTAGTCTCACAATCTCGGATATGTACAAGTCAGCCACTCTGTCAAGAGAGAAATCTATTCGTACAGGAATAAAATGAGCCTACTTCGTTAGTCTATCAATTATAACCCAAATGGCATCTTTCTTCTTTGGTGTTAACGGTAATCCTGTCACAAAATCCATAGTAATCCTGTCCCATTTCCATTTAGGAACCATCACGAGTTGTAATAAACCTGAAGGTACTTGGTGTTCAAGCTTGACTTGTTGACATGTAACAGCCTTAACCCGTAACTGACATCGGATTAGGGTTACAAGGCATTACCAGACAGATAGAACATTTTAGACCAATTCAGAATCACAGATATTATTTAACATCATTTCATAAGCAATCATCTCTAAATATGGTCTACGAGACCTAAAACATACATTTAAGAATGGTTAGAGCTAAACCAAACATATTCATAAAATTTAGAACATAGAAAATTTTACAATTCTATTGAGGTCTCATGCTCGTGTGTTCAGGCCGTGTGCCTCACACGGGCATCAGACACACCGATGTGAACCAGCCGTGCCAAACCAGCGTAACCATACTGACTTTCACCCACGGCCATTAGGCACGTCCGTGTGCTATGGACCTGTGATACTTAGCTAGCTACTGACTTCAGCCCACGGCCATATGACACGCCCGTGTCCCCTGATCGTGTGGCGCCATGTAGGCTTGATTTAAGCCAATTTTCCACCCTTTTTAGAGGTCATCTTCACAAGCGATATTAAACAACATTCATACAACAATTTTTAACCAATTTCATGCTCAAAACATGCTTCATTATAACAAAAACATATTAGCTCGTAAAACACTACAACCATACATCATTTGGCACCATCAACCAAATACTAAAACTATATACAACATTTCATTTGCTAGCCAACTCTCATGGCATAATATATACACATCAAAACTTATATATATAGACGTTCTAGCCTATACATGCCATACTTTAAAATATTTACACTTTCAAAAGTACCAAAATGGGATCGATAGTGTGGTGAAAATCCTCGACTATCCCCGAGCCTTCTATAGCTATGATAACTGTAAAACAGATAGTAAATGCATAGAGTAAGCTACAAAGAGCTTAGTAAGCCAAATACAATTGGTCTAACTACTAAAGCATATAAATACAATTCACCCATATAGATTCATAACCATTTCATAGAATAATTCATAAACTTAACCATGCTTCTTCGTTTGCATATATGTCATGTTTCATTTCCATACATATTTCACAGTGAAAGAGTTTTTCATATTCAGAAATTTAGTACGATACAAACGTACCTGCATAGGTTATACATTTCATATACTCAATCTCAAATTTCGTACGCTATCATCAGATGGGTTAGAAACGATATAGATGCTCATAAACAAGTACAATGTCGACGTCCCGAACATGGTCTTACATGTAATTCAATATCGATGCCTCTGTCCCAGATAGGGTCTTACACGAAATTAGATACGATACTGATGTCCCAGACATGATCTTATATGTAAATCTCAATCGAGGCCTGTATACCAGACACGGTCTAACACGATGTCTCAGACAGATGTCAACTTTTCTTAGAAACATACAGAGCTTTTTAGATATTAACATATTATCATAGTTTACTCCAAGATATTCATCAGGCACTCAAGGCCATCCAATACAGTTATAGTTTATATGTGCAGAATTTATTTCAATTAACACGTAATTGTAATTTGACTTACCTCAGACGGATTTTGGATAAAACGAGTTGTCTATTCAACTATTTTGGATTTCCCTTGATCTAAGTCCGATTTTCTTTGTTCTTGATCTAATACAATACAAATTCAACCATTCAATCATTCATTTCATTCAATTTAATCCATATACACATATTTAGGGCACTTTACATTTTAGCCCTTACATTTTCACACTTTGACAATTTAGTCCATTTTTTCACAAAATCACCAATATGCAAAATTTCTTTGCAACAAGAGCTAGCCGAATTTTTATGGCTTCTATATAAGCCTATAAAACATGTTCAATTCACAATTTAGTCCTTCTAAACCTCATTTTCAAAATTTAACTTAAATAGCTCAATTTCATCAAAAACTCAAAGACAAAACTTATGAACCATCTACAAAGCCTTCATAATTCCGTCAAAAATGTCACAAAACTCATGATATCGACAATGGCATTTTATGAAATCTTTAACAGAAATAGAAATTCAGACATGGGTTTTGAAGAATACGGAGTAACGATCACAGAAACGTAGAAATTATCAAAAATCGAGTTAAAATCGTACCTTAATCAATCAATGAAAGTGTCGAAACCTAAAATGTCTTTCTCCTTTTTATTTTTCTTTGATTTTCGGCTATATGCATGATAATATGGCCAATTTCATGTTTTCATTTTATTATTATAACATTATAATCACCTTTTATCATTTTACCCTTAATGACATAACATTAATTTCTACCAACTCATGTCCATATTTGTCCATGCATTAGTACAATGGTCCAATTGACATGCAAGGACCTTTTTTTTTTAAAATCCAAGCCAAATAGGTACTTTAGCATCTAGTACTCAACTTTTACACTTTACACGATTTAATCCTTTTTCATAATTAAGCATAGAAACAAACAAATTAAATCACAGAAATTTTCATAGATGTAAATTCACATATCACAAGCTCAGAAAATAATATTAAAATATTTTTCAAAATCAAATTTGTGGTCCCAAAACTACTATTCCAACTAGGGTCAAAACCGGACTGTTACAATTCTCCCCCCTTAGGGATTTTCGTCCCTGAAAATCTTACCGTTAAATAGATTCGGATATTGTTGTCTCATTGAATCTTAAGGCTCCCACGTAGCCTCTTCAGCACCGTGATGATGCCACATCACTTTAACTAGAGGAATTTTCTTGTTTGACAATTCTTTAATCTCGCGAGCTAAAATACGGATCGATTTTTCTTCGTAAGTCATATCAGGTTGAATCTCAATTTTAGAAGGGGATATCACATGGGACGGATCAGATATATGTCGTCGAAGCATCGATACGTGAAATACATTATGTATCTTTTCCAACTCAGATGGTAGCCTCAATCTATAAGCAACCGGCCCAACTCGCTCAATGATTTCATATGGTTCGATGAACCTCAGACTCAAATTGCCTTTTCTACCAAATCAAAATAGTTTCTTCCACAGATATACTTTCAGAAACACTTTATCACCGATCTCAAATTCAATATCTTTTCATTTTAAATCCGCATAAGATTTCTGACGATCAGAGGCAGTTTTCAAACTATCTCGAATTACTTTCACTTTCTGTTCTGTTTCTTTTATCAAATCAATACCGTAAATCTTATTCTCACTGAGCTCAGACTGGTATAATGGAGTTCTACACTTTCTACCGTATAAGGCTTCATACAGTGCCATTTTGATGCTCGATTGAAAGCTATTATTATAAGCAAATTCAATCAGAGGTAGATACTGTTCCCATGTACCTTCAAACTCAAGAATGCAACATCTCAACATATCCTCAAGTATCTGAATAATCCCTTCTGATTGACCATCTGTTTGCGGATGAAAAGCGGTGCTAAAATGCAATTTAGTACCCAGAGCATCTTGCAATTTCTTCCAGAATCGCGATGTAAATCTCAGGTTTCTATCTGACACTATCGACAATGGCACACCTTGCAATCTCACAATATCAGAAATATACAACTCAGCTAGCTTATCAAGCGAATAATCAAATAGAATCGAACTAAAATGAGCTGATTTCGTCAAACGATCAACTTCAACCCAAATTGCGTCTGTCTTTTTCGGAGACAGAGGCAAACCCGAAACAAAATCCATGGTCACTCGATCCCATTTCCGCTCCAGAATCATAATCGGTTGTAATAACCCAGATGGCACTTGATGCTCAGCTTTAACTTGCTGACAGATTAAACATCTCAAAACAAAGTCAGAAATATCTCTTTTCATTCCCGGCCACCAATATAGTTTTTTCAAATCGTTATACATTTTCGTACTTCCCGGATGTACAGACAATCTACTACTATGAGCTTCACTCAAAATCATTTGAATCAAATCTTGATTTCTTGGAACACAAAGTCTATTTCTGAACCTCAGACAATTGTCATCATCTATTTGAAATTCAAAATCAGAATCAAAATTACACTGAGTTCGTTTAGCCATAATCTCATCATCAACCTTCTAAGCTTCGATAATCTGTTGTAAAAACAAAGTTCTCGCTTTCAATTCAGCTAAAACTAAACCACCATCAGGCAGAACTAAATGAGCATTCATTGTTTCGACTCAAGCATCAGCAACCACATTTGCTTTTCCCGGGTAATAATCAATCACAAGTTTGTAGTCTTTTACCAGTTCTAACCATCTTCTCTGTCGCAAATTCAAATCTTTTTGTGTCATTAAATACTTTAGACTTTTATGATCAGAAAACACGTGACATTTCTCACCAAATAGATAGTGATGCCAGATCTTCAAAGCAAATACAATGGCAGCTAACTCAAGGTTGTGTGTTGGATATTTCTTCTCATGCGGCTTTAATTGTCTCTAAGCATAAGCAACAACTTTTCCTTCTTGCATTAAAACACAGCCGAGTCCATTCAACGAAGCATCGCTGTAAACAATGAATACTTTACTTGACTCAGGTTGTACTGGTACCGGAGCTTCAGTTAACAGAGCTTTTAATAAATCAAAACTTTTCTGACATTTCTCAGACCATTCAAATTTCACATCTTTCTGCAGCAATTTTGTTAACGGAGTTACGATCACGGAGAAATATTTTACAAATCATCAGTAGTAACCGGCAAGTCCCAGAAAACTACGAACTTCAGATACATTCCTTAAGGCTTCCAATCTAGAATAGCTAAAATCTTACTCGGATCAACTCGGATACCAGATGCTGATACTATATGATCCAGAAAACCAACTTCTCACAACTAGAATTCACATTTACTAAACTTTGCATACAACTGTTTATCTTGCAGAGTCTGTAGCACTATTTTCAGCATGCTCAGATTCATCACGTGAATAAATCAAAATATCATCAATGAATACAACAACAAATTGATCAAGATACAGTCCGAAAATTCTATTCATTAAATCTATAATACAGCAGGTGCATTTGTTAAACCAAAAGGCATAACTAAGAATTCATAATGCCCGTACCTCATTCTGAAAGCAGTTTTTGAAATGTTAGAGTCCTTTACCGACAACTGATAGTAACCTGATCTCAGATCTATCTTTGAAAATATAATAGCAGCTTTCAACTGATCGAATAAGTCATCAATTCGATGCAGAGGATATTAGATCTTTATAATCACTTTGTTAAACTATCGGTAATCAATACACATTCTCATTGTGCCATCTTTCTTTTTAAAAAATAGAACAGAAGCACCCCATGGTCAAAAACTTGGTCTAGCAAACCCTCGATCGGTCAATTCTTGAAACTGAGATTTTAATTCCTTTAACTCGGTTGGAGCCATTCTATACGGAGCTATTGAAATCGGAGTAGTACCAGGTGCTAATTCACTGCCAAAACATATAAACCAAAACATAACTTACAATTTCATTTGCATAATATAAAGCATAAGTATAATATCAACCAAAGCCATAAGCTTGGCATAAGCCTATACAACATCATCAAATTCATAAGTTAGTACACTTGTACATGATCCAAATGAATTTATCCATAAGATAGTATAATTCCATATGAAATACATTATTCAATTCATAAATCATTTCTATAAGATTCTATTTGATTCCAATTTAATACTTACCATTTCGTATCCTTTTTTTTACCCGTTTAACCATCTAGAATTACACCGGATACTCGAGAAAGTTAACACAAATTGTTCCTTTACATATAACTGTAGCCTTTCCTTTAAATCATTGCTCACACGAGCTATGAAATGGGCCTGCTTACATGAGCTGTTGGTCAAAACGTAAGCTACACGATGTTGCTCACACAAGTTGTGGAGAATTCACAACAAATGCAAGATCTCAGCCATCAGTAGGGCATTCAAGACCAACACCTGAAACATGAAATCCCAAATGATCTGTCATTTGTATCTTAAAAATTATTAAGGTTCAACAGGGACTCAATATCTGTCAATTCGTCATAGCATTGATATGTTTATATATCTATCATTTACATTAAACATAACATAGTAAACATTCAATTTAAATCATACTAACACGATAATAGTTCATACGAACTTACCTCAATGACTAAGGGCGTAGAAGTTACCTCAAACTAATCTGAAGCTTTAGGTTTTCCACGATCTAAGTCCAAACGTGGTTTATCTTAATCTAAATAAGTAATTTCAATCAATTAAACACTTCTAGTATTCAATTTAATCCACATTTCATATTTATGCAACATTACCAATTTGCTTCTAACATTTTAACTTTTCACAATTTAGTCCTTATGCTCATAAATTGAAATCTAACCATTTTAATCCTCCATTCAAGCTAGCTTAATTTCCTAGGGACTTATACTAACCCAATTAAACCATCATTTCATAAATTTAACTGAAATTTTACTATTTTTACAAATAAATCCCTAAATGAAATTTCATAAAAAATCACTTAACAAAACTTGTTTATTTTTCAACAAGGATTCATAATATATAAATTAACGTAAAAAATCATTCAAGAACATTCATGGCATAACTCTCAACCTTTAACAGTTTTACAAGGTAAACCCCAAGCTAGCTAGATTAAGCTAAACCAAACTAAAAAACATAAAAATCATTAAAAATGATGTTGAAATCACATACCATACAAGCTTCTAAGTTGTCGAAACTTAAAACCCTAAGAATGGTTTTTCTTTCTTTAAATTTCGGAGAAGAATGAGTTTTGGAGACGATGAAGTAAATTTTATTTTACTTAATTTAGCTTTAATTGCTCAATTAACATTTTAACCTTTAAAAACCATCAAAATTACAAGAAAACCTTTCCATGGACATCCACTATCTCATTAATGGTTTATTTACCCTTCAAGTCATTTAGCTTAAGGTTTCATAGCCATTTGATTCTTTTAACTAATAGAACTCAACCTTTTCACCTTTTACGATTTAGTCCTTTTTACTTAATCAACTAAGTAAACTTTAAAATTTCTGAATGAAATTTTAATTCGACCTTAATATAATCCCATAGACCTTAAAATAATAAAAAAATAATAATTTACTCATCAGAATTGTAATATCCTGATTTTGGGCCTAGTCGAAATAGTGGTTTCGTGACCACAAAATCCGAGATATAAATAATTATTTTATGATTATTTTAAGGTCTATGATATGATTGCATGATTGTGTGAAAATTTAGTGAAGAAATTTTATGCATAAAGTGCTTAATTTGAAATTTGGGACTAAATTGAATAAATTGCAAAACTTGTGTTCTAGAAGTATTTTGCATAAAATTGAATTAGATTATAAATTAGAGGTCCCTAAAGAGTAATTTTACCAATTTCTAAGTCTATGGACAAAAATTGGACATGGATGGAATTTTTGGAAAGTTTAGTAGTAAGGGCATTTTGGTCATTTAGGGGTAAAATGAATTAAAATACAAAATTAAAGCCAATTTTGCTCATCTTCAACCCCATGGCCGAATATAGCAAGGAGAAACCATGGCTAGGGTTTTCAAGCTTCCAAGCTCGATTGTAAGTCCGTTCTAGCCTTGTTTTTAATGATTTTAAGTTTTTGGAGTCCCTTAGCTCGATTTAGCTTATGCTAGCAATAATTTAACCTAGGGTTTATATTTGGAAAAATACCCATAGGTGAAATTTGTGTATTTTGGTGTTTTATGATAGAATATGAGGTTTTAAATTATGTTAGACAACTTGTGCTACTCGGTTTTAAGTGAAAACGAGCAAAAGGGCTTAATCGGTAAAAATACCTAATAGTCATAAGTACATGTTAGAGTGAGAATTTGATGTTGCCATAGAAGGGAAAAATGATCAGCATGTCATAAAACATAAGAAAATAGGCTGAATTTTAATTTACGAGCTTTGGGGCAAAAGTGTAAATATGCAAAAGTTTAGGGGCAAAATTATAATTTTTCCAAAATATGATTTTGGGTCAATTTGAATAATGTGAGTCCTAATTAGACTATATTTTAAATGATAGAGCAAGGAAAACTGAAATTCGGGCTAAAATGGGGAAAATACCAAGTTGTGGACGAAATAGTAAAAATAGCCATTTTCGCATACGAGGTAAGTTCATATGTAAATGTTGGTAACATAGTTATTATTTTAAATGTTTTAATTTTTTTTAAATGATATGATAATTATTATGAAATATTATACTTGTGATAATTGTTTGATAATATGTCAAATTATGTGATATACTTGGAAAATGTGAAATACTACCGAGTATCAGATCGGCATTCCGTAGAAGATGGTTGAGACACATGATTGGGAAAAAGGTCCGTTGAACCTCGGGAATGGATTAGGATACAAGTGACATGTCACTGGGATATTTGGGCATCCGAACTCGTTGAGTTGAGTCCGAGTTCACTTATGGATGCGAGCGTCCAACTCGTTGAGTTGAGTCCGAGTTCGTGAGATGTAACTAGGCATCCGAACTCGTTGAGTTGAGTCCGAGTTCACTTATGGATGCGAACGCCCGAGCTCGTTGAGTTGAGTCCGAGTTCACTTATGGGCGGGTTACATGGTAGCTTGGCTACATATGTGGCACTTATGTGCAAGTTATCCATGTATCCGAATTATATTCGATGTGTTCAACGGGTAAAGTTCTACTCAAATGGAGGAATACTCAAGATGAAAGGGACGTATTGGTAAGTGTTGTGAAATGGATACTTTGAACAGGTATGTACTTAACCCTCGGGTTGAAAACTCGATATAACAACAATATGGTAAGATGATAAATGAAAAGGTGATATGAATGTCTTGGTGATGATTATGCAAATGATGTTTTATGTTTGCTTATATGGTTATGTTACTTGCTATTTGCATGTGAGCTTACTAAGCATTTATGCTTACTCCTCCTTTTCATTCCTTGTAGTGTTGACAAGCCAGCTCGAAATCGGAAATGGTCGGAGGCACGCTCACACTATCCGTATACCATCTTGGCATAATGGCTTGTATATTTTGAGTATGGCATGTATAGCATTATAATCATTTTGTATATATGGTCTTATGATATGGTTATTGAGTGGTATGGAAATAGAAATGCTTGGTAATGATTAGCCATTGGAATGGCTAATCATGATCATATTTGGTATTATGTATGTCAAATTGCTAGCTAATCTATGGAAACCATGAAATAGGTAAAATTTACCATAAAATAGATTCAGACAGCAGCAGTGACGTGAGTTTAAAAAATCACTAAAAATAGTAGAAATGGAATTAAATAATGAATAAGTTATGGAATCGAAGTTTGATGAGTCTATTTTAATATGGAATAAGCAAAACAGGTATATGAGCTATATTTTATGAGATGTTTAAATTTTTGTGAAACAGGTCCAGAGCGATTTCTGGATCCCCTGTTCTGAATTTGGAAATTCACCATAAATTTTAAAAAGATAATTAGAAGTCATGATTTATATGTACAGATTCCTTATTGAGTCTAGTTTTATTAGAGATAAACGGCATAGTCATTGAAGCTCTGTACAGGGAGATATCTGATTCATAATACACTGAGGTCAGAGTAGTTGAACCCTGAAACAGGGAGACTTTAACTAATAAACTGTACTAATTGGCCCAACCAAAATTTTAGAAAAAATTAGTAGATATATATATGAGTCTAGTTTCAGGAAAAATTTAGGAATTGGATTTCGAGTTTCGTAACTCGAGATATGATTTTTAAAGCGACTGTGATGCAGTTAGCCAGCTTATCTGGAAATTTTAAAATGAATTGTATGATTTGTTTAATTAATGAATTAAGTCCGTTAACACCTCGTGTTCGACTCCGCAACGGTCTCGGGTATGGAGTGTTACATTTAGTGGTATCGAGCAGGTTTAGTCGGTTCTCGGACTAACCTAGCATGTGTAAAAGTTTAGCTATACATGCCACGATCCGTGATAGTGTGATGTCTTCCGACGCGTATAAGTACCGCCTTATTTAGACAGGTACTCTCCAATCGAATGTGCCGACCATGTTCAATGTTATGTGAAGATATTTGAGTAAAATTATGATTATGATAAGTCTCGGTTCAAAAAGTATGAATAAAAGTTTATGATACATATGTGATAATATGTGAGATGAAAGTTCATGTTGTGATAAATATCTATATTTGCTTAATGCTCATACGATGTAGTGTATGTAGCTTACTTGATAAGATGAACAGAATAAATAAAAAGTAGTAGAGGTATGAATAAAGGTCATAATATCATAATACGAATGAAAATGTCCTTGTCTTGATTGGACATTGAATGTTGATGAATGTTAATGATATACAATTTTTTATGAGATAAAGGATTATAATGAAATGAACTTATCTATGTTAAATTGTTGGACTGAATTGTATGATTGTAATGATATGTACATGATGATGCACGAAATGAAAGTTGTGATTGTGATGCAAATATTTATGTTTGTTTGGCCTTATATAATGTCATGAGCATGAATTAATTTAATTAAATGAATGGATAAGTAAAGCTATCTAGAAAACATAGAATGTATGCATAAGTATATTGTCTAAATGGGACAATAGGAAAATTGGTGTAAGCCAACATGAATGAATGACATGATTTTGATGATGTTACTATGATGATGGAAGCGTGTCATATGTGTATGTATAAGAAAGTCGAGTCGGAGGTCCTACAACCCTCCCCTTACCAAAGTGGTACTTATAATGGAATTTCATGAGATTTGTATTGAATAAGTTTCTGTTGAAAACCCAAAGAGTTCAAAGTGATAGAATAATTATAAGTATGATCCGAGATTGAAAATGAGTGATAAGTAAAGTCGAGCCGAAAGTATCTCGATTGATATAAAGATTATTGGAATTATGCATTGTCCCGTTAGAGAAGGAATTCTCTTTGGTAAATCGAATTACTCAAGTGCAAGGTCGAGAAAAGTGTAAATCGAAATTTATTCGAATGACATTCTTTAGTGAATGATTTAATATGAAATTTGTGTGACGAGAACTAGTTGGGGAAATGATATTTCAAATGTGAATTATCCGAGTGTGACATGATTATGACCAGGATGATTTAGCGATCTCTTTTGAGATGTTCTATGTGTTCACCCGTTCTCGTAAATATTTCTATGGCTATTGATCTTTAAAGAAATTCTTGTTATACGGAATGTCTTCTAATTTGGTGTTGGATGAAAGCATTGGTAGTCTGATTGGTTTATAATTTATATTGCTCTATTTCATCGGGTATTCTATTTCATTTAAATCGATAAGAATTGATGAGAGAATTCATATGATATTATGATTCTGCTTTCTTCTACTTGATGCTTCATCGATATATATATGTATGGGAAGATATATTGATCTTGTTATATTTGATTTCATGGGATTAAATAATGTTTTCTTTTGGACTTTCTTTCTTTGAAGAATTATCGAGGTATTCTGTATTTTCTCTATGAATTTGGTTTTCGATTCTCGGCATAGTATCGTATCTTGGGTTTCCTTATCCTGGATCTCTTTATTCTAGATTTCTTTATTCTGGGTTTCTCTATCTTGGATTTCTTTATTCGGTTTTCTTGTTATCTTTGTTCCATAATTTGTCAATTATGACTCATGTTCAAGTAATCGTTCTTCACTCGTGATAATCATGTCAAATATGACTATACTTCTAATTTGATCTTGGTAATGTGGTGATTTTAGTATTGGGATTTTTCTAATTTCGTGTAAGGATTTGACATCGGTAAAGGCATAGGTGATAAAAGCGAGTTTTAGTCGGTATGGTAAATTATTTATTTGAAAGATTTCATGTGACAATTATGTCGGATTATTTTTCCCAAGTTTGATAATAGAATTTCATTTTGTACAGATCAAAGAGTAAATAGTTTGAACGAGAAGTCTATATTTATTAGAAAGAGTTGAATATTAGTTTAAGTCACTACGAATGATAAGGTTTCCATCTTGTGAAAGCTGAAAAGTTCATTACATGTTGACAGAGTTCGGATAGATGAGAATATTGGTAACCAAAGCGTCCGAACTAGACTAGTCTACATTGAGCAAAGACTTCGACTTTCAAGAATGTATTGTTGTATGAATTGTGATGTGTTTCAAGACGGTGAGGTAATGTGATAGTTTAGAGCATCGGTGTTACATAAAATCGAAGTTGTTAAAGGGTTAAAGCCGAGCATTGGGATCTATCAAAATTATCCTTGTCAATGTTGATATTGGGATGGAAATGAGAAGGATTATTCTTGAGGCCATATCGTAATTATTTCTATGGCGGAAAGAGGAAAATGTGATGTATCCTATTGTTAAATGTTTGGCGAGATCTATAAATCACATCTCGTATTGAATGAATTCCTACTCATCGATTCATGGAATTTCGTGTCTCTTTGATTGTCGGATTTCTTGGAATTCGGTCTCTATTAAATCAAGTTGAGATCCGTGTTTTATGTCATGATATCATGGGAAATTGAGAAGGGTTGAAAATTTAAGAACAGTTGAGAGTTGAGACTGTAAGCTTTTAGATCATCGAGAAATTGAAGAGATGTATTGGAGGGCAGTCTACGTACAAGTTCTTGGCACCAAATATGAGATTAAAAGTGAAGACCACTTTTACGGTAAGATTTTCGGGACGAAAATCCTCGAAGGGGGGAGAGTTGTAATATCCCGATTTTGGGCCTAGTCGAAATAGTGGTTTTGTGACCACAAAATCCGAGATATAAATAATTATTTTATGATTATTTTAAGGTCTATGATATGATTGCATGATTGTGTGAAAATTTCGTGAAGAAATTTTATGCATAAAGTGCTTAATTTGAAATTTGGGACTAAATTGAATAAATTGCAAAACTTGTGTTCTAGAAGTATTTTGCATAAAATTGAATTAGATTATTAATTAGAGGTCCTTAAAGAGTAATTTTACCAATTTCTATGTCTATGGACAAAATTGGACATGGATGGAATTTTGGAAAGTTTAGTAGTAAGGGCATTTTGGTCATTTAGGGTAAAATGAATTAAAATACAAAATTAAAAGCCAATTTTGCTCATCTTCAACCCCATTGCCGAATATAGCAAGGAGAAACCATGGCTAGGGTTTTCAAGCTTCCAAGCTCGATTGTAAGTCCTGTTCTAGCCTCGTTTTTAATGATTTTTAAGTTTTTAGAGTCCCTGAGCTCGATTTAGCTTATGCTAGCAATAATTTAACCTAGGGTTTATATTTGGAAAAATACCCATAGGTGAAATTTGTGTATTTTGGTGTTTTATGATAGAATATGAGGTTTTAAATTATGTTAGACAACTTGTGCTACTCGGTTTTAAGTGAAAACGAGCAAAAGGGCTTAATCGGAAAATACCTAATAGTCATAAGTACATGTTAGAGTGAGAATTTGATGTTGCCATAGAAGGGAAAAATGATCAGCATGTCATAAAACATAAGAAAATAGGCTGAATTTTAATTTACGAGCTTTGGGGCAAAAGTGTAAATATGCAAAAGTTTAGGGGCAAAATTATAATTTTTCCAAAATATGATTTTGGGTCAATTTGAATAATGTGAGTCCTAATTAGACTATATTTTAAATGATAGAGCAAGGAAAACTGAAATTCGGGCTAAAATGGGGAAAATACCAAGTTGTGGAATGAAATAGTAAAATAGCCATTTTAGCATACGAGGTAAGTTCATATGTAAATGTTGGTAACATAGTTATTATTTTAAATGTTTTAATTTTTTTAAATGATATGATAATTATTATGAAATATTATACTTGTGATAATTGTTTGATAATATGTCAAATTATGTGATATACTTGGAAAATGTGAAATACTACCGAGTATCGTATCGGCATTCCGTAGAAGATGGTTGAGACACATGATTGGGAAAAAGGTCCCGTTGAACCTCGGGAATGGATTAGGATACAAGTGACATGTCACTGGGATATTTGGGCATCCGAACTCGTTGAGTTGAGTCCGAGTTCACTTATGGATCGGCGTCCGAACTCGTTGAGTTGAGTCCGAGTTCGTGAGATGTAACTAGGCATCCGAACTCGTTGAGTTGAGTCCGAGTTCACTTATGGATCTGACGCCCGAGCTCGTTGAGTTGAGTCCGAGTTCACTTATGGGCGGGTTACATGGTAGCTTGGCTACATATGTGGCACTTATGTGCAAGTTATCCATGTATCCGAATTATATTCGATGTGTTCAACGGGTAAAGTTCTACTCAAATGGAGGAATACTCAAGATGAAAGGGACGTATTGGTAAGTGTTGTGAAATGGATACTTTGAACAGGTATGTACTTAACCCTCGGGTTGAAAACTCGATATAACAACAATATGGTAAGATGATAAATGAAAAGGTGATATGAATGTCTTGGTGATGATTATGCAAATGATGTTTTATGTTTGCTTATATGGTTATGTTACTTGCTATTTGCATGTGAGCTTACTAAGCATTTATGCTTACTCCTCCTTTTCATTCCTTGTAGTGTTGACAAGCCAGCTCGGAAATCGGAAGCGGTCGGAGGCACGCTCACACTATCCGTATACCATCTTGGCATAATGGCTTGTATATTTTGAGTATGGCATGTATAGCATTATAATCATTTTGTATATATGGTCTTATGATATGGTTATTGAGTGGTATGGAAATAGAAATGCTTGGTAATGATTAGCCATTGGAATGGCTAATCATGATCATATTTGGTATTATGTATGTCAAATTGCTAGCTAATCCATGGAAACCATGAAATAGGTAAAATTTACCATAAAATAGATTCAGACAGCAGCAGTGACGTGAGTTTAAAAAATCACTAAAAATAGTAGAAATATAATTAAATAATGAATAAGTTATGGAATCGAAGTTTGATGAGTCTATTTTCATATGGAATAAGCAAAACAGGTAATGAGCTATATTTTATGAGATGTTTAAATTTTTGTGAAACAGGGCCAGAGCGATTTCTGGATCCCTGTTCTGAATTTGAAATTCACCATAAATTTTACAAAGATAATTAGAAGTCATACTTTATATGTACAGATTCCTTATTGAGTCTAGTTTTATTAGAGATAAACGGCATAGTCATTGAAGCTCTGTACAGGAGATATCTGATTCGTAATACACTAAGGTCAGAGTAGTTGAACCCTGAAACAGGGAGACTTTAACTAATAAACTGTACTAATTGGCCCAACCAAAATTTTAAAAAAATTAGTAGATATATATATGAGTCTAGTTTCAGGAAAATTTACGGAATTGGATTTGAGTTTCAGTAACTCGAGATATGATTTTTAAAGTGACTGTGATGCAGTTAGCCAGCTTGTCTGGAAATTTTAAAATGAATTGTATGAGCTGTTTAATTAATGAATTAAGTCCGTTAACACCTCGTGTTCGACTCCGGCAACGGTCTCGGGTACGGGGTGTTACAAGAATTGTGATCCTGAAACCACTATTTCCAACAGCTCTAAAAATGGGTTGTTACAAATATACTTACTCTATTAACATTTCAAACACATGTGTGTTCCCATGAGTTCAAGGCTCTTTGCAATGGTTAACAACTAACATGTAACGCCCCCACGCCCGAGACCATCGCCGGAGTCAAGCTTGAGGGGTTACCGAACAATATTTATCAAATTAAGAACTTCAAATCATTTATTTCTACATTCACAGCTTTCTAACTACCGCGTCATAGTTACAAGAAAAATCATATCTCGAGTTACGAAACTCGAAATCTAGATCCGTAAATTTTCCCTAAATCTAGACTCATATATATATTTACTAATTTGTTTCTAGAATTTTTGGTTGGGCCAATTAGTACAATTTATTAGTTAAATTCTCCCTGCTTTCAGGTTCAACCGCTCGACCTCGTGTATTACTTAATCGATATTTCTATACAGAAATTAAATGACTATGAGGTTTGTTTCTCTTAAAACTAGACTCAATAAAGAACCTTTAAATATAAAGAAAAACTTCTAATTATTTTTTAAAATTTATTATGAATTTTTAAAGTCAAAACAGGGGATCCAGAAATCACTCTAGACCTATTTAACAAAAGTTTAAATATCTCATAAAATATAATTTATATGCCTGTTTTGTTCAATCCACATGAAAATAGACTCATTAAGCTTCAATTTCATAACTTACTCATCATTTAGTTCCATTTATACTATTTTTAGTGATTTTCAAATTCATGTCATTGCTGCAGCAATATTTCATTTTAAGGCAAATTTCATCTTTTCATAAGTTGTTATGAACTAGATAACCTATTAAACTTCCATGATATCAAACATGATCTAAATTTAACCATCACCATGACTTATCAATATCAAACATTTTCTCAACCACTCATGGCCATATCATAAAATTATTTACACAAAATAAGTATATTGCTATACATGCCATACTTAAGTTTTACAAGCCATTTACCGGATGAAAGTCCTTTGGATAGTGTGATCGAACCTTGACCCATCCCGATTCCCGAGCTGGCTTGTTCAAAACTACAGTAAATAAAGAGGAGGAGTAAGCATAAATGCTTAGTAAGTTCATATGTAGATAACAAGTAACATAACAATACAAATATACCAAACAACTTTAGCATGGTATCACCAAAACATATATCACATTTCTAAACATCATTCATCATCTTACCACCTTATTGTTGTTGTATCTATTTTCAACCTGAGGGTTAAGAACATACCTGTCCAAAGTGTCCATTTCACAACACTTACCAAAACATCGCTTGCATCTTAAGTGCTCTTCCATTTCACTAGAAATTTCACCCGTTGAACACATCGGAATACAACTCGGATACACGGATAATTTGCACATAAGTGCCTCATATGTAATCAAGCTACCATGTAACCCACCCATAAGTGAACTCAGACTCAACTCAACGAGCTCGGGCGTTCGCATCTATAAGTGAACTCGGACTCAACTCAACGAGTTCGGATGCCTAGTTACATTTCACGAACTCGGACTCAACTCAACGAGTTCGGACATTCGCATCCATAAGTGAACTCGGACTCAACTCAACGTTCGGATGCTCAACCATCCTAGTGACATGTCACTTGTATCCTAATCTATTCCTAAGGTTCAAAGGGCGTTTTCCTCGATCACACATCTTTGCCGTCTTCCACGGAATATCGAAATTGGTACTTCGGTGATAGTTCATACTCATCAAGTAATTCACATAATTACATATTATTCAACAATAACCACAAAGCATAATATTTCATGATAATAATCACCATCATATCATATAAACAACACTAAATTTCTTAAAATGACAATTATGTTACTACATTTACACATGAACTTACCTTGGTACCAAAATATAAAGATTTTGCAATTTAGTCCACAATCTTTTCTTTTCCTCGATCGCGACTTGAATCTCGTTTTTCTTGATCTAGAATACCAAATTAATCTTATTTAATACATACATTCATCAAAACAGCATTTAATACGAACTTTGGAAAAATTACACTTTTGCCCCTAAACTTTTGCATAATTACACTTTTGCCCTAGGCTCTGGAATTAAACTTTATTCCTTATTCTTATGTTTTATAACATGCTGATCATTTTTCCCTTCTATTGCAACATCAAATTCTCTCTCTAACATATACTTGTGACTATTAGGTATTTTTGTCGATTAAGCCCTTTTACTTGTTTTCACTCAAAACCGAGTAGCACAAGTTGTCTAATGTGACATCCCTAATTTGACCCTAGTCGGGAAGTGGTGTCGGGACCATTAAACCGAGTCTTATAAGTAATTAAAAGTTATATTCTATGTTTATGATGTTAGCAAATGCATGTGTGAAAGTTGCATGCATTAATTTGATCATTTCTATGTGAATTTATTAAGATGGACTTATATGAAACATTGTTGAAAGGTGATAGGCCAATCTTCAATGGTCTAATAGTATATGCATGCAAAAGGATGGTTTTGCATGTCAATTTACCCAAAGAGAAGGAAGTGGCGGCCATGGTGATGAAGATGGGCAAAAGAAAACATGTCTTAAACATGTTTTGCTAGTGGTGGATGTTAGAAATAATAAAATAAGAGCATGGGTAAAGAAATGAAAAAAATGAGTGTGGATGCTTCCTCCCCTTTGCCGTACATGAGAGAAACAAAAACAAAGAAAAAAAAATTTTTGTTCATCTATTTTCACTCTCCTTTTGGCGAAAATACTAAGGATAAGGAAGGAGTTTTGCTTCATACTTGGTTTGGAAGAGGATTAGGAAGAGGTTGGCTATACTTGCATCAAGAGTAAGGTATGTTTGAGGTTGTGCCATGAGATTCATGCATGTTTTTGGTTGCTAGATTGATGTTCTTGTTAGCCCATGGTTCAAATCTTTGTTATGTCATGGGAATGAAATTCGCCCAAGTGAATATGGTGATAAAGCCATTGCATGCTAAGTGTGAAGCTTGATGATGATGCATGCAAAGATGGATTGTCTACTCTTGAAATTTCTTTGTAGCCATCTTGAGTAAGACTTTGAGTTTTCTTTTTGTTTAACCATGATTGAAGTTGAAAGGGCATGATTGTGATGTATTCGGCCATGATGCATTCATGAGCATGGTTCATGCTTCTTGCATGATAGTTAAAATTGGTGTTTTGGATGGCTATGGACACCTTGAAATTCGGCCATGCACATATATGTATATATATGTTTGCACATGATGTTTTGGTTATGAAGTAAGTGATGAATATGTTTGTTTAAAGAAGAAAATGTTGAAGGATGTTTGTGAAATTGCAAGTATAATCGGCCATATGAGTGCTTGATGCTATATTATAAGTATTGAGCCACAATATGTAAAACATTAACTAGTAAAATGCGTGCTGTTTTTTTTTTGTGTGGTATTAAGTGGATAATTGGCCTCAAATTGGACATGTATATTCGGCCTTAGGTAGCCTATTGATGGCCTTAGCTTTTCCTTGATGCTTGAATGAATTGTATTGAATTGCTTGATGTAGTATAAAATGTGCATGACCATTGTGTATTCAAGCTAAAGGGTGGCCAAATGACCATTTAAACTCCTTGTCATATTCGCCATAAGCTAGCATAATGAGGTTTTAATAAATTAAATTTGTTTGAATTAGCTCAAGAGCTTAGAGGGCCACAATTGGACAAGGGAAGGAAAAAGTGATCAAATAGCAGTAAAAGCCGCTCGACAACATCCCAAGTAAGTCCTCAAGAAGTGACCCTACTTGAATTATGTGAAATGAAATATGGATGTGTAATGATTATCGATTTATGTGTGTATGAGTATTTGAATGATACGGGCTAAGTCCCAAGGTGATTATGCTAGTGATTACCTTTGTGTTTGAGCCTTAGTAACGAAAATGAAACATGAATGTCTAATGATTATTGATGTATGTGTGCATGAGCAATTGAATGATATCCGGCTAAGTCCCAAGAAATTTATGCTGGAAATTATATCCGGTTAAGACCAAGGCAATTGTGCTAGCGGCTACATCCGGCTAAGACCAAGGCATTCGTGCAAGTTGTTCTATCGGGCTAAGACCAAGGCATTCGTGCACGTGGTTATATCCGGTTGTATTCAAGAAGCTTGGGCTGGAGGTGAGTGTTGGTTGCTGTAATAAATTCAATTAGTACGCTCGAAAAGCCCAAAGAATAAGGTATGTTTATATGTGCATTGGAAAAGTCGACATGTTTGAGCAACATTCGCTCAATCGACTAACGAATATCAACTATTGAAGTGGTTGATACCTTGTGAAAGTATATAATGATGAAGTGTGAAGTAAGAATGATTATGTGAATGTGTATTAATGAAATGATGCATTTGGCTATGTGAATGTATTGCTTTAATTAAAGCTGATTTTATTCCTTGAGACTTACTAAGCATAAAAATGCTTACCCCGTTGCTTTGGCTCTCTGTTTATAGATTTTGCTCGATAGCAATCGGATTCGGGATCATTAAAGTCGAAGTCATCTACACTATCAAAGCCTCCATTTTGGTATAATTTTTGGTTGAACTTTGAAATGGCATGTATAGGACTACCTGTAACACCCCTAACTCGTGACCGACGCCGGTGTCGGACACGAGGGGTTAACGGCCAAATCCTCTCAAGATACCAACCAATTTGACATTACCAGTCAGGCTGGAAAACTGCGTCACCGTCTCCTTAAAAATCATATCTCAAGTTTCAAAACTCGGAAACTGGTTTCATAAATTTTCCCTGAATTTAGACTCATATACCCATCTATGGATTTATTTTTAGAATTTTTGGTTGGGCCAATTGGTACAGTTTATTAGTTAAAGTCACCCATGTTACAGGGATCGACTGCTCTGACCTTCGAGCGTTACAACTTGAATATCTCTCTGTACAGGGCTTTAATACTGGTGTCGTTTGTTTCTAATGAAACTAGACTCAAAATGGAATCTGTAAATATAAGGAATGACTCCTAATTCTTTCTGGATAATTTATGGTAAATTTTCAAAGTCGCGACAGGGGACCCAGAAACCGTTCTGGCCCTGTCTCACGAGAACTTTAATATTTCTCAGTATACTGCTCATATGGTCGTTTCGTTTCATCCATATAAAAATAGATTCATCAAGGTTCAGTTCCATAATTTACCCACTATTTAATTCCACTTCTACTATTTTTAGTGATTTTTCAATCTCATCTCACTGCTGCTGTCCGCAACAGTTACTGCAGTAGATTATGCCAATTTCATGAATTTTTCCTTGGCCTTAATCATCCATCATACATGACACAAATTATGGTCACCTTATCAAAATTTGAGTTTCTAAGACTCGTGGCTATAGGTTCTAGCATCCCACTCGACGACCACATAGGCCATTTTCACATGGCTTAAAGTTTACAACCCACAATTCGACAAAATATAATAGCCTATACATGCCAAATGTTCTTCAACAACAAAAACAATACCAGAAGATTTCAGCCGGTGTGATGACTTCAACGACGGTCCCGATCACGCAAAAAATACGAGTCCGAGAGACCTAAAATGGGTGACAAGAAAAACACCGAGTGAGTTTACAACTCAGTAAGTCATAAGCATTCATCAATCCATCGATAAAGTTACTACTACATGTACAACAAATGAGGCTAGGTACTCGTCCATATCGAATCTATACCATAATACCTCGGACCTTTCGGTCCAATCTCGTACCAATTCATACATCCACATTTCATATTCTACACAACAAGATAATCAAGCATTTTTACACATTAACTCATTTTCCAGCACAACCATACAATTTCAATCATCACATAGATTTAAGGCTTACCAAATTCAACCCCAAGCATGAACGTATTCTCTATTCGTCATGAGCTCGAGGTACTTACCGATCCGCTGTCCATACTCAATTCAATGGAGACACACCCTCCATATATATAGAGTACGCACACACAATGCTTACTACTCGATTTCGCACACTTAGTGCCACGTAATTTAAGCCCGCACACACGATTGCCATACCCTCCGAGCTCGCACACCCAAGGTCAGATTTTTCCAGCTTGCACACTTAGTGCCATATATTTCCAGCACGCACACTTAGTGCCGATCTCGTCACCGTACATACACGTATTGTTCGCACACTTAGTGCCGAAAGCAAACTTTCTACACATTTCACTATTTCTTTTACATTCAACAAATGTCATCACTCCATACACATACATTTTCATTTATATATATATATATCATCCCATTAAACACAATTGCATAAATTTTACAATCATTTAAGCAATATCAAATACGTGCTTAATGACTTACTTTGTATTGGGTAAAATGGTTCCAACTCGGCTACTCGATGTTCTTTCCTTTGCCTTTGCTTGATTCTCCACCTTTAGCTTCTTGAGCTTAATCAATAAATTAACTAGTTTAACCGTCTTGCTAAATATTTATAATTCAACTACACATGCATATGTATGCTTGTATATTTAGCAACCATCCTCACTAATTACCCATTTAGTCGATTATACACATAATTAAAGGTAACATCACGAACGGCATACTTATGTATATTTATACAATGTCAAATATAACATCTTTTAAACACCTAATTTCATCTCATGAGCATTTAATCAAATTTTTCCTAATCTAGCATATATTTTCACATCTATTCGTAACATCAATCTATCATTTCCATTTCATTTAACACTTAACATTTACCACATATCAATTAACCAACTCTTCATCTAATCATGCTCTCATATTCGGTCATCCATACCTATACTAACCCTAACAAAATAATTTCTAAGTTTAACACAAGCACCACATTTTAGCATCATGGCCGAACACTTCATGCCTCATCACCACGACATCAAAACACCAACCGAATCATTCCTATCACCGAGACTAAGGTTCGCACCTTAGCTTCCCACATTCTTCTCATAACATTTCATAGTTCATTCGCCACTCATCATTCAACCAACAAAATTTCCTAGCAAACCCCTATGGCCAAGCGCACCCACACACTTACATCTCAACTCACAATACCCAAAAATCACATACTAACTAAACTATCTTAAGCAATCAAAGAGTTCCCCCCCCTTTTTCCATAGCCGAATGTTCCATTCCCCCATCATTATTCAACATTTTAGCATGGCTAAGCAAGAACCATGATCATTCACTTAAAACAAGTAAGCATCTCACAAGTTAACACAATGTACTAACCTCCTTAAGGCTTCAAGTGACCGAAATTCTCCCCTCCTTCCTTCCTTCTAACCGGCCAAGTTCAACAAAGAGAGAACTCTCTTTTCCTCCCCTTTTCTCTCCCTCACTCACGGCAATGGCAAGGTAAAGGATGAACACTCCCTTTTTTTTTCTTATTTTATTCCCCTTTCTTTTTAATTCCTTTCTTTATTTTAGTTTGTCTCCCATAATCCAATTTCTTATTATAATATCTAAGGCAAACAAATATATTGCCCATCATCAATCTAACTTGGCCGGCCACCATAAGGAAAATTTGGCAATTTGACATGCAAGTCCAAGCATTTTCTAATATGTATCAATAGGCCACTTTAACATTAGCCTAGCACATTTCTCAATTTCCTCACATAAGTCCTTTCTAATAAATTTCACCTACGAATGACGAAATTAAGGCACGAAATTTTCACATATGTACGTTCATGCACAATAAAAATAATAATTAATTATTCTTGTGTCTCGGTTTTGTGGTCCCGAAACCACATCCCGACTATGGTCAATTTTGGGATGTCACACTACCCCTTGTCTGTTCAATTGTGTTGTGATGTATATGTGTACGGCCATGCGAAAATGGCTCGTAGAAGTCAAGTACGAACTTAGACCATTTGTGATTTGTATATATATATATATATGGTTTCATGATGTAATTATGGATTGGAAATGGGAGTGTTGGTCACATGATCAGCCATTGGAATGGCTAAAATGGTCATAGGTGAACCTATGTATGGCAAGACTAGTTGGATCATGGAGACTACAAATAGATAAGACCTACCTTGAAAACAGATGCTGGCAGCAGCAGTGGAGTGGTTTTGAAAAATCACCAAAATTTATAGGAATGGTATTAAATAGTGAATAAGTTATGTAAATGAACCTTGATGAGTCTACTTTCATATGGAAGAAACGAAACGGTCATAGGAGTTACATGTTAAGAGATATTAATGCTATTGTGAGACAGGGCCAGAACGGTTTCTGGGTCCCCTGTCGCAACTTTAAAAATTTACTATAAATTATCCAGAAAGAATCAGGAGTCATGCCTTATATGTACAGATTCCATTTTGAGTCTAGTTTCATTAGAAACAAACGTCACCAGTATTAAAGCCCTGTACAGAGAGATATTCAAGTTGTAACGCGCAAAGGTCAGAGCAGTCGATCTCTGTAACATGGGTGACTTTAACTAATAAACTGTACCAATTGGCCCGACCAAAAATTCTAGAAATAAATCCATGGATGGATATATGAGTCTAAATTCAGGGAAAATTTACAAAAACAGTTTCCGAGTTTTGAAACTCGAGATATGATTTTTAAGGCGACAGTGACGCAGTTTTCCAGCCTGACTGGAAATGTCAAATTGATGGGTGAAACATGTGGATTTGGCTTGTTAACCCTCGTGTCCCATACACGGCGATGGTCTCGGTTCGGGTGCTACAATTTTATTGGTATCAGAGCCACGGTTTAGTCGATTCTAGGACTACCGTGATGTGTTTGGGGTCTAGCTATACATGCCATTAAATGATGAATCGATAGTGTGGTGATTTCTGACAATTTGACTTTGTGTTGTTTATAGAAATGGATCCCGATCCCAACCGAGCGATAGCTGATGATGTGGAGAGTGTGGCGCCTACTCCCGTGCAAGGGACAGCGCCGACGGACTCTCAACCTATGGCCAGCAATCCGAATGATGAGGCTAGGCAAGCCTTTTATAGTGTGATGAATGAATGGTTTAACCAATACATTCGAACTAACACGGCTGTTCCACAACCTCCATTCCCGACAAATGCAACCCCGCACCTACAATACCTCCCAGAATCGACCAAATAAGGTCAAGTAAGCCCCCAGTCGATAGGATTCGAAAACATGGGGCAACTGAATTCAAAGCTACGGATGATGATGATGCCGAGCGAGCTGAATTTTGGTTGGACAACACTATCCGGGTGCTCGATGAGCTATCTTGTACACCGATGAGTGCCTAAAGTGTACCATCTCCTTGCTACGCGATTCCGCCTACTATTGGTGGAGTACTCGACTTGTGGTGCCTAGAGAGCAAGTGACTTGGGAATTCTTTCAAACCGAGTTCAAAAAAGTATATCGATTAGAGATTCATCGACCAAAAGCGAAGGAATTTCTTGATCTTAAGCAAGGTTCTATGTCGGCCATCGACTACGAACGAAAATTTGTGAGGCTTAGCCAAGACGCTGCGAGAATGCATTTCGTCCGAAGCTATTATGTAAACGCTTCGAGGATGGGCTAAATGATGATATAAGGATGTTCGTTGGCATTCTCGAAATACGAGAGTTAAGTAGTACTTGTTGAGCGAGCTTGTAAAGCCAAGAGCTTAGAAAGGAGAAACAAAAAGTGATGGGAACCGGAGAATTCGAAGAGGTCCTTGGGAAAGTCTCTTCAACAGCATCGAAGAGATTTCGAGATGATGTGAGCGGTCTAGAGGCGCCGGGCTTTTCTAGACGAGGACGCGATCGACCCGTGACCACACGAGTCACTTGATCGCTAGTGGTGGAAATGATCGCCGAGAGAGGCGGAATGTCCGCATTGTGGCAAATGGCATTCGGGAGCTGTTGGTTCCGTGATCGCCTGCTATAAGTGTGGATCGGCCGACCACTTTATGAAGGATTGCCCGAGGATGCTTGAACAAAATGTAAGTCAAAGTGGAAACCCGGTGCTACCAACGCCGAGGTAGGCCACCTAGAAATATGGGCAATGTCGTTGGCGGTCGAGAGGATCTAGAGATGCTACCATCGATCGAGGCTCGTGCTCTGCTAGGACTTATGCCATACGCGCACGCCGAGGATGCTTGCCTCTCCGGATGTCATTACGGTACTTTCACTCTTTTCAATACTAATGTGATTGCTTTGATTGACCCGGTTCTACTCATTCTTATATATGTGAAACCTTAGCATCCAATAAGACTTTGCCTATTGAGTCTCTCGAGTTTGTAATTGGTGTCAAACCCTTGGGTCATTACGTGCTTGTCAACAAAGTGTGCAAGAAAAGTCCCCTAGTGTTCCGAGGTTCTTGTTTTCGGCGGACTTGATGCTTTTTCCGTTCGATGAATTGACGTTATTCTTGGTTTGGATTGGTTGACCATGCACGATGCGGTTGTAAATTGCAAAAGCAAGACTATCGATTTGAGGTGCGAATAACGAGATAATTCGGGTTGAGTCTACGGACTTAAAGGGGTTGCCGGTGTAATATCGCAATGTTGGCCCGGATATATGTAAGAAAAGGGTGCGAAGTGTACCTTGCGACGTGCTTTCGATGACAAGGAATCGAAAAGAAATCCGAATCTGTGCCCGTGGTTTGTGAATACCGGATGTTTTCCCGAAGAATTGCGGGTTTACCACTGTTCGGAAATAGATTTTGGCATCGAATTGGTACCTGGTACCACTCCAATTTCGATAGCTCCGTATCGTATGGCACCAACGGAATTAAAGGAGTTGAAAACTTAGTTGCAAGAATTGGTGGATAGAGGTTTTGCTCGCCCGAGTTGTTCGCCTTGGGGTGCGCCAGTGTTGTTTGTGAAAAAGAAGGATGGAACCATGAGGCTGTGCATCGACTATCGTCAGCTTAATAAAGCGACGATAAAGAACAAATATCCGTTACCACGTATCGATGACTTGTTCGATCAACTGAAGGGAGCCTCAGTGTTCTCGAAAATAGATTTGAGATCGGGCTATTATCAATTGCGAATCCGAGACTCGGACGTACCCAAGACCGCCTTCAGAACGAGATATGGTCACTATGAGTTCCTAGTGATGCCGTTTGGGCTTACTAATGCCCCTGCGGTATTTATGGATTTAATGAATCGGATCTTCAGACCATATTTGGATCGATTCGTAGTCGTGTTCATTGATGACATCTTGGTCTATTCAAGGAATGAGACCGAACATGCTGAACACCTGAGGTTAGTGCTGCAAATTTTACGGGATAAGCAATTATATGCTAAGTTAAAGCAAGTGTGAGTTACGGTTAAGAGAGGTTAGCTTCTTGGGTCATGTGGTATTCTGATCGGGTATTCGAGTCGGCCGAATAAAATTTCAGCCATATTTAATTGGAAGCCTCAGAAATATTCTCGAGGTTCGAGCTTTTGGGGCTTGCCGGTTATTACCGACGATTTGTAAAAGGTTTCTCAACGATAGCCACGCCGATGACGAAGCTACTCCAAAAGGATGTTAAATTCGAATGGACGGAGAAATGTCAGAAAAGTTTCGATCAACTGAAAACTTATTTGACTGAAGCCCCAATTCTAGTGCAACCCGAATCCGGCAAAGAGTTTGTCATCTATAGTGACGCCTCCCTACTTGGGTTAGGTTGTGTATTGATGCAAGAAGGTCGAGTTGTGGCCTATGCGTCGAGGCAATTAAAGCCACATGAGAAAAATTATCCGACCCATGATCTCGAATTGGCTGCCATCGTATTCGCCTTAAAGATTTGGCGACATTACTTATTTGGTGAGAGGTGCCATGTGTACTTCGGATCACAAAAGTCTCAAATATTTGATGACCCAAAGAGACTTAAATCTGCGACAAAGACGTTGGCTCGAGTGTTAAAGGATTATGAGCTGGTCATTGACTATCACCCGGAAAGGCGAATATGGTTGCGGATGCCTTGAGTCGTAAATCATTATTCGCTTTCTGAGCGATGAATGTGCACTTGTGCATTCGATCCGAGCGGTGTGTTAGTAGCTGAATTGAAAGCCAAACCATTATTGGTACATCAAATTCGAGAAGCTCGAGAAAGTCGACGACGAGTTGGTCGCAAAAGCGGGTGAGTGTGTTCGGACAAGGACTCGGAGTTTCAAATCGATGATGACGATTTTTGAGGTTCAAAAGTCGTCATGTATTCCAAAGAATTGAACTCATTTCGATAATTCGAATGAAGCCCATTGTAGCCGAAGGGCAATCCACCCGGGGAGTACGAAGATGTACAACGATTTGAAACGTCGATTTTGGTGGCATGGTATGAAACGAGACATCTCTGACTTTGTTTCAAGATGTTTAATATGTCAACAAGTGAAAGCGGAACATCAAGTGCCTTCAGATTACTTCAGCCAATCACGATACCCGAGTGGAAATGGGATCGAGTCACAAAGGACTTTGTATCCGGACTGCCATTGTCAGCGAGTAAGAAGGATGCGGTTTGGGTCGTGGTAGATAGATTGACTAAGTCGGCTCACTTTGTCCCCGACGCACGGATTTTTCAATGGACAAATTAGCCGAATTGTACGTTCTCGATTGTGAGATTACACGGGTGCCTATTTCCATCGTCTTGGATAGAGATCCGAGATTTACCTCGCGATTTTGGAAAAAGTTGCAAGAAGCTTTGGGTACCAAGTTGCATTTCAGCACCGCCTTTCACCCCCAAACCGATGGTCAATCCGGCGGATAATTCGGATACTTGAGGATATGTTGAGATGTTGCGTCCTCGAGTTTAGTGGTTCATGGGAACGGTATTTGCCGTTGATTGAACTCGCTTACAACAACAACTTTCAATCAAGTATTAAGATGGCACCTACGAGGCTTTGTACGGTCGTAAATGCCGTACACCATTGTTTTGGTGAGCTCGGTGAAAGCAAGATTTTCGGGTGGATTTGATTAGAGATGCTGAGCGAGAAAGTGAAAGTAATCCGTGAAAGTCGAAGATAGCCTCCGATCGTCGTAAGTCGACGCGGATCTGAAGCGTAAGGATATCGAGTATCGTGGGTGATAAAGTGTTTTCAAGGTATCGCTTGGAAAAAGATACTCGATTCTACCGTAAGGGCAAGTTGAGCCCGAGGTTCATTGGGCCATATGAGATATCCGAAGCGAGTCGGTCCAGTGGCATATCGTTTGATTTTGCCCCGAACTCGAAAAGGTTCACGATGTCTTTCATGCTTCGATGCTTCGACGCTATAGATCCGATCCATCGCACGTGATTAGTCCATCGAAATTGAAATTCAAGCTAATATGAGTTATGAGGAAGAACCGATTCGTATCCTATCACGGAAGTGAAAGAGTTGCGAAACAAGCGGGTTCCGCTAGTGAAAGTGTTATGGCTCAAGCACGGGATAGAAGAAGCTACTTGGGAGACCGAGAACTCTATGAAAGAGCGATATCCAAACCTATTTACGGTAAGATTTTCGGGACGAAAATTTCTTAAGTGGGGAGAGTTGTGACATCCCTAATTTGACCCTAGTCGGAAGTGGTGTCGGGACCATTAAACCGAGTCTTATAAGTAATTAAAAGTTATATTCTATGTTTATGATGTTAGCAAATGCATGTGTGAAAGTTGCATGCATTAATTTGATCATTTCTATGTGAATTTATTAAGATGGACTTATATGAAACATTGTTGAAAGGTGATAGGCCAATCTTCAATGGTCTAATAGTATATGCATGCAAAAGGATGGTTTTGCATGTCAATTTACCCAAAGAGAAGGAAGTGGCGGCCATGGTGATGAAGATGGGCAAAAGAAAACATGTCTTAAACATGTTTTGCTAGTGGTGGATGTTAGAAATAATAAAATAAGAGCATGGGTAAAGAAATGAAAAAAAATGAGTGTGGATGCTTCCCCTTGTGCCGTACATGAGAGAAACAAAACAAAGAAAAAAATTTTTTGTTCATCTATTTTCACTCTCCTTTGGCCGAAAATACTAAGGATAAGGAAGGAGTTTTGCTTCATACTTGGTTTGGAAGAGGATTAGGAAGAGGTTGGCTATACTTGCATCAAGAGTAAGGTATGTTTGAGGTTGTGCCATGAGATTCATGCATGTTTTTGGTTGCTAGATTGATGTTCTTGTTAGCCCATGGTTCAAATCTTTGTTATGTCATGGGAATGAAATTCGGCCCAAGTGAATATGGTGATAAAGCCATTGCATGCTAAGTGTGAAGCTTGATGATGATGCATGCAAAGATGGATTGTCTACTCTTGAAATTTCTTTGTAGCCATCTTGAGTAAGACTTTGAGTTTTCTTTTTGTTTAACCATGATTGAAGTTGAAAGGGCATGATTGTGATGTATTCGCCATGATGCATTCATGAGCATGGTTCATGCTTCTTGCATGATAGTTAAAATTGGTGTTTTGGATGGCTATGGACACCTTGAAATTCGGCCATGCACATATATGTATATATATGTTTGCACATGATGTTTTGGTTATGAAGTAAGTGATGAATATGTTTGTTTAAAGAAGAAAATGTTGAAGGATGTTTGTGAAATTGCAAGTATAATCGGCCATATGAGTGCTTGATGCTATATTATAAGTATTGAGCCACAATATGTAAAACATTAACTAGTAAAATGCATGCTGTTTTTTTTTGTGTGGTATTAAGTGGATAATTGGCCTCAAATTGGACATGTATATTCGGCCTTAGGTAGCCTATTGATGGCCTTAGCTTTTCCTTGATGCTTGAATGAATTGTATTGAATTGCTTGATGTAGTATAAAATGTGCATGACCATTGTGTATTCAAGCTAAAGGGTGGCCATATGACCATTTAAACTCCTTGTCATATTCGGCCATAAGCTAGCATAATGAGGTTTTAATAAATTAAATTTGTTTGAATTAGCTCAAGAGCTTAGAGGGCCACAATTGGACAAGGGGAAGGAAAAATTGATCGAATAGCCGTAAAAGCCGCTCGACAACATCCGAAGTAAGTCCTCAAGAAGTGACCCTACTTGAATTATGTGAAATGAAATATGGATGTGTAATGATTATCGATTTATGTGTGTATGAGTATTTGAATGATACCCGGCTAAGTCCCAAGGCGATTATGCTAGTGATTACCTTTGTGTTTGAGCCTTAGTAACGAAAATGAAACATGAATGTCTAATGATTATTGATGTATGTGTGCATGAGCAATTGAATGATATCCGGCTAAGTCCCAAGACATTTATGCTGGAAATTATATCCGGTTAAGACCAAGGCAATTGTGCTAGCGGCTACATCCGGCTAAGACCAAGGCATTCGTGTAAGTCGTTCTATCCGGCTAAGACCAAGGCATTTGTGCACGTGGTTATATCCGGTTGTATTCTGAAGAAGCTTGGGCTGGAGGTGAGTGTTGGTTGCTGTAATAAATTCAATTAGTACGCTCGAAAAGCCCAAAGAATAAGGTATGTTTATATGTGCATTGAAAAGTCGACATGTTTGAGCAACATTCGCTCAATCGACTAACGAATATCAACTATTGAAGTGGTTGATACCTTGTGAAAGTATATAATGATGAAGTGTGAAGTAAGAATGATTATGTGAATGTGTATTAATGAAATGATGCATTTGGCTATGTGAATGTATTGCTTTAATTAAAGCTGATTTTATTCCTTGAGACTTACTAAGCATAAAAATGCTTACCCGCTGCTTTAGCTCTCTGTTTATAGATTTTGCTCGATAGCAATCGGATTCGGGATCATTAAAGTCAAGTCATCTACACTATCAAAGCCTCCATTTTGGTATAATTTTGGTTGAACTTTAAAATGGCATGTATAGGACTACCCCTTGTCGGTTCAATTGTATTGTGATGTATATGTGTACGGCCATGCTAAAATGGCTCGTAGAAGTCAAGTACGAACTTAGACCATTTGTGATTTGTATATATATATATATGGTTTCATGATGTAATTATGGATTGGAAATGGGAGTGTTGGTCACATGATCAGCCATTGAATGGCTAAAATGGTCATAGGTGAACCTATGTATGGCAAGACTAGTTGGATCATGGAGACTACAAATAGATAAGACCTACCTTGAAAACAGATGCTGGCAGCAGCAGTGGAGTGGTTTTGAAAAATCACCAAAATTTGTAGGAATGGTATTAAATAGTGAATAAGTTATGTAAATGAACCTTGATGAGTCTACTTTCATATGGAAGAAACGAAACGGTCATAGGAGTTACATGTTAAGAGATATTAATGCTATTGTGAGACAGGGCCAGAACGGTTTCTGAGTCCCCTGTCGCAACTTTAAAAATTTACTATAAATTATCCAGAAATAATCAGGAGTCATTCCTTATATGTACAGATTCCATTTTGAGTCTAGTTTCATTAGAAATAAACGGCACCAGTATTAAAGCCTTGTACAGAGAGATATTCAAGTTGTAACGCGCAAAGGTCAGAGCAGTCGATCTCTGTAACATGGGTGACTTTAACTAATAAACTGTACCAATTGGCCCGACCAAAAATTCTAGAAATAAATCCATGGATGGATATATGAGTCTAAATTCAGGGAAAATTTACAAAAACAGTTTCCGAGTTTTGAAACTCGAGATATGATTTTTAAGGCGACAGTGACGCAGTTTTCCAGCCTGACTGGAAATGTCAAATTGATGGGCGAAACATGTGGATTTGGCTTGTTAACCCCTCGTGTCCGACACCGGCGATGGTCTCGGGTTCGGGGTGCTACATCTAACATAATTAAAAACCTCATATTCTATCATAAAACATCAAAATACACAAATTTCACCTATGGGTATTTTTCCAAATATAAACCCTAGGTTGAATTATTGCTAACATAAGCTTAATCGAGCTATCGGGATTCCAAAAACGTAAAGAACATTAAAAATGGGGCTTGGAATCACTTACTATGGAGCTTGGAAGCTTGAAACAAACCCTAGATATGGAGAACCCTTGAAATTTCAGCCTAATGAAGAAGATGGACAAAAATTGGCTTTTAATTTTGTTTTTAATTCATTTTAATAACTAAATAACCAAAATACCCTTACTACTAAACTTTCCAAAAATTCCTTCCATGTCCTAATTTTGTCCATGAACTTAAATTTGGTCAAATTGCTATTTAAGACCTCATTAATATTCCAAAATAATTTCATACTAAAAACTTCTAGAATGCAAGTTTTGCAACTTATTCGATTTAGTCCCTACTTTCAATTTAAGCACTTTAGGCATAGAATTTCATCACGAAATTTTCACACAATCATGCAATCATATCATAATCATCAAAATAATTATAAAATTATTATTTCTATCTCGGATTTGTGGTCACGAAACCACTATTCCGATTAAGCCCTAATTCATGATATTACATAACATCTCCTATTGTAGGCAACACCCATATTTCAAGACTGATTACCAACTATCATTGTCTACCAAATCTAACACTCACGCTAACTGGTTAGTAACATTAACGAAACAGTTTAGACAGAGGTAGGATTAGGTTTTCATGGATAGGCAATACCGATTCCGGTTTAATTCCTTCCTATATGACTTCCTAAAGGTCGTCAATCATAGGGTGTAAATTCTTCATTCCCTAAGCACTGATCTGCTAAGTGATGCTTGGTAGGGAATATCGATTTTGCGTTCATTCATACCTAGATGACTTCTTAGGCTTGTCAATCCTAGGGTTTAATTACACTCAACTAGATCTAACCAATCGAAATGAAACTCTACCTAAAAATTGATTAATTAGATTAAAATAGTTGAAACATGTGAAATATGTATAAAGCATAAATTAGTTCTAATCTTTACACAAACATTCAATTAACAATGTTAAAAAAAAGAGATATAATGCAACACCCCTTACCCGTGCTCGACACCAGGACAGGATACTAGGCATTACCAGACTTATACACAAGTTAACATACAATACCATGCCATAAAATTTCGTTCAAATTAAATTCATTCATAAAAATGTAAATTGTCCCTTATATGGGCCTACGAGGCCCAAAACAGACATCGGGAGTAGTTCGGGACTAATCCGAGAACTTTAGTAAACTTTGGGAAAACGTAGAAAAATTTTCATGAAACAGGGTCACACACCCGTGTGGGTAGGCCGTGTGCTCACACACTCCTATGTGGCTTGGGACACGCCCGTGTCCTCAGCCTGTGTAACTCTTTATTTATGATATCATCAACAAAATTAAGGTCACACGACCAAGTCACATACTCATGTGCTTAGGCCGTGTGGAGAATTCAATTCCAAAAATTAAGTGCAGACTTCACACGGCCTGGGCACACACTTATGTCCTGAGGTTGTGTCCTTCACATGGCTGAGACACACGACCGTGTATCTACTCGTGTGTTTACTACTGGGCATTCTGTTTTACCTAATTACGGTGCAGAGGGCACACGACCGAATCACATGCCCATGGGGCAGACCTTGTGTCACATACATTTTAGACACATGCCCATATGTCTACCCATGTGGACAAATTCTAGGCTAATTTCCAAGCCATTTTCCACCTTTAAATGCTCACTCACTTATACATTTTTTATGGTATGCAACATAGCATATTTAGTTGCTCAAATACTCACAATCATGATTACTCCATGACTTTGTAATGTCAACATATCACATGCTCAAACCATCATGCTTTCATATGGCATTCCACACCAATTTCATATTCATTCATTCTTATAAACCTACTGTGACATCCCTAATTTGACCCTAGTCGGGAAGTGGTTTCGGGACCACAAAACTGAGTCACAAAAATAATTAAATGTTATATTCTATGCCTATTATAATTGAAAGTGTATGTGTGAAAATTTCATGCTTTGATTTTTGTCATTTAAATGTGAAATTAATTAAAAATGACTTATGTGAGAAACTTTGAAAATGTGATAGGTTGAAGTGTATTGGCCAAATATTACATGGCTTAAAATATGGGGATTTGCATGTCAAATTCTCCATTTTTAAGTAAGTGGCCGACCATGATGATGGTTGATTAGCCATATATACATTTTATATTAATATTATAATAGTTAATGTCTTAAATTATGAAATAAAAAAATTAACTAAAATAAGAAAAGGTGATAAAAAGAAAAACAAAGTGTTTTGTTCATCTTCTTCCTTAGCTGAGCTAAAACTCAAAGAAAGAAAAAGAAAGCTTGTTGTTCGGTCATTGTAGATAAAAAAAATCCAAGGTAAGTTCATGGTAGTTTGCTTATATCTTGATGTTTATGAGTTCCTTTCTTGGTTCTACCTTAAACCCATGAAGTATATTTTTGATTTTTGGTGTTGTTGGAGGTTTCGGTCATGGGTAGAAAAACTATAGATTTTGAGATTTATGATAGAAATTAATGAGTGAGAGTTGGATAGATTTTATGATGTTGAAATTCATGGGATTATAAGCTTGTAAGTTTGATGGTGAAATTTATGCTTTGTGAGGGTAAATGGTTTAAAAGGAGCATTCGGCCATGATGTAAAATTATGATGAAGTGATGTTAAATGCTTTGAATATTGAGTATATATTGTTATAAGTTGAATTTAAGGTTTGTTAAATTGTCTTTGCCTTTGTCATTGCTGAATGTGTGTATAGCTAAAGAAAATTTGTTAAAGTGCTTAGTTAATTGATATTAGGTTAATGGTGTGTGTATAAATTATTTAAAATATAAACTTTGTATGATTATTAAAGGTTGTATATGAATTCGGCCTTGGGAGAAATTTTAGTATAAAATGCTTGAATGTTAAATAGGTTATTGCTTTAATGACTGAATGTGCCAAAGGCTAATGCATGGACTAGTTGATCAATATGTGTTAAGGGAAACGTGAATAAATATCTATTTGATGAGCTATATATTCGGCTATATGGTTAAGATATGTATATGAAAATATGATAAGCCATATGGCTTTTGTGTTTGTGTATGTGAACTAGGTATACAATGAATATTCGGCTATGAAGGTTAAAGGTTAAGCCATAGGAATTTTGGTGATATATATATTCAGTCATTAGGGTTATATGTACTTTGGCTATGTGGGTTATGTGTTAAGGTAAGTTACTTATTTGATATGTGTATTCGGTCATAAAGGTGTACATGAGGAAATGTTAAATTAATTGTATTAAATTGCTTAATGTGATTAAAAATGTGTATGACCATTTTGTATTTGAGCTAAAAGTAGCTATATGATCTATTCAATTTCTTGTCATATTCGGCCATAAGCTAGCATGATGGGACTTTAATAAGTTAAATTTGTTTGAATTAGCTCAAGAGCATAGAGAACCAAGGTTGGACAGGGGAAAAGAGAAAGTGGTTGAATAGCCGATCCGAGACTGTTCCAAAAATATTCGAGGTAAGTTTTAAGTAGTTAAACATAAATAATATTTGATAATGACATGACATGTTATGAGAATTAAGTATTACTTGTAATGTATGTATATGGCCGAATAGAAAATATAATATGAAAGTAAAATGTGATATGCTTTTATGATCAAATGATAAGTATTAGATGAATATGAGTGAGATGTTATGTGTAAACTATCAAATGATAAGTGTGAATGATGAAATGAAATAAAAGTGAATAAAATGTAGGATGATATATTCAAATGATGCTAGTACCTAATTTGGTGTGATTGTGTTATATGAAACTTTTTGATTTGAATATAGTATGGTACTATTCAAGCCTTTGAGCCTAGCAGGCTATGATGCCGGTGAGATACTATTAGGGCTTTTGAGCCTAGTAGGCTATGATGCTGGTGAGATACTATTCGGGCCTTTGAGCCTAGTAGGCTATAATACTGGTGAGATACTATTCGGGCCTTCGAGCCTAGCAGGCTATAATACCGGTGAAATGATATCGGGCTTTGATTCTAGCAGGCGAAATGCCAGTGGATGAATTCGAGTTTAAAACCTAGCAGGCTAAATGCCGGTGATTTGATAAAAGTCTAAGACTAAGATACCTCGTGTTAGAACGACAAATGAATACATTCAATACATTAAGTTGGCCAGGTACGTATTATGTACTTATATGTGGGTTTGATTTGAATTGATTTATAACTGTATAATGTGATACATATGTGAATAAATTTTATAACTATATCTATGATCATGACACATTCGGTCAAGGTGTGAAAGTATCTGAAAGTATTTGATTTATTTATGTTATATGGATTCAGATTAAGTGAAATAAGAATGCTAAATGTACATTATGTGCTTGTGTATATTCGGCCAAATGGCAATATACCTAGAAAATGGCCTCTTGAGAAATTGAATGATCGAAGTATAATTGAGTTTATTTGTTTGCATTGCTTAAAACTTACTAAGCTTATGAAAGCTTACTCCGTTTGTTATGTTTCTCTATTTTATAGATTGTTGACTCCAGTCACCTGCTCGGGGGGATCGTCAGCAACTCGTCACACTATCTATCACTTTGGTACTACTATGTTTTGGAGCTAGTATGGCATGTATAGAATAGACTTAAGTGAATGATATTTTGAGATGTTGTTGTATATAAGCCATGTGAATATGGCAACTTTTAAATGTCGGTATAAGTCTGAATTTCGATCTTTGATTGTGTTTGGCTATGCATATAATTGCTAATGAACTTATGTAAATGTGAATGTACAAATGTAGTGTTTTGGATATGTAACTCTCCATAACCCACTCCGACGACGGATACGGGTTATAGGGGTGTTACACCTACCTTCAATCTACTCAATTATACCATAGTTATGGTCATACCTATTAGTCCCAATTCGTTCATTAAACATATGTGCCATTTCTCACATCTATTACCAACAAGTAACCACCAACCACATCACAAAGCATAAACACATTACTTGCATGCATAAATAATTAGGGTTACAACCTGAGAAGCAAATATAAGCCACATCTCATGGCCTTATACAAAATGAATCATAATACCATCATGAGCCAACTCATTTGGCTAATCAATATTACACATAAAAAGTGACCAAGTCCCTTATACATGCCATACACAAAATGTTGAGACTAACTATACCCAAATATCCAATTGATAGTGTTATCGAGTCTCTAACGTCCTTTGATCCTCAAGCTAGCTTGGGAACACTATAAAAGATGAAAAGGAAGGGAGGTAAGCATTAAAGCTTAGTAAGTCCATATGCAAAAAACATGCTATCTAAACAAGTATTTAACATATATTTAACATAATGAACATAATTTATAATCATCAAATCACTTAAAGCTACTCATCACATAAACAACTTTGTCATAAGTTCATCAAATACCAAGGCATTACTCATGAGTTCAGTATACATACATGTGTTAACTCATAACATAATCTCTTACTCATTCTTCTCATTGACTTACCCGTTAGGTCTTCTGTCAAATTACTCGATAATTTACCCGTTGAACACTCAGAATTCTACTAGATACACGGAAGGCTCGTACATAAGTTCCACATATGTAGCTAAAGCTACCTCATATCACATAACACATAAATGCTCATCCTCGAGTTACTAATGGGTCTTCTCACACAAGTTGTCGGTTAGGGCGTAGCTACACGGGCTGCTAAAACAAGTTGTTAGGTATCCGCAACACATGCCGGACTACCCAGCTACCAATAAGACGTACAAGACCACCACCCGGAACCACATAAACATATCTCATGAGCTCATAAATCATATGATTCCTAGTGATATGTGACTTGTATCCTAAACTATTCCTAAGGTTCAAACGGGATTTTTCGATATCACATCTCTGTCAAGCTTGCTCGTAATGTCGATCTCAATGTCCATAATACCTATCGCTTACTCATGGAGCAATAAAAGCATAACTCATAATAGCATTAAAGAATTTGAATTCACATAATACTCAAGCATCAAAAATATAACATAACATCACATTATTTGTATATGAACTTACCTCGATACAAAATGATAAAAACGAGCCTCCTCTTTATAAACCTTATTTTTCCACCGATCAAGACCTGAATCACTTTTTCTTAATCTATAATGCCAAATTTAACTTATTTAATACATACATTGTTCGAATCGACCCATAACATACTTTGGTAAAATTACCTTTTTACCCCTAACTTTTCACTTATTTACAAATTAGTCCTTAGGTTCGTAAAATGAAATGCATGTATTTTCTTTACTACCCAAGCCTAGCCGATTCATATTCCTACTCCTAGCAGCCCACATTTTTATTTATTTCACATATTTTCTTCTCATTTTGCAACTTTTACAAATAGGTCATTTTCATGCATTTCCATAAAAAATCACTTAGTAAATGATGTTAAACACAGATCAAACTTTCATATTCCTCCATTAAACATCAAAATAAATGCATGTCACACATGGGTATGTTTTTGAACATGAACCCTAGCTCAAAATAATGGTAGAAATGGCTAGATCAGTTGATGACAACTTAAAAAATGTAAAGAACATTAAAAACGGGGCTAGGATTGACTTACCATTGGGCTTGAAAGTTGAAGAAACCCTAGCTATAGTGAGCATGGAAATTTTGGTTCTAGCTTGAAGAAGGTGAGCAAATTTTGCTTCATTTTTCCCTTTTTATTCTTTTATTAACCAAATGAATAAAATGCCCTTAGGGCCTTTCTTTCAAAATTTTCCTATTCATGCCTATTTTTGTCCATAATTATAGAATTTGGGCAAGTTGCTATTTAAGGACCTGTAATTAATAATCTATAGCAATTTCATGCTTAAAGCTTCTAGAAATCAAGTTTTGGAACTTATTCAATTTAGTACCTAACTTCAAATTGGACACTTTAGGCATAAAATTTATTCAAGAAAATTTCACATAGACATGCATTCATATCATGGATCATCAAATAATCATAAAATAATTATTTTTACTACGAACTTTTGGTCTCGAAACCACCATTCTGACTAAACCCTAATTCGAGATGTTATAACTCCCCCTTTTAGGGATTGTCATCCTAAAAATATTGCCAGTGAAAAGGTTTGGGTATTGGTTTCTTATGGCCTCCTCAGGCTCCCATGTAACCTCATCAACCCTATGTCTTTGCAATAACACTTTTACAAGGGCAATACTTTTATTTCTCAATTGTTTGATATCTCGAGCTAAAATCTTAATTGGTTCTTCACCATAAGTCATATCCGGTCGAATCTCAACCTCTATCAGCGAAATCACGTGCGAAGGATCAGATCGGTAATAGTGCAACATAAACACATGGAACACATCATGAATCTTTTCCAATTCGGATGGTAAGGCTAACTGATAGGCAACTAGCCCTACTCTCTCGGTGACCTCATACGGTCCAATAAAACACGAACACAACTTGCCCTTTCTACCAAATCACAAAACCTTTTTCCATGGAGACACTTTCAAAAATACCTTATTATTGACCTGAAACTCAATCTCTTTCCATTTCAAATTCGCGTAGGATTTATGTCTATTTGAAGCAGCTTTCAAACAATCACGAATTATCTTCAGTTTCTGTTCAGTTTCTTTGACTAAGTCGACCCCATGAATCTAAGTTTCTCCGAGTTCAGTCCAATACAGAGATGTTTGGAACTTACGCCTATATAATGCCTCATAAGGTGCCATTTTCAAACTCGACTGATAACTTTTGTTGTAGGCAAACTCCACTAATAGTAAGTACTTTTCCCAACTACCTTGAAACTCCAATACACAACATCAGAGCATGCCTTGAAGTATATGAATTACTCTCTCTGACTGACCATCAGTTTATGGATGGAAAGCAGGACTAAAGTTTAACTTCATACCCAAAGCTTCTTGGAACTTTTTCCAAAACCAGAAAGTAAACCTCGAATCTGTATCCTAAATAATCGATATAGGTATTCCATGAAGTCTGACAATTTCACCAATGTACAAATCAGCTAACTTATCAAGCGAGTAATCAATACATACTGGTATAAAATGAGCTATTTTAGTTAATCTATCAACAATGACCCATATGGCATCTCTCTTTCTCGGAGTTAAAGGCAACCCTGTCACAATATCCATAGTAATCTAGTCTCATTTCCACTAGGGAACCATCATGGGCTGAAGCAAACCCAAAGGCACTTGGTGTTTGGCCTTTACCTGCTGACAAATTAAACATTTCAATACAAACTCTGAGATATCTTTTTTCATACCATTAGACCAATACATTTTCTTCAGGTCAGTATACATTTTTGTATTGCCCGGGTGAACTGTCAAACAACTGTTGTGTGCCTCATTTAAAATATTTTGAATCAACTTAGTGTCCTTCGGAACACAAATCCTACCACTGAATCTCAAACAACCATCAAAGTCATTCAAAAATTACAGTTCACTACTGGACTCACACTGAACTCTCTTAGCTTGCAACTCTTTATCAACTTTCTGAGCATCAAAAATCTATTGAAGAAAAGTTGGTCTAGCTCTTAACTCGGCTAGAATCGAACCATCATCAAAAAAAGTCAGCCACGTATTCATAGCCCTCAAGGCAAACAACGACTTCCTACTCAAAGCGTCGGCGACCACATTCGCCTTACCTAGATGGTAATCAATCAAAAGCTCATAATCCTTTAACAGTTCTAACCATCTTCGTTGCCGTAAGTTGAAGTCCTTTTGAGTCATTAAGTACTTAAGACTTTTGTGATTGGTATAGACATGGCATTTCTCACCAAATAAATAAATGTCTCCAAATCTTCAAAGCAAACACTATGGCGGCCAACTCTAAGTCATGTGTTAGATAGTTCTTCTCGTGAGGCTTCAACTGTCTCGAAGCGTAAGCTACGAATTTACCCTCTTGCAAAAGTACACATCCCAAATCATTTAAAGAAGCATCACTATAAATCACAAATTCTTTACTCGACTCGGGTTGTACCAAAGCCGGTGCTTCGGTCAATAACATCTTCCATTTCTCAAAGCTTTGCTGACAATTTTTTGACCACTCAAACTTAACATCCTTTTGAAGCAAACTTGTCATGGCAGTGGCAATCATACAAAATCCTTTCACAAACCATCAGTAGTAACCGACTAAGACCAAAAAGCTTCTAACCTCGAATACATTCCTTGGCGGTTTCCATTCGACGATAGCAAAAATCTTGCTAGGATCTACTCGGATACCATCACCTGAAACAATGTGGCCCAAGAATCCAACTTCTAGAAGCCAAAACTCACTTTTACTAAACTTAGCATACAACTGTTTGTCTCTTAAAGTATGCAAAATAGTTCTCAAGTGCTCTTTATGCTCTACCATATCTCTCGAATAAATTAGGATATCATCAATAAACACAACAAAAAACTTGTCCAAATATGGCTAAAATATTCGGTTCATCAAATCCATAAACACAGTAGGAGCATTCGTTAACCCAAATGGCATAACAAGAAATTCATAGTGGCCATACCTCGTTCTAAAACCAGTTTTAGGCACATCTAACTCTTTAACTCGCAACAGATAGTAGCCGGACCTTAAGTCTATTTTAGAAAACCATGATGCTCCTTTCAATTGATCAAACAAGTCATCAGCCCTTCGCAAAGGATACTTGTTCTTGATTGTTATCTTATTGAACTGTCGATAGTCTATACACAATCTCATAGAACTATCTTTCTTTTTCATGAATAATACTAGAGCACCTCACGGCGAAAGGCTTGGTCTCACAAAACCCTTGTCGGTCAATTCTTGCAACTGTGACTTCAGTTCTTTCAACTCAATAGGGGCCATCCTATACGGAGCAATCGAAATTGGTGCCGTCCCTGGCATTACATCAATACCAAACTCCACTTCTCTAATTGGAGGTAAACCTGGCAATTCTTCCAGAAATACATCCAAATATTCACAAATAACAACCACTAATTCAATTCTCAATTCAGACTCTTTTATATTTAACACATAAGCCAAATAAGCCTCACACTCTTTTCTTATACGTTTCTGAGCAGGCATCGAAGAAATCATGATTGGCAACCTATCTGACTCATCTGATTCAACCCAGAGAATTTCTCTATTTTCACATTTCAATTCAATAACTTTTTGTCTACAATTTACCATAGCATCATGAAGTGTTAACCAATTCATACCCAATATAACATCAAATTCATCAAATGGCAACAACATCAAGTCAGCCGAAAAACAATTACCTCTAATCATCAAGGGACATTTCTTGCATACCCTATCAACTAAAACCTGCTTGCCTAATGGGTTTGACACTTTAACCATAAATTTCGTAGACTCAATAGGCATATCAAGCGAGATACCAATTTCATGCACATATACGAATGAGTAGAACCAAGGTCAATCAGGCAATAAAAGTACTATCATAAAGAAAAAAAGAACCACTGATCACATCAGGAGAAGATGTGTAACGCCCCCACACCCGAGACCGTCGCCGGAGTCGAGTATGAGGTGTTACTAAGCTTAGTTTAACATTTTTAGAACTTTGAATTATTTGTTTCTACATTCACAGCTTTTAAGCTACTTGCGTCACAATCACAAGAAAAATCATATCTCGAGTTACGAAACTCGAAATTAAGATCCGTAAATTTTTGCTGAATCTAGACTCATAAAACTATCTACTAATTTTTTTCTAGAATTTTTGGTTGGGCCAATTAGTACAGTTTATTAGTTAAAGTTACCCCTGTTTCAAGACTCGACTGGTCTGACCTCTGTTTACTACGAACCAGATTTCTCTCTGTACAAAATTCATATGACTATGAGGTTTGTTTATACTAAAACTAGACTCAATAAGGATTCTGAGGATATAAAATACACCACCTAATTATATCTTTACAATTTATGGTGAATTTCTAAAGTAGGAACAGGGATTCAGAAACTGCTATGACTCTGTTTCACTAAAATTAAAATATCTTCTAACATATACTTCCTTTACTTGTTTCATTTGTTTCATGTGAAACTAGACATAATAAGCTTCAATTTGATATGTATTTCACCACCAAATTCAATTTCTATGATTTTAGTAAATTTTCAAACTCGCGTTAGTATTGCTGCGGTATTCTGTTTATGGTAAATTTCATCCTTTTTATGAGTTTTTATGCACTAAGTATCTTAATAGTTTTCCTTAACATCAAACATAATCTAAACTAACCATTTTCATAATTTATCATTATCAAGCATTTCCTCAACCATTTCACAACCATACCATAAGATCATTTACACAAAATGGGTATATTGCTATACATGCCATACTTAAATTTACAAGCCATTTACCAAAAATCTTCGGATAGTGTGGTGAGCCTTCGACCTATCCCGACTCTGAGCTGGCTTGTCCAAAACTACAATGAGTAAGAAGGAGGAGTAAGCATAAATGCTTAGTAAGTTCATATGCAAATAATAAGTAACATAACAAGCAGTTATACCGGTCAACATTAGCGTACATCACTAAAACACATATCACATTTTTAATCATTCTTCATCATCTTATTACCTTATCGTGGTTGTATCAATACTCAACCCGAGGGTTAAATACATACCTGTCCAAAATATCCATTTCATATCACTTACCAATACGTCTCTTTACATCTCGAAATTTTCCTCCATTTGAGTAGAACTTTACCCGTTGAACACATCGAATATAATTCGGATACATGGATAACTTGCACATAAGTGCCATATATGCAATCAAGCAATCATGTAACCCGCCCATAAGCGAACTCGGACTCAACTCAACGAGCTCGGGCGTTCGCATCCATAAGTGAACTCGGACTCAACTCAACGAGTTCGGATGCCTAGTTACATCTCACGAACTCGGACTCAACTCAACGAGTTCGGACATTCGCATCCATAAGTGAACTCGGACTCAACTCAACGAGTTCGGATGCTCAACCATCCTAGTGACATGTCACTTGTATCCTAATCTATTCCTAAGGTTCAAACGGGCTTTTCCTCGAACACTTATCCTTGCCGTCTTCCGTAGAATGCCAAATCAATACTCGGTAACAATTATATTTAACAAGTAGTTCACATAATTTACATATTATTTGAAATTAACCACAAAGCATACATTTCATAATAAAATTCAGCATAACACATAATTAATATCAATAACTTAAAAATAACAATTATGCTACATTATTTACACATGAACTTACCTTGGTACCAAAATACAAAGATTTTGCAATTTAGTCCACAATCTTTTCTTTTCCTCGATTGAGGTCGATTCACGTCTTTCTTGATCTAAAATAACACATTTAGCTTATTTAATACTCACATTATCAAATTAATCCTTAACTCAAATTTTGGCAAAATTACAATTTTACCCCTAAACTTTTGCATATTTACATTTTTGCCCCTAGGCTCGGATTAAACTTTATTCCTTATTCTTATGTTTTACAACATGCTGATCACTTTTCTCTTCTATGGCATCATCAAATTCTCACTCTAACATGTACTTGTGACTATTAGGTATTTTTACCGATTAAGCCCTTTTACTCGTTTTTGCTTAAAATCGAGTAGTACAAGTTGTCTAACATAATTTAAAACTTCATATTCTATCATAAATCATCAAAATACACAAATTTCACCTATGGGTATTTTTCCAAATATAAACCCTAGGTTAAATTATTGCTAACATAAGCTTTATCGAGTTAGAGATCTCAAAACGTAAAAATCATTAAAAGCGGGCTTGGAATCACTTACTATGGAGCTTGGAAGCTTGAAACAAACCCTAGCTATGGAGAACCCTTGAAATTTCGGCCTAATGAAGAAGATGGACAAAATTGGCTTTTAATTTTGTTTTAATTCATTTTAATAACTAAATGACCAAAATACCCTTACTACTAAACTTTCCAAAAATTCCTTCCATGTCCTAATTTTGTCCATGAACTTAAAATTGGTAAATTTGCTATTTAAGACCTCCTCATTAATATTCCAAAACAATTTCATACTAAAACTTCTAGAATGCAAGTTTTGCAACTTATTCGATTTAGTCCCTACTTTCAATTTAAGCACTTTAGGCATAGAATTTCATCACGAAATTTTCACACAATCATGCAATCATATCATAAACATCAAAATCATTGTAAAATAATTATTTCTATCTCGGATTTGTGGTCACAAAACCACTATTCGATTAAGCCCTAATTTAGGATATTACAACTCTCCCCCTTTTAAAGATTTTCGTCCTCGAAAATCTTACCCATAAACAACAGTGTGGGTATTGGTTTCTCATAGTTTCTTCAGTTTCCCATGTAGTCTCTTCTACCCCATGCTTTTGCCACAACACTTTCACAAGTGCAACACTTTTATTTCTTAGTTGTTTGACTTCTCGAGCTAAAATCTTAATCGGTTCTTCTTCATAAGTCATATCAGGTCGCAGTTCAATTTCTGTCGGTGAAATTATATGTGAAGGATCTGAATGATACCGACGTAACATAGATACGTGCAACATATCATGAATCTTTTCTAATTCGGGTGGTAAAGCTAGCCGATATGCTACAGGTCCAACTTTTTCAAGTATTTCATACGGTCCAATAAAACGCGGACTTAACTTGCCCTTTCGTCCAAATCTAAGGACTTTCTTCCATGGAGACACTTTCAAAAATACCTTATCACCAACTTGAAACTCAATGTCCTTTCGCTTTAGGTGCGCATAAGATTTACGTCTATCCAAGCGACTTTCAAACAATCTCGAATTATCTTCACTTTTCTTGATTTCTTTTATTAAATCAACTCCATAAATCTGATTTTCCTTGAGTTCAGTCCAATACAAAGGCGTTCGACACTTGCGACCATACAATGCTTCATAAGGTGCCATTTTCAAGCTCGTCTGATAGCTATTGTTGTAAGCAAATTCTACCAACGGCAAATATCTTTCCCAACTTCCTTGAAATTCCAATACGCAACATCTGAGCATGTCTTCAAGAATCTGAATTACTCTCTCTGATTGTCCATCAGTTTGTGGATGAAAAGCAGTACTGAAATTTAACTTCGTACCTAACGCGTCTTGCAACTTTTGCCAAAACTGCGAGGTAAACCTTGGATCTCTATCTGAAATAATCGATAATGGTATTCCGTGTAATCTAACAATTTCTTTAATATACTGATTCAGCCAACTTGTTAAGAGAATAATTAAACGCGTCAGGGATAAAATGAGCCGACTTAGTTAATCATCAACTATTACCCAGATGGCATCTTTCTTTCCGAGTCAATGGCAATCTGAAACAAAATCCATAGTAATCCGATCCCATTTCCATTCGGGAACCATAATAGGTGGAGTAATCACGAAGGTACTTGGTGTTCACTTTCACCGTTGACAAATTAAGCATTTGGACACAAACTCGATATATCTCTTTTCATTCCATTCCACCAATACATTTTCTTCAAGTCATTATACATTTTCGTACTACCGGATGAATCGAGAAATAACCACTATGTGCTTCCCTGTAGGATCTTTTGAATCAATTCCTCATTCTTGATTTTACACAAATCCGATCTTTAAACATTAAGCACCCATCGAACCAAACGAAATCGATCCCGTGATCGACTTCACCTCGCATTTTCTTTTGGCTAGCAAATCTTGATCATTTTTCGAGTTTGAAATCTCTTGTAAAACATTGGTTTTGCTCTTAACTCTGCTAGAATCGAACCATCATTTGACACTTTCAACCGAGTGTTCATAACTCTCAAAGCAAACAACAACTTTACGCTCAAAGCATCAAGCAACCACATTCGCTTTCAGGATGATAATCAATAACAAGCTCGTAATCTTTCAACAACTCCAACCATCTTCGTTGTCTCAAATTCAAGTCTTTTGTGACATCAAGTACTTAAGACTTTTGTGGTCGGTATATACCCGACATTTTTCACCATACAAATAATGTCGCCAAATTTTCAAAGCAAACACCACCGACCAATTCCAAATCGTGAGTAGGATAATTCCTCTCATGAGGTTTTAACGCCTCGAAGCATATGCCACCACTTTTCCTTCTTGCATGAGCACACACCCCAAACCATTTAGAGAAGCATCACTATACACCACAAATTCTTTACCGATTCGGTTTGTACTAACACTGGTGCCTCTGTTAATAACTTTTCAATTCTTCAAAACTCGTTGACATTCTTCCGTCCATTCAAATTTAACATCCTTTCGGAGTAATCTAGTTATAAGAGCAGCAATTATAGAAAATCCATTTACAAACCGCCGATAATACCCAGCTAGCCCCAAGAAACTTCTAACTTCGATTCGTTTTTGGTGGTTTCCAATCAACAATGGCTAAAATTTTACTAGGATCAACAGTATACCATCACCGAAACAATATGACCCAAAAATCCAACTTCCGGAGCCAAAATTCACTTTTACTAAACTTAGCATACAGTTGCTTCTCTCTCAAAGTTTGCAAAACTATCTTCAAATGCTCAGCATGTTCATCTCATCTTTTGAATAAATTAAAATATCATCTATAAACACCACAACAAATTTGTCCAAGTATGGCGAAATATGCGATTCATTAAATCCATAAACACAAGAGAGCATTTGTCAATCCGAATGGCATAACTAAAAATTCATAATGACCATACCTTGTTCTAAAAGCGTTTTAGGTACATCCGACTCCTTTACCCAGATTGGTAATACCCGGATCTCAAGTCAATCTTTGAAAACCATGTCGCTCCTTTTAGTGATCAAACAAATCATCAATTCTAACAGCGGATACTTGTTTTTGATTGTCACCTTGTTTAACTGCCGATAATCAACACATAATCTCATAGAACCATCCTTCTTTTCACAAATAACAGGAGCACCCCAAGGTGAAAACTTCGGTCTCACAAAGCCTTTATCAGTCAACTCTTGCAAGCTGCGACTTTAATTCTTTCAACTCTGTTGGTGCCATTCTATATGGAGCAATCGAGATCGGAGTGTTCGGTATCAACTCAATACCAAATTCTACTTCCCCGACCGGAGGCAAACCCGGCAATTCTTCGGAAATCGTCGCAAATTCACACACAACCAAGACCGATTCAACTTTCTTTTCAACTTCTTTTGTATTAATTACATACGCCAAATAAGCTTCATAACCTTTTGTCAGATATCTTTGAGCCGACATTGAAGAAATCACACTAGGCAATGCCTCTGATTTATCTGATTCAACCCGCAGAGTTTCACCATTTCCTCACTTTAATTCTATAACCTTTTCTTTGCAATTTACTATAGCATCATGCAATGTCAACCAATCCATACCCAAAATAACATCAAATTCATCAAACGGCAACAACATCAAGTCGGCCGGAAAGTAATGATCCCGAATCATTAAAGGACATTTCTTACATACTTTATCAACAGTCACACATTTGCCTAACGGATTCGACACTCTAATCATAAATTACGTATTCTCAACGGTATATTCATACTAGACACCAATTTCATGCACACATATGAATGAGTAGAACCGGGATCAATCAAAGCAATAACATTAACATTATAGAGAGAAAATGTACCGGTAATCACATCAGGTGAGGAAGCATCTTCACGCGCTTTAATAGCATAAGTTCTAGCCGGAGCCCTTCTTTCAGTCTAACAGGTGCATCCACAGCTACATTCTTCTTGCTTGTTTCACTTCTAACTTTTCTCGGATACCTTCCCTTTGAGTCTGCACCACTAGCTTTTACATTCTGAAATTTTTCTTTCTCAACTCTCTCTGGGCAGTCTCTAATAAAATGATTCGGAGAACCACATCGAAAACATTCATTTGCTCGCACGGACCAAAATGATTTCTACCACACCGGCTTTCGGGTTTAACAAATCTCGTATTTCCCACACTAGCCATGAAGTAGTCCGAGATTTAGGACCCACATTTCGCTTCTTAAAATTTCCATATGATTGCCCATTGAAACTTGGGAGCGAGGATTCATATTTCTTGACTTTTCGGTTTCTTTGTGAGGTGCATTACTCATTGGTCTTTTCTTCCAATTTCGTGTTTGATTCTACCTTTTCTTTTCCTTGAAGAATTCTTCACCTTGCAAGCTCGATCGACAAGTACCACCATTTCTTTTAGTTCAAGGATCCCAACAAATACCTTAATGTCTTCGTTAAGCCCGTCTTCAAATCGTCAAGACATCTTGGCTTCAGAGGAACATATTCCCAGCATACTTACTTAATCGAACAAACTCTCTTTCATATTCGAGACTGTCATATTACCTTGCTTCACTCAAGAAACTCTTTACATTTCGATCAATAAATCTTTCACTAATATATTTCTTCGAAACTCTTCTTGAAAGAATTCCCGGGTTACCCTCTCTTTCGGTACCACCGAAATCAAAGTCTTCCACCAATTATAGGTGAATCTCTCAACAAAGGTGTAGCACATTTCAAACATTCTTGGTGTACAAGATAATTCATCAAATACCGGATAGAATTTTCAAGCCGAACTCGCTTTCTCGCATCATCATCAATATTTGCTCTAAATTCTTCAGCCCCTTGTTTACGAATTCTATCAACGGGGGTTCTGTGAAATTTTATCATATCCACTCCTTGAGGCATTGGAGGCATAGGTTGAGGAATTGGGGGAGGTGGGGGAGGTCGTACATTTGGGTTCGTACGAACGAACTCAATGTACCATGCACTCATCATTTGGAGAAAAGCTTCCGATCCCTTTCCCTCCTCCCGACCAACAGTGAGGGGTGGGTTTTCGATCGTATTGCTCCATCAGCCGGGAGCTGGCGCATTACTCATACTTCATCTGCCACACTGGATCGGGATCCATTTACTATATAAAAAATTCATTTAAAAGGTCAAGTCGTCACACTATCACAATTCATACATATGGCATGTATAGCAAAATCCGTACATACAACACGTAGTCCGAGAACCGACTAAACCTGCTCTGATACCACTAAATGTAACGTCCCCACACCCGAGACCGTCGCCGGAGTCGAGTATGAGGTGTTACTAAGCTTAGTTTAACATTTTTAGAACTTTGAATTATTTGTTTCTACATTCACAGCTTTTAAGCTACTTGCGTCACAGTCACAAGAAAAATCATATCTCGAGTTACGAAACTCAAAATTAAGATACGTAAATTTTCGCTGAATCTAGACTCATAAAACTATCTACTAATTTTTTTCTAGAATTTTTGGTTGGGCCAATTAGTACAGTTTATTAGTTAAAGTTACCCCTGTTTCAAGACTCGACTGGTCTGACCTCTGTTTACTACGAACCAGATTTCTCTCTGTACAAAATTCATATGACTATGAGGTTTGTTTATACTAAAACTAGACTCACTAAGGATTCTGAGGATATAAAATACACCACCTAATTATATCTTTACAATTTATGGTGAATTTCTAAAGTAGGAACAGGGGATTCAGAAACTGCTATGACTCTGTTTCACTAAAATTAAAATATCTTCTAACATATACTTCCTTTACTTGTTTCATTTGTTTCATGTGAAACTAGACATAATAAGCTTCAATTTTATATGTATTTCACCACCAAATTCAATTTCTATGATTTTTAGTAAATTTTCAAACTCGCGTTAGTATTGCTGCGGTATTCTGTTTATGGTAAATTTCATCCTTTTTATGAGTTTTTATGCACTAAGTATCTTAATAGTTTTCCTTAACATCAAACATAATCTAAACTAACCATTTTCATAATTTATCATTATCAAGCATTTCCTCAACCATTTCACAACCATACCATAAGATCATTTACACAAAATGGGTATATTGCTATACATGCCATACTTAAATTTACAAGCCATTTACCAAAAATCTTCTGGATAGTGTGAGTGAGCCTTCGACCTATCCCGACTCTGAGCTGGCTTGTCCAAAACTACAATGAGTAAGAAGGAGGAGTAAGCATAAATGCTTAGTAAGTTCATATGCAAATAATAAGTAACATAACAAGCAGTTATACCGATCAACATTAGCGTACATCACTAAAACACATATCACATTTTAATCATTCTTCATCATCTTATTACCTTATCGTGGTTGTATCAATACTCAACCCGAGGGTTAAATACATACCTGTCCAAAATATCCATTTCATATCACTTACCAATCGTCTCTTTACATCTCGAAATTTTCCTCCATTTGAGTAGAACTTTACCCGTTGAACACATCGAATATAATTCGGATACATGGATAACTTGCACATAAGTGCCATATATGCAATCAAGCAATCATGTAACCCGCCCATAGCGAACTCGGACTCAACTCAACGAGCTCGGCGTTCACATCCATAAGTGAACTCGGACTCAACTCAACGAGTTCGGATGCCTAGTTACATCTCACGAACTCGGACTCAACTCAACGAGTTCGGACATTCGCATCCATAAGTGAACTCGGACTCAACTCAACGAGTTCGGATGCTCAACCATCCTAGTGACATGTCACTTGTATCCTAATCTATTCCTAAGGTTCAAGCGGGCTTTTCCTCGAACACTTATCCTTGCCGTCTTAGTAGAATGCAAATCAATACTCGGTAACAATTATATTTAACAAGTAGTTCACATAATTTACATATTATTTGAAATTAACCACAAAGCATACATTTCATAATAAAATTCAGCATAACACATAATTAATATCAATAACTTAAAAATAACAATTATGCTACATTATTTACACATGAACTTACCTTGGTACCAAAATACAAAGATTTTGCAATTTAGTCCACAATCTTTTCTTTTCCTCGATTGAGGTCGATTCCACGTCTTTCTTGATCTAAAATAACACATTTAGCTTATTTAATACTCACATTATCAAATTAATCCTTAACTCAAATTTTGGCAAAATTACAATTTTACCCCTAAACTTTTGCATATTTACATTTTTGCCCCTAGGCTCTGGATTAAACTTTATTCCTTATTCTTATGTTTTACAACATGCTGATCACTTTTCTCTTCTATGGCAACATCAAATTCTCACTCTAACATGTACTTGTGACTATTAGGTATTTTTACCGATTAAGCCCTTTTACTCGTTTTTGCTTAAAATCGAGTAGTACAAGTTGTCTAACATAATTTAAAACTTCATATTCTATCATAAATCATCAAAATACACAAATTTCACCTATGGGTATTTTTCCAAATATAAACCCTAGGTTAAATTATTGCTAACATAAGCTTTATCGAGTTCTGAGATCTCAAAACGTAAAAATCATTAAAAGCGGGCTTGGAATCACTTACTATGGAGCTTGGAAGCTTGAAACAAACCCTAGCTATGGAGAACCCTTGAAATTTCGGCCTAATGAAGAAGATGGACAAAATTGGCTTTTAATTTTGTTTTTAATTCATTTTAATAACTAAATGACCAAAATACCCTTACTACTAAACTTTCCAAAAATTCCTTCCATGTCCTAATTTTGTCCATGAACTTAAAATTGGTAAATTTGCTATTTAAGACCTCCTCATTAATATTCCAAAACAATTTCATACTAAAAACTTCTAGAATGCAAGTTTTGCAACTTATTCGATTTAGTCCCTACTTTCAATTTAAGCACTTTAGGCATAGAATTTCATCAAGAAATTTTCACACAATCATGCAATCATATCATAAACATCAAAATCATTGTAAAATAATTATTTCTATCTCGGATTTGTGGTCACAAAACCACTATTCCGATTAAGCCCTAATTTAGGATATTACAAGATGCATCCTCACGCACACGTATGGCATAAGCCCTAGCCTGAGCTCTAGCTTCAGATCTCACCGTTGTATCCCTCGCTACACTTTTGCTACTAACCCCACTACCGGCATTTCTCGACGGTCTCCCTTTTTTAGCTGTACTACTAGACCTTGTACTCTGAAAATTTTCTTTCATGATCATCTCGAGGCAGTCTTTGATATAGTGGTCTTGAGAACCACATCTAAAACAAGATCCATCATTCATCCTACACGCACCAATATGACGTCTTCTGCAATGTTGGCACTCGGGTTTAAAAGGTCTAGCATTACCTACACTAGCCATAGATGTAGCCTAAGATTTAAAACCCGAATTTTGCTTGCTACGATTTTCGTTCGAATGCCCGACCAAAACATAAGAACGAGAATACATACCTCTAGATTTATTAGACCGAGAGGGGAATGACTTGCTCATCAGCCTCTTTCTTATATCTTTAGCCTCAACCTCAGCTTTTCTCTTTTCCTTGGTCAGTTCCTCAACTTTACAAGCCTGATCAACAAGCACAACAAACACCTTCAGCTCAAGAATACCCACTAACACTCTAATATCCTTATTAAGTCCGTCTTCAAACCTTCTACACATTTTAGCCTCAGAGGATACACACTCCCGAGCATATTTGCTGAGCCAGACAAACTCTCTTTCATACTCAGTAACTGACGTACGGCCTTATTTCAATTCTAATAATTCCTTGCGTTTTTGGTCAACGAAATGTTCACTGATGTACTTCTTTTGGAATTCTTCCTTCTTTTGGAATTCTTCTTGGAAGAATTCCCATGTAACCCTATCTTGCGGTACCATAGATTATAGTATCTTCCACCAGTGATATGTCGTGTCTCTCAACAAGGAAATAGCACACTTCAAACATTCTTCGGGTGTGCATGATAATTTATCAAATACCTTTATCGAATTCTGAAGCCAAAATTCTGCTCTTTTAGCATCATTCTTGGTATTTGCTCTGGACACTTCCGCCCTTTGTTTCCAAATCTTATCAATAGGGGTCCTATGAAATCTCATAAAGTCCATATCTTGTAGTACTAGGGGTATGGGTTGACGATTTTAAGAGGGTGGAGGTTGTTGTTGAACAGCCGAATTCGTACGAATGAACTCAGCAAACCATTCATTCATAGGGTGGAAGAAGGCCTCTCGAGCCTCTCCCCCTTAACCTACAGTTACGGGTCTATTCTCCTCTACCATCGCTCGTACGGGATCCATTACTATATGAAAAACACAGTTTAAAATCGTCAGGAGTCGTCACACTATCACAATTTATGTATGGCATGTATAGCTAGACTCAAACACATGCTACATAGTCTGAGAACCGACTAAATCGTAGCTCTGATATGACTGAAAGTAACACCCCTTACCTGTGTCCGACACTGGGACAGGATACGGGGCATTACCAAACTTATACACAAGCAAACATACAAAATCTGACCATAAAATTTTGTTCAAATTAATTTCATTCATACATATGAAAATTTTCCCTTATATGGGCCTACGAAGCCCAAAACATACATCGGGAGTAGTTCCAGACTAGTCCAAGAACTTTAGAAAAATTTGGGAAAACTTAGAAAAATTTTCATGAAACAGGGTCACACGCCCGTATGGGTAGGCCGTGTGGTGACACACAACCATGTGGCTTGGGACATGCCTGTGTCCTTAGCCTGTGTAACTCTCTGTTTATGACATCATCAACACAATTAGGGTCACACGACTAAGTCACACACTCGTGTGCTTAGGCTGTGTGGTGAATTAAATTCCAAAAATTAAGTGCAGACTTCACACGGCTTAGGAACACGCCCATGTCCTGAGGCCGTGTCCTTCAAACGGCTGAGACACATGGACGTGTCTCTGCCCGTGTGTTTACTACTGGGCATTCTATTTTACCTAATTATGGTTCAGGGGACACACGGTTGGATCACACGCGCATCGGGTAGATCGTGTGCCACACATGCCCGTGTGTATACCCGTGTAGGAAAATTCTAGGCTAATTTCCAAGCCATTTGCCACACTTAAATGCTCACTCAATTATACATTTTTTATGGTATGCAACATAGCATATTTAGTCATTTAAATACTCACAATCATGATTACTCCATGACTTTGTAATCTCAACATATAACATGCTCAAACCATCACACTTTCATATGGCATTCCACACTAATTTCATATTAATTCATTCATGCTTTCTATGGCATTCCACACCAATTTCATATTATTCATTCTTATAAACCTGCCTTCAATCTACTCAATTATACCATAGTTATGCTCATACCTATTAGTCCCAATTTGTTCATTAAACATATGTGCCATTTCTCACATCTATTACCAACAAGTAACCACCAACCACATCACAAAGCATAAACACGTTGCATGCATGCATAAATAATTAGGATTACAACCCGAGAAGTAAATATAAGCCACATCTCATGGTGTTATACAAAATGAATCATAATACCATCATGAGCCAACTCACTTGGCTAATCAATATGACACGTAATAAAATGACCAAGTCCCCTATACATGCCATACTCAAAATGTTGAGACTAACTATACTCAAATGTCCAATTGATAGTGTGATCGAGTCTCCAACGTCCTTTGATCCCCGAGCTAGCTTGGGTACACTATAAAAGATGGAAAGGAAGGGGGTAAGCATTAAAGCTTAGTAAGTCCATATGCAAGTAACATGCTATCTAAACAAGTATTTAACATACATTTAACATAATGAACATAATTTATAATTCATCAAATCACTTAAACTTACTCATCACATAAACAAATTTATCATAAGTTCATCACATACCAAGGCCTTACTCATGAGTTCAGTATACATACCTGTGTCAACTCATAACATAATCTCTTGCTCATTCTTCTCATTGACTTACCTCTTAGGTCTTCTGTCAAATTACTCGATAATTTACACGTTGAACACTCAGAGCTCTACTAGATACACTGAAGGCTCGTACATAAGTTCCACATACGTAGCTAAAGCTACCTCATATCACATAACACATAAATGCTCATCCTCGAGCTACTAACGGGTCTTCTCACACAAGTTGTCAGTTAGGGTGTAGCTATACGAGCTGCTCAAACAAGTTGTTAGGTATCCGCAACACATGCCGGACTATCCAGCTACCGATAGGATGTACAAGACCAACACTCGAAACCACATAAACATATCTCATGAGCTCATAAATCACATGATTCCTAGTGACATGTGACTTGTATCCTAAACTATTCCTAAGGTTCAAACGAGATTTTTCGATATCACATCTTTGTCAAGCTTGCTCGTAGTGTCGATCTCAATGTCCATAATACCATCACTTACTCATGGAGCAATCAAAGCATAACTCATAATAGAATTAAAGAATTTGAATTCACATAATACCCACGCATCAAAAATATAACATAACATCACATTATTTGTATATGAACTTACCTCGGTACGAAATGATGAAAACGAGCCTATTCTTCATAAACCTTGTTTCTCCCCCGATCAAGATCCGAACCATGTTTTTCTTGATCTATAATGAAAAATTTAACTTATTTAGTACATACATTATTCGAATCGACCCATAACATATACTTTGATAAAATTACCTTTTTAGCCTTAACTTTTCACTTATTTACAAATTGGTCTTTAGGCTCATAAAATGAAATGCATGCATTTTCTTTACTACACAAGCCTAGCCGATTCATATTTCTACTCCTAGCAACCTACATTTTTCTTTAGTTCACATATTTACTACCCATTTTGCAACTTTAGAAATAGGTCATTTTCATGCATTTCCATTAGAAATCACTTAGTAAAAGATGTTAAACACACATCAAACTTTCATATTCCTCAATTAAACATCAAAATACATGCATGTCACCCATGGGTATGTTTTTGAACATGAACCCTAGCTCAAAATAATGGTAGAAATGGCTAGATCAGTTGATGACAACTTAAAAAATGTAAAGAACATTAAAAACGAGGCTAGGATTGACTTACTATTGAGCTTGAAAGTTGAAGAAACCCTAGCTATGGTGAGCATGAAAATTTCAGCCCTAGCTTGACGAAGATGAGCAAATTTTGCTTCATTTTTCCCTTTTTATTCTTTTATTAACCAAATGACTAAAATGCCCTTAAGGCCTTTCTTTCAAATTTTTCCTATTCATGCCTATTTTTGTCCATAATTATAGAATTTGGGTAAATTCTATTTAAGGACCTCTAATTAATAATCCATATCAATTTCATGCTTAAAGCTCCTAGATCTCAAGTTTTGCAACTTATTCAATTTAGTCCCTAACATCAAATTGGACACTTTAGGCATAAAATTTCTTCATGAAAATTCCACACAAACATGTATTCATATCATGGATCATCAAATAATCATAAAATAATTATTTCTACTTTAAATTTATGGTCTCGAAACCACCGTTCTGATTAAACCCTAATTCAGGATGTTACATATAGACAATAGAATAAAAGAAAGAGATGTTCATGGATTTATCAATGAAAGCGTGGCTCCGGAACAATCTCCACTCGTGAAAGTCTCACTTTAGAATGGGATCTTCCAATTACAAGAACGTGGCATAAAAATAAATAAAAACTAAGAATGAAATAAAAATCTAAGAATTATTTCTACCTTCCTAAAATTGTGTGTTTAAACTAATTACAATGGCTTTTATATAGGCTAAACTTAGAAAATTAAAGTGCCAAAATTATCCTTGAAATACTAAGAATTTGACTAGGAAAAATACTCCTAATTACCCTAAAAAACGCTACTGTCACGTGTAGGGACTTTTGGGCCATGTAGAAGTCGTGTTACAACATTGGCCTATAGTGTTGCAACATAGTATACAGTGTAGTGTCGTGACATAGCAACCAATTTCACTTTATGACTTGTTTTTGCTTTTGTCTTCAATGTTGTGACATCGATGTCTTGGTGTTGCGACATAGGCAACAGTTTCGGCGATGTTTAGCTTCCCATTTATCCTAAAATACTATGTAATCTTATTTAGATATCTAAAATGTAATAAAAAAAACTACTAAAAAGCATAATTACTATTTGAAGCATAAAAACCTAAATATATACTAATATGCTTTGACTTACTATTAAACAAGCTAAAGTTATGTGTAAAAAGAGATGTAAATAATTGTGTCATTCTTGGCAAATCAAACACCCCCACTATAATACCCCTAACCCGTATCTATCGCCGAACTAGGGTCACGAGGCATTACTAAACATAAGTACAGTTCCAAACATTCTCATGCTAACACAGGTCATATTCATATATACATGTAGAACATATAACTAATTAAATATTAAACATACATTGTAAAACATATTGTATATACGAATCACAGGTTCATCACTTGATTGATAAGTGAATACAAATAAATAAAAACCGAACTTTATATTTCTTAATTCTATATGTGCACATATTTAACCAATTAAATAGTATCACAAGGCATTTTATCCCTTAGCATATATGGCATTATCAACTTCACAAATAATCACAAATATTTCATTAAACATTTAAGTCATACCTGTAACACCCCGTACCCGAGACCGTTGCCGAAGTCGGACACGAGTGGTTAACAGACTTAATTCACTTATTTTTACAATCCAATTTAAAAATTTCCAGACTAGCTGGCTAACTGCGTCACTGTCACCTTAAAAATCATATCTTGAGTTCCAAAACTCGAAAATCAGTTTTGTAAATTTTCCCTGAAACTAAACTCATATATCCATATACAAATTTTTTTCTAGAATTTTTGGTCGGGCCAATTAGTACAGTTTATTAGTTAAAGTCTCCCCTGTTTCAGGGTTCGACTGCTCTGACCTTCATGCATTACGACTTATATATCTCCCTGTACAGGGCTTCAATACTAATTCCGTTTATTTCTAATGAAACTAGACTCAAAAAGGAATCTATACATATATGGAATGACTTCTAATTATCTCTGGATAATTTATAATGAATTTCCAAAGTCAGATCAGGGGATCCAGAAATCGCTCTGGTCCTGTTCCACGAAAACTTAAATATCTCTTAAAATACGACTCATATGACCGTTTCGTTTCTTCCATATGAAAGTAGATTCATCAAGGTTCGATTACATAATTTATTCACTATTTAATTCCATTTATACGATTTTTAGTGATTTTTCAAATTCACACCACTGCTGCTGTCAGCATCTGCCTTTAAGGTAGACTTTACCTATTACATAGTTTCCATGATTCAACCAACCCTTTAGCATATATAGCACAAAGTATGATCATGATTAACCATTCCAATGGCCAATCATTGCCAAGCATATCCACACCTCTCACTAACCGTATACATACAAAATGATTATAACATTATGCTCAAAATATATATAAGCCATTTTCGCATGGCTATCCAAATTTATACAAAACCAAAGGGTACATGACCAACAACAAAAAGGGTAGTCCTATACATGCCATTTCAGAGTTCAACCAAAAGTGTACCAAAGGGGCTTTGATAGTGTGGATGAATTCGACTTCGACAATCCCGAGTCCGATAGCTGACGAACCAAAATCTATAAAACAGAGATTCAAAGAACGGAGTAAGCATTTAGTGCTTAGTAAGTTTTGAGCAATAAAATTAGGCACAACTGAAGTATAGCATTCATATAACTAAACAGATAACATCATATACATCTCAAAAATCAGTCCTACTTCACATTTCCAACCCTTATATTCATACATAAGGGATCAACTTACCCAAAGGCCTGAAAGCTCACTAATCGACTGAGCGGATAATATTTAAACGAAATCACTACTCCAATGCATATGCTAAACGTACCTTATCGTTGGGATTTTACGGCGTATTAATTGAAATTATTACAGCAAGATCGCTCATTCCCAAACCAAGTACCTTGAGGTTTAGCGGATATAGCTTCGCTCAAATGCCTTGGGACTTAGCCGGTTATAGTAACTCGCACAATTGCCTTCGGGACTTAGCCGGTTATAGTAACTCGCACAATTGCCTTGGGACTTGGCCCGTTACATGAATTTCGCACAAATGCCTTGGGACTTAGCCGGATATAGTAACTTCGCACAAATGCCTTGGGCTTGGCCCGTTATCAATCCGAATATCCATGCACATATCAATAAATCATGACACATCAATATTTCACTTTCGTAACTAGAATTCAAACACAAGTCACTTATCAAGCATTATCATTTTCAGCTCAAAAGCTACGTACAAAGGGCATGATTTTGATTTGCTTATAACATAATCTAATCGAATCATAATCTAAGTTTCATTACTCGAAAACTTACCTCGGATGTTGTCGAACGATTTCGACGGCTATTCGATCACTTTTTCCTTTCCCTTGTCCAACTTTGGTCCTCTAAGCTCTTGAGCTAATTCAAACAAATTTAACTTATTAAAGTCTCATTATGCTAGCTTATGGCCGAATATGACAAGGAGTTTGATAGGTCATATGGCCACCTTTAGCTCAAATACAAAATGGTCATACGCATTTTTAATCACATTGAGCAATTTAATACAATTAATCTAACATTTCCTCATGTGCACGTTTATTACCGAATACACACATCATTAACCTAATATCAATTATCTGAGCACTTTAACAAAATTCTCCTTGAGCCGAGTATCTAAGTCAAGATAGATTCATCATTATGCTCGCCTCTAACCGAATACATGCAACACCAATCTACCTCATGTGGCTGAATATGCATATCTATGTTGAGGCCGATTATATGCTTAATACTTCCTACAAGTATGGTTACTTGTATTGACTATATATCATTTTGTTTCAAGTTCAAAACTCGGCTAATACACATATATACACTAGTAATCAAATACTAACATTTTGCACTTCACCTTACTACCATTTCTCATCTACTTCCTACCATGGCCGAATGCATCAAGACACCATACCATTTCAATTTTGGTCATGGGTTACACAAAGAACTTAATGTCTAACTCAAAAATGCCAAAAAGAAAATCCAAGAGTCATCAAACACCATCACATGTATCATTACAAAGCTTCACACTTAGCATGCAAATGACATCAACACAAATCCACCTTAGCCGAAACTTAACTCATCTTCATGCCTCATCACCATAACATCAAACACCAACCAAGAAGACAACACCCATGGCCGAATATCATCTCCATCTCATAGCAAAGATTTAAACCACGGGCTAGGTAGAACTCAAACTAACAACTAAAAACATGCATGTATCTCATGAAACAACATCAAACATACCTTAGTCTAGTAAACCACCATAGCCGATTTCCTCAAAGCTCTTTTCCTTCTTTTCTTTCTTCTATTCGCCAAGAACAACATGAGAGCTTTTTTTCTTTCTTTTTTTTTTCATCATCATTTACCTTCCCATTATTATTTTATTGCCCATACTCCTTATTTTATTTTTCCTAACATAAATCACTAACATAACATGTTTATGACATGTTTTACCCATAACATTTTGTCCACCCTCCTTGTCATGGCCGGCCACTTACTAATTAAGGGGGAAATTGACATGCAAGTCCACCCTTTTGATCTCATGCACTAATAGATCCTTATAGATTGACCTATCACATTTCAAAAGTGTCACACATAAGTCCTATTAGCTAAATTCACATGCAATTGACTAAATCGAAGCTTAAAACTTTCACACATTCATATTCACATATTTTAGACAATAATCATTATATTCAAATAATTTGGTGACTCGGTTTAGCGGTCCCGAAACCGCTTTCCGACTAGGGTCACTTTAGGGCTATCACAATACCAATTCCACCGTTCAATCTTAAACTAGAAGTTTACCAATTATATACCCGAAGACAGATATATATATATACTTGTTACATATTAAATATGCAATTTACTAACAAAACATACCTAATACCAACTCAATGTTTATCTTCATTAAATGTACCTATTTTACCAACCACATAAGCATAATATATGCATATACATTTCCATTACAAATCGAATCATAATGACAAGCATTATCAAGCCATTTCCAAAACGTATAACACCAATCACATATACCATTCATTCATCGCATATAACATTATAACCAAAACGGATTAAACCATGACCAAACATAACCAAATTCAAACGTAGAAGTTAAGCCATATTTGCATGGCTTAAATTATACATATCCAAGATCGGACAAAATACATATTAGCCTATACATGCCATAAGTTCGAAATAAGACTTTTAAAAGTATCGAAGGTTGACGATAGTGTGAATGACTTCACTAACGATCCCTGAGCTCGTAACTTACTTCAAAATCTATAAAACAGAGTAACAAAAACACACAGAGTAAGCTAACTTAGCTTAGTAAGGCTTAAGCAAATTAAACAATTAAGGCATAATAACATTCAATTTCAAGCTTTTAATTCCATACATATATAACATATACTTTCATAAGACAATCTCTCTTTGGCCGAATATACATGTATACATCATCAATTTATTCTTAAATTTCGAAACCATATTGTCTCATATAATAGAATATCTCAAAGTTTAACATTACATCATATAAAACTATAAGGCCAAATATATCTATCATATTAACACATATACTACAACAACTTCATGAATCCTTTTTCATCACATATCAAGAAATCCTTTCACCCTATTTTCAAATAGGTATCCAACTATCACGTACCTGATCATTTTAGCTCATTTAACGTATTCAATTACCACATCAGCATAAAGTCTTTTTAGCATAGACTTATAATAGTTCACCGGCATAAAGCCTGCTAGGCCCAAGCCTGTATCTCACACAAGCACAAGGCCTGCTAGACTCAAAGTCTGATTTTTATACACCGACAATAAGAATGCTAGGCATAAAGCCTGATTAAATTCACCAGCACAAGGCTTGCTAGGCTCAAGGCTCGAATATCACTATTATAAAGCTGTCTCATAACAATTCATATATCGAAAATTCTAGATATTTTATATAGTTCATACGGACTTTCAAATGTTATAACTCAGTCGAATTAAACTCAAATACATTATTTCCATGCTTAATCATATTCGGCTAACTTTACTATAAATCTATGAATTCCAAATCAGCATATTAAATTAAGTTACATTCAAATTAACAATGTTTAATTGCTTAAAGACTTACCTCGGATATCAATGAATGATGTAAATAGACTATTTGACTATTTTTGTTTTTCCCTGATCCAAGTCTTGTAACGCCCCCATGCCCGAGACCATCACCGGAGTCGAGTATGAGGTGTTACTAAGCTTAGTTTAACATTTTTAGAACTTTGGATTATTGTTTCTACATTCACAGCTTTTAAGCTACTTGCGTCACAGTCACAAGAAAAATCATATCTCGAGTTACGAAACTAGAAATCAAGATCTGTAAATTTTCCCTGAATCTAGACTCATATACCTATCTACTAAATTTTTTATAGAATTTTTGGTTGGGCCAATTAGTACAGTTTATTAGTTAAAATTACCCCTGTTTCAGGACTCAACTGGTCTGACCTCTATTTACTACGAACCATATTTCTCTCTGTAAAAAATTCATATGACTATGAGATTTGTTTCTACTAAAACTAGACTCAATAAGGATTCTGAGGATATAAAATATACCACCTAATTATATCTTTATAATTTATAATGAATTTCTAAAGTTGGAACAGGGGATTCAAAAACTGCTATGACCCTGTTTCACTAAAATTCAAATATCTTCTAACATATAATTTCTTTACCTGTTTCATTTGTTTCATGTGAAACTAGACATAATAAGATTAAATTTGATATGTAGTCCATCACCAAATTCAATTGCTATGATTTTTAATAAATTTTCAAACTCACGTCAGTGTTGCTACACTATTCTGTTTATGGCAAATTTCATCCTTTTTATGAGTTTTTATGCACTAAGTATCTTAATAGTTTTCCTTAACATCAAACATAATCTACACTAACCATTTTCATAATTTATCATTATCAAGCATTTCCTCAACCATTCCACAACCATACCATAAGATCATTTACACAAAATAGGTATATTGCTATACATGCCATACTTAAATTTACAAGCCATTTACCAAAAGTCTTCGGATAGTGTGGTGAGCCTTGACCTATCCCGACTCTTGAGCTGGCTTGTCCAAAACTACAATGAGTAAGAAGGAGGGAGTAAGCATAAATGCTTAGTAAGTTCATATTCAAATAATAAGTAACATAACAAACAGTTATACCAATCAACATTAGCATACATCACTAAAATACATATCACATTTCGATCATTTTCATCATCTTATTACCTTATAGTGGTTGTATCAATACTCAACCCGAGGGTTAAATACATACCTGTCCAAAATATCCATTTCACATCACTCACCAATACTTCTCTTTACATCTCGAATATTCCTCCATTGAGTAGAACTTTACCCGTTGAACACATCGGAATATAATTCGGATACATGGATAATTTGCATATAAGTGCCACATATTCAATCAAGCAATCATGTAACCGCCCATAAGCGAACTCGGACTCAACTCAACGAGCTCGGGCGTTCGCATCCATAAGTGAACTCGGACTCAACTCAACGAGTTCGGATGCCTAGTTACATCTCACGAACTCGGACTCAACTCAACGAGTTCGGACATTCGCATCCATAAGTGAACTCGGACTCAACTCAACGAGTTCGGATGCTCAACCATCCTAGTGACATGTCACTTGTATCCTAATCTATTCCTAAGGTTCAAAGGGATTTTTCTCGAACACTTATCCTTGTCGTCTTCCGTAGAATGCCGAAATCAATACTCGGTAACAATTATATTTAAGAAGTAACTCACATAATTTACATATTATTTGAAATTAACCACAAAGCATACATTTCATAATGAAATTCAGCATAACACATAATTAATATCAATAACTTAAAAATAACAATTATGCTACATTATTTACACATGAACTTACCTTGGTACCAAAATACAAGGATTTTGCAATTTAGTCCACAACCTTTTCTTTTCCTCGATTGAGGTCGATTCCACGTCTTTCTTGATCTAAAATAACACATTTAGCTCATTTAATACTCACATTATCAAATTAATCCTTAACTCAAATTTTGGCAAAATTACAATTTTGCCCTAAACTTGCATATTTACATTTTTGCCCCTAGGCTCAGGATTAAACTTTATTCCTTATTCTTATGTTTTACAACATGCTGATCACTTTTCTCTTCTATGGCAACATCAAATTCTCACTCTAACATGTACTTATGACTATTAGGTATTTTTACTGGATTAAGCCCTTTTACTCGTTTTCACTCAAAACCGAGTAGCACAAGTTGTCTAACATAATTTAAAACCCCATATTCTAGCATAAAACATCAAAATACACAAATTTCACCTATGGGTATTTTTCCAAATATGAACCCTAAGTTGAATTATTGTTAGCATAAGCTTAATCGAGCTAGGGATCTCAAAAGCGTAAAATCATTAAAAGCGGGCTTGGAATCACTTACTATGGAGCTTGGAAGCTTGAAACAAACCCTAGCTATGGAGAACCCTTGAAATTTCGGCCTAATGAAGAAGATGGACAAAATTGGCTTTTAATTTTGTTTTAATTCATTTTAATAACTAAATGACCAAAATACCCTTACTACTAAACTTTCCAAAAATTCCTTCCATGTCCTAATTTTGTCCATGAACTTAAAATTGGTCAAATTTCTATTTAAGACCTCCTCATTAATATTCCAAAACAATTTCATACTAAAAACTTCTAGAATGCAAGTTTTGCAACTTATTCGATTTAGTCCCTACTTTCAATTTAAGCACTTTAGGCATAGAATTTCATCACGAAATTTTCACACAATCATGAAATCATATCATAATCATCAAAATAATTACAAAATAATTATTTCTATCTCAGATTTGTGGTCACAAAACCACTATTCCGATTAAGCCCTAATTCAGGATATTACAACTCTCCCCCCTTTTAAGGATTTTCGTCCTCGAAAATCTTACTGGTAAACAGGTGTGGATATTGGTTTCTCATAGTTTCTTCAAGTTCCCATGTAGTCTCTTCTACCCCATGCTTTTGCCACAACACTTTCACAAGTGCAACACTTTTATTTCTTAGTTGTTTGACTTCTCGAGCTAAAATCTTAATCGGTTCTTCTTCATAAGTCATATCTGGTCGCAGTTCAATTTACATCGGTGAAATTATATGTGAAGGATTGAGCGATACCGGCGTAACATAGATACGTGAAACACATCATGAATCTTCTCTAATTCGGGTGGTAACGCTAGCCGATAAGCTACCGGTCCAACTTTTTCAATTATTTCATACGGTCTAATAAAACGCGGACTTAATTTGCCCTTCCGTCCAAATCTAAGGACTTTCTTCCACGGAGACACCTTTAAAAATACTTTATCACCAACTTGAAATTCAATGTCCTTTCGTTTTAAATCTGCATAAGATTTCTGTCTATCTGAAGCAGCTTTCAAACAATCTCGAATTACCTTCACTTTTCTTGATTTCTTTTATTAGATCAACTCCATAAATCGATTTTCCTTGAGTTCAGTCCAATACAAAGGCATTCGACACTTACGACCATACAATGCTTCATAAGGTGCCATTTTCAAGCTCGTCTGATAACTATTATTGTAAGCAAATTCTACCAACGGCAAATATCTTTCCCAACTTCCTTGAAATTCCAATACACAACATCGAGCATGTCTTCAAGAATCGAATTACTCTCCGATTGTCCATCGGTTTGTGGATGAAAAGCAGTGCTGAAATTTAACTTTGTACCTAACGCGTCTTGCAACTTTTGCCAAAACCGCGAGGTAAACCTTGGATCTCTATCTGAAATAATTGACAATGGTATTCCATGTAATCTAACAATTTCTCTAATATACAGTTCAGCCAACTTGTTAAGAGAATAATCCGTATGTACCGGGATAAAATGAGCCGACTTAGTTAATCTGCCAACTATTGCCCAGATGGCATCTTTCTTTCCTAGAGTCAATGGCAATCCTGAAACAAAATCTATAGTAATCCGATCCCATTTCCATTTAGGAACCATAATAGGCTGAAGTAATCCCGAAGGCACTTGGTGTTCAGCTTTCACCTGTTGACAAATTAAGCATTTAGACACAAACTCTGATATATCTCATTTCATTCTATTCCACCAATACATTTTCTTCAAGTCATTACACATTTTCGTACTACCCGGATGAATCGAGAAATAACCACTATGTGTTTCCTGTAGGATCTTTTGAATCAATTCCTTATTCTTCGGTACACAAATCCGATCTTTAAACATTAAGCACCCATCAGAACCAATTTTGAAATCGACTCTGTATCAACTTCACCTTTGTTTTCTCTTGGCTTGCAAATCTTGATCATCTTTTCGAGCTTGAAATCTCTTGCAAAAACATTGGTTTTGCTCTTAACTCTACTAGAATCGAACCATCATCGACACTTTCAAGCGAGTGTTCATAACTCTCAAAGCAAACAACAACTTTACGCTCAAAGCATCAGCAACCACATTCGCTTTTCAGGATGATAATCAATAACAAGCTCGTAATCTTTCAACAACTCCAACCATCTTTGTTGTCTCAAATTCAAGTCTTTTGTGACATCAAGTACTTGAGACTTTTGTGGTCGGTATATACGACATTTTCACCATACAAATAATGTCGCCAAATTTTCAAAGCAAACACCACTGCAGCCAATTCCAAATCGTGAGTAGGATAATTCCTCTCATGAGGTTTTAACATCTCGAAGCATATGCCACCACTTTTCCTTCTGCATGAGCACACACCCCAAACCATTTAGAGAAGCATCACTATACACCACAAATTCTTTACGATTCGGGCTGTACTAAAGCTGGTGCCTCTGTTAATAACTTTTCAATTCTTCAAAACTCTGTTGACATTCTTCCGTCCATTCAAATTTAACATCCTTTCGGAGTAATCTAGTTATAAGAGCAGCAATTATAGAAAATCCATTTACAAACCGCTGATAATACCCAGCTAGCCCTAAGAAACTTCTAACTTCAGTTACATTTTTGGTGGTTTCCAATCAACAATGGCTGAAATTTTACTAGGATCAACCGTATACCATCACGAAACAATATGACCCAAAAATCCAACTTCCGGAGCCAAAAATCACTTTTACTAAACTTAGCATACAATGCTTATCTCTCAAAGTTTGCAAAACTATCCTCAAATGCTCAACATGCTCTCATCTCATCTTTTGAATAAATTAAAATATCATCTATAAACACCACAACAAATCTGTCCAAGTATGGCGAAATATGCGATTCATTAAATCCATAAACACAATGAGGAGCATTTGTCAATCCGAATGGCATAACTAAAATTCATAATGACTATACCTTGTTCTAAAAGCGTTTTAGGCACATCCGACTCTTTTACTGCAGTTGGTAATACCGGATCTCAAGTCAATCTTTGAAAACCATGTCGCTCCTTTTAGGCGATCAAACAAATCATCAATTCTTGGCAGCGGATACTTGTTTTGATTGTCACCTTGTTTAACTGCCGATAATCAACACACAACCTCATAGAACCATCCTTCTTTTCACAAATAACACGGAGCACCCCAAGGTGAAAAACTCGGTCTCACAAAACCTTTATCAGTCAACTCTTGCAAGCTGCGACTTTAATTCCTTCAACTCTGCTGGTGCCATTCTATCTGAGCAATCGAAATCGGAGTGTTCGGTATCAAATCAATAACAAATTCTACTTCCCGATTGGAGGCAAACCGGTAATTCTTCCGGAAATCGTCCGCAAATTCACACACAACCCAAGCCTTGATTCAACTTTCTTTTCAACTTCTTTTGTATTAATTACATACGCCAAATAAGCTTCATAACCCTTTCTCGAGATATCTTTGAGCCGACATTGAAGAAACCACACTAGGCAATGCCTCTGATTTATCGATTCAACCCATGAGTTTCACCATTTCCACACTTTAATTCTATAATCTTTTCTTTGCAATTTATTTTAGCATCATGCAATGTCAACCAATCCATACCCAAAATAACATCAAACTCATCAAGCGGCAACAACATCAAGTCGGTAGGAAAGTAATGATCCCGAATCATTAAAGGACATTTCTTACCTACTTTATCGACAGTCACACATTTACCTAACGGATTCGACACTCTAATCATAAATTCTGTGTTCTCAACAGGTATATTCATACTAGACACCAATTTCATGCACACATATGAATGAGTAGAACCGGGATCAATCAAAGCAATAACATTAACATTATAGAGGGAAAATGTACCGGTAATCACATCAGGTGAGGAAGCATCTTCACGCGCTTTAATAGTATAAGTTCTAGCTGGAGCCCTTCCTTCAGGTCTAACTGGTGCATCCCTGGCTTCATTCTTACTACTTGCTTCGCTCCCAGCTTTTCTTGGATATCTTCCTCTCGAATCCGCCCCACTTGTTTTTGTATTCTGAAATTTTTCTTTTTCAGCTCTCTCTGGGCAGTCTCTAATAAAATGATCCGGAGAACCACATCGAAAACATTCATTTGCTCTACACAGACCAAAATGATTTCTACCACACCGCTGGCACTCAGGTTTAACAAATCTCGAGTCCCCTACACTGGTGCCAAGTAGTGCGGGATTTAGGACCCACATTTTGCTTCCTATAATTCCCATATGATTGCCCAGTGAAGCTTGGGAGCGAGATTCATATTCCTTGACTTTCCGAGTTCTTTGTGAAAATGAACCGCTCATCCGTCTTTTCTTCCAATTTCTAGTCTCGACCTCTACCTTTTCTTTTCTTTAAGTAATTCTTGACCTTACAAGCTCGATCAACCAATACTACCATTTCTTTTAATTCAAGGATCCCAACAAATACCTTAATGTCTTCGTTAAGCTCGTCTTCAAATCGTCGGCACATCTTGGCTTTTGTAGGAACATATTCTCTCGCATACTTACTTAATCGAACAAACTCTCTTTCATATTACGAGGCGTCATATTACCTTGCTTCAACTCAAGAAACTCTTTACATTTCGATCAATAAATCTTTCACTAATATATTTCTTCGAAACTCTTCTTGAAAGAATTCCCCAGTTACCCTCTCTTTCGGTACCCCTTGAAATCAAAGTCTTCCACCAATTATAGGTGAATCTCTCAACAAAGATGTAGCACATTTCAAACATTCTTCAGGTGTACAAGATAATTCATCAAATACCCGGATTGAATTTTCAGGCCAGAACTCTGCTCTCTCGGCATCATCATCAATATTTGCTTTAAACTCTTCGGCCACTTGCTTGCGAATTCTATCAACTGGAGTTCTATGAAATTTCATCAAATCCATACCTTGAGGCATCGGGGGTACAGGTTGAGGAATTGGGGGAGGTGGGAGAGGTTGTACATTCGGGTTCGTACGAACGAACTCAGTGTACCATGCACTCATCATTTGGAGAAAGGCTTCCCGACCCTTTCTCCTCCTCCACGACCAACAGTAGGAGGTGGATTTTCAGTCGGTGCTGCTCCTTCATAGGAGCTGGCGCATTACTCTCTACTTCATCTGCCACAATTTGGATCGGGATCCATTTACTATAAAAAAAATCATTTAAAAAGGTCAGAAGTCGTCACACTATCACAATTTATACATATGGCATGTATAGCAAAATCCGTACATACAACACGTAGTCCGAGAACTGACTAAACCTGCTCGATACCACTAAATGTAACGCCCCACTTGAGACCATCATGGGAGTCGAGTATGAGGTGTTACTAAGCTTAGTTTAACATTTTAGAACTTTGGATTATTGTTTCTACATTCACACTTTTAAGCTACTTGCGTTCTGATCACAAGAAAAATCATATCTCGAGTTACTGAAACTCAAAATCAAGATCCGTAAATTTTTCATGAATTTAGACTCATATAACTATCTACTAAATGATTTATAGAATTTTTGGTTGGGACAACTAGTACAGTTTATTAGTTAAAGTTACCCCTGTTTCAGGACTCGACTGGTCTAACCTCTGTTTACTACGAACCACATTTCTCTCTGTAAAAACTTCATATGACTATGAGATTTGTTTCTACTAAAACTAGACTCAATAAGGATTCTGAGGATATAAAATATACCACCTAATTATATCTTTATAATTTATAATGAATTTCTAAATTTGGAACAGGGGATTCAAAAACTGCTATGACCCTGTTTTACTAAAATTCAAATATCTTCTAACATATAATTCCTTTACCTATTTCATTTGTTTCATGTGAAAATAGACATAATAAGATTCAATTTGATATGTATTCCATCACCAAATTAAATTGCTATGATTTTTAATAAATTTTCAAACTCGCATCGGTGTTGCTGCGATGATTACATTTATGGCAAATTTCATCCTTTTATGAGTTTTATGCACTAAGTATCTTAATAGTTTTCCTTAACATCAAACATAATCTACACTAACCATTTTCATAATTTATCATTATCAAGCATTTCCTCAACCATTCCACAACCATACCATAAGATCATTTACACAAAATAGGTATATTGCTATACATGCCATACTTAAATTTACAAGCCATTTACCAAAAGTCTTAGGATAGTGTGGTGAGCCTTCGACCTATCCCGACTCTGAGCTGGCTTGTCCAAAACTACAATGAGTAAGAAGGAGGAGTAAGCATAAATTCTTAGTAAGTTCATATGCAAATAATAAGTAACATAACAAGCAGTTATACCAATCAACATTAGCATACATCACTAAAACACATATCACATTTCTGATCATTTTTCATCATCTTATTACCTTATAGTGGTTGTATCAATACTCAACCCGAGGGTTAAATACATACCTGTCCAAAATATCCATTTCACATCACTCACCAATACTTCTCTTTACATCTCGAATATTCCTCCATTGAGTAGAACTTTACCCGTTGAACACATCGGAATATAATTCGGATACATGGATAATTTGCATATAAGTGCCACATATTCAATCAAGCAATCATGTAACCCGCCCATAAGCGAACTCGAACTCAACTCAACGAGCTCGGGCGTTCGCATCCATAAGTGAACTCGGACTCAACTCAACGAGTTCGGATGCCTAGTTACATCTCACGAACTCGGACTCAACTCAACGAGTTCGGACATTCGCATCCATAAGTGAACTCGGACTCAACTCAACGAGTTCGGATGCTCAACCATCCTAGTGACATGTCACTTGTATCCTAATCTATTCCTAAGGTTCAAAGGATTTTTCTCGAACACTTATCCTTGCCGTCTTAGTAGAATGCCGAAATCAATACACAGTAACAATTATATTTAACAAGTAGCTCACATAATTTACATATTATTTGAAATTAACCAAAAGCATACATTTCATAATGAAATTCAGCATAACACATAATTAATATCAATAACTTAAAAATAACAATTATGCTACATTATTTACACATGAACTTACCTTGGTACCAAAATACAAGGATTTTGCAATTTAGTCCACAACCTTTTCTTTTCCTCGATTGAGGTCGATTCCACGTCTTTCTTGATCTAAAATAACACATTTAGCTCATTTAATACTCACATTATCAAATTAATCCTTAACTCAAATTTTGGAAAAATTACAATTTTGCCCCTAAACTTTTGCAGATTTACATTTTTGCCCCTAGGCTGGGATTAAACTTTATTCCTTATTCTTATGTTTTACAACATGCTGATCACTTTTCTCTTCTATGGCAACATCAAATTCTCACTCTAACATGTACTTTTGACTATTAGGTATTTTTACCGATTAAGCCCTTTTACTCGTTTTCACTCAAAACCGAGTAGCACAAGTTGTCTAACATAATTTAAAACCCCATATTCTATTATAAAACATCAAAATACACAAATTTCACCTATGGGTATTTTTCCAAATATGAACCCTAAGTTGAATTATTGTTGGCATAAGCTTAATCGAGCTACCGGGATCTCAAAAACGTAAAAATCATTAAAAACGGGGCTTGGAATCACTTACTATGGAGCTTGGAAGCTTGAAACAAACCCTAGCTATGGAGAACCCTTGAAATTTCGGCCTAATGAAGAAGATGGACAAAAATTGGCTTTTAATTTTGTTTTTAATTCATTTTAATAACTAAATGACCAAAATACCCTTACTACTAAACTTTCCAAAAATTCCTTCCATGTCCTAATTTTGTCCATGAACTTAAAATTGGTCAAATTGCTATTTAAGACCTCCTCATTAATATTCCAAAACAATTTCATACTAAAAACTTCTAGAATGCAAGTTTTGCAACTTATTCGATTTAGTCCCTACTTTCAATTTAAGCACTTTAGGCATAGAATTTCATCACGAAATTTTCACACAATCATGCAATCATATCATAATCATCAAAATAATTACAAAATAATTATTTCTATCTCGGATTTGTGGTCACGAAACCACTATTCTGATTAAGTCCTAATTCAGGATATTACAAGTCTGATTTCTTTTGTTCTTGATTTATACAATTTCAAATTAATCTCATTCAAACAAAATTTCATTCAATTTAATCCAACAACACAAAATTGGAAAATTACCATTTTACCCCTGATATTTCATACTTTTACAAATTAGTCCTAATCGCATAAAACACAAAATACACCAAATCTCCATGTAACATACGTAGGCTGAATGTTCCTCTAGTGCATACAAATACACACATTTCATTTATTTTGAATTTTAGTCCTTCAATTTATTATTTTTGCAATTTAGCCCAATTACTCAAATTCATCAAAAATTCTAGTACAAAACATATTAATCCAAAACACATCTTTCATAATTTATGATCAAACATCACAAAACATAAATATTCATCAATGGCATAACTCAAAATATTCATCAAAATCAGAAATTCTAGCATGGGTTGGATAGTATTCGAAGCAACGATCTCAAAAACGTAAAAATTATCAAAAACCGAGCAAAGTCCATATCTTAATTTGAACTTAAAGTTGCCGAACTTAAAACACAACCAAAACTTTCTTTTTTTCTTTTAGTTTTGGCCGAATATGATGAACATGCATATATTTTAATGCTTTGTCTTATTTATTATATGCTATTATACATTTTACCTAATTAACCTTTATAATAAAATATGAAACAATTATAAATCATGGTCATTACCGTCCATGACTATTCCTTATGGTAAATTTGCAACATAAAACCTCCATATTAAAAGAACAACAACTATTTGGCCCTTTCACAATTAACCACCAAATTTTCATTTTACGTGATTAAGTCCTTTTATTAAATCGGGTACCTAAACGAAAAAAATTAAATCACGAAAATTTCACACATACTAATTCACACATAATAAACACAAAAATAACAGTTAAATATTTTTTGACTCAATTTCGTGGTCCCGAAACCACTGTTCAGACTAGGGTCTAAATCAGCTTGTTACAACTCTTCCCCCTTTGGGATTTTCGTCCCCAAAAATCTTACCGGTGAATAGGTTTGGATAGCATTTTGTCATTGCATCTTTTGGCTCCCAAGTTGCTTCCTCAACACCGTGCTTATGCCACTGTACTTTAACCAACGAAATTTTCTTATTTCCCAACTCTTTAATCCCATGAGCCAGAATACGAATCAGTTCTTCCTCGTACGTCATATCAGGCTTAATCTCAACTTCGGTCGGATTAATCACATGTGAAGGATCAGATCGATATCTACGAAGCATTGAAACATGAAATACATTGTGAATCTTTTCTAATTTAGGTGGCAACAATAGTCTAGAAGCAACTGACCCGATACGCTCTATAACCTCATACGGCCTAATAAATCTTGGACTCAATTTGCCTTTACGACCAAATTGGAGTATTTTCTTCCACGGTGAGACTTTCAAAAAACTCTATCCCCGATCTAAAACTCTATATCTTTACGTTTCAAGTCTGCATATGATTTTTGACGATCCGATGCCGCTTTTAGACTTTCACGGATCACTTTCACTTTCTGTTTGGTTTCTTTGATCAAATCGACCTCGTGTATCTTATTTTCGCTGAGCTCAGTCCATACAATGCTGTACGACATTTACGATCGTATAAAGCCTCGTAAGGTGCCATTTTAATACTCTATTGAAAACTGTTATTATACGCAAATTCAATCAGAGGCAGATATCGTTCCCACATACCTTTGAACTCGAGAATGCAACATCTCAACATATCCTCAAGTATCTGAATGATTCGTTCAGATTGACCATCTATTTCCTGACCTAGTGTATCTTTCAATTTCTTCCAAAACCGCGATGTAAACCTCAGATCTCTATTTGAAACAATAGATATAAGCACACTATGTAACCTCACGATCTGAGAAATATACAATTCAGCCAGCTTATCAAGCGAGTAATCTGTACAAATCGAAACAAAATGAGCAGATTTAGTCAATCTAACTACAATAACCCAGATTGCATATTTCTTGCTTGCTGTCATCAGTAAACCAGATACAAAATCCATCGTGACTCTATCCCATTTCCATTCAGATATCATGATTCGCTGAAGCAATCTAGAAGGTACCTGATGCTCGGCTTTTACTTGCTGCCAAACTCAACATTTTGATACGAAGTCAGAAATGTCTCGTTCCATACATTGCCACCAATAGTGCTGTTTCAGATCATTATACATTTTCGTACTACCCGGGTGAACAGATAGCCGACTGTTATGAGCTTTATTCAAAATCATCTGTATCTACTCTGTATTTCTCGGAACGCATACTCGGTTTCTGAATTGAAAACATCCTTTAGCATCTACTTGAAATTCTATATCAATGTTCGAATCACATTGAGCCCGCTTTACTATCAAATCATTATCAACCTTCTGAACTTCGTAAATCTGCTGGATAAATAATGGTCTTTCTCTTAACTTGGCTATTATCACACTATCATCTGACATAACCATATGTGCATTCATTGCACGCAAAGCAAACAGGAATTTTTGAATTAGAGCATCAGCAACAACATTAGCCTTTCCCGGATGATAGTCAATCACTAGCTCGTAATCTTTTAGCAACTCTAACCATCAACGTTGCCTCAAATTCGGATCCTTTTGAGTCATCAGGTACTTCAGACTTTTATGATCGGAATATACATGACATTTTTCACCAAACAGATAATGGCGCCATATTTTCAATGCAAACACAATAGCTGCCAACTCTAAATCGTGCGTCGGATAGTTCTTTTCATGCAGATTTAACTATCTCGAGGCATAAGCTATAACTCTTCCTTCTTGCATTAAAACACAGTCTAAACCATTTAAAGATGCATCACTATAAATAACAAATTCTTTACCCGATTCTGGATAACTAGCACTGAGCTTCGGTCAAAAGGGCTTCAACTGATCAAAACTTTTCTGGCACTTTTCTGAGCACTCAAACTTAACATTTTTTTGCAGAAGCTTGGTCATCGGGATTGCAATCATCGATAACCCTTTCACAAATCATTTATAGTAACCAGCAAGTCCCAGAAAACTTCAGACTTCAGAAACGTTTCTCGGAGGTTTCCAGCCAAGTATTGTTGAAATCTTACTCGGATCAACCCGAATACCTGATGCTGAAATAACATGTCCTAGAAAAACTAACTTCATTTAACCAGAACTCACATTTACTAAACTTCACATACAACTGTTTTTCTCACAAAGTCTATAACACAAGTCTCAAATGCTCGGCATGTTCGGTTTCATCACGAAAGTAGATCAATATATCATCAATGATCACAACCACAAACTGATCCAAAAACTGTCTGAAGATCTGATTCATCAAATCCATAAAAACAACAGGTGCATTAGTAAGTCCAAAAGGCATAACCAAAAATTCATAATGTTTGTACCTCATTTGGAAGGTAGTTTTTGGCACATTGGAGTCTTTAACTCGCAACTAATAGTAACTGGACCTCAAATCTATCTTCGAAAACACTTTAACCCCTTTCAGCTGGTCAAACAAGTCATCAACCCATGGCAATGGATACTTATTCTTTATAGTCACCTTATTGAGCTGTCTATAATATATGCACATTCTCATAGGTCCGTCTTTCTTTTTCATAAATAAAACTGGTGCACCCCAAGGAGAAAAACTTGATCGTGCGAAACCTCTATCTGTCAACTCTTGCAACTGAGCTTTCATTTCTTTTAATTCAGTAGGTGCCATCCGATACAGAGCTATTGAAATTGGAGTCGTCCCTGATACTAAATCAATACCAAACTCTACCTTTCGGACAGGTGGCAAACATGGGAATTCTTTAGGAAACACATCCAGATACTCGCATACAACTGTTATGGATTCAATCTTATTGTCAGTCACTTTACTATCAAACACATAAGTAAAGTAGGCTTCACAACCTTTTCTCACATATTTCTGAGCTAACATCGAAGATATTACTAATGGTAAACCACTCAGATCATTAGATTCAATCCGAATAATCTCATTGTTCTGACATCTCAAATCAATGGTCTTTCTTTTGCAATTCACAACGGCATTGTGCAAAGTCAGCCAATCCATACACGAATATATTGAACTCATCGAAAGGTAACAACACCAAATCAGCCAGAAAGCATGAATCTTGAATCATCAACGGGTAATTTTTACATACTTTATCAACCACCTACATTACCCGAATGCTTGGGTGGTCTGCCTCGCAGTAACATATTACTATATCTTACGTTCTGAACAGTGTCTTGCTCGACTAACATCGGGCAATCTCAGATAAAATGATCCATCGGTCCACATTTAAAACAAGCCCGGTCATGCAATCTGCAATCTCTAGAATGCCATTTACCATAATGCTTGCACTTGACTTTGTTCTGTCGAACATTGCCAACACCAGCTATCGAAGTGGCTTGTGAACTCACAGGGGTCGATCTCGATCTCGTCTAGAAAAGGTCGCAGTATCTCTAGGTTGACTAGAATCATCTCTGAACTTCTTTGATGTTGAGTGAAAAGTCTTACTCGATGATCTTTTACGGGAATCTCTGGCTTTAAAATCACATTTTCTTTTCTTTTTCCCGAGCTCTTCTGCTTTGCAAGCTCGTTCAACAAGTACCATGAACTCTTTGATTTCAAGTATACCAACTAGAAATTTAATGTATTCATTCAAATTGTCTTCAAATCTTTTACACATGATAGCTTCAGTTGAAAAACACTTACGGGCATATCGACTGAGTCTCACAAATTTTCGGTCATATTCTGTCACAGTCATACGACCCTATTTTAATTCAAGAAATTCCTTGCACTTCTGATCAATGAATTTCTGGCTGATATATTTCTTACGGAACTCAGTCTGAAAGAATTCCCAGGTCACTCGCTCTTTCAGAACCACCAATACTAATGTATTCCACCAGTGATATGAGGTGTCTCGTAGCAGGGATATGGCACATTTTAAGCACTCATCCGGGGTACAAGATAACTCAACAAACACACGGATAGTATTATCAAGCCAGAATTCAGCTCACTCAGCATCATCATCATTAGTAGCTCTGAATTCTTTAGCCCGTGTTGTCTAATTTTATCAATGGGGGGCTTGTTAATTCTCATCGGATCAATCATCAGAGATACCACAGGTATCAGAGATAAATTACTCAGGGGTGGAGGTTGTTTTGAAGTCGGGTTAGTTCAGATATATTGAGTAAACCAATCATTCATCATTTGATAGAAGGCTTGTTTAACCTTCCCCTCATGGCTACTCGAGATTAGCCGAGATTCAACTGGCGCTGTCCCTTGCGCGGGAGCAGGTGCTACACTCTCGACATCATTAGTTACGGCTCTGTCGGGATCCATTTACTATACGAAAACATATTTTCAAATGTCAGAAGTCATTACACTATCGCAAAAAATATTATGGCATGTACAGCTGGACTCACACATGCTACGTTAGTCCTAGAATCAACTAAACTGTAGCTCTGATACTAATAAAATGTAACATCCTAACCCATATCCGTTGTCAGACTAAGGTCATGCGGCATTACTGAACATAAGTATAGTTCCGAACATTCTCATGCTATCACTGGTCATATTCATATATACATGTAGAGCATATAACTAATTAAATGTTAAATATACATTGTAAAACATATTGTATATACGAATCACAGGTTCATCACTTTATTGATAAGCGAATACCAATACATAAAAACTGAACTTTATATTTCTTAATTCTATATGTGCACATATTTAACCAATTAAATAGTATCACAAGGCATTTTATCCCTTAGCATATATGGCATTATAAACTTCACAAATAATCACAAATATTTCATTAAACATTTAAGTCATACCAATTCCACCGTTCAATCTTAAACAAGAAGTTTACCAATTATATACCCGAAAAGATATATATATATATATATATATATATATATATATTTATATACTTGTTACTTATTAAATATGCAATTTACTAACAAAATGTAATGCCCCAAACACCCCAAAACCCAAAAATTCTGAAATCCTAAACTTTCTTTGTTTTCGGTTTTGATAAAAATTGTGTTTTATGTTCCTAGACATTTGATAATTATCGTAGGTCTTAATTAAGGTTTAAGTTCGAACATAGGAATAAATGAAATTATAGTTTAATTATTAAAAGAATCAGGGTTGGCAAGTAGGTGGGCTTTTAAATAAAAATAAGGAAAAATAGCATAAAAAAGCCTTGTGGAGGAGTGGCTAAGTGACGCCACTTAGGGAGTAGGGAGGTGGCGTTAGTAGCTAGCAAGGAGATCCAAGGTTTGAATCCTAGCTTGGTATTTTTCGAAGTTTAATTTTGGCCTTCCAGAAGGATGGAAGTGGTGTGAAGATGGACTTCAAGGGGAGTGTTCAGAAGAGAAAATTAAGGAAAAGATCAAGGGGTTATCAGGGAGAAAAACGAAGAGATGAGAAGGGAGAAGTGGTGGAGCCAAATTAGGAATTGGGCATGGAAAATTTAGCTATAAAGGATATAAATAGAGGCCGAATATAGGGTTGCTAGCCTACTACCAAAATTCTTCTTCACCTTGTTGCCAGAAACCCCTTTCTCCAAAAGCCAAAAACCCTTTTCTTCTCAAGATCCAAAAAGCCGAAAACCCTTTTGTTTTTCTTTCTTTTCTTCCTGCCGATTTCCATTCTTCTCTACACAATTTTCTTTGTTTCACTTATCCGATTTCTTCTTCTACTCTTCTTCTTTAATCTGTACCAAATAAACCTTATTCACCATACTAAGTTTGAAAAGCCGAAAAGTCGAATCTCCCAAGGGTTGAATACTCTTTGACCGAATCTAGTGTAAGTGTTGCTCTTCCAATTGGTTTTCTTTGCTAGGTATCGATTATTGTCCCTCACTCTTTCAATCAACTTTGGTAGGGAATTAGTATCGGATCTCATATCTTAGCTCTCTGCTGAATTGTTCTTTAGATGTTTGCAGTTTTGGTAAGTATTCCTCATCCATTGGCTAAGGTGGCCGAATATTCATAGTTAAGGTAAGCAGACTTGTGTTAGATACAAGTCACCTATTATTCTGGTTTTAATAGTTAAGATTGGTGCAGATGTAGGAGTTGATTGTGGTTAGTGATTTAAGAAAAGCTGATCGCGCAAGGTAAGGTTAAGGTGAGGTTTCGGTTTTAGTAAGGATATGTATTAAGCATGCTATTAATGGAAGGGTGATATTGTTTGTAGGTTGGTGACTAAAGGAATCCCAGCATGCTTGCTTACTAGTTGTGTACATACACTGCACACACATTATGTATCGGCAAAAGCTGAAATGTCGAAATACCGAAAAGTTGAAATGCCGAAAAGCTGAAAGTTTGGCTACAGTAGTCTTACGAGTGCGCGAGCACTCGTAAGGGGGAGACCAATAGGTTGCCTGAGACCCACAGGCGATTCCATGGACTTGGGTTGTGATTTGGCCATACGGGCCAGAATGGGCTAAATGGGCTCGATGGGCTATTGGGCCCATAATAGGCAAAAACTAAATATTGATGCTATGTGATAGGAATTTGTATGTAAGCATGAATATGAATTAGACTGGGCCTAACGGGCCATATAAATTTGATTTGGGCCTAATGGGCCATATACAGGTGATTTGTGCCTAATGGGCCATATGAATATGATTGGGCTTAATGGGCCAGATACAGGTATGTGAGTTTTTTTGGGCTTTGTAAGGGGTTTTGGGCCTAGTATATGATAACTACATAAAACTTAATTAATATATTACGACTGTGGACAGGTCAAAAGGGTTAAGGTGTGGCAACGGGTATATGCATGTCTAGGATTGGATCTAGGGAGAGCTTGGTACTTAAGCGATCTTAATGACCCACCTCCTCTCCTCTGGAATCCTGCCTGGTGCATAGTATTCATTCATCTTAGCTCGCGGGACTTGTTAACGGGACAAGGTAAGTGAAAACCATATTTAAAGAAAAATTATCGAAACGCCCCTCAAGGAAAAAATAACCGAATTACCCCTAAGTGCTGAATGTAAATTTTATGGATGTGACATGCATACATATGATATTCTGATTAGGTTGTATATGGGTGGGAATTATGGAACGGAGGAAGTATATGAGGATCGCATGGTTGCTTAACAATCGTGGATCCATCGACGGTTTTTAAAGCCCAATATGTAAATGAAGGTAGTTCCGCAACTGGGCTACCATGGTGTGTGGGTTGGGTGGGTCAATATTTATATCCCTACATGGTGTGACGGAGGACGGAGCTGGTGTGTAGCGGATGGATAATTTGGATAGGATTGCATTGCATGATTGATGAATGATTTTTTTTATATATTTTGAATACTTGTTTTTGCTGAGGGTTGTACACACTGAGTTTATAAAAACTCACCCCCTCTTTTATTTTATTTTCAGGTGATGCTCAGTAGAAGGTTCGATGTTTGGAGGGACTCTGGGTGGCCAGCTAGCAAGATGTTTTGGACTTGGATTTTTTTTAGCATTTAAGTATTATTTCTTTTTAAGTATGTTTCAGAACAGATTGTAATAAGGTTTTCATTATGTTATTATTACCTGAACTATTGATATTAATTTTTACTGTAATTACAAGAAGTTGAACATGGGTTTTCTAAATTATAGTGTGTTTCTACGTTTCCAGAATTAAATTCTTAAATATTAAGTATTCTTAAATCAAATGTTTTAAGAAAGGCTTTCGTAATTGAAAGGTTTTTTTTAAGTTAATTAAGGTTTCTTTTATTGTAAGAAGGATTTTCAATGAAAGCACGATTTTCGTTAAAACATTTCAATGTGACACACCAGATTTGGCCATAGCGTCTGGGCCGGGTTCGGGATGTTATATTTAGTGGTATCAGAGCCCAGGTTACAAAACTCGGGCTGTGAATTGAGCCTTATTACTTGGTTTCTTTTTGTGTTTTTTTTTTTAAAAATATATATTTTTGATTGAATCACAATGTTTTGGAAAAAGGGAAGTGTTGCTGAGCGGCACACTGAGTCTCTGATGTCGAACCAAGTAAGGATTCTTGCTCTTAATCCTGTGTAAATTGTTATACAATAGATAGTTAGAGGGCCACTTTAGATGATTATGTTAGAATGGAACTGAAGCCCGTAGGATCCTGAAACTGTAGAGGATTTTCGAAAACAATCTTGTCTTAAATTACTTCCATAAAACATCGAGTTAATTATTAAACTAACTAAAACTTCATAAAATTTTTAATCCAGATAATACGCGAATTGACGATAAGTACTAGCAGAGGTGCAAAGGGCCGTGGCCGAGGCCGCGGAAGTGTTAGGGCTGAATCGTCAGCATCGGGCCATATGCCCGATGTTGGAGTAGAAGAGGCTTCAGCCTCCCTATGGCTGGGAATGGACAGTATGATCGGGCCACGGGAGAAGATGCAGTGTCCCAAGCAATGCTGAGAATTTTGGAAAGGGTCGCTGGGCCCATAATGGCAACAGAAATCGTGGGTCTATTCTGGAGTGACTTCGATCGAACGAGGCTGAGATTTTTAAAGGCGTGGCTGGCGTGGCTCCTAACGTTGCTGAATATTGGTTAGAGGCCACTAAAAGAATAATGGAGGATTTGGACTGTTCACCAAAACAAAAGCTAAAAGGAGCTGTGTCACGATTAAGGGAAGAAGCCTACTAGTGGTGGTTGACAGTGGAAGAGGGCACCCAACTGGAGCAGGTCACTTGGGAGTTCTTCAAAGTTGCTTTCCAAGGGAAGTATATGGGTGCAAGCTATGTGGATGCTAGAAGGAAGGAGTTCCTGAACCTGACCCAAGGAAACAAATCAGTGGCGGAGTATGAGGCGGAGTTTTTATGCCTTAGTAGGTATGCGAGAGTAATGGTGGCAACGAAGTATGAATGTTATGTGAGGTTTGAGGATGGACTTAGAGATAGCCTTAGGGTATTGATAGCTCCACAAAGGGAGCGAGTTTTCTCGGAGTTGGTGGAGAAGGCAAAGATAGCAGATGAGGTAAAACGCACTAAGCACTTAAATCGGGAAAAAGAAAAGGGTAGGAACAAAAGGGAGGCTGAGACTCCAGGTGTAGGATAGATGCTTAGGGCTAGGGCCAGAGTTAATGGGCAAGATAGAGCAGGGCCCTCTGCTGTTAATCCGAAGGTGCCACTTTGTGTTGATTGTGGGAAAGGTCATGTAGGCGAGTATTGGAAGAGGACGGGAGTTTGTCTAGCTTATGGATCTATGGAGCATAGGATCAAGAATTGCCCTAGAATGTCAGCTCAGGTGCCAGTCATGGACCGAGGTGGTATATAGCCACCGAGGGGTGGTCAGCTACCACTGAGAGGCAACGATCAGGCTAGGGGTGGAAACGGTTTGGGTCGTAAAGCACCAGGTAGAGGTGCTGATCATGCTGAGGCAAGGCAGCCAGCTTTGGTCTATGCAGCAGGTTGTCAAGAGGATGGAGATGCTCCAGAGGTAAATAATGGTACGTAATTACCCACAGTGTGCCATTTACCTAAGTTGGAATTAGAGTGCGCAGCGAAAGTGTTGTGTGGTAGTCTATGTTAGTAGTTGGAAATTTCGAGAACGAAATTTCTTTTAGGGGATAGAGTTGTAATGCTCTAAAAATCTCAAAACCCAAAAATCCCGAAATCCTGAACTTTATTTGTTTTCGGTTTTGATAAAAATTGTGTTTTATGTTCCTAGCCATGTGATAATTATAGTAGGCCTTAATTAAGGTTTGAGTTCGAACCTAGGAATAAATGAAATTATAGTTGAATTATTAAAAGAATCAGGGTTGGCAAGTAGGTGGGCTTTTAAATAAAAATAGGGGAAAAATAGCATCAAAAAGCCATATAGAAGAGTGGCTAAGTGACGTCACTTAGGGAGTAAGGAGGTGGTGTTAGTAGCTAGCAAGGAGATCCAAGGTTCGAATCCTAGCTTGGTATTTTTAGAAGTTTAATTTTGGCCTTCTAGAAGGATGGAAGTGGCGTGAAGATGGACTCCAAGGGGAGTGTTCAAAAGAGAAAATTAAGGAAAAGATCAAGGGGTTATCAAGGAGAAAAACGAGGAGATGAGAAGGGAGAAGTGATGGAGCCGAATTGGGAATTGGGCATGGAAAATTCAGCTATAAGGGCTATTAATAGGGGCCGAATACAGGGTTTCCAGGCTACTGCCAAAATTCTTCTTCACCTTGTTTCAGAAATCCTTTTCTCTAAAGCCGAAAACCTTTTTCTTTTCAAGATCCAAAAAGCTGAAAACCTTTTTATTTTTCTTTCTTTTCTTCCTGCCAATTTCTATTCTTCTCTACACAATTTTCTTTGCTTCACTTAGCCGATTTCTTCTTCTACTCTTCTTCTTTAATTTGTACCAAATAAACCTTATTCACCATACTAAGTTTGAAAAGCCGAAAAGTTGAATCTCCCAAGGGCTGAATACTCTTTGATCGAATCTAGTGTAAGTGTTGCTCTTCGAATCGGTTTTCTTTCATAGGTATCGAATATTGTCCCTCACTCTTTCAATCAACTTTGGTAGGGAATTAGTATAGGATCTCGGATCTTAGCTCTCTGCCGAATTGCTCTTTAGGTGTTTGCGATTTTGGTAAGTATTCCTCATCCATTGGCTAAGGTGGCTGAATGTTCATAGTTAAGGTAAGGGGACTTGTGTTGGATACGAGTCACCTATTAAATAGGTTTTAATAGTTAAGATTGGTGCAGATCTAGGAGTTGATCATGGTTAGTGATTTAAGAAAAGGCTGATCGCACAAGGTAAGGTTAAGGTGAGGTTTCGGTTTTAGTAAGGATATGTATTAGGCATGCGATTAATGGAAGGGTGATATCATTTGTAGGTTGGTGACTAATGAAATCCCAGCACGCTTGCTTTCTAGGTGTTTACATACACTGCACAAACATTATGTATCGGCAAAAGCCGAAATGTCGAAATTCCGAAATGCCAAAAAGTCGAAATGTCGAAAGCTGAAAGTTTGGCTACGGTAGTCTTGCGAGTGCGTGAACACTCGTAAGGGGGAGACCAATAGGTTTCCTGAGACCCACGGGCGATTCTGTGGACTTGGGTTGTGATTTGACCATACGGGCCAGAATGGGCTAAATGGGCTTGATAGGCTGTTGGGCCCATAATAGCCAAAAACTAAATATTGATGCTATGTGATAGCAATTTGTGTGTGAGCATGAATATGAATGTGACTGGGCCTAACGGGCCATATAAATGTGATTTGGGCCTAATAGGCCATATACAGGTGATTTGGACCTAATGGGCCATTTGAATATGATTGGGCTTAATGGGCCAGATACAGGTATGTGAATTTGTTTGGGCTTTGTAATGGGTTTTGGGCCTCATATATGATAACTACATAAAACTTAATAAATATATTGCGACTGTGGACAGGTCAAAGGGGTTAAGGTGTGGCAACGGGTATATGCATGTCTAGGCTTGGATATAGGGAGAGCTTGGTACTTAAGCGATCTTAATGACCCACCTCCTCTCCTCTGGAATCCTACCTGGTGCATAGTATTCGTTCATCTTAGCTCGCGGGACTTGTTAACGGGCCAAGGTAAGTGAAAACCATAATTAAGGAAAAATTACTGAAACACCCTTAAGGACAAAAACAACCAAATTACCCCTACGTGCTGAATGTAAGTTTTATGGATGTGCCATGCATACATATGATATTCTGCTTAGGTTACATATGGGTGGGAATTATGGAACAGAGGAAGTATATGAGGATCGCATGGTTGCTTGACAATCATGGATCCACTGATGGCTTTTAAAGCCCAATATGTAAATGAAGGTAGTTCTGCAACAGGGCTACCATGGTGTGTGGGTTGGGTGGGTCGATATTTATATCCCCACATGGTGTGACGAGGGACGGAGCTGGTGTGTAGCGGATGGATAATTTGGATGGGATTGCATTGCATGATTGATGAATGATGTTTTTTTTTGAATGCTTGTTTTTGCCGAGGGTTGTACACACTGAGTTTACGAAAATTCACCACCTCTTTTATTTTATTTTCAGGTGATGCTCAGTAGAAGGTTCGATGTTTAGAGGGACTCTGGGTGGCCATCTAGCAAGATGTTTTGGACTTGGGTTTTTTTTAGCATTTAAGTATTATTTCTTTTTAAGTATGTTTCAGACTAGATTGTAATAAGGTTTTCATTATGTTATTATTACCTGAACTATTGTTATTAATTTTCACTATAATTACAAGAAGTTGAACATGGGTTTTCTAAATTATAGTGTGTTTCTATGTTTCTGCAATTAAATTCTTAAATATTAAGTTTTCTTAAATCAAATGTTTTAAACATGGCTTTCGTAACTGAAAGGTTTTTTTTTAAAGTTAATTAAGGTTTCTTTTATTGTAAGAAGGGTTTTCAATGAAAACACGATTTTCGCTAAAACACTTCAATGTGACACACCAGATTCGGCCATAGCGTCTGGGCCGGGTTTGGGGTGTTACACAAAACATACCTAATACCAACTCAATGTTTATCTTCATTAAATGTACCTATTTTACCAACCACATAAGCATAATATATGCATATATATTTCCATTACAAACCAAATCATAATGACAAGCACCATTCGATTACTCACACATACACATATACATATATATAATCAACACCTTGCTCCTTTATTAAGACAAATTACTAGACCTTTACAAGACATAACATATCATAATAAACCCTTACCATATTCGAACTTAAATATATATATCATCTAATGCTCATTCACATATTAACACCTATATCAAACATAACAACCAATTTCATATATATACTTTATCTATAAAACCGAATCATCTAACCATACTTATGAAAATTTATATACACCATGACCGACTCATCAACCACAATCAAGTTCACCAACCATTATCAAGCCATTTCCAAAAAGTATAACACCAATCACATATACCATTCATTCATAGCATATAACATTATATCCAAAACGGATTAAACCATGACCAAACATAACCAAATTCAAACGTAGAAGTTAAGCCATCTTCGAATGGCTTAAATTATACATATCCAAGATCAGACAAAATTCATATTAGCCTATACATGCCATCAGTTTGAAATAAGACTTTTAAAACTACTGAAGGTTGACGATAGTTTAGATGACTTCACTAACGATCCCTGAGCTCATAAATTACTTCAAAATATATAAAACTGAGTAACAAAAACACAGAAAAGTAAGCCTACTTAGCTTAGTAAGCCTTCAGCAAATTAAACAATTAATGCATAATAACATTCAATTTCAAGCTTTTAATTCCATACATATATAACATATACTTTCATAAGACAATCTCTTTTTGGCCCAATATACATGTATACATCATCAATATATTCTCAAATTTCGAAATCATATTGTCTTATATAATAGAATATCTCAAAGCCTAACATTACATCATATACAACTATAAGGCCAAATATATCTCTCATATTAACACATATACTACAACAACTTCATGAATCCTTTTTCATCACATATCAAGAAATCCTTTCACTCTATTCTCAAATAGGTATCCAACTATCACATACCTGATCGTTTTAGCTCGTTTAATGTATTTAATTACCACATCAGCATAAAGTCTTTTAAGCATAGACTTATAATAGTTCACCAGCGTAAAGCCTGCTAGGCCCAAGCCTGTATCTCGCACCGGCACAAAGCCTGCTAAACTCAAAGTCTGGTTTTTATACACTGGCAATAAGCCTGCTAGGCATAAAGCCCGATTAAATTCACCAGCACAAGGCCTACTAGGCTCAAGGCCCGAATATCACTAATATAAAGCTGTCTCATAACAATTCATATATCGAAAATTCCAGATATTCCATATAATTCATACAGAGTTTCAAATGTTATAACTTAGTCGAATTAAACTCAAATACATTATTTCCATGCTTAATCATATTCGGCTAACTTTACTATAAATCTATGAATTCCAAATCAGCATATTAAATTAAGTTAAATTCAAAATTAACAATGTTTAATTGCTTAAAGACTTACCTCAGATATCAACGAATAATGTAAATTGACTATTTGACTATTTTTGTTTTTCCCCGATCCAAGTCCGATTTCTTTTTTTCTTGATCTATACAATTTCAAATTAATCTCATTCAAACACAATTTCATTCAATTTAATCCAACAACATGTAAATGGGAAAATTATCGTTTTACCCCCTAATATTTTATACTTTTACAAATTAGTCCTAATTGCATAAAACACAAAATACACCAAATCTCCATGTAACATTCTTAGGCCGAATGTTCCTCTAGTACATACAAATACACACATTTAATTTATTTTGCATTTTAGTCCTTCAATTTATTATTTTTTCAATTTAGCCCTGTAACACCCCGCACCCGAGACCGTTGCCGGAGTCGAACACGAGGTGCTAACAGACATAATTCATTTATTTTCACAGTCCATTTTAAAAATTTCCAGACAAGCTGGCTAACTGCGTCACTGTCACCTTAAAAATCATATCTCAAGTTCCAAAGCTCGAAAACTGATTCCATAAATTTTCCCTGAAACTAGACTCATATATCCATCTACAAATGTTTTTCTAGAATTTTTGATTGGGCCAATTAGTACAGTTTATTAGTTAAAGTCTCCCCTATTTCAGGGTTTGACTACTCTGACCTTCATGCATTACGACTTATATATCTTCCTGTACAAGGATTCATTACTTATACCATTTGTTTCTAAAGAAACTAGACTCAAAAAGGAATCTGTACATATAGTGCATGACTTCTAATTATCTCTGGTTAATTTATAGTGAATTTCCAAAGTCAGAACAGGGGATCCAGAAATTGCTCTGACCCTGTTCCATGAAAACTTAAATATCTCTTAAAATACGACTCATATGATCATTTCGTTTCTTCCATATGAAAGTATATTCATCAAGGTTCAATTACAAAATTTATTCACTATTTAATTCCATTCCTACTATTTTTAGTGATTTTTCAAATCCACACCACTGCTGCTGTCAGCATCTGTTTTTTTTTTTGGTAAACTTTACCTATTTCATGGTTTTCCATGAATCAACTAGAATTTGTCATACAAAGCACCAAAATGATCATGATTAACCATTCCAATGGCTAATCGTTACCAAACATTTCCATACCTCTCAATGAACAACATACAAAATATTATAATGCTATGCTCAAAGTGTATATAAGCCATTTTCGCATGGCTATCCAAATTTATACAAAACCAAAGGGTACATGACCAACAACAAAAAGGGTAGTCCTATACATGCCATTTTCAGAGTTCAACCAAAAGTGTACCAAAAGGGCTTTGATAGTGTGGAAGACTTCGACTTCGACAATCCCGAGTCCGATAGCTGACGAACCAAAATCTATAAAACAGAGAATCAAAGAAACGGAATAAGCATTTAATGCTTAGTAAGTTTTGAGCAATGAAATTAGGCACAATTGAAGTATAGCATTCATATGACATACGGATAATTTCATATACACACATTCTCGAAATCATACCTACTTCACATTACCAACCCTTATACTCATACATAAAAGATCAACTTAACCAAAAGTCGGAGCTCATTAAACGATGAGCGAATACTATTTAAAAGGATCAACAATCCAATGCATATACGAAACGTACCTCATCGTTGGGATTTTACGAGCATATTAATTGAAATTATTACAGCAAGATCGCTCATTCCCAAACCAAGTACCTTCGGGATTTAACCGGATATAGCTACTTGCTCAAATGTCTTGGGACTAGCCGGTTATAGTAACTTCGCACAAATGCCTTGGGACTTAGCCGGATATAGTAACTCGCACAAATGCCTTGGGACTTATCCGGATATAGTAACTTCGCACAAATGCCTTGGGACTTAGCAGGATATAGTAACTTCGCACAAATGCCTTGGGACTTAGCCCATAATTAGTCACTAGCACAAATGCCTTCGTTATCATCCAAATATTCATGCACATGTCAGTAAATCATGACACATCTTTATTTCATTTTCATAACTAGAATTCAAACACAAATCAATTATTAAGCATTCCCATTTTCGGCTCAATAGCCACATACAAATAGCATGATTTGGTTTGCTTTGTGACATGATCTCTATGCACATACGGCTACCCATCATACGTATAGACTAATTAACTCAACATATAATTCAAGTAGAATCATTATATCACTGTATATTTGTTATGATTATACGTCATGACTTAATCAAATCGTAAACTAAGTTTCATTACTCGAAAACTTACCTCGGATGTTGTTGAATGATTTCAACGGCTATTCGATCACTTTTTCCTTCCCTTTATCGGATTTAGTTCCCCTTTGCTCTTGAGCTTAATTTAACAAATAAATTGATTTAATCATTTGAACATCAAAAAGAGAAACTCAAGGTACTTAACCCATATATACATTAGACATTAGAGTCGCATATATATATGAAATCATGAATCAACTCAACATATTACCCACACACTCTTTTAGCCGATTATCTAAGCCAAGATAAAAGCATCAATATGCTTGCCTCTAACCGAATACATGCAACATCAATCTACCTCATGTGGCCGAATATGCATGTCTATGTTGAGGCCGATTCTATACTTAATACATTCTACAAATATGGTTACTTGTATTGACTAAATACCATTTTGTTTCAAGTTCAAAACTCGGCTAATACCCATATGTACACTAGCAATCAAATACTAACATTTGTACTTCACCTTAATAGCTAGCTTAGCAAACCTTAATTTAACATATAATTGTTCATAACACAATTAAAGCATCCTCTCCATTCCATCAATTCAAAACACATACATTAACCTAATATCAATTAACTAAGCACTTTAACAATTTTTTTTTCTTTAACTACACACATTTGGCAATGACAAAGACAATTTAACAAACCTTAAATTCAACTTATAACAACATATACTCAATATTCAAAGCATTTAACATCACTTCATCATGCTTTTACATCATGGCGAATGCTCCTTTTAACCCATTTACCCTCACAAAGCATGAATTTCATCATCCAACTTACAAGCTTACCATCCCATGAATTTTAACCTCATAATATCTATCCAACTCTCACTCATTAGCTTCTATCATCAATCTCCAACAACACTAAATAAAAATATACTTCGTGGGTCTAAGGTAGAACCAAGAAAGGAACTCATAAATATCAAGATGTAAGCAACTACCATTGTTCATCTAGATTTAGCATGAAACAACAACCATCACCCTTATTAATCTCCATAGCGAAAACCTTACTCATTCCACACTCAAAATTTCAACATGGGTTACAAAAATAACTTGACATCTCACTCCATATCAACTAAAATTTCAAGAACTAGTATAAACTTTCTTACCTTAATATTGACCTAGGATAACCGAATGCTTCACTCCTTCTTCCTCTTTTCATTTCGCCAAGAAGAACCGATTTCTTCTTTTCTTTCTTCCTCAAGTCACGGCAATGGGGGGAACATGGATGAGACAACTTTGTTTTCATCACCCTCCTTTTCATTACTTTATTACTAACCTTTTATTTTATTCTTTCTCCCATAAAACACTAACACCAAATGTTTATAATAGGCTTTAACTTATAGCATGGCCGGCCACCATCTTGTTCTTTGGTTATTTTGACATGCAAGTACAATTATTTTGCAACATGCATAAATAGGCCATTTTACATTTGCCTAGCACATTTCTAAATTTTCCCACATAAGTCCTATTTAATAAAAATTCACTTACAATTAACAAAATTCCAATATGAAATTTTTATACATGCATACATACATATAATAAGCATCAACTATGACGGTTAAATATTTTTTTTATGACTCGGTTTAGTGGTCCCGAAACCACTTTCCGACTAGGGTCACTTTAGGGCTGTCACAACTCTCCCCCACTTAAGAAATTTTCGTCCCCGAAAATCTTACCGGTAAATAGGTTTGGGTATCGTTCTTTCATAGAGTTCTCGGGTTCCCAAGTAGCTTCTTCCATCCTGTGTTTGAGCCATAACACTTTTACTAAAGGAACCTTTTTGTTTCGCAACTCTTTCATTTCACGAGCTAGGATACGAATTGGTTCTTCTTCATAACTCATATCGGCTTGAATTTCAACCTCGGAGGGACTTATTATGTGCGAAGGATCAGATCTGTAACGTTGAAGCATCGAAACATGAAAAACGTTGTGGATCCTTTCAAGTTCAGGGGGTAAAAGCAATCTATACGCAACTGGACCAACTCATTCAGATATTTCAAATGGCCCAATGAACCTCGGACTCAATTTGCCCTTACGCCCAAATCTGAGTATCTTTTTCCAAGGTGAAACTTTAAGAAACACTTTATCTCCCACCTGATACTCAATGTCCTTTCGTTTCAAATCCGCGTACGACTTTTGACGATCTGATGCTGCCTTCAGACTTTCACGAATTATTTTTACTTTTTGCTCAGCATCTTTAATCAAATCAACTCCGAAAATTTTACTTTCACCGAGCTCGGTCCAAAACAATGGTGTACGGCATTTTCAACCGTACAAAGCCTCGTAAGGTGCCATCTTAATACTTGATTGAAAACTATTGTTGTAAGCGAATTCAATCAAAGGTAAATACCGTTCCCATGAACCACTAAACTCAAGGATGCAACATCTCAACATATCCTCGAGTATTTGAATTATCCGCTCGGATTGACCATCGGTTTGAGGATGAAAAGCAGTGCTAAAATGCAGCTTGGTACCCAAAGCTTCTTGCAATTTCTTCCAAAATCACGAGGTGAATCTCGGATCTCTATCCGATACAATAGAAATAGGTACCCTGTGTAATCTCACAATCTGAGAAACATACAATTCAACTAGTTTATCCAATGAAAAATCCGTACGTACGGGGATAAAGTGAGCCGACTTAGTCAGTCTATCAACAACAACCCAAATCGCATCCTTCTTACTTGCCGACACTGGCAATCCAGATACAAAATCCATCGTGACTCGTTCCCACTTCCATTCAGGTATCATGATCGGTGAAGTAAACACAGAGGCACTTGATGTTCCGCTTTCACTGTTGACATATTAAACACTTGAAACAAAATCGAAATGTCTCGTTTCATACCATGCCACCAAAGCGGCGTCTCGGATCGTTGTACATTTTCATACTCCCGGGTGAATTGACATTCGGCTACAATGAACTTCGTTCAGAATCATCGAAATAAGTTCTGAATTTCTTGGAACACACAAACAACTTCTGAACCTCAAACAATCATCATCATCAATTTGAAACTCTGATTCCATATTCGAAACACATTCAGCCCGTTTTGCAACCAGTTCATCATCGACTTTCTGAGCTTCACGAATTTGATGAATCAACAATGGTTTGGCCTTTAATTCTGCCACTAACACATTGTCGGATAGAACAGACAAGTGTACATTCATCGCTCGTAAAGCAAACAGTGATTTACGACTTAAGGCATCCGCAACCACATTAGCCTTTCCCGGGTGATAGTCAATGACAAGCTCATAATCTTTCAACAACTCGAGCCAACATCTTTGTCGCAGATTCAAGTCTCTTTGAGTCATCAAATATTTGAGACTTTTGTGATCCGAATATACATGGCACTTCTCACCAAATAAGTAATGTCACCATATTTTCAAAGCGAACACGATGGCAGCTAGTTCAAGATCATGGGTCGGATAATTTTTCTCATGTGGCTTCAGTTGTCTCGACGCATAAGCTACAACTCGACCCTCTTGCATCAATATCGCAACCCAACCCAAGTAGGGATGCATCACTATAAATGACAAACTCTTTGCACGATTCGGCTGCACTAGTACTAGAACTTGATCAAACAAGTTTTCGATTGATCGAAACTTTTTCGACACTTTTCGTCCATTCAAACTTAACATCTTTCGAAGTAGTTTTGTCATTGGTGTGGCTATCATCGAGAAACCCTTTACAAAGCGTCAGTAGTGGCGGCAAGTCCCAAAAAGCTCGAACTTGATAATATTTCTCGGAGGCTTCTAGTTAAGTATGGCGAAATTTTGTTTGGATCAACTCGAATACCGATCGAGATACCACATGACCCAAGAAGCTAACCTCTCTTAACGAACTCACACTTCTTGAACTTAGCATATAACCGCTTCTCCGTAAAATTTGCAACACTAATCCCGGTGTTCAACATGATCGGTTTCATTTCTCGAATAGACCAAAATATCATCGATAAACACAACTACAAACCGATCCAAATAGGTCTGAAGATCCGATTCATCAAATCCATAAATACCGCGGGGGCATTAGTGAGCCCAAACGGCATCACTAAGAATTCGTAGTGACTGTATCTCGTTCGGAAGCAGTTTTGGGTATATCGAATCTCGAATTCGCAACTGATAATATCCCGATCTCAAATCTATCTTTGAAAACACCGAGGCTCCCTTTAGTTGATCAAACAAATCATCAATACGAGGTAACGGATGTTTATTCTTTATTGTCACTTTATTCAGCTGACGATAGTCGATGCACAACCTCATGGTTCCGTCCTTCTTTTCACAAACAATCTTGGTGCACCCCAAGGTGAGAAACTTGGTCGGCGAAACCTCTATCCGTCAACTCGCAACCGAGCTTTCAACTCTTTTAACTCGTTTGGTGCCATACGATCACGGAGCTATCGAAATCGGTGTAGTCCTGTACAAGCTCAATACCAAACTCTACCTCCGAACAGGTGGTAAACCCGGTAATTCTTCGGAAAAACATCCGGTATTCACAAACCAGCGCACAGATTTAGGCTTCTTTTCTAACTCTTTGTCATCAAGTACATACGCAAGGTATGCTTCACACCCCTTTCTTACATATTTCTGAGCCAACATTGATGTTATTACCGCTGGCAACCTATTCAAGTCAGTAGACTCAACTCGGATTATCTTGTTATTTACACACCGAAATCGATTGTTTTTCTTTTGCAATTTACAATTGCATCATGTCTGATCAACCAATCCATACCGAGGATAACATCAAATTTGTCAAATGGTAAAAGCATCAAATCGGCGAAAACAGAACCTCGGATTATTAGGGACATTTCTTGCACACTTTGTCGACAAGCACGAACGACCCAAAGGATTTGACACCGAATTACAAACTCGAGAGACTCAACGGTAGAGTCTTCTTTGGATGCTAAGGTTTCACATATATAAGAATGAGTAGAACCAGGTCAATCAAAGCAATCACATTAGTATCAAAGAGAGTAAAAGTACCGGTAATAACATCGGCGAGGAAGCATCCTCGCGTCTGGCGCGATAAGCGTAAGCTCTAGCAGAGCACGAGCCTCAGATCTGGTTGTAGCATCTCTAGATCCTCTCTGACCGCCACTAGCATTTCCCGCATTTCTAGATGGTCTACCTCGAGCAGTAGTAGCACCAGGTTTCCCACTCTGATTTACGTTCTATTCAGACAATCTCGGGCAATCTTTAATAAAGTGGTCAGCTGATCCGCACTTGTAACAGGAGCGGTCATGGAATCTACAACTTCCCGAATGCCATTTACCACAATACTGACACTCCGTTCTGTCTCGACGATCATTTCCAACACTGGCGACTGAAGTGACTCGTGCACTCACAGGGGGTCGATCGCGATCTCGTCTAAAAAAACCCGAAGTGTCTCTAGACTGGCCTAAGCCATCTCTAAATTTCTTCGATGACTATTGGAAGGGCTTCCCCGAAGACCTCTTATGAAACTCCTTTGCTCCCACCTCAGCTTTTCTTTTCTCCATACTGAGCTTCTCGGCTTTGCAAGCTCACTCGACAAGTACCACAAATTCTCGGATTTCCAAAATGCCAACATACAGCTTTATATCATCATTCAGCTCATCCTTGAAACGTTTACACATCACGGCTTCTGAAGAAATACATTCTCGGCGTCTTGGCTAAGCCTTACAAACTTTCGTTCATAGTCGATGAACCGACATGGAACCTTGCTTAAGTTCAAGAAATTCCTTCCGCTTTTGATCCATGAATCTCGGTGATATACTTTTTCCAAACTCGGTTTGGAAAAACTCCCAAGTTACTTACTCTCGGGCACTGTGAAGTCAATGTATTCCACCAATAGTAGGCGTAATCACGTAGCAAGGAGATAGTACACTTTAGGCACTCATCGGTGTGCAAGATAGCTCATCGAGTACCGAATAGTGTTGTCCAACCAAAATTCAGCTTGCTCAAGCATCATCGTTATCCGTAGCTTTAAATTCAGAGCCCGTGTTTTGGATTCATCAGCTGGGGCTTATTTGACCTTATTTGGTCAGTTGTCGGAGGTATCGTAGGTGCGGGGGTGGTATTAGTCGGGAAGGGAGGTTGTGGAACAGCCGTATTAGTTCGAATGTATTGGTTGAACCAATCATTCATCACGCTATAAAAAGCTTGTCTAGCTTCATCGTTCGGATTACTAGCAATAGGTTGAGAGTCCGCCGGTCTTTGTCCCTTGCGGCGCGAGCAGCGCTACACTCTCAAGATCATCAGCTACCGCTCGGTTGGGATTGGGATCCATTACTATAAATAAACACATTTTCAATTGTCAGAAATCACCACACTATCAAATAATCACATAATGGCATGTATAGCTAGACCCAAACGTATTACGGTAGTCCTAGAATCGACTAAACCGTAGCTCTGATACCAATAAAATTGTAACACCCCGCACCCGAGACCGTTGCTGAAGTCAAACACGAGGTGCTAACAGACATAATTCATTTATTTTCACAGTCCATTTTAAAAATTTCCAGACAAGCTGGCTAACTGCGTCACTGTCACCTTAAAAATCATATCTCGAGTTCCAAAGCTAAAAAACTGATTCCGTAAATTTTCCCTGAAACTAGACTCATATATCCATCTACAAATTTTTTTCTAGAATTTTTGATTGGGCCAATTAGTACAGTTTATTAGTTAAAGTCCCCCCTGTTTCAGGGTTCGACTGCTCTGACCTTCATGCATTACGACTTATATATCTTCCTATACAGGGCTTCATTACTTATACCATTTGTTTCTAAAGAAACTATACTTCAAAAGGAATCTGTACATATAGGGCATGACTTCTAATTATCTCTGGTTAATTTATAGTGAATTTCTAAAGTCGGAACAGGGGATCCAGAAATCGCTCTGTCCCTGTTCCACGAAAACTTAAATATCTCTTAAAATACAACTCATATGATCGTTTCGTTTATTTCATATGAAAGTAGATTCATCAAGGTTCGATTACATAATTTATTCAATATTTAATTCCATTCCTAATATTTTTAGTGATTTTTCAAATCCACACCACTGCTGCTGTCAGCATCTGTTTTTTTTTTTTGGTAAACTTTACCTATTTCATGGTTTTCCATGAATCAACTAGAATTTGTCATACAAAGCACCAAAATGATCATGATTAACCATTCCAATGGCTAATCGTTACCAAACATTTCCATACCTCTCAATGAACAACATACAAAACGATTATAATGCTATGCTCAAAGTGTATATAAGCCATTTTGGCATGGCTATCCAAATTTATACAAAACCAAAGGGTACATGACCAACAACAAAAAGGGTAGTCCTATACATGCCATTTTCAGAGTTCAACCAAAAGTGTACCAAAAGGGCTTTGATAGTGTGGAAGACTTCGACTTCGACAATCCCGAGTCTGATAGCTGATGAACCAAAATCTATAAAACAGAGAATCAAAGAAACGGAATAAGCATTTAATGCTTAGTAAGTTTTGAGCAATGAAATTAGGCACAATTGAAGCATAGCATTCATATGACATACGGATAATTTCATATACACACATTCTCAAAATCATACCTACTTCACATTACCAACCCTTATACTCATACATAAAAGATCAACTTAACCAAAAGTCGGAAGCTCATTAAACGGTGGCGAATACTATTTAAAAGGGATCAACAATCCAATGCATATACGAAACGTACCTCATCGTTGGGATTTTACGAGCATATTAATTGAAATTATTACAACAAGATCACTCATTCCCAAACCAAGTACCTTCGGGATTTAACCGGATATAGCTACTTGCTCAAATGTCTTCGGGACTAGCCCGGTTATAGTAACTCGCACAAATGCCTTCGGGACTTAGCCCGGATATAGTAACTCACACAAATGCCTTCGGGACTTAGCCCGGATATATTAACTTGCACAAATGCCTTCGGGACTTAGCCCGGAATTAGTCACTAGCACAAATGCCTTCGTTATCATCCAAATATTCATGCACATGTCAGTAAATCATGACACATCTTTATTTCATTTTCATAACTAGAATTCAAACACAAATCAATTATTAAGCATTCCCATTTTCGGCTCAATAGCCACATACAAACAGCATGATTTGGTTTGCTCTGTGACATGATCTCTATGCACATACGGCTACCCATCATATGTATAAACTAATTAACTCAACATATAATTCAAGTAGAATCATTATATCACCGTATATTTGTTATGATTATACGTCATGTTAATCAAATCGTAAACTAAGTTTCATTACTCGAAAACTTACCTCGGATGTTGTTGAACGATTTCGACGGCTATTCGATCACTTTTTCCTTCCCTTTATCGGATTTAGTTCCCCTTTGCTCTTGAGCTTAATTTAACAAATAAATTGATTTAATCATTTGAACATCAAAAAGAGAAACTCAAGGTACTTAACCCATATATACATTAGACATTAGAGTCGCATATATATATGAAATCATGAATCAACTCAACATATTACCCACACACTCTTTTAGCCGATTATCTAAGCCAAGATAAAAGCATCAATATGCTTGCCTCTAACCGAATACATGCAACATCAATCTACCTCATGTGGCCGAATATGCATGTCTATGTTGAGGCCGATTCTATACTTAGTACATTCTACAAATATGGTTACTTGTATTGACTAAATACCATTTTGTTTCAAGTTCAAAACTCGGCTAATACCCATATGTACACTAGCAATCAAATACTAACATTTGTACTTCACCTTAATAGCTAGCTTAGCAAACCTTAATTTAACATATAATTGTTCATAACACAATTAAAGCATCCTCTCCATTCCATCAATTCAAAACACATACATTAACCTAATATCAATTAACTAAGCACTTTAACAATTTTTTTTTCTTTAACTACACACATTTGGCAATGACAAAGACAATTTAACAAACCTTAAATTCAACTTATAACAACATATACTCAATATTCAAAGCATTTAACATCACTTCATCATGCTTTTACATCATGGCGAATGCTCCTTTTAACCCATTTACCCTCACAAAGCATGAATTTCATCATCCAACTTACAAGCTTACCATCCCATGAATTTTAACCTCATAATATCTATCCAACTCTCACTCATTAGCTTCTATCATCAATCTCCAACAACACTAAATAAAATATACTTCGTGGGTCTAAGGTAGAACCAAGAAAGGAACTCATAAATATCAAGATGTAAGCAACTACCATTGTTCATCTAGATTTAGCATGAAACAACAACCATCACCCTTATTAATCTCCATAGCGAAAACCTTACTCGTTCCACACTCAAAATTTCAACATGGGTTACAAAAATAACTTGACATCTCACTCCATATCAACTAAAATTTCAAGAACTAGTATAAACTTTCTTACCTTAATATTGACCTAGGATAACCGAATGCTTCACTCCTTCTTCCTCTTTTCATTTCGCCAAGAAGAACCGATTTCTTCTTTTCTTTCTTCCTCAAGTCACGGCAATGGGGGAACATGGATGAGACAACTTTGTTTTCATCACCCTCCCTTTTCATTACTTTATTACTAACCTTTTATTTTATTCTTTCTCCAATAAAACACTAACACCAAATGTTTATAATAGGCTTTAACTTATAGCATGGCCGGCCACCATCTTGTTCTTTGGTTAATTTGACATGCAAGTACAATTATTTTGCAACATGCATAAATAGGCCACTTTACATTTGCCTAGCACATTTTTAAATTTTCCCACATAAGTCCTATTTAATAAAAATTCACTTACAATTAACAAAATTCCTGTAACACCCCAAACCCGTGACCGTCACCGGATTTGATCACGTGGTGTTACCGGGCTTACTTCCCTTACTTCTCTCTTGACAATAATTGATTTCAGTTCCAGGCAGGCTAGCTAACTGCGTCACTGTCACCTTAAAAATCATATCTCGAGTTCCAGAACTCGAAAATCAGTTCCGTAAATTTTCCCTGAAACTAGACTCATATATCCATCCCTTGATTTATTTCTAGAATTTTTTGGTCGGGCCAATTGGTACAGTTTATTAGTTAAATTCACTCCTGTTTCAGAGTTCGACTACACTGACCTTTGCGCATTACGACCAGGATATCATCTCGTACAGAGCTCCAATGCTCATGCCGTTTATTTCTAATGAAACTAGACTCAAAGGGGAATCTATGCATATAAGGCATGACTCCTAATTGTTTCTGGATAATTTATGGTAAATTTTCAAAGTCGAAACAGAGGATCCAGAAACCGTTCTGGCCCTGTATCACGAAATCTCGAATATATCTTAAAATACGGCTCATATGGTCGTTTCGTTTCATCCATATGAAAACAGATTCATCAAGGTTAAATTTCATAATTTATTCACTATTTAATTATAGTTCTACTATTTTTAGTGATTTTTCCATCTCACCTCACTGCTGCTGGCAGCATCTGTTAGTTAAGCAAACAATGACTATTTCATAATTCTTCCATGGCCAACTATTTCATCATACATAATGTAACTATGGCCACCTTATCAAAATTAAGGTTTCTAAGGCTCGTGACCATAGGTTTTAGAATCACACTCAACCGACCACATAGGCCATTTTCGCATGGCTTAAAGTTTACAACCCACAATTCAACAAAACAAAATAGCCTATACATGCCAAATGTTCTCCTAGTTCAACTACGAAGACAATACCAAAAGATTTCCAGCCGGTGTGATGACTTCAACGACGGTTCCGAAACACGCAAACGATACGAGTCCAAGAGACCTAAAATGGGTGACAAGAAAACACCGAGTGAGTTTATAACTCAGTAAGTCATAAGCATTCATCAACCATCCATTAATAAAATTATCACAACATGAAATGATAAACGAGGCTAGGTACTCCATCCATATCGAAACTATACCATAATTCCTCGGACCTTTCGGTTCAATCTCATACCAAGCCATACATCCACATTTCATGTTCTATACAATAAGATATTTGAGACATTTTCACACATCAACTCATTTTCACCACAATCATACAATTGCAATCATCACATAGATTTAAAGCTTACCAAGCTCAACCCCGAGCATGAACGTATTGCCTATTCGTCATGAGCTCAAGGTACTTACCCGATCCGCTGTCCGGATTAACTCGATAATGTCGCACACTCAAGTGCCAATTGTAATACAAGAGCATATAGTGAATCCGCACACTTAGTGCTATATATTTTCAGCTCGCACACTTAGTGCTATATAATTTTCAGCTCGCACACTTAGTGCTATATATTTTCAGCTCGCACACTTAGTGCTATATAATCAAACTTGCACACTTAGTGCTGTACAATTTTAAACCTGCACACTTAGTGCCAATCTTGTCACCGTGTCCATTTATACCCGCACACTTAGTGCCGAGACCAATACCTTATGCATTTTGCTGCCTTTATACATTCAACAATGGCATCATTCCGTACACATACATTTCCATTTACACATCAACTCATTTAAACACAATTGTGTATATATTATGGTCATTTACATCAACACCAAATATATGCTTAATGACTTACCTCGGACGTTGTCGCACGTCTTCAATGGCTATTCAATTACTTTTTCTTTTCCCTTGTCCAACTTCGATCCTTTGAGCTCTTGAGCTAAATCAAACAGATTTACTTCCCAATCAAACACACACATACGGCAACCATATATTGTTTTAACACATTCGGTCACTTGGGCGACCCATTTAACTTTTAAGCATTCATTTCAAATTTTAGTTAAACAATGCCGAATGCCATTAGCTCCTAATGCCACACACACATATGCATAAAAATTTAATCATACATGACCCATAGCTCATTTGGTCATTCATCTCTCAAACTTACCGAAGCTTCATACCACACTTCCTTGGCCAAATACATATATAAGCACAATTTAGCATTTTCATTTACTTAATATTTCATACCTATCATGCTAGCCGAATATTGTTTAATCAAGTTCAACATCCTCATATACGGCATTAGCATCCAAACAACCTATATGAACATTTAACTAATTCAAGCTTCACCCATCCACACTTATTCATTTAACATAAAGAAAATATATCAACCTCTTCACTATCAACCATGGCCGAATGCTTCATGGGTTTAAGGTAGATTCAAGAAAGAACCTCATAATTATTAAGATGTAAGCAACTACCCTTGTTCATCTAGATTTAGTATGAACAACAACTATCACCATTATTAATCACCATAGCGAAAACCTCACCCTCATGGCCGAATGTACCAAACATTTCCTAACTAAACTTTCACAAATTTTAACCTCATATCGATCTCAACTTGTTCAATACAACATGAAACAATCCCTTCTCCTAACCTCTTGATACATGGCTTGATGTTCAAACCCCATGAAAGTTTGATTTTCATGACATTACCAAAATGCATTATGACAATTAGCTCAACAAACTCAAGAAGTTAAAGCCAACATCTCAAAGCTTACCTCCAACTAGAAGAAGGGTTGCGAATTTGCTTAATGAAAAGCTCTCCAATTCTTTCCTTTGGTTCACGGCAAGAAGAACAAAGCATAACCAAATTCCCCTTTTTTTTTTTCTTTCTTTGGTTAGTCACGGCAATGGGGCATCCACACACTTTTTTTTTCTTTTTTTTTCAACATTTTCTTTAATGCTAGCACATTATTTTATTGCTTCATACATCACTCACTAACCAAACATGTTGGGAGCATGTTTCCTTTGCCCATCAACACCCACCTTGGCCGGCCACTATAGCAATAATTGGGCAATTTGACATGCAAGGACAACATTTCCTAGTATGCATCAATAGGCCACTTCAACATTTGCCTATCACATTTCTAAGTTTTCTCACACAAGTCCTATTTAGCAAAATTCACTTAAAATTTTCAAAATTCAAACACGAAATTTCCACACATGCCTATATACACATATAATAAACACAGAATCCAATATTTAATTGTTTTTATGACTCGGTTTGTGGTCCCGAAACCACTTCCCGACTAGGGTCAATTTGGGGCTGTCACAACTCTCCCCCACTTAAGAAATTTTCGTCCCGAAAATCTTACCGGTAAATAGGCTCGGGTATCGCTCTTTCATAGAGTCCTCAAGTTCCCAAGTGGCTTCTTCAATTCCGTGCTTACGCCACAACACCTTCACTAATGGGATTTTCTTATTGCGCAACTCTTTTACTTCGCGCATCAGAATGCGAACCGGCTCTTCTTCATAACTCAAATTAGGCTGAACCTCGACCTCAGATGGAGTGATTACGTCTGTCGGGTCAGACCTATATCGTCGAAGCATCGAGACATGAAAAACATTGTGAATCTTTTCGAGCTCAGGGGGGCAGGATTAATCGGTATGCGACTGGTCCAACTCGTTCAGATACTTCATACGGCCCGATGAACCTCGGACCTAATTTGCCCTTACGACCAAATCTAAGCACCTTCTTCCAGGGTGAAAATTTGAGAAATACCTTGTCCCCAACCTGATATTCAATGTCTTTTCTTTTCAAATCTGCATACGACTTTTGGTGATCCGAAGCAGCTTTCAAACTTTCACGAATTACTCGAACTTTCTGCTCGGCATCCTTAATCAAATCAACCCCAAAGATTTTACTTTCACTAAGTTCAGTCCAAAATAATGGGGTACGGCATTTACGACCGTATAAAGCCTCGTAAGGCACCATCTTAATACTCGATTGAAAACTATTGTTGTAGGCGAATTCAATCAAAGGTAAATACCGTTCCCATGACCCACTAAACTCAAGGATGCAACATCTCAACATATCCTCGAGTATTTGAATTATCCGTTCGGATTGACCATCGGTTTGGGGATGAAAAAGTGCTAAAATGCGTTTGGTACCCAAAGCCTCTTGCAATTTCTTCCAAAATCGCGATGTAAATCTTGGGTCTCTATCCGACACGATAGAAATAGGTACCCCATGCAATCAAACAATTTGGGAGACGTATAATTCGCCAATTTATCAGCGAAAAATCATGCGGACAGAATAAAATGAGCAGACTTGGTCGATCTATCAACAATGACCCAGATCGCATCCTTCTTACTTGCGACAAAAGCGGTCCGGATACAAAGTCCATGGTGACTCGATCCCATTTCCACTCGGGTATCGTGATCGGTGAAGTAATCCCGATGGCACTTGATGCTCGCTTTCACTTGTTGACATATTAAACATCTCGAAACAAATTCGAGATGTCTCGTTTCATACCATGCCACCAAAACCGACGTTTCAGGTCATTGTACATTTTAGTACTACCCGGGTGGATTGACATTTGACTATTGTGAGCCTCGTTCAAAATCATCGAAACAAGTTTCGAATTCCTTGGAATACATAATCGACCCTTGAGCGTCAAGCAATCATGGTCGTCAATCTGAAATTCGATTCCTCATTGAAACACATTCGCTCGCTTAGCGACCAATTCGCGTCGACCTTCCGAGATTCGAGTACTTGATGAATCAATAACGGTTTGGTCTCTAATTCGACTACTAGCACCTCATCGGGTGAAAGCGGATAGATGAGCATCCATCGCTCTCAAAGCAAGCGGTGCCTTGCGACTTAAGGCATCGGCCACCATGTTGGCCTTTCCGGTGATAATCAATGATGAGTTCATAGTCTTTCAACAACTCAAGCCAACGTCTTTGTCGCAGGTTTAAATCTCTACGAGTCATCAAATATTTTAGACTCTTGTGGTCCGAATAAATGTGACACCTTTCCCCAAACAAGTAATGCCGCCATATCTTCAAGGCGAACACTATGGTCGCTAGTTCAAGGTCATGGGTCGGATAGTTTCTCTCATGCGGCTTTAGTTGTCTCGACGCGTAAGCCACAACTCGACCTTCTTGCATCAACACACAACCTAACCCAAGCAAGGATGCGTCATTGTATATGACAAACTCTTTCTGGGACTCATTTGTACTACTAGTAGGGGCCTCGGTTAAGCAGGTCTTTAGTCGATCGAAACTTTCTTGACAGCGTTCCGACCACTCGAACTTAACATCTTTTGAAGTAGTTTTGTCATCGGTGCAGCTATCACCGAAAAACCTTTCACAAATCGTCGATAGTATCCGCAAGCCCCAAAAGCTCCTAACCGGTAACATTCCTTGGTGGTTTCCAATCGACTATGGCGAAATTTTGTTGAGGTCCACCCGACACCGTCGCGGACACCACGTGCCCCAAAAGCTAACCTCTTTCAACCAAAATTCACATTCTTGAACTTTGCGTATAAGCGCTTATTCTCGTAAGATTTGCAACACTAGCCTCGGTGTTCAGCATGTTCGATTTCATCTCGAATAGACCAAAATGTCATCGATAAATACAACTACAAACCGATCCAAGTATGGCCTGAAAATTCTATTCATTAAATCCATAAACACCGAGGGCATTAGTGAGCCCAAAGCGGCATCACCAAGAATTCGTAGTGACCGTACCTCGTTCTAAAAGCGGTTTTGGGTATGTCCGATTCTCGGACCCTCAACCGATAGTACCCGATCTCAAATCTATCTTTGAAAACACCGAGGCTCCCTTTAATTGATCAAACAAATCGTCAATTCGTGGCAGCGGATATTTATTCTTTATCGTCACTTTATTGAGTTGGCGATAGTCGATGCACAACCTCATGGTTCCGTCCTTCTTTTCACAAACAATCTTGGTGCGCCCCATGGAGAAAAACTTCGGTCGGCGAAACCTCTATCCGTCAATTCTTGCAATTGAACCTTCAATTCCTTTAACTCTGTTAATGCCATACGACACGGGGCTATTGAGATCGGCGTAGTACCGGTACAACCGATGCGAATTCCACTTCTCGAACCGGTGGCAATCTGGTAACTCCTCGGGAAAAACATCCGAATACTCACAAACCACTGGTACCGATTCGAGTTTCTTTTCCATCTCTTTACTTTCAAACACATACGCAAGGTATGTTTCACACCCCTTTTCACATATCTCCGAGCGGTCATAGAAGATATTATCGCGGCACTCCTTTTAAATCAAGAGACTCGATTCGAACTACCTCGTTATTTGCACTCCTCAAATCAATGGTTTTCCTTTTGCGAGTCCACCACCTTGCATCATGTACGATCACCAATCCATACCAAGAATAACATCGAATTCATCAAATGGTAGAAGCATCGGATCGGTAGGAAAAGCAGGATTATCGAATTATTAGGGGCATCTCTTGCACACTTTATCAACTAATACGTATTGACCCAAAGGGTTTGACACTCAATTACAATTGATGAGACTCAACGGTGAGTCTTCTTTGGATGCTAAGGTTTACATACATATGAATGAGTAGAGCGGGGTCAATCAATGCAATCACACTAGTATCAAAGAGAGTAAAAGTACCGATGATGACGTCGGGGAGGATGCCTCCTCTCGTGCTTGGATGGCATATGCTCTAGTAGGAGCACGGGTCTCGAATCGGACAGCGTATTAGAGGCTCCTCTCGATTACCACTCCTACCTCCAGAGATTCTCGGGGCCTACCTCCACCGTCGTTCCACTAGGTCTTGCACCTTGCGTCTTATTCCTCTCATCTAGCTCTGTGCAATCTCTAATGAGGTGGTCCTTGAACCGCATCCATAATGAGCCCTATTAACAGACTTACCCCAACATTCACCTAGGTGTCGTCTTCCACATTGGGGCATTCAGGTCTCTCTTGACGATTATTGCCCACACTAGCTACCAAGTAGCTGGGAGTCCGTCAATGGTGGGGCTCTAATGGAAATTCCATGATCGTCCTCGACTTCTTGGTGTCCTCCACGAACCTCTTCTGTACCGAGAATGGAGCTTTACCCGTCGATCTTTTACGAAAATCTCTAGCTTCAAATTCAGCCTTCTTCTAATCTCTTGCACATAGCAACCTCACCACCACACACTCCCGAGCATACCGACTAAGTCTTACGAACTCATGTTCAGATTTAGATCTGATCATCCGACCTTGCTTGAGTTCCAAGAATTCCTTACGCTTCGATCGATGAACAGTTGACTAATGTATTTCTTTGAAATTGGATTGAAAGAAATCCCAAGTAACTCGTTCATTTGGGACTATGGAAATTAAAGTCCTCCACCAATAGTAAGTCGAGTCTCATAACAAGGATATAGCACACTTAAGGCATTCATCGGGTGTGCATGACAGTTTATCTAACACTCTAATGGTGTTATCGAGCGAACTCGGCCTTTTCGGCATCATCGGTAACTATGGCCTTGAACTCCTCGGCCCCACGCTTCCTAATCAAGTCCACGGTGGTTTACTCGGCCTCACGGGATCGATGGCGGAGGCATTACGGGCTCTTGGGTGGAGTATTTAAATTCGAAATGGTTGGACGGTAGGATTGGTTCGGGCATATTGCGCGACCCATTCATTCATCATGGTGAAGAAGGCTTGTTTCGCCCCTTCAGCTTGATTATTCGCGGATGACTGAGGCTCAACAGGCGGTGTTCCTTGCGCAGGAACAGCCGCTACACTTTCAACGTCATCCGCCAAGTGTCTCTCTACCCCGGGTTCCATTTGCAAATCAAAACAAAAACTTCAACCGTCAGAAGTCATCACATTTCTAAGCACTAACATTTTGGGCATGTATAGCTAGACTCACACGCGCTATGGTAGTCCTAGAACCGACTAAACCATAGCTCTGATACCAATAAAATGTAACACCCCAAACCCGTGACCGTCACCGGATTTGATCACGTGGTGTTACCGGGCTTACTTCCTTATTTCTCTCTTGACAATAATTGATTTGGTTCCAGGCGGGCTAGCTAACTGCGTCACTGTCACCTTAAAAATCATATCTCGAGTTCCAGAACTCGAAAATCAGTTCCGTAAATTTTCCCTAGAACTAGACTCATATATCCATCCCTGGATTTATTTCTAGAATTTTTTGGTCGGGCCAATTGGTACAGTTTATTAGTTAAAGTCACTCCTGTTTCAGTGTTCGACTACACTGACCTTTGCGTATTACGACCTAGATATCATCTAGTACAGAGCTCCAATGCTCATGCCGTTTATTTCTAATGAAACTAGACTCAAGGGGGAATCTATGAATATAAGGAATGACTCCTAATTGTTTTTGGATAATTTATGGTAAATTTTCAAAGTCGAAACAGAGGATCCAGAAACCGTTCTGGCCCTGTCTCACGAAATCTCGAATATCTCTTAAAATACGGCTCATATGGTCGTTTTGTTTCGTCCATATGAAAATAGATTCATCAAGGTTCAATTTCATAATTTATTCACTATTTAATTCTACTTCTACTATTTGTAGTGATTTTTCCATCTCACCTCACTGCTGCTGGCAGCATCTGTTACTAAAGCAAACAATGACTATTTCATAATTCTTCCATGGCCAACTATTTCATCATACATAATGTAACTATGGCCACCTTATCAAAATTAAGGTTTCTAAGGCTCGTGACCATAGGTTTTAGAATCACACTCAACCGACCACATAGGCCATTTTCGCATGGCTTAAAGTTTACAACCCACAATTCAACAAAACAAAATAGCCTATACATGCCAAATGTTCTCCTAGTTCAACTACGAAGACAACACCAAAAGATTTCCAGCCGGTGTGATGACTTCAACGACGGTTCCGAAAGCACGCATAAGCGATACGAGTCCAAGAGACCTAAAATGGGTGACAAGAAAACACCGAGTGAGTTTATAACTCATGAAGTCATAAGCATTCATCAACCATCCATTAATAAAATTATCACAACATGAAGCGATAAGCGAGGCTAGGTACTCCATCCATATCGAAACTATACCATAATTCCTCGGACCTTTCGGTTCAATCTCATACCAAGCCATACATCCACATTTCATGTTCTATACAATAAGATATTTGAGGCATTTTCACACATCAACTCATTTTCACCACAATCATACAATTGCAATCATCACATAGATTTAAAGCTTACCAAGCTCAACCCCGAGCATGAACGTATTGCCTATTCGTCATGAGCTCAAGGTACTTACCCGATCCGCTGTCCGGGATTAACTCGATAATGTCGCACACTCAGTGCCAATTGTAATACAAGAGCATATAGTGAATCCGCACACTTAGTGCTATATATTTTCAGCTCGCACACTTAGTGCTATATAATTTTCAGCTCGCACACTTAGTGCTATATATTTTCAGCTCGCACACTTAGTGCTATATAATCAAACTCGCACACTTAGTGCTGTACAATTTTAAACCGCACACTTAGTGCCAATCTTGTCACCGTGTCCATTTATACCCGCACACTTAGTGCCGAGACCAATACCTTATGCATTTTGCTGCCTTTATACATTCAACAATGGCATCATTCCATACACATACATTTCCATTTACACATCAACTCATTTAAACACAATTGTGTATATATTATGGTCATTTACATCAACACCAAATATATGCTTAATGACTTACCTCGGACGTTGTCGCACGTCTTCAACGGCTATTCAATTACTTTTCTTTTCCCTTGTCCAACTTGATCCTTTGAGCTCTTGAGCTAAATCAAACAAATTTACTTCCCAATCAAACACACACATACGGCAACCATATATTGTTTTTAACACATTCGGTCACTTGGGCGACCCATTTAACTTTTAAGCATTCATTTCAAATTTTTAGTTAAACAATGCCGAATGCCATTAGCCCCTAATGCCACACACACATATGCATAAAAATTTAATCATACATGACCCATAGCTCATTTGGTCATTCATCTCTCAAACTTACCGAAGCTTCATACCACACTTCCTTGGCCAAATACATATATAAGCACAATTTAGCATTTTCATTTACTTAATATTTCATACCTATCATGCTAGCCGAATATTGTTTAATCAAGTTCAGCATCCTCATATACGGCATTAGCATCCAAACAACCTATATGAACATTTAACTAATTCAAGCTTCACCCATCCACACTTATTCATTTAACATAAAGAAAATATATCAACCTCTTCACTATCAACCACGGCCGAATGCTTCATGGGTTTAAGGTAGATTCAAGAAAGAACCTCATAATTATTAAGATGTAAGCAACTACCCTTGTTCATCTAGATTTAGTATGAACAACAACTATCACCATTATTAATCACCATAGCCGAAAACCTCACCCTCATGGCTGAATGTACCAAACATTTCCTAACTAAACTTTCACAAATTTTTAACCTCATATCGATCTCAACCTGTTCAATACAACATGAAACAATCCCTTCTCCTAACCTCTTGATACACGACTTGATGTTCAAACCCCCATGAAAGTTTGATTTTCATGACATTACCAAAATGCATTATGACAATTAGCTCAACAAACTCAAGAAGTTAAAGCCAACATCTCAAAGCTTACCTCCAACTAGAAGAAGGGTTGCCGAATTTGCTTAATGAAAAGCTCTCCAATTCTTTCCTTTGGTTCACGGCAAGAAGAACAAAGCATAACCAAATTCCCCTTTTTTTTTTCTTTCTTTGGTTAGTCACGGCAATGGGGCATCCACACACTTTTTTTTTCTTTTTTTTTTCTCAACATTTTCTTTAATGCTAGCACATTATTTTATTGCTTCATACATCACTCACTAACCAAACATATTGGGAGCATGTTTCCTTTGCCCATCAACACCCACCTTGGCCGGCCACTATAGCAATAATTGGGCAATTTGACATGCAAGGACAACATTTCCTAGTATGCATCAATCGGCCACTTCAACATTTGCCTATCACATTTCTAAGTTTTCTCACACAAGTCCTATTTAGCAAAATTCACTTAAAATTTTCAAAATTCAAACATGAAATTTCCACACATGCCTATATACACATATAATAAACACAGAATCCAATATTTAATTGTTTTTATGACTCGGTTTGTGGTCCCGAAACCACTTCCCGACTAGGGTCAATTTGGGGCTGTCACAATTCCAATATGAAATTTTTATACATGCATAAATACATATAATAAGCATCAACTATGACGGTTAAGTATTTTTTTATGACTCGGTTTAGTGGTCCCGAAACCACTTTCTGACTAGGGTCACTTTAGGGCTGTCACAAGCCCTAATTACTCAAATTCATAAAAAATTCCAGTACAAAACATATTAATCCAAAACATATCTCTCACCATTTATCATCAAACATCACAAAACATAAATATTCATCAATGGCATATCTCAAAATATTCATCAAAATCAGAAATTCTAGCATGGGTCGGATAGTATTCGAAGCAACGATCTTAAAAACGTAAAAATTATCAAAAACTGAGCAAAGTCCATACCTTAATTTGAACTTAAAGTTGCCGAACTTAAAACACAACCAAAACTTTCTTTTTTCTTTTAGTTTCGGCCGAATATGATGAGCATTTTAATGTTTTGTCTTATTTATTATATGTTAATATACATTTTACCTAATTAACCTTTATAATAAAATATGAAACAATTATAAATCATGGTCATTACTGTCCATGACTATTCCTTATGGTCAATTTGCAACATAAAACCACCATATTAAAAGAACAACAACTATTTGGCCCTTTCACAATTAACCAGCAAAATTTCATTTTACGTGATTAAGTCCTTTTATTAAATCGAGCACCTAAATAACAAAAATTAAATCACGAAAATTTCACACATACTAATTCAGACATAATAAACACAGAAAATAATATTTAAATATTTTTTGACTCGATTTCGTGGTCCCAAAACCACCGTTCCGGCTAGGGTCTAAATCAGGTTGTTACAACTCTCCCCTCTTTGAGATTTTCGTCCCTGAAAATCTTACCGGTGAATAGGTTTGGATAGCGTTTTCTCATTGCATCTTCTGGCTCCCAAGTTGCTTCCTCAACATCGTGCTTATGCCACAGTACTTTAACCAATGAAATTTTCTTATTTCACAACTCTTTAATCTCACGAGCCAGAATACGAATCGGTTCTTCCTCGTATGTCATATCGGGCTTAATCTCAACTTCGGTCGGATTAATCACATGTGAAGGATTAGATCGATATCTACGAAGCATTGAAACATGAAATACATTGTGAAACTTATCTAATTCAGGTAGCAACAACAGTCTATAAGCAATCGACCCGATACGCTCTATAACCTCATACGACCCAATAAATCTCAGACTCAATTTGCCTTTAAGACCAAATTGGAATATTTTCTTCCACGGTAAGACTTTCAAAAACACTCTATCCCTGATCTGAAACTCTATATCTTTACATTTCGAGTTTGCATATGATTTCTGATGATCCGATGCTGCTTGCAGACTTTCACGGATCACTTTCTCTTTCTGTTCGGTTTCTCTGATCAAATCGACCTCGTGTATCTTATTTTCACTGAGTTCAGTCCAATACAATGCTGTACGACATTTACGACTGTATAAAGCCTCGTAAGGTGCCATTTTAATACTCGATTGGAAATTTTTATTATACGCAAATTTAGTCAGAGTTAGATATTGTTCCCACATACCTTCGAACTCGAGAATGCAACATCTCAACATATCTTCAAGTATCTGAATGATTCGTTCAGATTGAGCATCTATTTTCAGATGGAAAGCAGTGTTGAATTGTAATTTTGTACCTAGTGCATCTTGCAATTTCTTCCAAAACCGCGATATAAACCTCGGATCTCTATCTGAAACTATAGATATAGGCACACCATGTAACCTCACGATTTGAGAAATATACAATTCAGCTAGCTTATCAAGCGAGTAATCTGTACGATATCTACGATAACCCAGATTGCATCTTTCTTGCTCGGTGTCATCGGTAAATCGGATACAAAATCCATCATGACTCTGTCTCATTTCCATTCAGGTATCATGATCGGCTAAAGCAATCCAAAAGGTACCTGATGCTTGGCTTTTAGTTGCTGACAAACTAAACATTTCGATACAAAGTTAGAAATGTCTCGTTTCATACCTTGCCACCAATAGTGCTGTTTCAGATCATTATACATCTTCGTACTACCCAGGTGAACAGATAGCCGACTGTTATGAGTTTCATTCAATATTATTTGAATCAACTCTATATTTCTCGGAATGCATATTCGGTTTCTGAACCGCAAACATCCCTCAGCATCTGCTTGAAATTCTAAATGAACATTCGAATCACATTGAGCCCGCTTTAGTATCAAATCATTATCAACCTTCTAAGCTTCGTAAATCTGCTGAATAAATAACGGTCTTGCTCTTAACTCGGCTATTATCATACTATCATTTGACATAACTGTGCATTCATTGCATGCAAAGCAAACAGGAATTTTCGACTTAGAGCATCAGCAACAACATTAGCCTTTCTCGGATGATAGTCAATCACTAGCTCGTAATCTTTTAGCAACTCTAACCATTGACGCTGTCTCAAATTCAGATCCTTTTGAGTTATCAGGTACTTCAGACTTTTATGATCGGAATAAACATGACATTTTTCACCGAATAGATAGTGGCGCCATATTTTCAATGCAAGCACAATAGCTGCCAGCTATAATCCATGTGTTGAATAGTTCTTTTCATGTGGATTTAACTGTCTTGAGGCATAAGCTATAACTCTGCCTTCTTGCATTAAAACACAGCCCAAACCATTTAAAGATGCATCACTATAAATAACAAATTCTTTACCCGATTCTAGCTGAACTAGCATAAGAGCTTCAGTCAAAAGGCTTTCAACTGATCAAAACTTTTCTGGCACTTTTCTAACCACTCAAACTTAACATCTTTTTGCAGAAGCTTGGTCATGGGGTTGCAGTCATCGAGATCCCTTTCACAAATCGTCTATAGTAACCAGCAAGTCCCATGAAACTTCAGACTTCAAAATGTTTCTCAGAGGTTTCCAGCCAAGTATTGCTGAAATCTTACTCGAATCAACCTGAATACCTAATGCTGAAACAACATGTCCCAGAAAAACTAACTTCATGTAACCAGAACTCATATTTACTAAACATCGCATACAACTGTTTTTCTCACAAAGTCTATAACAAAAGACTCAAATGCTCGGCATGTTCGGTTTCATCATGAGAGTAGATCAATATATCATTAATGATCACAACCACAAACTGATCCAAATACTGTCTGAAGATCCGATTCATCAAATCCATAAAAACAGCAGTTGCATTAGTAAGTCCAAAAAGCATAACCAGAAATTCATAATGTCTGTACCTCATTTAGAAGGTAGTTTTCGGCGCATCGTAGTCTTTAACTCGCAACTGATAGTAGCCGGACCTCAAATCTATCTTCGAAAACACTTTAGCCCCTTTCAGCTGATCAAACAAGTCATCAATCCGTGGTAATGGATACTTATTCTATATAGTCACCTTATTGAGCTATCTATAATCGATGTACATTCTCATAGTTTCGTCTTTCTTTTTCACAAATAAAACTGGTGCACCCCAAGGAAAAAAACTCAGTCATCCGAAACCTCTATCTGTCAACTCTTGCAACTGAGCTTTCATTTCTTTTAATTCAGTAGGTGCCATCCCATACGGAGCTATTGAAATCAGAGTCATCCCCGGTACTAACTCAATACCAAACTTTACCTCTTGGATAGGTGGCAAACCCAGCAATTCTTCAGGAAACACGTCCGGATACTCGCATACAACTGGTACGGATTTAATCTTCTTTTCAGTCACTTTACTATCAAGCACATAAGCAAAGTAAGCTTCACAACCTTTTCTCACATATTTCTGAGCTAACATCGAAGATATTATTGTTGGTAAACCACTCAGATTATTAGATTCAATCCGAATAATCTCATTGTTCTGACATCTCAAATCAATGGTCTTTCTTTTGCAATTAACAACGACATCGTGCAAAGTCAGCCAATCCATACCCGAAATTATATCGAACTTGTCGAAAAGTAACAACATCAAATCGACCAAAAAGCATGAATCCTGAATCATCAACGGGCAATTTGTACATACTTTATCAACCAGAACACACTGGCCTAGGGGGTTTGGTACTCGAATCACAAACTCAGTAGACTTAATAGGCAAAGTCTTACTGGATACTAATGTTTCACACACAAAAGGATGAGTCGAACTAGGATAAATTAATGCAATAACACTAGTATCATAAAGAGTGAAAGTACCGGTAATAACATCTGGGGAAGAAACGTCCTCCCGAGCACGTATAGCATGCTCTGGCAGGTGCACGAGCCTCAGATCAAACTGCTGTATCATTTGTCCCTCTCTAACTGCCACCTACATTACCCGAATGCCTGGGTGGTCTGCCTCGTACTAACATATTACTATATCTTACGTTCTGAATAGTGTTTTTCTCGACTAACATCGGGCAATCTCGGATTAAATGATCCATCGGTCCATATTTCAAACAAGACCGGTCATGCCATCTGCAATCTGCAATCTCCAGAATTCCATTTACCATAATGCTTGCACTCGACTCTGTTCTGTCGAACATTGCCAACACTAGCTATCGAAGTGGCTCGTGAACTCACAGGGGTCAATTTTGATCTCGTCTAGAAAAGCCCGCAGTATCTTTAGATCGACTAGAATCATCTCTGAACTTCTTCGATGTTAAGTGAAAAGTCTTACCCGATAATCTTTTACGGGAATCTCTTAAAATCAGCTTTTCTTTTCTCTTTCCCGAGCTCTTCGACTTTTCAAGCTCGTTCAACAAGTACCACGAACTCTTTGATTTCAAGTATACCAACCAGCAATTTAATGTCTTCGTTCAAACCATCTTCGAATCTTTTACACATGATAGCTTCAGTTGAATCACACTCATGGGCATATCAACGAGTCTCACAAATTTTTGTTCATATTATGTCACAGTCATACGACCCTATTTTAATTAGAGAAATTCCTTGCGCTTCTGATCAATGAATTTCTGGCTGATATGTTTCTTACGGAACTCGGTCTGAAAGAATTCCCAAGTCACTCGCTCATTCGGAACCACCGATACTAATGTATTCAACCAGTGATATAAGGTGTCTCGTAGCAGGGATATGGCACATTTTAAGCACTCATCCTATAATGCCCCGTACCCGAGACCGTCGCCAAAGTCGAACATGAGGTGTTAATAGACTTAATTCATTACTTAAACAGCTCATACAATTCATTTTAAAATTTCTAGACAAGCTGGCTAACTGCATCATAGTCGCTTTAAAAATTATATTTCGAGTTTCGAAACTCGAAATCCAATTACGTAAATTTTTCCTGAAACTAGACTCATATATCTATCTACTATTTTTTTTTTAGAATTTTTGGTTGGGCCAATTAGTACAATTTATTAGTTAAAGTCTCCCCTATTTCAAGGTTCGACTACTCTGACCTCTGTGTATTACGAATCAGATATCTCCCTGTACAGAGATTCAATGACTATGCCGTTTGTCTCTAATAAAATTAGACTCAATAAGGGATCTGTACATATAAAGCATGACTTCTAATTATCTTTGTAAAATTTATGGTGAATTTCCAAAGTCATAACAGGGGATCCAGAAATCGCTCTGGCCCTGTTTCACAAAAATTTAAACATCTCATAAAATATAGCTCATATACTGTTTAAGCTTCTCCATATGAAAATAGACTCATCAAGCTTGATTCCATAACTTATTCATTATTTAATTCCATTTATACTATTTTTAGTGATTTTTCAAATTCACGTCACTCTGCTATCTGAATCTATTTTATGGTAAATTTTACCTATTTTATGGTTTCCATGGATTAGCTAGCAATTTGACATACATAACACCAAATATGATCATGATTAGCCATTCCAATGGCTAATCATTACCAAGCATTTCCATACCACTCAATAACCATATCATAAGACCATATATACAAAATGATTATAATGCTATACATGCCATACTCAAAATATACAAGCCATTATGCCAAGATGGTATACGGATAGTGTGAGCGAGCCTCCGCCGTTCCCGATTTCGAGTGGCTTGTCAAAACTACAAGGAATGAAAAGGAGGAGTAAGCATAAATGCTTAATAAGTTCACATGCAAATAGCAAGTAACATAACCATATAAGCAAACATAAAACATTATTTGCATAATCATCACCAAGACATTCATATCACATTTTCATTTATCATCTTACCATATTGTTGTTATATCGATTTTTCAACCCGAGGGTTAAGTACATACCTGTTCAAAGTACCCATTTCACAACACTTACCAATACGTCCCTTTCATCTTGAGTATTCCTCCATTTCAGTAGAACTTTACCCGTTGAACACAACGGAATATAATTCGGATACATGGAAAGTTTGCACATAAGTGCCAGATATGTAGCTAAACTACCATGTAACCCACCCATAAGTGAACTCGGACTCAACTCAACGAGTTCGGATGCCTAGTTACATTTCACGAACTCGGACTCAACTCAACGAGTTCGGACATTCGCATCCATAAGTGAACTCAAACTCAACTCAACGAGTTCGGATACTCAACCATCCTAGTGACATGTCACTTGTATCCTAATCTATTCCTAAGGTTCAAACGGGATTTTTTCCTCGATCTCACATCTTTGTCGTCTTCCACGGAATATCGGAACCGATACTCGATGATAGTTCATACTCATCAAGTAATTCACATAATTACATATTATTCAACAATAACCACAAAACATAACATTTCATGATAATAATAAGCATCATATCATATAAACAACATTAAATTCCTTAAAACAACAATTATGTTACTACATTTACACATGAACTTACCTCGTATGCTAAAATGGCTACTTTTACCATTTCGTCCACAACTTGGTATTTTCCCCATTTTAGCCCGAATTTTAGTTTTCCTTGCTCTATCATTTAAAATATAGTCTAATTAGGACTCACATTATTCAAATTGACCCAAAATCATATTTTGGAAAAAATACAATTTTGCCCCTAAACTTTTGCATATTTACACTTTTTCCCCAAAGCTCGTAAATTAAACTTCAGCCTATTTTCTTATGTTTTATGACATGCTGATCATTTTTCCCTTCTATGGCAACATTAAATTCTCACTCTAACATGTACTTATGACTATTAGGTATTTTTACCGATTAAGCCCTTTCGCTAGTTTTCGCTTAAAACCGAGTAGCACAAGTTGCCTAACATAATTTAAAACCTCATATTCTATCATAAAACACCAAAATACACAAATTTCACCTATGGGTATTTTTCCAAATATAAACCCTAGGTTAAATTATTGCTAGCACAAGCTAAATCGAGCTACCGGGACTTTAAAAACTTAAAAATCATTAAAAACGAGGCTAGAACGGACTTACAATCGAGCTTGGAAGCTTGAAAAACCCTAGCCATGGTTTCTCCTTGCTATATTCGGCCATGGGGTTGAAGATGAGCAAAATTGGCTTTTAATTTTGTATTTTAATTCATTTTGCCCCTAAATGACCAAAATGCCCTTACTACTAAACTTTCCAAAAATTCCATCCATGTCCAATTTTTGTCCATAGACTTAGAAATTGGTAAAATTGCTATTTAAGACCTCCTAATTAACATTTCAAAACAATTTCATACTAGAAACTTCTAGAATGCAAGTTTTGCAAATTATTCGATTTAGTCCCTAATTTCAATTTAAGCACTTTATGCATAAAATTTCTTCACGAAATTTTCACACAATCATGCAATCATATCATAAACCTTAAAATAATCACAAAATAATCATTTCTATCTCAGATTTTGTGGTCATGAAACCACTATTCCGACTAGGCCCAAAATCAGGATATTACACATCCGGGGTATAAGATAACTCAACAAACACGCAGATAGTATTATCAAGCCAGAATTTAGCTTGCTCAGCATCATCATCATCAGTAGCTCTAAATTCTTCAGCCCCGTGTTTTCTAATTTTATCAACAGGAGGCTTGTTAAAACTCATCGGATCAATCATCGGAGGTACCATAGGTATCGGAGATAAATTATTCGGGGGTGGAGGTTGTTTTGTAGCCGGGTTAGTTCAGATATATTGAGTAAACCAATCATTCATCATTTGATTGAAGGCTTGTTTAGCCTCTCCCTCATAGCTACTCGAGATCAGCCAAGATTCAACTGGCGCTGTCCCTTGCGCGGGAGCAGGCGCTACACTCTCGACATCATCAGCTACAGCTCCGTCGGGATCCATTTAATATATAAAAACACATTTTCAAATGTCAGAAGTCATCACACTATTGCAACAAATATTATGGCATGTATAGCTAGACTCACACATGCTACGTTAGTCCTAGAATCGACTAAACTGTAGCTCTGATACCAATAAAATGTAACACCCTAACCCATATCCGTCGTCGGACTAGGGTCATGAGGCATTACTGAACATAAGTAGAGTTTCGAACATTCTCATGCTAACACAGGTCATATTCATATATACATGTAGAGCATATAACTAATTAAATATTAAACATACATTGTAAAACATATTGTATATACGAATCACAGGTTCATCACTTTATTGATAAGCGAATACCAATAAATAAAAACCAAACTTTATATTTCTTAATTCTATATGTGCACATATTTGACCAATTAAATAGTATCACACAACATTTTATCCCTTGGTATATATGGCATTATCAACTTCACAAATAATCACAAATATTTCATTAAACATTTAAGTCATACCAATTCGACCGTTCAATCTTAAACTAGAAGTTTACCAATTATATACTCGAAAACAGATATATATTTATATATACTTATTACTTATTAAATATGCAGTTTACTAACAAAACATACCTAATACCAACTCAATGTTTATCTTCATTAAATGTACCTATTTTACCAACCACATAAGCATAAAATATACATACACATTTCCATTACAAACTAAATCATAATGACAAGAATCATTTGATTACTCACACATACACATGTACATATATATAATCAACACCTTGCTCCTCTATTAAGCCAAATTACTAGACCGTTACAAGACATAACATATCATAATAAACCCTTACCATATTCGAACTTAAATATATATATCATCTAATGCTCATTCACATATTAACACCTATATCAAACATAACAACCAATTTCATATATATACTTTATCTATAAAACTGAATCATCTGACCATACTTATGAAAATTTATATACACCATGACCGACTCATCAACCACAATCAAGTTCACCAACCATTATCAAGCCATTTCCAAAAAGTATAACACCAATCACATATACCATTCATTCATAGCATATAACATTATGACCAAAACGGATTAAACCATGACCAAACATAACCAAATTCAAACTTAGAAGTTAAGCCATATTCGCATGGCTTAAATTACACATATCCAAGATCGGACAAAATACATATTAGGCTATACATGCCATAAGTTTGAAATAAGACTTTTAAAAGTACCGAAGGTTGACGATAGTGTGGTTGACTTCGCTGATGATCCCCGAGCTCCTAACTTACTTCAAAATCTATAAAACTGAGTAACAAAAACACACAGAGTGAGCTAACTTAGCTTAGTAAGCCTTAAGCAAATTAAACAATTAATGCATAATAACATTCAATTTCAAGCTTTTAATTCTATACATATATAACATATACTTTCATAAGACAATCTCTCTTTGGCCGAATATACATGTATACATCATCAATATATTCTCAAATTTCGAAACCATATTGTCTTATATAATAGAATATCTCAAAGTTTAACATTGCATCGTATACAGCTATAAGGCCAAATATATCTCTCATATTAACACATATACTACAACAACTTCATGAATCCTTTTTCATCACATATCAAGAAATCCTTTCACCCTATTTTCAAATAAGTATCCAACTATCACGTACCTGATCGTTTTAGCTTGTTTAACGTATTCAATTACCACATCGGCATAAAGTCTTTTAAGCATAGACTTATAATACTTCACCGTCGTAAATCCTGTTAGGCACAAGCCTGTATCTTACACCGGCACAAGGCCTGCTAGACTCAAAGTCTGATTTTTATACACCGGCAATAAGCCTGCTAGGCATAAAGCCCAATTAAATTCACCAGCACAAGGCTTGCTAGGCTCAAAGCTCGAATATCACTATTATAAAGCTATCTCATAACAATTCATATATCGAAAATTCTAGATATTCCATATAGTTCATACGGACTTTCAAATGTTATAACTCAGTCGAATTAAACTCAAATACATTATTTCCATTCTTAATCATATTTGGCTAACTTTACTATAAATCTATGAATTCCAAATCAACATATTAAATTAAATTACATTAAAAATTAACAATGTTTAATTGCTTAAAGACTTACCTCGGATATCAACGAATGATGTCAATCGACTATTCGACTAGTTTTGTTTTTCCCCGATCCAAGTCTGATTTCTTTTGTTCTTGATCTATCTAATTTCAAATTAATATCATTCAAACAAAATTTCATTCAATCTAATCCAACAACACATAAATGGGAAAATTACCATTTTACCCCTAATATTTCATACTTTTACAAATTAGTCCTAATTGCATAAAACACAAAATACACCAAATCTCCATGTAACATACTTAGGCTAAATGATCCTCTAGTACATCCAAATACAGACATTTCATTTATTTTCCATTTTAGTCCTTCAATTTATTATTTTCTGCAATTTACCCCTAGTTACTCAAATTCATCAAAAATTCCAGTACAAAACATATTAATCCAAAACATACCTTTCATAATTTATTATCAACCATCACAAAACACAAATAATCATCAATGGCATAACTCAAAATATTCATCAAAATCAGGCACCTAAACGACAAAAATTAAATCACGAAAATTTCATACATACTATTTCACACATAATAAACACGAAAAATAATATTTAAATATTTTTTTGACTCGAATTCGTGGTCTCGAAACCACCATTCCGACTAGGGTCTAAATCAGGTTGTTACACCCACACTTAACTTGTTGTTTTCCCTCAAGCAACCAAAACACATATATGGGAAAAATGAGCAAAGAGAAAAAAAATTAAATACAAAAATAACTTGATTTCTTTCTTTAAACAAGCTAGAGTTAGAGAAGATTGATGTAAATAAAACCCGAGAACATGGCAAATCACACGCCCACAATTGAACTCCCTCAAGCAAACCAAGTCTAAACATATAGCATGCACAAAAAAGACGTCCCTTAGATTTTATTACTGCTAAGAAAAATATTGGAGGGGATATCATTTACTATTAGGTTTTTATTTCATTCTTAGTTTTTATTTAGTTCATTTTATGTTTTTGTAATCGAAAGATCCTATTATGAAGTTAGACGATCGCGAGCGAAGATTGCTTCATAGTCACACTTTTACATCAATAAATCCATGAGCATCTCTTTCCTTTATTCTATTCTTTATATTTCTTTCCTTAATATTTTTAATTGAATGTTTGTCTAAAGATTAGAATCAATTTATGCTTTATATATATTCTGTGTGTTTCAGTTGTATTAACTCAATTAATTGATTGGAAGGTAGAGTTTCAATTGGATTGGTCAGATTTGGTTGAGTGCAATTAACCCCAAGGATTGATGATCCTAGGAAGCCATCTAGGTAGGAATTAACCTAAAATCGTATTGCCTACCAAGCATCACTTAGCAGATCAGTGGTTAAGGAAGGAAGAACTTAAACCCTAGGCTTAACGATCCTAGGAAGTCATATAGGTGGGAATTAACCTAAAATTTGTAACACCCTGAACCCGAGACCGTTGCCGGTGTCGGACAGGAGGGATTAACAAGCCAAAACCACTTATGGCACCGACCAATTTGACATTCCCAGGCAAGCTGGAAAACTGCGTCGCTGTCTCCTTAAAAAGCATATCTCGAGTTTCACAACTCGGAAACTGATTCCGTAAATTTTACCTGAATTTAGACTCATATATCCATCCATGGATTTATTTCTAGAATTTTTGGTTGGGCCAATTGGTACAGTTTTTTAGTTAAAGTCGCCCATGTTACAGGGGTCGACTACACTGACCTTCGCGCGTTACAACTTGAATATCTCTCTGTACAGGGTTTCAATACTGATACCGTTTGTTTCCAATGAAACTAGACTCAAAAACGAATCTACACATATAAGGCATGACTTCTAATTCATTCTGGATAATTTATGGAAAATTTTCAAAGTCGCGACAGGGGACCCAGAAACCGTTCTGGCCCTGTCTTACGAGAACTTTAATATCTCTCGGTATACTGATCATATGATCGTTTCGTTACTTTCATATAAAAATAGACTCGTCAAGGTTCGATCACATAATTTATTCACTATTTAACACCATTCCTACAAATTTTGGTGATTTTTCACATCCACGTCACTGCAGCTGGCAGCCTCTGTTTTTAAGGTAGGCTTTACCTATATTGTAGTTCCCATGGACCAACTATAGTCTAGTCATACTTAGGTCCACATATGATCATATTTAGCCATTCCAATGGCTGATCATGTGACCAACTCTCTCATTCAAACCATAATCACATCATGAAACCAAATATAATTACAAACCACATATGGTCAAATTCCATACTCCACTTTTACGAACCATTTTCGCATGGCTGTACACATATACATCACAAGTACTTAAAAATAACCGAGGGTAGTCCTATACATGCCATATCCAAAACTCAACTAAAGGAGTACCAAAAGGGCTTTGATAGTGTGGTTGACTTCAACTTCTATGATCCCGAATCCGATCGCTAACGAGCAAAATCTATAAGCAGAGAAACAAAGAAGCGGAGTAAGCAATTTATGCTTAGTAAGTTTTGAGCCATAATATACACACAACCAAAGCATAGCATTCAAGTAGCTAAACAATAATTCATATGCACAATTTCTCAAAGACATGCTTACTTCACAATCCCAACTCTTATATTCATACACAAATAACGGCCTAGTTAATGCCGATAGCTCATTTATCATTAGAGCGAATATTAAATGACGTATTTACTCATAGTGTGCAAAGCACACACAAAACATACCTTGTTGTTGGGAATTTCACAAGTGCAATAACTGAAAATTTTCCAGCAGCTTATAAATTTCAATTCACATACCTTGAGTTTATCCGGATATAGCTACTCGCTCAAAACACCTTGGGACATAGCCCGGTTATGGTAACCCGCACAAATGCCTTGGGACTTAACCCGGATATCACAACTCGCACAATTGCCTTGAGGCTTAGCCGGTATCATAGCTCGCACAATTGCCTTCGGCTTAGCCCGGATATCATAGCTCGCACAATTGCCTTGGGCTTAGCCCGATATCACTCGAACATTCATACACATCTTTGTTTCATTTTCACAACAAAACTTTTATGCACAATTCACTTAACAAAATATCATTTCGGCTCAATGGCCATATACAAGGCGAAATTTTGATTGCTTATTACTTCATTCAATCGAATCAAAATCTAAGTTTCGATACTCGAAAACTTACCTCGGATGTTGTCGAACGATTCGATGGCTATTCGACTACTTTTTCCTTCCCTTTATCGGATTTGGTCCCCTTTGCTCTTGAGCTTAATTTAGCAAATAAATTGATTCAATCATTTGAGTATCAAAAGAGGAACTCAAGGCACTTAGCCCACATATATTCACTAGACATTAAAGTCACATAAGTACGGAATTCATGAATCGACTCAACACACAAAGCTTTCAACATGCTTACTCATGGCCGAACAACACAACCTCTTAGGCACTCATTCATGGCCGATTATGCATGTTGATGTTGAGGCCAATTACATGTTTAACACCACACATGAATGGCACACATTTTACTAGTTAATGCTTTACATATTGTAGCTCAATACTTATAATATAGCATCAAGCACTCATATGGCCGATTATACTTAGTCATTCTTGCACCAAATCAACAATAAATTCCAAGATTTTCACATCATATGTGTACTAGGCCGAATGTACTTGCAATTTCACAACCATTCTTCAACATTTTCTTCTTTAAACAAACATTTTTATCACTCACTTCATAACCAAAACATCATGTGCAAACATATACACACATATAGGTGCAAGGCCGAATCTCAAGGGGTTCATACCCATCCAAACACAAATTTTTACCAATCAAGTAACAAGCATAAATCATGCTCATGAATGCACCATGGCGAATACATCACAACCATACCCTTTTAACTTTGGTCATGGTTAAACAAAGAATTCAATGTCCTACTCAAGAATACTAAAAGAAATTTCAAGAGTAGTCAATCCTTCATTACATGCATCATCAACAAGCTTCACATTTAGCATGCAATGGCTTTAACACAATAGCAACCTTGGCCAAACACCATTTTCATGGCATAACAAGGATTTGAACCATGGCTAACATGCACATCAAGTTAGCAACCAAAACAAGCATGAATCTCATGACACAACCTCAAACATACCTTAATCTTGATGCAAGTATGACCAAATCTCCTTCTAGTTCTCTTCCAAGCCAAGCATGGAGCAAAACTCCTATCTTCTCCCTTAGTATTTTCGGCCAAGAAGGAAAGAACAAGGATGACCAATTTTTTTTCTTGTTTTTCTTTCACATACACGGCAATGGGGGAATGCTACACTCACACACATTTTTTTTTCTCTTCTCTTCCCACAACTTAATTATTAAATCATTTCCCTCATCATCCATTAACAAAACATGTCTCAACATGTTTTCTTTGCCCATAACCCTTGTCATGGCGGCCACTAAGCTTCCTTTTGGGAAATTTGACATGCAAATCCCTTATTTTGCATGCATGATTAACTAGTCATCACACATTTCCCCATCATACTTTCAAAGTTTACTACTAGGTCCTTTCTAGTGAAATTCACCTTTATAACACTAAATCAAATCATCAAAAATGCCACACACAAATTAACACATATCATAGGCATCAAAATAAATTTTAAATTATTTTTATGCCTCGATTTTGTGGTCCCGAAACCACATCCCGACTAGGGTCAATTTTGGGCTGTCACAAAATTAGTATTGCCTATTTGTGAAAACTTACCCTACCCCAGCCTGGATTGTGCATCAAGAGGTGAGTAGTTCTTACAGACAAGTTAGGTTAGTAGAAGGCTGAGAAGCCCTACTAGGTTAATTATTAATCAACTATTTAGAACCTTACATCAATAGTTAATTAGGTACACCAATTGGATCTAGGCTAAAGGAACTTGCATAGACAAAACAAGGAATAATAGAAGTTGAAAAATGAATTTAGGAGTATATTTAGGTTTAGTCTAGTTCATTTAGTTTATCGTTACTATTATCATCATCCTGCTTTCAGATTAACACTACTAATTCTTGACTCAACTAGACTAGTAGTTATTTTAGTAATTGGCGTAACAACAATTTTCCCCAAATTGCAATCTCTAGGGTACGATCCTCGAAATACTTATCAACTGTTTCATTGTAAATAGACTATATTACAACTTGACCTGTATACTTGTAGAAACCATGTCTAACAATGTTTGATTCCTTCTCTCTGCCATGCTATTCTATTGTGAAGTGCCTAGCACGGTTAATTGGGATAAAATCTCGTTCTCTATGAGGTACCCTAAGAACTTATCTGATAAATATTACCCACCTCGATCAGACCAAAGTGCCTTTATGGGTAAACTTAGTTGTTTCTCCACTTTCGCATGAAACTCTTTAAACTTATCAAAGTTTTCACTCTTGTGGTGCATTAGGTGCACATGCCAATATCTAGAATAATCATCAACAAAGGTTATATAATAGTCGAAACCAACTCTTGGATTGACGCTTATGGGGCCACATACATCACTGTGCATAAGTTCTAAAAGTTTCACGACCCTCGTTCCTTTTGCATTAAGAGATCACTTAGTCATCTTACCTTCCAAGCAATATTCAAATTGTGGTAGACCGACTTCTTTAAGTGAACTTAAATTGACATATTTCACAAGTCTAGTGATTCTTTCTTGGTTAATTTGACCAAGTCTTAAATTCTAAAGGTATGTCTCATTAGAGTGAGAAGTTTTAAGTCTTTTATTCGTAATTTCAATATCAAGAAATGTGTACATCTTTGGTTTGATAAAGTCTTTTATTGATAAAGTATTTTGATAAACCCATTATAGGTAAGTTTGTGATTTCCAAATATTGCTATACTATTATTAAAAGTTACAGTTTAGCCGTCTTTATATAAACATGAAACAGAAATCAAGACATAGAAAATGTCTCTCAAAATAAATTTCCTAAATTATCAAAATTGATATGTACATCTCCTACTACTTCAACTGCCAAAGTTGACCCATTTTTGATATACAACGATAGACTCTTTTCTCTAAGATATTTCATCTACTCGAACCCTTATAGAGAAACACATACATGATTAGTAGCTCTAAAATCAATGACCCAGTGGTCTATTGAATCCTCCATTAAACAAGCTTCTATCATAAAGAGTTTCATTGTCTACGACCTCAGCAAAGTATCCCATAAGAGTAATCATATAGTTTTTGACTGGAGTGTCGACTTTTGGTTGGGCATTCATCTAACTAATAATAGTCGAAGCTTGGCCTTCAAACGTGTCTTTGAGTTTGTCTAGAATCACTTTGGCAGCTTTACAACTCTCTAGTTGCTTATATAAGGTGTTGGTCACGCTTTCCAGCATATAGCAATGAGCTATCTCATCGGACTCCTACCAGCCTTTCCATTCCTTATAGTTATTTCTGTTCAATTTGTTTTCAGTAAGTATGTTTAATAAAGGAGTAAGTGTCATTTTCAAACTGAAAATAAAGCATTAATTCATTAATATCCTTGTATTAAGAAAATGTTTGAAAATGTTTTGCAACATTATGATATGCAATAACATAATGCATGTGCCTTACATTAAACCTTGAAAACATTTGTAAGTCGTTGCAATGATAATTCCTACACCTATTGAATTAATCCACCGTGGGGTGATCATGAACAACTAGTAAGAACATGGATTTCCATCCAATTAGTACATAAACCTAATTCCTTAGGCATTCACACATACTAATAATCTTGTAACGTTTGGCCATCATTCTAACTTAAGTAGAGTTTCGTGGAAAGTTACTTAACTAGAAGATCTTAAGTTTATAACCATCAACTCAACACATATCGCATCAAGCGCCACAAATTAGTGATCATTGGATAATCTCACCGAGTAGCATGCTATGATTAGTTGTCCATTTTGAAGATAAAACTTTTTCCTATATCGAATGATAATACCTACTACAGAGGCTATTTTAACTATCATATGGTAAAAAGATAGTTCTATTTTTTTTTTTTTGGTAATGTCCCCAGTGAGATCCATATGATAATCCTATTGTGGAGTAGTTAAATTGTCATGCCATCACAAGAGACCATTGATGGAGATCATCGGTATTGTTTAGGGACCTTCTCCCACTCGATATTTTAAAAACATACAAGGTTTTTTTTGTCCAGTTTCAACATAAATGATCAATCTACGCATGACAAGTATATATGGCATTATTCCTTCTATTGTATGCCATGCTTATCATACATATGCATGAACATACATTCGTAGCCATATAAATATCATCATGCTTATCTTATCAATAGAAGCATAAAAATTTAAATGACTCTAAATAATTAAAGTTTCCATGATTCCATCCTAGAAAAATAAAATAAAAAATATAAATTACAAAATTCACCCAAAAGCATACTTAGGGTCTTCAATTTTGCCACCATATACATCTATTATGGTACTACTTCACATTTTCTTCGTCGTCGTCTTTCTATTGTTATTTTCATGTCATCGTCGTCATCGGATCACTATTAGCCACCACCTGACCACCAACAACCTCTTACTTCCAAACCACCATCGATCTTGCACCAGTTTGGTTGGGACAGCTTTGTATCATCTCAATCAATTTGGATGTGTCTCAGTTCTTTGAGTTCCATCGAAAAATTTAGGTTACAAAATTACTATATTCGTTTTTATTCTGGAATAATAAACTTAAATCTTGTGTGGAAATGATAGTCCACGATCTAGAATATACATGTCCAATAAATTAATAAATTACATTTAATTTTTAGGAATCACAACTTTAGTAAAATTACTTTATCATGCATAATAATAAAATAATATCATACATTTATTGGAATACATTCCCCTAAACATGCATACAATTACAAGAATGTCACATCTTATCAAAATTAATCACACATGAAGAAGTGAGAGAATTTTGTTTTCAGTTTATACTATAGACATAGCATAACATAGCTCTAATACCAATTGTTGGAAAAAAAACCACTTCAAAAATAATTTTCTTGTACAACGAAAAATAAAAATTTTAAAAACTGAGTCAGTTTGTGATATTAATAGCAATAAACCCTTTACAGAAATTGCACCTATATTTTTGGCTAGATGGATCCTTGTCGTTCTTGGCTTTCAATCGAATGACTTTCTTCACTATCCTTGTACCACGAACTACTTCCAGTATGGGCTCGAATGATTCGAATCAAGCACAAAATAAGAAATAGTTTCATTTACTTTTAGTGTGAAAAAAAATCTCTTCCCAATAGAAATCAATAGATTATTATTTCGAAAAATAGATTTAATACTTAGAGAATAAAACTCACTCTATTTTTGAGTGGAGTAACAATATCTTAAAGTTAAGTCTATTTTCCTTATAAGAATAAGAAGTACAACCGTTGTTGAATTATAGAATTTTATTTCAACTAGGAAAATGAACTCCTGGTCTAATGAGAATGTAACATGCCTAACTCGTATCCATTGCCGAAATAGGGTTTTGAAGCATTACCGAACTTTTCACATAAACAAACATACATTTCTCATACATTTTTCATATCCAAACAAAAGTCATTCACAATCAATCATATTGTCCCTAACACGAGCCCTCGAGGCTTAAAAAAAATTAGAAATGGTTCGGGACTAAACTGAGAACTCAAGGAAATTTTGGAAAAACATAGAAAAATTTCAAAATACAGGGGACACACGCCCATATGGCCAAGCCGTGTGTCTCATGCGGCCAAAGACACGCCTGTGTCACAGGCCGTGTAGACATTCGAAATGGGATCACATGTGTCCTAGTCTGTGTCCTACCCCGTGTAACTTTCTAACTTGGGTCACACGGCCAACCATACGCATGTGTGTCTAGCCCTTGTACCCTTCGAAATGGCCTCACACGCCCGTGTGCCAAGCCGTGTGCTAGGCCGTGTGAAAACTAGAGGGTATACTGACTTATGCCATACGGCCAAGTCACATGCCCATGTGCTGGGCCGTGTGGAGCTACTGACTTGGTTTCTAAATAAGTACCAGGGGACACACGGTCGTATCAACAACACACGGGTGAGACACACGCCCGTGTCTCTGCCCGTGTGGACAAAAATAGGCTATAATTTAAGCCACATTTCTCACCCAAAATGTTGTCAACCTTGGTTCAACAATGCAAAAACAACCAATGCATAAATAGGCACTTATACCCAACCAATTTCAAGCCAAAATCATACACTAACCATACCAACAACCATAATGCTTATAACATCATAATTTTCCAATTCAAATCATACCAATTTCACATCCAAAAATTACCTAAATGGTCAAACTCACCTATTAGAATTTGTGCTTAAATCAATGTGTATACCTCATTCTCAAATCCAACCATTTTCTACCTTCATTACCAATTCTCAATAAGGCATTCACAAAGCAATTATAAACCATGTAACAAAAGGCCATTTACACATAAATACATAACTAAGTATACCAAAATGAGCCACATCACATGGCTATACACATAACCAAAACAGTCATGTACAAGCCAAATCAATTGGCTAAATACATTACCAACATATAGGCCATATTAACAACAACACCTATACATGTCATATAACCAAATACACAAGTTCAAAAGTACCGAAACAATGGCTGGATAGTGTGATGAGATCTTTGACAACTCCCAATCCGAGCAAGCGTTTAAATAACTGTAAAACAAAAAAAAGTAAACAGAGTAAGCTATTAAGCTTAGTAAGTTCGTATGACTAATAAGTACAACTTACAATTCATGCACAACTTAAGTAACCAAAACATAATATACTTCAACTCAACTTAATCTCAAGACTAACATATATTCATCCACATACTAAATCATGAAACTCGCAAATCTCATAGATTCAATGCTTATATCATTTATGTACATACCTGCACTGATACGTATCAATCTCTTACTTTTTCATAGCATCAATATACCCGTTGAACCATTTGGAATAATATCAGATAGTCGAGAATCTCGCACCCTAAGTGCCAATACATGGTCGAAATAATCTCAATCTCATATCTCATATGCAAATGCTCATCTCGAGCTATCACCGGGTTTGCTCACACAAGTTGATGGTCAAAATGTAACTACATGGTGCTGCTCACACAAGTTGATGAGTAATCGCAACACATGCCGAAAAACTCAGCCACCAGTAGAATATACGGGCCAGCACCAAAAACACAATAATCCTTAATGACATGTCATTTGTATCCTATCTATTCCTAAGGTTCAACCGGGACTTATACATTGCCGATAGCTTATCGAGAAATTCCATAGTGTTGTTTCATTACAATTATATAAATTAAGCATTCAAACACTTATAATTTAATGCTTGTTAAACATACGAACTTACCTAATAGGATCGATTAGTCCAAAATTTTATCTTTCCCTCGATCTAGTTCCAAAGGTTGCTTTTCTTGATCTATATAATCAAATTTAACTTATTTAAATATCATTCTATTCAATTTAATCCAAAATTCATATTATGATAATTTTACACTTTTACTCATTATATTTTAACATCTTTACAATTTAGTCCTTAGTTCATAAAAATGCAATTTAATGAAATTGAGTCCACACCCATACTAGTCGAATTTCATCTATGCTCATAACAGTCCACACATTTCTTTATTTCACAAATTTACCACATAATTTTTCACATTTCTCAATTTAGTCCCTAATTGACAATTTTATCAAAAATCACTTAACAAATGTTGTTTATCTAACAACAACCATTCATTTTCTATCATCAAACATCAAAACACATATATATTCATCAACGGTAAAACCCTAGACTTTTAACAGTTTCACAAATTAGTCCCTGGGCTAGCTAGATTAAGCTACAATGTCTCCAAAAACATGGAAATCATTAAAAATGGGACGAAAACACACTTACATGCAATGGAAGAGCTTGGCCGAATGCTTGGTTGTTCAAAAATGGTGATTTTTCTCCTTTAGGTTCGGCTAGAAGAATATGAACAAGAAAATTGTTTTGTTTTACTTATTTTACTATGTTTATTTGTTAATTTACTTAAATAACCTTTAATTAAATATTTAAAATCATTTAAATGATGTCCATATTTGTCCACTAATAATATTAATGGTCTAATTACCATTTAAAGACTTCTACTTTAAGGTTCCATAGCTAGTAGACACCTTTACCTAATAGAACTCAATTTTTAAAATTTATGCGATTTAGTCCTTTTTATCAAATTAAGCATACAAACATTTAATTTCTTAACGAAATTTTCATAAAATCATAAATAACAATAAAATAAATATTTTGACCTCAAATTTGTGTCCCGAAACCAGTATTCTGATTTGACTAAGAACGGGCTGTTACAACTATCCCCCCTTAGGAATTTTCGTTACTTAAAATCTTACCAAAATATAGGTTAGGGAACTATTTTCTCATAGCTTTCTTGGGTTCCCACATAGCCTCTTCAACACCGTGACGCTGCCAAAGAACCTTCACTAGAGTTATGCTTTTGTTTCTTAACTCTTTAATTTCTCAAGCTAAAATTCTGTTCGATTCTTCATTACATGACATGCCAGGCTGAATTTCAACTTCTGCCGGAGAAATTATATGTGAAAGATCTGATCTATATTGGCATAACATCGACACATGAAACATTTTATGGATCTTTTCTTATTTTGACGCTAATGCTAGCCAATATGCCACTAGCCCTATTCTCTTGATAATCTGGTGTGGTCCGATAAATCGCGGACTCAATTTTCTTTTACGACCAAATCAAAGAATATTCTTCCACGACGATACTTTCAAAAACATTTTGTCAACGATTTGAAATTCAATGTATTTACGTTTTAAATCCTTACATGATTTTTGTCAATCTGAAGCTGCTTTTAAACTGTAGTGAATTACTTTCACTTTAACTTCGGCCTCTCTAATCAAATCAACCCCATGAATCTTTTTCTCACTAAGCTCACTCCAATAAAACAGAGCTCAAAATTTATGGCCATATAAAGATTTATATGGTGCCATCTTTATACTCAATTGAAAACTATTGTTATATGCGAATTCAACCAATGGTAAATATTTTTTCCAATTGCCTTCAAAATCTAAAACACAGCAATGAAGCATATCTTCGAGAATCTGAATCACTCTCTCAGACTGACCATCGGTTTAAGGATGAAATGCAGTACTAAAATGCAACCACGTACCCAAAGCCTCTTGCAATTTCTTCTAAAATTGTGATGTAAACTGTGGATCTCTATAAAAAATAATAGAAACTAGCACCCCGTGAAATCTGACAATCTTAGAGATGTACAATTCACCTAATCTCTCAAGTGAAAATTCTGTACGTACCAGAATAAAATGTGTAGATTTCATTAATCGATCAACTACAACCCAAATAGCATCTTTCTTTTTCGGAGATTAGGGGTAACCCAGATACGAAATCTATCGTAACTCTATCCCATTTTCACTCTAGCATCATCATCGGCTGTAACAATCCCAAAGGCACTTGATGTTCGACATTGACTTGATAACAAACCAAGCATCTTGAAACAAATTCTGAAATGTCTCGTTTCATGCCCGACCACCAGTACAACTATTTCAAACCATTGTACATCTTAGTACTCTCCGGATGAACAGATACACAACCCCTGTGTGCATCATGTAATACACTTGGAATTCCTCGACACACAAATTCTAACCACGGATCAGTAAACAATTGTAATGCCCCAAAATTTAATTATTTTTTTGTACGCTGTGCTACATAAATACATGTCTGTTTTAGTGGTTTAGTGTCCTGAGAAGTTTTGGAAAAGTCCTGAGTTCGAGCCTTGGCTTGTACAAAATTTTGTTTTTACTTGAGTTAACCCTATCTCTAGACAGTAGGCTTCTTAAATAAATAAGGTTAATGCGTGGCATAAAAAGACTGCTAGTTTAGGGGATAGTGGCATGTTATTGTTGCTAGAAGACTGAGGTTCGAGTCTTGCTGCGTACAAGTGTGTTTTATTTTGCAAGCTGTTGTGTGGGTGGTTGTATGGCAGTGGGACTCTATTGCTTGGATGATTAGGGGTTTGAGTGGAGTAGGGGATCATGTAGCCGAATATTAGGAGGAAAAAGGGGCATTTGGATAGTGATCGATTGGAGGACTTTGTAGAGGAAATTGGGGAGAAGATCGTGGGGAGTTAAGGGGAGAGGTTGTGTTGTGCCGAATAGGGGTTCTAGGCACTTTTGGGGAATTTGGCTTGGGTTTTTTTTTGGGATTGGTTTTGACACTTCTCTTCACCACATTTTTATCACATTCTTTTTGCCCTTTTCTTCCTTAGGGTCGAATTGTGCTTGGGAGTGTTAGTGATATTTTCCGTTTTGGCTTATTTCGTGTCACTCAGGTTTATTTCGTTTGTCAATTTTTGCTTTCCCTACAACTTTGTCTAACCGATTCCCTTCTTTCCTCTACATCTCAAAACCTTAGCCATACCCCATTCTCTCCTCATCTCTATTCCTTTGACTTTTTTCAAGTGTTCCCTTTCACATTGCTAAACTGAATTCTTCTACTCCTCCCTCTCATTTCTGTTTTTCGATTCTCTTCTCCTTCCACGTTTTTGTGATTAGCCGAATACTTCATTCCTTTACTCACTTATTTGAGTTTTATTTTTGGTTTTGTAAGAGTTCTCTAACGATCGGTAAGTGCTCATGATTCCCTTTCTGTCTCTCTCTAACGTTAAGATCTTTTGTAACATCCTGATTTTCGGGTTTTTCGCAATTCTTGATTTTTTAAGTAAGTTTCTAAAATTTGGTATGTGATTATGGAATTCATAATTTGGGTATGTAAATGGGCTTATGGAAGGCCCATGAGTTGGCCAAAACCCGGTACAATTTTTAAATTTTAGACTTAGGAGTTAGGGGTTCTGGCTAGTTGCCCTTATATAAAGTTGTGGGTAAAATGTATCACAAAAAGAGCGTTAGTAAAGTGGAAAGGGTGACGCCACTAAGCTCCTAAAAAGGTGGCATGCGGAGCATAGGGGAAGACCTGGGATCGATTCCCTGTGATGGCAAAAATAATGCTAATTTTTATGCCCTGTGCATACAAGAGTTGTAGCTGAATGGAACTCTTTAGAGGAGAATTTGAATCAGTCAAATGCATGGATTAAGGAGGGATAAGGGGAGAGATTTTAGGGATTTGATATGAAGATAGAGTTGGCCGAATAAGGGAGATTGCAGGGGGGATTTTCAGCAGAGAGGTTTAGTTAGGGATTTTCGGCACTTAGGTATTTTTGTGTCGTTTTCTCCCTGGAGGATTAGTCTTTTTCTCTCTTTTTCTTTTGCAGCCGAATCTACCATCTCTTCTTCCATATTTTCTTCCTTCTCCTTCTTTCAAACCAGCCCACTATTTCCCTCCATTCACCATTGTTTCTTTCCTTTATCTCTACTTCTGCCGAAATACCGCAAAAGTCGAAATCAGTAAAGATAGGGGGTGCAGATTCTTTGTGACCAGCAACCTTTTATTTCCTTTTCAATTGTTGGCGTTTGATTCCTTTACCTTTTAGGTGTACGAATTCAAGAGAAGAAAGACTGTGGTAAGTGCTCAAACTCTAAATGACTCCTAGAGTAACTGATGGCAAAAGCCGAAACCCTATAATTTAAGGAGGTGTCCGAATATGGGTATAGGTTTTTGGGGTTCTTCTTTTAATATTTTTATGATTTCTATAGTGAAGGAGCAGCAAGGCATAGTGTCGACTTGAATCAGCTTGGATCTCCGGAGTGGCTAGATCTAGTCAATCAATATCGGCAAGGTAAGGTTCTTAAGGCCATTTTGGATGGTGGCCGAATGTGTAAGTACTAATATAAGATGGTTCTTGTTTTGGGTCAATTAATGGAAGCTGATTTATTAACGGTGGAATATAGGAGAAATCGTGTAGGAGATCTCGTCGAGGAATATCGCCAAACAGGTGTGTAACAAACCCTTTTTCATAGCTTAAAGCGATAAATGCCGAAAAGCCGAAATGCCGAAATTCTGGCATTTCGAGGACTTGTGAGCAAGTGAACGCTCACTAGTTAGTTAGAATCGATGAGATGATGATCGGAAACAATGGAAACAGTAAGAATGTGATTTTTGGCGTTCTCGGTAAGTTGGGCCTCAAGGGGCCGAAGTGGGGCCCATTGGGGATTCAGGTCCATTTGGGTAAAATTGGTAGAAAAGGAGAACCTGTTAAATTGCACATTGTGACTGATAAAACCGTTATGGAATATAGGCTAAATGGGCCTAGATGACGAAATTGGCTAAGTAGGGCCCATTAGAGGTTTTTAGGCCCAATAACTCAATTTCGCTAAAAATGGGTCAGACTCACTGTTTGCACACATAAATTGTTAGTAACCGTTAATGAACATGGAAACCCTAATTTTCGGTAAAATTAGAGAATTACCCTTATAATATGAAAATGACCGTTTTGCCCCTAGGTAAAAATGATCATTATACCCCTAGGGTTTATATATGAATTTAATACATGGGATTTTGATAAACATGGTATGTATGATATGCATATGACATGTATGATATGCACATGATATGTATGATATGCACATGATGTATTCGTAAATGCATTAGGTTGGGTTTCTATATGGATGGAGGAAGTGTAAAAGGGCTTATGCCCTAGTTATGATAAAGGGCTTATGCCCCAGTTATGATAAAGGGCTTATGCCCCAGTTATTAAAAGGGCTTATGCCCCAGTTATTAAAAGGTCTTTGCCCCAGTTATTAAAAGAGGCTATGTGACAGCACTAAATTGACCCTAGTCGGAAAGTGGTTTCGGGACCACTAAACCGAGTCATAAAAATAATTAACCGTCATAGTTGATGCTTATTATATGTATATATGCATGTGTGAAAATTTCATGTTTGAATTTTGGTAATTGTAAGTGAATTTTATTAAATAGGACTTATGTGAGAAAATTTAGAAATGTGCTAGGCAAATGTGAAGTGGCCTATTAATGCATGTTATGAAAATGATGGGTTTGCATGTCAAATTACCCAAAATTTGAGCTAGTGGTCGGCCATGCTATGGGGTGAAACATGTTGTGAACATGTTGTGTTAGTGTGTTATGTTAGAAAGAATAAAATAAAGGGTTAGTAATTAAGTAATGAAAAGGGAGGGGTGATGAAAACAAAGTTGTCTCATCCATGCCCCCCCTCCATTTTGCCGTACCTAGGAGAAGAAAAAGAAAAAAAAAGCTTCATCCTCTTTGTTCTTCTTGACCGAAAAATCAAAGGAAGAAGAAAGGAGTTCTCTTGCTTCATGTTCGGTTTGGATGAGGATTAGGAAGAGGTAAGTACCTTGAAATTCTTGGAAAATTTTGTATAAAGAAGGTGGTTAGTTCAAGTTCTAATCATTCCATGGCTTAAGTTTTGATTGTTAGGAGGTTTGATATTCGGCCAAGTAGTTGAAGCTCTTAGTACATATTTATTTTTTTTCTTCTTTCTTGAAGGTTGAAATTTGGGTTGTTCTTAAGGAGGTGCCGAATGTGGTCATTGAAGGGCCTTGAGGAACAATATGTGTGGCTTGGGTTACAACATTCGGCCATGGTAGAAAATGGAAGTGATAGATGGTTGTTAATTGTGATAGTTTAAGGAAATTGTAAGTAGTTTGAATAAATGAACAATAATAATAACAAATCATCTAGTGAATTGGTGTAGTGGCCGAATTTAAACTAGGAAGTTATTGAGTAATGTGTGTGTTTTAAGTGATAGAATTGAGTGAATGCTTGGAATGTGATATGTATGAATTATGTGTTAAATTAAGGTTTTCTAAGCTAGCTATTAAGATGAAGTACAAATGTTAGTATTTGATTGCTAGTGTATATATATGTACTAGCCGAGCTTTGAATTTGAAAAAAATGGTTTGAGCACCATGTGTTGTATTGAGATTGTTTGAGTGAAATCATAGATATTTATATGATGAATTCGATTCTGGACATACATGTTTAAATAAGATGCACACATGAAATAGATTGGTGTTGCATGTATTCGGTTAGAGGCAGGCATATTGATGCTTTTATCTTGGCTTAGGTAATCGGCTAAAAGAGAGTGTGGAGTAATATGTTGAGTTTGATTCATGATTTCATATATATGTGACTCTAATGTCTAATGTATATATGGGTTAAGTACCTTGAGTTTCTCTTTTTGATGTTCAAATGATTAAATCAATTTATTTATTAAATTAAGCTCAAGAGCAAAGGGGAACTAAATCCGATAAAGGGAAGGAAAAAGTGATCGAATAGCCGTCGAAATCGTTCGACAACATCCAAGGTAAGTTTTCGAGTAATGAAACTTAGTTTACGATTTGATTAAGTCATGACGTATAATTATAACAATATACGGTGATATAATGATTCTACTTGAATCATATGTGAGTTAATTAGTCTATACGTATGATGGGTAGTCGTATGTGCATAGAAATCATGTCATGAAGCAAGCCGAATCATGCTGTTCGTATGTGGCTATTGAGCCGAAAATGTAATGCTTAATAATTGAATTGTGTTTGAATTCTAGTTATGAAAACGAAATAAAGATGTGTCATGATTTACTGATATGTGCATGAATATTCGGATACTAACGGGGTTAAGTCCCGAAGACATGTGTGCTAGTGATTAATTCCGGGCTAAGTCCCGAAGGCATTTGTGCGAGTTACAAATTTTGGGCTAAGTCCCGAAGGCATTTGTGCGAGTTGCTATATCCGGGCTAAGACCCGAAGGCATTTATGCTAGTGACCATATCCGGGCTAAGACCCGAAGGCCTTGTGCGAGTGGGTATATCCGGCTAAATCCCGAAGATACCTGGGTTTGGGAATGAACGATCTTGCTGTAATGGTTTCAATTAATACGCTCGTAAAATCCCAACGATGAGGTATGTTTCGTATGTGCATTGAGATAATTGATTCATTCTAAATAGTATTTGCTCAATCGATTAACAAGCTTCCGGCTTTTAGTCAGGTCGATTCCTTATGTATGAATATAAGGGTTGGAAATGTGAAGTAGGTATGATTGTGAGAATACGTGTATATGAAATTATTCGTTTAGTCGTATGAATGCTATACTTCAGTTGTGCACGATTTCATTGCTCAAAACTTACTAAGCATTAAATGCTTACTCCGTTTCTTTGATTCTCTGTTTTATAGATTTTGGTTCGTCAGCTATCGGACTCGGGATTGTTGAAGTCGAAGTCGTCCACACTATCAAAGCCCTTTTGGTACTCTTTTAGTTGAACTCTGCTAATGGCATGTATAGGACTGCCTTTTGTTATTAGTAAAGTACTTGGTGTTGTATATATTTGGATAGCCATGCGAAAATGGCTTATATATTTTGAGCATAGTGATATAATCATTTTGTATGTATATGGTTATTGAGAGGTGTGGATATGCTTGGCAATGATTGGCCATTGGAATGGTTAATCATGATCATATTTTGTGCTATATATGCTAAAGGGCTAGTTGAATCATGGAAACTATGAAATAGGTAAAGTCTACCTTAAAGGCAGATGCTGACAGCAGCAGTGACATAAATTTGAAAAACCACTAAAAATAGTAGGAATGGAAATAAATAGTGAAAAAATTATGTAATCGAACCTTGATGAATCTACTTTCATATGGAAGAAACGAAACGAACATATGAGTCTCATTTTAGGAGATATTTAAGTTTTCGTGGAACAGGGCCAGAGCGATTTCTGAATCCCCTGATCTAACTTTGGAAATTCACTATAAATTAACCAGAGATAATTAGAAGTCATGCCATATATGTATAGATTCATTTTTTGAGTCTATTTTCATTAGAAACAAACAGCATAAGTAATGAAGCCCTGTATAGGAAGATATATAAGTCGTAATACATGAAGGTCAGAGCAGTCGAACCCTAAAACAGGGGAGAATTTAACTAATAAACTGTACTAATTGGCTCAACCCAAAATTTTAGAAAAAAAATTGTAGATGGATATATGAGTCTAGTTTCAGGTAAAATTTACAAAACTGGTTTCTGAGTTCTGGAACTCAAGATATGATTTTAAAGTAATGATGACGCGATTAGCCGACTTGTGCGGAAATTTTAAAATGGACTGTGAAAATCAACGAAATAAGTCCGTAAATACCTCGTGTTCGACTCCGGCAACGGTCTCGGGTACGGGGTGTTACAATTTTATAGGTATCATAGCTACGGTTTAGTCGATTCTAGGACTACCGTAATACGTTTGGGTCTAGCTATACATGCCATTATGTGATTATTTGATAGTGTGGTGATTTCGACAATTGAAAATGTGTTTATTTATAGTAATGGATCCGATCCCAAGCGAAGCGGTAGGTGATGATCTTGAGAGTGTAGCGCTGCTCCGCACAAGGGACAGGCCGGCGGACTCTCAACCTATTGCTAGTAATCCGAACGATGAAGCTAGACAAGCTTTTATAGCGTGATGAATGATTGGTTCAACCAATACATTCGAACTAATCTACTGTTCCACAACCTCCATTCCCGACTAATACCACCCCCGCACCTACAATACCTCCGGCAAGTGACCAAATAAGGTCAAATAAGCCCCCAGTTGACTGAATCCAAAAACACGGGGCTACTAAATTTAAAGCTACGGACAGCGATGATGCCGAGCAAGCTGAATTTTGGTTGGACAACACTATTTGGGTACTCGATGAGCTATCTTGCACACCCGATAAGTGCCTAAAGTGTACTATCTCCTTGCTACGTGATTCTGCCTACTATTGGTGGAATCGTTGACTTCATTGCCCCGAGAGCAAGTAACTTGGGAGTTTTTCCAAACCGAGTTTGGAAAAAGTATATCATCGAGATTCATGGATCAAAAGCGGAAGGAATTTCTTGAACTTAAACAAGGTTCCATGTCGGTTACCGACTATGAACGAAAGTTTGTAAGGCTTAGCCGGTACGCTCGAGAATGTATTTCTTCAGAAGCCGTGATGTGTAAACATTTCGAGGATGGGCTGAATGATGATATAAAGCTGTATGTTGGCATTTTGGAAATTCGAGAATTTATGGTACTTGTCGAGCGAGCTTACAAAGCCGAGGAGCTCAGTATGGAGAAAAGAAAAGCTGAGGTGGGAGCAAAGGAATTTCGTAAGAGGTCTTCGGGGAAGCCCTTCCAACAGTCATCGAAGAAATTTAGAGATGACTTAAGCCGGTCTAGAGACACTTCGGGTTTTTCTAGATGAGATCGCGGCCGACCCCCTGTGAGTACACGAGTCACTTCGGTCGCCAATGTTGGAAACGATCGTCGAGACGAGCGGAGTGCGATGATTGTGGTAAATGGCATTCGGGAGTTGTAGATTCCATGACCGCTCTGTTATAAATGCGATCAGTTGACCATTTTATCAAGGATTGCTCGCATCGTCGAACAAAATGTAAATCGAGTGGGAAACCGGTGCTACTACTGCTCGGGGTAGACCGTCTAGAAACACAGGCAATACTAGTGGCGGTCAGAGAGGATCTAGAGATGCTACAACCAGATCTGAGGCTCGTGCTCCTGCGAGAGCTTATGCCATACGCGCACGCAAGGATGCTTCTTTGCCAGATGTTATTATCGGTACTTTTACTCTCTTTGATACTAATGTGATTGCTTTGATTGACCCTGGTTCTACTCATTCTTATATATGTGAAACCTTAGCATCCAGTAAGACTCTACCTGTTGAGTCTACTGAGTTTGTAATTCGGGTGTCAAATCCTTTGGGTCGTTATGTGCTTGTTGACAAAGTGTGCTTGTCAAATCATGATCATATTTTGTGCGATATATGCTAAAGGGCTAGTTGAATCATGGAAACTATGAATTAGGTAAAGTCTACCTTAAAGGCAGATGCTGACAGCAGCAGTGACGTAAAGTTAAAAAACCACTAAAAATAGTAGGAATGGAACAAAATAGTAAAAAAATTATGTAATCGAACCTTGATGAATCTACTTTCATATGGAAGAAACGAAACGATCATATGAGTCGCATTTTAGGAGATATTTAAGTTTTTGTGGAACAGGGCCAGAGTGATTTCTGGATCCCCTTATCTGACTTTGGAAATTCACTATAAATTAACCAGAGATAATTAGAAGTCATGCCATATATGTATAGATTCCTTTTTGAGTCTAGTTTCATTAGAAACAAACTGAATAAGTAATGAAGCCCTGTACAGGAAGATATATAAGTCTTAATGCATGAAGGTCAGAGCAGTCGAACCCTGAAACAGGGGAGACTTTAACTAATAAACTGTACTAATTGGCTCAACCAAAAATTCTAGAAAATAATTTGTAGATGGATATATGAGTTTAGTTTCAGGTAAAATTTACGAAACTGGTTTCTGAGTTCTGGAACTCAAGATATGATTTTTAAGGTAACAGTGACGCAGTTAGCCAGCTTGTCTGGAAATTTTTAAAATGGACTGTGAAAATCAACGAAATAAGTCCGTAAATACCTCGTGTTCGACTCCGGCAATGGTCTCGGGTACGGGGTGTTACAGGCTAGGCCTCCAGTTATATGATAAAGCAGCTATGCTGCCAGTGGAGAGTTATGGCGGGGTGGGTCGAGTTAATCCCCACATGTTGTGTTGGTTGGTACGGGTGGAGAGTAGCGGATGGGGGGTTTAGTAGTCTCCCCAAATGGGCTTGCATTCTCTCATTGACATTACATGTGATATTGAAATGGGCCTATGGGCCATACAGTTTACAGTAAAGGCTTCGGCCCAGTAATATGAAATATGAAAAGGCTTTGGCCCAGTGTTATGAAATATGAAATATGAAAAGGGCTACGGCCCAGTACATGTTGAGATTGGATTTGGGCTTAGGCCCAACAGGCTGTTATTGTGCTGGGCTCTGAAAGGGGCTTGTTGCACACTGAATGTGACATCCCTAAATTGACCCTAGCCGGAAAGTGGTTTCGGGACCACTAAACCGAGTCATAAGAATAATTAACCATCATAATTGATGCTCATTATATGTATACATGCATGTGTGAAAAATTTCATGTTTGGATTTTGTTAATTGTAAGTGAATTTTTATCAAATAGGACTTATGTGAGAAAATTTAGAAATGTGCTAGGCAAATGTAAGGTGGCCTATTAATACATGTGGGAAGGTGTTGTCCTTGCATGTCAAATTAGCCAAAATGAAGCAAGATGGCCGGCCATGCTATGGGTGGAAACATGTCTCCAACATGTTAGACTAGTGATGCATGTAGGAAACAATAAAATAAGAAAGTTAGCATTAAAGAAATGGAAAAAAAGAAAATGATGATAACAAAAAAAAAGAGAGTGTGGATGCTTTCCCCCCTTGCCGTACATGAGAGAAACAAAAGCAAAGAAAGAAAGAAAAAAAAAAGAGTTTTGTTGCTCATCCTTGGTGTCTTGGCCGAATAGAAGAGGGGAAATTGATAAAAGGAAGAAAGGAGAAATTTGGTTATGTTTTGTTCTTCTTGTCATGAACTAAAGGAAGAGAAAAAGGGGGGAGAAGAAGCTAGGTATTCGGTCTTCTACTTGTTTGATTGAGGTAAGTTTTAAGTAAATTCTTTGAGATTTCATAAAAAAATTTAGTTGATGGATAGGTTTTTGATTGAGCCCATGTGTGTATTTAGATCCTTGTGGTGATTTGGCCATTCGACTAAGGTAGGAAACTTAGAAGATGATTTCTATTCCTTGTGTTTTGTGAGTAGGGAGCTTAGATTAAAGTTGAATAAGGGAATATGAGTATTGAGGATTTTGGTAATATGGAAATTGGCTATGAGAGTGTGCATGTGGTCACTTGCGAATGTGGGTGTTAAGGTTAGTAGGTTGGCCTAATTCTTGCATTAGGAACTCATGAACTTGATTTAAATACTTTAAATTTATGGTAGTTAAATGGAATTGAAAGGATCTATTCGACCATAGTAGCTATTGAGGGTTTAAGTTTGTGATTCGTGTTAAATTTGATGATAGGAAGAAAAATTGGCTTGTGTATGTGTAGTTGCCGAATGTGAATTTGGGTAACCTTTCTTGTAACATTAGCATTTTAAAAGTGGCTAATAGGATTTTAATGAAAATTATGCCAAGGCCGAATGTATCATGAAATGAATAAAATGCTACATTGTGCTTATATGTATATTCGCCAAGGAAGCATGATATGAAGCTTGATAAGCTTGAAAGACGAATGACCGAATTAGCTATAGGTCATGTAAGGATTAATTTTATGCATACGTGAGTGTGTGGCATTAGTAGTTAATGGTATTCGGCATTATTTTAACTAAGAATTTAAAATGAATGTTTGAAAGTTAAATAGGTCACCCGAGTGACCGAATGTGTTAAAAGCAAAATATGGTTGTCGTATGTGTGTGTTTGATTGAGAAGTAAATTTGTTTGTTTTAGCTCAAGAACTCAAAGGATCAAAGTTGGACAAGGGGAAAGACAAAGTAATTGAATAGCCGTTGAAGACGTGCGATAACATCCGAGGTAAGTCATAAAGCATATATTTGGCATTGATTTAAATGATCATAATATATATGCAATTGTGTTTAATGAATTGATGTGTAAGTGGAAATGTATGTGTATGGAATGATGCCATCGTTGAATGTATAAAGGTAGTAAAATGCATAACGTATTGGTCTTGGCACTAAGTGTGCGGGTATAAATGGACACGGTGACAAGATTGGCACTAAGTGTCGGGTTTAAAATTTGTACAGCACTAAGTGTGCGAATTTGATTATATAGCACTATGTGTGCGAGCTGATTATATAGCACTAAGTGTGCGGACTTATTATATGCTTTTGCATCACTATTGGCACTGAGTGTGCGATATTATCGAGTTGATCACGGACAGCGGATCGGGTAAGTACCTCGAGCTCATGACGAATAGAGAATACGTTCATGCTTGGGGTTGAATTGGTAAGCCTTAAATCTATGTGATGATTGAAATTGTATGGTTGTGCTGGAAATTGAGTTAATGTGTAAAAATGCTTGATTATCTTGTTGTGTAGAATATGAAATGTGGATGTATGAATTGGTACGAGATTGGACCGAAAGGTTCGAGGTATTATGGTATGGATTCGATATGGACGAGTACCTAGTTTCATTTGTTGTACATGTAGTAGTAATTTTATCAGTGGATTGACGAATGCTTATGACTTACTGAGTTGTAAACTCACTCAGTGTTTTCTTGTCACCCATTTTAGGTCACTGGGACTCGTACTGTTGTGTGCTCGGAACCGTCGTTGAAGTCATCACACCGGCTGAAATCTTGTGGTATTACTTTTTTTTGTTGTTGAAGAACATTTGGCATGTATAGGCTATTATATTTTGTCGATTTGTGGGATTGTAAACTTTAAGCCATGTGAAAATGGCCTATGTGGTCGTCGAGTGGGATGCTAGAACCTATAGCCACGAGTCTTAGAAACTCAAATTTTGTTAAGGTGGCCATAATTTGTGTCATGTATGATGGATGATTAAGGCCAAGGAAAAATTCATGAAATTTGCATAGTCTACTGCAGTAACTGTTGCGGACAGCAGCAGTGAGATGAGATTGAAAAATCACTAAAAATAGTAGAAGTAGAATTAAATAGTGAGTAAATTATGGAACTGAACCTTGATGAACCTATTTTTATATGGACGAAACGAAACGACCATATGAGCAGTATATCGGGAATTATTAAAGTTCTCGTGAGACAGGGCCAGAACGATTTCTGGGTCCCCTGTCGCGACTTTGAAAATTTACCATAAATTATCCAGAAAGAATTTGGAGTCATGCCTTATATGTACAGATTCCATTTTGAGTCTAGTTTCATTAGAAACAAACGTCACCAGTATTAAAGCCCTGTACAGAAAGATATTCAAGTTGTAACGCGCGGAGGTCAGAGTAGTCGATCCCTGTAACATGGGTGACTTTAACTAATAAACTGTACCAATTGGCCCAACCAAAATTCTAAAAATAAATCCATGGATGGGTATATGAGTCTAAATTCAGGAAAATTTACGAAACCAGTTTCCGAGTTTTGGAACTCGAGATATGATTTTTAAGGCGACGGTGACGCAGTTTTCCAGCCTGTCCAGAAATGCCAAATTGGTCGGCACTTTAAGAGGATTTGTCTCGTTAACCCTCGTGTCCGACACGGCGTCGGTCACGAGTTAGGGTGTTACAATTCTATTGGTATCAGAGCTATGGTTTAGTCGGTTCTAGGACTACCATAGCGTGTGAGTCTAGCTATACATGCCAAATTGATAGTGCTTAATAATGTGATGACTTGACGGTTGAAATTTTTGTTTTAATTAGCGATGGAACCCGGGTAGAGAGACCCTTGGCGGATGACGTTGAAAGTGTAGCGGCTGCTCCTGCGCAAGGGACACCGCTGTTGAGCCTCGTCATCCGCGAATAATCAAAATGAAGGGCGAAACAAGCCTTCTTCACTATGATGAATGAGTGGGTCGCATAATATGCCCGAACCAACCCGGCTGTCCAACCATTCCCGAATTTAAACACTCCACCCCAAGAGCCCGCAATGCCTCCGATTCATCGATCCTGTGAGGTGAGTAAACCACCGTGGACTTGATTAGGAAGCGTGGGGCGAGGAGTTCAAGGCCATAGTTCTTGATGATGCCGAAAAGGCCGAGTTCGCTCGATAACACCATTAGAGTGTTAGATGAATCTGTCATGCACACCGACGAATGTCTTAAGTGTGCTATATCCTTGTTAAGTAGACTCACTTACTATTGGTGGAGGACTTTAATTTCCATAGTCCCAAATGAACGAGTTACTTGGGATTTCTTCCAATCTGAATTTGAAAGAAATACATTAGTCAACAGTTCATCGATCGAAGCGTAAGGAATTCTTGGAACTCAAGCAAGGCGGATGATCAGATCTCGAATACGAACATGAGTTCGTAAGACTTAGTCGGTATGCTCGGGAGTGTGTGGCTGATGAGGTTGCGATGTGCAAAAGATTTGAAGAAGGATTGAATGAAGAGTTAAAGTTACTAGTGGGAATTTTGGAGATAAAGGAGTTCGTGACACTAGTCGAACGAGCACGCAAGGCGGAAGAACTTGGGAAGGAGAAGAAGAAGGCTGAATTTGAAGCAAGAGATTACCGTAAAAGATCGACGAGTAAAGCTCCGTTCTCGGCTGTAAAGAGGTTCAGGAGGACACCAAGAAGTCGAGGACGATCAAGGGAATTTCCATTAGAACCCGACCAGCGACGGACTCCGAGCTACTTGAGTAGCTAGTGTGGGCAATAATCGTCAAGAGAGACTGAATGCCCCCAATGTGGAAGACGACACCTAGGTGAATGTTGGGGTAAGTCTGTTAATAGGGCTGTTATGGATGCGGTTGAAGGACCACTTCATTAGGGATTGCAGAGCTAGATGAGAAGAATAAGATGCAAGGTGCGAGATCTAGTGGGGCTGACGACTAGAGGTAGACCCCGAGGGTTTCAGGAGGTAGGGCGGTAATCGAGGGGAGCCAACGATACTACTGTTCGATCCGAGACCCGAGCTCTGCTAGAGCATATGCCATCCGCACGAGAGGAGGCATCCTCCCCGACGTTATCACCGGTACTTTTACTCTCTTTGATACTAGTGTGATTGCATTGATTGACCCGGCTCTACTCATTCATATGTATGTGAAACTTTAGCATCCAAGAAGACTCTACCGTTGAGTCTATCGAGTTCGTAATTCGAGTGTCAAACCCTTTGGGTCAATACGTATTCGTTGATAAAGTGTGCAAGAGATGCCCCTAATAATTCGAGAATCTGTTTTCCTACCGATCGATGCTTTTACCATTTAATGAATTGATGTTATTCTTGGTATGGATTGGTGACCGTACATGATGCAATGGTGGACGCAAAAGGAAAACCATTGATTTGAGGAGTACAAATAATGAGGTAATCCGAGTCGAGTCTCTCGATTTAAAAGGAGCGCCAATGATAATATCTTCTATGACCGCTCGGAGGTATGTGAAAAAGGGTGTGAAACATACCTTGCGTATGTGTTTGGAAGTAAAGAGACGGAAAGGAAACTCGAATCGGTACCAGTGGTTTGTGAGTATTCGGATGTTTTTCCGAGGAGTTACCGGATTGCCACCGGTTCGAGAAGTGGAATTCGCATCGGTTGTACCGGTACTACGCCGATTTCAATAGCCCCGTATCGTATGGCATTAACGGAATTAAAGGAATTGAAGGTTCAATTGCAAGAACCGACGGATAGAGGTTTCGCTCGACCGAGTTTTTCTCCATGGGGCGACTGTATTGTTTGTGAAGAAGAAGGACGGAACCATGAGGTTGTGCATCGACTATCGTCAACTCAATAAAGTGACGATAAAGAATAAATATCCATTGCCACGAATTGACGATTTGTTTGATCAATTAAAGGGAGCCTCGGTGTTTTCAAAGATAGATTTGAGGTCGGGTACTATCGGTTGAGGGTCCGAGAATCGGACATACCCAAAACCGCTTTTAGAACGAGGTATGGTCACTACGAATTCTTGGTGATGCCGTTTGGGCTCACTAATGCCCTGCGGTGTTTATGGATTTAATGAATAGAATTTTTAGGCCATACTTGGATCGGTTCGTAGTTGTATTTATCGATGACATTTTGGTCTATTCGAGAGATGAAACCGAGCATCTTTGAACACCGAGGCTAGTGTTGCAAATCTTACGAGATAAGCGATTATACGCAAAGTTCAATAAATGTAAATTTTGGTTGAAAGAGGTTAGCTTTTGGGGCACGTGGTGTCCGTGACGGTGTCGTGGTGGACCGAACAAAATTTCGCCATAGTCGATTGGAAACCACCAAGGAATGTTACCGGTTAGGAGCTTTTTGGGGCTTGCCGGTTATTACCGACGATTTGTAAAAGGTTTCTCGACAATAGCCACGCCAATGACAAAGCTACTCCAAAAGGATGTTAAGTTTGAATGGACGGAGAAATGTCAGAAAAGTTTCGATCAACTGAAAGCTTATTTGGTGAAGCCCCAATTCTAGTGCAACCCGAATCGGGCAAAGAGTTTGTCATTTATAGTGACGCATCCCTACTTGGGTTGGGTTGCGTATTGATGCAAGAAGGGCGAGTTGTGGCCTATGCGTCGAGGCAACTAAAGCCACATGAGAAAAATTATCCGACCCATGATCTCGAATTGGCTGCCATCGTATTCGCCTTAAAGATATGGCGACATTACTTATTTGGTGAAAAGTGCCATGTGTATTCGGATCACAAAAGTCTCAAATATTTGATGACCCAAAGAGACTTGAACCTGCGACAAAGGCGATGGCTCGAGTTGTTAAAGGATTATGAGCTCGTCATTGATTATCACCGGGAAGGGCTAATGTGGTTGCGGATGCCTTAAGCCGAAATCACTATTTGCTTTATGACGATGAATGTACACTTGTCTATTCTACCCGACAATGTGTTAGTAGCGAATTGAAGGCCAAACCATTGTTGGCTCATCAAATTCGGGAAGCTCGAGAAAGTTGATGAGGAGTTGCTTGCAAAACGGGTGAGTGTGTTCGAACAAGGAATCGAGTTTCAAATTGATGATGACGATTGTTTGAGGTTCGAAGTCGTCTGTGTGTTCCAAAGAATTGAACTTATTTCGATAATTCTAAATGAAGCCCATTGTAGTCGAATGTCAATCCACCGGGTAGTACTAAAATGTACAATGACCAAACGCCAATTTTGGTGGCCGGTATGAAACGAGACATTTGAATTTGTTTCAAGGTGTCGATATGTCAACAAGTGAAAGCGGAACATCAAGTGCCATCGGGATTACTTGACCGATCATGATACCCGAATGGAAATGGGATCGAGTCACAATGGACTTTGTATCCGGACCGCCATTGTCGATGAGTAAGAAGGATGCGATTTGGGTCGTTGTCGATAGACTAACTAAGTCGGCTCACTTTATCCCCGTGACGCACGGATTTTTCAATGGACAAATTAAGCGGAATTGTACGTTTCTCGATTGTGAGATTACACGGGTGCCTATTTCTATCGTGTCGGATAGAGACCCAAGATTTACGCCGCAATTTTGGAAGAAATTGCAAGATGCTTTGGGTACCAAGTGCATTTTAGCACCGCTTTTCATCCCCAAACCGATGGTCAATCCGAACGGATAATTCAAATACTCGAGGATATGTTGAGATGTTGCATCCTTGAGTTTAGTGGTTCATGGGAACGGTATTTACCTTTGATTGAATTCGCCTACAACAATAGCTTTCAATCAAGTATTAAGATGGCGCCTTACGAGGCTTTATACGATCGTAAATGCCGCACCCCATTATTCGGTGAACTTAGTGAAGGTAAATTCTTGGGTTGATTTGGTTAAGGATGCCGAGCAAAAGTTCGAGTAATTCGTGAAAGTTTGAAAGTCGCTTCGGATCGCCAAAAGTCGTATCGGATTTGAAAAGAAAAGATATTGAATATCGGGTTGGAGACAAGGTCTTTCTCAAAGTTTCACCTTGGAAGAAGGTGCTTAGATTTGGTCGTAAGGGCAAATTGAGTCCGAGGTTTATCGGGCCATATGAAGTATCCGAACGAGTTGGGCGATCGCATATCGATTAATTTTGCCCCGAGCTCGAAAGGATTCACAACGTTTTCATGTCTCGATGCTTGACGATATAGGTCGATCCATCGCACGTAATTGCTCCATCCGAGATTGAGATTCACCTAATTTGAGCTATGAAGAGGAACCGGTTCGCATTATGATGCGTGAAGTAAAAGAGTTACGCAATAAGAAAATCCCGTTAGTGAAGGTGTTGTGGCATAAACACGGAATTGAAGAAGCCACTTGGGAACTTGAGGACTCTATGAAAGAGCGATACCGAGCCTATTTATGGGTAAGATTTTCGGGACGAAAATTTCTTAAGTGGGGGAGAGTTGTGACATCCCTAAATTGACCCTAGCCGGAAAGTGGTTTCGGGACCACTAAACCGAGTCATAAGAATAATTAACCATCATAATTGATGCTCATTATATGTATACATGCATGTGTGAAAAATTTCATGTTTGGATTTTGTTAATTGTAAGTGAATTTTATCAAATAGGACTTATGTGAGAAAATTTAGAAATGTGCTAGGCAAATGTAAGGTGGCCTATTAATACATGTGGGAAGGTGTTGTCCTTGCATGTCAAATTAGCCAAAATGAAGCAAGATGGCCGGCCATGCTATGGGTGGAAACATGTCTCCAACATGTTAGACTAGTGATGCATGTAGGAAACAATAAAATAAGAAAGTTAGCATTAAAGAAATGGAAAAAAAGAAAATGATGATAACAAAAAAAAGAGAGTGTGGATGCTTTCCCCCCTTGCCGTACATGAGAGAAACAAAAGCAAAGAAAGAAAGAAAAAAAAAGAGTTTTGTTGCTCATCCTTGGTGTCTTGGCCGAATAGAAGAGGGGAAATTGATAAAAGGAAGAAAGGAGAAATTTGGTTATGTTTTGTTCTTCTTGTCATGAACTAAAGGAAGAGAAAAAGGGGGGAGAAGAAGCTAGGTATTCGGTCTTCTACTTGTTTGATTGAGGTAAGTTTTAAGTAAATTCTTTGAGATTTCATAAAAAATTTAGTTGATGGATAGGTTTTGATTGAGCCCATGTGTGTATTTAGATCCTTGTGGTGATTTGGCCATTCGACTAAGGTAGGAAACTTAGAAGATGATTTCTATTCCTTGTGTTTTGTGAGTAGGGAGCTTAGATTAAAGTTGAATAAGGGAATATGAGTATTGAGGATTTTGGTAATATGGAAATTGGCTATGAGAGTGTGCATGTGGTCACTTGCCGAATGTGGGTGTTAAGGTTAGTAGGTTGGCCTAATTCTTGCATTAGGAACTCATGAACTTGATTTAAATACTTTAAATTTATGGTAGTTAAATGGAATTGAAAGGATCTATTCGACCATAGTAGCTATTGAGGGTTTAAGTTTGTGATTCGTGTTAAATTTGATGATAGGAAGAAAAATTGGCTTGTGTATGTGTAGTTGCCGAATGTGAATTTGGGTAACCTTTCTTGTAACATTAGCATTTTAAAAGTGGCTAATAGGATTTTAATGAAAATTATGCCAAGGCCGAATGTATCATGAAATGAATAAAAATGCTACATTGTGCTTATATGTATATTCGGCCAAGGAAGCATGATATGAAGCTTGATAAGCTTGAAAGACGAATGACCGAATTAGCTATAGGTCATGTAAGGATTAATTTTATGCATACGTGAGTGTGTGGCATTAGTAGTTAATGGTATTCGCATTATTTTAACTAAGAATTTAAAATGAATGTTTGAAAGTTAAATAGGTCACCCGAGTGACCGAATGTGTTAAAAGCAAAATATGGTTGTCGTATGTGTGTGTTTGATTGAGAAGTAAATTTGTTTGTTTTAGCTCAAGAACTCAAAGGATCAAAGTTGGACAAGGGGAAAGACAAAGTAATTGAATAGCCGTTGAAGACGTGCGATAACATCCGAGGTAAGTCATAAAGCATATATTTGGCATTGATTTAAATGATCATAATATATATGCAATTGTGTTTAATGAATTGATGTGTAAGTGGAAATGTATGTGTATGGAATGATGCCATCGTTGAATGTATAAAGGTAGTAAAATGCATAACGTATTGGTCTTGGCACTAAGTGTGCGGGTATAAATGGACACGGTGACAAGATTGGCACTAAGTGTCTTGGGTTTAAAATTTGTACAGCACTAAGTGTGCGAATTTGATTATATAGCACTATGTGTGCGAGCTGATTATATAGCACTAAGTGTGCGGACTTATTATATGCTTTTGCATCACTATTGGCACTGAGTGTGCGATATTATCGAGTTGATCACGGACAGCGGATCGGGTAAGTACCTCGAGCTCATGACGAATAGAGAATACGTTCATGCTTGGGGTTGAATTGGTAAGCCTTAAATCTATGTGATGATTGAAATTGTATGGTTGTGCTGGAAATTGAGTTAATGTGTAAAAATGCTTGATTATCTTGTTGTGTAGAATATGAAATGTGGATGTATGAATTGGTGCGAGATTGGACCGAAAGGTTCGAGGTATTATGGTATGGATTCGATATGGACGAGTACCTAGTTTCATTTGTTGTACATGTAGTAGTAATTTTATCGGTGGATTGACGAATGCTTATGACTTACTGAGTTGTAAACTCACTCAGTGTTTTCTTGTCACCCATTTTAGGTCACTGGGACTCGTCTTGTTGTGTGCTCGGAACCGTCGTTGAAGTCATCACACCGCTGAAATCTTGTGGTATTACTTTTTTTGTTGTTGAAGAACATTTGGCATGTATAGGCTATTATATTTTGTCGATTTGTGGGATTGTAAACTTTAAGCCATGTGAAAATGGCCTATGTGGTCGTCGAGTGGGATGCTAGAACCTATAGCCACGAGTCTTAGAAACTCAAATTTTGTTAAGGTGGCCATAATTTGTGTCATGTATGATGGATGATTAAGGCCAAGGAAAAATTCATGAAATTTGCATAGTCTACTGCAGTAACTGTTGCGGACAGCAGCAGTGAGATGAGATTGAAAAATCACTAAAAATAGTAGAAGTAGAATTAAATAGTGAGTAAATTATGGAACTGAACCTTGATGAACCTATTTTTATATGGACGAAACGAAACGACCATATGAGCAGTATATCGGGAATTATTAAAGTTCTCGTGAGACAGGGCCAGAACGATTTCTGGGTCCCCTGTCGCGACTTTGAAAATTTACCATAAATTATCCAGAAAGAATTTGGAGTCATGCCTTATATGTACAGATTCCATTTTGAGTCTAGTTTCATTAGAAACAAACGTCACCAGTATTAAAGCCCTGTACAGAAAGATATTCAAGTTGTAACGCGCGGAGGTCAGAGTAGTCGATCCCTGTAACATGGGTGACTTTAACTAATAAACTGTACCAATTGGCCCAACCAAAATTCTAAAATAAATCCATGGATGGGTATATGAGTCTAAATTCAGGAAAATTTACGAAACCAGTTTCCGAGTTTTGGAACTCGAGATATGATTTTAAGGCGACGGTGACGCAGTTTTCCAGCCTGTCCAGAAATGCCAAATTGGTCGGCACTTTAAGAGGATTTGTCTCGTTAACCCCTCGTGTCCGACACCGGCGTCGGTCACGAGTTAGGGGTGTTACACTGAATTTCCAAACTCACCCCCTTTCCTTAACCTTGCAGGTGAGCCTTGATGTGGGGACTTGGGCTGGAGGGGATTCAGAGTAGCCACGGTGATCGCTTTTGGACTTTTAAATAAGCGTTGGTTTTCATTAAATTTCCTTTAATTATTATTTATTTTTGGGTTGTAATAAGGCCATTTTAACTTTCCTTTTATTTCTTTTCGGGATTATTTTATTTTTAATAACTTTAAACCTGGTTGATAATTATTCAAATGGGCTAGACTTAGGACGTGTTTTCAAAACAATACTTGATTTCAAAATATCTCAATGCCATGATTAATCGATTTATCAAAGACGTTCGCTTAAACAAATTTAAACTCGGTATAACAAAGTGTGGTTATGGTTGTGGGCATGTCTAGGATTGGATCCAATCAAAGAGTTTGGTATTTAAGCAGCCTTCATGGCTCACCTCCTTTGTCTCGGATACCTACCTGGTGCCCAGCTTCCATACACTTTGTTAACTCACAAAAGTCATTTTTTTTAAAAGCACTAAAACGAAACATGGATTTTTAACTTCAATGTGGCACGTCAGATTCGGCCATAACGTCTGGGTCGAGTTTGGGGTGTTACATCTTTCCTTCTAACATCTCTTTCTTTCTATCGTTTGCTAATAGGGGAATCATTGTTACACTTCGCCTCTATCATTCTCTGTACTTTTGGCTTTGTGTAGGTGTGGCCGATTGTTCTGTCCCTCTAATCTGGATTTGATTTTTTGGTAAGTGGCTTTTCGTCTAGTACAAACTGTTCAATTGTTGATGGTTGATAAGTGATGTTTGGAATGCAGGTAACCCTTAAGGCCTATTGTTTGGTTTCTTCCAAATGGATTCAGCGAGTAAGCCATAATCGGCTGATCTATTCAAGTGAGGGGTATGTTTTTGGGCAAGTTATTTTGGTGAGGCTTTTGGATAGGTCGATTGGTTTGTGATTAACTGAATCTTATGAATTAATGTAGGTTGGAGTACTCGTGGACTTTTCACATGTTTTCGTGAATAGGTGTGCAACCACACTGCTTAAAACGTAGATTGGAAAAAGCCAAAAAAGTAAACCATTAACGTTACACAAGCGTATGCTCACTCGTGTAGTAGTCTGAACGCGTAAAATGTGAGCATTTGATTGTAATGGCCACCATGAGCGATTTCATGGGCTTAGGCCGTTTTGGGCAACGTTGGGCCGAAATGGTTCGTGTGGGTTTCTTGGGCTTGTGGGCCCCACAGAGGTTTGGCCAGGCTATGTAGTTCACACGGCTAAGGTCATTTTTGGGCTTATTTGGCCACACGAGCATGTGGGCCCACATGAGCCGCATTATGGGCTTTGGGCCCATTTTGACTGTTTGACTGTTAAGGTTGCACGGGTCAGCCGAGACGACTGTGGACCTACTGGTGGGTCGGTAAGTATACCTAAACCCCAATTTGATGAAATGACCGTTATACCCTCATGAGGTAAATGACTGACATACCCCTAGGATATGTATGGCTGTATTCGAGCATGACATTTTGCATACACATATGATATTATGACATGACATGTTGCATGGGGGTGGGTTTGATATATTTAGAGGAAGTGTATTGTACTGGCAGATCTGCTGCAAATACTGTTTAGTGCCACAATCGGTGCTATATTTTAGAGTGTAGGAATGGGTGGGTCGAGTTTATCCTCACATAGAGTGTAGGGCTAGACAGAGTGGAGTGTAGAGGATGGATTGGTAGGACTTCTGATTGCATTTCTGTTACTGTTACTGTAATTGGCTAAGGCCCACACTGATACTAATACTGTAAAGGGTTATGGCCCTAACTAATCTGAATTGTCACTGAAACGGGCTTAGGCCCAAACTGTATTTGCCTACTATTTGACTGATTATTGTAAAGGGATTACACACCGAGTTTTTATAAACTCACCCTTCTGCTTTCCTATGTAGGTAATCCTTAGGCGGATCGGTGCTGCGAGGGACTCGATGAAGGCCACACAACTGCTCTTGCTTCTGTTTTAAACTTTTAATCTTTAAGCCATTTAATTTGGGGTCTTTGTTATGTAATAAGGCCTTTTTAAAGTTTTACTTTTGATTTGGGTTTTATTTATCTTGGATCATGTCCGTTAGAAGTAGGTCGCAATTTTTCATAAGATTAAATGCTTTCAAAACACCACGCCATTGCAATATACTTTAAAAGCTTTCGCAGGCAAACATTGTTTTTAAAGTGCAATAACAATCTAAAATGATTAAACTTTATTCTAAACCCACTTGAGTTTTTAACAACGAACAAGATTCCATAAAGTTTTGTAAAAGATCACTACGAGGGTTTTATATAGTACGGATTTTTCAACAGAACGATGCTTTTCAAAACACATTTCAATGTGGCATCGTAGATTCGGCCATAATGTCTAGGACAGGTTTGAAATGTTACATTTAGTGGTATCAGAGCCAAGTTGCAAAACTCGACTATGAATTTGGGTTTTTCTAAAAACATAAAATTTCTAAAAAAAACTGTTTCAAATGGATGGAAAGTATTTTGAAGTGTTATTTCTAAATGTGTGGTCTATCGAGTCTCGGACGCTGATTCTGTAAATTCTCTAAAATTACTATCTGCTTAAATTAAAATATTGAGACTAGTGTAGGCAATAGACTGCACCGAAATACTCTGTTTAGGTTAACCTAAAATTTAGTAAGACTACAATCTGCAAAACAAAACTCTGAATTACTGATAATATTTTCCATAACATATCTTGTAATAAACACTAGAACTGTAAACTGATGCATAAGATTTATAACTCAGATAATACGCAAACCGATAATAAGCACTAGTGGTACTCATGAAAGGGGTACAAGAGGCCGCGACAGAGGCCGTGGTGCTCGGGCTGGATCATCGGCATCGAGCCACATGCCTAACAATGAAGCTAGGGAGGCACCAGCTTCACCTATAATTGAGACTGGGTCACACGATCGTGCAGCTGGGGAGGAAGCACTGTCCCAAGCTATGTTGCAAATTTTGGAAAGGGTCGCTGGGCCTAATACTGGTAATGTGGGCCGTAGGTCAGTTGCAGAATGACTCCGGTAGAATGGGGATAAGATTTTTAGGGGTATCATTGGAGTTGCCCCTAATGTGGCTGAGTATTGGATTGAGGCCACAGAGAGGATCATGGATGACCTCAACTGCACCCTAGGGTAGAAATTAAAAGGTGCAGTGTTGTTGCTATGAGATGAAGCTTATCAGTGGTGGCTTACAGTGAAAGAGGGTATTCAGCCCGGGCGCCAGTTATGTGGATGGCTGGAGGAGGGAGTTTCTAAATTTGACTCAGGGGGATAAATCAGTAGCTGAATATGAGTCTAAGTTTTTGCGACTTAGCCACTATGCACATGGGATGGTGGCAACTGAAGATGAGCACTGTGTTCGATTTGAGAATGGCCTCAAAGATAGTTTAAGGATTTTGATAGCTCCACAGAGGGAGTGAGATTTTTCTATTTTGGTGGATAAAGTGAAGATCACTGAAGATGTGAAGCGCGCTAATCACCAAAATCATGAGAAAGAGAAGGGTAAAAATAAGAGAGATTTAGAGCCCTTAAGTTCATTTCTGAGGACTAAGAAAAAGGCCAGAGTTGATGGGCCGATCAGACTTAGGCCCTCTGTTGCTGTTACTGGACCACAACTTTGTGCTAATTGTGGGAGACACTATCAGGGAGAATGTTGGAAAAGGATTGGGGCATGTTTGAGGTGCAGATCTTTGGAGCAACGTATCAGAGATTGTCTATGGAGGCCTAATCAGATGCAAGCTACTGGTATGGTACTACTCAGCCACTAAGAGGTGTTCACCAGCCACCGAGAGGCCGTGGTTAGGCCAGAGGTGGAAATGGTGTGGGTCATCGTTGTGGAGCACCGGGCAGAGGTACTGGTCTTACTGAGTTGAGACAGTCAGCACTGGTGTATGCTGCATGCTGCCGAGAGGACAGAGATGCCCCAGATGTTATTACGGGTACGTTCTTTAACCATAATGTAGCTTATACTGCATTGAATGATATTGGGTCTACGCATTCTTATATGGCATGCACTGTGTCTGAGACTTTGGGTATAAGGGTTGAAAACACTACGAGTAAGGTTACTGTGTTGAGTCCATTAGGTCAGTCAGTGAGAGTGAATAAACTGTTTAAGGATGTACTTTGGAGGTTCAAAGAAGGATCTTTTTGGTGGATTTAATGGAACTCCCTTTTAGAGAATTTGACTTGATACTGGGCACGAACTGGCTGATCGTGTAACACCCCTTACCTATGTTCTAAGCCGGAACAATGTACAGAATATTACAGATCACGAAAACATGAATTCACACATTTATCTGATCTTACGTAATTAATTCCTCTAGCTTGAACAAAAATAGATAAAATTAACAGATATACATAAGTACAAGTAAATTATCAAATTTTGAAAAGTAATATTTTAAAACAAATTAATTATGACACATAACAAAATGATTTAGCCCTCTATACATGCCATAAATCCAAAATAGTGTTTACAAAATACCAAAAAGTATTGATAGTGTGGATGGGTCTCCGACGATCTCCAAATCTCGAGCTGGCTTAGTAATTCTATAAGAAAAGAAAAAGAAAAGAAGGTAAGCATATAACTTAGTAAGTAAGTACGAAATTGATATTCAATTTATCAAAGTAAAACAATCATACTAGTATATAATCACATATTCAGGACAGGCTATTTTCTGAAGTCCCGGTTAAAACAAAATTATATCTTGAGCTACAAAACTTGAAATCCAATTTCATAAATTTTCCCTAAAACTAGACTCATATTTCTACTTACTAATTTTTTTATAGAATTTTTGGTCTGTTCAATTAGTACAGTTTATTAGTTAAATTCTCCCCTGTTTTAGGGTTTGACTACTCTGACCCCTGTGCACTACAAACCAAATTTCTCCCTGTAAAGAATTCCAACGACCATGCTGTTTGTTTCCCTTAAAAATAAACTCAATAAGGAATCCATGCATGTAAAGTATGACTCTTAATAAGTTTTTTACAATTGATGGTGAATTTCTAAAGTCAGAACAGGGGATCTCAAATTCATTCAGACTCTGTTTCACAAGAATTCAAATATCACACAATATAGAATTCTTTTGCTTCCCCCATTTCTTTTATGTGAAAATAGACTCATAAGCTTTATTTTCATATATCATTTCCATTTTTATTCAACTTCCATGATTTTTGGTAAATTTTTAAAATTATGTAACTGCTGTTTTCCAACACTGTTTTATTTCTAACATTCACTCTTGCATAATCTCACCTAGTCCTTTTTGTTATACCAGAATTCACTCAATTATCGAGCACATAGCTCCTAACTTTTCATAAACATAAATTTGCACGTATTCACCTTATATTAACTTTCACATATTACCACTTTATCGATTCTCGCCGTTGAACTCAACAGAAAAATAACAAATATACCATTGTTTACACATATTTCCCTTTTCCACACTTATAGCCGAAGCTATCTGACACGCATAGTAGCCTACCCTTAGTACTATTCATGCAACCAACAATCCGGTACATGTAGTAGCCTGCACTTAGTACTACACACGTGACCTCACCATCTGATACACGTAGTAGCCTGCACTTAGTACTACACATGTGACTTAATAGTATGGTACACGTAGTAGCCTGCACTTAGTACTACACACATGTATTCATAATGGATCATTCGTATTGTTCCTGTTCCGAGGGTTCAACCGGAAAATCTTTCCTTTTTCACCGTTAACACCTATTCATAATCTAACTAAATTTGCAAGTTTCCATCATTTAATCATTCTATGGACAGTCACCAATTCATATGATAACAACATAAAATAACATAACAAAATCGATAAATTATTCATGTACAAACTTACCTCGGTGCAAACTTTAGAAATGTTATAATTTAGTCCGAAAGCTTTTCTTTTCCCCGGTCATGATCGATTCCACGTCTTTCTTTATCTATAACAACACATTTAGCTCATTTAACACTCACAGTATTTATTTCAATCCAAAAAATCACATTATGGAAAAATTACGTTTTTGCCCCCTAACTTTTACAAAATTACGATTTTTCCCTTAGGCTCGAAATTTTAATTTCAGCCCTTGTTCTTATGTTTTATGACATGCTAAACATTTTTATCTTCTATGGAAACATCAAATTCTCACTCTAACATGTACTTATAAACATTAGGTATTTTTACCGATTAAGCCATTTTACTCGTTTTCACTCAAAACCGAGTAGCACAAGTTGTCTAACATAATTTAAAACCTCATATTCTATCATAAAACACCAAAATACACAAATTTCACCTACGGGTATTTTTCCAAATATGAACCCTAGGTTGAATTATTGCTAACATAAGCTAAATCGTGCTGTTAGGATTTCAAAAACATAAAAATCATTAAAAACGGGGCTTGAAATCACTTACTATGAAGCTTGAAAATTGAAGAAACCCTAGATATGGAGGAACGCAAAATTTGGCAGCAACTAAATGAGAAGATGACCATTTTTCTGTTATTTTTCCCATTTTATTTCATTTAATATACAAATGACCAAAATGCCCTTACTACTAAACTTTCCAAAAATTCCATCCATGTCCAATTTTTGTCCATAAACATAGAAATTGGTAAAATTTCTATTTAAGACTCCCAATTAATATTCCAAAGCAATTTCATACTAAAAACTTCTAGAACACAAGTTTTGCAAATTATTCGATTTAGTCCCTAATCTCAACTTAAGCGCTTAATGCATAGAATTTCATCACGAAATCTTCTCTCAATCATGAAATCATATCATAAACCTTAAAATAATTATAAAGAAATTATTTCTATCTCAAATTTTTGGTCACGAAACTACTATTCTGATTAGGCCCTAATTCGGTTTGTCATAATTCTCCCCCCTTTAGGGATTTTCGTCCCCGAAAATCTTACCGGTAAAGATGATCGGGTACTATTTCCTCATAGCTTCCTCAGATTCCCATGTAGCCTCTTCTGTGACATCCCTAAATTGACCCTAGCCGGAAAGTGGTTTCGGGACCACTAAACCGAGTCATAAGAATAATTAACCATCATAATTGATGCTCATTATATGTATACATGCATGTGTGAAAAATTTCATGTTTGGATTTTGTTAATTGTAAGTGAATTTTTATCAAATAGGACTTATGTGAGAAAATTTAGAAATGTGCTAGGCAAATGTAAGGTGGCCTATTAATACATGTGGGAAGGTGTTGTCCTTGCATGTCAAATTAGCCAAAATGAAGCAAGATGGCCGGCCATGCTATGGGTGGAAACATGTCTCCAACATGTTAGACTAGTGATGCATGTAGGAAACAATAAAATAAGAAAGTTAGCATTAAAGAAATGGAAAAAAGAAAATGATGATAACAAAAAAAGAGAGTGTGGATGCTTTCCCCCTTGCCGTACATGAGAGAAACAAAAGCAAAGAAAGAAAGAAAAAAAGAGTTTTGTTGCTCATCCTTGGTGTCTTGGCCGAATAGAAGAGGGGAAATTGATAAAAGGAAGAAAGGAGAAATTTGGTTATGTTTTGTTCTTCTTGTCATGAACTAAAGGAAGAGAAAAAGGGGGGAGAAGAAGCTAGGTATTCGGTCTTCTACTTGTTTGATTGAGGTAAGTTTTAAGTAAATTCTTTGAGATTTCATAAAAAAATTTAGTTGATGGATAGGTTTTTGATTGAGCCCATGTGTGTATTTAGATCCTTGTGGTGATTTGGCCATTCGACTAAGGTAGGAAACTTAGAAGATGATTTCTATTCCTTGTGTTTTGTGAGTAGGGAGCTTAGATTAAAGTTGAATAAGGGGAATATGAGTATTGAGGATTTTGGTAATATGGAAATTCGGCTATGAGAGTGTGCATGTGGTCACTTGCCGAATGTGGGTGTTAAGGTTAGTAGGTTGGCCTAATTCTTGCATTAGGAACTCATGAACTTGATTTAAATACTTTAAATTTATGGTAGTTAAATGGAATTGAAAGGATCTATTCGACCATAGTAGCTATTGAGGGTTTAAGTTTGTGATTCGTGTTAAATTTGATGATAGGAAGAAAAATTGGCTTGTGTATGTGTAGTTGCCGAATGTGAATTTGGGTAACCTTTCTTGTAACATTAGCATTTTAAAAGTGGCTAATAGGGATTTTAATGAAAATTATGCCAAGGCCGAATGTATCATGAAATGAATAAAATGCTACATTGTGCTTATATGTATATTCGCCAAGGAAGCATGATATGAAGCTTGATAAGCTTGAAAGACGAATGACCGAATTAGCTATAGGTCATGTAAGGATTAATTTTATGCATACGTGAGTGTGTGGCATTAGTAGTTAATGGTATTCGCATTATTTTAACTAAGAATTTAAAATGAATGTTTGAAAGTTAAATAGGTCACCCGAGTGACCGAATGTGTTAAAAGCAAAATATGGTTGTCGTATGTGTGTGTTTGATTGAGAAGTAAATTTGTTTGATTGAGCTCAAGAACTCAAAGGATCAAAGTTGGACAAGGGAAAGACAAAGTAATTGAATAGCCGTTGAAGGCGATGCGATAACATCCGAGGTAAGTCATAAAGCATATATTTGGCATTGATTTAAATGATCATAATATATATGCAATTGTGTTTAATGAATTGATGTGTAAGTGGAAATGTATGTGTATGGAATGATGCCATCGTTGAATGTATAAAGGTAGTAAAATGCATAACGTATTGGTCTTGGCACTAAGTGTGCGGGTATAAATGGACACGGTGACAAGATTGGCACTAAGTGTGCGGGTTTAAAATTTGTACAGCACTAAGTGTGCGAATTTGATTATATAGCACTATGTGTGCGAGCTGATTATATAGCACTAAGTGTGCGGACTTATTATATGCTTTTGCATCACTATTGGCACTGAGTGTGCGATATTATCGAGTTGATCACGGACAGCGGATCGGGTAAGTACCTCGAGCTCATGACGAATAGAGAATACGTTCATGCTTGGGGTTGAATTCGGTAAGCCTTAAATCTATGTGATGATTGAAATTGTATGGTTGTGCTGGAAATTGAGTTAATGTGTAAAAATGCTTCGATTATCTTGTTGTGTAGAATATGAAATGTGGATGTATGAATTGGTACGAGATTGGACCGAAAGGTTCGAGGTATTATGGTATGGATTCGATATGGACGAGTACCTAGTTTCATTTGTTGTACATGTAGTAGTAATTTTATCAGTGGATTGACGAATGCTTATGACTTACTGAGTTGTAAACTCACTCAGTGTTTTCTTGTCACCCATTTTAGGTCACTGGGACTCGTCTTGTTGTGTGCTCGGAACCGTCGTTGAAGTCATCACACCGGCTGAAATCTTGTGGTATTACTTTTTTTGTTGTTGAAGAACATTTGGCATGTATAGGCTATTATATTTTGTCGATTTGTGGGATTGTAAACTTTAAGCCATGTGAAAATGGCCTATGTGGTCGTCGAGTGGGATGCTAGAACCTATAGCCACGAGTCTTAGAAACTCAAATTTTGTTAAGGTGGCCATAATTTGTGTCATGTATGATGGATGATTAAGGCCAAGGAAAAATTCATGAAATTTGCATAGTCTACTGCAGTAACTGTTGCGGACAGCAGCAGTGAGATGAGATTGAAAAATCACTAAAAATAGTAGAAGTAGAATTAAATAGTGAGTAAATTATGGAACTGAACCTTGATGAACCTATTTTTATATGGACGAAACGAAACGACCATATGAGCAGTATATCGGGAATTATTAAAGTTCTCGTGAGACAGGGCCAGAACGATTTCTGGGTCCCCTGTCGCGACTTTGAAAATTTACCATAAATTATCCAGAAAGAATTTGGAGTCATGCCTTATATGTACAGATTCCATTTTGAGTCTAGTTTCATTAGAAACAAACGTCACCAGTATTAAAGCCCTGTACAGAAAGATATTCAAGTTGTAACGCGCGGAGGTCAGAGTAGTCGATCCCTGTAACATGGGTGACTTTAACTAATAAACTGTACCAATTGGCCCAACCAAAATTCTAAAAATAAATCCATGGATGGGTATATGAGTCTAAATTCAGGAAAATTTACGAAACCAGTTTCCGAGTTTTGGAACTCGAGATATGATTTTTAAGGCGACGGTGACGCAGTTTTCCAGCCTGTCCAGAAATGCCAAATTGGTCGGCACTTTAAGAGGATTTGTCTCGTTAACCCCTCGTGTCCGACACCGGCGTCGGTCACGAGTTAGGGGTGTTACAATTCTATTGGTATCAGAGCTATGGTTTAGTCGGTTCTAGGACTACCATAGCGTGTGAGTCTAGCTATACATGCCAAATTGATAGTGCTTAATAATGTGATGACTTGACGGTTGAAATTTTTGTTTTAATTAGCGATGGAACCCGGGTAGAGAGACCCTTGGCGGATGACGTTGAAAGTGTAGCGGCTGCTCTGCGCAAGGGACACACTGTTGAGCCTCGGTCATCCGCGAATAATCAAAATGAAGGCGAAACAAGCCTTCTTCACTATGATGAATGAGTGGGTCGCATAATATGCCCGAACCAACCCGGCTGTCCAACCATTCCCGAATTTAAACACTCCACCCCAAGAGCCCGCAATGCCTCCGATTCTCGATCTGTGAGGCTGAGTAAACCACCTGTGGACTTGATTAGGAAGCGTGGGGCCGAGGAGTTCAAGGCCATAGTTCCGATGATGCCGAAAAGGCCGAGTTACGCTCGATAACACCATTAGAGTGTTAGATGAGCTATCATGCACACCCGACGAATGTCTTAAGTGTGCTATATCCTTGTTCTTGAGACTCACTTACTATTGGTGGAGGACTTTAATTTCCATAGTCCCAAATGAACGAGTTACTTGGGATTTCTTCCAATCTGAATTTCGAAAGAAATACATTAGTCAACGATTCATCGATCGAAGCGTAAGGAATTCTTGGAACTCAAGCAAGGCCGGATGATCAGATCGAATCGAACATGAGTTCGTAAGACTTAGTCGGTATGCTCGGAGTGTGTGGCTGATGAGGTTGCGATGTGCAAAAGATTTGAAGAAGGATTGAATGAAGAGTTAAAGTTACTAGTGGGAATTTTGGAGATAAAGGAGTTCGTGACACTAGTCGAACGAGCACGCAAGGCGGAAGAACTTGGGAAGGAGAAGAAGAAGGCTGAATTTGAAGCAAGAGATTACCGTAAAAGATCGACGAGTAAAGCTCCGTTCTCGGCTGTAAAGAGGTTCGGGAGGACACCAAGAAGTCGAGGACGATCGGGAATTTCCATTAGAACCCGACCAGCGACGGACTCTCGAGCTACTTCAGTAGCTAGTGTGGGCAATAATCGTCAAGAGAGACTGAATGCCCCAATGTGGAAGACGACACCTAGGTGAATGTTGGGGTAAGTCTGTTAATAGGGCCTGTTATGGATGCGGTTGAAGGACCACTTCATTAGGGATTGCACGAGCTAGATGAGAAGAATAAGATGCAAGGTGCGAGATCTAGTGGGGCGACGACTAGAGGTAGACCCCAGGGTTTCAGGAGGTAGGGGCGGTAATCGAGAGGGAGCCACCGACACGGCTGTTCGATCCGAGACCCGAGCTCTGCTAGAGCATATGCCATCCAGCACGAGAGGAGGCATCCTCCTGACGTTATCTTTGGTACTTTTACTCTCTTTGATACTAGTGTGATTGCATTGATTGACCGGCTCTACTCATTCATATGTATGTGAAACTTTAGCATCCAAGAAGACTCTACTGTTGAGTCTCTCGAGTTCGTAATTCGAGTGTCAAACCCTTTGGGTCAATACGTACTCGTTGATAAAGTGTGCAAGAGATGCCCCTAATAATTCGAGAATCTGTTTTTCCGCCGATCGATGCTTTTACCATTTAATGAATTCGATGTTATTCTTGGTATGGATTGGTGACCGTACATGATGCAATGGTGGATCGCAAAAGGAAAACCATTGATTTGAGGAGTACAAATAATGAGGTAATCCGAGTCGAGTCATCGATTTAAAAGGAGCGCCAATGATAATATCTTCTATGACCGCTCGGAGGTATGTGAAAAGGGTGTGAAACATACCTTGCGTATGTGTTTGGAAGTAAAGAGACGGAAAGGAAACTCGAATCGGTACCAGTGGTTTGTGAGTATTCAGATGTTTTTCCGAGGAGTTACCGGATTGCCACCGGTTCGAGAAGTGGAATTCGCATCGAAGTTGTACCGGTACTACGCCGATTTCAATAGCCCCGTCGTATGGCATTAACGGAATTAAAGGAATTGAAGGTTCAATTGCAAGAAGCGACGGATAGAGGTTTCGCTCGACCGAGTTTTTCTCCATGGCGCTTTTGTATTGTTTGTGAAGAAGAAGGACGGAACCATGAGGTTGTGCATCGACTATCGTCAACTCAATAAAGTGACGATAAAGAATAAATATCCATTGCCACGAATTGACGATTTGTTTGATCAATTAAAGGGAGCCTCGGTGTTTTCAAAGATAGATTTGAGGTCGGGTACTATCGGTTGAGGGTCCGAGAATCGGACATACCCAAAACCGCTTTTAGAACGAGGTATGGTCACTACGAATTCTTGGTGATGCCGTTTGGGCTCACTAATGCCCTGCGGTGTTTATGGATTTAATGAATAGAATTTTCAGGCCATACTTGGATCGGTTCGTAGTTGTATTTATCGATGACATTTTGGTCTATTCGAGAGATGAAACCGAGCATCTTTGAACACCGAGGCTAGTGTTGCAAATCTTACGAGATAAGCGATTATCACGCAAAGTTCAATAAATGTAAATTTTGGTTGAAAGAGGTTAGCTTTTTGGGGCACGTGGTGTCGCATCGGTGTCGAGGTGGACCCGAACAAAATTCGCCATAGTCGATTGGAAACCACCAAGGAATGTTACCGAAGTTAGGAGCTTTTGGGGCTTGCGGTTATTACCGACGATTTGTAAAAGGTTTCTCGACAATAGCCACGCCAATGACAAAGCTACTCCAAAAGGATGTTAAGTTTGAATGGACGGAGAAATGTCGAAAAGTTTCGATCAACTGAAAGCTTATTTGGTGAAGCCCCAATTCTAGTGCAACCCGAATCGGGCAAAGAGTTTGTCATTTATAGTGACGCATCCCTACTTGGGTTGGGTTGCGTATTGATGCAAGAAGGGCGAGTTGTGGCCTATGCGTCGAGGCAACTAAAGCCACATGAGAAAAATTATCCGACCCATGATCTCGAATTGGCTGCCATCGTATTCGCCTTAAAGATATGGCGACATTACTTATTTGGTGAGAAGTGCCATGTGTATTCGGATCACAAAAGTCTCAAATATTTGATGACCCAAAGAGACTTGAACTGCGACAAAGCGATGGCTCGAGTTGTTAAAGGATTATGAGCTCGTCATTGATTATCACCCGGGAAGGGCTAATGTGGTTGCGGATGCCTTAAGCCGGAAATCACTATTTGCTTTGCGAGCGATGAATGTACACTTGTCTATTCTACCCGACAATGTGTTAGTAGCCGAATTGAAGGCCAAACCATTGTTGGCTCATCAAATTCGGGAAGCTCAGAAAGTTGATGAGGAGTTGCTTGCAAAACGGGCTGAGTGTGTTCTGAACAAGGAATCAGAGTTTCAAATTGATGATGACGATTGTTTGAGGTTCAGAAGTCGTCTGTGTGTTCCAAAGAATTCGGAACTTATTTCGATAATTCTAAATGAAGCCCATTGTAGTCGAATGTCAATCCACCCGGGTAGTACTAAAATGTACAATGACCTGAAACGCCAATTTTGGTGGCCCGGTATGAAACGAGACATTTCTGAATTTGTTTCAAGGTGTCTGATATGTCAACAAGTGAAAGCGGAACATCAAGTGCCATCGGGATTACTTCACCGATCATGATACCCGAATGGAAATGGGATCGAGTCACAATGGACTTTGTATCCGGACTGCCATTGTCAGTGAGTAAGAAGGATGCGATTTGGGTCGTTGTCGATAGACTAACTAAGTCGGCTCACTTTATCCCCGTACGTACGGATTTTTCAATGGACAAATTAGCGGAATTGTACGTTTCTCAGTTGTGAGATTACACGGGTGCCTATTTCTATCGTGTCGGATAGAGACCCAAGATTTACGTCGCGATTTTGGAAGAAATTGCAAGATGCTTTGGGTACCAAGCTGCATTTTAGCACCGCTTTTCATCCCCAAACCGATGGTCAATCCGAACGGATAATTCAAATACTCGAGGATATGTTGAGATGTTGCATCCTTGAGTTTAGTGGTTCATGGGAACGGTATTTACCTTTGATTGAATTCGCCTACAACAATAGCTTTCAATCAAGTATTAAGATGGCGCCTTACGAGGCTTTATACGGTCGTAAATGCCGTACCCCATTATTCTGGTGAACTTAGTGAAGGTAAATTCTTGAGGTTGATTTGGTTAAGGATGCCGAGCAAAAAGTTCGAGTAATTCGTGAAAGTTTGAAAGTCGCCGGATCGCCAAAAGTCGTATGCGGATTTGAAAAGAAAAGATATTGAATATCGGGTTGGAGACAAGGTCTTTCTCAAAGTTTCACCTTGGAAGAAGGTGCTTAGATTTGGTCGTAAGGGCAAATTGAGTCCGAGGTTTATCGGGCCATATGAAGTATCCGAACGAGTTGGGCGATCGCATATCGATTAATTTTGCCCCCGAGCTCGAAAGGATTCACAACGTTTTCATGTCTCGATGCTTGACGATATAGGTCTGATCCATCGCACGTAATTGCTCCATCCGAGATTGAGATTCACCTAATTTGAGCTATGAAGAGGAACCGGTTCGCATTATGATGCGTGAAGTAAAAGAGTTACGCAATAAGAAAATCCCGTTAGTGAAGGTGTTGTGGCATAAACACGGAATTGAAGAAGCCACTTGGGAACTTGAGGACTCTATGAAAGAGCGATACCGAGCCTATTTACGGTAAGATTTTGGGGACGAAAATTTCTTAAGTGGGGAGAGTTGTGACATCCTAAATTGACCCTAGCCGGAAAGTGGTTTCGGGACCACTAAACCGAGTCATAAGAATAATTAACCATCATAATTGATGCTCATTATATGTATACATGCATGTGTGAAAAATTTCATGTTTGGATTTTGTTAATTGTAAGTGAATTTTTATCAAATAGGACTTATGTGAGAAAATTTAGAAATGTGCTAGGCAAATGTAAGGTGGCCTATTAATACATGTGGGAAGGTGTTGTCCTTGCATGTCAAATTAGCCAAAATGAAGCAAGATGGCCGGCCATGCTATGGGTGGAAACATGTCTCCAACATGTTAGACTAGTGATGCATGTAGGAAACAATAAAATAAGAAAGTTAGCATTAAAGAAATGGAAAAAAGAAAATGATGATAACAAAAAAAGAGAGTGTGGATGCTTTCCCCCCTTGCAGTACATGAGAGAAACAAAAGCAAAGAAAGAAAGAAAAAAAAAAGAGTTTTGTTGCTCATCCTTGGTGTCTTGGCGAATAGAAGAGGGGAAATTGATAAAAGGAAGAAAGGAGAAATTTGGTTATGTTTTGTTCTTCTTGTCATGAACTAAAGGAAGAGAAAAAGGGGGGAGAAGAAGCTAGGTATTCGGTCTTCTACTTGTTTGATTGAGGTAAGTTTTAAGTAAATTCTTTGAGATTTCATAAAAAATTTAGTTGATGGATAGGTCTTTGATTGAGCCCATGTGTGTATTTAGATCCTTGTGGTGATTTGGCCATTCGACTAAGGTAGGAAACTTAGAAGATGATTTCTATTCCTTGTGTTTTGTGAGTAGGGAGCTTAGATTAAAGTTGAATAAGGGGAATATGAGTATTGAGGATTTTGGTAATATGGAAATTCGGCTATGAGAGTGTGCATGTGGTCACTTGCGAATGTGGGTGTTAAGGTTAGTAGGTTGGCCTAATTCTTGCATTAGGAACTCATGAACTTGATTTAAATACTTTAAATTTATGGTAGTTAAATGGAATTGAAAGGATCTATTCGACCATAGTAGCTATTGAGGGTTTAAGTTTGTGATTCGTGTTAAATTTGATGATAGGAAGAAAAATTGGCTTGTGTATGTGTAGTTGCCGAATGTGAATTTGGGTAACCTTTCTTGTAACATTAGCATTTTAAAAGTGGCTAATAGGGATTTTTAATGAAAATTATGCCAAGGCGAATGTATCATGAAATGAATAAAATGCTACATTGTGCTTATATGTATATTCGCCAAGGAAGCATGATATGAAGCTTGATAAGCTTGAAAGACGAATGACCGAATTAGCTATAGGTCATGTAAGGATTAATTTTATGCATACGTGAGTGTGTGGCATTAGTAGTTAATGGTATTCGGCATTATTTTAACTAAGAATTTAAAATGAATGTTTGAAAGTTAAATAGGTCACCCGAGTGACCGAATGTGTTAAAAGCAAAATATGGTTGTCGTATGTGTGTGTTTGATTGAGAAGTAAATTTGTTTGATTGAGCTCAAGAACTCAAAGGATCAAAGTTGGACAAGGGGAAAGACAAAGTAATTGAATAGCCGTTGAAGACGTGCGATAACATCCGAGGTAAGTCATAAAGCATATATTTGGCATTGATTTAAATGATCATAATATATATGCAATTGTGTTTAATGAATTGATGTGTAAGTGGAAATGTATGTGTATGGAATGATGCCATCGTTGAATGTATAAAGGTAGTAAAATGCATAACGTATTGGTCTTGGCACTAAGTGTGCGGGTATAAATGGACACGGTGACAAGATTGGCACTAAGTGTGCGGGTTTAAAATTTGTACAGCACTAAGTGTGCGAATTTGATTATATAGCACTATGTGTGCGAGCTGATTATATAGCACTAAGTGTGCGGACTTATTATATGCTTTTGCATCACTATTGGCACTGAGTGTGCGATATTATCGAGTTGATCACGGACAGCGGATCGGGTAAGTACCTCGAGCTCATGACGAATAGAGAATACGTTCATGCTTGGGGTTGAATTGGTAAGCCTTAAATCTATGTGATGATTGAAATTGTATGGTTGTGCTGGAAATTGAGTTAATGTGTAAAAATGCTTGATTATCTTGTTGTGTAGAATATGAAATGTGGATGTATGAATTGGTACGAGATTGGACCGAAAGGTTCGAGGTATTATGGTATGGATTCGATATGGACGAGTACCTAGTTTCATTTGTTGTACATGTAGTAGTAATTTTATCGAGTGGATTGACGAATGCTTATGACTTACTGAGTTGTAAACTCACTCAGTGTTTTCTTGTCACCCATTTTAGGTCCTTGGGACTCGTCTTGTTGTGTGCTCGGAACCGTCGTTGAAGTCATCACACCGGCTGAAATCTTGTGGTATTACTTTTTTTGTTGTTGAAGAACATTTGGCATGTATAGGCTATTATATTTTGTCGATTTGTGGGATTGTAAACTTTAAGCCATGTGAAAATGGCCTATGTGGTCGTCGAGTGGGATGCTAGAACCTATAGCCACGAGTCTTAGAAACTCAAATTTTGTTAAGGTGGCCATAATTTGTGTCATGTATGATGGATGATTAAGGCCAAGGAAAAATTCATGAAATTTGCATAGTCTACTGCAGTAACTGTTGCGGACAGCAGCAGTGAGATGAGATTGAAAAATCACTAAAAATAGTAGAAGTAGAATTAAATAGTGAGTAAATTATGGAACTGAACCTTGATGAACCTATTTTTATATGGACGAAACGAAACGACCATATGAGCAGTATATCGGGAATTATTAAAGTTCTCGTGAGACAGGGCCAGAACGATTTCTGGGTCCCCTGTCGCGACTTTGAAAATTTACCATAAATTATCCAGAAAGAATTTGGAGTCATGCCTTATATGTACAGATTCCATTTTGAGTCTAGTTTCATTAGAAACAAACGTCACCAGTATTAAAGCCCTGTACAGAAAGATATTCAAGTTGTAACGCGCGGAGGTCAGAGTAGTCGATCCCTGTAACATGGGTGACTTTAACTAATAAACTGTACCAATTGGCCCAACCAAAAATTCTAAAAATAAATCCATGGATGGGTATATGAGTCTAAATTCAGGGAAAATTTACGAAACCAGTTTCCGAGTTTTGGAACTCGAGATATGATTTTTAAGGCGACGGTGACGCAGTTTTCCAGCCTGTCCAGAAATGCCAAATTGGTCGGCACTTTAAGAGGATTTGTCTCGTTAACCCCTCGTGTCCGACACCGGCGTCGGTCACGAGTTAGGGGTGTTACATCTTCTATTCTATGTCTGTACCACAATAATTTCACTAAGGCTATACTTTTATTTCTCAACTGTTTAATTTCCCGAGCCAAAATCTTTATTGGTTCCTCCTCATAGGTCATATCCTGTAATATCCTGATTTTGGGCCTATTCGGAATAGCGGTTTCGTGACCACAAAATCAGAGATAGAAATAATTATTTTATGATTATTTTGAGGTCTATGATATGATTGCATGATTGTGTGAAAATTTCGTGAAGAAATTTTATGCATAAAGTGCTTAAATTGAAATTAGAGACTAAATCGAATAATTTGTAAAACTTGCATTCTAGAAGTTTCTAGTATGAAATTGTTTTGAAATATTAATTAGGAGGTCTTAAATAGAAATTTTACCAATTTCTAAGTCTATGGACAAAAATTGGACATGGATGGAATTTTTGGAAAGTTTAGTAGTAAGGGCATTTTGGTCATTTAGGGGTAAAATGAATTAAAATACAAAATTAAAAGCCAATTTTGCTCATCTTCAACCCCATGGCCGAATATAGCAAGGAGAAACCATGGCTAGGGTTTTTCAAGCCTCCAAGCTCGATTGTAAGTCCGTTCTAGCCTCGTTTTTAATGATTTTTACGTTTTTGGAATCCCGGTAGCTCGATTAAGCTTATGCTAGCAATAATTCAACCTAGGGTTCATATTTGGAAAAATACCCATAGGTGAAATTTGTGTATTTTGGTGTTTTATGATAGAATATGAGGTTTTAAATTATGTTAGACAACTTGTACTACACGGTTTTAAGTGAAAACGAGCAAAAGGGCTTAATCGGTAAAAATACCTAATAGTCATAAGTACATGTTAGAGTGAGAATTTGATGTTTCCATAGAAGGGAAAAATGATCAGCATGTCATAAAACATAAGAAAATAGGCTGAAGTTTAATTTACGAGCTTTGGGGAAAAAGTGTAAATATGCAAAAGTTTAGGGGCAAAACTATAATTTTTCCAAAATATGATTTTGGGTCAATTTGTATAATGTTAGTCCTAATTAGACTATATTTTAAATGATAGAGCAAGGAAAACTAAAATTTGGGCTAAAATGGGGAAAATACCAAGTTGTGGACGAAATGGTAAAAGTAGCCATTTTCGCATACGAGGTAAGTTCATGTGTAAATAATGTAGCATAATTGTTATTTTTAAGTTATTGATGTTAATTATATGATATGCTGGTTTTTAATCGTGAAATATTATGCTTTGTGGTTAATGTTGAGTAATATGCAAATTATGTTTACTACTTGATAAATATGAATTGCTACCGAGTATCGGTTCTGATATTCCATGGAAGACGGCAAATGTGAGATCGAGGAAAAAAAAAAGCCCTTTTGAACCTTAGGAATAGATTAGGATACAAGTGACATGGCACTAGGATGGTTGAGCATCCGAGCTCGTTGAGTTGAGTCCGAGTTCACTTATGGATGCGAATGTTCGAACTCGTTGAGTTGAGTCCGAGTTCGAGAGATGTAACTAGGCATTGGAATGGTCTTATGATATGGTTATTGAGTGGTATGGAAATGCTTGGTAATGATTAGCCATTGGAATGGCTAATCATGATCATATTTGGTGTTATGTATGCTAAATTGCTAGCTAATCCATGGAAACCATGAAATAGGTAAAATTTACCATAAAATAGATTCAGACAGCAACAGTGATGTGAGTTTGAAAAATCATTTAAAATAGTAGAGATACAATTAGATAATGAATAAATATGGAATTGAAGGATTATGAGTATATTTTCATATGGATGGAACAAAATAGGTATATGAGTTATATTTTATGAGATGTCTAAATTTTTGTGAAACAGGTCCAGAGCGATTTCTGGATCCCCTATTATGACTTTGGAAATTCACCATAAATTTTAGAAAGATAATTAGAAGATATTCTTTATATGTACAGATTCCTTATTGAGTCTAGTTTTATTAGAGACAAACGGCATAGTCATTGAAGCTCTGTACAGGGAGATATCTGATTCGTAATACATAGAGGTCAGAGTAGTCGAACCCTGAAATAGGGGAGACTTTAACTAATAAACTGTACTAATTGGCCAGACCAAAAATTCTAGAAAACAATTAGTAGATATATATATGAGTCTAGTTTCAGGAAAAATTTACAGAATTGGATTTCAAGTTTTAGAACTCGAGATATGATTTTCAAAGCGACTGTGATGCAGTTAGTCAGCTTGTCTGGAAATTTTAAAAATGAATTGTATGAGTTGTTTAAGTAATGAATTAAGTCTGTTAACACCTCGTGTTCGACTCCGACAATGATCTTGGGTATGGGGCGTTACACTTAGTGGTATCAGAGCAGGTTTAGTCGGTTCTCGGACTAACTTAGCATGTGTAAAAGTTTAGCTATACATGCCACTGATCTGTGATAGTGTGATGTCTTCCGACGCGTATGAGTACCGTCTTATTTAGACAGGGTACTCTCCAACCGAGCTGCGTTGACCATGTTCAATGTTATATGAAGGTATTTGAGTAAAATTATGATTATGATAAGTCTCGGTTCAGAAAAGTATGAATAAAAGTTTATGATACATATGTGATAAATATCCATATTTGCTTAATGCTTATATGATGTAGTGTATATGGCTTACTTGATAAGATGAACGGAATAAATAGAAAGTAGTAGTGGTATGAATAAAAGTTATAATATTATAATACGAATGAAAATGTCCTTGTCTTGATTTGGACGTCGAATGTTGATGAATGCTAATGATATATAATTTTTATAAGATAAAGGATTATAATGGAATGAATTTATCTATGTTAAATTGTTGGACTGAATTATATGATTGTAATGATATGTATATGATGATGCACGAAATGAATGTTGTGATTGTGATGCAAATACCTATGTTTGTTTGGCCTTATATGATGTCATGAGCATGAATTAATTTAATTAAATGAATGGATAAGTAAAGCTATCTAGAAAACATAGAATGTATGCATAAGTATATTGTCTAAATGGACAATAGGAAAATTTGTGTAAGCCAACATGAATGTTGCATTGCCTGAATGAATGACATGATTTTGATGATGTTGCTATGATGATGGGAGTTATGTCATATGTGTATGTATAAGAAAGTCGAGTCAGAGGTCTTACAACCCCTCCCCCTTACTGAAGTGGTATTTATAATGGAATTTCATGAGATTTGTATTGAATAAGTTTCCGGTTGAGAACCCAAAGAGTTCAGTGATAGAATAATTATAAGTATGATCAGAGATTGAAAATGAGCTGATAAGTAAAGTCAGAGTCAGTAAAGTATCGGATTGATATAAAGATTATTGGAATTATGCACTGTCCCAATTAGAGAAGGAAATTCTCTTTGGTAAATCGAATTACTCAGGTGCAAGGTCGAGAAAAGTGTAAATCAAAATTTATTCAGAACTGACCTTCTTTAGTGAATGGTTTAATATGAAATTTGTGATGGCAGAACTAGTTGGGGAAATGATATTTGAAATGTGAACTATCTGAGTGTGACAGTTATGACTGGACAGATTTAGCAATCTCTTTTGAGATGTTCTATGTGTTTACCCGTTCTCAAAAATATTTCTATGGCTATTGATCTTTTGAAGAAATTCTTGTTATATGGGAATGTCTTCTAATTCTAGTGTTGGATGAAAGCATTGGTAGTCATTTGGTTTATAATTTATATTGCTCTATTTCATCGGGTATTCTATTCCATTTAAATCGATAAGAATTGATGAGAGAATACATATGATATTATGATTTTGTTTCTTCTACTTGATGCTTCATCGATATATATGTATGGGAAGATATATTGTTCTTGTTATATTTGATTCGATGGGATTAAATGATGTTTTCTTTTGGACTTTCTTTCTTTGAAGAATTATCGAGGTATCTCGTATTTTCTCTATGAGTTTGGTTTTCGATTCTCGGCATAGTATCGTATCTTGGATTTCTTTATTCGGTTTTCTTGTTATCTTTGTTCTATAATTTGTCGATTATGACTCATGTTCAAATCGTTCTTCACTCGTGATAATCATGTCAAATATGACTATACTTCTAATTTGATCTTGGTAATGTGGTGATTTTAGTATTGGGATTTTTTTCTAATTTCTGTGTAAGGATTTGACATCAGTAAAGGCATAGGTGATAAAAGCGTGAGTTTCAATCGGTATGGTGAATTATTTATTTGAAAGATTTCATGTGACAATTATGTCAGGATTATTTTTCTCAAGTCTGATAATATAATTTCATTTTTATACTGATAAAAGAGTAAATAGTTTGAGCGAGAAGTGTATATTTATTAGAAAGAGTTGGATATTATTTAAAGTCACTACGAATGATAAGGTTTTCGTCTTGTGAAATCTGAAAAGTTTATTACATGTTGACAAAGTTTGGATAGATGAGAATATTGGTAACCAAAGCGTCTGAACTAGACTAGTCTACATTGAGTAAAGACTTCCTGAATTTCAGTAATGTACCGTTGTATGAATTGTGATGTGTTTCAAGATAGTGAGGTAATGTGATAGTTTAGAGCTTTCGATGTTACATAAAATCGGAGTTGTTAAAGGGTTAAAGCCGAGCATTGGAATCTATCAAAATTATCCTTGTCAGTGTTGATATTGGGATGGAAATGAGAAGGATTATTCTTGAGGCCATATCAGAATTAATTCCATAGCGGAAAGAGGAAAATGTGATGTATCCTATTGTTAAATGTTTGGCGAGATCTATAAATCATATCTGTATTGAATGAATTCCTACTCATCAGATTCATGGAATTTCAGGTCTCTTTGATTGTTGGATTTCTTGGAATTCTGGTCTCCATTAAATCAAGTTGAGATCTGGGTTTTATGTCATGATATCATGGGAAACTGAGAAGGGTTGAAAATTTAAGAACAGTTGAGATTTGAGACTGTAAGCTTTCAGATCATATGAGAAATTAAAGAGATGTATTGGAGGTACAGCCTAAGTGAAAGTTCTTGACACAGAATATGAGATTAAAAGTGAAGACCACTTTTACGGTAAGATTTTCGGGACGAAAATCCCTAAAGGGGGAGAGTTGTAATATCGATTTTGGGCCTAGTCGGAATAGCGGTTTCGTGACCACAAAATTCGAGATAGAAATAATTATTTTATGATTATTTTGAGGTCTATGATATGATTGCATGATTGTGTGAAAATTTCGTGAAGAAATTTTATGCATAAAGTGCTTAAATTGAAATTAGGGACTAAATCGAATAATTTGTAAAACTTGCATTCTAGAAGTTTCTAGTATGAAATTGTTTTGAAATATTAATTAGGAGGTCTTAAATAGAAATTTTACCAATTTCTAAGTCTATGGGCAAAAATTGGACATGGATGGAATTTTTGGAAAGTTTAGTAGTAAGGGCATTTTGGTCATTTAGGGGTAAAATGAATTAAAATACAAAATTAAAAGCCAATTTTGCTCATCTTCAACCCCATGGCCGAATATGAAAGGAGAAACCATGGCTAAGGTTTTTCAAGCCTCCAAGCTCGATTGTAAGTCCGTTCTAGCCTCGTTTTAATGATTTTTATGTTTTTGGAATCCCGGTAGCTCGATTAAGCTTATGCTAGCAATAATTCAACCTAGGGTTCATATTTGGAAAAATACCCATAGGTGAAATTTGTGTATTTTGGTGTTTTATGATAGAATATGAGGTTTTAAATTATGTTAGACAACTTGTACTACGGTTTTAAGCGAAAAGCGAGCAAAAGGGCTTAATCGGTAAAAATACCTAATAGTCATAAGTACATGTTAGAGTGAGAATTTGATGTTTCCATAGAAGGGAAAAATGATCAGCATGTCATAAAACATAAGAAAATAGGCTGAAGTTTAATTTACGAGCTTTGGGGCAAAAGTGTAAATATGCAAAAGTTTAGGGGCAAAACTGTAATTTTTCCAAAATATGATTTTGGGTCAATTTGTATAATGTGAGTCCTAATTAGACTATAATTTAAATGATAGAGCAAGGAAAACTAAAATTCGGGCTAAAATGGGGAAAATACCAAGTTGTGGACGAAATGGTAAAAGTAGCCATTTTCGCATACGAGGTAAGTTCATGTGTAAATAATGTAGCATAATTGTTATTTTTAAGTTATTGATGTTAATTATATGATATGCTGGTTTTTAATCGTGAAATATTATGATTTGTGGTTAATGTTGAGTAATATGCAAATTATGTTTACTACTTGATAAATATGAATTGCTACCGAGTATCGGTTCCGATATTCCATGGAAGACGGCAAATGTGAGATCGAGGAAAAAAAACAGCCCGTTTGAACCTTAAGAATAGATTAGTGGCACTAGGATGGTTGAGCATCCGAACTCGTTGAGTTGAGTCCGAGTTCACTTATGGATGCGAATGTTCGAACTCATTGAGTTGAGTCCGAGTTCGAGAGATGTAACTAGGCATCCGAGCTCGTTGAGTTGAGTTCGAGTTCACTTATGGATACGAACGCCCGAGCTCGTTGAGTTGAGTCCGAGTTCACTTATGGGCGGGTTACATGGTAGCTTGGCTACATATGTGGCACTTATGTGCAAACTTTCCATGTATCCGAATTATATTCTGATGTGTTCAACGGGTAAAATTCTACTCAAATGGAGGAATACTCGAGATGAAAGGGATGTATTGGTAAGTGTTATGAAATGAATACTTTGAACAGGTATGTACTTAACCCTCGGGTTGAAAACTCGATATATGGTAAGATGATAAATGAAAATGTGATATGAATGTCTCGGTGATGATTATGCAAATGATGTTTTATGTTTGCGTATATAGTTGTGTTACTTGCTATTTTCATGTGAGCTTACTAAGCATTTATGCTTACTCCCTCCTTTTCATTCCTTGTAGTGTTGACAAGCCAGCTCGGAAATCGGGAACGGTCAGAGGCACACTCACACTATCCGTATACCATCTTGGCATAATGGCTTGTATATTTTGAGTATGGCATGTATAGCATTATAATCATTTTGTATATATGGTCTTATGATATGGTTATTGAGTGGTATGGAAATGCTTGGTTATGATTAGCCATTGGAATGGCTAATCATGATCATATTTGGTGTTATGTATGCTAAATTGCTAGCTAATCCATGGAAACCATGAAATAGGTAAAATTTACCATAAAATAGATTCAGACAGCAACAGTGATGTCAGTTTGAAAAATCATTAAAAAAGGTAGAGATACAATTAGATGATGAATAAAATATGGAATTGAAGGATTATGAGTATATTTTCATATGGATGGAACAAAACAGGTATATGAGTTATATTTTATGAGATGTTTAAATTTTTGTGAAACAGGTCCAGAGCGATTTCTGGATCCCCTGTTATGACTTTGGAAATTCACCATAAATTTTAGAAAGATAATTAGAAGTCATTCTTTATATGTACAGATTTGTTATTGAGTCTAGTTTTATTAGAGACAAACGACATAGTCATTGAAGCTCTGTACAGGGAGATATCTGATTCGTAATACACAGAGGTCAGAGTAGTTGAACCCTAAAACAGGGGAGACTTTAACTAATAAAATGTACTAATTGGCCAGACCAAAAATTCTAGAAAACAATTAGTAGATATATATATGAGTCTAGTTTCAGGAAAAATTTACGGAATTGGATTTCAAATTTCGGAACTCGAGATATGATTTTTAAAGCGATGTGATGCAGTTAGCCACTTGTGCGGAAATTTTAAAATGAATTGTATGAGCTGTTTAAGTAATGAATTAAGTCTGTTAACACCTCGTGTTCGACTCCGGCGACGATCTCGGGTACGGGGCGTTACATATCCGGTCGAATTTCAATTTCTGTTAGAGGAATCACATGTGAAGGATCAGAACGGTAACGTCACAGTATCGACACATGAAACACATTATTAATCTTTTCCAACTCGGTTGGCAAGGCTAGCCGATAAGCCACAGGTCCAACTCTTTCAATAACCTTATAAGGCCCAATAAAACGACGACTCAACTTGCCTTTTCAGCCAAACCTTAAAATGTTCTTCCATGGAGATACCTTTAGAAAAAATTTATCACCCAGCTGGAACTCGATCTCTTTTCTCTTCAAATCTGCGTATGACTTTTGTCGATCTGAAGCAGCTTTCAGACAATCGCGAATCACTTTCACTTTCTCTTCAGTTTCTCTAATCAAGTCAACTCTGTGAATCTGTTTCTCACTGAGCTCAGTCCAATACAAAGGAGTCTGACACTTGCGACCATACAATGCTTCGTACGGTGTCATCTGTATGCTCGATTGAAAACTGTTGTTGTAGGCAAATTCAACCAAGGGTAAATATTTCTCCCAACTGCCCTGAAATTCTAAAACACAACATCGGAGCATGTCCTCGAGTACCTGAATTACTCTTTCTGATTGACCGTCAGTTTATGGATGAAATGCGGTACTAAAATTCAATTTCGTACCTAAAGCTTCTTGCAACTTTTTCCAAAACCTCGAAGTAGATCTCGGATCTCTATCTGAAATAATAGACATAGGTACTCTGTGTAATTTTACAATTTTAGAAATATATAATTCAACCAACTTATCAAGAGAATAATCAGTACGTAACGGAATAAAATGAGCTGATTTAGTCAATCTGTCAACTATTACCCAGATGGCATTTTTGTTTTTTGGAGTCAGAGGCAACCCTGTCACAAAATCCATCGTAATTCTGTCCCATTTCCACTTGGGAATCATCACTGGTTGAAGTAAACCTGAAGGTACTTGGTGTTCAGCTTTCACTTGCTACCAAATCAAGCATTTTGCTACAAACTCAGAGATATCTTTCTTCATACCATTCCACCAATATATTTTCTTCAGGTCGTTGTACATTTTCGTACTACCAGGATAAACTTGCAAAAAACCACTGTGTGCCTCATGTAAAATCTTCTGAATCAACTCAGCATCTTTCGATACACATACTCAATCACGGAACATTAAGCAATCCTCTGGTCCGATTCGAAAATCTGAGTTACAATCCAATTCACACTCGCTTGGCTCGCAATTCACTGTCATTCTTCTGAGCTTCACAAATTTGTTGAAGAAATAGCGGCCTAACTCTTAACTCGACCAAAATCAAACCATCATCAGACATAGCCCAATCTGTACCCATAGCTCTCAAAGCAAACAAAGATTTTCTACTTAGGCCATCTGCGACTACATTCGCTTTCCCGGGATGATAATCAATTATTAATTCATAATCCTTTAATAATTCAAGCCATCTCCGTTGTCGTAAATTCAAATCTTTTAGATTCATCAAATATTTCAAACTTTTGTGATCAGTAAAGATTCGATATTTCTCACCGTATAAATAATGACGCCAAATCTTCAAAGCAAAGACAATGGCGGCCAAGTCTAAATCATGTGTCGGGTAATTCTTCTCGTGCGGTTTCAACTGTCTTGAGGCATAAGATACTACTTTACCTTCTTGCATTAAAACACAACCAAGGCCAATTGATGACGCGTCATTATAGATCACAAATTCTATCCCCTACTCGGGTTGCACTAACACTGGTGCTTTGGTCAACCGCTCTTTCAACTTCTCAAAACTTTGTTGACACTCTTCTGTCCAATTAAACTTAACATTTTTTTGCAACAGCTTAGTCATAGAAGAGGCGATCATCGAAAATCCCTCGACAAAGCGTCGATAATATCCAGCTAAGCCCAAAAAGCTTCTAACCTCAGATACATCCTTCGGCGGTTTTCAATTAACAATTGTCGAAACTTTGCTCGGATCGACCCGAATACCATCACCCAAAACTACATGTCCCAAAAATCCGACTTCATGAAGCCAAAATTCACTTTTACTGAATTTAGCAAACAGTTTCTTTTCTCTTAAAATCTGTAATACCATTCTTAAATGTTCAGCATGCTCAAACTCGTTTCGAGAATAAATCAGGATTCATCTATGAACACAACCACAAACCTATCCAAATATGGCCGAAAGATACGATTCATCAAATCTATAAAGATAGCCGGAGCATTGGTTAAACTAAAAGGCATCACAAGGAATTCGTAGTGTCCATACCTCGTTCTGAAAGCGGTTTTTGGCACATCCAACTCTTTAACTCTCAACTGATAGTAACCAGATCTCAAATCAATCTTTGAAAACACTGTCGCCCCTTTTAATTGGTAAAACAAATCATCAATTCTCGGCAAGGGATACCTGTTCTTTATGGTCACCTTGTTGAGCTGTCGATAGTCAATACAAAGTCTCATGGATCCATCCTTTTTCTTTACAAAAAACACGGGGGCACCCCAGGGAGAGAAACTCGGTCTCACAAACCACTTATCTGTTAACTCTTGCAACTGAGCTTTTAATTCTTTCAATTTAGTCGGAGCCATTCTGTATGGAGAGATCGAAATTGGTTCAATTCCAGGTAATAAATCAATAGCAAACTCTACCTCTCTGATCGGAGGCAACCCCGGTAATTCTTCTGAAAATACATTCGGGAACTCGCAGACTACCGGTACTGATTCAAGCTTTGACTCAGACATTTTAGTATTTAATACATAAGCAGGATAAGCTTCACACCCTTTTCGCATATATTGCTGAGTAGACATATACGAAATCACCACAGGCAATTTATTTGATGCATTTGTTTCCACCCGAAGAATTTTACCATTTTCACATTTCAATTCAAGAGTTTTCTGTTCGCAATTTACTCTGGCATCATGTAGTATCAACCAATCCATACCCAAAATGACATCAAACTCGTCAAATGGTAGCAACATTAGATTAGCCGAAAAACAGTGACCTTGAATCATCAAAGGGCAATTTTTGCAAACCTTATCTACTAACACATATTTGCCTAAAGGGTTTGACATTTTAATCATAAATTCAATAGATTCTATAGGCAAGCTCTTACTAGATACCAAATTCACACAAACATAAGAATGAGTAGATCTGGGATCAATCAATGCAATGACAATAGTATCATAAAGAGAAAATGTACCAGTGATCACATCAGGAGATGACGCCTCTTCCCGAGCACGTATGGCATAAGCTCTAGCAGGTACTCTAGCTTCTGGTCTCCCAGTTGATTCCTTTGTCACAGTTCGACTGCTAGCTTCACTTCTAGTATTTCTTGGAGGTCTACCTCTATTAGCAACACTAGTCTGTCTGGCACTCTGAAATTTTTCTTCTTCAACCCTTTTTGGGCAATCCTTAATATAATGTTCTCGAGAACCACATTTGAAACAAGCCTGACTAATCGTCCAACACTCCCTGAAATGTTGTTTACCACAGTGCTGACACTTAAGTCTATTAGATCTCACATTACCTACACTTGCCATTGAAGTAGCTTGAGCTTTGGAACCCGAATATGATCTCCCACGATCTCGATACGAATGTCCAGTTGAAACAGTCAACCGAGGATTCACTTTTTTAGACTTTTTTTGACTGAGATTGGAATGACTTACTCATTGGCCTCTTTGTTGTGTCTCTGGCTTCATTCATAGCTTTTCTCTTCTCGTTGCTCAGTTCTTCAGCTTTACAAGCTCGATCGACCAATACCACAAACTCTTTCAACTCTAAAATCCCAACTAGTAGCTTGATGTCTTCATTTAGCCCATCCTCGAACCTCTTACACATAATAGCTTCGGTGGATGCACACTCCTAGGCATACTTGCTGAGTCTGAAAAAGTCATGTTCATATTCTGCCACAGACATTCTACCTTGTTTCAGCTCAAGGAACTTTTTCCGTTTTTGATTAATGAACCACTAGCTTATATACTTATTTCTAAACTCCTCTTGGAAGAAATCCCATGTAACCCTTTCTTTCGGAACCACAGATACCAATGTCTTCCACCAATGATATGTTGAATCCTTTAGTAAAGATATAGCACATTTCAAACATTCTTCGGGAGTGCAAGAAAGCTCATCGAATACCCTGATAGAATTTTCAAGCCAGAACTCTACTTTCTTGGGATCATCATCTATATTAGCCCTAAATTCTTCAACCCCTTGCTTTCGAATTTTATCAACTGGGGGTTTGCTCAATCTTACCATTTCGGCACCTTGAGGAACTACGGGAACTGGTTGAGGAATAAGAGGGGGTGGAGGAGGCTGAGCGTTCGGATTTGCCTGAACAAATTCTATGTACCAATTACTTATCATATGGAGAAAGGCTTCTTGGGCCCCATCTCCCTGATCATGTGTCTCATGCCTGCTGTCAACTGGCGCAGTCCCTTCTGCAGGAGCTGGTGCATTACTTTCTACATCATCAGCTACAGCTTGGTCGGGATCCATTTACTATATAAAAACACGATTTAAATTGTCAGGAGTCATCACACTATCATAATATAATTATGGCATGTATAGATAGACTTCCACACACAGTACGTAAATCTGAGAACTGCCTAAACCTCGACTCTGATACCAATAAATGTAACACCCCTTACCCATGTTCTAAGCTGGAACAAGGTACAGAATATTACAGATCATGAAAACATGAATTCACACATTTATCTGATCTTACGTAATTAATTCCTCTAGCTTGAACAAAAATAGATAACATTAACAGATATACATAAGTACAAGTAAATTATCAAATTTTGAAAAGTAATATTTTAAAACAAATTAATTATGACACATAACAAAATGATTTAGCCCTCTATACATGCCATAAATCCAAAATAATGTTTACAAAATACCAAAAAGTATTGATAGTGTGGATGGGTCTCCGACGATTTCCAAATCTCGAGCTGGCTTAGTAATTCTAAAAACAAGAAAAAGAAAAGAAGGTAAGCATATAGCTTAGTAAGTAAGTACGAAATTGATATTCAATTTATCAAAGTAAAAAAATCATACTAGTATATAATCACATATTCAGGACAGGCTGCTTTCTGGAGTCCCGATTAAAAAAAATTATATCTCGAGCTACAAAACTCGAAATCCAATTCCATAATTTATATCTGAAACTATACTCATATGTCTACTTACTAATTGTTTTCTAGAATTTTTGGTTGGTTAAATTAGTACAGTTTATTAGTTAAAGTCTCCCCTATTTTAGGGTTCGACTACTCTGACCCCTGTGCACTACGAACCAAATTTCTCCATGTACAGAATTCCAACGACCATGCTGTTTGTTTCCCTTAACAATAAACTCAATAAGGAATCCATTCATGTAAATTATGACTCTTAATAATTTTTGTCCAATTGATGGTGAATTTCTAAAGTCAGAACAGGGGATCTCAAATTCATTCAGACTCTATTTCAAAAGAATTCAAATATCACACAATATAGAATTCTTTTGCTTCCCCCGTTTCTTTAATGTGAAAATAGACTCATTAAGCTTTATTTTCATATATCATTTCCATTTTTTTTCAACTTCCACGATTTTTGATAAAATTTTAAAATCATGTAACTGCTGCTTTCCAACACTGTTTTATTTCTAACATTCACTATTGCATAATTTCACCGAGTCCTTTTTGTTATACCAGATAGCTCCTAACTTTTCATAAACATAAATTTGCACATATCCACCTTATACTAACTTTCACATATTACCACTTTATATATTCTCCCCGTTGAACTCAATAGAAAAACAACAAATATACCATTGTTTACACATATTTCCCCTTTCCACACTTATTGCCGAAGCTATCTGACACGCATAGTAGCCTGCACTTAGTACTACTCATGCGATCAACAATCCGGTACACGTAGTAGCCTGCACTTAGTACTACACACGTGATCGAAGTCAATGAGTACGCATAGTAGCCTGCACTAAGTACTACACACGTGATCGAAGTCATTGAGTATGCATAGTAGCCTGCACTAAGTACTACACATGCGACTTAACAGTATGGTACACGTAGTATGTATTCACAATGGGTCATTCGTATTGTTCCTGTTCCGAGGGTTCTACCGAAAAATCTTTCCTTTTTCACCATTAACACTTATTCATAATCTAACTAAATTTGCAAGTTTCCATCATTTAATCATTCTATGGACAATCACCAATTCATATGATAACAACATAAAATAACATAGAAAAAATCGATAAATTATTCATGTACAAACTTACCTCGGTGCAAACCTTAGAAATGTTATAATTTAGTCCGGAAGCTTTTCTTTTCCCCGGTCACGATCGATTCCAAGTCTTTCTTGATCTATAACAAAACATTTAGCTCATTTAACACTCATACTATTTATTTCAGTCCAAAAAATCACATTATAGAAAAATTACGTTTTTGCCCCTAACTTTTACAAAATTATGATTTTGCCCCTAGGCTCAGAAATTTAATTTTAGCCCATATTCTTAAGTTTTATGACATGCTAAACATTTTTCTCTTCTATGGAAACATCAAATTCGCACTCTAACATGTACTTATAAACATTAGGTATTTTTACTGATTAACCCCTTTTACTCGTTTTCACTCAAAACTGAGTAGCACAAGTTGTCTAACATAATTTAAAACCTCATATTCTATCATAAAACACAAAAATACACAAATTTCACCTATGGGTATTTTTCCAAATATGAACCCTAGGTTGAATTATTGCTAACATAAGCTAAATCGTGCTGTCAGGATTTCAAAAACATAAAAATCATTAAAAACAGGGCGTGAAATCACTTACTATGAAGCTTGAAAATTGAAGAAACCCTAGCTATGGAGGAGAGCAAAATTTATCAGCAACTAAATGAGAAGATGACCATTTTTGTGTTATTTTTCCCATTTTATTTCATTTAATATACAAATGACCAAAATGCCCTTACTACTAAACTTTCTAAAAATTCCATCCATGTCCAATTTTTGTCCATAAACTTAGAAATTGATCAAATTTCTATTTAAGACCTGCCAATTAATATTCCAAAGCAATTTCATACTAGAAACTTCTAGAACACAAGTTTTGCAAATTATTCGATTTAGTCCCTAATCTCAACTTAAGCGCTTAATGCATAGAATTTCATCACGAAATTTTCTCTCAATCATGAAATCATATGATAAACCTCAAAATAATTATAAAACGATTATTTCTATCTCAAATTTGTGGTCACGAAACCACTATTCCGATTAGGCCCTAATTCGGGTTGTCACAGGTTGAGCATCAAGAGAAATTGGATTGTGCTGCTAAACGGGTGATACTAAAAACTGGGGAGGGTGACGAGGTAGTTGTGATTGGAGAGCGTCGGGATTATCTATCAAATGTGATTTCTACACTTAGAGCTGAGAAGTTGGTTCGTAACGGTTGTGGGTTTATCTAGCGTATATCAGTGCTTCTGGTTCTAAGGTTTCATCCGTTAAAGATATCAGAATAGTTAAAGAGTTTTCGAATATCTTTCTCAATGAACTACCTGGGTTACCTCTGAACCATGAAGTCCAGTTTGGGATTGAGCTCCTACCTGGTACAGCTCCGGTGTCTATCGCCCCTTATAGAATGGCACCTAAGGAGCTTGTGGAGCTTAAAACTCAAAATCAAGAGTTACTGGACAGAGGGTTCATCTGCCCTAGTATGTCTCCATGGGGAGCACCGGTTTTATTTGTGAAAAAGAAGGACGGAACCATGCGTATCTGCATCGATTACCGAGAATTGAATAAATTAACTATTAAGAATAAGTACCCTTACCGAGGATAGACGATCTATTCGACCAGTTCCGAGGAGCTTCGGTCTTCTTTAAGATTGATCTCTAATTGGGGTATCATCAACTGAGGGTTACGGAGACTGATGTTTACAAGACAACATTTAGGACTCATTATGGTCATTACGAGTTCCTAGTGATGCCGTTTGGACTGACGAATGCACCAGCGGGTTTTATGGCTTTAATGAACCGAGTGTTCCAGACCTACCTGGATTGGTTCATAGTGGTATTTATAGATGACATTTTGGTGTATATGAGAGCTTAAGATAAACATGATGCATATCTCTGAGTGGTTCAGTAAATTTTGAAGGAGAAACAACTGTACGCTAAATTCAGTAAGTGTGAATTCTGGCTATGAGAGGTAACTTTTCTGGGACATGTGGTATTTGCTGAGGAGATTAGGGTTGACCCTCGAAAAATTGAAGCTGTTCTAGATTGGAAGCAACCTAATTCGGTATCTAAGATTCAAAGTTTTCTAGGTCTGGCAGGGTATTATAGACGTTTTGTGGAGGGGTTTTCGTTGATTGCTGCACCTCTAACTAAGTTGTTACTGATAAACCGTAATTTATACATATTCTTATCCCATGCTTAGCGCATTTACGGATGATTTCTCCTTAGATTTGGTGAATTCGATGCTCCTAATCCTTTAATTTCATGTTTTATACTTAGGTGAGCATAGAAGAGTGAAAAGAGCGAGAAACAGGCCGAAAACGGAGAAAATGGACCCACATGGGAAAACAACACTGTCTGGACTTCCTCAGACGGGTGTGTCACACGGCCGTGTCAATTTGGCAAGACCGAAGCATGACTTACACAGGTAGACCACACGCCCGTGCTTATTTAACAGCCTTGACCACGGGCTGGAGTAATCACACACGGGCGTGTCACACAGGCGTGTCCCTGCCGAGCCCAAGTTTAGCCTAATTCGGAAAAGGCCAATTTTGAGGGCTCTTAGGCATTCCAAAGACTATTTAAACACCTGAGGAGGCACTTAGACGGGGGACACAGAGTAGGAAAGTAAGGAATTACTCAAGGAAAGCCGATTGATCCATCTCAAAAGCCGGATTCATCATTAAGACTAAAGATCTCCCTTCAAGTTCCTTTAGGAGTTTTAGGTTTTCTTATGTTTTGTTATCTTTATGCTTTTGAGATGTTTTCTTTCATAAATATGAACTAAACCCCCTAAATATCTAAGGGGAATGAAACCTAAGACAGATCTTGTTATTATTATCTGAATTGTATGATAAATATTTGACTTGTTCTTAATTATGTGTTCTTAATTCTTGTTTTAATATTCCAGGATATTGATTCAAGTTAACGCTCTTATCTAGAGGAGGAATAGACCCTGTCTAAGAGTAAAATTGTCATAATTAAGCGGAGTTGATTGAGCGCCTAGAGATAGGGTGACAAGATTTTATCGGATGAGGGTGAAACCTAATAAGGGAATCCATAGATCGACTTAATGTAATCTAGGGTGTTAATTAGAAAGAGGTTTCAATTATTCAACCTAGGGTTAGACGTTATTAGTCTCGAGAGAGATAATAATATAACTTAGGGATTTCTACGGATCAAATCAAATGAATAAATCGTCTGATTCAGAGTCAAATAACAAGTGAAGTCTTGGTGGCTTTTTTCCATAGGTATTATCTCAATCAATCGAATTTTCCCAAAAGTATTTTCCTGAGTTTTCTTTCTGTGCATTCTTAGTTAGTAATTAGTTTAGATAACCAAACCTCTTAATTTTTAGGCTTGATAATAAAAATGAAGTAAACACTAGTACTCGTAGTTCCTTTGGGTTCGACAATCCGGTCTTGCTGAACTATACTACTGTTTGATAGGTACACTTGCCTTAATCGTGATAATAAGTTAGTCTCAAGAATGTTTCATTTATAAATCTTTAAAACCTGTTACAAATATCATGCATCAAGTGTTTGGCGCCATTGCCGAGGAACTAAGATATTAGGAAAACTCGATTTTTATTACTTTAGCCATTTACTTTATTCGCAATTTAAGTTTTTATTTTATTTTCTTTTTAAGTTTTCTCTTATTTTTTTCTGACAGGTTTTTCTAGTTTATGACCATAAGTAACCCATCAGGACCACTACTTTTTGACAGTGAGATCGATCGTACAGTTTCCAGAAATCGAAGAGAAATAAGGCGAAGCTTACGATACACAGAGGAAGAGCAAGAGGACGATACTTCAACCATAACCGAGGAGATGGCTGAAAACCAAGAAAATCTGCTACCTCCTACGATTGCTGTTAATCAGAATCCTGCTCCACGCACTATGTATGATTATGCTAAGCCTTCTTTAATAGGAACTGAATCAAGCATAGTTAGACCTATAGTAGCCGCAAATACTTTTGAACTAAAACCTAACACAATTCAAATGATACAACAGTTTATTCAGTTTGATAGTTTGCAGGACCAGGATCCCAACACTCACTTGGCAAACTTTTTGGAACTATGTGATACATTTAAAATTAATGGTGTTTCTAATGATGTTGTTCACCTTCGGTTATTCCATTTTTCATTGAGAAACAAAGCTAAACAGTGGTTGAACTCATTGCCACGGGGGTCAATCACTACTTGGGAACAAATGATCGAAAAGTTTTCATTAAAATATTTTTCGCCGGCTAAAACGGCTAAATTACGTAATGGTATCTCTTCTTTTGTGTAGATGGATTTAGAAGCACTCTATGATGCATAGGAGAGATACAAGGACCTCTTGAGAAGATGCCCTCACCATGGGTTACCACTCTGGCTACAAGTTCAAACCTTTCATAATGCCTGAATCCTTCGACTCGACAAATGGTTGACGCAGCTGCTGGCGGAACCATCAATAGTAAGACACCTAAAGATGCCTATGAATTTATAAAGGAGATGTCACTAAATAACTATCAGTGGCAAGTTATGAGGACAAAGCCAATGAAAATAGTCGGCGTTTATAATGTCGATACGATCACCATGCTCTCTAATCAGGTAGAACTTTTGAATAAGAAAATTGATGGTTTTCTTAGTTCTTCACAGGTTTACCAAGTAATGCAGTGCGAAGCGAGTGGAGGTGGATCAAGCAGTTCAGGATACCCACCTTATGGCCACAACATAGAGAACGAGCAGTTAAATTACATGGGTAACAATCCTCGATCTCAAAACAATCCTTATAGCAATACTTACAATGCAGGTTGGAGGAACCACCCAAATTTTTCATGGGGAGGCCAAGGGAATCAGAGACCACCACCTCTAGGCTTCCAACAACCACCCTACCAACAAGAGAAAAAGCCTAACCTTGAGAAGATGCTAACAAAATTTATCTCAGTGTCAGAAACTCATTTTTAGAATACCGAGACAACACTCAAAAATCAACAAGCATCAATCCAAGGGCTCGAAACTCAGATTGGACAGCTCGCCAAGTTGATTTCCAAATGACCACAAGGTAGCCTACCAAGCAACACTGAATCTAACCCAAGGGAGCAACTCAACGCGATTGCCATTCAAGATGAGGAAGGGCTAGTTGCAGAACCAAGGCCAGAAACGGTGGTAAGCAAAGGTAAGGATGAGGTAGGCCACAATAAGCCAAAGTCGGTAATTACAGAATATAAACCTCATGTTCCATACCCCAATGCGACAAGGATAGACCTCTCAGATGAACAATTTGGTAAATTCCTTAAACTTTAAAAGAAACTACATATTAAATTATCATTTATTGAAGCCCTTTCGTAGATGCCAAACGTAGTCAAGCTTTTAAAGGAGCTTCTTGCAAATAAATGGAAGTTAGATGAAGCATTGCATGTGGAGCTGAACGCGGTCTACTTAGCCATTCTACATAATAAGCTACCCAATAAACTAAAAGATCCAGGTAGTTTTACAGTTCCTTGTTTAATTGGTAGCTTAGATGTTAATAATGTCTTGGTTGATTTAAGGGCTAGTATCAATGTTATGCCTTACATTTTGTTTAAGCAACTAGGTCTAGGGAAACCCAAACAAACTAGGATGAGCATTCAATTAGCAGATAAAACAATCAGATTTCCTAGGGGTATTATTGAAGATGTACTCGTTAAAATTGACAAATTTATATTCCCAGTTGATTTCATTGTTCTAGACATTGAGAAGGATAGCAACGTCCCCTTAATTTTAGGAAGGCCCTTTTTACCAACCGCCAGAAAAATTATTGATGTTGGCACAAGTGAACTCACACTTCGTGTGGGAGACAAAACAATCACCCTTCAAGCCCGTAATTCGAATAACACATCAAAAATCGAAGGTGACTGTACAAATTATTTGGCTAAAACTAACCATATGGTGCAACCTTCTTGGCAGGAAATAGGTTCGAAGAACATACATAACCCAAGCAACAACAAAAAACCCATCCATGAAGAACGAAGGTTACAAATCGAGGAGCTAGATGAATGGCGGACACATAAACCGAGAAAACACGATAAACCAAAACCACGCCATGATGAGCTTAATTCCTCCAAAAATCAACTTAAAGTTGGAGACAAAGTACTACTAGATGTAGCAGATCCTCGAATCGCCACTTCTGAACTGAATAAAGAACCCCTCTTACGGTAATTAGTATTTTTCCACACGGTACAGTCGAGGTAAATCACTCTAAATTCGGCATGTTTAAGGTAAATAGTACTCGTCTTAAACCTTATATTGATAAAATTGATAGCAGGGATGAGGAGTGTAAACTCCTCAATCCACCATGATCACACACCAGAGAGGTAAGTAGAGCTCAGACTATAAATAAGCACTTCTCGGGAGGTAGCCCGAGCACTAACAGTATTAATTTCTTTAAATTTTAGTTTTTAACATCTAACATACTAACCGAATCATGGAACGCAGGCTTTCTAAATCCCACACGGCCAGGCATACGGGCATGCCTTAGGCCGTGTGAAACAGGGCAAAATTTTCCCAACATGAGAAGTACTAAGTCACCACGACCGTGCGACATGGCTGTGGGCGAACCTGCCGAAACAACACGAGCATCCGACACGCCCATTCCTAACACCCTTGGGTGAACCTATCAAATTAACACAGGCGTGGACCTTCATACACGGATGTGAGAGAAGCGAACGAAGTGATACACGGCCATGTAACACGGCTGTGTGCACCCACATGCCCAAGGAACACGGGCGTGGGCTGAATGTCAGATGCGCCCAAATTCAAAAAAAAATTAGGGCACACAGGCGTGCCCCATGGCCATGTGCCTAAAAATCTATATAAATCCCTCACTATTCATCATCTCCCTCCCCAAAAATCCCTAACCCTAGCCGCTACAACTTCACATGCTCTATCCCTCACGCCCGTGCGCCGCCTACAACATCGTTTCTGACGACCTAAGCTCCTCTTTTTTGCTTTTGTTTGCTCTTCTCTCTATTTCCTTCAAATATTTTGTTGATTTCATGATTTCTCCGCTCTATTTGCCTATTTTAAATGAATATTCATAGTTAGATTAATAGAATACTTTTGCTCTTTATAAGAATTTTGCCATTTTAGTTACCACATTATGCTACACTCTTCCATTTTTCTTGTTTCCATGAAATTTATGCTTACACACATGCATCCATTCATTAGATATTCCTGAAACATTATTTTCATATGTCCTATTTTCATAACTTGATATATTTGCTTTAATTGTTTTAAGTTTTATCTATTCATATTTAGTTTTGATTTCCCATACTATTCTAGAGACGTGTTAGTTGAACTTCAATTTTTGTTTCACTGTAGATATACCATGTCATCTTCACGTGGAAAGAAAACCATTGTCCCTGCCTCCAAGAAGATGAAAGGAGCAGCATCATCCACGGGTCCCATCTTAGAAAATCGACACCCGTTTCTCCAGTTCCCACCAGGAAATCAGGATGAACTTTTTTAGATACTTCGGGCTCAACCTTTAGGTGTTGGCCGCTGCATTGACTGGGCCGCACTTAAGCAAATTCAATTGGCTGATGTGGTCCGAGCCCTCTTAACGACTGACCTGTGGGGGCTCTTCTTCGAGATCGTCGAGCCTACGTATCTCAAGTTTACATCAGAACTCTGCTCGACGTTCCATCTTCAGACCGTCATGACCAACTTCGATGATCCTGGAATAGTCCAGCTCTGCCTCCGTGGTCTAGTATGCTAGTTGAGCGTACCCGAGTTCGGGATTGCACTAGGGCTATACACGGAGGAGTTTATGGATGGCAATGACCTCGACACCCTCCATCGCCACATCCACTACACCTCTTTAAAATGTTGGAAGGACGTCGTCCCTACCTTGGACACCTACGATCCTAGCTACTCCAAGGCATCGGCTCTCCCTCTATCCTTGAGGTATCTACACGCCATCTTGGCTCACACTCTGACAGAGAGATGAGAGAGCACCAGTATCGTCACCACCCATGACGCCTATTTCTTATAGAGTATGGAAAATAGGCACGTCATCGACCTCACCTACTTTATTGCCCTAGCCATTCGCCACCAGACGGAGTGGCACAGAGGAAGGGTTATCTCTATCGGGCCCTATGTGACTCGATTGGCTCGGCACTTTGGGCTCCTCAACATGGCAGCAGAATTATCCTCCCTCACTCTCATCAGCCAGATGTCCCCACAGGGCATCTCGAGCATGCTAAGTATGAGGATGATCGAGAAATGATGTGGCACATACCCTCCTCAGTACTGCCTCGCCCACTCCACCAAGGAGGAGGACCTAGAGGACATTACTAATTATGTCCCTCCACGTCACAAGGATCCACCGACTCAGCCACCATCCCCCTCTCGTCTAGTTTATGAGACAGCTTCATATGCTGACATCTCTGAGCGCCTTACTCGATTCGAGCAATAGTGTTTTCAGCGCTTCGATAATATTGATGCTACTCTACAGCAGATTTGTCATCACTTCCACATCTCATCGCCACTCCCACCTAGTGAACCATATAGCGATGAAGATGTTTAAAAACTTTTATTTATTATTTTATGTTTTTACTTTTATTCTATTTTAAGACTACTTTTTATTTTTCTTTAAGCTTATTTTTATTAGGTTTTATAATTATTATTTTACAATTTTAAATTTCGGCTATTTCATTACGACTAATTATGCTTCCTTATATTTCCTAAAAAGTTCCTGATTCTATCATAGTTATAAAGAGCTCCAAAGCTCATCATTGCATAGGAGCTAAAAACTCCACCAGGAAAGGTTCTCCACGACTGCCATGTCCTGCTCGACCACGACCATAGCTACCACCAGATATAATATTCTTTTGGCGCAGAACTCACCACAGGGGTATCCTCCTCCACTCTCACGCTGATTATTCTCCAAAACTCTAGTTTAAGGAATTCATTCATCATTTAAGAAGTTTCACTTCTCTCCTTATCTTATGATTATAAATCTATCTTTTTCAATATAACTATCTTTGTACTTTGAAGGCAATTTACATCTTAAGTGTGAGGGGTCTTTTATATCATCATTAGAAATCCTTGAATTGTGTCTTATTCTCACGTGAATCACTCATATCACTATTAGAATGAATTTTAATTAATTTATGATTTTTACTGATATGTATTGAATTAAAACATAGGCATTTATGCATTGAGTGTTTAAACTTTAAGACATTAGGGAATCAAGCATGATAAGTTGATTTTTGAAGAATTAAAAACTTTTAGGTTGTTTTTCCCAAGTTTAGGTATTATCTTGAGTTGACATTCACAAGTTTAAACATAAAAAATCCATAATTTTTGTGAGATTTTAAGCCTTTAGAGCATCTATTAGTTCTTTCATGCTCACTTTTATTGTTGCTTTGAGTGCGTCAGTATTGAATTATTATTCTAGAACTTGCTTGATCATGCATGTCAAGACCACACCATTTGATTTGATATGTCAAGATGATAAAGGCTCTTAGGTTTAACCCACTCACTCTACAAAAGCCTACCTTTATAATTAACCTTTAGTGAACCCCTTTGAGCCTAACAAACCATTAATTGATTTACCCTCAATATTAACCCATAACCCATTATTGTTGAAATCCCCTAATTTGATCCCTATTTTTGTCGAGATTTGATTTGAACTAATTTATTAGCTATGTTTTATTCTTCTATGTATTTGACTTGTTCTTTAAAAAAAAAAAACAACAACAACAATACTTACATACATATTAGTAGTAATTCGCCATTTTTTGAGCTTGAGTATTAATTCCATATTCTGAGAAGAAGTTCACTTGTATTCAACTGATGACTAGTAATTTTTCTACCTAGGTAATTTTTCAATTCAATCTCGATTCTAACCATTTCTTTCAGCTTGTGACCACACCCCCTAACCAAAGCCACGCTACAACCCTCTAAAGACCTTTTTGATTGAGGTATCATCTCAATATATAGTGGTGGAGATTTGATTTTCAAGCAAGCCTATGGTAATAACTTCTCATATTGACTAATGAGTGCTTTAATTGATGTCCTGAAACACCTTGAGTGATTTGAGTGAATCTTTAGTGAGGATGTTAAACTCTGTGATATTTTTATCAAGGTAGTCACATAGATGAGGGGAGACACATATGTTTTCATGATAAAATGCTCAACTTAGAATGTCTGAAACTTTGATGTACTTTTAGTTGAACTTTCAATGTATAAATACTTATGGATTATTTTAAGATATTATTGATAGGGATTATAAATTGAGAAGAATTTATTTTGATCGTAAGTTGAGGATTTCGCTTGATGACAAGCAAATGCTTAAGTGTGGGGGTATTTTATAAACCATAATTTATACATATTCTTATCCCATGCTTAGCACATTTACGGATGATTTCTCCTTAGATTCGGTGAATTCAATGCTCATAATCCTTTAATTTCATGTTTTATACTTAGGTGAGCATAGGAGAGTAAAAAGAGCAAGAAATGGGCTGAAAACGGAGAAAATAGACCCACATGGGAAAACAACACGGCCTGGACTTCCTCACACGGACATGTCACATAGCTGTGTCAATTTTGTAGGATCAAAGAATGACTTACACAGGTAGACCACACGCCTGTGCCTATTTAACAGCCTTGACCACGGGCTGGAGTAATCACACACGGATGTGTCCCTGCAGGGTCCAAGTTTAGTCCAATTCGGAAAAGGCCAATTTTGAGGACTCTTAGGCATTCCAAAGCATATTTAAACACCTGAGGAGGAACTTAGATGGGGGAAAGCCGATTGATCCATCTCAAGAGCCGGATTCATCATCAAGACTAGAGATCTCCCTTCAAGTTCCTTCAAGAGTTTTAGGTTTTCTTTTGTTTTGTTATCTTTATGCTTTTGAGATGTTTTCTTTCATAAATATGAACTAAACCCCCTAAATACCTAAGGGGAATGAAACCTAAGATAGATCTTGTTATTTTTATCTAAGTTGTATGATAAATATTTGACTTATTCTTGATTATGTGTTCTTAATTCTTGTTTTAATATTCCAGGATATTGATTCAAGTTAACGCTCTTATTTTGAGGAGGAATAGACCCTGTCTAAGAGTAAAATTATCATAATTAAGCGGAGTCGATTGCGCGCCTAGAGATAGGGTGACAAGATTTTTCCAGATTAGGGTGAAACCTAATAAGGGAATCCATAGATCTAGTTAATGCAATTTTAGGGTGTTAATTAGAAGGAGATTTCAATTATTCAACCTAGGGTTAGACATTATTAATCTCGAGAGGGATAATAATATAACTTAGTGATTTCTATGGATCAAGTCAAATGAATAAATCGTCTGATTCAGAGTCAAATAACAAGTGAAGTCTAGGTGGATTTTTTCCTTAGGTTTTGTCTCAATCAATCGAATTTTCCTAAAAGTATTTTCCCGAGTTTTCTTTCTGTGCATTCTTAGTTAGTAATTAGTTTAGATAACCAAACCTCTTAATTTTTAGGCTAGATAATAAAAATGAAGTAAATACTAGTACTCGTAGTTCCTTTGGGTTTGATAATCCGGTCTTGCTGAACTATACTACTATTCGATAGGTACACTTGCCTTAATCGTGATAATAAGTTAGTCTTATGAACATTTCATTTATAAATCTTTAAAAACTGTTACGAATATGATGCAGCAGTTGCGTAAAGGGGCGCCATTTAACTGAACTGATAAACAGTGAGAAAGTTTTGAGAAGCTTTAGAAAGTTCTGACGGAGGCTCCTATCTTAATATAGCCACAATCTGGGAAAGAATTCACTGTCTACAGTGATGCATTACATGTTGGTTTAGGATTTTTGTGGATGCAAGAGGGTAAGGTAGTGGCTTATGCGTCTCGTCTGCTTAAGACGCATGAGGCGAACTACCCGACACATGACTTGGAGTTGGCTGCGGTGGTATTAGCACTAAAAATTTAGAGGCATTACTTGTATGGTGAGAAGTGTATCATTTACACCGATCACAAGAGCCTCAAGTATCTCCTCACTTAGAAGGAGCTAAACCTTTGGCAGTGTAGATAGATTGAGCTGCTTAAGGTTTATGACTGTTCGATTGAATACCATCTTGGTAAGGCTAATGTGGTAGTCGAAGCACTGAGTCGCAGGGTTGTGACTGATCTGAGGGCGATGTTTGCTCATTTCATCTTATTCGATAATGGTAGTCTGTTGGTCAAACTTCAGGTTAAACCGATGTGGATTGAATAGATTAAGGGTAAACAGTTGGAGGATGAGTCGCTAAGTCATCGTTTCCAATAGATTGAGAGTGGTCACACATCAGATTTTGGATTGAATAGTGAAGGGGTACTCTGTTTCCGTGGGAGAGTCTGTGTACTGAAGAATACTGATCTAAGATAGTCTATACTGCAAGAGGCGAATAGTAGTCCTTATGCTATGCATCATTGCTGGAATAAGATGTATCGAGACCTTCGTGAGTTATATTGATGGCCAAGTCTTAAGCGTGAAGTTATCGACTTCGTAGGGAAATGCCTCACTTGTCAGCAGGTTAAAGCTGAACACCAGTTGCCTTCAAGGTTGCTTCAGCCAATTAAGATTTCGCTGTGGAAGTGGGAGAGAGTGACTATGGACTTTGTTAGTGGGCTGCCTTTAACGCCTACTAAAAAGGATTCAATATGGGTCATCATGGATTGATTGACCAAATCTTCCCATTTCATACCTGTTCGTACTGATTACTCGTCGTAGAAGTTGGCTAAACTATATGTGTCTGAGATAGTGCAACTGCATGGAGTACCGATTTCCATAATATCTGATAGAGATCCTCGCTTCACGTCTTGGTTCTAGAAAAATTTACACGAGGCATTGGGTACAAGGTTGGACTTCATTACTGCATTCCATCCTCTATAAAGCCCCAATTTTCGAGATTTTCAGGATTTCTGTGGTTTTCAATGAATTCATAAAATTCCTGTGTTTTGACTGTTTGGCATAGGTTAATTATGTGAGTGGGCCTTTAGAAGGCCCAAGCTTAAGCTAGAACTCGGTAATTTTAAGTAATTTTAATCCATAGGGAAAAAGGGTTCTGGATTAACTGGGCTTTTAAGTATTAATTGGGTAAAATAAAGCACAAGGAAGCCTGTGGTAAGTTGGCATGTGACGCCACTTGGGAGCTTTAGAGGTGGCATGTGGATGACCAAGGGGAGCAAAGGTTCGAGTCGCAAGGTAAGCAAATTAGTGATATTAATTTTTATGTACAGAAAAGTTAAGCAGTGGAACTGAAGTGAAAGGCTGTCAGGAGAGGATTTAGGAGCTGATAAAGGAGAGGATTGAGGAGCTGATAAGGGAGAGGATTTAGGATCTGATAAAGGAGAAGATTTAGAAGCTGATCAAGGAGCAAGAGTTGGCCGGCCAAGAGCCTCTAGCATAGGGAATTTCGGCTAGGTTAAGTGCCAGTATAAAATCGACATTAGGGGTAAGTTGTACCGTTTCCTGACTACTCTCCCCTTATTTTCTTTTCTCCTCTCTCCATCAAATTTTTCTTCTTTTTCTCTATAGCCAAATCTCTCTATTCTCCTGTTCATCTCCATCTTTTCTTCAGACGTTTCTAAAACCCTCATAGCCATTTGCCATAAAAAGCCGAAATCCCGAAAACCATACTTTCTCCTGTGATGATTTATCCTAGCCAATTCTCTCATCTTTTTCATCATTCTTGACCGATTCTTTAGTTCTATAAACTGCAAGTTTCTATCGACAAGACCACAGCAAAACCCTCCTATTTCATCTTTCGTTACACAGTTACAAGAGAAAAGCCGAAAACTCCACTCCTAGGGACTTAGTCGAATATTGAGATCACTGAAGGCTCAGCTTTTGCTATCATTTGAGGGCTTAGATTGACATCAGAATCGAGTGGGGATTAAGGGGAATTTTTGACTGAAGGAATCGGTGGTAAGTCTTTTCAACCTAGTCTTTATTTCATATTTTAGAAAAAGCCGAAATCCCTAAAGGATAGGGAGGCTATCGTTTTGGACTTGTAGCCCTAAGGAATTGTGATAACTATTTTATCTTGATGATAGTGTGATCTAGAGGTTGCTGATCAAGGGCTTGGGCAAGGGGAACAACTGGATCTAAATCTAGTCACTAGCTTCGGTAAAGGTAGGATTGCTAGTGCCTAAGGGATTATTGGCCGAATAGGGTAAGGGGTTAATATGTAGTTTGTTTCGGTAGTTAGATTAATGTGGTAATAATGTGATTGTAGGAAGTTCATGCATGGATCTCGTCAACGAATCGTTGCAAATAGGTGTGTAACAGACACCCTCTCATAAACTAGATCGGCGAAAGTCGAAAAGCCGAAATGCCGAAAAATTGGTATTTTGGGAACTTGCGAGTGTACGAATGCTCGTAAGATAAGTGGGTTAATATTTTTGGTAATCTAAAGTGATAAAACTACGGTACGTGCAATTTCGTGCATTAATGATATTTTGGGCTTAACGGGCCAAAATCGGGTTAATGGGCCAACGGGGCCCAATTCGATAAGTATGTACGGTAAGTGTTTCTGTTAGTACATAAATGGTAGAAATATGCATGGAAACCCTAAAATAGTTAAATTAGTTAAATACCCCTATGTATAGAAATTACTGATATACCCTTAGGTGCAAAATTACCATTATACCCCTAGGGTTACTTTTGACTGAAAAGCATGATGATTCAATTCTGTATGATGTATGCTATGATTGTATATCTGTTGCATGGGGACATGGGTTATATTATGGAGGAAGCGTCTTGGTGGCTATGCCACAATTATCTGATCTGGTGGCTCTGCCACATATATCTGTTCTGGTGGCTCTGACACAATTATCTGTTCTGGTGACTCTATCACATTATTCTGCTCGCGACCATGCTTTGCATATTTCTGTGGCGTGTAGCGGTTGGGTGGGTCGAGTATTCTCCCCACATGGTGAAAGGTTGGTATGGGGGTGTATGTGCCTGGATGGGTTTGGGTTTTGCATAACATGTGATATCTGTTCTATTCTGTTATAGGCCTATGGGCTCTATTCTGACTTCTGTTTTGGGCTAAGGCCAACTGATTATGTTTCTGTGGTTTGAGCTGATATAGGCTATGGTTGGGTTAACTTATACACTGAGTTTCCGAAAAACTCACCCTTTCTTTTTCATCCACGCAAGTGATCCCCAACCATAGTGGGCTTGGAGCTGTGAGGGATTCGGAGTGGCCACGCGAGTCTGTAAATTCAGTTTCTTTTAAATGAACTAGACATCCTTTTATTTTCATTTATGGTTTTGGTTTTTCTTAAATGTAATAAGGCCGCTCAATTATTTTATGGTTTTGACTTATATTTTATTTTGACGAACCTAATTTATTTTAACTATCAAAATTGGGTAGATCTAAGACGTGCTTTCAAAAACATAAATTGATTTCAATGTAACACGATTACAAGCAAGGCTTCCGCTATGATAACGTTTTCCAAATTCAAATATTTTTTAAAATGAACATAATTACCTTGGTAACCTAAAAGCATACATGTTGTTAGAGTGTGGCAATGGCGGTGTGCATGTCTAGGATTGGATCCGAAGGGAGCTTGGTACTTAAGCAGTCCGATGGACTCACCTCCTCTTTTCCGATTTTCTACCTGGTGCGCAGCTTCCATTCACTTTAACCTCCACTAAAATTGTCTTTTAAAACACTAAGTAAGTTTTTCTAGAACAACAACCTGAAATGTTTTGAACGTTTCGATGTGGCATGTCGGATCTGGCCATAACGTCTGGGCCAGGTTTGGGGTGTTACATTTAGTGGTATTAGAGCTCGGTTGCAACAACTCGGCTGTGGAATGGGTTTTCAAAAAGAAACTTTTCTATTTTCAAAATGTAAATTTTTGGAAGGTGGCATTCTGAATCTCCGGCTCAAGCCTGTAAGTATTACTCTAAACTTCTCTGTATATCTTTCTGAATTATCTGTCTATACGGAAACCCTACTAGGATATTCTAGACAGGATGATACTGAAACCATAGGAAAATTTGATAAGAGACTGAAACTGTAGCTAGACTTTGATTCTACGAAAACAAACTTTGAATTACTGTCTGATTCATAAAACATCTGTAATAAGCACTGGAACATTGAATTAACGCATAAAATTCGTAAATTAGATAATACGAAATGAGTACAAGAGCCGCTCGTGGAAGAGGTTGTGGACGGGGCCGAGGAAGTGCTCGAGCGAGATCTTCGTCTTCAGGACATATACCAGCGGCAGATACACCAGTACCACCGGCAACAGAGGTGGAGTCTCATGACCGCGGTGCCGAGGATGATGCCCTGTCACAGGAAATGCTTCGGGTTCTAGAAAGGGTTACCGGGGCAAGTACAGGCAACGAAATTCGGGGATCTATTTCTGAACGACTTTGGGCTAACGGAGCGGAAATCTTTAAGGGCATGTCTGGTGTAGCCCTGGATGTGGCAGAATATTGGTTGGAAGCCACGGAATGGATTATGGATGACTTGGATTGCTCGGTGGAGCAGAAGCTGAAGGGAGCCGTATTGTTGCTGCGATACGAGGCCTATCAATGGTGGCTCACTGTGAGAGAAGGGACCCCAGCTGATAGGGTTACTTGGGAACTGTTTAAGACGGCCTTTAAAGGGAAGTACGTTGGGACAAGTTATGTGGACGCTCGCAGAAAGGAATTCTTGAATCTGGTGCAAGGAGGTAAACAGTTGCTGAGTACAAGGCTGAGTTTCTGAGGCTGAGCCGGTATGCCATGGGCATAGTCACTACAGAATATGAGCATAGTGTGCGCTTTGAGGATGGTCTTAAGGATGACCTTAGGGTGTTGATTGCTGTGCAGAGGGAGTGGGACTTTACGGTCTTGGTGGAGAAGGCAAAGATAGCTGAGGAGGTTAAGCGGGCTGAAAAGCAGAATTGGGAGAAGGACCAGAACCATTTTCAGAGGGATACAAGACCCTCGGGTGGAGCTAATAGGAATGTTAAGAGAGCAAAAGTGGAGGAACCGGTTCGAGCAGTGCTGATGAATGTGTTTAGACCACCAATCTGTGGAGACTGTGGTAAGGTACATTTGGGCGAGTGTAGGAAACATTCTGGTGCTTATTTCCGATGCAGATCTATGGAGCATAGAGTTAAGGACTGTCCTCAAAGAGCTGATCAGGCTCAGGTTGCTGTACAGAGGGTTGCTCAACCCATGAGAGGTGGACCACAACCACCGAGAGGATATGGGCAAGGTAGGAATGGATATAGAAATAGTCGAGGTCAAGGGGCACCTGGCAGGGGTGCCAGAAACGCTGAAGCTCGACAGCCAGCATTGGTGTATGTAGCTCGTCGTTGATAGGAGGGTGACGCACCTGACGTCATAACGGGTACGTTTTTGGTTTCTAGCATACCGTATACTGCTTTGGTGGATATTGGATCTACTCATTCTTATGTTGCATATGCCATATCTAGGTCGTTGGGTGCGCACTCTGAGAAGATTGTGAGTGGGGTATCTGTGCTAAGTCCTTTGGGTCACTCGGTTAGGGTAGAAAAACTGTATAGGGATGTACCCTTAGAAACTCAAGGTAAGGCTTTCCCTAGAGATCTGATAGAGTTACCATTTGGGGAATTTGACCTCATTTGGGGAATGGACTGGCTTGTTAAGCATAAGGTGACTCTGGATTGTGCAGCTAAGCGAATGGTGTTAAGGACTGCGGAAGGTGAGGAGGTTATGGTGATAGAGGAACGTAGGGATTATTTGTCCAATGTGGTGTCGGCATTAAGAGCCGAAAAATAGATTCGGAAGGATTGTGAGGCCTATTTGGCATTTGTAAGTTAGTTGAAAGAGGAGGGACTAACAGTGGATAAGGTTAGGACCGTAAAGGAGTTCCAAGATGTTTTTCCAGAGGAGCTTCCAAGATTGCCTCCGAACTGGGAAGTTGAGTTTGGAATTGACTTGTTGCTTAGAACAGCGCCCGTGTCCATCGTACTGTATAGGATGGCACCGAAGGAGTTAGTGGAGTTGAAGGCACAAATTTAGAAGTTATTAGATAGGGGCTTCATTAGGCCAAGTGTGTCTCCATGGGGAACACCGGTGTTATTCGTGAAAAAGAAGGATGGTACGATGCGGATGTGCATCGATTATTGCCAGTTGAACAAATTGACGATTAAGAATAAGTATCCAATGCCAAGGATTGATGATCTGTTTGACTAGCTTAGAGGAGCGTCTATATTTTCCAAGATCGACCTTCGATCTGGATACCATCAGTTAAGGGTCAAGGAGGCAGATATCCATAAGACGGCATTCAGGACTCGGTATGGTCATTACGAGTTTCTGGTTATGCCATTTGGACTGACAAACGTTCCTGTAGCGTTTATAGATCTGATGAATCGTGTATTCCAACCATTTTTGGATCAGTTCGTGGTTGTCTTTATTGACGATATCCTGGTATATTTTGAAACAGAAGTGAAACATGATGAGCATCTCCGTATAGTGCTGCAAGTGTTAAAGGAGAAGGAACTTTATGCGAAGTTTAGCAAGTGTGAATTTTGGTTGAAGGAAGTAACCTTCTTAGGTCATGTGGTCTCTGCTGAGGGGATTAAGGTGGATCCTCGAAAAATTGAAGCAATTTTGGAGTGGAAGCCGCCTAGGTCAGTGTAAAAAATATGGAGTTTTCTAGGATTGGCAGGATACTACAAAAGGTTTGTGGAAGGTTTTTCTGTGATGGTAGCACCTCTAACAAAACTCATAAGGAAATGAGTACCGTTTGTATGGACTGAGAAGCAGTAGGAAGCTTTTGAGAAGTTGAAGAAAGTTCTGACTGAAGCACCTGTGTTAATTCAGCCGGAGTCTGGGAAGGATTTTGCTTTGTATAGTGACGCATCACATGTAGGTTTGGGTTGCGTGTTAATGCAATAGGGTAAGGTGGTTGCATATGCATCACGACAGCTTAAGCCTCACGAAAGGAACTATCCTACTCATGATTTGGAGTTGGCGGCAGTGATATTTACACTTAAGATTTGGAGACATTACTTGTACGGGGAGAGGTGTATTATATACACAGACCACAAGAGTCTTAAGTATTTGTTGACTCAAAAGGAGCTGAACCTTAGGCAAAGATGGGTTGAGTTGCTTAAGGATTATGACTATTCGATCGAGTATCACCCAGGAAAGGCTAATGTGGTAGCCGACGCCTAAGCCAGAGAATCAGATTCGATCCGAGAGCAATGTTTGCTCGTCTGATTCTGTATGATGATGGAAGTCTGTTGGCTGAGTTGCAAGTAAGGCCAACCTGGGTGGATCAGATTAAGGTAAAGTAGTTGAACGATGAGTCTTTGGCTGCTCGTTTTCAATAAGTTAAGGAAGGGGAAACTTCTGAGTTTGGGTTAAATGGCGAAGGAGTTCTGTGTTTCCGAGGAAGAATTTGTGTTCCGAAGGACTCTGACTTGAGGCAGGCAATATTAAAGGAAGCTCATGGGGGGCTTTGTGCTATACATCCTGGAGGGAATAAATTGTATCACGACTTGCGAGAATTGTACTGGTGGCCTAGACTTAAACGAGAAGTAATGAAGTTCGTAGAGAAATTTCTGACATGCCAGGAAGTGAAAGCTGAGCATCAATTACCTTCTGGACTGTTACAACCGGTGAAGATACCACTTTGGAAGTGGGAGAGGGTAACCATGCACTTTATGAGTGGGTTGCCTTTGACACCATCGAAGAAAGACTCGGTGTGGGTGATTGTGGATAGGTTGACCAAATCAGCCCATTTCATACCTGTACGTACTGACTTCTCAGTTCAAAAGTTAGCCAAGCTGTATGTAGCGGAGGTTGTTCGACTTCATGGAGTCCTAGTTTCGATTATCTCTGACCGGGATCCTAGATTCACATCTCGATTTTGGCAAAAGTGGCATGAGGCATTGGGGATGCGATTGAACTTTAGTATGGCTTTCCATCCCCAAACTGATGGTCAGTCGAAAAGGGTTATTCAGATTCTGGAGGACATGTTGAGGGGATGCGTGATTGACTTCCGAGGTAGTTGGGAGGATTACTTACCGTTGGCAGAATTTGCATACAATAATAGTTACCAGGCGAGTATTCGAATGGAACCGTATGAAGCACTGTATGGACGAAGGTGTCGTACCCCTAGTTGTTGGACTGAACTAGGAGAGCGACAAGTTCTTGGGCCAGAATTGGTAGCTGATACTGAGGATAAGGTCAGAATAATTAGGGATCGGTTAAAAGAAGCATCTGATAGGCAAAAGTCGTATGCAGATTTGAAGTGTAAGGAAATTGAGTACTCGGTAGGTGATATGGTTTTCTTAAAGGTTTCACCTTGGAAGAAGATATTACGGTTTGGTAAGAAGGGCAAGTTGAGTCCGCGGTTCATTGGGCCCTATCAGGTTTTGAAGCGAGTAGGCCCAGTGGCTTATTAATTGGAATTGCCTCCAAAGATAGACAGGATTCACGATGTTTTTCACGTCTCCATGTTAAGGCGTTATCGCTCTGACCCTGCTCATGTCGTGCCAGTTGTAGAAATTGATGTTCAGACTAAATTGACCTTTGAGGAGGAGCCTGTGCAGATATTGGCACGAGATGTTAAGGTTCTCAGAAGGAAATATGTCCCATTAGTGAAAGTGCTTTGGCGTAATCATGGCAGAGAGGAAGCTACGTGGGAGCCAGAAGAGGCGATGCAACAGCAATACCCTCATCTATTTGAATCAGGTAAAATTTCGATGACGAAATTTCTTTAAGGAGGATAGAGTTGTAACGCCCCAATTTTTGAGATTTTCGAGATTTCTGTGGTTTTCAATGAATTCATAAAATTCCTATGCTTTAACTGTTTGGCGTAGGTTAATTATGTTAGTGGGCCTTTAGAAGGCCCAAGCTTAAGCTAGAACCCGGTAATTTTAAGTAATTTTAATCCATAGGGAAAAGGGGATCTGGATTAACTGGGCTTTTAAGTATTAATTGGGTAAAATAAAGCACAAGGAAGCCTGTGGTAAGTTGGCATGTGATGCAACTTGGGGGCTTTAGAGGTGGTGTGTGGATGACCAAGGGGAGCAAAGGTTCGAGTCCCAAGGTAAGCAAATTAGTGATATTGATTTTTATGTACAGAAAAGGTGAGCAGTGGAGCTGAAGTGAAAGGCTATCAGGAGAGGATTTAGGAGCTGATAAGGGAGAGTTTTTAGGATCTGATAAAGGAGAAGATTTAGGAGCTGATCAAGGAGCAAGAGTTGGCCGGCCAAGGGCCTCTAGCATAGGGAATTTCGGCTAGGTTAAGTGCCAGTATAAAATCGGCATTAGGGGTAAGTTGTGCCGTTTCCTGACTACTCTTCTCTTCTTTTCTTTTCTCCTCTCTCTATCAACTTTTTCTTCTTTTCTTTATAGCTGAATCTCTCTATTCTCCTGTGCATCTCCATCTTTTCTTCAGACGTTTCTAAAACCCTCACAGCCATTTGCCATAAAAACCTGAAATCCGGAAAACCATACTTTCTTCTGTGACGATTTCTCCTACCCAATTCTCTCATCTTTTTCATTATCCTTGATCGATTCTTTAGTTCTCTAAACCTCAAGTTTCTATCGACAAGACCACAGCAAAACCATCCTATTTCATCTTTTGTTAAACAGCTACAAGAGAAAAGCCAAAAACTCCACTCCTAGGGACTTAGTCGAATATTGAGATCACTGAAGGCTCAGCTTTTGCTATCATTTGAGGGCTTAGATCGGCATCAGAATTGAATGGGGATTAAGGGGAATTGTTGACTGAAGGAATCGGTGGTAAGTCTTTTCAACCTAGTCTTTATTTCGTATTTTAGAAAAAGCCGAAATCCCTAAAGGATAGGGAGGCTGTCGTTTTGGACTTGTAGCCCTAAGGGGTTGTGATAACTATTTTATCTTGATGATAGTGTGATCTAGAGGCTGCTGATCAAGGGCTTGGACAAGGGGAACAACTGGATCTAAATCTAGTCGCTAGCTTTGGCAAAGGTAGGATTGCTAGTGCCTAAAGGGTTATTGGCCGAATAGGGTAAGGGGTTAATATGTAGTTCGTTTCGGTAGTTAGATTAACGTGGTAGTAATATGATTGTAGGCAGTTCGTGCGTGGATCTCGTCAACGAATTGTCACAAACAGGTGTGTAACTGACACCCTCTCATAGACTAGATCGGCGAAAGCCGAAAAGTCGAAATGCCGAAAAATCGATATTTTGGGAACTTGCGTGTGTGCGAATGCTCGTAAGATAAGTGGGTTAATATTTTTGGTAATCTAAAGTGATAAAACTACAGTACATGCAATTCCGTGCATTATTGATATTTTGGGCTTAACAGGCCGAAATAGGGTTAATGGGCCAACGGGGCCCAATTCAGTAAGTATGCGCGGTAAGTGTTTCTGTTAGTACGTAAATGGTAGAAATATACATGGAAACCCTAAAATAGTTAAATTACTTGAATACCCCTATGTATGGAAATTTCTGATATACCCCTAAGTGCAAAATTACCATTATACCCCTAGGGTTACTTTTGACTGAAAAGCATGATGATTCAATTCTGTATGATGTATGCCATGATTGTATATCTGTTGCATGGGGACATGGGTTATATTATGGAGGAAGCATCCTGGTGGCTATGCCACAATTATCTGATCTGGTGACTCTGCCACATATATACATTTCCGTGGCTCGCCACAATTATCTGCTCGTGACTCTCACATTATTCTGCTCAGCGACCATGCTTTGCATATTTCGTATGTAGTAGCAGTTGGGTGGGTCGAGTACTCTCCCCACATGGTGAAAGGTTGGTATGGGGGTGTATGTGGCTGGATGGGTTTGGGTATTGCATAACATGGGATATCTGTTCTGTTCTGTTATGGGCCTATGGGCTCTATTCTGACTTCTGTTCTAGGCTAAGGCCAAATGATTATGTTTCTGTGGTTTGAGCTGATATAGGCTATGGTTGGGTTAACTTGCACACTGAGTTTCCCAAAAACTCACCCCTTCTTTTTCATCCACGCAAGTGATCCCTGTAACACCCCGAACCCGAGACCATCGCCGGTGTCGGACACGAGGGGTTAACAAGCCAAGTTCACATGTTTTGCCCACCAATTTGACATTTCCAGTCAGACTGGAAGACTGCGTCACCGTCGCCTTAAAAATCATATCTCGAGTTTCAAAACTCAGAAACTGGTTTCGTAAATTTTCCCTGAATTTAGACTCATATATCCATCCATGAATTTATTTCTAGAATTTTTGGTCAGGCCAATTGGTACAGTTTATTAGTTAAAGTCACCCATATTACAGGGATTGACTGCTCTGACCTTCGCGCGGTATAACTTGAATATCTCTCTGTAAAGGGCTTTAATACTGGTGTCGTTTGTTTCTAATGAAACTAGACTCAAAATGAAATCTGTACATATAAGGCATGACTCCTAATTCTTTCTGGATAATTTATAGTAAATTTTTAAAGTTACGACAGGGGACCCAGAAACCGTTCTGGCCCTGTCTCACAATAGCTTTGATATCTCTTAACATGTAACTCCTATGACCATTTCGTTTCTTCCATATGAAAATAGACTCATCAAGGTTCATTTAAATAGCTTATTCACTATTTAATACCATTCCTACAAATTTTGGTGATTTTTCACATTCACGTTACTGCAGCTGGCAGCATCTGTTTTTAAGGTAGGTCTTACCTATTTTTGTAGTCTCCATCAACCAACTAGTCTTGCCATACATAGGTTCATATATGATCATTTTAACCATACCAATGGCTGATCATGTGACCAACACTCCCATTTCCAATCCATAATCACATCATGACACCATATATATACATACAAACCACAAATAGTCTAAGTTCATGCTTCCTTTTACGAGCCATTTTCGCATGGCCGTATACATATACATCACCACATTTTAAACCAACAAGGGTAGTCCTATACATGCCATTTCAAAGTTCAACCAAAATTTATACCAAAATAGAGGCGTTGATAGTGTGGATGAGTTCGACTTTATTGATCCCGAATCCGATTGCTATCGGCGAAATCTATAACACGAGAGAGCCAAAGCAACGGGTAAACATTTTTATGCTTAGTAAGTCTCAAGGAATATAATCAGCTTTAATTAAAGCAATACATTCACATAACCAAATGCATCATTTCATTAATGCACATTCACATAATCATACTTACTTCACCATCCCAACTCTTATGTTCATACACAAATAACGGCTTCATTAAGGCCGATAACTCGTTCCATCATAGGAGCGGATATCCATACGCTCTTACTCCTAGCGCGCGAAGCACACACCGCACTTACCTTGTTATTGGGAAATTTCACAAGTGCATTTGCTGAAATTTTCCAGCAAGCTTATAATTTTCAAATCACATACCTTGAGTTTAACCGGATGTTGCTACTCGTTCAATCGCCTTGGGACATAGCCGGTTATGGTAACCCGCACCAAGGCCTACGGACTTAACCCGGATATCACGATTTGCACAAATGCCTTGGTCTTAGCCGGATTTAACAAGCGGCACGAATGCCTTGGTCTTAGCCGGATATAGCTACTAGCACAATTGCCTTGGTCTTAACCGGATATCATTTTCAGCATAATTGTCTTGGGCTTAGCCGGATATCATTCAATTTCTCATGCACACATACATCAATAATCATTAGACATACATATTTCATTTTCGTTACTAAGGCTCAAACACAATTATAATCATTAGCATGATCGCCCGGGACTTAGCCGGGTATCATTCAATGCTCATACACACATAAATCAATAATCAATACATCCATATTTCATTCCCCATAATTCAATTAAGGTCACTTCTTGAGGACTTACCTCGGATGTTGTCGAACGGCTTTTACGGCTATTCGATCACTTTTTCCTTCCCTTGTCCAATTGTGGCCCTCTTAGCTCTTGAGCTAATTCAAACAAATTCAATTTATTAAAACCTCATTGTGCTAGCTTATGGCGAATATGACAAGGAGTTTAAATGGTCATATGGCCACTCTTTAGCTTGAATACACAATGGTCATGCACATTTTATACTACATCAAGCAATTCAATACAATTTATTCGAGCATCAAGGAAAAGCTAAGGCCTTCAATAGGCTACCCAAGGCCGAATATTCATGTACATGTTGAGGCCAATTATGCACTTAATACCTCACAAAACAGCATGCATTTTACTAGTTAATGCTTTGCATATTGTAGCTCAAAACTTATAATATAGCATCAAGCACTCATATATGTGCTAGGCCGAATGTGCTTGCAATTTCACAATCATTCTTCAACATCTTCTTCTTTAAACAACCATATTCATCACTTAGTTCATAACCAAAACATCATGTGCAAACATATATATACATATATGAGCATGGCGAATTTCAAGGTGTCCATAGCCATCCAAAACACAAATTTTAACTAACATGCAAGAAGCATGAACCATGCTCATGAATGCATCATGGCGAATATGACAATCATGCCCTTTTCAACTTCAATCATGATTAAACAAAAGAAAACTCAAAATCTTACTCAAAAGTAGACAATCCATCATTGCATGCATCATCATCAAGCTTCACACTTAGCATGCAATGGCTTTATCACCATAACAACTTTGGCCAAATACCATTTCCATGGCATAACAAAGATTTGAGCCATGGCTAACATGCACATCAAGTTAGCAACCAAAACATGCATGAAACTCCTAACACAACCTCATACATACCTTAATCTTGATGCAAACTTAGCCAAATCTCCTTCTAGATCTCTTCCAAACCAAGCATGAAGCAAAAATCCTCCTTCTTCCTTAGTTTTGGCTCAAAGAAAGGATGAACAAAATTTTTCTTTCTTTCTCTACAACTCACGGCAATGGGGGAATACCACACTCACACACATTTTTTTTCATTCTTTTCTTACCCATACACCTTTGTTTATTATTTCTCCCTAATGCACCAACAAAACATGTTTCATGACATGTTTTGCCCATCCTCTCTTGCCATGGCCGGCCACTTCATGTTGGGGGAAATTTGACATGCAAATCCCTTATTTTTGCATGCATGAGCAACTAGTCATCACACATTTCCCCATCATACTTTCAAAGTTCACCACTAGGTCCTTTCTAGTGAAATTGAATTTATAACACTAAATCGAAACATCAAAATGCCACACACAAATTAACACATATCATAGGCATCAAAATAAATTTTAAATTATTTTTATGCCTCGGTTTAATGGTCCCGAAACCACATCCCGACTAGGGTCAATTTTGGCTGTCACAACTCTCCCCACTTAAGAAATTTTCGTCCCGAAAATCTTACCGTAAATAGGTTTGGATATCGCTCTTTCATAGAGTTCTCGGTCTCCCAAGTAGCTTCTTCTATCCGTGCTTGAGCCATAACACTTTCACCAGTGAACCCGCTTGTTTCGCAACTTTTTCACTTCTCGTGATAGGATACGAATCGGTTCTTCCTCATAACTCATATTAGCTTGAATTTCAATTTCTAATGGACTAATCACGTGCGATGGATAGGATCTATAGCGTCGAAGCATCGAAACGTGAAAGACATCGTGAACCTTTTGAGTTCGGGGCAAAATCAAGCGATATGCCATCTGGACCGACTCGCTCGGATATCTCATATGGCCCAATGAACCTCGGGCTCAGCTTGCCCTTACGGCCGAATCGAGTATCTTTTTCCAAGGCGATACCTTGAGAAACACTTTATCACCCACGATACTCGATATCCTTACGCTTCAGATCCTCGTCGACTTCGACGATCGGAGGCTATCTTGAGACTTTCACGGATTACTTTCACTTTCATTCAGCATCTCTAATCAAATCCACCCGAAAATCTTGCTTTCACCGAGCTCGGTCCAAAACAATGGTGTACGGCATTTACGACCGTACAAGGCCTCGTAAGGTGCCATCTTAATACTTGATTGAAAATTTGTTGTTGTAAGCGAATTCAATCAACGGCAAATACCGTTCCCATGAACCACTAAACTCGAGGACGCAACATCTTAACATATCCTCAAGTATCTGAATTATCCGCTCGGATTGACCATCGGTTTGGGGGTGAAAGGCGGTGCTGAAATGCAACTTGGTACCCAAAGCTTCTTGCAACTTTTTCCAAAATCGTGAGGTAAATCTCGGACCTCTATCCGCCACGATGGAAATAGGCACCCCGTGTAATCTCACAATCTGAGAAACGTACAACTCGGCTAATTTGTCCATTGAAAAATCCGTACGTACGGGGACAAAGTGGGCCGACTTAGTCATTCTATCTACCACGACCCAAACCGCATCCTTTTTACTTGCTGACAATGGCAGTCCGGATACAAAGTCCATTGTGACTCGATCCCATTTCCACTCGGGTATCGTGATTGGCTGAAGTAATCCTGAAGGCACCTGATGTTCTGCTTTCACTTGTTGACACATTAAACATCTCGAAACAAAGTCGGAGATGTCTCGCTTCATACCATGCCACCAAAACCGACGTTCCAAATCATTGTACATCTTCGTACTCCCCGGGTGGATTGCCATTCGGCTACAATGGGCTTCATTCAGAATTATCAAAATGAGTTCCGAATTCTTTGGAACACACAGACGACTTTTGAACCTCAAACAATCGTCATCGTCGATTTGAAATTTCGAGTCCTTGTTCGGAACACACTCAGCCCGTTTTGCAGCCAACTCGTCGTCGACTTTCTGAGCTTCTCAAATTTGATGTATCAATAGTGGTTTGGCTTTCAATTCAGCTACTAACACACTATCGGATCGAACAGACAAGTGCACGTTCATCGCTCGTAAAGCGAATAATGATTTACGACTCAAGGCATCCGCAACCACATTCGCCTTTCCCGGGTGATAGTCAATGACCAGCTCATAATCCTTTAACAGCTCGAGCCAACGTCTTTGTCGCAGATTTAAGTCTCTTTGGGTCATCAAATATTTGAGACTTTTGTGATCCGAGTACACATGGCACCTTTCACCAAATAAGTAATGTCGCCAAATCTTTAAGGCGAATACGATGGCGGCCAATTCAAGATCATGGGTCGGATAATTTTTCTCGTGTGGCTTTAATTGCCTCGACGATAGGCCACAACTCGACCTTCTTGCATCAATACACAACCTAATCCAAGTAGGGAGGCGTCGCTATAGATGACAAACTCTTTGCGGACTCGGGTTGCACTAGAATTGGGGCTTCATCAAATAAGTTTTCGATTGATCGAAACTTTTTGGCATTTCTCAAATCCATTCGAACTTAACATCCTTTTGGAGTAACCGTCATCGGCGTGGCTATCGTTGAGAAACCTTTACAAATCGTCGGTAATAATAAGCAAGCCCTAAAAACTCGAACCTCGGTAATATTTCTGAGGCTTCCAATTAAGTATGGCTGAAATTTTATTGAATTCGACTCGAATACCGTCTGAGATACCACATGACCCAAGAAGCTAACCTCTCTTAACCGAACTCACACTTCTTGAACTTAGCATATAATTGCTTATCCGTAAGATTTTGCAGCACTAACCGCAGGTGTTCAGCATGTTCGGTCTCATTTCTTGAATAGACCAAGATGTCATCAATGAACACGACTACGAATCGATCCAAATATGGTCTGAAGATCCGATTCATTAAATCCATAAATACCGCAGGGGCATTAGTGAGCCCAAACGGCATCACTAGGAACTCATAGTGACCATATCTCGTTCTGAAGGCAGTCTTGGGTACGTCCGAATCTCGGATTCGCAATTGATAATAGCCCGATCTCAAATCTATTTTTGAGAACACTGAGGCTCCCTTCAGTTGATCGAACAGGTCATCGATACGTGGTAACGGATATTTGTTCTTTATCGTCGCTTTATTAAGCTGACGATAGTCGATGCACAGCCGCATGGTTCCATCCTTCTTTTTCACGAACAACACTGGCGCACCCCAAGGCGAGAAACTCGGGCGAGCAAAACCTCTATCCACCAATTCTTGCAACTGAGCTTTCAACTCCTTTAATTCCGTTGGTGCCATACGATACGGAGCTATCGAAATTGGAGTGGTACCAGGTACCAATTCGATGCCAAATTCTATTTCTCGAACAGGTGGTAAACCCGGCAATTCTTCGGGGAAAACATCCGGGTATTCACAAACCACGGGCACAGATTCGGGTTTCTTTTCTGATTCCTTGTCATCGAGCACGTACGCAAGGTACGCTTCGCACCCTTTTCTTACATATTTACGGGCCAACATCGGCGATATTACGGTGGCAACCCTTTAAGTCCGTAGACTCAACCCGAATTATCTTGTTATTCGCGCTCCTCAAATCGATAGTCTTGCTCTTGCAATTTACAACCGCATCGTGCATGGTCAACCAATCCAAACCAAGAATAACGTCGAATTCATCGAACGGCAAAAGCATCAAGTCCGCCGGAAAACAAGAACCTCGGAACACTAGGGACTTTTCTTGCACACTTTGTTGACAAGCACGTAATGACCCAAGGGTTTGATACCGAATTACAAACTCAAGTAGACTCAATAGGAAAAGTCTTCTTTGGATGCTAAGGTTTCACATATATATGAATGAGTAGAACCGGGGTCAATCAAAGCAATCACATTTGTATTGAAAAGAGTGAAAGTACCGGTAATGACATCTGGAGAGGCAGCATCCTCGGCGTGCGCGTATGGCATAGGTCCTCGCAGAGCACGAGCCTCGAGATCGATGGTAGCATCTCTAGATCCTCTCGATCGCCAATCGACATTGCCCATGTTTCTAGATGGCCTACCTCGGCGATGGTAGCACCGGGTTTCCACTCGACTTACATTCTGTTCATGCATCGTCGGGCAATCCTTCATAAAGTGGTCGGCCGACCCACACTTATAGCGAGGGCGATCACGAAACCAACACTCCCGAATGCCATTTGCCACAATGTGGACACTCCGCCTCTCTCGGCGATCATTTCCACCATGGCGATTGAAGTGACTCGTGTGGTCACAGGGGTCGATCGCGTCCTCGTCTAGAAAAGCCCAAGCGCCTCTAGACCGGCTCACATCATCTCGAAATCTCTTTGATGCTGTTGAAGAGACTTTCCCAAGGACCTCTTCGAATTCTCCGGTTCCCACATCGCTTTTTGTTTCTCCTTTCTAAGCTCTTGACTTTACAAGCTCGCTCAACAAGTACTACGAACTCTCGTATCTCGAGAATGCCAACGAACATCCTTATATCATCATTCAGCCCATCCTCGAAGCGTTTACATAATGGCTTGGACGAAATGCATTCTCGTGCGTCTGGCTAAGCCTCACAAATTTTCGTTCAGTAGTGATGGCGACATCGAACCTTGCTTAAGATCAAGGAATTCTCTTCGCTTTTGGTCGATGAATCTCGACTAATATACTTTTTGAACTCGGTTTGAAAGAATTCCCAAGTCACTTGCTCTCTAGGCACCACAGTCGAGTACTCCACCAATAGTAGGCGGACTCGGGTAGCAAGGAGATGGTACACTTTAAGCACTCATCGGTGTACAGGATAGCTCATCGAGCACCGGATAGTGTTATCCAACCAAAATTCAGCTCGCTTCGGCATCATCATCATCCGTAGCCTTAAATTCAGTGGCCCCATGTTTTGAATCCTATCGACTGGGGCTTACTTGACCTCATTTGGTCGATCACCGGAGGTATTGTAGGTCGGGGTTGCATTTGTCGGGAATGGAGGTTGTGGAACAGTAGTGTTAGTTCGAATGTATTGATTAAACCATTCGTTCATCACACTATAAAAGGCTTGCCTAGCCTCATCATTCGGATTGCTGGCCATAGGTTGAGAGTCCGCCGGCGCTGTCCCTTGCGGGAGCAAGCGCCACACTCTCCACATCATCAGCTATCTTTCGGTTGGGATCGGGATCCATTGCTATAACCAAACACAAAGTCAAATTGTCGAAATCACCACACTATCGATTCATCATTTAATGGCATGTATAGCTAGACCCCAAACACATCACGGTAGTCCTAGAATCGACTAAACCGTAGCTCGATACCAATAAAATTGTAACACCCGAACCCGAGACCATCGCGGTGTCGGACACGAGGGTTAACAAGCCAAGTTCACATGTTTTGCCCACCAATTTGACATTTCCAGTCAGGCTGGAAGACTGCGTCACCGTTGCCTTAAAAATCATATCTCGAGTTTCAAAACTCGGAAACTGGTTTCGTAAATTTTCCCTAAATTTAGACTCATATATCCATCCATGGATTTATTTCTAGAATTTTTGGTCGGGCCAATTGGTACAGTTTATTAGTTAAAGTCACCCATATTACAGGGATCAACTGCTCTGACCTTCGCGCGGTATAACTTGAATATCTCTCTGTACAGATCTTTAATACTGGTGCCGTTTGTTTTTAATGAAACTAGACTTAAAATGGAATCTGTAAATATAAGGAATGACTCCTAATTCTTTCTGGATAATTTATAGTAAATTTTTAAAGTTGTGACAGGGGACCCAGAAACCGTTCTGGCCCTGTCTCACAATAGCTTTGATATCTCTTAACATGTAACTCCTATGACCATTTCGTTTCTTCCATATGAAAATAGACTCATCAAGGTTCATTTACATAGCTTATTCACTATTTAATACCATTCCTACAAATTTTGGTGATTTTTCACATTCACGTAACTGCAGCTGGCAGCATCTGTTTTTAAGGTAGGTCTTACCTATTTTTGTAGTCTCCATCAACCAACTAGTCTTGCCATACATAGGTTCATATATGATCATTTTAACCATACCAATGGCTGATCATGTGACCAACACTCCCATTTCCAATCCATAATCACATCATGACACCATATATATACATACAAACCACAAATAGTCTAAGTTCATGCTTCCTTTTACGAGCCATTTTCGCATGGCCGTATACATATACATCACCACATTTTTAAACCAACAAGGGGTAGTCCTATACATGCCATTTCAAAGTTCAACCAAAATTTATACCAAAATAGAGGCGTTGATAGTGTGGATGAGTTCGACTTTATTGATCCCGAATCCGATTGCTATCGAGCGAAATCTATAACACAGAGAGCCAAAGCAACGGGGTAAACATTTTTATGCTTAGTAAGTCTCAAGGAATATAATCAGCTTTAATTAAAGCAATACATTCACATAACCAAATGCATCATTTCATTAATGCACATTCACATAATCATACTTACTTCACCATCCCAACTCTTATGTTCATACACAAATAACGGCTTCATTAAGGCCGATAACTCGTTCCATCATAGGAGCGGATATCCATACGCTCTTACTCCTAGCGCGCGAAGCACACACCGCACTTACCTTGTTATTGGGAAATTTCACAAGTGCATTTGCTGAAATTTTCCAGCAAGCTATAATTTTCAAATCACATACCTTGAGTTTAACCGGATGTTGCTACTCGTTCAATCGCCTTGGGACATAGCCCGGTTATGGTAACCCGCACCAAGGCCTACGGACTTAACCGGATATCACGATTTGCACAAATGCCTTGGTCTTAGCCGGATTTAACAAGCGGCACGAATGCCTTGGTCTTAGCCGGATATAGCTACTAGCACAATTGCCTTGGTCTTAACCGGATATCATTTTTAGCATAATTGTCTTGGGCTTAGCCCGGATATCATTCAATTTCTCATGCACACATACATCAATAATCATTAGACATACATATTTCATTTTCGTTACTAAGGCTCAAACACAATTATAATCATTAGCATGATCGCCTTGGGACTTAGCCGGGTATCATTGAATGCTCATACACACATAAATCAATAATCAATACATCCATATTTCATTCCCCATAATTCAATTAAGGTCACTTCTTGAGGACTTACCTCGGATGTTGTCGAGCGGCTTTTACGGCTATTCGATCACTTTTTCCTTCCCTTGTCCAATTGTGGCCCTCTTAGCTCTTGAGCTAATTCAAACAAATTCAATTTATTAAAACCTCATTGTGCTAGCTTATGGCGAATATGACAAGGAGTTTAAATGGTCATATGGCCACTCTTTAGCTTGAATACACAATGGTCATGCACATTTTATACTACATCAAGCAATTCAATACAATTTATTCGAGCATCAAGGAAAAGCTAAGGCCTTCAATAGGCTACCCAAGGCGAATATTCATGTACATGTTGAGGCCAATTATGCACTTAATACCTCACAAAAACAGCATGCATTTTACTAGTTAATGCTTTGCATATTGTAGCTCAAAACTTATAATATAGCATCAAGCACTCATATATGTGCTAGGCGAATGTGCTTGCAATTTCACAATCATTCTTCAACATCTTCTTCTTTAAACAACCATATTCATCACTTAGTTCATAACCAAAACATCATGTGCAAACATATATATACATATATGAGCATGGCGAATTTCAAGGTGTCCATAGCCATCCAAAACACAAATTTTAACTAACATGCAAGAAGCATGAACCATGCTCATGAATGCATCATGGCGAATATGACAATCATGCCCTTTTCAACTTCAATCATGATTAAACAAAAGAAAACTCAAAATCTTACTCAAAAGTAGACAATCCATCATTGCATGCATCATCATCAAGCTTCACACTTAGCATGCAATGGCTTTATCACCATAACAACTTTGGCCAAATACCATTTCCATGGCATAACAAAGATTTGAGCCATGGCTAACATGCACATCAAGTTAGCAACCAAAACATGCATGAAACTCCTAACACAACCTCATACATACCTTAATCTTGATGCAAACTTAGCCAAATCTCCTTCTAGATCTCTTCCAAACCAAGTATGAAGCAAAAATCCTCCTTCTTCCTTAGTTTTGGCTCAAAGAAAGGATGAACAAAATTTTTCTTTCTTTCTCTACAACTCACGGCAATGGGGGAATACCACACTCACACACATTTTTTTTTCATTCTTTTCTTACCCATACACCTTTGTTTATTATTTCTCCCTAATGCACCAACAAAACATGTTTCATGACATGTTTTGCCCATCCTCTCTTGCCATGGCCGGCCACTTCATGTTGGGGGGGAAATTTGACATGCAAATCCCTTATTTTTGCATGCATGAGCAACTAGTCATCACACATTTCCCCATCATACTTTCAAAGTTCACCACTAGGTCCTTTCTAGTGAAATTCGCATTTATAACACTAAATCGAAACATCAAAAATGTCACACACAAATTAACACATATCATAGGCATCAAAATAAATTTTAAATTATTTTTATGCCTCGGTTTTGTGGTCCCGAAACCACATCCCGACTAGGGTCAATTTTGGGCTGTCACAATCCCCAACCATAGTGGGCTTGGAGCTGTGAGGGATTGTGAGTGGCCACGCGAGTCTGCAAATTCGGTTTCTTTCAGATGAACTGGGCGTCCTTTTATTTTCATTTATGGTTTTGGTTTTTTTTAAATGTAATAAGGCCGCTCAATTATTTTATGGTTTTAATTTATATTTTATTTTGACGAACCTAATTTATTTTAACTATCAAAATTGGGTAGATCTAAGACGTGCTTTCAAAAACATAAATTGATTTTAACGTAACACGATTACAAGCAAGGCTTCCGCTATGATAACATTTTCCAAATTCAAATATTTTTTAAAACGAACATAATTTCCTTGGTAACCTAAAAGCATACACGATGTTAGAGTGTGGCAATGGCAGTGTGCATGTCTAGGATTGGATCCGAAGGGAGCTTGGTACTTAAGCAGTCCGATAGACTCACCTCCTCTTTTCCGGTTTCCTACCTGGTGCGCAGCTTCCTTTCACTTTAACCTCCACCAAAATTGTCTTTTAAAACACTAAGTAAGTTTTTCTAGAACAACAACCTGAAATGTTTTGAACGCTTCGATGTGGCATGTCGAATCCAGCCATAACGTCTGGGCCGGGTTTGGGGTGTTACATCCTCAGACAAACGGTCAGTCAGAGAGGGTGATTCAGATACTGGAGGACATGTTAAGGAGTTGTGTGATTGACTTCTGGGGCAGTTGGGAGGATTACTTGCCGTTGGTAGAGTTTGTGTACAACAATAGCTGCCAGTCTGGCATACAGATGGCGTAGGCATTATATGGTCGTAGGTGTTGTACTCCTTCGTGTTGGACTGAGTTAGGCGAGCGGTGAGTTCGGGGTCCTGAGTTAGTTTCTGATACAGACGATAAAATTAGATTGATTAAAGACCGACTGAAGGCGGCATCTGACAGACAGAAGTCATATGCGGATCTGAAGCGTAGGGAGATTGAGTATTCTATGGGGGACTTAGTGTTTCTCAAGGTCTTGCCATAGAAGAAGGTACTGAGGTTTGGTCAGAAGGGTAAGTTAAGCCCTAGGTTTATTGGGCCTTACCGTATATTGAAGCGTGTGGGACCGGTTGCCTATCAACTTGAGTTACCTCTAAAGTTGGACCGGATTCATGATGTGTTCCATGTCTCTATACTGAGGCGATATCGTTCTAATCCTATGTACATCATCTTGACTGAGGACATTGAGGTTAGGCCAGATATGACCTTTGAGGAATAGCCGGTTTAGATTTTAGACAGTGATATAAAGGTTTTGAGGAGGAAGTCTGTTCCACTGGTTAATGTACTATGGCATAATCATAGTTTTGAGGAAGCTACATGGGAACTCGAGGAGACGATGCAACAGCAATGCCCTCATCTGTTTTGAGCAGGTAAATTTCGAGGCCAAAATTTTCTTTTAGGGGAGTAGAGTTGTAACGCCCCAAAATTTAAGTATTTTTTTTTGTATGTTTTGTTGGATAAAAGCATGTCTATTTTAGTGGTTGAGTGTCTTGAAAGTGTTAGAGAAGTCCTGAGTTTGAGCCTTGGCTTGTATAATTTTTTTTTTACTTGAGTTAACCCTATCTCTAAATAGTAGGCTTCTTAAATAAATATGGTTAATGCATGGCATAAAAAGCCTACTGGTCTAGGGGAAAATGGCATGTTACTATTGCTAGGAGATTGGGGTTTGAGTCTTGCTGCGTGCAAGTGTGTTTTATTTTGCAAGCTATTGTGTGGGTAGTTGTATGGTACTAGGACTCTATTGCTTGGACAGTCAGGGTGTTTGAGTGGAGTAGGGAATCATGTAGCCAAAATTTAGGAGGAAAAAGGGGGATTTGGATAGTGATTAGTTGGAGGACTTTGTGGAGGAAATTGGGGAAAAGATCGTGGGGAGTTGAGAGGAGAGGTTGTGTTGTGCCAAATACAGGTTCTAGGCACTTTTTGGGAGTCCGACTTGGCATGTTTTCAGGATTGGTTTTGACACTTCTCTTCACCTCATTTTTGTCACATTCTTTTTGCCCTTTTCTTTCTCAAGGCCGAATTGTGCTTGGGAGTGTTGGCGATATTTTCTACTTTGGCTTATTTTGTGTCACTCGGGTTTATTTCATTTGTCAATTTTTGCTTTTCCTACAACTTTGTCTAACGGATTCCCTTATTTCCTCTACTTTTCAAAACCTTAGTTGTACCCCTTTCTCTCCTCATTTCTATTCCTTCGACTTTTGTCAAGTGTTCCCTTTCGCATTGCTAAACCAAATTCTTTTACTGCTCCCCCTCATTTCTGTCTTTCAATTCTCTTGTCCTTCCACGTTTTTTTGATTAGCCGAATACTTCATTCACTTTACTCATTTATTTGTGTTTTTTTCAGTTTTGTAAAGAGTTCTCTGACGATTGGTAAGTGCTCATGATACACTTTTTGTTTCTCTCTACTATTAGGATCTTTCCTTCCTACTATTTACTGATAGGGGAACGATTGTTACACTTTGCCTCTATCATTCTTTATACTTTCAGCATTGTGTGGGTGTCGCCGATTGTTCTTTCCCTCAAATCTGGACTCTGCATTTTCGGTAAGTAGCCTTTTGTCTAGTACAAACTGTTCAATTGTTAATGGTTGATAAGTGATGTTTGGAATGCAGATAACCCCTAAGGCCTATTGATTGGTCTCTTACAAAGGGATTCAGCGATTAAGCCATAATCGGCTAATCTATTCAAGTGAGGGGTAAGTTTTTGGGCAAGTTATTTTGGTGGGGATTTTGGATAGGTCGATTGGTTTGTGATTAACTGAATCTTATGAATGAATGTAGGTTGGAGTACTTGTGGACTTTTCGCACGTTTTCATGAATAGGTGTGTAACTACACTACTTAAAACGTAGATCGACAAAAGCCAGAAAAGTATGACCATTGGCGCTACACGAGCGTACGCTCGCTCTTGTTGTAGTCCGAATGCGTAAAACATATGCGTTTGATCATAGAGGCCACCATGAGCGATTTCATGAGCTTAGGCCGTTTTGGGCAACGTTGGGCCTAAATGGTCTGTGTGGGTCTTGCGACCTCGTGGGCCCCACACGGGTTGGGCCAAGATATGTAGTTCACGCGACCAAGGTCATTTTTAGGCTTACTGGGCCACACGAGCATGTGGGCCAACATGAGCCATATTATGGGCTTTGGGCCCATTATGACTATTTGACTGTTAAGGTTGCACAGGTCGCCCGAGACGACTGTGGACCTATAGGTGGGTCGGTAAGTATACCTAAACCCTAATTTGATGAAATGACCGTTATACCCCCATGAGGTAAATGACTGACATACCCCTAGGATATGTATGACTGTATTCGAGCATGACGTTTTGCATACACGTATGATATTATAACATGGCATGTTGCATGGGGGTGGGTTTGATATATTTGGAGGAAGTGTACTGTACGAGGAAGTGTACTGTATTGGCAGCTCTGTTGCAAATACTGTTTAGTGCCACAACCGGTGCTATATTTTGGGGTGTAGGGATGGGCGGGTCAATTTTATCCCTACATGGAGTGTAGGGCTGGACAGAGTGGAGTGTAGAGGATGGATGGGTAGGGCTTCTGATTGCATTTCTGTTATTGTTATTGTAATTAGATAAGGCCCACACCGATACTAGACTATCACTGAAAAGGGCTTAGGCCCAAACTGTATTTGCCTATTATTTGACTGATTATTGTAAATGGATTACACACTGAGTTTTCATAAACTCACCTTTCTGCTTTCCTGTGCAGGTAATCCTTAAGCGGATCGGTGCTGCGAGGGACTCGATGAAGGCTACACAACTGCTCTTGCTTCTGTTTTAAATTTTTAATCTTTCAGCCATTTAATTTGGGGTGTTTGTTATGTAATAAGGCCTTTTTAAAGTTTACTTTTGATTTGAGTTTTATTTATCTTGGATCATGTCCGTCAGAAGTAGGTCGCGATTTTTCATAAGATTTAATGGTTTCAAAACACCACGCCATTACAACATACTTTAAAAGCTTCCGCAAGCAAACATTATTTTTAAAGTGTAATGACAATCTAAAATGATTAAACTTTTTGCTCAACCCACTTGAGTTTTTAACAACGATTAAGATGCCCTAAAATTCTGTAAAAGATCACTACGAGGGCTTTAATATAGTACAAATTTTTCAACAGAAAGATGCTTTTTATATCACACTTCAATGTGGCATTGTAGATTTAGCCATAATGTCTAGGCCGGGTTTAGGGTGTTACAATACTTTGAATCAGTAATCGAATCGCACTGTACTATTTTAGCTTGCAATTTATTATCACATTTTTAAGCCTCACAAATTTGCTGAAGAAACATCGATTTAGCTTTTAATTCAGCTAAAATCAAACCATCATCAGATAATGTCAACTACGTATTCATCTCCCACAAAACAAAAAAATATTTTCTACTCAAAGCATTCGCGACTACATTCACTTTCCCCGGATGATAATCAATTACTAACTCATAGTTTTTCAACAACTCAAGCCATCTACGTTGTCGCAAATTCAAATCTTTTTGAGACATTAGATACTTCAAGCTCTTGTGGTTAGTAAAAATATGACACTTCTTACTGAATAAATGATGTCGCCAAATTTTCAATGCGAATACAATAACGGCCAACTCTAAGTTGTGTCTCAGATAGTTTTTTTTGTGCAGTTTTAACTGTCTAGAAGCATAAGCTATCACTTTGCCTTCTTGTAGTAAAACACATCCCAAACCATTCAATGACACATCACTGGAAATCACAAACTCTTTATCCGACTCAAGCTGAACTAAAACTAGTACTTCAATTAACAATGCTTTCAACTATTCAAAACTCATTTGACATTTTTCAGACCACTCAAACTTTACATCTTTCTGTAACAATCAAGTCAGCGGAGCAATCATCGAGAACCCTTTTACAAAATGCCAATAGTAGCCAGCTAATCCCAAAAAACTTCTAATTCGGATACGTTTCTTGGTGGTTTCCAGTCAATAACTACTGAAATCTGGTGAAACAATATGTCCCAAAAATTCAACCTGTCAGAGCCAAAACTCGCATTTGCTGAATTTAGCAAATAGTTGCTTATCTCTAATTGTTCGTAATACAATCCTTAAATGCTCGGCATGCTCAGATTTGTCTCAAGAATAGATTAGAATGTCATCAATGAATACAACTATGAACCTGTCCAAATATGTAACGCCCTAAATTTTTGGGTCTTTCTTGGGTTGCTGTTAGGTTGATAAATTTTTGAATTCTAGTATTTGGGTGTGTAATTCATGTTAGGGGTGTGGTATTGGGCCTATGGAAGGCCCAAGGGTTGGTCAAACCCGGGTAAAATTTTGTATTTTAGACTTAGGAGATAGGGGGCTTTGGATAGAAGGTGTCGTAAGAAATTGTGTGTGAAATGTGACACAAGAAAGCCTTGTGGTGGAGTGGCAATGTGACGCCACTAAGGAGTTATAAAAGTGGCGCCTAGGAGGGTTTTGAGGTCTAGGGTTCAAGTCACAGGTAAGTAATTAAGGTGTTTTATTTTTATGAGCAGGAAGGTAAGTGGTGGACTTCAAATAAATTCTATCAGGTAGAGTTTGAATGAGTCAAATGAGTAAGTTGAGGAGGGATAAGGTGAGAAAAAGGAGGAGCTGATCAAGGAAGATAGAGCTAGCCGAATGGTGGACTCTTGAGGACCAAGAGTTGGCTGGCCAAGGGGTTCTAATTGGGCAATCGGCTAGGGAGTTGAGGTATGTGTAGTTTCGGCAATAGGGGGTAGTTGTGCCGAATTCTCTTTGATTTTTTTCCTTCGGGATTTCATTTTGTTTTTCTTTTGGTGAGTCAAAATAGGGTAGGGTGCCTTAGGGCTCATTCTCTTTACTCGTTCTTTTGCTAGAAGCCGAATATAGGTCTCCCAAAGCACTTCTCTGTGTCGTTTTCCTCTATAAACCAATTGCCTACTTTTCTTCTTCTTCTCTAATTTCTTCTCTTCTTCTCTTTCCTTCCATCTTCTTCTACTGCCATCCATATCTCTCCCTCTTCATTTTCTTCTCATTTAGATAGTCATAAAAGCCAAAAGGAAGCTTATCATTGCCGATTCTTCTCTTGACCAAAACCTTTTTGAACCGATTCCTCTTGTTGGCCGAAACCTTGATTACACCTTGTCGATTTCTTCTTAACCGATCCTACCTTGCTTATACCTTTTCTATGTCAATCTCTTAGAAACCCAGTTAGTCGAATACCTTTTTGTGGCCAAACACTTCATTCTTTTCTTCAAAATCGAAACCTTCATACCTAGTGGTGTCCAAGGCCGAATCTGAGATCAAACCTGTCTTGCTTTGGGTTTGTGGAAGGAGTTGTTGTAGATCGGGATTGTACCACTATCTAGGACTGTTTGTGGGTAGAATATAACGTGGATAAGTACTCAAGCAACTTTTGTTAGTACTTATGTTAAGCGTTTTAGCCGAACCCTTAGGGGGTGGCTATCGATTTGGACTAAGGGCCTATTGGCCTCTTTCTCTTGTTTTGTGTGTTAGTGCGATCAAGGGGTTGTGCAACTAAGGATCTTAAAGGCTAGCACAGTAGGGCATCAAGACTAGTCTATATTTGGCAGAAAGGTAAGGACTTTGGATGCTTAGGGCCTAGGTAGGTGTTGGCCGAATATGGTAAGGGTTCTTTTCACAAGATTAATATTGACTCGTAACTTGATATGGTGGCAACCGTTTGTAGGCTTTTCGTGTGAGGAGTTTTGTCAACGCTTCGACAGTTAACATGTGTGTATCATACCCTTACTATAGGCTAGAACGGTTAAGGCCGTAATGACCGAAGAGTGACCGAAAGGTCGGCACTGTGAGGATCTGTGAGTAACCGATTACTCTCCGATGGTTGGATTTGGGTTTGTTGATGATGGAATTGCAAAGTGTGCAATTCCGTGCATTTTGGTAAGTTGGGTCGAGTAGGGGCCCAATGAGCTTCCGAGCCCATTTGGGTAAAGATAATCATTAAGGACATTTTGGATAACTACAGTAATCAAAACTGTTGAAATCTGTAATCTAACCGTAAAACTTGGATTAATGGGCTTAAATCACAGTTAGACATCGTAAGGCCCATTAGGGGTTTTTGGGCCTAGAAGGGCAAAACTGGTAACTGAGGTAAAATGGACTTCTATAATGGATTAATAGTATGTGACAGCCCTAAATTGACCCTAGTCGGGAAGTGGTTTCGGGACCGCTAAACTAAGTCACCAAAGTATTTGAATGTGATATTTATTGTCTAGAATATGTGGATATGAATGTGTGAAAGTTTTAAGCTTCGATTTAGTCGATTGCATGTGAATTTAGTTAATAGGACTTATATGAGAAAATTTAGAAATGTGCTAGGCAAATGTAAGTGGCCTATTAATGCATGTTAAAAAGATGATGGGTTTGCATGTCAAATTACCCAAAATTTGAACTAGTGGCCGGCCATGCTATGGGTTAAAACCTATTATAAACATGTTGTGTTAATGCTTTATGTTAGAAATAATAAAATAAAAAGGGTTAGTAATAAAATAATGGAAATTGGGGGGGTGATAAAAGAAAAAAAAAGTTCTCATTTTGTTCTTCTTGACCGAAAAATCAAAGGAAAGAAAAGAAGAAAGGTTGAAGAGGTTCGGCCATGCTTGTAACTAGGTTAAGGTAAGTTTGATGTTGTTCCATGAGATTCATACATATTTTTAGTTGTTAGCTTGAGTTCTACCTAGCCCATGGTTTAAATCTTTACTATGTGATGGAGATGATAGTCGGCCATGGGTGTTGTCTTCTTGGTTGGTGTTTGATGTTATGGTGATGAGGCCTGAAGATGATTGAATTTGAGTGCTTAATAAAAAGGATTGAATGTGAGTGTGTGTGAGAATTTGAAAAGGATGGGTCTTAACAACTTCATGAATAATTCGGCCATGGTGCTAAAATGTTGTATATTGTGTTTAAACTTAGAATTTTTAGTCATATGGATGTGTCTTGTTGAATGAGTGCTTGAACAAACTATGATTAAATGGATGCATAGATTCAAAGTGGGAAGAATTGGCTATTATGCTTGATACTAATGCCGAATATGAGAATGTTGTACTTGAAAAAAAAACTGTAGGTGAACATGACAAGTGTATTCGGCTGAGGGCATAAGGATATGAAAATTTTGGGTATTTATTTTTTATTGTGTGTGTGCATGACTATGGATAGTTGGCTGCAAAAATATTATAAATACATGGTGTATGTTAAATTTATTAAGCTACAAAACATTATACATGTTCGGCCAAAGTAAATTATTTGAGTAAAGTATATCTTGATGGTACATTTTGGCTAGTATAAAATGTATATGGATGTCGTATGACTATGTTTGATTTGGGAAGTAAATTGTTTGATTTAGCTCAAGAGCCTAGAGGATCAAAGTTGGATAAGGGAAGGAAAAAGTGATCGAATAGCCGTTAAATCGTTCGACAACATCCGAGGTAAGTCTTTGAGTAATGGAACTTAATTTATGATTTGATTAAGTTATGACATATAAGCATAACAAATAAACAGTGATATAATGATTTTACTTGAATTATATGTCGAGATAATTAGTTTATACCTATGACGGGTAGCCGAATGTGCACAGAGATCATGTCATAAAGCAAATCAATTTATGCTCTTTGTATGTGGCTATTGAGCCGAAAATGGGAATGATTGATAAGTGTCTTGTGTTTGAGTTCTAGTGATGAAAATGAAATATAGATGTGATATGATTTATTGATATATGTGCATGAATATTCAGATGATAACCGGGCTAAGTCTCGAAGGCATTTGTGCGAGTTACTATATCCGGGCTAAGTCGAGAAGGCATTTGTGCGAGTTACTATATCCGGGCTAAGTCCCGAAGGCATTTGTACGAGTTACTATATCTGGGCTAAGTCCCGAAGGCAATTGAGCGAGTAGTTATATCCGGCTAAATCCCGAAGGTACTTGGTTTGGGAATGAGCGATCTTGCTGTAATAATTTCAATTAATACTTCGTAAAATCCCAACGATGAGGTATGTTTCAGTATATGCATTGGAATAGTTGATTCCTTTTAAATAGTATTCGTCGATCGATTAATAAGCTTAGGCCTTTGGTTAAGTTGATCCCTTATGTATGAATATAAGGGTTGAAAATGTGAAGTAGGTATGATTTTGAGAATATGTGTATATGAAATTATCCGTTTAGTCATATGAATGCTATACTTCAGTTGTGCCTAATTTCATTGCTCAAAACTTACTAAGCATTAAATGCTTATTCCGTTTCTTTGATTCTCTGTTTTATAGATTTTGGTTCGTCAGCAATCGGAATCGGGAGTGTCAAAGTCGAAGTCGCCCACACTATCAAAGCCCTTTTGGTACTCTTTTAGTTGAACTTTGATAATGGCATGTATAGGGCTGCCCATTTGTTGTTAGTCAAGTACTTTGGTATTGTATATATTTGGATAGCCATGCGAAAATGGCTTATATATTTTGAGCATAGCGTTATAATCATTTTGTATATATATGGTTATTGAGAGGTGTGGAAATGCTTGGCAATGATTAGCCATTGGAATGGTTAATCACGATCATATTTTTGTGCTATGTATGTTAAAGGGCTAGTTGAATCATGGAAATTATGAAATAGGTAAAGTCTACCTTAAAAACAGATGACGACAGTAGCAGTGAATTTGAAAAATCACTGCTAATTTGTAGGAATGGAATTAAATAGTGAATAAATTATGTAATTGAACCTTGATGAGTCTATTTTCATATGGAACAAATGAAACGATCATATGATCGTAATTTAAGAGATGTTTAAGTTTTCGTGAAATAGGGCCAGAGCGATTTCTGGATCCCCTGATCTGACTTTGGAAATTCACTATAAATTAACAAGAGATAATTAGAAGTCATTCCCTATATGTAAAGATTCCTATTCGAGTCTAGTTTCATTAGAAACAAACGGCATAAGTATTGAAGCCCTGTACAGGGACATATCTAAGTGGTAATGCATGAAGGTCAGAGTAGTCAAACCCTGAAACAGGGGAGACTTTAACTAATAAAATGTACTAATTGGACCAACCAAAAATCCTAGAAAAAAACTTTTTAGATAGATATATGAGTCTAGTTTCAGGAAAAATTTACAGAATCGGTTTTCAAGCTTCGGAACTCGAGATATGATTTTTAAAGTGACTGTGATGCAGTTAACTAGCATATCTGGAAATTTAAAAATGAACTGTGTAAGTAAATGAAATAAGTCCGTAAATACCTCGTGTTCGACTCCGGCAACGGTATCGGGTACGGGGCGTTACATAGTAACTTTGATATGCATAAAAACTCTGAAAATTTTTGAAATGACTAAAATACCCCTAAGTAGGGAAAATTACCATTATACCCTAGGTACAAAATGACCAATATACCCTTAGGGTTAATTTTATCTGAGATGCATGATATTCTGATTCTGCGTAATGTATGCCATGACATTTATATTTGTTGCATGGGTTATGGGTTATATTGATGGAGGAAGCGTTCTGGAAGCCTCGCTGCAATCTGATGGCCTTGCCACATATATTTATTCTGGTGACTTCGTCACAATATCCGCGACCTCGCCGCAACTGTGGCCTCGCAACATATATCTCATTTTGGTGACTTCGTCACAATATCTAGCACCTCATTGCAATCCGGTTAACCGCCACATATATACATCTGCTCGGTGGCCTAGGCACAATATCATGTTGGTGACTTCGTCACAATATCCGCGACCTCATTTGCAACTTCTGTGGTGTGTAGCGGTTGGGTGGGTCGAGTAGTCTCCCCACATGGTGTGAGGCTGGTACGGGGGCGTTACATATGGGTCTGGGTTGGGGTTTCTGGATTCATGATATATTTGTTCTATATCTGTTATGGGCCTATGGGTTTCATTCTGATTTCTGTACTGGGCCAAGGCCCAGATAAGTCTGACTCTGAGGCTTGATCTATTTTGGGCTATGGTTGGGTTATGTTACACACTGAGTTTACCAAACTCACGCTTTATTTTCATCTCTGCAGGAAATCCCCAACCATAGTGGGCTTGATCTAATTTCAATTTAAGCACTTTACGCATAAAATTTCTTCACGAAATTTTCACACAATCATGCAACCATATCATAGACCTCAAAATAATGATAAAATAATTATTTCTATCTCGAATTTTGTGGTCACGAAACCACTATTCCAACTAGGCCCAAAATCAGGATATTACAACTCTCCCCCCTTTAGGGATTTTCGTCCCCGAAAATCTTACCAGAAAAGTGGTCTTCACTTTTAATCTCATATTGTGCCGACGAAATTTCACTTAGGCTGTACCTCCAATACATCTTTTTAATTTCTCATATGATCTGAAAGCTTACAATCTCAACTCTCAACTGTTCTTAAATTTTCAACCCTTCTCAATTTCCCATGATATCATGACATAAAACCCAAATCTCAACTTGATATAATGGAGACCTGAAATTCCATGAATCTAATGAGAAGGAATTCATTCAATACATATATGATTTATAGATCTTGCCAAACATTTAACAATAGGATACATCACATTTTCCTCTTTCCGCCATGGAAATATTTCTGATATGGCCTCAAGAATAATCCTTCTCATTTCCATCCCAATATCAACACTGACAAGGATAATTTTGATAGATCCCAATGTTCGGCTTTAACCCCTTTAACAACTCCAATTTTATGTAACATCAAATGCTCTAAACTATCACATTACCTCACTGTCTTGAAACACATCACAATTCATACAACAAGACATTCTTGAAAGTCGAAGTCTTTACTCAATGTAGACTAGTCGGTTCGACGCCTTGTTACCAATATTCTCATCTATCCAAATTTGTCAACATGTAATAAACTTTTCAGCTTTCACAGGACGAAAACCTTATCATTCGTAGTGATTTTAACTAATATCCAACTCTTTCTAATAAATATACACTTCTCGTTCGGACTATTTACTCTTTTATCAAGACAAAATGAAATTATATTATCGGACTTGAAAAAATAATCCGACATAATTGTCACATGAAATCTTTCAAATAAATAATTCACCATACCGACTGAAACTCGTGCTTTTTATCACCTATGCCTTTACTGATGTCAAATACTTATACAGAAATTAGAAAAAATCCCAATACTAAAATCACCACATTGCTAAGATCAAATTAGAAGTATAGTCATATTTGACATGATTATCACGAGCTGTAGAACGTACTTCGAACATGAGTCATTATTAACAAATTATGGAACAAAGATAACAAGAAAACCGAATAAAGAAATCCAAGATAGAGAAACCCAGAATAAAGAAATCCGAATAAAGAGATCCGGGATAAAGAAACCGAGGATACGATACTATCTTGGGAGAATCGAAAACCAAATTCATAGAGAAAATACAAAATACCCCGATAATTTTTCAAAGAAAGAAAGTCCAAAAGAAAACATCATTTAATCCCACTAAAATCAAATATAACAAGATCAATATATCTTCCCATACATATATATCAGATGAAGCATCAAGTAGAAGAAACAGAATCATAATATCATATGTATTCTCTCATCAATTCTTATCAGACGAAATGAAATAGAATACTCGATGAAATAGAGCAATATAAATTATAAACCAGTCAGACTACCAATGCTTTCATCCAACACCAGAATTAGAAGACATTCCCATATAACAAGAATTTCTTCGGAAGATCAATAGCCATAGAAATATTTATGAGAACGGGTGAACACATAGAACATCTCAAAAGAGACAGCTAAATCTGTCCGGTCATAATCATCACACTCAGATAATTCACATTTAAAATATCATTTCCCCAACTAGTTCGCGTCACAAATTTCATATTAAACCATTCACTAAAGAATGCCGATTCGAATAAATTTTGATTTACACTTTTCTCGACCTTGCACCGAGTAACTCGATTTACCAAAGAGAATTCCTTCTCTAAGCGGGACGATGCATAATTCCAATAATCTTTATATCAATCCGATACTTTCTTGGCTCTGACTTTACTTATCAGCTCATTTTCAATCTCTGATCATACTTATAATTATTCTATCACTGAACTCTATACAAATCTCATGAAATTCCATTATAAGTACCACTTCGGTAAGGGGGAGGGGTTGTAGGACCTCTGACTCGACTTTCTTATACATACACATATGACACAACTTCCATCATCATAGCAACATCATCAAAATCATGTCATTCATTCAGGCAATGCAACATTCATGTTGGCTTACACAAATTTTCCTATTGTCCCATTTAGACAATATACTTATGCATACATTCTATGTTTTCTAGATAGCTTTACTTATCCTTTCATTTAATTAAATTAATTCATGCTCATGACATCATATAAGACCAAACAAACATAGATATTTGTATCACAATCACAACTTTCATTTCGTGCATCATCATGTACTTATCATTACAATCATATAATTCAGTCCAACAATTTAACATAGATAAGTTCATTTCATTATAATCCTTTATCTCATAAAAATTATATATCATTAGCTTTCATCAACATTCGACATCCAAATCAAGACAATGACATTTCATTCATATCATAATATTATGACTTTTATTCATACCTCTACTACTTTTTATTTATTCCATTCATCTTATCGAGTAAGCCATATACACTACATCATATGAGCATTAAGCAAGTATGGATGTTTATCACATATGTATCATAAACTTTTATTCATACTTTTCTAAACCGAGACTTATCATAATCATAATTTTAATCAAATACCTTCACATAACATTGAACATGGTCGGTAGCATCTCGGTTGGAGAGTACCTGCCTAAATAAGGCAGTCTTGTACTCATACGCGTCGGAAGACATCACACTATCACAGATCAGTGGCATGTATAGCTAAACTTTTACACATGCTAGGTTAGTCCGAGAACTTACTAAACCTGCTCTGATACCACCAAATGTAATGCCCCGTACCCAAGACCGTCGCCGGATTCAAACACGAGGTGTTAATAGACTTAATTCATTACTTAAACAGCTCAAACAATTTATTTTTAAAATTTTTAGTCAAGCTAAAAATACGCGTCATAGCAGCTTAAAAATTCATATCTCAAGTTACGAAACTAAAAATCCAATTCCGTAAATTTTCCCTGAAACTAGACTCATATATATATTTACTAATTTTTTATAGAATTTTTGGTCGAGCAAATTAGTACATTTTATTAGTTAAAGTCTCCCCTGTTTCAGAGTTTGACTGCAAAACTGTGAGATGCGGGTCTAGGTTTTCGAAGCAAACGAGGATCGTTGGAAAGAACAGCTTCACATGCGCAAGGGCAAGTCAGAAATAGAGATTACCTTATGGGGGAGGCCATAACCCAGATTCGGGAGATAGTGGACTACTTGCAAACTCTAGCAGGCAGACACTCTAAACATGAAATATGAGTTGGAGCCGGAGCGCGGACAAGAGCTGGCCTCATTGCTTAGAAAAATTAGGACTTTGAGTGTTAGAGCGAAATTTTATTTGTAAGTCGACTTTTTGTAAAAGATTTTATTTTTAAGTGAAATTTTCTAAGGGCAGTTGAATCAAAATTGATGCCTCCTTTGCATTCATGCATTTGCATTACATCATATCATTATGCATTAAAGGCCATAAGAGTTTTCTAATTAATTAATTAAAAATTATTTCAGTAACCTGGAAACCAACGAAAACCAACCAACCACACACCTATACGGTACAAGGAAAAAATCAATGGATAAGAGACTCGAGAAATTGGAGCAGATGCAAAAAGACATACAATAACAAATGCAGTCTCAGATGTAAGAGCAGCTAGCCAAGATTCAGCGAGAGATAAAAGAGCAAATGATGGAGTCCCAGAGGGAAATGATGAGTCAGTTATCCCAATTGCTGTTGGAAGGAATGGATAAGGGAAAGGGCCCTATGGACAAAGCTGAAGAAACTAATGAGGATCCTCAATACCCCCTGGCTTCACTCCGACACCTGTACCAATGAAGCCCGAGATTAATTTACTGAAGCCATCTATCACGATCATGCCTCAGCAGGTTCAGGTCGGAGCTTCAATACCGATGAATTTCCAAACCGGCTCAGGCTCTAACTTTGCCAACAACCCGAACTACCCGCCCGTTCCTGACTTGGATGAAATTGCTGAAGAAGAAAAGGCGAGGATGTATTCGAAAAAACAATTGGAAGAACGGTGTATGTAAAGCCCCGTACCCGAGACCGTCGTCGGAGTCGAACACGAGGTGTTAATAGACTTAATTCAATACTTAAACAGCTCAAACAATTTATTTTTAAAATTTTCAGTCAAGCTAATAATCTGCGTCATAGTCGCTTAAAAATTCATATCTCGAGTTAAAAAACTCAAAATCCAATTCCGTAAATTTTCCCTGAAACTAGACTCATATATCTATTTAGTAATATTTTTATAGAATTTTTGGTCGAGCAAAATAGTACAGTTTATTAGTTAAAGTCTCACCCTGTTTCAGAGTTTGACTGCTCTGACCTTTGTGTATTACGAATCAGATATCTCCCTGTACAGAGTTTCAATGACTATGCCGTTTGTTTTTAATAAAAACAGACTCAATAAGGAATCTGTACATATAAAAAATGACTTCTAATGATCTTTTAACAATTTATGGTGAATTTCCAAATTCAGAACAGGGGATCCAGAAATTTCTCTGGCCCTATTTCACAAAAATTTAAACATCTCATAAAATATAACTCATATACCTATTTTGTTCCATCCATATGAAAATAAACTCATAATTATTTAATTCCATATTTTATTCATTATCTAATTATATCTCTACTATTTTTAGTGATTTTTCAAACTCACGTCACTGCTGCTGTCTGAATCTATTTTATGGTAAATTTTACCTATTTCATGGTTTCCATGGATTAGCTAGCAATTTAGTATACATAACACCAAATATGATCATGATTAGCCATTCCAATGGCTAATCATTACCAAGCATTTCCATACCACTCAATAACCATATCATAAGACCATATACACAAAATGATTATAATGCTATACATGCCATACTCAAAATATACAAGCCATTATGCCAAGATGGTATACGGATAGTGTGAGCGTGCCTCCAACCGCTTCCGATTTCGAGCTGGCTTGTCAACACTACAAGGAATGAAAATGAGGAGTAAGCATAAATGCTTAGTAAGTTCACATGCAAATAGCAAGTAACATAACTATATAAGCAAACATAAAACATCATTTGCATAATCATCACCGAGACATTCATATCACATTTTCATTTATCATCTTACCATATTGTTGTTATATCGAGTTTTCAACGCGAGGGTTAAGTACATACCTGTTCAAAGTATTCATTTCACAACACTTACCAATACGTCCCTTTCATCTCGAGGATTCCTCCGCTTGAGTAGAATTTTACCCGTTGAACACATCGGAATATAATTCGGATACATGGAAAGTTTGCACATAAGTGCTACATATGTAATCAAGAAATCATGTAACCTGCCCCTAAGTGTAACACCCCTATCCCGTAACCGTCACCAGAATAGGTAAGGGGCATTACCGGACTTGTAACTCATGTTAGAACAGTAAAATTTTGAACTTTTTCTTGAAATAAAGATCGTTCATTTAAATAAGTACTAAGCATAACCAGAGGTAAAATTTAAACTTCACTAAGTAAACATTCAAAAGATGCCATTTTCGCATGGCTTATATACATTAACCAAAAATATTCCTCCGCCACTAGTCTATTCTATACATGCCATAAAATAATTCTAAACATAACAGTAACAAGCTGTGGATAGTGATAGTGTGACTAGTTGTCGACGATCCCCGAGCACAGTAGCCGCAATGAGATCTATAAAACAGAGGAAACAGAGTAAACGGAGTAAGCATTACAATGCTTCGTAAGTTTTAAGCAGTGTCAACAGATAACAATCAAATTATAACATAGTTGTTCGTATATTTTATTTCACTCTTCCTTCGGGCATGTCATCCCTTTACCGAATATGCACAACTCATCATATACAATAGGCAGTTAAGCTTTCACATAAAAGTGAGCTCATGTGACATAAATATATTGTATGATTTCACATAACCTCTCACACTGATCCGATGTCACATAATCATAGGAATAGTCTCATAGATTGCTCTCGTATGCATCACATAACTACCTTATGATTTAGTTCAAATCAAGGTCACATATAAACTTGGAGTACATACCTGTTTAACCTTTCGCATTGAATATATTTATAAGCAATTCTTATTACGAAGTCTTATAGCTTTAACCTCTACTCGGATTATCGGCGAGACCTTTAGCTCAGACAAAATCTCCACACGAAGTTATCGGGTCTTACCCGGACAAAATCTCCACACGTAGTCATCGGGTCTTACCCGGACATAATCTCCACACGTAGTCATCGGGTCTTACCGGAATATATTTCAAGTTTCATGTACATTTAATCACATGTTACAACATTCACATCGATTGTCATATTTGTAATTCATTTGCCTCATCAAATATCTAATAATACACACCTTTCACATTGGTCGTTCGGCCACAATATACGCACATCGCCTACATATTTCACACTAGCCATTTGGCTTTACCACATATACATATCTCATATATATATTTCACATTGACCATTCAGCTTTACCACATATGCATATCTCATACATATTTCACATTAGCCATTCGGCTTTACCACATATACATATCTCATATATATATTTCACATTGACCATTCAGCTTTACCACATATGCATATCTCATACATATTTCACATTAGCCATTCGGCTTTACCACATATACATTTCTCATACATATTTCACATTAGCCATTCGGCTTTACCACATATATGCATGTTCATATTCACCACATTGGCCATTCGGCCTTATCACACATATGCATGCTCACATTCATCACATTGGCCATTCGGCCTTATCTCATATATACACATTCACATTCATCACATAAAATCCTAAATCAAAATATAAATTTTCATGTATTCACATCACAATTATCCAAATATACTTCACATACCACATATACTATCATGTATACACTTTGTCTTGGCCGAATCTACATCAATTGTTTTCCAGTGAATAATTCAATTTCACGCCATACTATCATTTCATAATCGAATATTCATAAACTTACAATTTCACAAATTTTAATATCAAAGATCTGTCTAACACTCATATATCGTTTTACAATATCACGATTTAGAATTCACGTATGGGTTTAATCAATAGCTTATGAGCAACTAAAACAAGTTTTATCCATGTTTACAACAAAATCACATATTCACTACGAGCTGTTTTCCTGAGCAATAGTCACTAAATTATTTATAACTGGAGCTACAAAAACTCCAAATCACTTGCCGTTAATTTTCCATGAATATAGACTCATATATCTTCCATCCATAAAATTTCCAAAATTTTAGGTTTGGCCAATCAATACCAGATTTTTCTTAAAGTTTCCCCTGTTTCACTGTTTGACTAATCTGACCACTCTTCACTACGAATCCAATTTTTCATTGTACAAAATTCATAATGTGTTTTATTTGATTTCATTTGAAACTAGACTCATTAAGGAGTCTAAGCATAAAAATATTATCTTATAACCATTTTTGTACAAATTATAATGATTTTCCAAAGACAGAACAGGGGATTTCGGAGTCATTCTGACACTGTCCCACACAACTTTAAATATCTCTTTATATGAAATTTTTTTGCTTCCACGGTCTCTTTTATAAGAAACTAGACTAACTAAGCTTTGATTACATAATTTATTCAGCCTATAATTCCACACCAACAATTTATAGTGATTTTCTAAAATCACGTTACTGCTGCTGTCCAAAGCAAATTATTACAATTTGCTCTTAAATTTCCAAGTCCAAACACTTATGAACTTACCATTTGAGTTTAAGACATATCATGGCCACATCATATCTTATTAAATCAACTCATTATGTCCTATTATGATTTAATTTACTCAATGTTTAATCACTTAAAACTTACCTCGGAAGTGGTCGACGATTAGATGTCCAGGGCTATTCCTTTACTTTCTCTTTTCCCCTATCCGACTTTGATCCTCTTTGCTCTTAAGCTTAAGTAAAACAATAGATTGCTTAAGTACTTAACTAATATTATTCACTTAACAATCACATTTGGCAATCACATATCATTTAATCTTTGATTAACCAATTTAACACATACCAAAATCCAATCATACATCTAACCTTTATCTCAATACCAAACCGAGTTATAAGATCATACATTATACTAAGCATATCATTAAACATACCTATTCAATTTACCTAATTTCATAGCCAATTAATCACCTTGAAACTTACCTTAATACACATTTTATCCCATTGCCGAATACATATATATATATCATCAAACAAATATTTATTCACATAACAACAATTCAAGCACATCAAAGCATAGTCAAATGTATCATTCTTCTTAAATTCAAAAATAAATACATGGGCTAACTTCAAAATCTATTTAATAACTCAACTTTATAAACACATATTCGGCTAGGAAGAAAGATTGATAATTTAACAGCCTTAGCTTAACATATAATTTGTTGTGACACATCTTTAAGCATTCTTTTATTCCATCAACTCAAAACACATTCATCACTCTCAATAACTAAACTCATATTCGGCAATGGCCTCCAATATAGTGACCGATTTTTCTCAACTAGCACCTAGTGTACACACATGATCATTCGTTTGATTCAAGCACCTATCCACCAAAAATTCATCCAAATTAACAAGAACAACAACCACATTCTTTGTTATCTACCATGACCGAAACCCATATTCATTCACCAAATATCAAAAATTTATCATCAATTTGACATATAAGGACATAACCAAATGTTTCTTGCAACACAAACTCAAAAATTAACACATGGGTCATGTTATGAGCACCAAAACAAACTCAACTTCACAAACTCCAAAAGAATCACATGATATCATACCTTAATTCCCCACACAAGATGGCCGAATGCCTTAGGTGTGCTTTCTTCCAATTCTTGGTTAGTTTCAGCTTGAGAGAGGTAGGAGAAGAAGATGAACATTTTTTTTTTCTTTTTCTTTTGTTTTCTTCCTTCAATTCACGGCAATGGAGGGGGGGGCATGGATGAGACAACTTTGTTTTCATCACCCCTCTCTTTTCATTACTTTATTACTAACCTCTTATTTTATTCTGTCTAACATAACACACTAACACAACATGTTTCCAACATGTTTCACCCCATAGCATGGCCGGCCACTAGCTCTAATTTTGGGTAATTTGACATGCAAACCCGTCATTTTCATAACATGCATTAATAGGCCACTTTACATTTGGCTAGCACATTTCTAAATTTTCTCACATAAGTCCTAATTAATAAAATTCACTTACAATTAACAAAATTCAAACATGAAATTTTTACACATGCATATATACATATAATAAGCATCAACTATGACGGTTAATTATTTTTATGACTCGATTTTGTGGTCCCGAAACCACTTTTCGACTAGGGTCAAATTAGGGGTGTCACAACTCTTCCCCCCTTTAGGGATTTTCGTCCCCGAAAATTTCTACCGATGCATAGTTTAGGATAACGTCCTCTTATTGAATTATATTCATATAAACATTAGCTCATCGATAGCAATTGTAATTCATTATTGATTTCGCATCGATCTATAAAATCATTTTCTTATCTTAAAACAAATACATAAGCATTTCTACAAGTATGCACATATATCTCATTTTCTTGATTTCATAAGCAATAATCACTTAATTTAATTCACAAATGCATTTCAAACACATATTAAGCACATATTAACATGTATAATTCACATCATCAACCCACATTTTCATTCATGTATAAGCTGTAACCTAACCGAAAGTACACATATACTCAAACATCCCAATAAATATCCTTTATAACTCCATCATATCTCACTATTCAACTTAACCTATTTCCAATGAAAATCAACTTCCACATACGAACATTGAATTCATTTAGCACATTCAATCATCAGTTAACGATACCCGTATACAATTGATTTGGCATAAAGCCTCATATAGTATACCGGCATGGGATTTATTTTAGCACATAACCCATATATCCAAAATTATCAGCATTCATCAAAAATTCTTACGACTTTCAAATGTCAAACTTAATCGAAATAATTTCTTGAATATGATTAACAAAAAAAATAAGGGTCATTTAGCAATAGCACATATGACTTCATATACCAAGCATTCCATAGACTAAATCCGTAACACATTTATAACATGAATTCATTTCTTAACAACATATCCACCATCTTTTACGTATTCACTTATTTAGTATACATAACATAATATAATATGAACTCACAAATTTTACTTTCATTTGATTTTCACATACCTTCCGTACATACCGTATCACTTATTCTGATCTTACTTTATTTACCATCTTAAATATACCCGTTGAATCATTCGAAATCATTACGGATACTCATTAAGCACATATAGCTCTCACAATGCCATATCCTAGATATGGTCTTACATATTCTCACATATCGAGCCGATGCCATGTCCTGCATGGTCTTACACACTATCTCAAATCAATGCCTTCGTCCCTGCACGAGGTCTTACATGAATTCCACTTCACACACTTAGTGCCTCTCGACCGATCTCGCACTCATAGTGCTCGGTTAAAGGAATTCGCACACACAAAGTGCCTCTAATCATTCACACACATAGTGCTCTTATTCATTCGTTATTACACATTGAAATTACTTAACCAAGTCTATAAACATCATGTATGTACACTTTTAAACATATCATCTCATTTAAGTTTGAATTAGTATAGTAATGAACACTTAAACTTTGCTCAAATTACCAAGACGAAGCCTACTAGGCACGAAGGTCCGAATACACGTCACCAAAGATGATTGCTCTTGGGACCTAGCCGGATATAACACCAAAGACGAATGCTCTTGAAACTTAGCCCGGATACATCACTAGCACGAATGCTCTTGGGACTTAGTCCGGATACATCACTAGCACGAATGCTCTTGGGACTTAGTCCGGATACATCACTAGCACGAATGCTCTTCGGGACTTAGCCCGGATACATCACTAGCACGAATGCTCTTCGGGACATAGCCCGGATATATCACTCTCAATTCTCATGTACATATACACATATGGCAATACACATTAGTATATCATTTACATTACTTGAATACAAACACAACATGCTTATCGACCATTTAACTTCCAATTCCATAGCCACATACAAAAATCACATTTATAGTCATAACACTCTTTCAAAATGGCATCACTTATACCCTTATAATTCAATCCAAATTGAAATTCAAATACAAGTACATGATACGACCTGATCAACTTAATAATTTAGGCATATCTAAGTGAAGCTATATCGCAAATTCTCATAGTCAGAAGCTTGCTACAGCTCGATCGGGACCAAGATTCATTACAATACAGCAAACATATTTTAATAGTCAAAAATCATCACACTATCATTTTATCACTTTATGGCATGTATAAATAGACTCACGCGTGCTACGTTAGTCCTAGAATCGACTAAACCGTAGCTCTGATACCAATAAAATGTAACACCCCTATCCCATAACCGTCGCCAGAATAGGTAAGGGGCATTACCGGACTTGTAACTCATGTCAGAACAGTAAAATTTTGAACTTTTTCTTGAAATAAAGATCGTTCATTTAAATAAGTACTAAGCATAACCAGAGGTAAAATTTAAACTTCACTAAGTAAACATTCAAAAGATGCCATTTTCGCATGGCTTATATACATTAACCAAAAATATTCTTCCGCCACTAGTCTATTCTATACATGCCATAAAATAATTCTAAACATAACAGTAACAAGCGGTGGATAGTGATAGTGTGACTAGTTACTGACGATCCCCGAGCCTGTAGCTTCGCAATGAGATCTATAAAACAGAGGAAACAGAGTAAACGGAGTAAGCATTACAATGCTTCGTAAGTTTTAAGCAGTGTTAACAGATAACAATCAAATTATAACATAGTTGTTCGTATATTTTATTTCACTCTTCCTTCGGGCATGCCATCCCGTTACCGAATATGCACAACTCATCATATACAATAGGCAGTTAAACTTTCACATAAAAGTGAGCTCATGTGACATAAATATATTGTATGATTTCACATAACCTCTCACACTGATCCGATGTCACATAATCATAGGAATAGTCTCATAGATTGCTCTCGTATGCATCACATAACTACCTTATGATTTAGTTCAAATCAAGGTCACATATAAACTTGGAGTACATACCTGTTTAACCTTTCGCATTGAATATATTTATAAGCAATTCTTATTACGAAGTCTTATAGCTTTAACCTCTACTCGGATTATCGGCGAGACCTTTAGCTCAGATGAAATCTCCACACGAAGTTATCGGGTCTTACCCGGACAAAATCTCCACACGTAGTCATCGGGTCTTACCCGGACATAATCTCCACACGTAGTCATCGGGTCTTACCCGGAATATATTTCCAAGTTTCATGTACATTTAATCACATGTTACAACATTCACATCGACTATCATATTTGTAATTCATTTGCCTCATCAAATATCTAATAATACACACCTTTCACATTGGTCGTTCGGCCACAATATACGCACATCGCCTACATATTTCACACTAGCCATTCGGCTTTACCACATATACATATCTCATATATATATTTCACATTGACCATTCAGCTTTACCACATATGCATATCTCATACATATTTCACATTAGCCATTCGGCTTTACCACATATACATTTCTCATACATATTTCACATTAGCCATTCGGCTTTACCACATATATGCATGTTCATATTCACCACATTGGCCATTCTGCATTATCACACATATGCATGCTCACATTCATCACATTGGCCATTCGGCCTTATCTCATATATATACATTCACATTCATCACATAAAATCCTAAATCAAAATATAAATTTTCATGTATTCACATCACAATTATCCAAATATACTTCACATACCACATATACTATCATGTATACACTTTGTCTTGGCCGAATCTACATCAATCGTTTTCCAGTGAATAATTCAATTTCACGCCATACTATCATTTCATAATCGAATACTCATAAACTTACAATTTCACAAATTTTAATATCAAAGATCTGTCTAACACTCATATATCGTTTTACAATATCACGATTTAGAATTCACGTATGGGTTTAATCAATAGCTTATGAGCAACTAAAACAAGTTTTATCCATGTTTACAACAAAATCACATATTCACTACGAGCTGTTTTCCTGAGCAATAGTCACTAAATTATTTATAACTGGAGCTACAAAAACTCCAAATCACTTGCCGTTAATTTTCCCTGAATATAGGCTTATATATCTTCCATCCATAAAATTTCCAAAATTTTAGGTTTGGCCAATCAATACCAGAATTTTCTTAAAGTTTCCCCTGTTTCACTGTTTGACTAATCTGACCACTCTTCACTACGAATCCAATTTTTCATTGTACAGAATTCATAATGTGTTCTATTTGATTTCATTTGAAACTAGACTCATTAAGGAGTCTAAGAATATAAATCTTGTCTTATAACCATTTTTGTACAAATTATAATGATTTTCCAAATACAGAACAGGGGATTTCGGAGTCATTCTGACACTATCCCACACAACTTTAAATATCTCTTTATATGAAATTTCTTTGCTTCCACGGTCTCTTTTATAAGAAACTAGACTAACTATGCTTTGATTACATAATTTATTCAGCCTATAATACCACACCAACAATTTATAGTGATTTTCTAAAATCACGTTACTGCTGCTGTCCAAAGCAAATTATTACAATTTGCTCTTAAATTTCCAAGTCCAAACACTTATGAACTTACCATTTGAGTTTAAGACATATCATGGCCACATCATATCTTATTAAATCAACTCATTATGTCCTATTATGATTTAATTTACTCAACGTTTAATCACTTAAAACTTACCTCGGAAGTGGTCGACGATTAGATGTCCACGGCTATTCCTTTACTTTCTCTTTTCCCCTATCCGACTTTGATCCTCTTTGCTCTTAAGCTTAAGTAAAACAATAGATTGCTTAAGTACTTAACTAATATTATTCACTTAACAATCACATTTGGCAATCACATATCATTTAATCTTTGATTAACCAATTTAACACATACCAAAATCCAATCATACATCTAACCTTTATCTCAATACCAAACCGGGTTACAAGATCATACATTATACTAAGCATATCATTAAACATACCTATTCAATTTAGCTAATTTCATAGCCGATTAATCACCTTGAAACTTACCTTAATACACATTTTATCCCATTGCCGAATACATATATATATATCATCAAACAAATATTTATTCACATAACAACAATTCAAGCACATCAAAGCATAGTCGAATGTATCATTCTTCTTAAATTCAAAAATAAATACATGGGCTAACTTCAAAATCTATTTAACAACTCAACTTTATAAACACATATTCGGCTAGGAAGAAAGATTGATAATTTAACAGCCTTAGCTTAACATATAATTTGTTGTGACACATCTTTAAGCATTCTTTTATTCCATCAACTCAAAACACATTCATCACTCTCAATAACTAAACTCATATTCGGCAATGGCCTCCAATATAGTGACCGATTCTTCTCAACTAGCACCTAGTGTACACACATGATCATTCGTTTGATTCAAGCACCTATCCACCAAAAATTCATCCAAATCTACAAGAACAACAACCACATTCTTTGTTATCTACCATGACCGAAACCCATATTCATTCACCAAATATCAAAAATTTATCATCAATTTGACATATAAGGACATAACCAAATGTTTCTTGCAACACAAACTCAAAAATTAACACATGGGTCATGTTATGAGCACCAAAACAAACTCAACTTCACAAAATTTCCAAAAGAATCACATGATATCATACCTTAATTCCCCACACAAGATGGCCGAATGCCTTAGGTGTACTTTCTTCCATTTCTTGGTTAGTTTGCTTGAGAGAGGTAGGAGAAGAAGATGAACATTTTTTTCTTTTCTTTTGTTTTCTTCCTTCAATTCACGGCAATGGAGGGGGGCATGGATGAGACAACTTTGTTTTCATCACCCTCTCTTTTCATTACTTTATTACTAACCTCTTATTTTATTCTTTCAACATAACACACTAACACAACATGTTTCCAACATGTTTCACCCCATAGCATGGCCGGCCACTAGCTCTAATTTTGGGTAATTTGACATGCAAACCCATCATTTTCATAACATGCATTAATAGGCCACTTTACATTTGCCTAGCACATTTCTAAATTTTCTCACATAAGTCCTAATTAATAAAATTCACTTACAATTAACAAAATTCAAACATGAAATTTTTAAACATGCATATATACATATAATAAGCATCAACTATGACAGTTAATTATTTTTATGACTCGATTTTGTGGTCCCGAAACCTCTTTTCGACTAGGGTCAAATTAGGGGTGTCACACTAAGTGAACTCGGACTCAACTCAACGAGCTCGGGCATTCGCATCCATAAATGAACTCGGACTCAACTCAACGAGTTCGGACATTTGCATCCATAAGTGAACTCGGACTCAACTCAACGAGTTCGGATGCTCAACCATCCAAGTGACATGTAACTTGTATCCTAATCTATTCCTAAGGTTCAAACGGGCTTTTTCCCTCGATCTCACATTTGCCGTCTTCCAAGGAATATCGGAACCGATACTCGGTAGCAATTCATATTTATCAAGTAATAAACATAATTTTAATATTACTCAACATTAACCACAAAGCATAATATTTCACGATTAAAAAACAGCATATCATATAATTAACATCAATAACTTAAAAATAACAATTATGCTACATTATTTACACATGATCTTACCTCGTATGCAAAAATGGCTACTTTTACCATTTCGTCCACAACTTGGTATTTTCCCCATTTTAGTTCGAATTTTAGTTTTCCTTGCTCTATCATTTAAAATATAGTCTAATTAGGATTCACATTATACAAGTTGACCCAAAATCATATTTTTGCAAAATTACAGTTTTGCCCCTAAACTTTTGCATATTTACACTTTTACCCCAAAGCTCGTAAATTAAACTTCAGCCTATTTTCTTATGTTTTATGACATGCTGATCATTTTTCCCTTCTATGATAACATCAAATTCTCACTCTAACATGTACTTATGACTATTAGGTATTTTTACCGATTAAGCCCTTTTTGCTCGTTTTCACTTAAAACCGAGTAGTACAAGTTGTCTAACATAATTTAAAACCTCATATTCCATCATAAAACACCAATATACACAAATTTCACCTATGGGTATTTTTCCAAATATGAACCCTAGGTTAAATTATTGCTAGCATAAGCTAAATCGAGCTACCGGGACTCCAAAAACGTAAAAATCATTAAAAATAAGGCTAGAACGGACTTACAATCGAGCTTGGAAGCTCGAAAAACCCTAGCCATGGTTTCTCCTTGCTATATTCGGCCATGGGGTTGAAGATGAGCAAAATTGGCTTTTAATTTTGTATTTTAATTCATTTTACCCCTAAATGACCAAAATACCCTTACTACTAAACTTTCCAAAAATTCCATCCATGTCCAATTTTTGTCCATAGACTTAGAAATTGGTAACATTGCTATTTAAGACCTCCTAATTAATATTTCAAAACAATCTCATACTAAAAACTTCTAGAATGCAGGTTTTACAATTTATTCGATTTAGTCCCTAATTTCAATTTAAGCACTTTATGCATAAAATTTCTTCACGAAATTTTCACACAATCATGCAATCATATCATAGACCTCAAAATAATCATAAAATAATTATTTCTATCTCGGATTTTGTGGTCACGAAACAACTATTCTGACTAGGCCCAAAATCAGGATATTACAACTCTCCCCCCTTTAGGGATTTTTGTCCCCGAAAATCTTACCAGAAAAGTGGTCTTCACTTTTAATCTCATATTCGGTGCCGAAGAACTTTCGCTTAGGCTGTACCTCCAATACATCTCTTTAATTTCTCATATGATCTGAAAGCTTACAGTCTCAACTCTCAACTGTTCTTAAATTTTCAACCCTTCTCAGTTTCCCATGATATCATGACATAAAACCCAGATCTCAAATTGATTTAATGGAGACCGAATTCCAAGAAATCCAACAATCAAAGAGAGACGAAATTCCATGAATCGATGAGTAGGAATTCATTCAATACATATATGATTTATAGATCTCGCCAAACATTTAACAATAGGATACATCACATTTTCCTCTTTCCGCCATGGAAATATTTCTGATATGGCCTCAAGAATAATCCTTCTCATTTCCATCCCAATATCAACACTGACAAGGATAATTTTGATAGATTCCAATGCTTGACTTTAACCCCTTTAACAACTCCGATTTTATGTAACATCAAATGCTCTAAACTATCACATTACCTCACTGTCTTGAAACACATCACAATTCATACAACAGTACATTACTGAAAGTCAGGAAGTCTTTACTCAATGTAGACTAGTCTAGTTCAGACGATTCGGTTACCAATATTCTTTTCTATCCAAATTTGTCAACATGTAATAAACTTTTCAGCTTTCACAAGACGAAAACCTTATCATTCGTAGTGACTTTAACTAATATCCAACTCTTTCTAATAAATATACACTTCTCGTTCAAACTATTTACTCTTTTATCCGTACAAAAATGAAATTATATTATCAGACTTCAAAAAAATAATCCTGACATAATTGTCACATGAAATCTTTCAAATAAATAATTCACCATCTTGATTGAAACTCGCTTTTATCACCTATGCCTTTCTCGATGTCAAATCCTTATATAGAAATTAGAAAAATCCCAATACTAAAATCACCACATTACCAAGATCAAATTAGAAGTATAGTCATATTTGACAAATTATAGAACAAAGATAACAAGAAAACTGAATAAAGAAATCCAAGATACGATACTATGCCGGAGAATCGAAAACCAAACTCATAGAGAAAATATAGAATACCCCGATAATTCTTCAAAGAAAGAAAGTCCAAAAGAAAACATCATTTAATCCTACCGAATCAAATATAACAAGAACAATATATCTTCCCATACATATATATCGATGAAGCATCAAGTAGAAGAAAGCAGAATCATAATATCATATGTATTCTCTCATCAATTCTTATCGAGACGAAATGAAATAGAATACCCGATGAAATAGAGCAATATAAATTATAAACCAATCGGACTACAAATGCTTTCATCCAACACCGAATTAGAAGACATTCCCATATAACAAGAATTTCTTCAAAAGATCAATAGCCATAGAAATATTTCGAGAACGAGTAAACACATAGAACATCTCAAAAGAGATCGCTAAATCTGTCCCATCATAACTGTCACACTCAGATAGTTCACATTTCAAATATCATTTCCCAACTAGTTCTGCGTCACAAATTTCATATTAAACCATTCACTAAAGAATGCCGATTCGAATAAATTTCGATTTACACTTTTCTCGACCTTGCACCGAGTAATTCGATTTACCAAAGAGAATTCCTTCTCTAACTGGATAGTGCATAATTCCAATAATCTTTATATCAATCCGATACTTTATCGACTCGACTTTACTTATCAGCTCATTTTCAATCTCTGATCATACTTATAATTATTCTATCATTGAACTCTTTGGGTTCTCAACTGAAACTTATTCAATACAAATCTCATGAAATTCCATTATAAGTACCACTTGGTGAGGGGAGGGTTGTAGGACCTCGACTCGACTTTCTTATACATACACATATGACACAACTTCCATCATCATAGCAACATCATCAAAATCATGTCATTCATTCAGCAATGCAACATTCATGTTGGCTTACACAAATTTTCCTATTGTCCCATTTAGACAATATACTTATGCATACATTCTATGTTTTCTAGATAGCTTTACTTATCCATTCATTTAATTAAATTAATTCATGCTCATGACATCATATAAGACCAAACAAACATAGATATTTGCATCACAATCACAACTTTCATTTCGTGCATCATCATGTACATATCATTACAATCATATAATTCAGTCCAACAATTTAACATAGATAAGTTCATTTCATTATAATCCTTTATCTCATAAAAATTATATATCATTAACATTCATCAACATTCGACGTCCAAATCATGACAATGACATTTTCATTCGTATCATAATACTATGACTTTTATTCATACCTCTACTACTTTCTATTTATTCCGTTCATCTTATCAAGTAAGCCATATACACTACATCATATAAGCATTAAGCAATTATGAATATTTATCACATATGTATCATAAACTTTTATTCATACTTTTCTAAACCGAGACTTATCATAATCATAATTTTACTCAAATACCTTCACATAACATTGAACATGGTCGACGCAGCTCGGTTGGAGAGCACCCTGTCTAAATGAAACGGTACTATACTCATACGCGTCGGAAGACATCACACTATCACAGATCAGTGGCATGTATAGCTAAACTTTTACACATGCTAGGTTAGTCCGAGAACCGACTAAACCTGCTCTGATACCACCAAATGTAATGCCCCGTACCCGAGACCATCGCCGGAGTCGAACACGAGGTGTTAATAGACTTAATTCATTACTTAAACAGCTCAAACAATTTATTTTTAAAATTTTTAGTCAAGCTAATAATCTGCGTCATAGTCGCTTAAAAATTCATATCTCAAGTTACGAAACTCGAAATCCAATTCCGTAAATTTTCTATGAAACTATACTCATATATCTATTTACTAATGTTTTTATAGAATTTTGGTAGAGCAAATTAGTACAGTTTATTAGTTAAAATCTCCCCTGTTTCAGAGTTTGACTGCTCTGACCTCTGTGTATTACGAATTAGATATCTCCTTGTATAGAGTTTCAATGACTATGCCGTTTATTTGTAATAAAACTAGACTCAATATGGAATCTGTAAATATAAATAATGACTTCTAACTATCTTTTAACAATTTATGGTGACTTTCCAAAGTCAGAACAGGGGATCCAGAAATTGCTCTGGCCCTGTTTCACAAAAATTTAAACATCTCATAAAATATAACTCATATACCTGTTTTGTTCCATCCATATGAAAATAGACTCATAATTATTCAATTCCATAGTTTATTCATCATCTAATTGTATCTCTACTATTTTTAGTGATTTTTCAAACTCACGTCACTGCTGCTGTCTGAATCTATTTTATGGTAAATTTTACCTATTTCATGGTTTCCATGGATTAGCTAGCAATTTAGCATACATAACACCAAATATGATCATGATTAGCCATTCCAATGGCTAATCATTACCAAGCATTTCCATACCACTCAATAACCATATCATAAGACCATATACACAAAATGATTATAATGCTATACATGCCATACTCAAAATATACAAGCCATTATGCCAAGATGGTATACGGATAGTGTGAGCGTGCCTCCGACCGCTTCCGATTTCTGAGTTGGCTTGTCAACACTAAAAGGAATGAAAAGGAGGGAGTAAGCATAAATGTGCTTAGTAAGTTCACATGGAAATAGCAAGTAACATAACTATATAAGCAAACATAAAACATCATTTGCATAATCATCACCGAGACATTCATATCACATTTTCATTTATCATCTTACCATATTGTTGTTATATCGAGTTTTAAACGCGAGGGTTAAGTACATACCTGTTCAAAGTATTCATTTCACAACACTTACCAATACGTCCCTTTCATCTCGAGTTTTCCTCTGCTTGAGTAGAATTTTATCCGTTGAACACATCGGAATATAATTTGGATACATGGAACGTTTGCACATAAGTGCTACATATGTAGCCAAGCTACCATGTAACCCGCCCATAAGTGAACTCGGACTCAACTCAACGAGCTCGGGCGTTCGTATCCATAAGTGAACTCGGACTCAACTCAACGAGCTCGGATGCCTAGTTACATCTCTCGAACTCGGACTCAACTCAATGAGTTCGGACATTCGCATCCATAAGTGAACTCGGACTCAACTCAACGAGTTCGGATGCCCAAACATCCTAGTGACATGTCACTTGTATCCTAATCCAATAGTAAGGTTCAACGGGACCTTTTTCCCAATTATGTGTCTCAACCATCTCCTACGGAATGTCGATACCGATACTCGGTAATATTTCACATTTTCCAAGTATATCACATAATTTGACATATTATCAAACAATTATCACGAGTATAATATTTCATAATAATTATCATATCATTTAAATAACATAAAAACATTTAAAATAATAACTATGTTACCAACATTTACATATGAACTTACCTCGTACGCGAAAATGGCTACTTTTACCATTTCGTCCACAACTTGGTATTTTCCCCATTTTAGTCTGAATTTTAGTTTTCCTTGCTCTATCATTTAAAATATATTCTAATTAGGACTCACATTATTCAAATTGACCCAAAATCATATTTTGGAAAAATTATAGTTTTGCCCCTAAACTTTCACATATTTACACTTTTTCCCCAAAGATCGTAAATTAAACTTCAGCCTATTTTCTTATGTTTTATGACACGCTGAACATTTTTCCCTTCTATGGCAACATCAAATTCTCACTCTAACATGTACTTATGACTATTAGGTATTTTTACCGATTAAGCCCTTTTGCTAGTTTTCGCTTAAAACCGAGTGGCACGAGTTGTCTAACATAATTTAAAACCTCATATGCTACCATAAAACACCAAAATACACAAATTTCACCTATGGGTATTTTTCCAAATATAAACCCTAGGTTAAATTATTTCTAGCATAAGCTAAATCGAGCTACCGGGACTCAAAAAACGTAAAAATCATTAAAAACGAGGCTAGAACGGACTTACAATCGAGCTTGGAAGCTTTAAAAACCCTATCCATGGTTTCTTCTTGCTATATTCGGCCATGGGGTTGAAGATGAGCAAGATTGGCTTTTAATTTTGTATTTTAATTCATTTTGCCCCTAAATGACCAAAATGCCCTTACTACTAAACTTTCCAAAAATTCCATCCATGTCCAATTTTTGACCATAGACTTAGAAATTGGTAAAATTTCAATTTAAGACGTCCTAATTAATATTTCAAAACAATTTCATACTAGAAACTTCTAGAATGCAAGTTTTGCAAATTATTCGATTTAGTCTCTAATTTCAATTTAAGCACTTTACGCATAAAATTTCTTCACGAAATTTTCACTGTGACAGCCCAAAATTGACCCTAGTCGGGATGTGGTTTCGGGACCACAAAACCGAGGCATAAAAATAATTTAAAAATTTATTTTGATGCCTATGATATGTGTTAATTTGTGTGTGACATTTTGATGATTTGATTTAGAGTTATAAAGGTGAATTTCACTAGAAAGGACCTAGTAGTAAACTTTGAAAGTATGATAGGGAAATGTGTGATGACTAATTAAAGCATGCATGCAAAATAAATGGAGTTGCATGTCAAATAGTCCATTCCTAAGGTTAGTGGCCGGCCATGTCAAGAGTGATGGGCAAGGAAACATGTTGCAAACATGTTTAGTTAATGGATTATGTTAGAAAGAATAAAGAAATGAAATTGAAAAGAAAAAAAAAAGAAAGAATATGATGAAAACAAAAGAAAAAAAAAGTGTACATCCTCTCATTTTTTCTTTGCTTGGCCGAATGTACTAAGAAGAAAAGGGGGGGAAAGCTTGAGAAAATCAGCCATGGGAGCTTACGGACTAAGGTGTTTTGATACAAGAAGGTATGTTTTATGCCACTCTTGAAAATGCATGCATAATTTGGAGGATTAGTTCAAATTTTCCTTGAATCTTGGATCGAAACTAGGTTGTTAGGTGAGTTAAATTTCGGCCATGAATGTTGTCTTTCTTGGTTAGTGTTTTGATGTTGTTGTGATGAAAGCATGGAGATGAGTGAGTTCGAATGTTTAACAAAAAGGAGATTTTTGTGCCATTGAGTTCTTGTTGTTATGTGTGTATGTGCAGAGTATTCGGCCATGGAAGATGTTTAGGGGAAATGGTTGCTGCCTTTATGATTTAAGGAATAATTAGAAATGGGTGAAAGAAACAAGTCTTTGTTCTTGTTTCTTCTTGGCCGATTCTAAGGGAGAAAAAGGGAGCAACCATTCGGTTGCTAAGCCATAAATAAGGTGAGAAATTCATGTGAATTCTTGAAATTTTAGATGAAATTGAGCTAGTTACCAGATATTTTTCTTTGGTGACCCATGTTAGAAATTGATTTTGGGGTGACTAGAACTTTCGGCCATAGTGGTTGTTGAGGATTAAGGTTTATGTTTCATGCTAAACTTGATGAATCTTGGTGCATGGGTGCTCGAACTAAACTAATGATCAAGTAGATGCATAAATACATAGTAAGAAGAATCGGCTATTATGTGTAATACTATTGCCGAATACGAAAATGTTATACTTGAATTTAAGTATATGGATGTAAGTATATGTGGTCATATAATGGCGTGTTGGTTTAAAGGTTGAATGATAAATTATAATAAAGTGAGATCATATGAGATACCGAATGTAATTGACAAGTAAACATTATTGATAAAATATTGAATACTTCTACTTGTATTCGTTAAGCTCAAGAGCAAAAGGGAGCCAAATCCGATAAAGGGAAGGAAAAAGTGGTCGAGTAGCCGTTCGAGACGTGCGACAATATCCGAGTTAAGTCACTAAGCATGTATTTGGTATTGATTTAAATAGACATAATGTCTATGTAATTATGCCTAAAGGAATGATAAATTTATATACATGTATGTATGTGGTGATGAAAGTATTGAATGAAAAGAAAAGAGGTGTGATGTATTGAGTTGTTGATTTCGGCACTAAGTGTGCGGGTCTAAATGGGCACGGTGACAAGATTGGCACTAAGTGTGCGGGTTTAAAATTTGTACAGCACTAAGTGTGCGAGTTTGATCATATAGCACTAAGTGTGCGAGCTGAATATATATATAGCACTAAGTGTGCGGACTCAATATATGCTTTTGCATCACATGGCACTAAGTGTGCATGATCGAGTATTAAGCACTATGTGTGCGAACTCTATATATATATACTTCCAATTGAATATTTATATGGAAGGGTGACTTTATTGAGTTGAGTGCGGACAGCGGAAAAAGTAAGTACCTTGAGTTCATGGCTAATAGATGCTATGTTCATGCTCGGGGTTGAGTTGGTAAGTTTTAAATCTATGTGATGATTTCAATTGCATTCCCGTAAATAAAGTATCGTGGAATAGATGAAAGTTCATTTGATTGCATGATTATTGCGGAAATGAGATGATGTATGGCAATGCCTCTATTATTCTATTGAACAGTATATAAAATGTCATTGGCTGATTTGGTATGAGAATGAACCGAAAGGTCCGAGGAACTATGGTATATTTTCGATATGGATGGAGTACCTAGCCTCGTACATTATTTCATGTTGTGATAATTTTATTGATGGATGATTGTCGAATGCTTAGGACTTCTTGAGTTGTAAACTCACTGTGTTTTCTTGTCACCCATTTTAGGTCTCTTGGACTCGTCTATTTTGTGTGCTCGGAGCCGTCAACGAAGTCATCACACCGTGAGCAATTTTGGTATTGTCTTCTTAGTCAACCTAGGAGAACATTTGGCATGTATGGGCTATTTTGTTTTGTTGAATTTTGGGTTGTAAACTTTAAGCCATGTGAAAATGGCCTATGTGGTCGTTTGAGTGGGATGCTAGAACCTATAGCCACGGGTCTTAGAAACCTTAATTTTGATAAGGTGGCCATAGTTGTGTCATGTATGATGAATGATTAGTAAGGCCAAGGAAAGATTCATGAAATTGGCATAGTTCATCGCAGTAACTGTTGCGGACAGCAGCAGTGATATGAGATCGAAAAATCACCAAAAATATTGGAAGTGGAATTAATTGCTAAAAAAATTACATACTCGAAGCATGATGGGTCTATTTTCATATGGACGAAACGAAATGACCATATGAGCCGTATTTTAAGAGATATTCAAGACTTCGTGGGACAGGGCCAGAACGGTTTCTGGATCCTCTGTTTCGACTTTGAAAATTTACCATAAATTATCTGGAAACAATTAGGAGTCATACCTTATATGCATAGATTCCCCTTTGAGTCTAGTTTCATTAGAAACAAACGGCATGAGCATTAGAGCTCTGTACGAGATGATATCCAGGTCGTAATGCGCAAAGGTCAGTGTAGTCGAACCCTGAAACAGGGGTGACTTTAACTAATAAAATGTACTAATTGGCTCGACCAAAAATTCTAGAAAAAATTTTGTAGATTGGATTATGAGTCTAGTTTCAGGGAAAATTTACGGAACTGATTTTCGAGTTCTGGAACTCGAGATATGATTTTTAAGGTGACAGTGACGCAGTTAGCTAGCCTGCCTGGAATAGGAATTAAATATTTCAAAGAGAGAAATAAGGGAAGTAAGCCCGGTAATACCACGTGGTCAAATCCGGTGATGGTCACGGGTTTGGGGTGTTACACTTTATTGGTATCAGAGCTATGGTTTAGTCGATTCTAGGACTACCATAGCGCGTGTGAGTTTAGCTATACATGGCAAATTGTTAGTGCTTAAAAATGTGATGACTTCTGACGGTTGAAATTTTTGTTTTGATTAGCAAATGGAACCCGGGGTAGAGAGACCCTTGGCGGATGACGTTGAAAGTGTAGCGGCTGCTCCCGCGAAAGGGACACCGCCTGTTGAGCCTCAGTCATCCGCGAATAATCAAAATGAAGGGGCGAAACAAGCCTTCTTCACCATGATGAATGAGTGGGTCGCGCAATATGCCCGAACCAATCCGGCTGTCCAACCATTCCCGAATTTAAATACTCCGCCCCAAGAGCCCGCAATGCCTCCAGTTACTAATCCTGTGAGGCTGAGTAAACCACCTGTGGACTTGATTAGGAAGCGTGGGGCCGAGGAGTTTAAGGCCATAGTTACTGATGATGTCGAGAGGGCCGAGTTCTGGCTTGATAACACCATTCGAGTGTTTGATGAACTATCATGCACACCCGATGAATGTCTTAAGTGTGTTATATCCTTGTTGCGAGACTCAGCTTACTATTGGTGGAGGACTTTAATTTCCATAGTCCCAAACGAACGAGTTACTTGGGATTTCTTTCAATCAGAATTTCGAAAGAAATACATTAGTCAACGGTTCATCGATCAGAAGGGTAAGGAATTCTTGGAACTCAAGCAAGGCCGTATGACAGTATCTGAATACGAACATGAGTTCGTAAGACTTAGTCGGTATGCTCGGGAGTGTGTGGCTGATGAGGTTGCTATGTGCAAAAGATTTGAAGAAGGATTGAATGAAGAGTTAAAGCTACTAGTGGGTATTTTGGAGATAAAGGAGTTTGTAACACTAGTCGAACGAGCCTGCAAGGCGGAAGAACTTGGAAAGGAGAAGAAGAAGGCTGAATTTGAAGCAAGAGATTATCGTAAAAGATCGACGAGTAAAGCTCCGTTCTCGGCGGTAAAGAAGTTCAGGGAGGACACTAATAAGTCGAGGGCGACTGCGGAAATTTCCATCAGAGCCCGACCATTGACGGACTCCCGAGCTACTTCGGTAGCTAGTGTGATTGCATTGATTGACCCTGGCTCTACTCATTCATATGTATGTGAAACCTTAGCATCCAGTAAGACTCTACCTGTTGAGTCTACTGAGTTCGTAATTCGAGTGTCAAACCCTTTGGGTCAATACGTACTCGTTGATAAAGTGTGCAAGAGATGCCCCTAATAATTCGAGAATCTGCTTTTCCTACCGATCCGATGCTTCTACCATTTGATGAATTTGATGTTATTCTTGGTATGGATTGGTGACCGTACATGATGCGGTGGTGGATCGCAAAGGAAAACCATTGATTTGAGGAGTGCAAATAACGAGGTAGTCCGAGTCGAGTCTCATCGATTTAAAAGGAGTGCCGCGATAATATCTTCTATGACCGCTCGGAGATATGTGAAAAGGGTGTGAAACATACCTTGCGTATGTGTTTGAAAGTAAAGAGACGAAAGGAAACTCGAATCGGTACCAGTGGTTTGTGAGTATTCGATGTTTTTCCGAGGAGTTACCGGGATTGCCACCGGTTCGAGAAGTGGAATTCGGCATCGAAGTTGTACCGGGTACTACGCCGATCTCAATAGCCCCGTATCGTATGGCATTAACGAAATTTAAGGAATTGAAGGTTCAATTGCAAGAATTGACGGATAGAGGTTTCGCTCAACCGAGTTTTTTCTCCATGGGGCGCACCAGTATAGAATGATGGAACTATGAGATTGTGCATTGACTATCGTCAGTTGAATAAAGTGACGATAAAGAACAAATATCCGTTGCCACGAATTGACGATTTGTTTGATCAATTAAAGGGAGCCTCAGTGTTTTCAAAGATAGATTTGAGGTCGGGTACTATCGGTTGAGGTCCGAGAATCGGACATACCCAAAACCGCTTTTAGAACGAGGTACGGTCACTACGAATTCTTGGTGATGCCGTTTGGGCTCACTAATGCCCTCGGTATTTATGGATTTAATGAATAGAATTTTCAGGCCATACTTGGATCGGTTCGTAGTTGTATTTATCGATGACATTTTGGTCTATTCGAGAGATGAAATGAACATCTTGAACACCGAGGCTAGTGTTGCAAATTTTACGAGATAAGCAAATATACGCAAAGTTCAGTAAATGTGAATTTTGGTTGAGAGAGGTTAGCTTTTTGGGGCACGTGGTATCCGCATCGGGTGTCAGGGTGGACCCGAACAAAATTTCGGCTATAGTCAATTGGAAACCTCCAAGGAATGTTACCGAAGTTAGGAGCTCTTTGGGGCTTGCCGGATACTATCGACGATTTGTGAAAGGTTTTTCGATGATAGCTGCACCGATGATGAAACTACTGCAAAAAGATGTTAAGTTCGAGTGGTCAGAACGCTGTCAAGAAAGTTTCGATTGACTAAAAACTTGTTTAACCGAGGCCCCAGTGCTAGTAGAGCCGGAGTCCGGTAAAGAGTTTGTCATATACAGTGACGCATCCTTGCTTGGGTTAGGTTGTGTGTTGATGCAAGAAGGTTGAGTTGTGGCTTACGCGTCGAGACAACTAAAGCCGCATGAGAGAAACTATCCGACCCATGACCTTGAACTAGCAGCCATAGTGTTCGCCTTGAAAATATGGCAGCATTACTTGTTTGGAGAAAGGTGCCATATTTATTCGGACCACAAGAGTCTCAAATATTTGATGACTCAAAGAGATTTAAACCTGCGACAGAGACGTTGGCTTGAGTTGTTGAAAGACTATGAACTCATCATTGAGTATCACCTGGGAAAGGCCAACGTAGTGGCCGATGCTCTAAGTCGTAAGGCACTGTTTGCCTTGAGAGCGATGGATGCTCACCAATCCGTTTCACCCGATGAGGTGCTAGTAGTCAAACTAGAGGCCAAACCGTTATTGATTCATCAAGTACTTGAATCTCAGAAGGTCGACGCCGAATTGGTCGCTAAGCGAGCCGAATGTGTTTGAATGAGGAATCGAATTTCAGATTGACGACCATGATTGCTTGACGCTCAAGGGTCGATTATGTATTCCAAGGAATTCGAACTTGTTTCGATGATTTTGAATGAGGCTAACAGAGTCGAATGTCAATCCACCGGGTAGTACTAAAATGTACAATGACCAAACGCCAATTTTGGTGGCCGTATGAAACGAGACATTTCGAATTTGTTTCAAGGTGTCGATATGTCAACAAGTGAAAGCGGAACATCAAGTGCCATCGGGATTACTTGGTGATCACGATACCCGAGTGGAAATGGGATCGAGTCACCATGGACTTTGTGTCCGACCGCCATTATCGTGAGTAAGAAGGATGCGATTTGGGTTGTTGTTGATAGATTGACTAAGTCGGCTCATTTTATCCCTGTCCGCACGGATTTTTCGCTCGATAAATTGGCAGAATTATACATCTCCCAATTGTTCGATTGCATGGGGTGCCTATTTCTATCGTGTCGGATAGAGACCCAAGATTTACGTCGCGATTTTGGAAGAAATTGCAAGAGGCTTTGGGTACCAAGCTGCATTTTAGCACTGCTTTTCATCCCCAAACCAATGGTCAATCCGAACGGATAATTCAAATACTCGAGGATATGTTGAGATGTTGCATCCTTGAGTTTAGTGGTTCATGGGAACGGTATTTACCTTTGATTGAATTCGCTTACAATAATAGTTTTCAATCAAGTATTAAGATGGCGCCTTACGAGGCTTTATACTATCGTAAATGCCGTACCCCATTATTCGGATGAACTTAGTGAAAGTAAAATCTTGAGGTTGATTTGATTAAGGATGCCGAAGCGAAAGTTCGAGTAATTCGTGAAAGTTTGAAAGTCGCTTCGGATCGCCAAAAGTCGTATCGGATTTGAGAAGAAAAGACATTGAATATCGGGTTGGAGACAAGGTATTTCTCAAAGTCTCACCACGGAAGAAGGTGCTTAGATTTGGCCGTAAGGGCAAATTGAGTCCGAGGTTCATCGGTCCGTATGAAGTATCTCGAACGAGTTGGGCGATAGCGCATCGATTAATTTTACCCCGAGCTTGGAAAGATTCACAACGTTTTCCATATCTCGATGCTTGACGATATAGGTCGACCGACACACGTAATTACTCCATCCGAGGTCGAGGTTCACCTAATTTGAGTTATGAAGAAAAGCGGTTCGCATTCGATGCGCCAAGTAAAAGAGTTGCTAATAAGAAAATCCCATTGGTGAAGGTGTTGTGGCATAAACACTGAATTGAAGAAGCCACTTGGGAACTTGAGGACTCTATGAAAGAGCGATACTGAGCCTATTTACGGTAAGATTTTGGGACGAAAATTTCTTAAGTGGGGAGAGTTGTGACACCCAAAATTGACCCTAGTCGGGATGTGGTTTCGGACCACAAAACCGAGGCATAAAAATAATTTAAAATTTATTTTGATGCCTATGATATGTGTTAATTTGTGTGTGACATTTTGATGATTTGATTTAGAGTTATAAAGGTGAATTTCACTAGAAAGGACCTAGTAGTAAACTTTGAAAGTATGATAGGAAATGTGTGATGACTAATTAAAGCATGCATGCAAAATAAATGGAGTTGCATGTCAAATAGTCCATTCCTAAGGTTAGTGGCGGCCATGTCAAGAGTGATGGGCAAGGAAACATGTTGCAAACATGTTTAGTTAATGGATTATGTTAGAAAGAATAAAGAAATGAAATTGAAAAGAAAAAAAAGAAAGAATATGATGAAAACAAAAGAAAAAAAAGTGTACATCCTCTCATTTTTTCTTTGCTTGGCCGAATGTACTAAGAAGAAAAGGGGGGGAAAGCTTGAGAAAATCAGCCATGGGAGCTTACTAGACTAAGGTGTTTTGATACAAGAAGGTATGTTTTATGCCACTCTTGAAAATGCATGCATAATTTGGAGGATTAGTTCAAATTTTCCTTGAATCTTGGATCGAAACTAGGTTGTTAGGTGAGTTAAATTTCGGCCATGAATGTTGTCTTTCTTGGTTAGTGTTTTGATGTTGTTGTGATGAAAGCATGGAGATGAGTGAGTTCGAATGTTTAACAAAAAGGAGATTTTTGTGCCATTGAGTTCTTGTTGTTATGTGTGTATGTGCATGAGTATTCGGCCATGGAAGATGTTTAGGGGAAATGGTTGCTGCCTTTATGATTTAAGGAATAATTAGAAATGGGTGAAAGAAACAAGTCTTTGTTCTTGTTTCTTCTTGGCCGATTCTAAGGGAGAAAAAGGGAGCAACCATTCGGTTGCTAAGCCATAAATAAGGTGAGAAATTCATGTGAATTCTTGAAATTTTAGATGAAATTGAGCTAGTTACGGATATTTTCTTTGGTGACCCATGTTAGAAATTGATTTTGGGGTGACTAGAACTTTCGGCCATAGTGGTTGTTGAGGATTAAGGTTTATGTTTCATGCTAAACTTGATGAATCTTGGTGCATGGGTGCTCGAACTAAACTAATGATCAAGTAGATGCATAAATACATAGTAAGAAGAATCGGCTATTATGTGTAATATTATTGCGAATCTGAAAATGTTATACTTGAATTTAAGTATATGGATGTAAGTATATGTGGTCATATAATGGCGTGTTGGTTTAAAGGTTGAATGATAAATTATAATAAAGTGAGATCATATGAGATACCGAATGTAATTGACAAGTAAACATTATTGATAAAATATTGAATACTTCTACTTGTATTCGTTAAGCTCAAGAGCAAAAGGGAGCCAAATCCGATAAAGGGAAGGAAAAAGTGGTCGAGTAGCTGTTGGAGACGTGCGACAATATCCGAGGTAAGTCACTAAGCATGTATTTGGTATTGATTTAAATAGACATAATGTCTATGTAATTATGCCGAAAGGAATGATAAATTTATATACATGTATGTATGTGGTGATGAAAGTATTGAATGAAAAGAAAAGAGGTGTGATGTATTGAGTTGTTGATTTGGCACTAAGTGTGCGGGTCTAAATGGGCACGGTGACAAGATTGGCACTAAGTGCGGGTTTAAAATTTGTACAGCACTAAGTGTGCGAGTTTGATCATATAGCACTAAGTGTGCGAGCTGAATATATATATAGCACTAAGTGTGCGGACTCAATATATGCTTTTGCATCACATGGCACTAAGTGTGCGTGATCGAGTATTAAGCACTATGTGTGCGAACTCTCTATATATATACTTCCAATTGAATATTTATATGGAAGGGTGACTTTATTGAGTTGAGTGCGGACAGCGGAAAAAGTAAGTACCTTGAGTTCATGGCTAATAGATGCTATGTTCATGCTCGGGGTTGAGTTGGTAAGTTTTAAATCTATGTGATGATTTCAATTGCATTCCGTAAATAAAGTATCGTGGAATAGATGAAAGTTCATTTGATTGCATGATTATTGCGGAAATGAGATGATGTATGGCAATGCCTCTATTATTCTATTGAACAAGATATAAAATGTCATTGGCTGAATTGGTATGAGAATGAACCAAAGGTCCGAGGAACTATGGTATATTTTCGATATGGATGGAGTACCTAGCCTCGTACATTATTTCATGTTGTGATAATTTTATTGATGGATGATTGTCGAATGCTTAGGACTTACTGAGTTGTAAACTCACTCTGTTTTCTTGTCACCCATTTTAGGTCTCTTGGACTCGTCTATTTTGTGTGCTCGAGCCGTCAACGAAGTCATCACACCAATGAGCAATTTTGGTATTGTCTTCTTAGTCAACCTAGGAGAACATTTGGCATGTATGGGCTATTTTGTTTTGTTGAATTTTGGGTTGTAAACTTTAAGCCATGTGAAAATGGCCTATGTGGTCATTTGAGTGGGATGCTAGAACCTATAGCCACGGGTCTTAGAAACCTTAATTTTGATAAGGTGGCCATAGTTGTGTCATGTATGATGAATGATTAGTAAGGCCAAGGAAAGATTCATGAAATTGGCATAGTCTACTGCAGTAACTGTTGCAGACAGCAGCAGTTATATGAGATCGAAAAATCACCAAAAATATTGGAAGTGGAATTAATTGCTAAAAAAATTACATACTCGAAGCTTGATGGGTCTATTTTCATATGGACGAAACGAAACGACCATATGAGCCGTATTTTAAGAGATATTCAAGACTTCGTGGGACAGGGCCAGAACGGTTTCTGGATCCTCTGTTTCGACTTTGAAAATTGACCATAAATTATCCAGAAACAATTAGGAGTCATGCCTTATATGCATAGATTCCCCTTTGAGTCTAGTTTCATTAGAAACAAACTGCATGAGCATTAGAGCTCTGTACGAGATGATATCCAGGTCGTAATACGAAAAGGTCAGTGTAGTCGAACCCTGAAACAGGGGTGACTTTAACTAATAAACTGTACTAATTGGCTCAACCAAAAATTCTAGAAAAAAATTTGTAGATTGGATTATGAGTCTAGTTTCAGGGAAAATTTACAGAACTGATTTTCAAGTTCTGGAACTCGAGATATGATTTTTAAGGTGACAGTGACGCAGTTAGCTAGCCTGCCTGGAACAGGAATTAAATATTTCAAAGAGAGAAATAAGGGAAGTAAGCCCGGTAACACCACGTGGTCAAATTCGGTGACGGTCATGGGTTTGGGGTGTTACATTCACACAATCATGCAATCATATCATAGACCTCAAAATAATCATAAAATAATAATTTCTATCTCGGATTTTGTGGTCACAAAACCACTATTCCGACTAGGCCCAAAATCAGGATATTACAATCCTTGCAAACTTTATCATCTAGGACATACTGGCCTAAGGTGTTCGATACTTTAATCACAAATTCAGTTGACTCAATAGGTAAAATCTTACTAAACCTTAAATTCTTAACAAACATACGAATGAGTCGATTCAAGATCAATCAAAGAAATTACATCAGTGTCATAAAGAGAAATGTACCGGTGATAACATCTGGTAACGGTGCATCCTCGTGAGCACATAAAGCGTAAGCTCTGGCTGGCACTCGAGCCTCAGATCTCATAGTAGAATCCTTTGTCGCACCTTTGGTACTAGTCACATTTCCAGTATTTCGAGGTGGTCTCCCTCTGGTAGTTGTATTACTCAGCCTTATATTCAAAAATTTGTCTTTTTCAGGTAATTCAGGACAATCCCGAATAAAATGATCTTGCAAGCCACATCTGAAATAGGCTTTATCATTCATCCAAAAATCTCCAAAATGCTGTCTTCCACACTATTGACACTCAGGTTTGTTAGTTTTGACACTACCAACACTTGATACTGAAGTAGCTTGAGCTTTTGGACTCGTGTGTTGCTTCCCATGATCTCTATTAGAATACCCCACTGAAGCTATTGCACAGTTGTAATAATCTCTTGATTTCTTTGAAGAAGAATGATAGGGTTTACTCATTGCTCTCTTCCTCAAATCTCTAGCCTCAGGATCGGCTTTTCACTTTTCTTTGCTAAGTTCCTCAGCTATGCAAGCTCTATCGACTAAAACAACAAATTAATTCAATTCCAGAATTTCGACTAGAAGTTTAATGTCTTCGTTCAACCTGTCTTCAAACCGCTTACACATAACTTCTTCAGTAGAAACACACTCTTGAGCATACTTACTTAATCTTAAAAATTCTCTTTCGTACTCGGTCATAGTCATACGACCTTGTTTCAACTCTAGAAATTCTTTGCACTTTTGATCAATAAACCATTGGCTTATATGCTTCTTTCTGAACTCAGTCTGAAAGAATTCCCACGTGACTTGTTCTCTTGGTACAACAAATATCAAAGTGTTCCACCACTGATATGCAGTATCTCTCAGAAGTGATACATCACATTTAACATATTCTACTGGCGTACAAGATAGTTCATCAAAAACTCAAATTGTCAAGCCAAAACTCGGCTCTCTCAGGATCGTCATCAACAGTAGCTCTAAACTTTTCAGCCCCGTATTTTTTATTTTTATCAACAGGTGGCTTACTTCAATGTAAAGGTTCCAAACCTTGAGGAGCTACAAAAACTGATTGGGGAATAGGTGGGGGTGGAGGTTGCTGAACAACCGGGTTTGTTCAGACAAACTCAGTGAACCATTCGTTCATCATTTGGAAGAAGGTTTTCACTGCCTTTTCTCCTTAACTCTCAAATACAGGTCTTGGTTTAAATGGCATTGCTCTATTAATGGAGGCTGGTGCATTACTTTCTACATCATTAGCGACTGCTCGATTGGGATCCATTGCTATATGAAAACATGATTTAAAACTGTCAGGATATATTACACTATCATAGGTTATATATGGCATGTATAACTAGACTCACACTCGCTACATTAGTTTAAGAATTGACTAAACCATAGCTCTAATACCAATAAATGTAACACCCTTAACTTGTATTCATCACCAGAATAGGGTTTCAGAGTATTACCGGACTTATCACATAAAAAAAATACATTTCTCATACATTTTTCATATCCAAATAAAAGCCATTTACAATCAATCATATTGTCCCTAATACGAGCCCTTGAGGCTTAAAACAAACATTAAAAATGGTTCAAAAAACCGAGAACTCAGCAAAATTAAAAAAAAAATAGAAAATTTTCAAAATATAGGGGACACACAGTTGTGTGGCCTAGCCATGTGTCTCACACGGCCAAAGACATGCCCATGTCACAGGCCATGTAGACATTCGAAATGGGATTACATGGTCGTGTCCCAGCCCATGTACTACCACATGTAAATCTTTGAACTAGGTCACACGATCAACCATACACCTATGTGTCTAGCCTGTATACCCTTTGAAATGGCCTCACGCACCCGTGTGCCAGGCCATCTGTAATATCCTGAATTAGGGCTTAATCGGAATAGTGGTTTATGGACCACAAATCCGAGATAGAAATAATTATTTTATAATTATTTTGATGATTATGATATGACTGCATGATTGTGTAAAAATTTCGTGATGAAATTCTATGCCTAAAGTGCTTAAATTGAAAGTAGGGACTAAATCGAATAAGTTGCAAAATTTGCATTCTAGAAGTTTTTAGTATGAAATTGCATTGAAATATTAATTAGGAGGTCTTAATAGCAATTTGACCAATTTTAAGTTCATGGAGAAAATTAGGACATGGAAGGAATTTTTAAAAGTTTAGTAAGGAGGGGCATTTTGGCCATTTGGATATTAAATGAAATACAATAGGAAAAATAACACAAAATTGGTCATCCTCCTCCTTAGTTGCTACTGAATTCTCCCTCTCTCCATAGCTAGGGTTTCTTCAACTTTCAAGCTCTATAGTAAGTGATTCCAAGCCCTGTTTTTAATGTTCTTTACGTTTTTGGAATCCCAAAAGCTCAATTAAGCTTATGCTAGCAATAATTCAACCTAGGGTTTATATTTGGAAAAATACCCATAGGTGAAATTTGTGTATTTTGATGTTTTATGATAGAATATGGGGTTTTAAATTATGTTAGACAACTTGTGCTACTCGTTTTGAGTGAAAACGAGTAAAAGGGCTTAATCGGCAAAAATACCTAATAGTCACAAGTATATGTTAGAGTGAGAATTTGATGTTGCCATAGAAGGGAAAAGTGATCAGCATGTTATAAAACATAAGAATAAGGAATAAAGTTTAATTCCCGAGCCTAGGGGCAAAAGTGTAATTATGCAAAAGTGTAATTATGCAAAAGTTTAGGGGAAAAAGTGTAATTTTCCAAAGTTCGTATTAAATGCTGTTTTGATGAACGTATGTATTAAATAAGATTAATTTGGTATTATAGATCAAGATAAACGAGATTCAAGTCGTGATCGAGGAAAAGAAAAGATTGTGGACTAAATTGCAAAATCTTTATATTTTGGTACCAAGGTAAGTTCATGTATAAATAATGTAGCATAATTGTTATTTTTAAGTTATTGATGTTAATTATGTGATATGCTGATTTTTAATCGTGAAATATTATGCTTTGTGGTTAATGTTGAGTAATATGCAAATTATGTTTACTACTTGATAAATATGAATTGCTACCGAGTATCGGTTCCGATATTCCATGGAAGACGGCAAATGTGAGATCGAGGGAAAAAGCCCGTTTGAACCTTAGGAATAGAGTAGGATACAAGTGACATGTCACTAGGATGGTTGAGCATCCGAACTCGTTGAGTTGAGTCCGAGTTTGTGAGATGTAACTAGGCATCCGAACTCGTTGAGTTGAGTCCGAGTTCATTTATTGATGCGAACGCCCGAGCTCATTGAGTTGAGTCCGAGTTCACTTAGGGGCGGGTTACATGATTTCTTGATTACATATGTGGCACTTATGTGCAAATTATCCATGTATCCAAGTTATATTCGATGTGTTCAACGGTGAAATTTCTAGTTTAATGGAAGAGCACTTAAGATATAAGTGACGTTTTGGGTAAGTGTTGTGAAATGGACACTTTGGACAGGTATGTTCTTAACCCTCGGGTTGGAAATAGATACAACAACGATAAGATCGTAAGATGATGAATGATATTTAGAAATGTGATAAATGTTTTGGTGATACCATGTTAAGGTTGTTTGGTATGATTGTATTGTTATGTTACTTGTTATTTGCATATGAACTTACTAAGCATTTATGCTTACTCCTTCCTTTTCATTCACTGTAGTTTTGAACAAGCCGGCTCAAGAATCGGGACAGGTCGAAAGTTCGATCACACTATCCAAAAGACTTTTATCTTGGTAAATGGCTTGTACAACTACTTAAGTATGGCATGTATAGCAATATACCTATTTTGTGTAAATAATTTTATGATATGGCCATGTTTGGTTGAGAAAATGTTTGATATTGATAAGTCATGGTGATGGCTAATTAGATCATGTTTGATATTGTAACACCCCGTACCCGAGACCGTTGCCGGAGTCGAACACGAGGTATTTACGGACTTATTTCATTGATTTTCACAGTCCAAAAAAATTTTCCAGACAAGCTGGCTAACTGCATCACTGTTACCTTAAAAATCATATCTTGAGCTCCAAAACTCGAAAACCAGTTTTGTAAATTTTACCTGAAACTAGACTCATATATCCATCTAAAAATATTTTTCTAGAATTTTTTCTCGAGCCAATTAGTACAGTTTATTAGTTAAAATCTCCCCTGTTTCAGGGTTCGACTGCTCTGACCTTCATGCATTACGACTTATTTATCTTCCTATACAGGGCTTCATTACTTATGCCGTTTGTTTCTAACGAAACTAGACTCAAAAATGAATCTATAAATATATGGAATGACCTCTAATTATCTCTGATTAATTTATAGTGAATTTCCAAAGTCAGATCAGGGGATCTAGAAATCGCTCTGGCACTGTTCCACGAAAACTTAAATATCTCTTAAAATACGACTCATATGATTGTTTCGTTTATTCCATATGAAAGTAGATTCATCAAGGTTCGATTACATAATTTATTCACTATTTAATTCCATTTCTACTATTTTTAGTGATTTTTCAAATCCACACCACTGCCGCTGTCAGCATCTGTTTTTAAGGTGAACTTTACCTATTTCATGGTTTTCCATGAATCAACTAGAATTTGTCATACAAAGCACCAAAATGATCATGATTAACCATTCCAATGGCTAATTGTTACCAAACATTTTCATACCCCTCAATGAACAACATACAAAACGATTATAATGCTATGCTCAAAGTATATATATATAAGCCATTTTCACATGTGCACCTTGATGACCGAATACCCACATCATTAACCTAATATCAATTGACTAAACATTTTAACAAAATTTCCTTGAGCCGATTATCTAAGTCAAGATAAAAGCATCAATGTGCTTGCCTCTAACCGAATACATACAACACAAATCTACCTCATGTGGCCGAATATGCATGTCTATGTTGAGGCCAATTACATGCTTAATACTTCCTACAAATATGGTTACTTGTATTGACTACATACCATTTGTTTCAAGTTCAAAACTCGGCTAATACACATAATTCATACATATCACATTCCAAGCAGTCACTCAATTCTATCACTTAAAACACACACATTACTCAATAACTTCCTAGTTTAAATTCGGCAACTACACCAATTCACTAGATGATTTGTTATTATTATTGTTCATTTATTCAAACTACTTACAATTTCCTTAAACCATCACAATTAACAACCATCTATCACTTCCATTTTCTACCATGGCCGAATGTTATAACCCAAGCCACATATATTGTTTCTCAAGGCCCTTCAATGACCACATTCGGCACCTCCTTAATAACAACCCAAATTTCAACCTTCAAGAAAGAAGAAAAAAAAATATATGTGCTAAGAGCTTCAAACTACTTGGCCGAATATCAAACCTCCTAACAATCAAAACTTAAGCCATGGAATGATTAGAACTTGAACTAACCACCTTCTTTATACAAAATTTTCCAAGAATTTCAAGGTACTTACCTCTTCTTAATCCTCATCCAAACCGAACATGAAGCAAGAGAACTCTTTCTTCTTCCTTTGATTTTTCGGTCAAGAAGAACAAAGAGGATGAAGCCTTTTTTTTTTTCTTTTTCTTCTTCTAGGTAAAGCAAAATGGAGGGGGGGGGCATGGATGAGACAACTTTTTTTTCATCACCCCTCCCTTTTCATTACTTAATTACTAACCCTTTGTTTTATTCTTTCTAACATAACACACTAACACAACATGTTCACAACATGTTTCACCCCATAGCATGGCCGGCCACTAGCTCAAATTTTGGGTAATTTGACATGCAAACCCATCATTTTCATAACATGCATTAATAGGCCACTTCACATTTGCCTAGCACATTTCTAAATTTTCTCACATAAGTCCTATTTAATAAAATTCACTTACAATTAACAAAATTCAAACATGAAATTTTCACACATGCATATATACATATAAAAAGCATCAACTATGACGGTTAATTATTTTTATGACTCGGTTTAGTGGTCCCGAAACCACTTTCAGACTAGGGTCAATTTAGGGCTGTCACAGATATCATGGAAGTTTGATAGGTTATCTAGTTCATAAAAATTCATGGAAAGATGAAACTTGCCTTAAAAAGAATATTGTGCAAAGAATGACATGAATTTAAAAATCACTAAAAATAGTATAAATGGAACTAAATGATGAGTAAGTTATGAAATTGAAGCTTAATGAGTCTATTTTCATGTGGATTTAACAAAATAGGCATATAAATTATATTTTATGAGATATTTAAACTTTTGTGAAATAGGGCCAGAGTGATTTCTGGATCCCTATTCTGACTTTTCAAATTCATAATAAATTTTAAAAAAATAATTAGAAGTTTTTATTTATATTTAAAGATTCCTTATTAAGTCTAGTTTTAAGAGAAACAAACCTCATAGTCATTTATATTCTGTATAGAGAGATATCAGAGCAGTCGAACCCTGAAACAGGGGAGACTTTAATTAATAAACTGTACTAATTGGCCGAACCAAAAATTCTAGAAAAAAACTTAGTAAATAGATATATGAGTCCAGATTCAGGGAAAATTTACGGATCTTGATTTCGAGTTTCGTGACTCGAGATATGATTTTTCTTGTAACTGTGACGCGGGTAGCTAGAAAGCTGTGAATGTAGAAACAAATGATTTGAAGTTCTTAATTTGATAAATTATGTTCGGTAACCCCTCAAGCTCGACTCCGGCGATGGTCTCGGTCATGGGGGCATTACATTTAGTGGTATCAGAGCAGGTTTAGTCAGTTCTCGGACCACGTGTTGTAAGTACGTATTTTTGCTACACATGCCATATGTATGAATTGTGATAGTGTGACGATTTCTGACTTTTTAAATGATTTTTATATAGTAAATGGATCCCGATCCATTGTGGCAGATGAAGTAGAGAGTAATACACCAGCTCCAATTTGAAAGGGCGTACTGATCGAAAACCCACCTCCCTCTGTTGGTCGTGGAGGAAGAGAAAGGGATCGGAAGCCTTTCTCCAAATGATGAGTGCATGGTACATCGAGTTCGTTCAGACGAACCCAAATGTACGACCTCCCCGCCTCCCCAATTCCTCAACCTATGCCTCCGATGCTCGAAGGAGTGGATATGATAAAATTTCACAGAACCCCCATTGATAGAATTCGTAAACAAGGGGCTGAAGAATTTAGAGCAAATATTGATGATGATGCAGAGAAAGCAGAGTTTTGGCTTGAAAATTCTATCCGGGTATTTGATGAATTATCTTGTACACCTGAAGAATGTTTAAAATGTGCTACATCTTTATTGAGAGATTCAGCTTATAATTGGTGGAAGACTTTGATTTCGGTGGTACCGAAAGAGAGGGTAACCTGGGAATTCTTTCAAAAAGAGTTTCGGAAGAAATATATTAGTGAAAGATTTATTGATCAGAAATGTAAAGAGTTTCTTGAGCTGAAGCAAGGTAATATGACAGCCTTAGAATATGAAAGAGAGTTTGTTCGATTGAGTAAGTATGCTAGGGAATATGTTCCTACAGAAGCTAAGATGTGCCGACGATTTGAAGACGGGCTCAACGAAGACATTAAGGTATTTGTCAGGATCCTTGAACTGAAAGAAATGGTAGTACTGGTTGATCGAGCTTGCAAGGCTGAAGAACTACTTAAAGAGAAGAGAAAGGTAGAGGTTGAGACACGAAATTGGAAGAAAAGGCCAATGAGTAAGGCACCTTCACAAAGAACCCGAAAAGTCAAGAAATATGAATCCTCGCTCCCAAGTTTCATTGGGCAATCATATGGAAATTTTAAGAAGCGAATGTGGGTCCTAAATCTCGAATACTTCTAGACTAGTGTAGGGAACTCGAGATTTGTTAAACCCGAAAGTGCCGCGGTGTGGTAGAAATCATTTTGGTCCGCAGAGCAAATGAATGTTGTCGATGTGGTTCTCGAATCATTTTATTAGAGACGCCTTGAGAGAGCCGAGAAAGAAAAATTTTAGAGTAAAAGCTAGTGGTGCAGACTCGAGGGAAGGTATCCGAGAAAAGTGGAAGTGAAACAAGCAAGAAGAATGTAGCCGAGATGCAGCAGATTAGATCTCAAGGAAGAGCTCGGCTAGAACTTATGCTATTAATACGCGTGAAGATGCTTCCTCACCCGATGTGATTACCGGTACATTTTCTCTTTATGATATTAATGTTATTGCTTTGATTGATCCTGGTTCTACTCATTCATATGTATGCATGAAACTGGTGTCTGGTATGAATATACCTGTTGAGAACACAGAATTTATGATTAGAGTGTCGAACCCATTAGGCAAATGCGTGATAGTTGATAAAGTAAGCAAGAAATGCCCTTTAATGATTTGGGGTCATTACTTTCCGACCGACTTGATGTTGTTGCCGTTTGATAAATTTGATGTTATTTTAGGTATGGATTGGTTGACATTGCATGATGCTATAGTAAATTGCAAAGAAAGGTTATAGAATTAAAGTGTGAAAACGGTGAAACTCTGCGGGTTGAATCAGATAAATCAGAGGCATTGTCTAGTGTGATTTCTTCGATGTCGGCTTAGAGATATTTAAGAAAGGGTTATGAAGCTTATTTGGCGTATGTAATTAATACAAAAGAAGTTGAAAAGAAAGTTGAATCAGTGCCGGTTGTGTGTGAATTTACGGATGTATTTCTAGAAGAATTGTCGGGTTTGCCTCCAGTCAGGGAAGTAGAATTTGGTATTGATTTGATACCGGGAACAGCTCCGATCTCGATTGCTCTATATAGAATGGCACCAACAGAATTGAAAGGATTAAAGTTGCAGTTGCAAGAGTTGACTGAAAAAGGCTTTGTGTGACCGAGTTTTTCACCTTGGGGTGCTCCTGTGTTATTTGTGAAAAAGAAGGATGGTTCTATGAGATTATGTGTTGATTATCGGTAGTTAAACAAGGTGACAATCAAAAACAAGTATCCATTACCGAGAATTGATGATTTGTTTGATCAGCTAAAAGGAGCGACATGGTTTTCAAAGATTGACTTGAGATCTGGGTATTATCAGCTGCGAGTAAAAGAGTCAGATGTGCCTAAAATTGCTTTTAGAACAAGGTACGGTCATTATGAATTTTTAGTTATGCCATTCGGGTTGACAAATGCTCCTGCTGTGTTTATGGATTTAATGAATCGCATATTTCGGCCATACTTGGATAGATTTGTTGTGGTGTTTATAGATGATATTTTAATTTATTCAAAAGATGAGACAGAGCATGCTGAGCATTTGAGGATAGTTTTGCAAACTTTAAGAGATAAGCAGTTGTACGCTAAGTTTAGTAAAAGTGAATTTTGGCTCCGGGAAGTTGGATTTTTGGGTCATATTGTTTCAGGTGAAGGTATAAGGGTTGATCCTAGTAAAATTTCAGCCATTGTTGATTGGAAACCACCGAAAAACATAACTGAAGTTAGAAGTTTCTTGGGGCTAGCTGGGTATTATTGGCGGTTTGTAAATGGATTTTCTATAATTGCTGCTCCTATGACTAGACTACTCCAAAAGGATGTTAAATTTGAATGGACGAAAGAATGTCAACAGAGTTTCGAAGAATTGAAAAAGTTATTAACTGAAGCACCAGTGTTGATACAACCCGAATCAGGTAAGGAATTTGTGGTGTATAGTGATGCTTCTCTAAATGGTTTGGGGTGTGTACTCATGCAATAAGGAAAAGTGGTGGCTTATGCTTCCAGACAGTTAAAACCTCATGAGAGGAATTATCCTACTCACGATTTGGAATTGGCTGCGGTGGTATTTGCTTTGAAGATTTGGCGACATTATTTGTATGGTGAAAAGTGCCGAGTATATACCAATCACAAAAGTCTTAAATACTTGATGTCACAAAAAGGCTTTAATTTGAGACAGCGTAGACGGTTGGAGTTATTGAAAGATTATGAGCTTGTTATTGATTATCATTCGGGAAAAGCGAATGTGGTTGCTGATGCTTTAAGCAGAAAGTTGTTGTTTGCTTTGAGAGTTATGAACACTCAGTTGAAAATTTCAGATGACGGTTCGATTCTAGTAGAGTTAAGAGCAAGACCGATGTTTTTACAAGAGATTTTTGAAGCTCAGAAAAATGATCAAGATTTGCTAGCCAAAAGAAAACAGTGTGAAGCTGATACGGGATCAAATTTTAGAATCGGTTCTGATGGTTGTTTGATGTTAAAAAATTGGATTTGTGTACAGAAAAATGATGAGTTGATTCAAAAGATTTTGCATGAAGCACATAATGGTTGTTTAATGGTTCATCTAGGCAGTACGAAGATGTATAATGACTTGAAGAAAATGTACTGGTGGAGTGGAATGAAAAGAGATATTTCCAAGTTTGTATCAAAGTGCTTAGTTTGTCAACAAGTGAAAGCTGAACACCAAGTACCTTCGGGATTACTCCAGCCTATTATGGTTCCTGAATGGAAATGGGATCGGATTACTATGGATTTTATATCAGGGTTGTCGTTAACTCCAGGGAAGAAAAATGCCATATGGGCAATAGTTGACAGACTGACTAAATCAGCTTATTTTATTCTGGTACGTACAGATTATTCTCTTAATAAGTTGGCTGAATTGTATATTCGAGAGATGGTTAGACTTCATGGGATACCTTTGTCAATCATTTCGGATAGAGATCCGAGGTTTACCTTACGGTTTTGGCAAAAGTTGCAAGAAGCATTAGGTACAAAGTTAAATTTCAACACTGCCTTTCATCCACAAACTGATGGAGAATCAGAGAGAGTAATTCAGATTCTTGAAGACATGCTCAGATATTGTGTATTGGAATTTCAAGGTAGTTGGGAAAAGTATTTACCGTTGGTAGAATTTGCTTATAATAATAGTTATCAGACAAGTTTAAAGATTGCACCTTATGAAGCATTATATGGTCGTAAATGTCGGACGCCATTGTATTGGACTGAACTCAAGGAAAATCAGATTCATGGAGTTGATTTAATAAAAGAAACTGAAGAAAAGGTGAAAGTGATTCGAGATTGTTTGAAAGCTGCTTCAGATAGACATAAATCTTATGCAGATTTGAAACGAAAGGAAATGGAGTTTCAAGTTGGTGATAAGGTATTTTTGAAGGTGTCTCCATGGAAGAAAGTCCTTAGATTTGGACGAAAGGTCAAGTTAAGTTCGCGTTTTATTGGACCGTATGAAATAATTGAAAAAGTTGGACCGGTAGCATATCGGCTAGCGTTACCACCTGAATTAGAGAAGATTCATGATGTGTTTCATGTATCTATGTTACATCGGTATCATTCGGATCCTTCACATATAATTTCACCGACAGAAATTGAACTACGACTGGATATGACTTATGAAGAAGAACCGATTAAGATTTTAGCTCGAGAAGTCAAACAACTAAGAAATAAAAGTGTTGCACTTGTGAAAGTGTTGTGGCAAAAGCATGGGGTAGAAGAGACTACATGGGAACCTGAAGAAACTATGAAAACCAATACCCACACTGTTTTTGGTAAGATTTTCGAGGACGAAAATCCTTAAAAGGGGGGGAGAGCTGTAATATCCTGAATTAGGGCTTAATCGAAATAGTGGTTTTGTGACCACAAATCTGAGATAGAAATAATTATTTTATAATTATTGTTATGATTATGATATGATTGCATGATTGTGTGAAAATTTCGTGATGAAATTCTATGCCTAAAGTGCTTAAATTGAAAGTAGTGACTAAATCGAATAAGTTGCAAAATTTGCATTCTAGAAGTTTTTAGTATGAAATTGCATTGAAATATTAAATAGGAGGTCTTAAATAGCAAATTGACTAATTTTAAGCTCATGGACAAAATTAGGACATGGAAGGAATTTTTGAAAGTTTAGTAAGGAGGGGCATTTTGGTCATTTGGATATTAAATGAAATAAAATGGGAAAAATAACACAAAATTGGTCATCATCCTCCTTAGTTGCTGCCGAATTCTCCCTCTCTCCATAGCTAGGGTTTCTTCAACTTTCAAGCTCCATAGTAAGTGATTCCAAGCCCCGTTTTTAATGTTCTTTACGTTTTTGGAATCCCGAAAGCTCGATTAAGCTTATGCTAGCAATAATTCAACCTAGGGTTTATATTTGGAAAAATACCCATATGTGAAATTTGTGTATTTTGATGTTTTATGATAGAATATGGGGTTTTAAATTATGTTAGACAACTTGTGCTACTCGGTTTTGAGTGAAAACGAGTAAAAGGGCTTAATCGGCAAAAATACCTAATAGTCACAAGTATATGTGAGAGTGAGAATTTGATGTTGCCATAGAAGGGAAAAGTGATCAGCATGTTATAAAACATAAGAATAAAGAATAAAGTTTAATTCCCGAGCCTAGGGGCAAAAGTGTAATTATGCAAAAGTTAGGGGCAAAAGTGTAATTTTCCAAAGTTCGTATTAAATGTTGTTTTGATGAATGTATGTATTAAATAAGATTAATTTGGTATTATAGATCAAGAGAAACGAGATTCAAATCGCGATCGAGGAAAAGAAAAGATTGTGGACTAAATTGCAAAATCTTTATATTTTGGTACCAAGGTAAGTTCATGTGTAAATAAAGTAGCATAATTGTTATTTTTAAGTTATTGATGTTAATTATATGATATGCTGATTTTTAATCGTGAAATATTATGCTTTGTGGTTAATGTTGAGTAATATGCAAATTATGTTTACTACTTGATAAATATGAATTGCTACCGAGTATCGGTTCCGATATTCCATGGAAGACGGCAAATGTGAGATCGAGGGAAAAAGCCCGTTTGAATCTGAGGAATAGATTAGGATACAAGTGACATGTCACTAGGATGGTTGAGCATCCGAACTCGTTGAGTTGAGTCCGAGTTCACTTATGGATGCAAATGTCCAAGCTCGTTGAGTTGAGTCCGAGTTCATTTATGGATGCGAACGCCCGAGATCGTTGAGTTGAGTCCGAGTTCACTTAGGGGCGGGTTACATGATTTCTTGATTACATATGTGGCACTTATGTGCAAATTATCCATGTATCCGAGTTATATTCCGATGTGTTTAACGAACGAAATTTCTAGTTTAATGGAAGAGCACTTAAGATATAAATGACGTTTTGGGTAAGTGTTGTGAAATGGACACTTTGGACAGGTATGTTCTTAACCCTCGGGTTGGAAATAGATACAACAATGATAAGATCGTAAGATGATGAATGATATTTAGAAATGTGATAAATGTTTTGGTGATACCATGTTAAGGTTGTTTGGTATGATTGTATTGTTATGTTACTTGTTATTTGCATATGAACTTACTAAGCATTTATGCTTACTCCTTCCTTTTCATTCAATGTAGTTTTGAACAAGCCGGCTTAGGAATCGGGACAGGTCGAAAGTTCGATCACACTATCCAAAGGACTTTTATCTTGGTAAATGGCTTGTACAACTACTTAAGTATGGCATGTATAGCAATATACCTATTTTGTGTAAATAATTTTATGATATGGCCATGTTTGGTTGAGAAAATGTTTGATATTGATAAGTCATGGTGATGGCTAATTAGATCATGTTTGATATCATGGAAGTTTAATAGGTTATCTGGTTCATAAAAATTCATGGAAAGATGAAACTCGCCTTAAAACAGAATATTGCTGCAGCAATGACATGAATTTAAAAAAATCACTAAAAATAGTATAAATGGAACTAAATGATGAGTAAGTTATGAAATTGAAGCTTAATGAGTCTATTTTCATGTAGATTGAACAAAATAGGCATATAAATTATATTTTGTGAGATATTTAAACTTTTGTGAAACAGGGCCATAGTGATTTCTGGATCCCCTGTTATGACTTTAAAAATTCATAATAAATTTTACAAAAATAATTATAAGTTTTTCTTTATATTTAAAGATTCCTTATTGAGTCTAGTTTTAAGATAAACAAACCTCATAGTCATTGAAATTCTTTATAGAGAGATATCTGATTCGTAATACACAGAGTCAGAGCAGTCGAACCCTGAAATAGGGGGCACTTTAATTAATAAACTGTACTAATTGGCCCAACCAAAAATTCTAGAAAAACAATTAGTAAATAGATATATGAGTCTAGATTTAGGGAAAATTTACGGATCTTGATTTAGAGTTTCGTAACTCGAGATATGATTTTTCTTGTAACTGTGACGCGGGTAGCTAGAAAGCTGTGAATGTAGAAACAAATGGTTTGAAGTTCTTAATTTGATAAATTATGTTCGGTAACCCCTCAAGCTAGACTCCGGCGATGGTCTCGGGCGTGGGGTCGTTACACCATGTGCTAGGTCATGTGAAAATTGGAGGGTATACTGACTTATTCCACACGGCCAAGTCACAGGCTTCTGTGTTGGGTCGTGTGGAGCTTCTGACTTGGTTTCTAAATAAGTACCAGAGGACACGACACAAAGCTGAGACACACGGTCATGTCTCTACCGATGTGGACAAAAATAGGCTATGATTTAAGCCACATTTCTCATCGAAAATGTAGTCAACCTAGGTTCAACAATGCACAAACAACTAATACATAAAGAGGCACTTATACCCAACCAATTTCAAGCCAAAATCATATACTAACCATACCAACAACCATAATGCTCAAAACATCATAATTTTCCAATTCATAGCATACCAATTTCACATCCAAAAATTACCTAAATGGTCAAACTCACCTATTAGAATTTGTGCCTAAATCAATGTGTATACCTCATTCTCAAATTCAACCATTTGTTACCTTCATTACCAATTCTCAATAAGGCATTCACAAAGTAATTATAAACCACATAACAAAAGGCCATTTACACATATATACATAACCAAGTGTACCAAAATGAGCCAAATCACATGGCTATACACATAACAAAAACATACATCATTTACAGGCCAAATCAATTGGCTAAATACATTACCAACATATAGGCCATATTAACAACACCTATACATGCCATATAACCAAATACACAAGTTCAAAAGTACCAAAACAATGGATGGATATCTGATAAGATCTCCAACAACTCCCAAGCTGAGCAAGCTTTGAAATCACTATAAAACACGGAAAAGTAAACAGAGCAAGCTATTAAGCTTAGTAAGTTTGTATGACTAATAAGTACAACTTACCATTGATGCATAACTTAAGTAATGTAAACATAATATACTTCAACTCAACTTAATCTCAAGACTAACATATATTCATCCACATAGTAAATATGAAACTCACAAATCTCATAGATTTAATGCTTATATTGTTTACGTACATACCCGCACTGATAAGTATCAATCTCTTACCCTTTCATATCATCCATATACTCGTCGAAACTTTTGGAATAATATAAGATACTCGAGAATCTTGCACCCTAAGTGCCAATGCATGGTCGAAACCATCTCAATCTCATATCTCATATGCAAATGCTCATCTCGAGCTATCACCGGGTCTGGTCACACAAGCTGACAGACAAAATGTAACTACACGGTGCTGCTTACATAAGCTGATGAGTAACCACAACACATGTCAAAAAACTCAGCCACCGGTAGAACATACAGACTAGCACCCAAAACATAATTATCCCTAATGACATGTCATTTGTATTCTAATACGATCTCGTCTCGTGAGTTGATTTCGAGTCGTAGTGTTGCTTGATCGTAAAATAGAGAAGTTTTGTTCAATTTGGAGTTAAGTGAATACGGCCAGCTATAGGCTTAAGCAAAGATGGTTTTTAAGTGTTTTGGAATAGTCTAAATGAATGTTTCGGTCAAATAAAGAAAAATAAGATAACTTTGAATAGAATAATTCGGATGGATGGAAAAAGGCTTAAGGTCCAAGAAAGAACCAATACTATAAGAAGTATTGACTCAAATCTAATATTGACTTTTAAGGTGGAAAGGTTGATAGTTAAAACAGACCTTGACCTACTATCTATGAGAAGATTGGAACCAACGGTTGAACGCCACACTCAAAGAGTGATAAGTTCACAAAAAAAAAACAAGTTGGACGCCACTAGCAATGCTAAATAAGTCAGCTTAAGTCTTAGAAGAATAATGGGAGTTGAGTTAAACTCACAAAGATGTAAAAATTCATAAAAGTATCAAAAGTTTTCTTAACCAAAATAATGTCTTCTTACAATCTATTTATAGTCACTATTATGACTATTCGAATGCCTATTTGTGACCTTTCACCTTCAACAATTAATTAAGGATATTACAAGCTTTAAGTTCATTTTTAACTCATGTCGAAAATCCAATGGTCATGTCTCTTCATTTGATCATGATGTAGATGAAAAGGCATGACCCTATCCTTTAATGAAGACTTAATGTGTTCTTATTGTTCTTAGTTGATGCCCCTTCAACTCCCTTGTAATCGAATTATAAAGCTTGTGTAACTTCCTCTTTTAATGGCGTCATAATGAAGGAAAAAGACTCCAAAAACTGATCAGACTTGAAGAGACACTCTTGGTCCATTTGAAAAGCCACCATAATAAGCTTTCAGTGCTTCAATATCCAACAAAAATTTTCCCTTTATGTACTAGCAATTAAGTAACCAAATGTACACTCTTTTATGCGAAAACTGAATAGCCATTTGAATGTAACAACATTTGATTCTTCTTGGCAAACGAACAGCCCTATTGTAGCTTTAAAATATGTGTCCAGCCTTTTGAACTTTCCTACAACAAAATTGAACACACAATTAATTTTATTTAAGAAAATTTAAAAACACGTTATAACTTATGCATTCAAAAGTAACAACCAAATTAAATAACACTCTAATACAAAAAAATAAGATGTTTAAATGCATAATTTAATTAAGATGTAAACTAAATGAACAAATAAGTTACTTAATGCATGACTTAATTTAATGATGCAAACTTAACTAACATGAGAGTTACATAATGCATGACTTTATTAAATGCAGAACACTTATTAATGATGTTCAAACTATGACATTATTAAAGACACAAACTAAAATAACTAAAATGGGTTGAAATCCTTATTTCCAGCAATAAGATATTGCTAAGTTAAAAACAAACTAGAGTTGAGCTAAGTGGGCTATGAATGAACAAGATTGGCTTGTAGAAGGTTGCAAGGCTTGCTCAGGTGACTTGTCCATGTTTGTTCAATGAGCCCAGCAACATTCTCTCCCCATACTCGATCAGCTAGAGCCGAAATAGCCTCTTTGAATCTTTTGGCTCGAGTTCGAGTTATCATTCCTAAGGGTAACTCCAAAGGTTCCTTGTCAGCCCTTGATGAGTCTCGAGGCTTGGCTGTATCATCCTCCCTCTTCAAAGTCATTTCTCCCCAAATTGTTGCCCACATCATAGGGAGATAAATCAGATATGTTAAAACTTGCGTTGATGTTATACACACTTGGAAGGTCGAGCTTGTAAGAGTTCTCATTAATCCGTTCCAGCACTTGGAATGGACCATCTCTTTGCGGCAATAACTTTGACCTTTTTTGAGTTGGGAAATGTTCCTTCCTTATTTGAACCCAAACCCAATCTTCGGGTTCAAACACAACTCGATTTCTACCTTTGTTTGCCTTGTATGTAGTTTTCAGTTCTTTCCTCGATATTGGCCCTCACTTTTTGGTGTAGCTGCTTCACGTACTCAGCTTCCACTTAGCATCTACATGAACAAGTTGATCATTAGGAAAAGGAATTAAATCTAATGGAGTTAATGGATTAAAACCGTAAACAATCTGAAATGGTGAGTGTTTTGTGGCGTAATGAATTGATCTATTATAAGCGAATTCTATGTGTGGTAAACACTCTTCCCACGACTTCAAGTTCTTTCGTATGATAGCTCGCAACAAAATGGACAGAACACGATTCACCACCTCTATTTGGCCATCCGTTTGCGGGTGACAAGTTGTCAAAAACAACAGCTTGGTTCCAAGCTTTCCCCACAATGACTTCTAAAAATGAGTAAGGAATTTCATGTCTCAGTCGGAAACAATTGTCCTTGGGATTCCATGCAATCTAACGACTTCCCGAAAGAACAAATTGGCAATATGAACAGCAACATCAGTTTTTGTGCAAGCTATAAAAAGAGACATTTTAGAAAATCTATCAACAACAACAAAAATTGAATCCTTTCCGGTTTTAGTCCTAGGTAAGCCCGGGACAAAATCCATGGAAATGTCGACCCATGGCTCCTCGAGTACTGGTAAAGGCATGTATAAACCATGTGGCTTGATCTTCGACTTTTCTTTCTTGCATGCCACGCATTGAGCACAAACTCTGTAGACATCCCTTTTCATCCTTGGACAAAAGAAATGCTCTTGAAGCATTGCCAAGGTCTTACCCACGCCAAAATGGCCCATGAGGCCTCCACTATGTGCCTCGTTCACTAATAAATCACAAATGGAACTTTCTGGCATACAAAGCTTTCCTTTTCAAAAATAGAAACGATCGTACCTATAAAACTTATCAAATGCAATATTTTCACAAGAAGCATACAACTCACCAAAATTACATCAAAAACATACAAATCTTTCAAAAATGAAAATCCAACCAATTTTGAAACTAAATAAGACGAGTGTATACCTCCTTAATAAAGCATCAACAATAATATTTTCCTTACCTTTCTTTTACTTTATGAAATATGGAAAAGATTCTAAAAGTTCCACCTACTTGGCATGGCGCTTGTTTAGTTTGTTTTGGCCCTTGAGGTGCTTCAACACCTCATAGTCAGAATGAATTACGAACTCCTTAGGCCATAAATAGTGTTTCCAAGTCTTTAAGGCCCAAATTAGCGCGTACATTTCCTTGTCCTAGGTCGAGTAGCTCAACGTGGCTCCATTTAATTTCTCACTAAAGTAGGAACAGGACTCCCATCTTGAGTTAGAACAGCTCCAATCCCTACACCTGATGCATCAAATTTAGTTTCAAAAGTTTTAGAAAAATCAGGCAAAACAAAAAAATGAGCATTAGTTACATGGTCCTTAATAAAGTTGAATGCTTTCTCTTGTTCCTCGTTCCATTGAAAAGATGAAGTCTTCTTGATCACACTCATTAACGGTGCGGCCAATGTGCTGAAGTTAGGAACAAAAAGCCTATAAAAGCTTGCCAAGCCATGAAAGCTCATCATTTGGCTTATGCTCGTCAGTCTAGGTCACTCTCGGATTGCCTTCACCTTTTCTTGGCCTATTTCAAGTCCGTCCGAACTAACTACAAAACCTAAGAAGATAACTTTGTTAGTACAAAATGTACACTTCTTAAGGTTCGCATACAAGGTCTCCTTTCGAAGAACCTCCAAAATAGATTTCAAATGTAACACATGTTCATCTAAAGACTTGCTGTAAATTAAGATGTCATTAAAATATACAACACAAAACTTACCAATAAACACTTGCAAGACATAATTCATAAGACGCATTGGTTAAGCCAAATGGCATGACCAACCATTCATACAAAACGTATTTAGTTTTAGAAGTGTTCTTGCACTCATCGCCTTCACGCATTTGAATCTGGTGATATCCATTTTTAAGGTCGATTTTAGAAAATAACTGAGCACCACTCAAATCATCAAGCATGTCATCTAAACGTGGAATTGGATGTCGATAGTTAATTGTTATCTTGTTCACTACTCAGCAGTCCATGCACATACGCCAAGTTTGGCACCAATAACACAGGTACAGCGCAAGGGCTAAGGCTTTCGCGGATGTACCCCTTTTTTATAAGCTCATTTAATTGTCATTCCAGCTCTTTGGTTTCTTCGAGGTTGCTATGATACACTGGTCGATTGGGAATGATGGCTCTAGGCATAATTCGATTTGGTGTTCGATCCCTCGAATGGGCAGCAACCCACTAGGGACTTCGTCTGGGAACACATCCTTGAAATCATGTAAAAGAAAAACAACAGAAGAAGGGAGATCTCAACCAAGTCATTAGTGTTCAAAAAATTTCCTTGTACATGAGCACAAGAATAGGTTGTTTCATCAAGTAGGATTTTTGAAACTCTCTCTCTTTTGCATACACATTTAATTTTTCCATCTCTTTTTCTTCTTTTTCATCTTTTTCTTCTCTCACTTTCTTTTCACTTTCTTTGCTCTTTTCTCTCGCTTTACCTCTTTTTTTTTTTTCAACTTTCTTTTCACTTTCAGTCTCACTCTTTTCTTTTTCTTTCACTTGATCAACAGAATTTTTCAATTTAAACTAGTCTTCATAAACTTGCTTTTGCATCAATAGAGCCAAAGTTACATTTTTCCCAAAATGTTTGAAAGTGTAGCAATTTGTGTAGCCATTTTGAATGACCCTCCGATCAAATTGTCAAGGTCATCCTAACAAAAATTGCCTGGCATGTAACACCCCACACCCGAGCCCTATGCCAAAACGAGATACGAGGCGTTACCATACTTAATCACATGCTTACAATCATTTCGATGCCACTAAGACTCCGTCAAATTAAAAACTTTTTCGAACTTTGTCAAACTCTTTAATATGGGCCTACGAAGCCCCAAACATCCATTGGAAACCATTCGGGACCAACCCAGGCCCTTTAACTAACTTTAGAAAGATAACTCTTGAAACAGGGCACACGCCCGTGTGGTCATTATAACCTGGCCTTAATGATGGCCCGTGTGACCACACGGCCTAATCATCTAGGGGCACGCCCATGTCCCATGCCTGTGTGAATTAATTTCTAAATTCAAACCTACAGGGGTTTTCATATGGTCTGAGACACGCCTGTACCTATGGTTCGTGTCCCTCACATGGCCATGACACGCCCGTGTCCTAGCCCGTGTCTAAAAACCTTATCATTTTGTTTCTGACGCCAACATCTAATAAGGGGTACACTGCCAAGGCACACGACCAAGGCTAGAGGCCATGTCCTCCACATAGCTGAGACACATGACCGTGTCTCTATCCGTGTGTTTACTACCATGCATTTTGACTTGCAAATTTTACATGCAGGGGACACACAGCTGAACAGCACACCCATGGGGCTAACCATGTGTCACACACGGCCTAGACACACGCCTGTGTGTCTACCCATGTGGACAATATAAGGCTATCTACCAAGCCTTTGCCACCCTGAAACACAATCTAACATCAACCATAGTTAAAACCTATATATATATATATATATATTACATATATTCAACCATGCCAAAAATTCCATATTCATGAAAGACTAGCTTGAATTCACATAATAAATTTCAATATTAGCCATTTTCCATGGCCTTATACAAAATGAATCAAAAGCTAAAGTAAGCCAACACTTTTGGCCAATTAACAATGACACAAAACTCAAAATTCAGGGCCCTATACATGCCATAATCAAAATAAAAGATCTAACTATACCAAATGCTTCAGATGATTGTGTGATCGATGCCTCTGACATCCAATGATCCTCTAGCTAATTAGGCGGCACTATAAGAAAATGGAAAGGAGAGGGAGTAAGCATAAAGCTTAGTAAGTTGCATGCAAATAAATATAACAATAAATTTACCATTCATCTTCATGCTCACACTACAAAAGTAGGCATAAGCACAACTTACTCATCACTATCCGATATAATTCACATAGCATATATTGAGCTCACATCTCATACATTTCAAATCGGTACCTGTACCACTCACTTCCACAACAAGCAATTTATGCTATATCAATTCAAACACATATAATAACAATGTATTTGTATTATTTACATACGACTTACCTTGGTATACAAAATGTAGGCGACTAGTTCGGCTTAGTCCATTTGTTTGGTTTTTCCCCAGTCTAGGCCCGAATTTTGTAATTCTTGATCTATAATGATAAAAATTCACAAATTTAATCATTTTATTGATCTAGGTACTCAAAAATTCATAATTGGGAAAAAAGACCATTTTGCCCTTAGACTTTTACAAAATGACCATTTTACCCCTAGACCCAAAAATCAATTTTTATCACATTTTCTCATTAATCAAACCTAGCTAAATACATTTTATACTAGGAGCAGCCCGCAATTCTCATTATTTCACACATTTATCAACCATTTTACAACTTATGCAAAATGGTCATTAGTTAGGGTTTCCATGAAAACTACTTCACAAAAGTTGTTTATTTCACAACCATGATTCATTTTCTTCCATAAAATTTTAGAAAAAACATGAACACTCCCATGGTAAAACCCTATACTTTCAACCATAATGCATAGTAGTCCCCTTATTTGAAAGCTCATGCTACAAGGGTTCTAACAGTGCAAAGATCATCAAGAAAAACCATCAAGATCACTTACCTGTAGAGAGACTAAGTGTTTGAAATTTCAAGCTTCAAAAACCGCTTTAATGGCTTCTATTTTTGGTGGAAAATGGAGAAGAAAGATGACCCTTTTGATTTTATTTTAATATTCAATTTGCTAATGTCATTAATTCACAATTAATCATGAAATCGCTAAAATTAATTCACCCAAATTTTCATACTCTCTTATAATCATGCCACAATGCATAAAATAATATTTAAAAATAATTTCTCCGACCCTAGAGTAGTGGTCCCAAAACCACTGTTCTGACTGGACCCAAAATTGGGCCATTACAATTCTCCCTCTTACAAATTTTTGTCCCCGAAAATCTTACCGATGAATAGATTCGGGTATTGGTCTCTCATGGTCTCCTTAGGTTCCCATGTGGCTTCTTCGACTCCATGTCTATGCCATAATGCTTTAACAAGTGCAATACTCTTATTCCTCAATTCTTTTACTTCCCAAGCCAGAATATTAGCCGGCTTTTCATCATAAGTCATGTCCGAGCTAATCTCAACCTCTGTCAGTGAGATCACATACAAGGGGTTTGAACAGTGGCGATGTAACATAGACACATGGAATACATTGTGTATCTTTTCTAATTCTGATGGCAATGCTAATTAGTATGCTACTGATCTAATTCTCTCAGTCACCTCATAAGGTCCAATAAACCGTGGACTTAATTTACCTTTCCTTTTGAATCAGAGAACCTTCTTCCATGGGGATACTTTTGAAAACACTTTATCCTCGACTTGAAACTCGATCTCATTCCGTTTCAAATCTGCATAGGATTTATGTCTATCCAAAGCGGCCTTCAAACAATCACGAATCACCTTAACTTTCTCTTCGGTCTCTCTAACTAAATCGACCCCGTGAATCTAATTCTCTTTAAGTTCTATCCAAAATAAAGGCATTCGGAGCTTACGCCTATACAAAGCCTCATAAGGCACCATTTTCAGACTTGACTGATAACTATTGTTGTAGGCAAATTCGACTAGGGTAAATACTTTTTCCAACTACCTTGGAACTCGAGAACACAACACTGTAACATGTCTTTTAAGATCTAAATCACTCTTTCTGACTGACCGTCGGTTTGCGGGTGGAAAGCCGTGCTCAAATTTAGTTTCATTCCCAATGCCTCTTTCAACTTTCTCGAAAACTGCGAGGTAAACCTCGGATCTCTATCCGAAATAATCGACGAGGGCACTCCATGAAGTCTCACCATCTCAGAAACATATAGATCGGAAAATTTCTCAAGGGAATAGTCAGTACGCACTGGTATAAAATGTGTCGACTTAGTAAGTCTGTCAACAACTACCCAAACTGAATCCTTTTTCCTTGGTGTCAAAGGCAACCTTAACATAAAATCCATGGTTACTCGGTCCCACTTCTGCTCGGGAACCATCATAGGCTAAAGTAAACCTGAGGGTACTTGGTGTTTGGCCTTCACTTGTTGACAAACTAGACACTTAGAAACAAACTCAGAAATGTCTCTTTTCATCCCCGATCACCAGTACATTTTCTTCAAGTTGCTTTACATTTTTACACAACCTAGATGGATAGACAAGCAACTACTATGTGCCTCTCATAAAATCCTCCGAATAAGCTCATTATCCTTGGGTACACAAACTCTATCTCGGTATATCATACAACCATCGGTGCCAACACGAAATTCTGATTCATTTTCCATCTCACACTGAGCCATCTTAGCTTGCAAGTCCTTATCATCTTTTTGAGCTTCACAAACCTCTTGAATGAATATCGGTCTAGCTCTTATCTCAGCTAGAATCGAACCATCATCAGTCACAGATAACTAAGCATTCATAGCTTTCAAGGAGAATAATGACTTTCCACTCAAAGCATTGCCGACTAAGTTCACCTTTCTCGGGAGGTAGTCTATTTAACTCGTAATCTTTTATCATCTCTAACCACCACTGTTGCCATAAATTTAGCTCCTTTTGAGTCATCAAATAATTTAGACTCTTATGGTCAATAAATAGTCGACATCTCTTGCCATACAAATGGTGTCTCCAAATCTTTAATGCAAACACTATGGTCGCTAGCTCTAAATTATGGGTCGGGTAATTTTTCTCGTGCGGCTTTAGTTGTCTCGAGGCATATGCTATCACTTTTCCTTTTTGTATGAGCACGCACCCTAATTCATTCAAGGAGGCATCGCTATACACCATTAATTCTTTGCCTGATTCCGGTTGCACTAAAACTAGGCCTTCAGTCAATAAAGCCTTAGTTTCTCAAAACTCTGTTGGCACTTCTCCATCCAGTCGAACTTGACATCCTTTTGTAACAACCTTGTCATCAGAGTAGCTATCATGGAGAATCCATTCACAAATCTTCTGTAGTATCCAGCCAAACGCAAAAAGCTTTGAACCTCTGACATATTCCTCGGTGGTTTCCACTCAACAATAGTCGAAATCTTGCTTGGGTCAACTCTAATCCCATCACCCGACACAGTGTGTCCTAGGAATTCGACCTCTTTAAGCCAAAATTCACTCTTACTAAACTTGGCATATAACTTCTTATCTCTCAAGGTTTGTAAAATTGTTCTTAGATGCTCCACGTGTTCACTCTCATCATGTGAGTAAATCAGTATGTCGTCAATAAAGACCACTACGAATTTATCCAAATACGGCCAGAAGATGTGGTTCATCAAATCCATAAACACCAAGGGCATTTGATAAACTGAAAGGCATAACAAGAAACTCGTAGTGCCCATACCTCGTCCTAAACACGGTTTGCGGTACATCTTGTTACTTAATCCTTAGTTGATAGTAGCTAGACCTTAAGTCGATCTTAGAAAACATGGTGGCTCCCTTCAACTGATCAAATAAATCATCAATTTGTGGCAAGAGATACTTGTTCTTCACAGTCACCTTGTTGAGCTATCTGTAGTCTATACATAACCTCATTGACCCATCTTTCTTCTTCACAAAAAGTATCGAAGCACCCTATGGGGAAAAACTCGGTCTTGCAAAACCTTTATTAGTTACTTCTTACAACTGTACTTTTAACTCTTTTAATTCCGTCAAAGCCATCCTATACGAAGAAATCGAGATAGGTGTCATACCAGGGACCAACTCGATACCAAACTCAACTTCTCTAGTTGGAGGCAATCCGAGCAACTCTTTAGAAAACACATCCAGATACTCACATGCCACCAGTATTGTCTCAATTTTCACTTTAGACGCTTGGGTATTCAACACAAAAGCGAGATAAGCTTCACACTCTCTTCTCAAATATCTCTCCGCAGTCATAGATGATATCACTACATGTGAGTCATCTGATTCATCTGGTTCAACCCGAAGAACATTCCCGTCCTCACATTTCAACTTGATAGATTTCCTTCCACAGTCCACTACAACACTATGAGAAGTTAACCAATCCATTCCAAGGATTACATCAAATTCATTAGACGACAACAACATGAGGTTAGCCGGAAAACTATGACCCTTAATTATCAAGGGACAATTTCTACATACTTGGTCAACTAACACATGCTTGCCTATAGGGTTAGACACTTTTACCACAAATTCAGTAGGTTCAACTATCATATTCATAATGGATACCAATATCATGCAAACATAAGAATGGGTAGACCCCGGATCGATTAAAGCAACAACGGAAATATCATGAAGAGAAAAAGTTCCAGTAATCACATCTGGTGAAGATGCCTCTTTGCGAGCTTGAATGGCAAAAGTCCTTGCAGGCGCTCAACCCTCGGACCTCATAGTTGTATCTCTAGGAGCACCTCTGCTACTAGCCCTACTGCCCGGGTTCTTCTGTGGTCTACCCCTTGAAGGAGCACTACTCACCCTCGCGTTTTGATTTTTCTAGTTCTCATCCAACTCGGGGCAGTTACGAATAAAATGGTCCAACGATCCACATTTAAAATAGGCTCTTTCATTTCCTCAGCATTCACTAAAATGACGTCTGTCGCACTATGGATATTCTAGTCTATTTGGACGAGCACTACCAACACTCGCGACAGAAGTAGTTTGAGCTTTCGACGCCGTATGTTGCTTGTTCTTCTTTCTACCCGAAGACTCCACTGAAACATTCGATCAGGTAGTGAACTCTCTCAATCTTTTAGATGAGGACTAATGTGATTTTCCCATCTATCTTTTCCTCGAGTCTCGGGACTCGATGTTAGCTTTTCTCTTCTCTTTGGCCAATTCCTTGGCCTTACATGCTCTCTCCACGAGCACCACAAACTCTCCTAATTCTAAGATGCCAACTAATAATTGGATGTCTTCATCCAATCTGTCCTCAAATCTCTTGCACATGATGGCTACGGTAGATACACACTCCTTAGCGTATTTGTTAAGCCTCACAAACTCATGCTCATACTCTGTTACTGTCATTCGGTCTTGTTTTAATTCGAGAAATTCTTTCCTCTTCCGGTCGATGAACCTCTGACTAATATATTTCTTTCAAAATTCTTCCTGAAAGAATCCCCAAGTTACTCGCTTTCTCGATCGACTGACACGAAAGTGTTCCACCATTGATATGCCAAATCTCGCAGGAGTGGCACTACGCACTTCATGCACTCTTCAGGTGTGCATAATAGCTCGTCAAATACCCTAACGGTATTTTCTAGCCAAAACTCTACTCTATTCGGGTCATCATCAATATTTGCCTGAAATTCCTCAGCCCCTTGTTTACGGATTCTGTCCACTGGAGGTTTCTCTCTCCTATCCACTCAGCTCATTAAGGAGCTATATGAACGGGTTGAGGAATTGGGGGAGGTGGGGGAGGTGGAGTATTCGGATTCACACGAATGGACTCCAAATACCACGTGTCCATGATGTGGAGGTAAGCTTCTCTAGCCCTCCACCCTGACTCATTGCGACGGGCCCACTATCTACTGGCGCGGTCCCTTCAGCGGGAGCCGTCGCACTACTTTCCACTTCATCTGCCGTAGCTACATCAGGATCTGTAACACCCCTAACCCATATCCATTGCCGGATTAGGGTCTGGACGCATTACCAGACAAAAGCACAACTCTGAATATTCACACATTTCATATTTAAATGTATACATGAATGTCCAATTAAATATTAATCAAAATTTTATCTTATCATAATATACAAATATGAATCAAAATTTGGATATCTAGCAGACATCAAACATTTTAGGACATTTTACAAAATATGTACAGATTAAATGAAATAGAATCTAACTCATGGCATTTTAATAATCAACAGACACGATGACCATATCCTCACAATTAATTAAATATGTTTTAGTAAACAAATAAATGTTATATACATTTTAACCATTTAGACAAGAATTACAACCGAACATCAATAATAAATTTACTAAACTTGACTCACGAACTAAAATCATACTCAGTCATTATTTTTGGTTAAACATTTAACTCACAAGTAAAGATTCAAAATATACACATTTCACATGCCAAAATTTTGGTTACCACTAATCTATTTACCACCCACTCAGTCATCTAAACTTTGCCTAAAACTGCAATTAATCTTACATATTATGTATCCATTACACATATACTTTCAGATGAGTTAACTAATCAGTCCATTCATCACATGCATTAACATTTATATAAACATTAGCCAAATCATAAATTAGTCACCATCAACTTACATATTTTTATCTTACAAATGAATTTAATATACATTATCGCACACTTTCCTGACCAACTCATAATTCAATTTATGCATCACTAAAATAAGACATTGACCATAAATAAATATATAATCAAAACTTGAATATTACATGCCATGTAATATCCATATTTTAACTTGCTATTATTATGATCGGACTTATCCAACAACCTGTATTGCAAAATCATAAATAATTCGTTATCCAAATACCACCACTACATTCGAATATACCTTACCCTAAGTATGTCTTAGCAGAATCGGCCATTTATTCTTCCAAATCCTTAACCATTTACGAAACATAAAACATCTATCTTAAACATCATTCCTTCATAGCACTTAATATTATAGCCAAAACAAACTCAAGCCACAACCCAAGCATAACCAAATTCAATATGAAAGATTCGCCATTTTCGCATGGCTTAGATTATACAAACCAAAGTTCTACTTTTCAAAACACATTCCAGCCTATACATGCCATAATTCGAGTTCAATTATTTAAATACCAAAGCTGTAGATAGTCTGATAGACTTCGTTGACGATGCCCGAGCTTGCAACTTGAATCCAAAATCTATAAAATAAAAAACACATATACACACAGAGTAAGCTTTTTATAGCTTAGTAAGTCATAAGGAAATAAACCACTCAGTAATATACTCAACCTATTTTAAGCTAAACAAAATAATGTTATCATTACCAATGCTTAACTTAAACTTACAAAAGCGATAAAATAATACATTTCCATGCATCATTTTTACCTTGGCCGAATTCTCATCTAAATTAAATAACCAAATATCATTCAACTTTCGGGCCAAATTATCATAATATAGTCAAGCATACATATATATATACCTTTTAAATAAACTCAAGAATTATAATATGACATTTTGCACCCATACCTCCAATTTGACCGAATACTCATATAGTCACTAACATATTATTAATCACTTCCAAAGCCAAGAAGACATATTTAAACTTAGTACATTTTCACTCAAGTGCATAAACTCATGTATCGAAATAATATTTCATGTACATATACTAATCATATAAACGAATATATCTCATTATATATACACATTTATAAGGACTATTCATAACGTACTTAATACACATTCACAAAGCCAAATACTCATATTACATACATATATTTTCTTTATTTGCATTTTACAAGATTAGTATCAAATAGCTAAGGTGTTTACTTACCTTACCTCAAGTAGGTAACAAGTTAATTCACACCTGGCATATAGCTCGCTTCACATATTCGAAATCAATTTACCTTTTGCCCAATGAACCTTTCGGAATTGGATAGGACACATAATCACACAAGTCATACAATGCCAACGTCCCAGACGTGGTTTTACATGTAGTCACATATCGATGCCACTGTCCCAGACAGGGTCTTACTCGTAAACACATATCGAAATAACATATTGATGCCATTGTCTTACTCGCACACATATATCAGAATCCTATGTCAGGACATATGTATCCTAACCATTCCTAAGGTTCATATGGGGCTTTTGGACATCAAAACTCGATCGAAGCGAATTTGAAAATGTAGTAACCAACACTTTTCACATTCGGTCATAACCAATATAAATTCATACATTTCATAATAGCATGTATCTCTAGCATTTAACTACAATTAAATATGTCTATTTGCTTATAAACTTACCTCGGATGTTATAAAACGAGACAGGGCTACTAGTCGACCACTTTCCTTTTTCCCTGATCCAAATCCGACTTCTTTGGTTCTTGATCTAAGCATATTCAAATTAAGCTCATTCAAACATATTTTCATTCAATTTAGCCGAAAAACACATAAATGGGAAAATTACCATTTTACCCTAACATTTACAATTTTTATAATTTAGTCCCTATTACACAAAACACAAAATATACAAAATTTCAAAATACTCATATTGGGCCGAATTTTACCCATGTCTATGCAAACCCATATAATCCATTTATTTCACAATTTAGTCCCTCAATTTATTATTTTTGCAATTTAGTCCTAATTATTCAAAATCATCAAAAACTCCAATACAAAACATGTTAATCTAAAACATTTCTTTCATATTTCATCATCAAACAACAAAAATCACAAGCTCTCAAGAATGGCATAACTCGAAATATTCACCAAAATAAAAAATTCAAGCATGGGTTTTGTAGTACTCGAAGCAACAATCTCAAAAACGTAGAAATTATCAAAAACCAAGTTGAACTCTTACCTTGATTGAGCTTGAATGAAGCCGAACCCTAGTTCTTTTTTCTTTTTCTTTCTTATTTTGGTTTCGGTCAAAAGAACATAATATGAACTTGGCTTATTATTTTATTTTTATGATATATGTTATATTAATTTACTAAAGTAACCTTAATTAATTTATATCAAAACCTTATAATATACACCTATTGCCGTCCACTTAATAATTTACGGGCTAATTGCAACATAAAGGCTTCCATTTTAAAAGGCAATAGAATTTTGGCCCTTATACATTAAACTACACAATTTTTAATTTACACAATTATGTCCTTTTATTAAATCAAACACTCAAATGACAAAATTAAATCACAAAAATTTCACAGATATAAATTCAAACTGTAACATCCAGAAATAAGGCCTAAATGGAATAGTGGTTACGAAACCATGAATTTGAGGTAAAAAAAAATTATTCCAATTAAGTTTTAAGGTTTATTCATTGATTGAATAATTCTGTGAAAAATTCGTGAAGAAATTTTATGGATAAGTGCCTAATTTGATAATTAAGACTAAATTGTAAAATTAGCAAAATGTGTGTTCTAGATAATATAAGGGATTTAATTGAAATGGGTTCTTAAAGTGGAGGTCCTTATTTAGACTTAGACCATTATATTTATGTTTGGACAAAAATGGGCAAGAATAGGACAAATTTGAAAGAAAAGCCTTTAAGGGCATTTTGGTCATTTAGTAATTAAAAGAATTAAAAAGGGAAAATAAAGCCAAAATTGGTCCATCTTCTTCATGGAGCCCGAATATAGCATGGGGGAAGCCATGGTTAGGGTTTCCAAGCTTTCCAATCTAAATAGTAAGTCCGTTCTAGCCTCGTTTTTAATCTTCTTTACGTTTTTGGAGTCCTGGTAACTTGATTTAGCTTACTCTAGTAATAATTCATGCTATGGTTCATAATTGGAAAAATACCTATAGGTTAAATGTTTTTATTTTGATGTTTTATGGTAGAATATGAAACTTGAAATTATGTTAAACAACTTTTGCTAAGCGATTTTAAGTGAAAACGTGTAAAACGACATAATCGGTAAAAATACCTAATGTTCATAAGTACATGATAGAGTGGGAATTTGATGTTGGAATAGAAGGGAAAAATGTTTAGTGTGTCATAAAACATAAGAAAAATGGATAAATTTTAATTTTTGAGCCTAGGGGAAAAATCATAATTCTGCAAAGGTTTAGGGGCAAAATTATAATTTTTCCAAAGTTTGATTTAGGGAATGTTTTGAATAGTGAATTAATTAAACAAGTGAAATATGATGTTTTAGATCCCAGAAAGTGAGATTTGGACCTAGAACGGGAGAAATACTGAAAATCGAGAAAGTTGGTAAAATGGTCATTTTAGTATCGAGGTAATTCATATGTTTAATAAGCATTTAATTATGCATATTTGAATGATAAATTGATATTTTGGCCATAAATAATTTAGTATTGAGTTTCAGATATAATGATTAATGTTCAATAATAATTCGATATTGGAAAGAAAACTTGTATAATTTATATGTAAGACTATATTTTGTATTATGGCTTTGTATGATAACAATAAAGTATTGACTAGCATAGTTTGATGAGAATAAGTTAAGTTGATGATATGATTAGATTGAGAATGTAAGTATGTAAGCAAGCTATTAAGTAAGGTGCCTTTTGTATTCTGAGCCTTTGGTAAGGTTACCGATGAGTAAGATGAGAAAGTAAGAACTAAACATTATTTAAGCAAATTAGGACAGCATAGTAGTAAGCTAAATTGATTGCTAATGCTTATTATTTTACATGTGAACTTGCTAAGCTTTATAAGCTTACTTCGTTCACTTTCCCATGTTTCAAAGTACCTAAAAGCAAGCTCGGGTTGGAGGTCGTCGAACATCACTTCACACTATCGACTATCAAGTTACCAAATGCGTATCTTCGTTTTCAAACGTTCTAGTTTATGGCATGTATAGGGACTTAGCCATTTTGTATGTATGTCCTTACGATATGGCTAAAGAATGGTATGTAAATATTTGATAATGATTAGCTATTGAAATGGCTAATGAAGAACATCTTTCGGTGTTATGTATGCCTAAATGGTAGCTAATACAAAGAAATCATGAAAAAGTGAAATTAGCATTAAAACAGTATTGAACAGCAGCAGTGATGTGATCTTGAAAAATCACCAAGAATAGTAGAAATAGAAGTAGATGATGAATTAGATATTGACTTAAAGCTTATTGAGTCTATTTTCATATCAAAAAAGTAGAGTAAGCAAAAGAAGTGTATATTAAGAAATATTTGAATTTTAGTGAGACAGGGTTAGAGCGATTTCTGAATCCCCTGTTCTAACTTTATAAATTCACTAAAAATTTTACAAAAAGAATTAGGAGTCATTTTATATTTCTAGATTCCTTAGTGAATCTATTTTCAAGAGAAACAAACATAATGGTTATTTGAATTCTGTACAAGCAAAAAATTGATTCGTAGTGAGGAGAGGTCAGAGTAGTGGAATAGTGCAACAGGGGAAACTTTAACTAATAAACTGTACTAATTGGCTAGACTAAAAATTTTAGAAAATAATTAATAAGATGATATATGAGTCTAGTTTTAGAGAAAATTCATGAATTTAAATTTTGAGTTTTGTGACTCGATTTATGATTTATTTAGTGACTATGACGCAAGTGGGCAGTTTTATAAAGAATAATGAAATAAGTTGTTTTGATTTGTCTAAGTATTCAGAAAATTTTTAATGTTCCCGGTTTGGTCCTAAACTGTTTCAATTGCATGTTTTAGGGTCTTGAGGGCCCTTTTTAAGGACATATTGAATGAATGTAAATAAATTAATTTTAAAAGCAAATTTTATGCCCCAAATTAGTAAGTTAAGTCAGGTAACGCCTCATGCTCAACTCCGGCGACAGTCTCGGGTTAGGGGTGTTACATTTATTGGTACTAGAGCAAAGGTTTAATCGGTTCTTGAAATATTTAGTATGAGTGGGAATCTAGCTATAATTCCATATTGAACTATGATAGTGTGACGACTCTCGACCCAGATATAAAATGTTTTGTCAGACAGATGCGCACTCCTACCGAGCTAAGTTTGATAGTACAGATAGTATGTTTATGATGAGTTGAGGCTCATAAAATGTAAGAATAATGGTTCATGATGTTTATGTAATAATGAATAAATTGTGAATAAGAATTGTTCGGGAAATATGAAAGATGAGACAAGATGAAAGGAAAGTTTATATTGAGATAAGTTTTCTTGTGAAATTGGCATTTGAATGATGCTATATGTATAACTAGTGAAGTTAAGTGAATGCTATGAGTAATTTTACTCGAGATTTATTAATGCATGTATAAGTGCACTAATTTGCATAAGATGACCATGAAGTCATTATGTTATGAATGTGCATGTTAAGTTGCTTAAAGCAAATTGTATAATTGTGATAATATTTTAATATGATGAGTGTTAAGTTATATGCATGAGTATGTAAGAGGTAAGTCAGAGGTGTTACAACCTCACCCCCCCTTATCAGCAAGGTAATTCAGAATGAGATTTCATGAAATTCAGATTGAATAGGCTAAAGTGGAAAACTAAAGAGTTCAATGACAGATTTATTGACGATGTAATCAGAGTTGAGAATGATTTAGCAAATGAACACAGTTGTAGAAAGGATGCCAAGTTAATAATAAAATCATTCGGATAACTGAAATATCACAGTAAAAGAAAGGTCAAGCTCAGCTAATGCACTCATTCAAGTATGATGTGTAAGGTATATGATTGCTAGATTTTCTTCACAATAAATTCCAACTGTGAATGGGATAATGTGAATTCAATAATGACAGAATTAGACAAAGGAATAATAATTGAACCGTATTAATAGTTGAATGTAGAGTTTATAGTTGAGAAATTATAGAAAAATCTTTTTCGACTATTATATGTGTACATTTACTTTCAGAGATATATATAAATATATGCAAGATCATAGATGCAATTCCTACAGTATGAGAATGGTAGTTAAATTTACAGACAAATGAAAGCATTATAGTTTGTTTGAGCTGTGATTGATATTGCTCTATCTATTCCAGTTTTCTACTTCACTGTGCAGATAGAAGGTTGACAGTAAGATCTGTATGATGTTAGTGATAGTTATTGTTAACTATTACTTAATGAAAGTAAAGGAAAATTTTATGGCTTTTGTCATAGCCGTTCCCAGTGCTTCTGAGTATTATCCTTTCCTTTTGGAAATTTTCTGAGATGCTATTGAAACCTTAACTATTCTACATGAGATGTGGTTACCAGGAATTCTGTGTAGCTCCATGTTCTAGGATTTTATTATCTCGATTTTATTCATAAATTATTGTTCAAAGTATCAGCCATGAGACATTAGCAGAAAATGCTCTATTGATGAAAATGGTTTCTTCTTATTATGAGTATGTTTATGATGATTTCGAGTTCGGGCCTGATAATGAAATTATAAAGGTATAGTTATCAGAGGTATAAAGATTCTGCTTTTGCACTGGTTGTTATTAAAATTTGTGTTTAAATCTTTCAGATGATCAGGATGTTTTATTTTCACCCGGGACATTATTTACTAAAGTAATTGAGAAGTTAGTCTTATTATGGCATTATGATTTTTTAGTAGTATGAGTATTGTGGCCTCAGTGTAGTTCAGTTCAGACATGTGTATTAATTTTCATTTTTCGCTTAATCTTGATATACATATCAGTGAGTTAAAGACTGAATTCTATGTTCTTTCAAGTTATGCAGTAATAATGATTTGTGATTAGCTCTTTGAAGAAATCACGATAGAATGTATGTTTGAAATATCATGACAGCATAGAGAAGAACAATTTTTGAAAAGTTATTGTCTTTTAGTTGAGACTGATTCAGTTGAGCAGTTGATTGAGTTATATGTATGTTTGAATTATTCATGGCTTCAGAGGTAAATGCTGATTTTTCATGTATCAATAGATAAATGACTCGAGTAAATAGTACATATTCTAGATGTTATGGTATAGAGTTGTATACGCATATCAGAATGGTTGCATCAGAGGTATATTTTTGCAAATCCAAGTTGTTTGATTGTTAAAGTTCTCATTGTATGAAGTCTAGTTTGGCTTGGATTCATGCTAATAAAGTATAAACAGTTGAAGATATTGACAATTGAAGTATCCATTATGATTCAGCTTAGTTTGAATAAAGAGTTTATGGTTTCTAGAAATGTGTTAATGTTAATGAGAAATCAAGAGATTTTGCAGCAGTTATGATGCCAAGCACAGTGATAATTATTTGATTATTTGAGAAGTACAGAGATGGATGATAAGTTGATTTAGTTATACTAGTAAGAGTGTGAAATGTTATGTACTAGACATTGAATCCGATACCTGAACTTTTAGAGAGTTAAAGTTGATTTTCAAGTATCTCAGAAGCTATTACAATTAGTATTGATGTTTCTGTAAAAATGTGAGGGTATTTCAAAGAATTGTGCAACAAAATTAGCATTATCACCGAAAGGTTAAATGAGCTATGGTTGATTGCTCGAAGAATTTTGTGTATTCTTCTCAGTACGAATGAGTTTTTCTAATGAAGGATTATCTAAGTTATTCATTTTGAGGTTTTCAATTCATTCAGAGTGTAAATTTTAGTTGTTATTGTTGGAAATCCATGGTTGCACCATGATTTCAAAAAAAAGCTACAATAAGTTTTGACCATGAGATTGCTAAATGTTACTGCATGTCACCTTTGTACTAATAGTTGAATTGAGGAAGAGAAATTCGCAGAATTAAATTGAGTAGAAAGGATTAGAGGAAAGTGAAAATTAATTACAGAAATCAAAGACAGATTATCAAAAATTGTATACAGAATCGAAAGGTAAGAATATTGACACTCAAAAGAGAAACAAGTTTTTTTTTTAAAGTACCTTAATGGCAGAGAATTTTCATTTTGGTAAGAAAAGAAGAGTTAGTTGTGTTTCATCAGAGAGTATGAGGTTAATGATAAAATCAGTAGGTATTCCAGTTCAGAGCCTTAGTTTAAGAAGTAAAATGTTGGCTATGCCAAGGCTGAATGAGAATTTGAAAGTGTTGCTAGAAATCAATTTCGAATCCATTTGTAGGTAAGATTTTCGGGGACGAAAATCCCTAAATGAGGGAGAAATATAACATCCCGAAATAGGGCTTAAACGGAATAGAGGTTGCGAAACAATGAATTTGAGGTCAAAAAAATTTATTCCGATTAAGTTTTAAGGTTTATTCATTGATTGAATAATTGTGTGAAAATTTCATGAAGAAATTTTATGTATAAGTGCCTAATTTGATAATTAGGACTAAATTGTAAAATTAGAAAAATGTGTGTTCTAGATAATAAAGGGGATTTAATTGAAATGGGTTCTTAAAGTGGAGGTCCTTATTTAAAATTAGACCATTATATTTATGTTTGGAAAAAAATGGGCAAGAATAGGACAAATTTGAAAGAAAAGCCTTTAAGGGCATTTTGGTCATTTAGTAATTAAAAGAATTAAAAAGGGAAAATAAAGCCAAAATTGGTCCATCTTCTTCATGGAGGCCGAATATAGCATGAGGGAAGACATGGTTAAGGTTTCCAAGCTTTCCAAGCTCAATAGTAAGTCCGTTCTAGCCTCGTTTTTAATGTTCTTTACGTTTTTTGAGTCTTGGTAACTTGATTTAGCTTATTCTAGCAATAATTCATGCTAGGGTTCATATTTGGAAAAACACTCATACGTTAAATGTTTTTATTTTGATGTTTTATGGTGGAATATGAAGCTTGAAACTATGTTAAACAACTTTTGCTAAGCGATTTTAAGTGAAAACAAGTAAAACAACAAAATCAGTAAAAATACCTACTATTCATAAGTATATGATAGAGTGAGAATTTGATGTTTCCATAGAAGGGAAAAATGTTCAGCGTGTCATAAAACATAACAAAAATGGATAAATTTTAATTTCTGAGCCTAGGGGAAAAATCGTAATTCTGCAAAGTTTTAGGGGCAAAATTGTAATTTTTTCAAAGTTTGAGTTAGAGAATGTTTTGAATAGTAAATTAATAAAATAAGTGAAATATGATGTTTTAGATCCCGAAAAGTGAGATTTGGACCTAGAACGGACGAAAAACTAAAAATCGGGAAAGTTGGTAAAATGGTCGTTTTGGTATCGAGGTAAGTTCATATGTTTAATTAGCATTTAATTATGCATATTTGAATGATAAATTGATATTTTGGACATAAATACTTTAGTATTGAGTTTGAGATATAATGATTAATGTTTGATAATAATTCGATATTAGAAAGAGAACTTGTATAATTTATATGTAAGACCAAATTTTGTATTATGGCTTTGTATGATAACAATAAAGTATTGACTAGCATAGTTTGATGAGAATAAGGTAAGTTGATGATATGATGAGATTGAGAATGTAAGTATGTAAGCAAGCTATTAAGTAAGGTGCCTTTTGTATTCTAAGCCTTTCTTAAGGTTACCGATGAGTAAGATGAGAAAGTAAGAACTAAACATTATTTAAGCAAATTATGACAGCATAGTAGTAAGCTAAATTGATTGTTAATGCTTATTATTTTACATGTGAACTTAATAAGCTTTATAAGATTACTTCTTTCACTTTCCCATGTTTTAGAGTACTTAAAAGCAAGCTCAGGATGGAGGTCGTTGGAGATCACTTCACACTATCGACTATCAAGTTACCAAATTGGTATCTTCGTTTACAAACGTTCTAGTTTGTGGCACGTATAGGGACTTAGCCATTTTGTGTGTATGTCCTTATGATATGGCTAAAGAATGGTATGTAAATATTTGACAATGATTAGCTGTTGAAATGGCTAATGAAGAACATGTTTCGGTGTTATGTATGCCTAAATGGTAACTAATACAAAGAAATCTATGAAAAAGTGATGTGGTCTTGAAAAATCACCAAGAATAGTAGAAATGGAACTAGGTGATGAATGAGAAATAGAATTAAATCTTATTGAGTCTATTTTCATATGAAAGAAACAGAGGAAGCAAAAAAAGTGTATATTAAGAGATATTTGAATTTTAGAGAGACAGGGTCAGAGCGATTTCTGAATCCCCTATTCTAACTTTATAAATTAACTAAAAATTGTATAAAAAGAATTAGGAGTTATAGTTTATATTTCTAAATTTACATCATGGTTATTTGAATTCTGTAAGAGGAGAAAATTGATTCGTAGTAAGGAGAGGTCAGAGTAGTCAAACAGTGTAATAGGGGAAACTTTAACTAATAAACTGTACTAATTTGCTAGACCAAAAATTCTGGAAATAAATTAGTAAGAATATATATGAGTCTAGTTTCAGGGAAAATTCATGAATTTAAATTTTGAGTTTTTTTACTCAAGTTATGATTTATTCAGTGACTATGACGAAGGTGGGCTGTTTTATATGGAATAATGAAATAAATTGTTTTGATTTGTCTAAGTATTCGAAAAATTTTTAATGTTCCCAGTTTGGTCCTAAACCGTTTCAATTGCATGTTTTAGGGTCTTGAGGGCCCCTTTTAGGGACATATGGAGTGAATGTAAATAAATTAATTTTAAAAGCAAATTTTATGCCCCGAATTAGTAAGTTAAGTCGGTAACGCCTCGTGCTCGACTTCGGCGACGGTCTCGGGTAAGGGGTGTTACACACACATAATAAACACAGAAAATAATATTAAAATATTTTTCTAACTCGAATTCGTGGTCCAAAAACCACCATTTCAATTGGGGTCTAAATCGGGCTGTTACAACTCTCCGCCCTTAGGGATTTTCGTCCCCAAAAATCTTACCGGTGAATAGGTTCGGATAACGTTCTATCATTGCATCCTCTGGCTCCCATGTTTCTTCCTGAACTCTATGTTTATGCCACAGTACTTTAACCAACGAAATTTTCTTAATTCGTAACTCTTTAATCTCGTGAGCCAGAATATGAATTGGTTCTTCTTTATATGTCATATTGGGCTTAATCTCAATCTCAGACAAACTAATCACATGCGAAGGGTCAAATCGATATCTATGATGCATCTTAACAGAGAATACATTGTGGATCTTTTCTAACTCAGGTGGCAACAATAATCGATAAGCAACTGGTCCGATATGCTCTATAATCTCATACGGCCCAATAAACCTCGGACTCAATTTTCTTTTACGACCAAATCTGAGTATCTTTTTCCATGGTGAGACTTTCAGAAAAACTTTATCTCCGATCTGAAACTCTATTTCTTTACGTTTCAAGTCCGCATATGATTTCTGGCGATCTAATGCTACTTTAAGACTTTCACGGATTACTTTCACTTTTTGTTCAGTTTCTCTGATCAAATTGACTTCGTGTATTTTATTTTCACTAAGCTCAGTCTAGTACAATGGTGTACGACATTTACGACCGTACAAAGCCTTATAAGGTGTCATTCTGATACTCGATTGAAAACTATTATTATACACAAATTCAATCAGAGGTAGGTACCGTTCCTACGTACCTTCGAACTCAAGAATGCAACTTCTCAACATATCCTCAAGTATCTAAATGATTCGTTCAAACTGACCATCTATTTGTGGATGGAAAGCAGTATTGAAATGTAATTTTGTACCTAGCGTCTTGCAGTTTCTTCCAAAATCGCGATGTAAACCTTGGATCTCTATCCAAAACAATAGATATAGGCACACCATGTAATCTCACAATCTGTGAAACATACAATTTAGCCAGCTTATCAAGTGAGTAGTCTGTACGTATCGAAACAAAATGAGCCAATTTAGTCAACCTATCAACAACAACCCAGATTGCATCTTTCTTGCTCGGTGTCAACGGTAAACCAGATACAAAATCCATCGTGACTCTGTCCCACTTCCACTCAGGTATCATAATCGGCTGAAGTAATCTGGAAGGTACCTGATGGTCGGCTTTTACTTGTTGACAAATTAAACATTTCGAAACAAAGTTAGAAATTTCTTGTTGCATACCATGCCACCAATAAAGCTATTTCAGATCATTATACATATTCATACTACCTGGGTGAATAGATAACCGACTGCTATGAGCTTCATTTAAAATCTTATGAATCAACTCTGAGTTCCTTGGGACACATATTCAGTTTCTAAATCTCAAACAGTTATCGGCATCAACTTGAAACTCTAAATCAACATTTAGATCACTTTGAGCTCGTTTTGCTATCAACTCATTATCAACCTTCTGTGCATCACAAATTTGTTGAACTAATAACGGTCTTGCTTTCAATTTGGCTATTATTATCATAGTGATTTTCGGCTTAAAGCATCAACAACAACATTAGCCTTTCCCGGGTGATAATCAATCACAAGCTAATAGTCCTTTAGCAATTCTAACCATCGGCGTTGTCTCAAATTCAGATCTTTTTGAGTCATCAAGTATTTCAGGCTTTTGTGATTAGAATAAACATGACATTTCTCACCGAACAAATAGTGGCGCCATATCTTTAATGCAAACACAATAGCTGCCAATTCTAAGTCATGTGTCGAATAGTTTCTTTCATGTGGCTTCAACTGTCTCAAGGCATAAGCTATAACTCTGCCTTCTTGCATCAAAACACAGCCCAAACCATTTAAATATGGATCACTATAATAATAAATTCTTTACCCGATTATGGCTGAACTAGTACTGAAGCTTCGATCAAAAGGGTTTTCAACTGATCAAAACTTTTCTGGCACTTATCTGACCACACGAATTTAACATATTTTTGCAATAGCTTCGTCATCGAAGTTGCAATCATAAAGAAACCTTTCACGAACCGTCTATAATAACCAGCAAGTCCTAGAAAACTTCAAACTTCAAAAACATTCCTCGAAAGTTTCCAATTGAGTATAGCTGAAATTTTGCTCGGATCGACCCTAATACCTGATGCTTATACCACATGACCTAGAAAACTGAATTCACTTAACTAGAACTCACATTTACTGAATTTTGCATACAACTGCTTCTCTCGCAAAGTCTGCAATATTAGTCTCAAAGGATCTACATGTTCAGCTTCATCACGAGAGTAGATCAAAATGTCATCTATAAACACAACCAAAAACCGATCTAGATACGATCTGAAGATTCGATTCATCAAATCCATGAAAATAGCAAGTGCATTAGTGAGTCTGAATGGCATAACTAAAAACTCATAGTGTCCATACCTCGTGCAAAAAGCAGTCTTTGGTACGTCTGAATCTTTAACTCGCAACTGATAGTAGCCTGATCTCAAATCTTCTTCGAAAACACTGTAGCCCTTTTCAGTTGATCAAACAGATCATCAATCCATGGCAACGGATACTTGTTCTTTAGAGTTACCTTATTGAGCTGTCTATAATCAATGCACATTCTCATAGTTTCATCCCTCTTTTTCACAAACAGTACAGGTGCACCCCACGGAGAGAAACTTGATCACGCGAAACCTCTATCTGTCAACTCTTGCAATTGAGCTTTCGACTCTTTTAACTCTGTAGGTGTCATTCTATACGGAGCTATAGATATCGAAGTCGTCCCAGGCATTAACTCAATACCAAACTCTTCTTCTCGAATAGGTGGCAAACCCAGTAATTCTTTACGAAACACATCTGGATACTCACATACAAATGACACTGATTCAATGTTTCTTTCGGTCACTTTACTGTCAAACACATAGGCAAAATAAGCTTTACACCTTTTTCTTACATATTTCTGGTCTAGCATCGAAGAAATTACTGCTGGTAAACCATACAAATCACTAGATTCAATCCGAATAACCTCATCATTCTGACTTTGTAGATCAATGGTCTTTCTCTTGCAGTTCACAATAGCATCATGTAATGCCAACCACTCCTTACCCAGAATTATGTCGATCTCATCAAATGGCAGCAACATCAAATCAGCTGGAAAGCACAAATCTCAAACCATCAAGAGACAATTCTTACACACTTTTTCAACCATAACACACCGACCCAAGGGGTTTGACACTCTAATCACAAACTCGAGAGACTCAGCAGTGAGTCTTCTTTGAATAATTGATGTCTCACACACATAAAAATGAGTAGAACCAGGATCAATCAATGCAATTACATTAGTATCATAAAGAGTGAATGTAGCAGTAATAACATCTAGGGACGAAGCCTCCTCTTGTGCTCGAATAACATGGGCTCTGGCAGGTGCACGAGCCTCCGATCTAACTGTTGTATCTTTATTTTCTCTCTGACTGCCACTCGCATTACCTGTATTTCTAGGTGGTCTACCTTGAGCCGCAATATTACCCGATCTCGTGTTCTGTACTGGATTTTCTTCAGCTAACCCTAGGCAATTTCGAATGTAATGATCTATCGATCCACTTTTAAAACAGGCCCGATCATGCAATCTACAACTGCCGGGATGTCGTTTACTACAGTGTTTACACTCAGGTTGATTTGATCTGACATTTCCTACACTAGCTACTGAGGTAGCTTTCGAGCTCGCAGGTGGTCTACTCTGATCCCATCTGGAATAACCCGAAGTGGCTGTAGAACAATTGAAACCATTTCGAAACTTCTTTGGTTGACAGGACTGACTTACTGAAAGATCTCTTGCACGAGTCTCTAGCTTCAAAATCAGCTTTTCTTTTCTCTTTCCCGAGCTCTTCAGACTTGCAGGCTCGTTCAACCAGTACCATGAACTCTTTTATCTCAAGTATGCCAACTAATAATTTAATGCCCTCATTTAGCCCATCTTCAAACCTTTTACACATTATGACTTCAGTGGAAACACACTCTCGAGCATATTGACTGAGTCGCACAAATTTTCGCTCATACTCTGTCATGGTCATCCGACCCTATTTTAGCCCCAAGAATTCTTTTCGCTTCTAATCAATAAATCTCTAGCTTATATACTAGGTCACCCGCTCTTTCGGAACCACTGATACTAAGGTATTCCACCAGTGATATGTTGTGTCTCGAAGCAAAGATATGGCACACTTCAAAGATTCGTTTGGGGTACAAGACAGCTCATCAAACACACAGTTAGTATTATCAAGCCAGAACTCAGCCCGCTCAGCATCATCATCATCAGTAGCTTTAAACTCTTCAGCCCCATGTTTTCTAATTTTACCAACAGGTGGCTTATACAATCTCAATGGATCACTTACTTGAGGTACAGTAGGCATCGAAGATGGATTAGTCGGGGGTAGAGGTTGTTGTGCAGTCGGGTTAGTCCGAATATATTGAGTAAACTAGTCATTCATCATTTGGTAAAAGGCTTGTCTAGCCTCTCCTTCCTGGTTACTCGAAATCAGTCGAGAATCAACCGACACTATCCCTTTCACGGGAACAAGTGCTACACTCTCGACCTCATCAGCTACAGCTCTGTCAGGATCCATTTACTATATGAAAACATATTTTGAAATGTCAGAAGTCATCACACTATCACAATATATAATATGGCATGTATAGCTAGACCCACACGCACTACGTTAGTCCTAGAACCAACTAAATCGTAGCTCTGATACCAATAAAATGTAACACCTCTAACTCATATCCATCACCAGATTAGGGTCCGGAGGCATTACCAGACAAAAGCACAACTCTGAATATTCACACATTTCATATTTAAATGTATATACAAATGTCCAATTAAATATTAATCAAAATTTTATCATTTTATAATATACAAATATGAATCAAAATTTGGATATTTAGCACACATCAAACATTTTAGGACATTTTAAAAAATATGTACAAATTAAATGAAATAGAATCTAACTCATGGCATTTTAATAATCAACATACACGATAACCATATTCTCACAATTAATTAAATATATTTCAATAAACAAATAAATGTTATATACATTTTAACCATTTAGACAAGAATTACAACCGAACATCAATAATAAATTTACTCAACTTGACTCACGAACTAAAATCATACTCAATCATTATTTTTGGTTAAACATTTAACTCACAAGTAAAGATTCAAAATATACACATTTCAAATGCCAAAATTTTGGTTACCACTAATCTATTTACCACCCACTCGGTCATCTAAACTTTGCCTAAAAATGCAATTAATCTTACATATTATCTATCCATTACACATATACTTTCAGGTGAGTTAACTACTAAGTCCATTCCTCACATTAACATTTATATAAACATTTGCCAAATCATAAATTAGTCACCATCAATTTACATATTTTTATCTTACGAATGGACTTATTATACATTATCGCACACTTTCTGTGACAGCCCAAAATTGACCCTAGTCAGAATGTGGTCTCGGGACTACAAAACCGAGGCATAAAAATAATTTAAAATTTATTTTGATGCCTATAATATGTGTGTGCTCATGTGTGACATTTTTGATGTTTCAATTTAGAGTTATAAAGGTAAATTTCACTAGAAAGGACCTAGTAGTAAACTTTGAAAGTATGATGGGGAGATGTGTGATGACTAATTGATCATGCATGCAAAAATAAAGGATTTGCATGTCAAATTTCCCCAAAGGAAGCTTAGTGGCCGGCCATGACATGGTTTATGGGAAAAGAAAACATGTTGAAACATGTTTTGTTAATGCATGATGTATTAAATGATAAAAAATTAATGATGTTGGATGAGAAACAAAAAATCAAAAAATTGCTCATCCTTTCCCCCCATTGCCGTGTAACTAAGAAAGAAAAACAAAAAATTTGTTCATCCTTTTCCTCCTTCCTTTGGCGAAAATTCTAAGAGGAAGAAGAGAATTTTGCTTCATTTTCTTTGTTTAGAAGAGATCTAGAAGGAGATTTGGCTAAACTTGCATCAAGATTAAGGTATGTATGAGGTTGTGTCATGAGATTCATGCATGTTTTAGTTGCTAACTTGATGTTCATGTTAGCCATGGTTCAAATCCTTGTTATGCCATGGAAATGGTATTTGGCCAAAGTTGATATTGTATTAAAGCCATTGCATGCTAAAAGTGAAGCTTGTTGATGATGCATGTAATGATGGATTGACTACTCTTGAAATTTCTTTTAGTATTCTTGAGTGGGGCATTGAGTCCTTTGTTTAACCATGACCAAAAATTGAAAGGGTGTGATGTGTGATGTATTCGCCATGGTAGGCACATGAGCATGGTTTATGCTTCTTGCATGATAGTTAAAATTTATGTTTTGAAGGGTTATGAACACCTTGAATTTGACCTTGCACCTATATGTGTATATATGTTTGCACATGATGATTTGGTTATGAAATAAGTGATAAATATGTTTCTTTAAAGAAGAAATTGTTGAAGAATGTTTGAGAAACTTGCATGTACATTCGGCCTAGTACATATATGGTGTGAAAAACCTTGAAATTTATTGTTGATTGGTGCAAGTATGACTAAGTATAATCGGCCATATGAGTGCTTGATGCTATGTTAAAATTTTTGAGCTCAAGTATGTGAATGTAAGTGTGTGCGGCCTTATAAGGGCTAAGTACCTTGGATTCCCCTTTGATATTCAAACGACTAAAATGATTTATTTGTTAACATAAAGCTCAAGAGCTTAGAGGGCCACGATTGGATAAAGGGAAGGAAAAAGTGACCGAATAGCCGTTGAAGCCGTTCGACAACATCCGAAGTAAGTCTTCAAGAAATGACCCTACTCGAATTATGTGAAATGAAATATGGATGTGTAATGATTATTGATATATGTGTGTATGAGTATTTGAATGATACCGGGCTAAGTCCCAAGGCGATTATGCTAGTGATATGTTTGAGCCTTAGTAACGAAAATGAAACATGGATGTGTAATGATTATTGATGTATGTGTGCATGAGCAATTGAATGATATCCGGGCTAAGTCCGAAGACATTTATGCTAGTAATTATATCCGGTTAAGACCGAAGGCAATTGTGCTAGTGACTACATCCGGGCTAAGACCGAAGGCATTCGTGCAAGTTGTTAAATCCGGGCTAATACCGAAGGCATTTGTGCTAGTCGTTGTATCCGGGCTAAGACCAAGGCATTCGTGCATGTGGTTATATCCGGTTGTATTCGAAGAAGCTTGGGCTGAAGGTGGCGTTGGTTGCTGTAATAAATTTAATTAGTACGCTCGAAAAGCCCAAAGGATAAGGTATGTTTACATGTGCATTGAAAAAGTCGATATGTTTGAGTAACATTCGTTCAATCGACTAACGAATTTTCAGCTATTGAATTGGTTGATATCTTGTGAAAGTATATAATGATGAAGTGTGAAGTAAGTATGATTATGTGAATGTGTATTAATGAAATGATTCATTTGGCTATGTGAATGTAATGCAGGTAAAGCCGATTTCATTGCTTGAGACTTACTAAGCATAAAAATGCTTACTCCGTTGCTTTGGCTCTCTGTTTTATAGATTTTGCTCGTTAGCGATCGGATACGGGATCATTGAAGTCGAAGTCATCCACACTATCAAAGCCCCATTTTGGTATAATTTTGGTTGAACTTTGAAATGGCATGTATAGGACTACCCTTGTTGGTTCAAATATGTTGTGATGTACATGTGTACGGCCATGCGAAAATGGCTCGTAAAAGTGATGTCTGAACTTAGACCATTTGTGATTTGTATATATATATGGTTTCATGATGTGATTATGGATTGGAAATGGGAGTGTTGGTCACATGATCAGCCATTGGAATGGCTAAAATGATCATAGGTGAACCTATGTGTGGCAAGACTAGTTGGTTCATGGAGACTACAAAATAGGTAAGACCTACCTTAAAAACAGAAGCTGCCAGCTGCAGTGACGTGAATGTGAAAAATCACCAAAATTTGTAGGGATGGTATTAAATAGTGAAAGAATTATGTAATCAAACCTTGATGAATCTACTTTCATATGAAAGTAACGAAATGATCATATGAACAGTATACCGAGAGATATTGAAGTTCTCGTGAGACAGGGCCAGAACGGTTTCTGGGTCCCCTGTCGCGACTTTGAAAATTTACTATGAATTATACAGAATGAATTAGGAGTCATGCCATATATGTGCAGATTCCTTTTTGAGTCTAGTTTCATTAGAAACAAATGGAACCAGTATTAAAGCCCTGTACAGGGTGATATTCAAGTTGTAACGCGCGAAGGTCAGTGTTGTCGACCTCTGTAACATGGGTGACTTTAACTAATAAACTGTACCAATTGGCCCGACCAAAAATTCTAGAAATAAATCCATAGAAGTATATATGAGTCTAAATTCAGGGAAAATTTACGGAATCAGTTTCCGAGTTTTGAAACTCGAGATATGATTTTTAAGACGACAGTGACGCAGTTTTCCAGCCTGTCTGGAAATGCCAAATTGGTCGGTACTTTAAGAGGACTTGGCTCGTTAACCCCTCGTGTCCGACACCGGCGATGGTCTCGGGTTCGGGGTGTTACAATTTTATTGGTATCAGAGCTACGGTTTAGTTGATTCTAGGACTACCGTGATATGTTTGGGGTCTAGCTATACATGCCATTAAATGATGAATTGATAGTGTGGTGATTTACGACAATTTGACTTTGTGTTTGTTTATAGCAATGGATCCGATCCCACCGAGCAATAGCTGATGATGTGGAGAGTGTGGCACCTGCTCCGCGCAAGGGACAGCACGGCGGACTCTCAACCTATGGCCAACAATCCGAATGATGAGGCTAGGCAAGCCTTTTATAGTGTGATGAATGATTGGTTCAACCAATACATTCGAACTAACACTACTGTTCCACAACCTCCATTCCCGACTAATGCAACCCCACACCTACAATACCTCCGATGAATCGACCAAATAAGGTCAAGTAAGCCCCAATCGACAGGATTCGAAAACATGGGGCCTTTGAGTTTAAAGCTACGGATGATGACGATGCCGAGCAAGCTGAATTTTGGTTGGACAACACTATCCGGTGCTCGATGAGCTATCTTGTACACCCGATGAGTGCTTAAAGTGTACCATCTCCTTGCTCGCGATTCCGCCTACTATTGGTGGAGTACTCGACTTGTGGTGCCTAGAGAGCAAGTAACTTGGGAGTTCTTTCAAACCGAGTTCAAAAAGTATATCGATCGAGATTCATCGACCAAAAGCGAAAGGAATTTCTTGATCTTAAGCAAGGCTCTATGTCGATTACACTCTGAACGAAAATTTGTGAGGCTTAGCTGATGCAGCGAGAATGCATTTCGTCCGAAGCTATTATGTGTAAACGCTTCGAGGATGGGTTGAATGATGATATAAGGATGTTCGTTGGCATTCTCGAAATACGAGAGTTCGTAGTACTTGTTGAGCGAGCTTGTAAAGCCGAAGAGCTTAGAAAGGAGAAACAAAAGTTGATGTGGGGCGGAGAATTTGAAAAGGTCCTCGGGAAAGTCTCTTCAACAGGCATCGAAGAGATTTCGAGATGATGTGAGCCGGTCTAGAGGCGCTTCGGGCTTTTCTAGACGAGATCGCGGTCGACCCCCTGTGACCACACGAGTCACTTCGATCGCTAGTGGTGGAAATGATCGCCGAGAGAGAGCGGAGTGTCTGCATTGTGGCAAATGGCATTCGGGGAGCTGTAGGTTCCGTGATCGCTCCTGCTATAAGTGTGGATCGGCCGACCACTTTATCAAGGACTGCCCGAGGTTGCTTGAACAAAATGTAAGTCAAAGTGGAAACCCGGGTGCTACCACTGCTCGAGGTAGGCCATCCAGGAATGCGGGCAATGCTAGTGGCGGTCAGAGAGGGTCGAGAGATGCTACAACAAGACCCGAGGCTCGTGCTCCTGCTAGGACTTATGCCATACGCGCACGCGAGGATGCTGCCTCACCAGATGTTATTACCGGTACTTTCACTCTTTTCGATACTAATGTGATTGCTTTGATTGACCCTGGTTCTACTCATTCTTATATATGTGAAACCTTAGCATCCAGTAAGACTTTGCCTATTGAGTCTACTGAGTTTGTAATTCGGGTGTCAAACCCCTTGGGTCATTACGTGCTTGTCAACAAAGTGTGCAAGAAAAGTCCCTAGTATTCCGAGGTTCTTGTTTTCCGCGGACTTGATGCTTTTGCCGTTCGATGAATTCGACGTTATTCTTGGTTTGGATTGGTTGACCATGCACGATGCGGTTGTAAATTGCAAAAGCAAGACTATCGATTTGAGGTGCGCGAATAACGAGATAATTCGGGTTGAGTCTACGGACTAAAAGGGGTTGCCAGCTGTAATATCAGCAATGTTGGCCCAGAAATATGTAAGAAAAGGGCGCGAAGCGTACCTTGCGTATGTGCTCGATGACAAGGAGTCAGAAAAGAAACCCAAATCTGTGCCAGTGGTTTGTGAATACCCGGATGTTTTCCCTGAAGAATTGCCGGGTTTAATACCTGTTCGGGAAATAGAGTTGGTACCTGGTACCACTCCAATTTCGATAGCTCCGTATCATATGGCACCAACGGAATTAAAGGAGTTGAAAGCTCAGTTGCAAGAATTGGTGGATAGAGGTTTTGCTCGCCCGAGTTTTTCGCCTTGGGGTGCGCCAGTGTTGTTTGTGAAAAGAAGGATGGAACCATGAGGTGTGCATCGACTATCGTCGACTTAATAAGCGGCGATAAAGAACAAATATCCGTTACAGCGTATCGATGACTTGTTCGATCAACTGAAGAGCCTCAGTGTTCTCGAAAATAGATTTGAGATCGGGCTATTATCAATTGCGAATTCGAGATTCGGACGTACCCAAGACTACCTTCAGAACGAGATATGGTCACTACGAGTTCCTAGTGATGCCGTTTGGGCTTACTAATGCCCCTGCGGTATTTATGGATTTAATGAATCGGATCTTTAGACCATATTTGGATCGGTTCGTAGTCATGTTCATTGATGACATCTTGGTCTATTCAAGAAATGAGACCGAACATCTTTGAACACACGAGGTTAGTGCTGCAAATTTTACGGGATAAGCAATTATATGCTAAGTTCAGCAAGTGTGAGTTCTGGTTAAGAGAGGTTAGCTTCTTGGGGCATGTGATATCTGCATCGGGTATTCGAGTCGACCCGAACAAAATTTCAGCCATACTTAACTGGAAGCCTCCGAGAAATATTACCGAGGTTCGGAGCTTTTTGGGGCTGGCTGGTTATTACCGAGGATTTGTAAAAGGTTTCTCAACGATAGCCACGCCAATGACGGCTTACTCCAAAAGGATGTAAGATTGAATGGTCGGAGAAATGTCAGAAAAGTTTCGATCAACTGAAAACTTATTTAACTAAAGCCCCAATTCTAGTGCAACCCGAATCTGGCAAAGAGTTTGTCATCTATAGTGACGCCTCCCTACTTGGGTTAGGTTGTGTGTTGATGCAAGAAGGTCGAGTTGTGGCCTATGCGTCGAGGCAATTAAAGCCACATGAGAAAATTATCCGACCCATGATCTCGAATTGGCTGCCATCGTATTCGCCTTAAAGATTTGGCAACATTACTTATTTGGTGAGAAGTGCCATGTGTATTCGGATCACAAAAGTCTCAAATATTTGATGACTCAAAGAGACTTAAATCTGCGACAAAGACGTTGGCTCGAGCTGTTAAAGGATTATGAGTGGTTATTGACTATCACCGGGAAAGGCGAATGTGGTTGCGGATGCCTTGAGTCGTAAATCATTATTCGCTTCTGAGCGATGAATGTGCACTTGTCCGTTCGATCCGACAATGTGTTAGTAGCTGAATTGAAAGCCAAACCATTATTGATACATCAAATTTGCGAAGCTCAGAAAGTCGACGATGAGTTGGTTGCAAAACGGGCTGAGTGTGTTCCGAACAAGGAATCGGAGTTTCAGATAGATGATGACGATTGTTTGAGGTTCAGGAGTCGTCTGTGTGTTCCAAAGAATTCGGAACTTATTTCGATAATACTGAACGAAGCCCATTGTAGCCGAATGGAAATCCACCCGGAGAGTACGAAGATGTACAACGATTTGAAACGTCGGTTTTGGTGGCATGGTATGAAACGAGACATCTCCGACTTTGTTTCGAGGTGTTTAATATGTCAACAAGTGAAAGCGGAACATCAAGTGTAACACCCCGTACCCGAGACCGTTGCCGGAGTCGAACACGAGGTGTTAACGGACTTAATTCATTAATTAAACAGCTCATACAATTCATTTTAAAATTTCCAGACAAGCTGGCTAACTGCATCACAGTCGCTTTAAAAATCATATCTCGAGTTACGAAACTTGAAATCCAATTCCGTAAATTTTTCCTGAAACTAGACTCATATATATATCTACTAATTTTTTCCTAGAATTTTTGGTTGGGCCAATTAGTACAGTTTATTAGTTAAAGTCTCCCCTGTTTCAGGATTCAACTACTCTGACCTCAGTGTATTACGAATCAGATATCTCCCTGTACAGAGCTTCAATGACTATGCCGTTTATCTCTAATAAAACTAGACTCAATAAGGAATCTGTACATATAAATCATGACTTCTAATTATCTTTGTAAAATTTATGGTGAATTTCCAAAGTCAGAACAGGGGATCCAGAAATCGCTCTGGCCCTGTTTCACAAAAATTTAAACATCTCATAAAATATAGCTCATATACCTGTTTCGCTTATTCCATATGAAAATAGACTCATCAAGCTTCGATTCCATAACTTATTCATTATTTAATTCCATTTCTACTATTTTTAGTGATTTTTCAAACTCACGTCACTGCTGCTGTCTGAATCTATTTTATGGTAAATTTGACCTATTTCATGGTTTCCATGGATTAGCTAGCAATTTGACATACATAATACCAAATATGATCATGATTAGCCATTCCAATGGCTAATCATTACCAACATTCTATCTCCATACCACTCAATAACCATATCATAAGACCATATATACAAAATGATTATAATGCTATACATGCCATACTCAAAATATACAAGCCATTATGCCAAGATGGTATACGGATAGTGTGGCGTGCCTCCGACCGTTTCCGATTTCCGAGCTGGCTTGTCAACACTACAAGGAATGAAAAGGAGGAGTAAGCATAAATGCTTAGTAAGCTCACATGCAAATAGCAAGTAACATAACCATATAAGCAAACATAAAACATCATTTGCATAATCATCACCAAGACATTCATATCACCTTTTCATTTATCATCTTACCATATTGTTGTTATATCGAGTTTTCAACCCGAGGGTTAAGTACATACCGGTTCAAATTATCCATTTCGCAACACTTACCAATCGTCCCTTTCATCTTGAGTATTCCTCCATTTGAGTAGAACTTTACCCGTTGAACACATCGGAATATAATTCGGATACATGGAAAGTTTGCACATAAGTGCCACATATGTAGCCAAGCTACCATGTAACCCGCCCATAAGTGAACTCGGACTCAACTCAACGAGCTCAGGCGTTCGCATCCATAAGTGAACTCGGACTCAACTCAACGAGTTCGGATGCCTAGTTACATCTCACGAACTCGGACTCAACTCAACGAGTTGGACGCTCGCATCCATAAGTGAACTCGGACTCAACTCAACGAGTTCGGATGCCCAAATATCCCAGTGACATGTCACTTGTATCCTAATCCATTCACGAGGTTCAACGGGACCTTTTTCCCAATCATGTGTCTCAACCATCTTCTACGGAATGCCGATCCGATACTCGGTAGTATTTCATATTTTCCAAGTATATCACATAATTTGACATATTATCAAACAATTATCACAAGTATAATATTTCATAATAATTATCATATCATTTAAAAAACATTAAAACATTTAAAATAATAACCATGTCACCAACATTTACATATGAACTTACCTCGTATGCGAAAATGGCTATTTTACCATTTAGTCCACAACTTGGTATTTTCCCCATTTTAGCCAATTTCAGTTTTCCTTGCTCTATCATTTAAAATATAGTCTAATTAGGACTCACATTATTCAAATTGACCCAAAATCATATTTTGGAAAAATTACAATTTTGCCCTAAACTTTTGCATATTTACACTTTTGCCCCAAAGCTCGTAAATTAAAATTCAGCCTATTTTCTTATGTTTTATGACATGCTGATCATTTTTCCTTCTATGGCAACATCAAATTCTCACTCTAACATGTACTTATGACTATTAGGTATTTTTACCGATTAAGCCCTTTTGCTCGTTTTCACTTAAAACCGAGTAGCACAAGTTGTCTAACATAATTTAAAACTTCATATTCTATCATAAAACACCAAAATACACAAATTTCACCTATGGGTATTTTTCCAAATATAAACCCTAGGTTAAATTATTGCTAGCATAAGCTAAATCGAGCTAGGGACTCCAAAAGCGTAAAAATCATTAAAAGCGAGGCTAGAACGAACTTACAATCGAGCTTGGAAGCTTGAAAACCCTAGCCATGGTTTCTCCTTGCTATATTCGGCCATGGGGTTGAAGATGAGCAAAATTGGCTTTTAATTTTGTATTTTAATTCATTTTACCCTAAATGACCAAAATGCCCTTACTACTAAACTTTCCAAAATTCCATCCATGTCCAATTTTGTCCATAGACTTAGAAATTGGTAAAATTACTCTTTAAGGACCTCTAATTAATAATCTAATTCAATTTTATGCAAAATACTTCTAGAACACAAGTTTTGCAATTTATTCAATTTAGTCCCAAATTTCAAATTAGGCACTTTATGCATAAAATTTCTTCACGAAATTTTCACACAATCATGCAATCATATCATAGACCTTAAAATAATCATAAAATAATTATTTCTATCTCAGATTTTGTGGTCACGAAACCACTATTCCGACTAGGCCCAAAATCAGGATATTACATCAAGTGCCTTCAGGATTACTTCAGCCGATCACGATACCCGAGTGGAAATGGGATCGAGTCACAATGGACTTCGTATCCGGACTGCCATTGTCAGTGAGTAAGAAGGATGCGATTTGGGTCGTTGCAGATAGATTGACTAAGTCGGCTCACTTTGTCCCCGTACGTACGGACTTTCCAATGGACAAACTAGCCGAACTGTACGTTTCTCAGATTGTGAGATTACACGGGGTGCCTATTTCCATCATGTCGGATAGAGATCTGAGATTTACCTCGCGATTTTGGAAGAAGTTGCAAGAAGCTTTGGGTACCAAGCTACATTTCAAGACCGCTTTTCACCCCCAAACCGATGGTCAATCCGGCGGATAATTCGAGATACTTGAGGATATGTTAAGATGTTGCATCCTCGAGTTCAGTGGCTCATGGGAACGATATTTGCCTTTGATTGAATTCACTTACAACAATAGTTTTCAATCAAGTATTAAGATGGCACCCTACGAGGCTTTGTACGATCGTAAATGCCGTACACCATTGTTTTGGAGTGAGCTCGGTGAAAGCAAAATTTTCGGGTGGATTTGATTAGAGATCTTTGAGCAGAAAGTGAAAGTAATCCGTGAAAGTCGAAGATAGCCTCCGATCGCCGTAAGTCGTCAGCGGATCTGAAACGTAAAGACATCGAATATCGGTGGGAGATAAAGTGTTTCTCAAGGTTTCACCTTGGAAAAAGATACTCGATTCGGTAGTAAGGGCAAGTTGAGCCCGAGGTTCATTGGGCCTTATGAGATATCCGAGCGAGTCGGTCCGATTGCATATCGTTTGATTTTGCCCCTGAACTTGAAAAGATTCACGATGTCTTTCATGTTTCGATGCTTCGACGCTATAGATCTGATCCGTCGCACGTAATTAGTCCATCAGAGGTTGAAATTCAAGCCAATATGAGTTATGAGGAAGAACCGATTCGTATCCTAGCACGTGAAGTGAAAGAGTTGCGAAACAAGCAGGTTCCGCTAGTGAAAGTGTTATGGCTCAAACACGGGATAGAAGAAGCTACTTGGGAAACTGAGAACTCTATGAAAGAGCGATACCCAACCCTATTTACCGGTAAGATTTTCGGGGACGAAAATTTCTTAAGTGGGGGAGAGTTGTGACAGCCCAAAATTGACCCTAGTCGGAATGTGGTCTCGGGACCACAAAACCGAAACATAAAAATAATTTAAAATTTATTTTGATGCCTATAATATGTGTGTGCTCATGTGTGACATTTTTGATGTTTCGATTTAGAGTTATAAAGGTAAATTTCACTAGAAAGGACCTAGTAGTAAACTTTGAAAGTATGATGGGGAGATGTGTGATGACTAATTGATCATGCATGCAAAAATAAAGGATTTGCATGTCAAATTTCCCCAAAGGAAGCTTAGTGGCCGGCCATGACATGGTTTGTGGGAAAAGAAAACATGTTGAAACATGTTTTGTTAATGCATGATGTATTAAATGATAAAAAAATTAATGATGTTGGATGAGAAACAAAAAATCAAAAAATTGCTCATCCTTTCCCCCCATTGCCGTGTAACTAAGAAAGAAAAACAAAAAAATTTGTTCATCCTTTTCCCTCCTTCCTTTGGCCGAAAATTCTAAGAGGAAGAAGAGATTTTTGCTTCATTTTCTTTGTTTAGAAGAGATCTAGAAGGAGATTTGGCTAAACTTGCATCAAGATTAAGGTATGTATGAGGTTGTGTCATGAGATTCATGCATGTTTTAGTTGCTAACTTGATGTTCATGTTAGCCATGGTTCAAATCCTTGTTATGCCATGGAAATGGTATTTGGCGAAGTTGATATTGTATTAAAGCCATTGCATGCTAAAAGTGAAGCTTGTTGATGATGCATGTAATGATGGATTGACTACTCTTGAAATTTCTTTTTAGTATTCTTGAGTGGGGCATTGAGTCCTTTGTTTAACCATGACCAAAAATTGAAAGGGTGTGATGTGTGATGTATTCGGCCATGGTAGGCACATGAGCATGGTTTATGCTTCTTGCATGATAGTTAAAATTTATGTTTTGAAGGGTTATGAACACCTTGAATTTGACCTTGCACCTATATGTGTATATATGGTTGCACATGATGATTTGGTTATGAAATAAGTGATAAATATGTTTCTTTAAAGAAGAAATTGTTGAAGAATGTTTGAGAAACTTGCATGTACATTCGGCCTAGTACATATATGGTGTGAAAAACCTTGAAATTTATTGTTGATTGGTGCAAGTATGACTAAGTATAATCGGCCATATGAGTGCTTGATGCTATGTTAAAATTTTTGAGCTCAAGTATGTGAATGTAAGTGTGTGTGGCCTTATAAGGGCTAAGTACCTTGGATTCCCCTTTGATATTCAAACGACTAAAACGATTTATTTGTTAACATAAAGCTCAAGAGCTTAGAGGGCCACGATTGGATAAAGGGAAGGAAAAAGTGACCGAATAGCCGTTGAAGCCGTTCGACAACATCCGAAGTAAGTCTTCAAGAAATGACCCTACTCGAATTATGTTAAATGAAATATGGATGTGTAATGATTATTGATATATGTGTGTATGAGTATTTGAATGATACCCGGGCTAAGTCCCGAAGGCGATTATGCTAGTGATATGTTTGAGCCTTAGTAACGAAAATGAAACATGGATGTGTAATGATTATTGATGTATGTGTGCATGAGCAATTGAATGATATCCGGGCTAAGTCCCGAAGACATTTATGCTAGTAATTATATCCGGGTTAAGACCGAAGGCAATTGTGCTAGTGACTACATCGGGCTAAGACCGAAGGCATTCGTGCAAGTTGTTAAATCCGGGCTAATACCGAAGGCATTTGTGCAAGTCGTTGTATCGGGCTAAGACCGAAGGCATTCGTGCATGTGGTTATATCCGGTTGTATTCGAAGAAGCTTGGGCTGAAGGTGGCGTTGGTTGCTGTAATAAATTTAATTAGTGCGCTCGAAAAGCCCAAAGGATAAGGTATGTTTACATGTGCATTGAAAAAGTCGATATGTTTGAGTAACATTCGTTCAATCGACTAACGAATTTTCAGCTATTGAATTGGTTGATATCTTGTGAAAGTATATAATGATGAAGTGTGAAGTAAGTATGATTATGTGAATGTGTATTAATGAAATGATTCATTTGGCTATGTGAATGTAATGCTTTAGTTAAAGCCGATTTCATTGCTTGAGACTTACTAAGCATAAAAATGCTTACTCCGTTGCTTTGGCTCTCTGTTTTATAGATTTTGCTCGTTAGCGATCGGATACGGGATCATTGAAGTCGAAGTCATCCACACTATCAAAGCCCCCATTTTGGTATAATTTTGGTTGAACTTTGAAATGGCATGTATAGGACTACCCCTTGTTGGTTCAAATATGTTGTGATGTACATGTGTACGGCCATGCGAAAATGGCTCGTAAAAGTGAAGTACGAACTTAGACCATTTGTGATTTGTATATATATATGGTTTCATGATGTGATTATGGATTGGAAATGGGATGTTGGTCACATGATCAGCCATTGGAATGGATAAAAATGATCATAGGTGAACCTATGTGTGGCAAGACTAGTTGGTTCATGGAGACTACAAAATAGGTAAGACCTACCTTAAAAACAGATGCTGCCAGCTGCAGTGACGTGAATGTGAAAAATCACCAAATTTTGTAGGGATGGTATTAAATAGTGAAAGAATTATGTAATCAAACCTTGATGAATCTACTTTCATATGAAAGTAACGAAATGATCATATGAACAGTATACCGAGAGATATTGAAGTTCTCGTGAGACAGGGCCAGAACGGTTTCTGGGTCCCCTGTCGCGACTTTGAAAATTTACTATGAATTATCCAGAATGAATTAGGAGTCATGCTATATATGTGCAGATTCCTTTTTGAGTCTAGTTTCATTAGAAACAAATGGAACCAGTATTAAATCCCTGTACAGGGAGATATTCAAGTTGTAACGCGCAAAGGTCAGTGTAGTCGACCTCTGTAACATGGGTGACTTTAACTAATAAACTGTACCAATTGGCCCGACCAAAAATTCTAGAAATAAATCCATGGAAGGATATATGAGTCTAAATTCAGGGAAAATTTACGGAATCAATTTCTGAGTTTTGAAACTCGAGATATGATTTTTAAGGCGACAGTGATGCAGTTTTCTAGCCTGTCTGGAAATGCCAAATTGGTCGGTACTTTAAGAGGACTTGGCTCGTTAACCCCTCGTGTCCGACACCGGCGATGGTCTCGGGTTAGGGGTGTTACACTTTCCTAACCAACTCATAATTCAATTTATGCATCACTAAAATAAGACATTGACATGAATATATATATAATCAAAACTTGAATATTACATGCCATATAATATCCATATTTTAACATGCTATTATTGTGATCGAACTTAGCCAACAACATGTATTGCAAAATCATAAATAATTCGATATCCAAATACCACCACTACATTTGAATATACCTTACCCTAAGTATGTCTTAGCAGAATCGGCCATTTATTCTTCCAAATCCTTAACCATTTACGAAACATAGAACATCTATATTAAACATCATTCCTTCATAGCACTTAATATTATAGACAAAAAAAACTCAAGCCACAACCCAAGCATAACCAAATTCAATATAAAAGATTAGCCATTTTCGCATGGCTTAGATTATACAAACCAAAGTTCTACTTTTCAAAACACATTCCAGCCTATACATGCCATAATTCTAGTTCAATTGTTTAAACACCAAAGCTGTAGATAGTGTGATAGACTTTGGTGATGATCCCCAAGCTTGCAACTTGAATCCAAAATCTATAAAATAAAAAACACATATACACACAGAGTAAGCTTTTTATAGCTTAGACAGTCTTTTTATAGCTTACTAAGTCATAGTAAGTCATTTTATAGCTTAGTAAGTCATAGTAAGTCATAAGGAAATAAACCACTCAGTAATATACTCAACCTATTTTAAGTTAAACCAAATAATGTTATCATTACCAATGCTAAACTTAAACTTACAAAAGAGATAAAATAATACATTTCCATGCATCATTTTTACCTTGGTCTAATTCTCATCTAAATTAAATAACCAAATATCATTCAACTTTCGGGCCAAATTATCCTAATATAGTCAAGCATACAGATATATATACCTTTTAAATAAACTCAAGAATTATAATATGACATTTTACACCCATACCTCCAATTTGACCGAATACTCATATAGTCACTAACATATTATTAATCACTTCCAAAGCCAAGAGGGCATATTTAAACTTAGTACATTTTCGCTCAAGTGCATAAACTCATGTATCGAAATAATATTTCATGTACATATACTAATCATATAAAAGAATATATCTCATTGTATATACACATATATAAGGACTATTCATACATACTTAATACTCATTCACAAAGCCAAATACTCATATTACATACACATATTTTCTTTATTTGCATTTTACAAGATTTGTATCAAATAGCTAAGGTGTTTACTTACCTTACCTCAAGTAGGTAACAAGTTAATTCACACCTAGCATATAGCTCGTTTCACATATTCGAACTCAATTTACCTTTTGCCCGATGAAGCATTTGAAATTGGATAGGACACTCGGAAATCACACAAGTCGTACAATGCCAATGTCCCAGATGTGGTCTTACATGTAGTCACATATCGATGCCATTGTCCCAGACAGGGTCTTACTCGTAAACACATATCGGAATCACATATTGATGCCATGGTCTTGCTCGCACACATATATCAGAATCCTATGTCATGAAATATGTATCCTAACTAATCTTATGGTTCATACGGGGCTTTCGGACGTCGAAACTCGGTCGAAGCAAATTCGAAAATGTAGTAACCAACCCTTTTCACATTTGGCCATAACCAATATAAATTCATACATTTCATAATAGCATGTATCTCTAGCATTTAACTATAATTAAATACGTCTATTTGCTTATAAACTTACCTCAGACGTTATAAAACGAGACAAGGCTGTTAGTCGACAACTTTCGTTTTTCCCTAATCCAAATTTGACTTCTTTGGTTCTTAATCTAAACATATTAAAATTAAGCTCATTCAAACATATTTTCATTCAATTTAGTCTAAAAACACATAAATGGAAAAATTACCAATTTACCCCTGACATTTACAATTTTTATAATTTAGTCCCTACTACACAAAACACAAAATATACAAAATTTCATAATACTCATGTTGGGCCGAATTTTACCCATGTCTATACATCCCATATAATTCATGTATTTTACATTTTAGTCCCTCAAATTATTATTTTTTCAATTTAGTCCTAATTACTCAAAATCATCAAAAACTCCAATACAAAACATGTTAATCTAAAACATATCTTTCATATTTCATCATCAAACCACAAAAATCACAAGCTCTCAACAATGGCATAACTAAAAATATTCACCAAAATAAAAAATTCAAGCATGGATTTTATAGTACTGAAGCAACGATCTCAAAAACGTAAAAACTATCAAAAATCGAGCTGAACTCTTACCTTGATTGAGCTTGAATGAAGCCGAACCCTAGTTCTTTTTTTATTTTTCTTTCGTATTTTGGTTTCGGTCCAAAGAACAAAATATGAACTTGGCTTATTATTTTATTTTTATGATATATGTTATATTAATTTACTAAAGTAACCTTAATTAATTTATATCAAAACCTTATAATATAAACCTATTGTCATTCATTTTATAATTTATGGGCTAATTGCAACATCAAGGCTTCCATTTTAAAAGCCAATAGCATTTTGGCCTTTATACATTAAACTACTCAATTTTTAATTTACGCAATTAAGTCCTTTTATTAAATCGGACATTCAAACGACAAAATTAAATCAAAAAAATTTCACAAATATAAATTCACACATAGTAAACATATAAAATAATTTTTATATATTTTTCTAACTCAGATTCGTGGTCCCGAAACCACCGTTCTGATTGGGGTCTAAATCGGGCTGTTACAGGATCCATTTACTGTATATAAAAACAAAATTTATATCGTCAAGAGTCGTCACACTATCAATATACACTTATGTCATGTATAGCTAGACTCGTACTCACACTAGGTTAGTCTTAGAATCGACTAAACCATAGCTCTGATGCCACTAAACATAACACCTCACACCCAAACCCTACGCCGGAATGGGATACGAGGCGTTCCCACACTTAATCACATGCTTACAATCACTTCGATGTCATTAAGACTTGGTCAAATTAAAAACTTTTTTGAACTTTGTCTAAACTCCTTAATATAGCCCTACGAGGCCCCAAATATCCATTGGACACCATTCGGGACCAATCCGGGTCCTTTAAGTAACTTTAGAAAGATAACTCTTGAAACAGGGCACACGCCCGTATGGAAGGTCAGCATGCCCGTGTGGTCATTATAACATGGCCGTGCTATAGTCCGTGTGACACAGACGGCCTAAGTATCTAGGGACATGCCCGTGTCCTATGCCCGTGTGAATTAATTTCTAAATTCGAACCTACAGGGGTTTTCACACGGCCTGACACACGCCCATGCCTATGGCCCGTGTCCCTCACACTGCCATGACACGCCTGTTTCCTAGCCTGTGTGTAAAAACCTTGACATCCTGTTTCTGACGTTAGCCTCAAATAAGGGGTACACGACCAAGGCACACGCCCGTGGCCAGAGACTGTGTCCTCCACACTGCTGAGACACACAGTCGTGTCTCTGCCCATGTGTTTACTATGATGCATTCTGACTTGCAAATTTTACGTGCAGGGGACACACGGCTGAACAACACACCCATGGGGTTACCGTGTGTCACGCACGGCCTAGACACATGTTTGTGCGTCTACTGTGAGGACAATATAAGGCTATCTACCAAGCCTTTGCCACCCTGAAACACAATCTAACATCAACCATAGTTAAGACTTATATACATTACATATATTCAACCATGCCAACAATTTCACATTTATGAAAAACTAGCTTACATTCACATAATAACTTTCAATATTAGCCATTTTCCATGGCCTTATACAAAATAAATCAAAAGCGAAAGTAAGCCAACACTTTTGGCCAATTAACAATGACACAAAATTCAAAAGTCAAGGTCCTATACATGCCATAATCAAAATAAAAGATCTAACTATACCAAGTGCTTCAGATGATAGTGTGATCGATGCCTCCGACATTTGATGATCCTTGAGCTAATTAGGCAGAATGGAAAGGAGAGGGAGTAGGCATAAAGCTTAGTAAGTTGCATGCAAATAAATATTACAACAACTTTACCATTCATCATTATGCTTATAGTACAAAAGTAGGCATAAGCACAACTTACTCATCACTATCCAATATAATTCACATAGCATATCTTGAGCTCACATCTCATACTGTTCCACTCACAACATGGTTATACTTTTCTCGTTTAACTTAAACTCTAACTCTCATCGTTGAACCATTTAGAGTGCTATCAGATATTCACTAAGCCTCAAACATTGGGTATAATACCGATACCATGTCCCAGACATGGTCTTACACTGGCTCATCCATCAAGTCGATGCCATGTCCCAGACATGGTCTTACACATACTATCGAAATCGAGGCCAACACCATGTCCCAGACATGGTCTTATACTAGCTCTCACATTTTCTTGCCGATGCCATGTCCCAGACATGATCTTACACTGACACCTCTATACGTGCTGATGGCATGTCCCAGACATGGTCTTACACTGACACATCTCGTAGCCAATGCATGTCCCAGACATGTCTTACACTGGCTTACATCTCAAGGCTGATGCATGTCCCAGACATGTCTTAGACTAGCTCTCGTCTCAATGTCGATGCCTGTCCTAGACATGGTCTTACACTGGCTCTCATAATGTGGCCAATGCATGTCCCAGATATGTCTTACACTAGCACACAAATAACCCGAATGTCATGGCATGAATATCTGATTTATTTCCTAAGGTTCAAACGGGATTTCTACTATCTCAATATTCATCATACATACTCATTTCCACAATATAAAATTTATGTTATATCAATTCAAACATATATAATAACAATGTAGTTGTATTATTTACTTACAACTTACCTCGGTATACAAAATATAGGTGACCAGTTCCGCTCAGTCAACTTGTTTTGCTTTTCCCCGGTCTAGGTCCGGATTTTGTAACTCTTGATCTATAATGATAAAAATTCACAAATTTAATCATTTTATTGATCTAGGTACTCAACAATTCATAATTGGGCAAAATGATCGTTTTGCCCTTAGACTTTCACAAGATGACCATTTTACCTCTAGACCCGAAAATTGATTTTTATCACATTTTCTCATTAAGCAAGCCTAGCTGAATACTTTTTTTACTAGGAGTAGCCCACAATTCTCATTATTTCACACATTTATCAAATATTTTACAACTTATGCAAAATGGTCCTTAGTTAAGGTTTCCATGAAAACTACTTCACAAAAGTTGTTTATTTCACAACCATGATTCATTTTCTTCCATAAAATTTCAGAAAATAACATGAACACTCTCATGGTAAAACCCTAGACTTTCAACCATTTTGCATAATAGTCCCCTTATTTGAAAGCTCATGCTACAAGGGTTTTAAAAAGTACAAAAATCATCAAGAAAAACCATCAAGATCACTTACTTGGAGAGAGACTAAGTGGCTGAAACTTCAAGCTTCAAAATCCACTCTAATGGATTTTATTTTTGTTGGAAAATGGAGAAGAAAGATGACCTTTTTGATTTTATTTTAATATTTAATTTGCTAATGTCATCAATTACCAACCCTAGTCATCTTTTGACTTTTTGACTCCTCATGTCTCTATGCCTAGCTAGCTTGTATTTTAAGGATCTAATTTCCCTTTAAAGACCCCTAATTTACTTTTTCTAGCTATTTGACACCCTTAGCTATCAAAATAGTACTTTTACACTTTATGCGATTTAGTCCGTTTTCACAATTAAGCATGAAATCGCTAAAACTAATTCACCAAAATTTTCATACTCTCTTATAATCATGCCACAACACATAAAATAATATTTAAAAATAATTTCTCTGACCCTGGATTAGTGGTCTAGAAACCATTGTTCTGACTAGGCCCAAAATCGGGCCGTTACACGGCATGCATGGGCACAACATCGCAAAGTACTTCATCGTTGTACTTTTCGATTGAAAATGCAACCAAGACTTGTTTAGTCACCTTCAACTCACCACCGCCATTAATCCATTAGAGCTTGTACGGATGTGGATGCTTAGTTGTTGGAAGGCTTAATTTTTCAACCATCAAGGTGCTGGCAACGTTGGCGTAACTCCTACCATCAACAATAACGCTGCACACGTTACCTTGTACGTGGCACCGTGTGTGAAAAATATTTTCACATCGTTGCTCGTTCTCCATGCTTTGAAGGCTTAAACTCCTTTTGGTGAAAAATATTTCACCATGAACAACATATTCGAGTTCCTCCTCTTCGTCGGTGGTTTCGTCGAGTTTATCTTCATATTCCTCTCCGGCTCGATTTCGCCATTGGCTCTAACCACCATGTTGCTTTGGTTTGGACATTGGCTGGTGATATGTCCTCTCCCAAGGAATTTAGAACATTTTATGTCCCTTGTTCGGTTTGGAAAAGCTTCGACCTTGCCTTTGCTTGAGTCGCGAATAGGTTTGTTAGACTTTGCAGGCACCACTTGATCTTTGGCACGACTAGTTGACTCTTTCCTGCTTGTGCCATGTCCCCATTTGAAATAGTAGAGGGATTAGTGTAGGATTGAATAGTACCTTTTCTTTTCAATTGCTTCTCGACCTTTATGGCCATGTGCACCATGTTGACCACTTCGATGTAATGTTGGAGCTCCACCACGTTTGCTATATCGCGATTGAGTCCGGCTAGGAATCATGCCAAGGTCGCCTCTCAGTCTTCTTCAACATCAGCATGGATCATTGCAATCTCCATTTCTTTAAAATAGTCCTCCATGCTCCTATTACCTTGAGTAAGGTTTTGGAGCTTTTGATATAGGTCTTGATGGTAATTGGAGGGAATGAAATGCTTGCGTATAGCAGCCTTCATTTCGGCCCAAGTGGATATCGGTTGTTCTCAGTTTCATCTCCAACTCGATGTGAGTTGATCCCACCAGATCATGCCATAATCGGATAACTCGATCGCTGCTAGCTTCACCTTCTTGCTCTCCAAGTAATTGTGGCACTCAAAGACCAATTCTATTTTCTTTTCCCATTCAAGATATGCCTCCGGGTCAGATTTACCTTCGAATGGTGGAATAGACAATTTGATATTCTTCAAGTTACCATCAACTCATTCTTGCTCTCGAGGGCCTCGATTTCTTTGTCTGCGACATTTATCGCTTCAATTCGACCCTTGGTTACTCCTCTAGTTGCAACATTTCGAACAGGACGAAGACCACCACCCTCCATCATATTTTGTTTCGGGCTTTGAGAAATGAAAATTTAAATCCTCACCATAAAACCTCACGTCACTCGCAAAGAAAAGCAAAGATGACATTCCACTCATGTTTGCACTCAAGACTAGCTTTTTCAATCACTCTAATGATCTCAAAACTCTCGTGCCTTTTACCAATCGATTCTCCTCTCATAGTTTATAGAAAACTCGTTTAAACTTTGAAGCAAGCTTAGGGGTCGGCTTCAAAGGGTTGCAAAGGATAAAAAATTGGTGTAGGTGTTAGGTGGGCTGAAAAAAAATATAGGTTCTCAAGTGTGGAGAAATGGATTGTTTTTTTATAATTCAAACTTTATTTTGTTCTACTAATAAGCTGAATATACATTCTTTTTTTCAAGAACTTACTCCGGGGCTGCTATGAACGTCCGTACTCCCCGATTTTGCTAGCTCTGATACCAAATGATACGATCTCGTCTTGTGAGTTAATTTCGAGTCATAGTGTTGCCCTATCATAACATAGAGAAGTTCCGTTCAATTTGGAGTTGAGTGAATTCGGCCAGGTGTAGGTTAAAGCAAATATGGTTTTTAAGTGTTTTGGAATAGTCTAAGTGAATGTTTTGGATAAACAAAGAAAAATAGGATAACTTTGAATGGAATAATTTGGATGGATGGAAAAAGGCTTAAAGTCCAAGAAAGAATCAATACTATAAGGAGTATTGACCCAAATCTTATATTGACTTTTAAGGTGGAAAGGTTGATAGTTAAAAAGGACCTTGACCCACTATCTATGAGAAGATAGGAACCAAAGGTGTCGGGGTTGAACGCCACACTTAAAGAGTGATAAGTTCACAAAAAAAAAAGTTGGATGCCACTAGCAATGCTAGATAAGTCAGCTTGAGTCTTAGAAGAACAATGAGAGTTGAATTACACTCACAAAGATGTAAAAATTCATAAAAGTATCAAAAGTTTTCTTAACCAAAATAATGTCTTCTTACAATCTATTTATAGGCACTATTATGACTATTCAAATGCCTATTTGTAACCTTTCACCTTTAGCAATTAACTAAGGTTATTACAAGCTTTAATTTCGTTTTTAACTCATGTAGGAAATCCAATGGTCATGTCTCTTCATTTGATCTTGGTGTAGATGAAAAGGCATGACTCTATCCATTAATGAAGACTTAATGTGTTCGTATTGTGCTTAGTTGATGTCCCTTAACTCCCTTGTAACCGAATCAAAAAGCTTGTGTAACTTCCTCTTTTAATGGCGTCCCAATGAAGGAAAAAGACTCTAAAAACTGATCAGACTTGAAAAGACACTCTTGGTCCATTTGAAAAGCCACCATAATGAGCTTTGAGTGCTTCAATATCCAACAAAAACTTTCCCTTTATGCACCAGCAATTAAGTGACCAAATGCACACTCTTTTATGCCAAAACTAAACAACCATTTGAATGTGACAGCATTTGATTCTTCTTCGCAAACGAATAGACCTATTCTAGCTTTAAAATATGTGTCTAGCCTTTTGAAATTTCCTATAAAAAAAATTGAACACACAATTAATTTATTTAAGAAAAATTAAACACACTATAACTTATGCATTAAAAAGTAACAATCAAATTCAACAACACTCTAATACAAACAAATAAGATGTTTAAATGCATAATTTAATTAAGATGTAAACTAAATGAACAAATGAGTTACTTAATGCAAGAATTAATTTAATGATGCAAACTTAATTAACATGAAAGTTACATAATGCATGACTTTATTAAATGCAAAACATATATTAGTGATGTTCAAACTATGACATAATTAAAGACACAAACTAAAATAACTATAATGGATTGAAATCCTTATTTCCAGCAAAAAAAATATTGCTAAGTTAAAAATGAGCTGGAGTTGAGCTCAATGGGCTATGAATGAACAAGATGGGCTTGTAGAAGGTTGCAAGGCTTGCTTGGGTGACTTGTCGACATTCGTTCAATGAGCCCAGCAACATTCTCTCCCCATACTCGATCAGCTAGAGCTGAAATAGCCTATTTGAATCTTTTGGCTCGAGCTCAAGTTATCAGTCCTAAGGGAAGCTCTAAAGGTTCCTTGTCAGCCCTTGATGAGTCTCGGGGCTTGGTCGTATCATATCCTATCTATTCCTAAGGTTCAACTGGGATTTATACATTGTCTATAACTTGTCGAGAAATTTTGTAGTATCATTTCATCACAATTATATAAATTAAGCATTCAAACACGTATAATTTAATGCTTCTTACACATACGAACTTACCTCGATCACAAAAACGATGTAATAGGATCGGCTAGTCCAAAACTTTATCTTTCCCTCGATCCAATTCCGAGCATTGCTTTTCTTGATCTATATAATCAAATTTACCTTATTTAAATATGATTCTATTCAATTTAATCCAAAATTCATATTATGACAATTTTACACTTTTACCCATTATATTTTAACATCTTTACAATTTAGTCCTTAGCTCATAAAAATGCAATTTCATGCAATTGAGTCCACACCCATGCTAACTGAATTTCATCTATGCTCATAGCAACCCACACATTTCATTATTTCAGACATTTACCACATAATTTTTCACATTTCTCAATTTAATCCCTAGTTGACAATTTTATCAAAAATCACTTAACAAATGTTTTTTATCTTACAACAACCATTCATTTTCTATCATCAAACATCAAAACACATACATATTCATCAATGCTAAAACCCTAGACTTTTAACAGTTTCACAAATTAGTCGCTGGGCTAGCTAAATTAAGCTACAACGTCTCCAAAAACATAAAAATCATTAAAAACGGGACAAAAACACACTTACATGCAATGGAAGAGCTTGGCTACATGCTTGGTTGTTCAAAAATGGTGATTTTTCTCCTTTAGGTTCGGCTAGAAGAAGATGGACAAGAGAATTGCTTTGTTTTACTTATTTTACTATGTTTATTTGTTAATTTACTTAAATAACCTTTAATTAAACATTTAAAATCATTTAAATGATGTCCATCTTTGTCCACTAATAATATTAATAGTCTAATTACTATTTAAGGACTTCTACTTTAAGGTTCCATAGCTATTAGACACCTTTAGCTAATAGAACTCAACTTTTACACTTTACGCAATTTAGTTCTTTTTATCAAATTAAGCATGTAAACGATTTAATTTCTTAACAAAATTTTCATACAATCATACTATCATGCTATAGACCTAAAAATAATAATAAAATAAATAAACTCGAATTTGTGGTCCCGAAACCACTGTTCCAATTTAATTAAGAACGAGTTGTTATAGAGAAGTATAAGAGGCTACAACCCTAGTTAATAATACTAGTGTTTGTTGTCCCTCCCTTTAACATGAAGGGCTTTTAGGCCTCTCCCATATCGGGTCCAATTACAAGTACTTCTTGGACTTTTAACCTAATAATTTATAATTCAATCCAACCCAGTATTTGCTTTTCTATTTCCAAAAATAAAGATATTTATTTCCAATTAAATAATCTTCTCATCCTAATTCTAATTCATTTAAAGTCATGACGACTATACCGTAAAAGAATCTATTAGGAAATATATTTAATATTTTACATTCAACGGGTTTACTATGACAAAATGATTTATTTCCATTTTTTAACTTTATGTAATTTGAAAAACATAAATTCATTTCCAGGTCTTTTTCATTTTTCATTTATATTTTCATCTTAGAGAAAACCATATTCATTTCCAAATGATTCCATTTCTCTATTTTCATTTTTATTTTGAAGAAAACCATAATCATTTTCAATTGTTTCTTGTAACACCCCTAACCCGTATCTGTTGCCAGAATAGGGTTAAAAGCATTACCTAACATATGGACACATTTATCATTCATTTCACAATCATCATAACATCATAGGTTATACATCAATATCAAGTCCCTTACATAGGTCAACGAGACCTTAAACATACTTTAAAAAGAATTCGGGACGAAACCAAGCTCATGTAAAATTTCTTTTGAAACTTAAACATTTATCAAAGTTATACAGGTCACATGCCCGTTTGTCTAAGCCGTGGCAGAACAGGGCATACATACTAACTTGACCACACGGCCACAAGACATGCCTTTGTGCCTTAGTCGTGGTCAAAATTGACTTAGGTCACATGGCCAACCATACGCCCTTGTGTCTAGCCTGTGCATCCTTTGAAATAGCCACACACACCCATGTACCAAGGCTGTGTGCCTCACAAGGCCACCAGACACGCCCGTGTATCTAAGCCATGCTCGAGATTGACTTGAATAACTAAATTACAACAAACATACGGTCGAGACACACACCCTTATACTCAACCGTGTGGGTAAAATTAGGCTTGGATTAAGCCACATTTCCCACCTATCTCAAGCACTCCAAAACCACAACATTTTTGCATTGTTTGCATACATTCATAGACAACCAAATCAACCATTTTGTATATATTTCATGCCATTCAAATGCCATCCAATTCACTACTTAATTTCACAACCAAACATACCTAATCAATGTACCAGAATCATCACAACTTACATAAGTTCCAAATACATAGACTCATCACTTTATCACATACTTCATATCACAAATTTACCAATTCATCATTCCATACTCAAACCATCACATGAACACTATAAACATCATATGACTTACCTATCATACATACCATTTAGGCCAACTTAAAAGGCCATACATACCAATATTTACATGCCACATCTCATGGCTAGATATTCACATCACAAAACATACTAAATGCTTTTAGCCTATACATGTCATATACCATATATACAACTCTCAAAATGGTACCAAAATAGATGTTTGATAGTGTGATTGAGTCACTGACGATCCCCAGATCCGAGCTACCTTTATGACACTATAAAATAGAGAACATTTCACACAGTAAGCTTTTAAAGCTTAGTAAGTTCATCACATAATACATTTAACATTAATCCACTAATTCAACCTCTTAACTAACTCTTAATATTACTCATCACATTACTCATAATTATTCAAGGCTATATCTTACTATTATACTACATCTTTAAGCATATGATAAGCATTCACAATGCTATACTATGTAACTCATTTCATCATTCATTTACATAGTCTCATTTATATCATAAGGAATAACATCAACCACATAGGTTCTATACATACCTGTACCATCACATTTTTACCTATCACATTTATCACTTCAATGCTCGATGCACAAAGTCACTCAATCATCTTTAGATGTTCTTTGAACTAGCACACTTAGTTCCAATTAATTAGCCGAAGCTATAATATTATTGCACACTTGGTGCCATTTCATTAAACCGAACTTATATTGGTATTGCACACATAGTGCCATTTATTCAGCCATTGCTGTTATATTTTTGCACACTCAGTGCCATTTTTAATAGCCATAGCTATTTCATTTCTCGCACACTTAATGCCTCAATTTCGATTCACATTTCACATATTATAAGGCATCAATCTCATTTCTATTTATTTCATCACATACAAACATTATATAAACAATATGGTTTATACACGAACTTACCTCGGTTGTAAAAATGACGATATTAGTCGATCAATCGAGCACTTTGTTTTTGCCTCAATGTAGGTCCGAATTTCTCCTTTCATGATCTATATGTATTCAAAATTAACTCATTGAGTCACCAGCACATTCAATTTAATACACAAACACACCTTTGGGTATTTTTGCACTTTAGCCCATAAAATTACACATTTTGACATTTTAGTCCTTATTACACAAAATACCAAATGTACAAAATTCATCAAAACCATGCCTTAGTCGAATTTTCCTATGGTCCCTATCAACCCATATTTATCATTTATTTCACATTTTAGTTCCTCAATTTTCCATTTTAACAAATTAGTCCAAAATACTCAAAATCATCAAAAATCCCAATACAAAACATGGTGATCTAACACATATCTTCCATTTACTATCATCAAACTTCATAAAACTCACATTATAACACCTCTCACCTGTATCCAACACCGGGACAGGGCTTGAGGCATTACCGAAACTTTAACATTCATAAACATACAAAACCGAGTCACCAAATTCGCCTAAAATTTAAAACTTCTAGATCCGGCCCAGGTACTAAATTTCAATAACAATTTTCAAACAACATTATAACATCACTTAAACAATTAAAATCAACTAATTCACATTATATCATGTTAGAATTTATATAAATTTTAAATTATAAACTGAACGAACTTACCTGGACTATCTTGTAATAGTTGCAGAAGTTCAGGGGCTATTCTGTAATTGTTCTTTTTCCACGTAAATCAACAAGGTCTTGATCTAAAATGTAAAATATCTCAATTATTAGCTTACAATTCATATTCCAATTTAATCTACATTTTATACCATTTCGTTTTAAAAATTACACAATTGCCCCAAACTTTTACATTTGTGCAATTTAGTCCCTTAACCCGAAAATCATCAAATTGACCATTTTCTAAAAATCAAACTACAACCGAATATTCTAGTCACTTAAAAAGTCCACAAATACCTCTTATTCACTAATAAACCTTGAAATTTTAACATGTTAACAATTTAATCCTTAAATAAAAAACTAACTAAAATCACTTCACAAAACAACCAAAAATTATAACCAAAGCTTCAAACATGTAATTATCATCACAAGCAACCAAGATTCATCAATGGTATTAACAAATTTAAAAACAAAGGTACGATTTAGTTGGACCTAGTTGCAATATCTCAAAAACATAGAAATTACAAGAAAACAAGTAAATTTCCAAACCATGCAAGGCAAAGAGATGACCAAAGCTTCTTAGGTCTCCAATGGTGGTTTTCGGAAAAGAATGAAGAGAAATGCCTTTTGTTTCAATTTGTTTTATTAATTTTGAATTAATTACAAAATTGCCATTAAACCAATTTTCTTTAAATTTTTCTTTGATTTTTAACTCCATTGCCGTCCACTATTTACTAATAAGGTCTAATTGCTTTACTGGTGCTCCCACATTTATTACTTAAGGTATTAAGTCATCCAAATGCAATAATTAACAAGTTTTACAACTTTTATAATTTAGTCCTTTTTTAATTAGCTATCCAAATGTTAAAATTTCTTAACCAAATTTTAATACGGCTTTAATAACTCTCTAAATATTCTATAAAAATATTTACGGGCTGACGCAATGAAAATTTATGGTCTCAAAACCACTATTCTGTTACCACAGAAAAATGAGTTGTTACAAATATACTCAGTGAGTGTGCAAGAGACCATTAGAAGGCATATAAACTCAATACTGGTTGTTGTGTTGCAACGTGGGGAGTTTGATGTTGAAACATAGGCATTAGAGCACAAGAATTCCAAGACTGTTGTAACACCCCAAACTCGGCCCAGACGTTATGACCAGATCTGGCGATGTCACATTGAAGTGTTCTTCGAAATCTAAGACTCGTTGTTTAAAAACCCCTTCTTTAACTAGCCTCTTTGTAGATTTTAAAAAGCCGATTTAAAGTCTTATTGCTCATTTAAAGTATTATTCGTAGAAGCTTTGAAAACAAGTTACATATTTGCGGGGGTTTTGAAAACGTTTGATTTTTTAAAAACTCGTGTTTTTCCTACTGCTAGCAGTTGTAAATCACAAATAAATTTGAGTAAAATACCAAAATTAAAAATAAACTCGAGAGACCTTATTACATAATGAAAAGCCCAAAATGAAACCTTAATTATAATATTAGAAGATAAATAAGTCAAGTGGCCACCACTGAATCCTCCGTCGTATCGATCTGTCTAAAAGTTTGGGGAATACCTACATAGTTAACATGTAACAACCCAAACCCGGCCTAGACGTTATGGCTGAATCTGGTGTGTCACATCAAAGCATCGTTCAAAAATCAAGTTGTCGTTAAAAGTTTATTTCTATAATTAAAACCTTTTGCTCGAGGTTAGCAAATCATCTAATCAAAAATGTTTACTTAATGTCTGGTATTGATACTTTAAGTTATTTCAAATCATGGAAGCTACTAAAGTTTGAAATATAAAAACGTCTATTTTTAAGTGTTTTTGAAAATAGTTATTAATTTTTGAAAATTCGTGTTTAGCAGTTTTAAATAAGGAAATCAAAAGCCCAATTAAAAATTTAATCCCTCAAAGGCCTTATTACAGAATTAAAACCCCAAAACATAAAATTCAAATAAAAAGTTTACACTAGAGCATCAGCGGTCGTGTGGCCACCTCCGAATCTCTTGCGGCTCCAAATCGCCTAATGCTGGGGATTACCTGTACAATTAGATAGAAAGGTGAGTTTATGAAAACTCAGTGTGTAATCTCTAAAAAAAAAACAGTCAGATATATGGTATGCAGAAACAGACTAGGCCTGAGCCCATCACAGAAATAGTATTAGGTGGGCCTTAGCCCAATAACAGAATTAGGTGGGCCTAAGCCCAATACAGAATCAGTATCAAATGTAGATATGCAGACAGATTCCCAACCCAGTCCAACCAACACACCATGCGGGGATAAAAAAGACCAACCTAGCCAACACACCAAGTTTAGCACCAGTTGCGGCACTAAGTCAATAGAATGGCTCAACGCCGTAGATAGAACGGCTAAAGGCCGTAAATATCACAGCAATATTGATAAATTATCAGAAAGGCTAAAATCCATAAGTATCCTAGAAAAGATGAAAACCTTTTACAGAACGACTACAGGTCGTACACTTCCTCCGTCCATAATAACCCAACCCCATACAATATGTCATGTCATAAATATTACGTGCGTGCAAAGTCATACTCAGTACAATCGTATATATAAATCATAGGCACATCATTCATACGGAACATAAGGGCATAATCGTCATTCTACCATACAGGGGTATTACGATCATTTTACACTACAAGGGTATTTCGGTGATTTTACAAACCGGAGTCTTAACGACCCAATAAAAGGTCCACCATCGCCTCGAGCAACTTAAGTAACCTAAACAGACATAATGGTGCAAATGGGCCTAAGGCCCATTACTCGACCCAAGTGAACCCACACCCTCGTATGGCCCATTTAGCCCAAATTTAGATAAGATTATGTGACCTACATAGCCCAGTCCAATAATTATCACAAATTGCAGATTTAATTCGTGTAGGGCCCACGAGCCCATTGGGCCTCCACGGCCTATCTTGGCCCAAGGTGGCTAAGAACTACCTAAGTCGTGTGCGTGACATGACAAGTCTATTTACGTCCTATTAACAGTGAAGTTTACCCACACAGGCCCATGGGCCCATTGGGCCCATACGGCCCATGAGATTGCTCATAATGGCCTTCCTCGCCATATGCCCACATTTTGTGGGCTCGGTTTACCCCACGAGCGATAGCACGCTCATGAGGCCCTAAATGCTGAAGTTTTGTCTTTTCGACTTTTACCGACTTCCAACAAAGAAGGGCGTGAATACACACCTGTTTATGAGAACGCGTCAAAGTCCATGATCACTAACCTTGGTTAAGCAGGTATGAAATAATCCCTCCTAAACCCAGTTATCACCAACTCATCTTGTTGCTCTATTTAAAGCAAGTTTCTCACCAATCCTCATGTTAGCTTCCCGATGTGGGATTACTTTCAACCATTAGGAAAAGTCCTTATTTTTTTATGACCATTTCAACTACAGAGTTCCAGTCCAACTCCACCTCCTACATAGCTCAAACAGCAAAATAAATACTCCATTGCGCATCCCAAGACTTGAACCTTAGACCTTACAGTTACACAACACGCCACCTTGCCACTACACCACAAGGCTCTTTGTGTCACTATTTTAGCCTCAATTAATTATAAGGTCTATAGGCCAAAGTCCAGGTTCATTTAAAAGAAAAACCAAAATAAATTGCAAGAGCCAAGACTTGAACCCAGGCTTCCTTACAACCTTAATGATACAACAACCACTAGACCACATGCTTCCTTGTGTCATTTACTTAACACAATAATTTAAAAGGCCTGCTTCCAAGCATCCAGGGTTTTATTCACTTAAAACCAAAATTTTTCCTAAAGCCCAAGTTTGAACCCAAGATTTCTCCAACACTTCTCAGGGCCATTAACCACCAAAGCAAACATTTAATTGTGTCATTTTCTTGCACAATTAAATACTTATATACACCCTCCTTACAGACCCATACTCAAGGCCTAATACTTCTATGCCCAAATTTGGGGCGTTACAATTCTACCCCTTTAAAGAAATTTTATCCTTGAAATTTCCAACTATCAGAATAGTCGCACAACCTAGCCTACCACACAACGCTCTTGCTGTGCACTCTGATCCTAACAATAGAAGCACGCACCAAACCATCTATCCATCGGAGCGAATAAATATTACATGCATACCATTTCCAGAACACAAACAGAATAAATACAAACTCTAAATTCAAGTGTAGCAACACAGTCTAATATCTAAAGAAATCACAGTGTTTTTTATCTACTGCTTTTCAATGAAAACAAACAACAGTTTCAAAAACTTACGGATTCGGCGCTAGAGACTCGGTGTGCCACACTTTTCGAAAAAATACCTCAAAACACTTATTTGAAAACAACCTCATGAAATACAAAATTTTGAAAACACATTTCACAGCCGAGTTTTACAACTAGGCTTTGATACCACTAAATGTAACACCCTAAACCTGGCCAAGACGTTATGACCGAATCTGGTGTGTTACATCAAAGCGTCATTCAAAAATCGAGTTATCATTAAAAGTTCATTTCTATAATTAAAACCTTTTACTCGAGGTTAGCAAATCATCTCGTCAAAAATGTTTACTTAATGTCTGGTATTGATACTTTAAGTTATTTCAATTCGTGGAAGCTACTAAAGTTTGAAATATAAAAACATCTATTTTTAAGTGTTTTTGAAATAGTTAATAATTTTTGAAAATCCGTGTTAAGCAGTTTTAAATAAGGAAATCAAAAGCCCAATTAAAAATTTAATCCCTCAAAGGCCTTATTATAGAATTAAAACCCTAAAACATAAAATTCAAATAAAAAGTATACAGCAGAGCATCAGCGGTCGTGTGGCCATCTCTGAGCCTCTCACGGCTCCAAATCGCCTAAGTCTAGGGATTACCTGTACAGTTAGACAGAAGGGTGTGTTTATGAAAACTCAATGTGTAATTCCTAAAAAGATAAACAGTCAGATATATGGTATGCGAAAACAGACTAGGCCTGAGCCCATCACAGAAATAGTATCAGGTGGACCTTAGCCCAAAAACAGAATTAGATGGGCCTAAGCCCAATACAGAATCAGTATCAAATGCAGATATGCAGACAGATTCCCAGCCCAGTCCAACCAACACACCACCCGTACCAACCAACACACCATAAGGGGATAAAATTGACCCACCCAGCCAATACATCAAGCTTAGCACCGATTGCGACACTAAGTCAACAGAATGGCTCAATGCCATAGACAAAATGGCTAAAAGCCATAAATATTACACCAACGCTGCCAGTTAACAGAACGGCTAAAAGCCATAAGTATCCTAGAAAAGATGAAAACCTTTTACAGAACGACTACAGGTCGTACACTTCCTCCGTCCATAATAACCCAACCCCATATAATATGTCATGTCATAAACATTACGTGCATGCAAAGTCATACTCAGTACAATCGTATATATAAATCATAGGCACATCAGTCATATGGAACATGAGGGCATAATCGTCATTCTATCATACAGGGGTATTTCGGTCATTTTACACTACAAGGGTATTTCGGTGATTTTACAAATTGGGGTCTTAACGACCTAATAGAAGGTCCACCGTCGCCTCGAGCGACTTAAGTAACCTAAACAAACATAACGGTGCAAATAGGCCTAAGGCCCATTACTCAGTCCAAGCGGGCCCACACCCTCGTGTGGTCCATTTAGCCCAAATTTAAATATGGCTATGTGACCTACATAGCCCAGTCCAATAATTATCACAAATTACAGATTTAATTAGTATGGGGCCCAAGAGCCTATTGGGCCCACACGACCCATCTAGGCCTAACGTGGACCAGAACTACCTAAGTCGTGTGCACGACATGAGAAGTTTGTCTACGACCCACTTAATAGTAAAGTTTACCCACGCGAGCCCACAGGCCCATATGGCCCATGAGATCGCTCATGATGGCCTTTCTCATTGTACGCTGACGTTTTGTGGGCTCGATTTACCCTATAAGCAATCTCACGCTCATGAGGCCCCAAATGCCGAAGTTTCAGCTTTTCAACTTTTGCCAACTTCCAACAAAGAAGGGCGTGATTACACACCTGTTTATGAGAATGCGTCAAAGTCCACGATCACTAACCTTCGTTAAGCAGGTATGAAATAATCCCTCCTAAACCCAGTGATCACCAACTCATCTTGTTCGCTCTATTTAAAGTCAACTTCTCGCAAATTCCCATGTTAGCTTCCCGATGTGGGATTACTTTCAACCATTAGGAAAATTTCTTATCTTTTTATAACCACTTCAACCACAGAGCTCAAACAGCAAAATAAATACTCTATTGTGCATCCCAAGACTTGAACCTTAGACCTCACAGTTACACAACACGCCACCTTGCCACTACATCATAAGGGTCTTTGTGTCACCATTTTAGACTCAATTAATTATAAGGTCTATAGGCCAAAGTCCAGGTTCCTTTAAAAGAAAAACCAAAATAAATTGCAAGAGACAAGACTTGAACCTAGTCTTCCTTACAACCTTAATGACACCACAACCACTAGACCACATGCTTCCTTGTGTCATTTACTTAACACAATAATTTCAAATGCCTACTTTTAAGCATCCAGGGTTTTATTCACGTAAAACTAAAATTTTTGCTAAAGCCCAAGCTTGAACCCAAGATTTCTCCAACAGTTCTCACTGCCATTAACCACCAAAGCAAACATTTAATAGTGTCATTTCCTTGCACAATTAAATACTTATATACAACCTCCTTACGGACCCATACTCAAGGCCCAATACTTCTAGGCCCAAATTCGAGGCGTTACATAACAGATGGGTGAGTTTACGAAAACTCAATGTGTAATCCCATAATAGCAATCAATTAGAGTAAACACAATTTGGGCCTAAGCCCTTTTAGTCTCAATTAGGGCCTTAGCCCATTTCTGTAACAGTATCAGTGGGGCCTAAGCCTATTACAATGTCAGTACAGTATGCAATCAGAAAATTCTACCCAATCCAGCCTTTACACACCATCTCCGTACCAATCCTACACGCCATGTGAGGATAAAATTGACCTACCCATCCCTACACTCCAAGTAGCACCAGCTGTGGCACTAAAATAGTATTTGTAGCAGAGCTACTAGTAATAGGGTTATAGCCTTTCAGTACACTTCCTCCAAAATCATATATCCCACCCCAAGCAATGCAACATAATATAAATGTATATACAGTACAAATGGCATGCTCAAACAGTCATACATCACATATGGGTATATCAGTCATTTACAAAAATAAGGGTCCAGGTACACTTACCGGCCCAACAGTAGGTTCACAGTCATCTTGGGTGACCCGTGCAACTTTAACAGACAATCAGTGAGAATGTGCCCACGGCCCATATTACGGGCCCACATGCTCATATGGCCCACATAGCCCAAAAATGGCCATAGCCATATGGTTTACATAGCCTGGCCCAATATTTACCACACTTTTGTGCGATTTTCCCATATTGGGCCCATTGGGCTCACACGACCCAGGTCGGCCTAAAATGGCCCAATATTGTTTTGACCCATGAAAGCGGTCATAGCCATCTCATTGACCACCCGTCTATGTTTTGTTACACGGCCTGCCACACGAGCGACCATACGCCCGTGTGGTGTCGATAACCCACTTTTCGACTTTTTGGCTTTTCAGCTTTTGTCGTTTCACACCTAATGGTAGTGTTACACGCCTCTTGTGATGTCGTAGCCGAACCACTTCTGATATCAAAACATTTTATAAACCATGAATGCTTCTCTTAAATATTCAACATCGAACACCATCCTTCACCTTAAACTTTCAGTTGTCCTCACCTGATAACAAAAGATCCCCAATTACCTTATTACAAATCAAACACTTAACCACCATTAATAAATAGAAAACAGGGACAAGATCCTTAATCAACACTTACAACACTTACCAATAAAGGAAAAACCACTTGTAAGGGAAGAGCAATCAACCTAACACCTTGATTATTGAAATCGAGCCCCTAGCAACATTCGTAAGAACAGAGGTGTTAGATGAATATTTCCCCATTGCAGAAAAAGAGAGAATAAACAACCATTCGACCGAAGAGATACAGAATCTGAACCTTTGAGAAGAATGCCAAATAAGATTCAGCTAGAGGGAACAAACCGCAAAAACACTTACCAAGAAATCAAAGGGATTTTGGCAGTACCTCAGCAAGAATCAGCCAAGGAAAAAAAAAAAGAGAAAGAAGGTGATTAGGCCTTAACAGATTCGGCCACAATGTCAAAAGGTATTAGATTTGGAGAAAAGAGAAAAAGAAGAGAAACAACACTTAGGGTATTCGGCCAAACAAAGAAGGAGGAGATGATCCTGCTTAACAAAGAACAGAGAAGGCCGGCACAAATGGGAAAAAGAGGGAAGAATTCAAATATGCTAGGAGAAAAAATGACAGAAACCTGAAAGAACCCCATTTTTCTTTTGCAATATTCGACTATAGGATAAACAAAACAAAAATGAATGTGACCAACCAGAAAAGTTGAGAAAGAAATCGGCAGCAAAGCTAGAAACAAAATCGGCACTCAGTTAGCTAGAAAGTTATGACCAAATCCGTTTTGACCAAATGGGCATCCTCTAATGCCGTCAGCTTCTAAACCTTAGACTCCTCTAAGATACTCCCACACTGCCGAAATTTTGAGTGTCAGAGTTAAAATTCGGCAGCACCACTCCCACCAAATTCGAATTCCCCGATTTCCTCCTAAAAACCCTCTTGCTCATAGACCTCAACAACCAAAAATCCCATTTTGCACTCTTCAAATTCGGCTAACAACAACCCCATTCAAACTCATTCAAACTCCTCGGTGTTTTGGTCAAACACAACTTCCTCCCATGGCTACCAGTAAAAATAATCTCCATTTGCATAAGTAGGGATTCGAACCTCAAAGCACTAGCACACTCCACACGCCACTATCCACTAGACCAGTAGGCCCATTCTATCATATTTTACGAAAATAAACTTATAGCCCTACTGGCCAAAGATAGGGGTTTTATCCTTAAAAAGCAAAATTTTTGTGGAAGCCAAGGCTTGAACCCATGACTTCCCAGACACTTCCAGAGCACACAACCACTAAGCCAAACATACTTTCACATCACAAACACACAAAAATAATTTTACCATGGATTTGGGGATTTCAAACGTTACTTTTCTACCCTCCTTAAAGAAACTTTTGGCCTCAAAATTTACCAGGTCAGAATAGGTGAGGGTACTATTGTTGCATCGCTTCCTTAGGTTTCGATGTGGCCTTCTCAGAGCTGTGATTACACCATAAAACCTTAACCAGTAGAATAGACTTCCTTCTCAATACTCTCACATCTCGGTCCAATATTTGAACTGGTTCCTCCTCAAAATTCAGATCTAGTCTAACTTCAATCTCCTCAACCGGTACAACATATGTAGGATCAGAGCGGTAATGTCTCAGCATAGAGACGTGGAACACATCATGAATCCGCTCTAATTCTGGTGGTAGCTCTAACTAGTAGGAAACTGGTCTTAATCTTCTCAGTATGCAGTAAGACCCAATAAGCCTTAGGGCTCAACTTACCGTTATGCCCAAATCTCAGTACCTTCTTCCATGGCGAGACCTTGAAAAAGACAAAATCTCCCACAGAATACTCAATTTTCTTATGTTTCAGATCCGCATACAACTTCTCTCTATTTGATGCTGCCTTTAGTTGATCCTGAATTAATCTGACCTTATCCTCAGTATCATATACTAGCTTAGGGCCCAGAACACACCGCTCACCGAACTCAGTCCAACATGAAGGAATGCGACACCTACGACCATATAGTGCTTTGTAAGGTTCCATCTGTATGCTAGACTGGTAGTTATTGTTGTAAGTAAACTCTGTTAGTGGCAAGTAATCCTCCCAACTGCCTCCAAAGTCAATCAGAAAACTCCTTAACATGTCCTCTAGTATCTAAATTACCCTCTCTGATGAACCATCTGTCTGAGGATGGAACGTAGTACTGAAGTCCAACTGTATACCCAGAGCTTCATGTAACTTCTTCTAGAACCAAGATGTGAAGCGATGATCTCTGTCAGATATTATAGAAACTGGTACCCCATCCAGTCTCACTATCTCGGATACATACAGCTTAGCCAGTTTTTGTAATGAATAGTCAGTGCGAACCGGTATGAAATGGGCAGATTTGGTCAACCGATCCATGATGACCCATACCGAATCCTTCTAAGTATGCGTTAAGGGTAGCCCACTCACAAAGTCCATAGTTACTCTTTCCCACTTCAACAGTGGAATCTTATCTGGCTGAAGTAACCCAGAAGGCAATTGATGTTCTGTTTTAACCTGCTGGCAAGTCAAACATTTCCTCACAAAGTCGGTAACCTCACGCTTAAGACCTGGCCACCAATATATCTCATGAAGATCTCTGTACATCTTATGTACACCTGGGTGCATAGCATAGAGGCTACTATGTGCCTCTTGCAGTAGAGGCTACCTCAAATCAGTATTCTTAGGTACACAAATTCTGCCTCAAAAACAGAGTACATTTTCACTGTTCAGCCCAAAATACACAGTATTACCATTTTAAACCTAACAGAATCGAAGACCCAATGACTCATCCTCCAACTGTTTATTCTTAATTTGTTCAATCTACAACAGTCTCACTTGGGGCTTTGCCAACAAACTACCGTTATCAAATAAACTGAGGCAAGAAAACATTACCCTTAGATCAATCATGGCTCTACGACTCAATGCGTCTGCCACCATATTGGCCTTCCCAGAATGGTATTCGGTCGTAGAATCGTAGTCTTTAAGCAGCTCAATCCATCTACGCTGCCTAAGATTTAACTCCTTCTGAGTGAAGAGATACTTGAGGCTCTTGTGATCCATGTAGATGATTCACTTCTCATCGTACAGGTAATGCCTCTAATTTTTTAGTGTGAATATCACCACAGCTAACTCCAAGTCATGCATCAGATAATTCATCTCATGAGTCTGAAGCTGTCGAGACGCATATGCTACCACTTTACCCTCTTGCATCAATACACATCCCAAACTAACATACGATACATCACTGTACGCAGTGAACTCCTTCCCAGGCTCTTGCTGTATTAAGTTAGGGGCCCCTGTCAGTACTTTCTTGAGCTTCTCAAAGCTCTCTTGATGCGCATCAGTCAAATTAAATGGTACACTCTTATGTAGCATTTTAGTTAAAGGCGCGGCAATCAGTGAAAAACCTTCTACAAAGTGTCTATTATACCCCGCTAGTCCTAGGAAACTGTAAATCTCAGATACCGTCTTAGGTGGCTTCTAGCCCAATATTGCCTCAATATTTCGAGGATCAACCTAATTCCCTCAACAGATACCACATGACCAAGGAACATTACCTCACGCAACCAAAATTCACGCTTGCTGAACTTGGCGTGCAGTTGTTTCTCCCTCAAAAGTTATAGAACTACTCGGAGATGTTCATCATGCTCATCTTTAGTCCTCGAATACTCTAGTATGTCATTGATAAATACTATAACAAACCGATCTAGATAGGGTTGGAACACTCAATTCATCAGATCTAAGAAAGCTACCGGTGCATTTGTCAGTCCAAATGGCATTACCAGGAACTCGTAATGACCATAACGAGTCTTAAACACCGTCATGTGCACATCAGCCTCTTTAACCCTCAGTTGATGATTCCCCAATTAGAGATCTATTTTAGGACACTCCTTGCAGTTGGTCGAACAGATCATCAATTCTTCGCAGAGGGTACTTGTTCTTAATGGTCAGCTTATTCAGTTGCCTATAATCGATGCACATACACATGGATCCATCCTTCTTTTCTCACAAACAAGACTGGTGCTCCCCACAGAGACATACTAGGTCGGATGAACCCACGGTCCAGTAGTAGTAGCAGGGGCCCCAACTCTGATCGGCACATCAGCTCTGGGCTTTTTCTTAGGCCACTGAAATGAATTTGAGGGCTCAGCATCCCTCTTACATCTTCCTTTCTCTCTATTTTAGTGCTCAGCGCGCTTTACTTCCTCGGCGATCTTTGCCTTATCAACCAGTGCTACAAAATCTCACTCCCTCTAAGGAGCTATCAGAACCCTTAAGCCATCCTTCAGGCCATCCTCAAAATGAACACAGCGCACGTATTCAGTTACCACCATCCCACGTGCATAGCGGCTCAGTCATAAAAATTTGGCCTCATATTCAACCACTATCCTATCTCCCTAAGTTAAATTCAGAAATTCCCTCCTACGGGCATCCATTTAGCTGGAACTTACATACTTAACATGGAAAGTAGTCTTGAAAAACTCCCAAGTCAATCGATCGGCTTTAGTGCCCTCTTTGATAATAAGCCACCACTGGTAGGCCTCATCTCTCAACAGTGTTATTGGACCCTTTAGTTTTTGTTCTGGGGTGCAGTTAGGGTCATCCATGATCTTCTTTATGGCCTCGATCCAATATTCAGTCACGTTAGGGGCCACTCCAACAATACCCCTGAATATATCAGCCCCATTAGACCTAAGTCGTTCCGTAACTGACCCACGGCCCACAATATTGTACTAGGCCTAGCGACCCTTTCCAAAATCCTCAACATCACTTGGGACAGTGCGTCGTCCCCAGTCGCTCGATTTTGAGACCGTATCTCAGTCATAGGTGAAGCTGGTTCCTCTCTAGCTTCCTCATTATGCTAGTGCCCAGCTGACGAAGTGTAACACCCCCACGCCCGAAACCGTTGTAGGAGTCGAGCTTGAGGGGTTACCGAGCATAATTTATCAAATTAAGAACTTCAAATTATTTGTTTCTACATTCACAGCTTTCTAGCTACCCGCATCACAGTTACAAGAAAAATCATATCTCGAGTTACAAAACTCAAAATCGAGATCCATAAATTTTCCCTAAATCTAGACTGATATATATATTTACTAATTTTTTTCTAGAATTTTTGGTTTGGCCAATTAGTACAGTTTATTAGTTAAAGTCTCCCCTGTTTCAGGGTTCGACTACTCTAACCTCTGTGTATTATGAATCAGATATCCCTCTATACAGAATTTCAATGACTATGAGGTTTGTTTCTATTAAAACTAGACTAAATAAGAAATCTTTACATATAAATAAAAATGTCTAATTATATTTGTAAAATTTATTATTAATTTTTAAAGTCAGAACAGAGGATCCAGAAATCACTCTGGCCCTGTTTCACAAAATTTTAAATATCTCATAAAATATAATTTATATTCCTGTTTTGTTCAATCCACATGAAAATAGACTCATTAAGCTTCAATTTCATAACTTACTCATCATTTAGCTCCATTTATACTGTTTTTAGTGATTTTTGAAATTCATGTCATTGCTGCAGCAATATTCTGTTTTAAGGCAAATTTCATCTTTTCATGAGTTGTTATGAACTAGATAACCTATTAAACTTCCATGATATCAAACATGATCTAAATTTAACCATCACCATGACTTATCAATATCAAACATTTTCTCAACCACTCATGGCCATATCATAAAATTATTTACACAAAATAAGTATATTGCTATACATGCCATACTTAAGTTTTACAAGCCATTTACCGGATGAAAGTCCTTTGGATAGTGTGATCGAACCTTGACCCATCCCGATTCGAGCTGGCTTGTTCAAAACTATAGTAAATAAAGAGGAGGAGTAAGCATAAATGCTTAGTAAGTTCATATGTAAATAACAAGTAACATAACAATACAAATATACCAAACAACTTTAGCATGGTATCACCAAAACATATATCACATTTCTAAACATCATTGATCATCTTACCACCTTATTGTTGTTGTATCTATTTTCAACCCGAGGGTTAAGAACATACCTGTCCAAAGTGTCCATTTCACAACACTTACCAAAACGTCACTTTCATCTTAAGTGTTCTTCCATTTCACTAGAAATTTCACCCGTTGAACACATCGGAATACAACTCGGATACACGGATAATTTGCACATAAGTGCCTCATATGTAATCAAGAAATCATGTAACCCGCCCCTAAGTGAACTCGGACTCAACTCAACGAGCTCGGGCGTTCGCATCCATAAGTGAACTCGGACTCAACTCAACGAGTTCGGATGCCTAGTTACATTTCACGAACTCGGACTTAACTCAACGAATTCGGACATTCGCATCCATAAGTGAACTCGGACTCAACTCAACGAGTTCGGATGCTCAACCATCCTAGTGACATGTCACTTGTATCCTAATCTATTCCTAAGGTTCAAAGGGCGTTTTCCTTGATCACACATCTTTTCCGTCTTCCACGGAATATCGAAATCGGTACTTCGGTGATAGTTCATACTCATCAAGTAATTCACATAATTACATATTATTCAACAATAACCACAAAGCATAATATTTCATGATAATAATCAGCATCATAACATATAAACAACATTAAATTGCTTAAAATGACAATTATGTTACTACATTTACACATGAACTTACCTTGGTACCAAAATATAAAGATTTTGCAATTTAGTCCACAATCTTTTCTTTTCCTCGATCGCGACTTGAATCTCGTTTCTCTTGATCTATAATACCAAATTAATCTTATTCAATACATACATTCATCAAAACAGCATTTAATACGAACTTTGGAAAAATTACACTTTTGCCCCTAAACTTTTGCATAATTACACTTTTGCCCCTAGGCTCGGGAATTAAACTTTATTCCTTATTCTTATGTTTTATAACATGCTGATCATTTTTCCCTTCTATCGCAACATCAAATTCTTACTCTAACATATACTTGTGACTATTAGGTATTTTTGCCGATTAAGCCCTTTTACTCGTTTTCACTCAAAACCGAGTAGCACAAGTTTCTAACATAATTTTAAACCCCATATTCTATCATAAAACATCAAAATACACAAATTTCACCTATGGGTATTTTTCCAAATATAAACCCTAGGTTGAATTATTGCTAACATAAGCTTAATCGAGCTACCGGGATTCCAAAAACGTAAAGAACATTAAAAACGGGGCTTGGAATCACTTACTATGGAGCTTGGAAGATTGAAACAAACCCTAGCTATGGAGAACCTTTGAAATTTCGGCCTAATGAAGAAGATGGACAAAAATTGGCTTTTAATTTTATTTTTAATTCATTTTAATAACTAAATGACCAAAATGCCTTACTACTAAACTTTCCAAAAATTCCATCCATATCCAATTTTTGTCCATAGGCTTAGAAATTGGTAAAATTGCTATTTAAGACCTCTTAATTAATATTTCAATGCAATTTCATACTGAAAACTTCTAGAATGCAAATTTTGCAACTTGTTCGATTTAGTCCCTACTTTCAATTTAAACACTTTAGGCATAGAATTTCATCACGAAATTTTCTCACAATCATGCAATCATATCACATTCATCAAAATAATTATAAAATAATTATTTCTATCTCAAATTTGTGGTTGCGAAACCACTATTCCGATTAAGCCCTAATTCAGGATATTACAACTCTCCCCCCCTTTTAAGGATTTTCGTCCTCGAAAATCTTACCGGTAAACAGGTGTGGGTATTGGTTTTTCAAAGTTTCTTCAGGTTCCCATGTAGTCTCTTCTACCCCATGCTTTTGCCACAACACTTTCACAAGTGCAACACTTTTATTTCTTAGTTGTTTGACTTCTCGAGCTAAAATCTTAATCGGTTCTTCTTCATAAGTCATATCCGGTCGTAGTTCAACTTTTGTCGGTGAAATTATATGTGAAGGATCCGAACGATACCTATGTAACATAGATACATGAAACACATCATGAATCTTCTCTAATTCAGGTGGTAGCGCTAGCCGATATGCTACCGGTCCAACTTTTTCAATTATTTCATATGGTCCAATAAAATGCGGACTTAACTTGCCCTTTCGTCCAAATTTAAGGACTTTCTTCCATGGAGACACTTTCAAAAATACCTTATCACCAACTTGAAACTCCATTTCTTTTCGTTTCAAATCCGTATAAGATTTTCATCTATCCAAGCGACTTTCAAACAATCTCGAATCACTTTCACCTTTTCTTGGTTTCTTTTATTAAATCAATTCCATAAATCTGATTTTCCTTGAGTTCAGTCCAATACAATGGCGTCTGACATTTACGACCATATAATGCTTCATAAGGTGCCATCTTCAAACTCGTCTGATAACTATTATTATAAGCAAATTCTACCAATGGTAAGTACCTTTCCTAACTATCTTGAAATTCCAATACGCAACATCTGAGCATGTCTTCAAGAATCTGAATTACTCTCTCTGATTGTCCATCAGTTTGTGGATGAAAGGCAGTGCTGAAATTTAACTTTGTACCTAATACCTCTTGCAACTTTTGCCAAAACCGTGAGGTAAACCTCGGATCTCTATCTGAAATGATTGACAAAGGTATCCCATGAAGTCTAACAATCTCTCGGCTATACAATTCAGCCAACTTATTAAGAGAATAATCTGTACATACCGGAATAAAATGAGTTGATTTAGTCAGTCTGTCAACTATTGCCCAGATGGCATTTTTCTTCCCTGACTGGAGGCAAACCCGGTAATTCTTCAAGAAATACATCCGCAAATTCACACACAACCGGCACTGATTCAACTTTCTTTTCAACTTCTTTTGTATTAATTACATACGCCAAATAAGCTTCATAACCCTTTCTCAAATATCTCTGAGCCGACATCGAAGAAATCACACTAGACAATGCCTCTGATTTATCTGATTTAACCCGCAGAGTTTCACCATTTTCACACTTTAATTCTATAACCTTTTCTTTGCAATTTACTATAGCATTATGCAATGTCAACCAATCCATACCCAAAATAACATCAAATTCATCAAACGGCAACAACATCAAGTCGGCCGAAAAGTAATGACCCCGAATCATTAAAGGGCATTTCTTGCATAGTTTATCAACTATCACACATTTGCCTAGTGGATTCGACACTCTAATCATAAATTCTGTGTTCTCAACAGGTGTATTCATACTAGACACCAGTTTCATGCATACATATGTATAAGTAGAACCGGGATCAATCAAAGCAATAACATTAGTATCATAAAGAGAAAATGTACCGGTAATCACATCGGGTGAGGAAGCATCTTCACGCGCTTTAATAGCATAAGTTCTAGCCGGAGCTCTTCCTTCAGATCTAACTGCTGCATCTCTGGCTACATTCTTACTGCTTATTTCACTTCCAGCTTTTCTCGGATACCTTCCCCTCGAGTCTGCACCACTAGCTTTTACATTCTGGAATTTTTCTTTCTCAGCTCTCTCTAGGCAGTCTCTAATAAAATGATCCGGAGAACCACATCGAAAACATTCATTTGCTCTGCATGAACCAAAATGATTTCTACCACACCGCTGGCACTCAGGTTTAACAAATCTCATATTTCCCACACTAGCCGCAGTATAGTCCGAGATTTAGGACCCACATTTCGCTTCTTAAAATTTCCATATGATTGCCCAGCTAAAACTTAGGAATGAGGATTCATATTTCTTGACTTTCCGGTTTCTTTGTGAGGGTGCATTACTCATTGGTCTTTTCTTCCAATTTCGTGTTTGATTCTACCTTTTCTTTTCCTTGAAGAATTCTTCACCTTGCAAGCTCGATCGACAAGTACCACCATTTCTTTTAGTTCAAGGATCCCAACAAATACCTTAATGTCTTTGTTAAGCCCGTCTTCAAATCGTCGGCACATCTTGGCTTCAGAGGAACATATTCCACCGCATACTTACTCAATCGAACAAACTCTCTTTCATATTTCGAGACTGTCATATTACCTTGCTTCACTCAAGAAACTCTTTACATTTCGATCAATAAATCTTTCACTAATATATTTCTTCCAAACTCTTCTTGAAAGAATTCCTGTGTTACCCTCTCTTTCGGTACCATCAAATCAAAGTCTTCCACCAATTATAGGCTGAATCTCTCAACAAAGATGTAGCACATTTCAAACATTCTTCGTGTACAAGATAATTCATCAAATACCCGGATAGAATTTTCAAGCCGAACTCGCTTTCTGCATCATCATCAATATTTGGTCTAAATTCTTCAGCCCTTGTTTACGAATTCATCAACGGGGTTCGTGAAATTTTATCATATCCACTCCCCGAGGCATCGGAGGCATAGGTTGAGGAATTGGGGGAGGTGGGGGAGGTCGTACATTTGGGTTCGTACGAACGAACTCAGTGTACCATGCACTCATCGTTTGGAGAAAAGCTTCCCGATCCCTTTCTCCTCCTCCCTGACCAACAGTAGGAGGTGGGTTTTCAGTCAGCGCTGCCCTTTTAGCCGGAGCTGGCGCATTACTCTCTACTTCATCTGCCACAGCTGGATCGGGATCCATTTACTATATAAAAATCATTTAAAAAGGTCAGAAGTCGTCACACTATCACAATTCATACATATGGCATGTATAGCAAAATCCGTACATACAACACGTAGTCCGAGAACCGACTAAACCTGCTCTGATACCACCAAATGTAACGCCCCCACACCCGAAACCGACGTCGGAGTCGAGCTTGAAGGGTTACCTAGCATAATTTATCAAATTAAGAACTTCAAATTATTTGTTTCTACATTCACAGCTTTCTAGCTACCCGCGTCACAGTTATAAGAAAAATCATATCTCGAGTTACAAAACTTAAAATCAAGATCTGTAAATTTTTCCTAAATTTAGACTGATATATATATTTACTAATTTTTTTATAGAATTTTTGGATTGGCCAATTAGTACAGTTTATTAGTTAAAGTCTCCCCTATTTCAGGGTTCGACTGCTCTGACCTCTGTGTATTACAAATCAGATATCTCTCTATACAGAATTTAAATGACTATGAGGTTTATTTCTATTAAAACTAGACTCAATAAAGAATCTGTAAATATAAATAACAATGTCTAATTATTTTTTGAAATTTATTATTAATTTTAAATTGAGCAGGGGATCCAAATCACTCGCCCTGTTTCACAAAAGTTTAAATATCTCATAAAATATAATTTATATTCTGTTTTGTTCAATCCACATGAAAATAGACTCATTAAGCTTCAATTTCATAACTTAATCATCATTTAGTTCCATTTATACTATTTTTAGTGATTCTTCAAATTCATGTCATTATCGACAATATTCTATTTTAAGGCAAATTTCATCTTTTCATGAGTTGTTATGAACTAGATAACCTATTAAACTTCCATGATATCAAACATGATCTAAATTTAACCATCACCATGACTTATCAATATCAAACATTTTCTCAACCACTCATGGCCATATCATAAAATTATTTACACAAAATAAGTATATTGCTATACATGCCATACTTAAGTTTCACAAGCCATTTACCGGATGAAAGTCCTTTGGATAGTGTGATCGAACCTTGACCCATCCCGATTCCCAAGTCGGCTTGTTCAAAACTACTGATAAATAAAGAGGAGGAGTAAGCATAAATGCTTAGTAAGTTCATATGTAAATAACAAGTAACATAAGAATACAAATATACCAAACAACTTTAGCATGGTATCACCAAAACATATATCACATTTCTAAACATCATTGATCATCTTACCACCTTATTGTTGTTGTATCTATTTCCAACCCGAGGGTTAAGAACATACCTGTCCAAAGTATCCATTTCACAACACTTACCAAAATGTTGCTTGCATCTTAAGTGTTCTTCCATTTCACTAGAAATTTCACCCGTTGAACACATCGGAATACAACTCGGATACACGGATAATTTTCACATAAGTGCCTCATATGTAATCAAGAAATCATGTAACCCGTCCCTAAGTGAACTCGGACGAACTCAACGAGTTCGGATGCCTAGTTACATTTCACGAACTCGGACATTCGCATCCATAAGTGAACTCGGTCTCAACTCAACGAGTTCGGAAGCTCAACCATCCTAGTGACATGTCACTTGTAACCTAATCTATTCCTAAGGTTGAAACGGGCTTTTTCCCTCGATCTCACATTTGCCGTCTTCCATGGAATATCAAAACCGATACTCGGTAGCAATTCATATTTATCAAGTAGTAAACATAATTTGCATATTACTCAATATTAACCACAAAGCATAATATTTCACGATTAAAAATCATCATATCATATAATTAACATTAATAACTTAAAAATAACAATTATGCTACATTATTTACACATGAACTTACCTTGGTACCAAAATATAAAGATTTTGCAATTTAGTCCACAATCTTTTCTTTTCCTCGATCGCGACTTGAATCTCGTTTCTCTTGATCGATAATGCCAAATTAATCTTATTCAATACATACATTCATCAAAACAGCATTTAATACGAACTTTGGAAAAATTACACTTTTGCCCCTAAACTTTTGCATAATTACACTTTTGCCCTTAGGCTCGGGAATTAAACTTTATTCCTTATTCTTATGTTTTATAACATGCTAATCATTTTTCCCTTCTATGGCAACATCAAATTCTTACTCTAACATATACTTGTGACTATTAGGTATTTTTACCGATTAAGCCCTTTTACTCGTTTTCACTCAAAACCGAGTAGCACAAGTTGTCTAACATAATTTAAAACCCCATATTCTATCATAAAACATCAAAATACACAAATTTCACCTATGGGTATTTTTCCAAATATAAAACCTAGGTTGAATTATTGCTAACATAAGCTTAATCGAGCTACCGGGATTCCAAAAACGTAAAGAACATTAAAAATGGGGCTTGGAATCACTTACTATGGAGCTTGGAAGATTGAAACAAACCCTAACTATGGAGAACCCTTGAAATTTCGGCCTAATGAAGAAGATGGACAAAAATTGGCTTTTAATTTTATTTTTAATTCATTTTAATAACTAAATGACCAAAATGCCCTTACTACTAAACTTTCCAAAAATTCCATCCATGTCCAATTTTTGTCCATAGACTTAGACATTGGTCAAATTGCTATTTAAGACCTCCTAATTAATATTTCAATGCAATTTCATACTAAAAATTTCTAGAATGCAAATTTTGCAACTTATTCGATTTAGTCCCTACTTTCAATTTAAACACTTTAGGCATAGAATTTCATCACGAAATTTTCTCACAATCATGCAATCATATCATATTCATCAAAATAATTATAAAATAATTATTTCTATCTCGGATTTTTGGTTACGAAACCACTATTCTAATTAAGCCCTAATTCAGGATATTACACGAAGACCCAGCCCGAGCACCTCCACAGCCTCTACCGCGGCCTCTTTCACGAGTACCTCTGGTGCTCATTATCGAATGCGCTTAGTCTGTATTAACAGTTTTATGCCACTTAGTTTATTGTTCTGGTATTTATTACATATATTTTATGAACAATATTATCTCAGAGTTTGTTTTCACAGGTCGCAACCTTACTACAGTTTGTAGTTTACTCTAAATAGAAAGTTACAGTACAGTTTTACTACATAAAGTAGTCTCAGTAATAACATTTCAATATAACCCTTTCAGTATAAATAATCAGAAGACTTACAGGATCAGTGCGAAGATTCGGTGTACCACTCATTCACTAAAACATTTCCAAATTATATCAATCGCTTTAAACCATTTGAAACAATTCTGTTAAAACTTTCACATTTTTACAAAAGCCCAAATCCACAGCTTAGTTTTACAACTAGGCTTTGATACCACTAAATGTAACACCCCAAACTCAGCCCAGACATCATGATCGGATCTGGCGACGTCACATTGAAGTGTTTTTCAAAATCTAAGACTCGTCGTTTAAAAACCTCACCTTTAACTAGCCTCTTTGTATAGTTTGAAAAGCTGATTTAAAGTCTTATTTCTCATTGATAATGTGGGACTTGTACTTTTAAAGGTTGCTTTTAATAAAACATTATTAATTTTGTAAACGGTTTGTTACTCGCGAAAGCTTTGAAAACGAGTTACGCATTTGTAGTGGTTTTGAAAACGTTTGACTTTTTCGAAACTCGTGTTTTTCCTACTGTTAGCTGTTGTAAATCACAAATAAATTTGAGTAAAATACCAAAATTAGAAATAAACCCAAGAGACCTTATTACATAATGAAAATCCAGATAACTAAGTAAGTGGGCACCACTGAGTCCTCCATCGCATCGATCCATCTAAGTTTGGGGACTACCTGTACAGTTAATAGATAGGTGAGTTTATGAAAACTTAATGTGTAATCCCATAATAGCAATCAATTAGAGTAAACACAATTTGGGCCTAAGCCCATTCAGTCTCAGTTCGGGCCTTAGCCCATTTCAGTAACAGTATCAGTGGGGCCTAAGCCCATTACAGTATCAATGCAATATGCAATCAGAAAATCCCACCCAATCCAACCTCTACACACCATCTCCATACCAACACTACACACCATTTTTGAATAAAATCGACCCACCCGTCCCTACACTCCAAGTAGCATCGGTTGCGGCACTAAAACAGTATTTACAGTAGAGCTGCCAGTAATAGGCTTATAGCCTTTCAGTGCACTTCCTCCAAAATCATATATCCCATCCCAAGCAATGCAACATAATATAAATGTATATACAGTACAAATGGCATGCTCAAACAGTCACACATCACATATGGGTATATCAGTCATTTATAAAAATAAGGGTCCAGGTACACTTATCGACCCAACAGTAGGTCCACAATCATCTTGGGTGACCCATGCAACCTTAACAGACAATCAGTGAGAATGGGCCTAGGCCCATATTGCGGGCCCATGTGGGCCCACATAGCCCAAAAATGGCCTTAGCTGTGTGGTTTACACAGCCTAGCCCAATATTTACCACACTTTTGTGAGATTTTCCCGTGTGGGGCCCATAGGCCCATTAGGCCCACATGGCCCAGTTCGACCCAAAATGGCCCAATATCATTTCGACCTGATAAACTGTAATTTATACATATTTCTATCCCATGCTTAGCACATTTTATGGATTATTTTTCCTTAAAATTTGTGAATTCGATGTTCCTAATGACTTAATTTTATATTTTATACTTAGGTGAGCATAGGAGAGTGAAAGGAACGAGAAACGGGCCAAAAATGGAGAAAATGGGCCAACGTACGAAATCAACACAGCCTAGACTTGCTCACACGGGCAGACCACACGTGGTGTCAATTTGGCAGAATCGAAGCAAGACTCACACGGATGGACCACACACTCGTGCCTATTTAACAGGCTTGACCACGGCCTGAAGCAATTGCACACAGGCGTGTCACACAGGCATGCCCCTGTCGAGCCCAAATTGAGTCCAACTCGGAGAAGGCCAATTTTGAGGGTCCTTAGACATTCTAAAGCCTATAAATACAGCCTAGAGGAGGAGGAAAAGGGGCATAGAGGAGGAAGCAGGAAACTGCTCAAGGAAAGCCGATTGATCTATCTCAGAAGCCGGATTCATCATCAAGACTGAAAATCTTCCCTCAATTTCCCTTAGGAGTTTTGGGTTTTTCTTTATGTTTTTGAGATGTTTACCTTTTTAGTTCTGAACTAAAACCCCTAAATACCTAAGGGGAATGAAACCTAAGACAGATCTTGTTATTATTATCTGAATTATATGATAAATATTTGAATTGTTCTTAATTATGTGTTCTTAATTCTTGTTTTGATATTCCAGGATATTAATTCAAGTTAACCTCTTATTCAGAGGAGGAATTGACCCTGTCTAAGAGTACATTTGTCATAATTAAACGGAGTTGATTGTGCGCCTAGAGATAGGGTGACAAGATTTTGCCAGAATAGGGTGAAACCAAATAAGGGGATCCATAGATCGAGTTAATGCAACCCTAGGGAGTTAATTAGAAAGAGATTTCAATTATTCAACCTAGGGTTAGACGTTGTTAGTCTCGAGAGGATAATAATATAACTTAGGATTTCTACGGATCAAGTCAAATGAATAAATAAATCGATTGATTCAAATAACAAGTGAAGTCTAGGTGGATTTTTCCTTAGGTATTCTCTTAATTCAATCGTTTTTCCAAAAGTAATTCCCCAATTCTATTTTCTATGAATTCTTAGTTTAGTTAATTAGTTAGTTAAAGCAAACCCCATTATTCTTAGGCTAGATAATAAAAAGACAGTCATTACTAGTACTTTTAGTTCTTTTGGGTTCGACAATCCGGTCTTGCTAAAACTATACTACTGTTCGATAGGTACATTTTCCTTTATCGTGATAATAGTTAGTTTCAAGAATAGTTCATTATAAATATTTAAAACCTATCACGAATATCACGTATCAAGTGTTTGGCACCGTTGCCGGGGAACTAAGATATTAGGAACACTTGATTTTTATTACTTTAGCCATTTACTTTTACTGCAATTTAAATTTTATTCTAATTTTTATTGTTAATTCTTCTTTTTCCCTTTTTGTAGCAGGTTCTTATAGTTTATGACTAGAAGAAACCCGTCAAGACCATTACTTTTTGACAGTGAGATCAATCGCACAGTTCGCAGAAACCAAAGAGAAATAAGGCGAAGCTTAAGATACATAGAGAGCGAGCAAGAGGACAATATTCAAACCACAACTGAGAAGATGGCTAAAATCAAGAAAACCCGAGACCTCTTGCGATTGCTGTTAATCTAGTAAATCAGAATCCTGCTCCACACACTATGTATGATTATGCTAAACCTTCTATAACACGAACTGAATTGAGCATAGTTAGACCTGCTATTGCTACAAATAATTTTGAACTAAAATCTAACACAATTCAAATGATACAACAGTTTGTTTAGTTTGATGGTTTGCAGACGAGGATCTTAATGCTCACTTGGAAAATTTCCTAGAATTTTACAATACCTTTAAAATTAATGGCGTTTCTGATGACGCCATTCATCTTCGGTTATTCCCTTTTTTATTGAGAAACAAAGCTAAATAGTGGTTGAATTCGTTACCGCGGGGGTCAATCACTACTTGGGAACAAATGACCGAAAAGTTCTTATTAAAATACTTTCCGCCAGCTAAAATGGCTAAATTACATAATGATATCTCTTCTTTTGTACATATGGATTTAGAAACACTCTACGATGCATGGGAGAGAAATGAGGACCTTTTGAGAAAGTGCCCTCACCATGGGTTACCGCTTTGGCTACAGGTTCAAACGTTTCATAATGGCCTGAATCCTTCGACTCAGCAGATGATTGATGCAGCCGCTAGAGGAACCATTAATAATAAGACACCTGAAGATGCCTATGAATTTATAGAGGAGATGTCACTGAATAACTATCAGTGGCAAGACATGAGGACAAAGCAAATGAAAACAGCCGGTGTCTATAACATCGATTCGGTCACCATGCTCTCTAATCAGGTAGAACTCTTGAATAAAAAATTGATGGTTTCCTTAGTTCTTTACAGGTTCACCCAGTGATGAGATGCGATTCAAATGGAGGAGAAGCATGCACGGAATATCAATCCTTCAACCCTAGCATCAAGGAGGAACAAGTCCAATATATGGGTAACAATAACTCTAGACCCCAAAATAACCCATACAGTAACACTTATAATGCAGGTTGGAGGAACTATCCCAATTTCTCGTGGGGCGGTCAAGGAAATCGAAGGCCATAACATCCTCCGGGTTTTCAACAACCACCTTACCAGCAAGAAAAGAAGTTGAACCTTGAGGAGATGCTAACCAAATTCATCTCGGTAACAGAAACTCATTTTCAGAATACTGAGACAGCACTCAAAAATTAACAAGCATCAATCCAGGGGCTCAAAACTCAAATTGGATAGCTCACTAAGTTAATTTCCGAACGACCACAAGGTAGCTTACCAAGCAACACTGAATCTAACCCAATGGAGCAAATCAACGCAATTTCCATTCAAGATGAGATAGGGTTAGTGGCAAAACCAAGGCCAGAACTGATGGTAAGCGAAGGTAAGAATGAGGTAGGCCAAAATGACCCAAAGCTAGTAAGTACAGAATATAAACCTCGTGTGCCATACCCTAATGCGACAAGGAAAGACCACTCAAATGAAAATTTTGGTAAATTCCTTAAACTCTTAAAAAAATTACATATTAACTGACTGTTTATTGAAGCTCTATCGCAGATGCCAAATACAATGAAATTTTTAAAGGAGCTTTTAGAAAATAAGCGGAAGTTGGACGAGGGTTCGCATGTGAAGCTAAACGTAGTTTGCTCAGCTATTCTACAGAATAAACTACCCAACAAATTTAAAGATCCAAGGAGTTTTACAATTCCTTGCTTAATTGGTAGTTTAGATGTTAATAATGCATTACCTGATTTAGGAGCTAGTATTAACGTCATGCCTTACAAAATGTTTAAACAACTAGGTCTTGGGAAACCCAAACAGACTAGGATGAGCATTCAATTAGCAGATAAAACTATAAGATTTCCTAGGGGTATTGAAGATGTACTAGTTAAAATTGATAAATTTATATTTCCCGTTGACTTTGTTGTTCTAGACATAGAGGAGGATAGAAACACTCTTTTGATTTTAGGAAGGCCCTTTTTAGCAACTGCTAAAACGATTATTGACGTTGGCACAGGTGAGCTCATACTTCGTGTGGGAGACGAAACAATCACCCTTCAAGCTCGCAATTCTAGCAACACATCAAAAATTGAAGGTGATTGTCTAAACCATTCTACTAAAAGTGACAATATGGTGCAACCTACTTTGCAGGAAATGAGTTTGAAGAAAGTACATAAGCCATTTTCAAGCAATAGTAGAGGACCTATTCATGAAGAACGAAGGCTACAAATCGAGGAGCTAGATGAATGGCAGACACATAAACCGAGAACACACGGTAAACCAAAACTACGCTAGAACAAGCTCAATACCTTTCCAAATCAACTTAAGGTTGGAGATAAAGTTTTATTAGATGCCGCAGATCCTCACATTGTCACTGCCAAATCGAATGAAGAAATTCCTCTTACGGTACTTAGCATTTTCCCATTTGGTACAGTCGAGGTAAGTCATCCTAAGTTCAGCACTTTTAAAGTAAACAATACCCGCCTAAAACCTTATTTTGATGAGATTCACAGCAAGAATGAGGAGTATAAACTCCTCGAGCCACCATGACCATTCAATGGAGAGGTAAGTCGAGCTTAGACTATAAATAAGCGCTTCTTGGGAGGCAACCCAAGCACTAACTGTATTAACTTCTTTAAATTTTAGTACCTAACCTGCTAACGGAGCTCTTGAATACAGGTTTACCACACAGACACGGCCAAGCACATGGGTGTGCTTAGGATCGTGTGGAAACGAGGCAAAGATTTTCCCCAGTACGGGCTACGATAAATTACCACGGCCGTGCGACATGGCCGTGGGCGAACCTGCCAAAACAACACGGGCATGCAACACGCCCTTGCCTTGAAACCGTGGGTAAACTTGTCAATTTAACATGGGCATGCGCCTACCTACACGGGCGTGGGAGAAGAAAACGGAGATCGACACGACTGTGCAACATGGCTGTGTATACCAATGTGCCTAATTTCGAAAAGTAAGAAACACACGGGCTGAGCTTAGAGCTCACGGGCGTGCCCCATGGTTGTGTGCCCCAATTTCTATATAAATACCTTTTATTTATTTTATTTTACTTTTATCTCTATATTTTGAAATTATTTTTTTAAATCCTTTTAATTCTATTTTATCCTGAATTTTTACAATTTTTATTCTTCGACTATTTCATTACGAGTAATTATGCTTCAGTTACCTCTTAAAGAGTTCTTGATTTTATCACAGTCAAAAAAGAGCTCCAAAGCTTATCCTCGCATAGGAACTAAAAACTCCACCGGGAAAGGTTCTCCATACTGCCATTGTAACACCCTTACCCAATTACGTCATTAGGAACAGATACAAGGTATTACCGAATATAACACATACCACTAAACATAACCGAGATATAAATATGTCATCCAATTTGATAGTGCATCATTATAACATATGTCTTGAACAATATTAGCCAACTTTAATGGCTTGTACAAAGTAGCTAGTCGAGAATCTTGTAACTAATATTTTAAACCTAGACAAATATGACACGTAACAAAATAATTAAGCCTACTATACATGCCATAATTCAAAACGTTTAGTTCAAATACCCTAAAGTATGATAGTGCGGGTAGATCTTCACGATCCTTAACTCTGAGCAAGTCGAAGGACACTATAAGACAAAAGAGAGAAACAAAGTAAGCTTATAGCTTAGTAAGTAAGTATGTAAATACTAATTAAAGAATCTAACATGTTTACACAACAATTCAAGTATATCTACTTTAACTTCACTATTCATTCCACTTTGATTAAGCTGTCTCTGCTGCGTCATATTCACTAAATAAATCATAACTCGAGTTACAAAACTCAAAATTTAAATCCTTAAAATTTCCCTGAATCTAGACTCATAAAGATTTTTGCTAAATTTTTCTATAATTTTGGTTCAGCCGATTAGTACAGTTTATTAGTTAAAGTTTCCCTGTTACACAGCTCGACTGATCTGACCTCTGTTCACTACGAATTGAATTTCTCTCAGTACACAATTCAAACAACCCTGAAGTCTGTTTCATTTAAAACTAGTCTCAATAAGGAATTTATTCATGTAAAATATATTTCTTAATTTGCTTTGTACAATTTTTAATGATTTTTCAAAGTTGGAACAGGGGATCACGTATTCATCCTAAGCAAGTCACATACAATTGTAAATATCTCAAAATATAGAATTCCTTTGCTTGCTCTGTTTCTTTTATATGAAAGTAGACTCATTAAACTTTAATTTCACATCTCATTCAACCTCTAATTATATTCCTCCTATTTTTGGTGATTTTTCAAAATCACGTCACTG